>NC_140075.1:64791502-66086752 GCF_964194135.1 Talpa europaea | reverse complement strand
CAATCATGTATCATTCCACTACACAATGATAATAGGGATTAACAGGGGTAGTATTTTCAATATTCATTGAGAAATATAAACACAGTTGAGATTATAGTACAAATGTAATTTAAATTATGCTACTCTATTTAACAATAAAAGAGTAAGGTAGTACATGTTTGTGTATGTCTTTTGAAGTGATGGTTTGTTTTATGATCTAGCTCAGCTATAAGTTGGTAGACCTTTGTCAAATTACCTAACATAT
Source organism: Talpa europaea (assembly GCF_964194135.1). Classification (NCBI taxonomy): domain Eukaryota; kingdom Metazoa; phylum Chordata; class Mammalia; order Eulipotyphla; family Talpidae; genus Talpa; species Talpa europaea. Next base: position 66,086,508 of record NC_140075.1, on the reverse strand, counting down.
CTTTCCGGGATCTAGAATAGAACAGTAAAATTAAAATAATAGTATTATTAGACTCAAAAGTCATAATACATGTATAACTAGTCTCATGTATTTCAGTGTATTATAGTTGCATAATCATTAATGCTTTATATGCTATAAGTACTTTCCTTATCATTTTAAATAAAAGTTTGTCTGCATATTAATTTATTCTTTGAACTAAGCATGATTAATTTCCATCACTCATAAAATGTTTAACAGCTGAATCCCATAAGGAAGGGGAGAATAAAATGACATTTCTTGGGAGTATGGTTTACAGTAAGAAAAAGCCTCTTACAGGGCCTCCCTGATGGCATACATGGTTGAACACTGCACTGTGAAGCTGCCCGCAGCCTCTGCAGCGTGCTTCAATCCCGGCGGGCCGGCAAGAATCCCACATGGCAAAGCAGACCTCTCCTGTCTTGCCCGCTGCTCCCCTCAGCAGTGAATTTTGTCAGTCTGCCTGTTCTGTTCCTTGCTCTGTGTCTGGTGAATCCTCTCACCCTCCTGTGCAACTGGCCTGCACCCCAGTTCTTGTTTAAATAATAAATCTTTTTTTAAAAAAACTACTTATTAACATGAGGTTTCTCATTTTTTAATGACATTTGAATTTTTACCTTATCATGCAATACTTGTTTTTGACATAAATATGATATAATCTTCCCTTATTCAGTTATATTCCATGATACTGGATCAATAATCGTGTTTGCTAATTTGTGAAGTATGAGTTTATTTTAGGCTTCCCTAATGATGATTGCTACCACCTTAGGACATTCAAATTATTCAGTTTAAACTTAGTGGAAAAAGGACACTGGCTTATAATTGTTATCTAATTGCAAACTCAGCACAATGTGCAAACTGTGGTTAACATTTTGCAAAGTTAAAATAACTTAGTAGTTCATACTGAGAGATAAGGACCAAAAATGACAAATAAAATGGGCAGCACCCCATATGTTTTGTCCTAGTAAAGTAGCTCCTCCTCCCCCCTTCTCCATGAGGCATACATTCCAAGATCCCTTGCAGATGTCTGAACCCAAGTATAGTAGCAAACCTTACTTATGCTGTTTTTTTCCTAAACATATATACTTATGATAAAGTTTAATATATAAATTAGGCACACAAAAGAGATGAACAATAGCTCAGTATACAATAGTAAAATTCAAGTGAATGTGGTTTCTCTGTGTTTTCAGACTACAGTTGACCGTGGGTAACTGAAACTGTGTAAGTGAGACCTTGGATAAGGGGATGGAAACCCTATATCAGGCAGAATAGGCTAAAGGATTGACTAGTCAAAGCCATAAGTAAAATGAGTTTTAAAAATATTATAAAAGGAATCTTGGTATCAAATATAGAGATGTCTTTACATAGAACAATCATGTGTGATTCCACTATCCAATGATAATAGGGATATTATAATAAGTATACTTTATAAATGAGTTAGTAAGTCCTAAGTGTGTACATCTGGGGCCAACACTACAGTGTCATTGACTGAAATTACCCTTACTTATATGCTGTTACATCCACAAAATCCCGGGCCATGTTAGACTTTAATATGAGGCAAAGACAATGCCTTGTTTGACCTTTAACAAAATTGTTCCACTCCTTAACCTTATCCAAGATTTGAATTTTTAAAATACTTTAAAATGTATAAGTGGTTACATGCTAAGACTGTTTTATTAATAGATAACCCTAAAGAATGCATTAGGAAATAGTCTTAACTCCACTATTTGAAGTGTGTAGTTCGGAACTTTTTTCATTTCCGTAAAACAGTATTGCAACTGAAACTATTATTTGGGTAAATGATTTTTAAATTCAGCCTCACTGTTGATAACTATCACATTTAATTATACATATATAAAAATTTTTGGCAGAGTAAAGCATTTATGTGTTACAGTACCACTAAAAAGTTTTAAAAGCTTTTAGTCAATAATTTCAATTACCTTTCTGCATTACATAGTACTAAAACATTTAATCTATATGTAACATAGAAGACTACATTTTGTGCATTTAATTCCTCCACTACAATCTTTCTGAACTAGTTAATTACTATAGCCAGGATATCACGATTTTAATGTAAAGAGGCTCCCAATGAATGATGCAATTAATATCTTATTAAAATGTATGTGGTAAAAGTCATTAGATTTAAGTAAGGGAACAGATATGTAATATAAAAACTTCATTTGTGGTCAGGCTCACTAATTTAAATAGACCTCAAGACAAATTTAAGATGAATCACGGCACACAAAAGATTAAAATTTTCATCATCAACACAAATAGCCTAGTTAATTGTATGCTAATTTTGTTTGGATCATTTCAGTTATGAATGTAAAGAGCTTGTACAGAAATGCTGTTTTATACAACTTGATTTTTGTGTTCCCCAAAACATTCAATAAGTTAAGCAATAGTATACTTAGTAACATTTATATTTGTGTATATATATATATATATATATATATATATTTACATGTATTTGTTTCTGCTCTATTCCAGAAACTAATCTTTTATAAAGTCATACTGCAAAAGGAGTCTTATACTTTATGAAATGTTTACAAGTGCTGGTGAAGATGTGGAGAAAAAGGAGCCCTTTTACAACATTGGTGGGAACTTAGACCAATCCAGCCCATGTGGAAAGAAGAATGGAGGTTCCTGAAAAGACAAAAAATGAATCTACACTGTCACCTAGCAATCCCACTCCTAAGTATCTACGTAAAGAGCACTAATGGCAAAGGAAACACACAGTCCTATGTTTATAGCAGCACCCTTTACAACAGCTAAGATATGGAAACCCCCAAAATGTCTCAGGATAGATGTATGGATCAGGTAGAGGTGGTATATGCAAACAATGGAATACCACTCAGCAATCAAACATGACACTCATTCCATTTGTGGCAACAGGGGTGGAACATGAAGGGATTATCCCAGGTGAAACAAACTAGAAGGAAAAAAATAAATACTGTATGGTTTTACTTGTATGTGGAATACAGATAAAGCAAAGGATCAAACAAAAACAAACTTTAAAACCAACCCTTGAAAGCTGACCATAGATCTGAAGCATTCAGAAGGGGGGAGGGGAGAAAGGAGGTCAGTGAGCACAACAGATTATGTTGGAGAATTAGAGGGGATTGGGTGGTGGGAGAACTATGGTGATCACACAGGAGGCGAGAAATTTATCATGAAGAAAATGAACAAAGGTGTAAAATAATGGTAGTTCAATAAAACAAAACAAGAAATTAAAAAAAAAGTTATCTCACATTTGGTCACATTTGGTAACTTGATGAAACTGGTCTTTCTGTCCTCTTCACATGTTCTTATTATTGTGGCCTCACTTGGTAGCACAGCCAAGCTATCCAGCTACATTTTGTTTTTTCCTTACTCAGTCGTGCAGTCCCATGTCCCAAGAAAGGCTGATCATTTTAGTGGAGAATGATATGTGGACTGAAACCAATGTGTTTGGACACTATGTGTGCTCATTGCAACTGCACGTCATTGCTTCTAGACCCTCTCAGAGGACAGAATATAAACATACATATCTACTGGGGATTCACACTGTTGTCTCCAATTCCATTTCAACACTGTTGTGGTCCTGTAATTCTTACCCATTTTTTATATATGTGATTCTATTCGTTAACAGTAGGACACTAGAACCTACTCCGTAAGTGTGTGATATATTATTTGTTCATTCCTAGAATGTATACATTTAGCTTCTGAATTGCCATTCCATACTACTGAAAAAAAGGGAGAAAAGTTATGAATCAGAGTATACTATTTGGTTAGAGCTCTTTTTGCCATTAGCCATATTATTCAAAAATTTCTTCCTAGCTATTTATCTTTCCATTCAGTATGGTTATGCCATCTATTTGAAATACATTTTTTATAGGTTCATATTTGTAGTCAAATTTTGGCTTGTTTTCCACACTTGGAAAATATTTTAATAGGTATACAAATATAAAATTATATTATGAATGAGAATAAGTGATCATAACTAAATTGAATGCTTATTCTCCAAGTTTATCTTTTTACCTACTTGCAAGCTGTTCTTTATTCTGCAGCTAGGCAGTGTTGTCATAGTAACAGCAAAGAAAGATGTAAAATTGAAGAAGGTTGAATGGTTTTTCACATAACTACTAGGGAAGTCATGTAACTTTCCTGGACTTCAGACTCAATAAACAGGGATTTCAATAATATAATTTTTAAGATTTTAGAGAGTAGAGAACTGTAACAAAGATAGCAGTTCATAGAACAAGATGCTCTGGTTCTCAATCTTCCTTAGTGACTTCAGGTAAATTATTTAGGTTTCTCTGCTTTAATTTTTCCATATATACAGGGGCTAATAATAATCATACATATCTTACAAGTTTGATTAGCTAAGGCTTATTAACATCAAGTAATACAGTGCTTAATACATAATATTCCCACTTTTAATAACAATGATAAATGGTAGCTATTATTATTCTAACTTCCTGATACTGAAGACAATGGTAAGATTTTAACAGCATTGGTGAGCCTAATATGATTTACTATGTTTCTATATCCCAGTAAATTAAACCTCTCACAGATATTAATTAGCAATTCATGTCGGCATGCCACCATGGAAAACTAAATATAGCAAAAGAAAAAGATTTTATATATATATATATATATATATATATACACACACACACACATATACACACACACACACGTGGGGGGGGTGACACCAAAATTAGGTAGCTATACATGTTTCAATTAGTAAGATTTCCACATGGCAGAATTTGTTCAGAAATTTCAAGGAAAATTAGAGATATGAATTTCTAGGAGCAAAAATGGCTTGTGTTAGGTTGTAAGCAGGGAATATACATTTTGTTGGTTAGATACAATTTGGTTGATGCTTATAATAATATGCTAGAATAATCTGAGCTTATATATTTGTTTATGTACATTTGACTGAAATGCCATATGTAGTTTTTCGCTTTTATAATTATTTTTCATCCCTATTGAGGAGCTCTTTCCTCTTTAACAAAATCTATATGTGAACTAATTTTTTTGTTATAGGAAACAGACGAAGTATGTATAACTCTAATCAATAATATAGAATTATTATCAAGTTAGAACTGAAATTTCTGCTTAGCATTTCAGACTTTCAGATTTTCAGTTGCTTTCAAATTGCTCCTTGGGATTCCCCATGCATTCATATTTCAAGAGTCAGTGGTGAACCTGAGAAGATTTTATATCCCAATTTTGAGCTTCTATTCTCCACACTGTCTTCTATTATGAGAATTTTCCTCAATTTCAACCTTTGTGGGACTCCAAATTTTTCCTCTTATGCCTCAGGCCAAAAAAAAAAAAAAAGGAATTTTCTGATTGAGTTTAACTGACCTACCCCATGTTGATGGAGAAATGCCCTATGACCTGTATAAGTATAGTTCTCATTCTGTGTTGTTACCTTTTCCCAAATATTAAATCAACTCCAATTTCTGCTGGTATTTCCTTGCTCTCCAATGCCTTCAAGTAGCTGAATTTAAAATATTTTGTCCAGAGTTTACACTCATTATAAGAAAAATGCTTAGTCTGATTCAGTCTATTCTTCAGTTGCTAGAACCCAACTCTGAAGTAGTTAGAATTCAGAAAAGAAATGTATATTTTTACTAATGAGCTGCACAATTTTGTCTAATTATCATTTTTATAAGTAAGTTGTGATTGTTTTTAATTGCTCTCCTTTTCATTGGTTTTCTTCAATTTCCCCATAATATGTATCATTTTAAGGTGTGTTGTATGTATGCTATAAATGATTCAGGATACTATTTCTATCGCAAGACTCATTTCTTACTTAATTTTGCAATGTTCTTAATTATTCTTTTGAATATAATTTCTCCTAATTTCATTGTTTCCTGCTTTTAGAATCAATTTATTATGGTAGCCTCATAACAAGGCCCCAGTGATTCACTTTCAGTATTCCAGAATGATCCTTGAACATAAATCAGGTCTCAGAGCTCACTCCTTTTCTTTTCAAGAGGCATAAATACCTTTTATTTGGCTGTCCTTTATGTTTTCTAACCCCATTGCCCACTGATTCTCACACTCTCTTAACACTTTGCCTTTGATTTTGTTGCACATACCATGAATGCACCCAGCATTTGCTGTAGTTCTTCCTTCTCCCTAGAGTACAATTCTACATATTTGACTAAATCCCTTAGTCCTTTAATATTTTTTTTCAAATTTTCTTCATTTCAATGAGTCCTTGCCAAACACCCTATTTAATATTGTAAATGAATTCTCACTCTCACACTGTTCGGATGGAAACATCACAAAGTAGCAACTCTATTTTGCTCAGAGATATATCCAAAGAAGCTTTGAAAGGAGGCTGCAATTAGTAGAAAATAAATATGCATTGAATAAATGTGTGATAGATCTTAGCAATCTATTCACCATTTATCTGTATTTTTCTTTTAGAGTTTTCATATCTACCTATGTTGCATTCTGAATGATTCCTAGAACAATCTAATGATGATATAATTTTCTGTACCCCTAGATGTAGTCAACATATTTTATCATTACTTAAGATATATAAAATAGAACTATTTTCTGGCCATTTTCTTTTCTTCTCCATGTTTTACTTTTTGTTATTGACTTGATTTCTATGTCTCATCATTTCTTCTTGTGCATGTAAAATATTTTATCTTTTTTTTTTTTGAAGTTAGTTATTTATTCATACAAGCACTGGGTACAGTCAGACGCGCGGGAGGGCGAGAGAATTCACCAGAGCCAGAACGGGGAGCAGAGCAGGCAGAAGGACCGAATCACACTGCTGAGGGGAGCAGCGGGCGGCAGGAGAGGTCTGCGCGCCATGTGGGACCCTTCTCCTGTGGCCTGGGAGCAGCCAGGGATTGAACCGGCGCTGCAGAGGCTGTGGGCAACTTCGCAACTCAGCGCTCAATCGCTGCGCCACTGGGGAGGCCCAAAATATTTTATCCTTTGATCTGTTTTATTAAAAATAATTTTTTTTTATAGAGGCATGCTTTATTTATTTGTTTGCTGGTTTGTTTGTTTGTTTTGTTTATACATGCACTGGGTACAGTCAGAAGCGCGGGAGGGTGAGAGAATTCACCAGAGCCAGAGCGGGGAGCAGAGCAGGCAGAAGGACCGAAGTACACTGCTGAGGGGAGCAGCGGGCGGCAGGAGAGGTCTGCACGCCATGTGGGACCCTCCTCCGGTGGCCGGGGAGCAGCCGGGGATCGAACCGGCGCCGCAGAGGCCGCGCGCAGTTTCGCAACCCAGCGCTCAAACGCTGCGCCACCGGGGAGGCCCTAAAAATAATTTTTGATGTGAGAATTATCTTTTCCAAAGTGTTTCTTCTTAATAGTGATATTTTCTCTATATTGTTTGTAGTTTTTGACTATGAGCTCATTGTCAGAAGAGTCATTTTCTATGGAACTTTTATGGTTTCTGTGTTCTGAAAGCATTCTTATACTCATTTGATTGTGTTTCTTTGCTGTTGCCAGAACTCTGTATTTCCCCCAGTTACAAATCAGTTTTAAATTAATTTCTTTTGAGAAACTCAAAAATCTATCTTGGTTTTAATCAATTATGAGATCCTCTTTGTTTTTAAAATACTAGATCTTTGCTCCTCAAGTAGGCCCTATAACCTTATAGATCCAGTCTCTATTCAAATATATTTCAGTCCTCCTAATTTTACTTCTTCCTGGAACTTGGTAGTTTCTGTTTCTTTATTTCACATTTGGTTATGTATTTTTAAAATATACTTTATTTTCTAAATATTTATAAAGATTAGTGACAATCTCAAGTAACAAGAAAATTTCAAACAACCTAACTTTACACCTCAAAACATTAGGAAAAAAGTAGAACAAAGCTCAAAGTTAGTGTAAGGAGGCAATAACAAAGATGAGTGAGGAAATAAATGAGACTAAAAGAATAAAAAAGATTAATGAATCTAAGAGTGGGTGCTTTGAAAGATAAACGAAATTGACATTTAACAACAACACATTCACCAAGAAAATTAAAAAAGACTCAAATCAAAAAGGAAAGAGGAAAGTTACAACAAATTGAAATATAAAGTTTCATTAAGACTAATATCAACAGCTATATACCAAAAAACTAGATAACCTTTAAGAAATATATAAATTCTTAGGTACAGCCATGCAATAAACATGCCTGAATCATAGAGAGAGGGTAAATCTAGACAGATAAACAGTGAGACTGAATATGTCATCAGATACTTCCCAACAAACATAAGGCCATTATGACCATAATTCCCTGATGAATTCCACCAAACATTCAAATAAATATTTATACCAATCCTTCTCTACCTGTTCCAAAAATGAGAGAGAAGGGAACAATTCCAAACTCATTTTATGGGACAGTATTTTCCTAATACCAAAACCAGACAAGGATGCTACAAGAAAATTGTAGGCCTATACCCTGATCAACACAGATGCAGAAATCCACAACAAAATATTACCAAATCAAATAAAAAAAATAAATTGCATCATACACCGTAATCAACTGGGGTTTAGCCATAGCTCAAAGTCAGTAAGTTGTGATATATATCACATTAACAAAATGATCCCACTCAATATAGTTATTTTATGATAAAGGAGGCAAGAATGTACAATGGGGAAAAGACAGTCTCCAATAAATGGGAATGGGAAAACTTAACAGCTACATAGTAAAGAATTATTCTGGACTACTATTCTATACCATGCACAACATTAGCTAAAAATGGATTGAAGATTTGACCATAAGACCTGAAATCATGAACTTTCTAAGAGAAAGCATAGGTGGTAACTTCTCTGACTCAGTCTTGGTGATATTCTAGATTTGACACCAAAAGAAAGGCAACAAAGTAAGCAGGTAGTACTAGCGAATAAGCTTTTGATACTTTTCTCTTGATTTCTATTTTCAAAAGTAGGTATTTCTGCACAGCAAAGGAAACCATCAACAAAATGAAAAGTAAATCTATAGAATGGGAGAAAATATTTTTAAATACATATCTGAGAAGGACTTCACCTATAAAATATTAAAAATTCATACAACTCTATAGTAAAATACCAAATACATAATTAAAAATGGACAGAGGATCAGAATATTTTTCAAAAGAGGAGATACCAATGATTAACGGGTACATAAAAAGGTGCTCAGAACACTAATCATCAGAGAAACTCAAATCAAAACCAAATGAGATATCAACTCACATCTGTTAGAATTACGGTTATCAAAAAGTTAAGAACAAAGATGTTGGTGAGGATGTGGAAGAAAGAAAACCCTTATGACTATTGGAGAAACGTAATTTAGTACATTCACTATGGAATTTAGTATAGAGTTTCCTTTAAATATTAAAAATAGAATTACTATATGATCCAGCAGCACTACATGTGGATTTATACCCTCCCCCCAAAAAACCTATTTGAATACCATACTATAATTACAGAGAACTGGTGGTTGCCAGAGGTGGGAGATGGACAAAATGGGTGAAAGGGAATAAAAGATAGAAACTTCCAGTTACAAAATAAGTCTTGGATTGTGTTGTGCAGAGTGGTGACTGTAGTTAATAATACTGCATTACTATTGGAAAGTTGCTAAGAGATTACATCTCATATGTTCTCATCAAGGAAAAAAAAATGTAGCTATGGTGGTGAACATTACCTTGATTTTTTTGTGATTATTTTGGAACATATAAGAATATCAAATCATTACATCACACACTGAAACTAATGTGTTAGATGTGAATTGCATCTCAATTTAAAAAATGAAAAAATAAATATAGCTAACATTGAATATAATTATGTCTCTGGATGTGTTTAGTTTTGATTAGTTTATCATATGTTTTCTGTTTGGCCCTTTATTGTCTTCCTCCTCAATTTTTGGAGGTTATCAAATAACTGATTTTGACTTTCCTAGTTTTTCTATTTGTCTGCTATTGCAGTGATTTAAACTCTTGCCTTTATTATGTTCTTCCTTCTAACAACTTTGGCTTTCTTTTGTTCTTTTTCTACCTTCTTTACGTAATTTTGGGACTTTTTAATTACTTTTCTCAAGGTCATTGAAGATAATCATGATTTTCTTCAAAATGCTAGTCTGGGTCATTTCAGGTCTTAAATTTGTTGACTGTCTTGAAAATTAGTGACATTATCTTGTTTCTTTGTATGCCAAGTATGTTTGTATTGTATTATTTATATTTTCAATGTCAGCTCTGGTTTCCTATTCCTCCCAACAATTTAGCAGGCCATATATGCATATGCTTTGCAACCTCCCTTTTTTATGAATGGCAACAGTCAAAATCAGACTTTGCTTTAGCTTTAGGTGATTTGCAGTTCAGTTGGAAGTTTAAGAAGGATTTATACACAGCATTTGTTACTTTTCTCCTAATCTCTATTTTTTCAGGTCACTGCCTCTTCCCTTTCTACCTGTTGCTGATTATTTCCCTGATCTCTATCATCTAATTTTCAGATATAAAATATGCAGGGTATATTGTCTAGTTTTAGTACCCTGTATTATACAGTAACTATTTGCCCGGGGGAAAAACTGATAAACCTGGGAAATTCATTATGAATCAGTTCCTTTTTCAAATTTTGCACCCATCTTTAAAATTTGCTTGATTCCCCCCCCCAATTCTCCTAATATATGGCAGAGTTTCATTTTTTTTTCATAGCTTATATTTATGTCTTAGTGAGATGCTCTGCTTGGAGTTTACTCCATGATTCTAGAAACCAAACCTTGGGAACAGCTCTTTAAAACTATATGTTTTCTAGAGAACATGTGATTTGCCAACTAAGTAATGCAGGAAATAACAATTAAAAATTAATGTCATCTTCTAACACCTTAAAATTTACCAAGTTTTCACATGTATATAAGGCAATCTGTGTATTGATTTCTTTTTCAAGGGGCAATAAGAAATATTAAAGCAATATAATCTGGAAAGATGTTGGGTTTTTAAAGTCATTTGCTATTGGAAATATGTAATTATGCTCTCTGTAGTATAACACTACCTAATTCCTGTGGAACAAAGTTGAAATTATCATTTATAGCACAATAGCTTAAATAATAAGCTTTAAGATGAAGCATCACAAACATTACAAGTTACATTCCACTCACTTCATTAATATAAACTATATATGCAGTTGACTTGTAATATATAATAAAATAGATAGTAAGGTAATATGCAAGGTGTTATAAGAAAGAAAGTTGTTGGTTTATTAGCACATTCTCTCTTATTTAGATCCCTGTAATACTATTTGATAATATACTCAAAGACATTTGGTAGAATTAACTTGCAGTTAAAATATGCAAATGCATAAGTAATAAAATATTTGAGAGCAGTTTTATTTTAGTGATCATTTTATTTTTTAATGTTAAATTTTAAAATCATATGCCAACAACTTCTCATAAATTTAATACCTTTCAAATTCAAGATTATTTGTGAGCATGGGAATGGTTTACCTTCTCATTGGGCAAGATCACAATGGCAATGATGAAGTTGGGAGTAGCACTTGCTTCTGATAGGAGCTTTTCAAAGTTAAGCATATGCACAGGTTGACTAAACTAAGTGTATTCTTATCTACTCAGATATTGGTTAAAGATGTTAAAAATATTGACACAAGACCACTGAGTGCAAAAGACCAAGAATTAAAATACTGCATAGATAAAGTAGCAGTATACTGTTTTCAGACAAATTTTGAGTGAATTAAGAAATAGTAGCAGGTTTTTTTTAGTTGCATAAACCCTTTATCTCACTTTGCCATTCCCCTACTGTTGTCAATTTTTTCAACTCACTGAGAAAATACATTGAAAAACTTCAGAAATGGAATTTTGTTGTGGTTTTTGGCAGATGGAAAAAAAAAACAGTAATGAAAACAAATCGGGATGTTGGACCTCAAGGTAAGATCAGCATAGGGGGAATGAATAATTTAAATTTCTGCTCAAATTGATATAATAAGAAGGACTTAATAGGCAGATACACTTCATCTCCACTATAAGCATTCTTGCTAATTGGAAATAGAGTTTAAGTTGCCTGGAATAAGGTCAGGTTATGTGATCCAAGCATAATGGTGTATAACACTTGGAAAAAAAAAAAACAATCTGCTTTCTAACATGACAAGAATGATTTGCAGTTAATAATAGAGGGGAAAAGGCCAGTCTTTTCAGATACCCTTGATTTCACCTAGGACAAAAAAGAAATCGCTTCTGCTGCTGTGAGCTACTTACTTTCTTCCTGGTCATTATTGCTTAGTTATATTTTAGTGATGAGATCTATCATTACTGACTTTATTGACATTAAAGTTGATTTATTTATGTGCCTGGTGAATAAAAACAGCATTATGCCTGCATTCATATTGCTGAGTACTTGAGAAAGCAAGTGTAGCTCCAGCTTAATTGTCTTTTGCTGGTTCACTTACCCTCTAATCTCAGTTTGAAAATAAAAAAGTATTACTCCTCTACCAAATCAAGTGATAATGGAGAACTGCTAGCCATAAAGTGTTTGCTTTCTTGTTGTTGTTTGATGTTGTAGATCAAGGAATTTAAATGATTTAAAATTTTCAAATATTATTACCAGAAAACCATACTTACTTTAAATCTCATTTCTTTTATAAAAAACACACTTAAAAACAAGTTCTCTGTATACTATCAATGTTCTACACTATCAAATCTATTATGAAATCTACCAACACTTTCAAAACTGGCTAGTATGAAAGTGATTTAAGAGTGCTTGGTTAGGAAATGCATCTTTACTCTAACTTCATTCTATTATATATTTTTAAATAAATCTAAAAGACAATGTAATATAAATATATAACAGAATGAAGTTAGAGCAAAGAAGCATTTCCTTAAAATTAACATTATCCAAAAATGATTATTGGTGTTGTTTGTAAATTCTAGCATTCGAATAACTACTAAAAGTCATCTAGATGAGTATTTCCTGCTTATTTTTTACCCTAAAATCACATAGTAATATATATGCCTCTCTAAGACACTTTTCCCAAGTCAGCTATCAGTCAAAATAAATAAAGGTGTATTAATGATGAGTCAATGAAATTCCAGTATTTTGAATAGAATTATTAATTTGTTAAAACTTTGTTATCGTGTGAATATTTCATCTTCTATGTTTGGGGGTGGGGAGAAGCAAAATAAGTTTCTAGGAATATGCTTAAATCATTACCAAACTTTCCCCAAATGGTGCAGTAAAAATTGGACAGCGACATGAAAAATAAGGAAGGAATAACACTCTCTCATACTGTACACAGAAATTAAAATAGATTTAATACCTGGATGTAAGATTGGAAATCTTAAAATACACAGAAGATAACACATTTAATTTCACTGGCTTCATCAATGACTTTGGAGACTTGACTCCAACAATAAGAGAGACAAAAGTGAAAATAAATATCAAACTTCAAAGCCTCTACACAGCAAAATAAACTGTCATTAAAATGAAAAGATGTCCCACTGAATGGAAGAAAACTTTTGGACCTCATATTCTACTAGGAAATAATATCCAAGATTTACAAAGAACTCATACTACTCAACAAAAACAAAATAAATCCCAATCCAATAATTGGAAGAAGAGTTAAGTAGTTTTCCAAGGAAGATACAAAGATAGTCAGAGGCAAATGAAAAAATGCTAATCATCACCTATCATCAAGGAAATGCAGACAAAATCATAATGGATGTCATCTCACACTTGTGAGAATTACCCACATGAAAAAGACCAAAAACAAGTGTGATAAGAGTGTGGTGACAAAGAGATTCTTAAACATTGTAAATGGGAATGTAGGTTGGCCAGCAATATAGAAAACAGTATGATCATTTCTGAAAACATGAAAGTTAGTTATACCATATTATCCAGAAATTCAACTCCTAGGTTGGAAATATGCAAAACACTAATTTGAAGGAATATACGCACACCAATGCATTGCAGTACTTTGTAATAGCCCAGTTATGGAAACAACTTACATAGCTAAAGACAGATGAGTGACTAAGAATATGTGATATATAAACATAATGGAATACTACTCAGCTATATAAAAACAAACAAACAAACAAACAAACCATGAACTCCTGCCATTTTCAACAACATGGATAAAATTGGAAGGGATTATGCCAAGTGAAATAAACCAGAAGGGGAAAGTCAATTACCAGATGCTTTCAATTATGTATGGAATGTAAGAGAAACAAAACAAAGAGTTAGAAAAAAACAAGCCACAAAAAAACCCTAGAAATCTGACTGCAATATTGAGGGTACCAGAGGGGCAGGGCAAAGATGGAGTACAAAAGGGGAAGAGGGTCAAATCATCTGTGGTTGAGGGCTATGCATGCAATAGTGGTAGATCATGCAATATGCATCTGAAGAGGTGTGAATTTATAGCTTTGAATCATATACAGTGTGGAAATCAATGTTCCTTCAATTGAAAAAATGAATGTATGTTTGAAAAAAGAGATTAAAGCCGGGGATCACACTAACTGATATAAACTATATTACAAAACTATTATAACGGAAACAGTGTGGTTGGCTTTAGAACAGATGCATCGACCAATGGAACAGAATATATACCCAGATATAAATCCACCCTTACACAGTCAACTAATTTTTAACAGACCAAGAATAATAAATGGAGAAAGATACTTTCTTCAAAAAACACAAACAAAGCAAACCAAACTCACTGATAGAGACTATATTGGTGATTATCAAAGGAGAAGAAACAGGTGGTAGGTAGAGTAAGAAATAGATAAAAGGGGTAAATTGTATGGTGAAACATAGAAAGTAGTCTTATGGCAGTGAGCACACTGAGATCTAAAATGCTGTTGAATTAAAATGTTATAAACCTCAAACTTATTAGCCAATGTTACATAAATTTTAGGAAGGAAAAGGTACTCAATATCACTAATCATGGGAGAAATGCAAGTCACAAGTAGAATGAGATATTGCCTGATGCTTCTTAGGTTGGCCATTATCACAAAGACAAGCAATAACAAACCTTGCCAAGGGTGTGGGAAACCGGGAAACCTTTGCTGTTTTTGGTAGCATAAACTGGTATAGCTATTATAGAAAACAGTATGGAGCACTTCAAAAAATTAAAATGGAACTTTCATATGATCCCACATGCTCATATACCATATGATCTAACAGTCTAGCTTCTGAGTATATATTCAAACTATAATAATCAGTAGCTCTAAGAGATACTGACAATCTCCTATCATTGTAGCAGTATTACTCACAGTAGTCAAGATACTGGAGCAATCTGAGTATTCATCCATGGACAAAGAGAATGCAATTTTATATACATATATGCATATACCTATATATGCACATACATATATGTATATGTATCTACCTGTATAGGTACTCATAGATAGATACATGTATGGATATGTGTGTATACATACGTATATATAAAATCACTTTTGATATGTATCACTTTTTCATACAGTGGAATAATTCTGTCATAAACAGAAGGAAATTCTGTCATTGGTGACAAAATTGATGAAAACAGAAGACATTATGCAGAGTGAAATAGGCAAGGCACAGAAAGACACACCATATAATATCACTTATATGTGGAATCTAAAAGTCAAACCCATAGAACCAGAGTTGAACTATTGAACTGTCATGGTCTGGAGAATGGGAAAAATGGGGAGATGCTGTTCAATGGGTCAAACTTTCAGTTAGAGGATAAATGAGTTCTGGGATCTAAAATACAGCATGGGGGCCTCCCTGGTGGTGTAAGGGGTTAAGACGCAACCTATGAAGCTATCTGCAGCCACTGCAGCATGAGTTCAATCCCCGGCCAGGGAGCAACTCACATGGCGCAGCAGATCTTTCCTGACTTGCCCACTGCTCCCCTCAGCAGTGTATTTCACAGTATTTCACTGAAATACACTGCTGTTCTGTTCGATCTGCCTGTTCTGTTCCCTACTCTGTCTCTGATGAATCTTCTCACCCCCCACACTTCTGGCCTCTACCCCAGTTCTTGTATGTATAAATAAATCTTTAAAAAAATACAGCATGGGTATTTATAACACTATATTGTACAAAGTTGCTAAGAGAGTAGATCTTTAGTCTCCTCACTATACATACACACAGATTGTGATAGTTATGTAAGGAGATAGTTGATTTTAGCAATCATTTTATAATGTATATGTACATGAATTCATCACATTGTGAGCTTTAAAAAAATCACATTGTAAAATCTAAATATGAACAATTTTTATTAGTCTAGCCAACCTCAATAAAGCTACAAATAAGTAAATAAAGTGTATCAACATTGTTATGCTTTTCTAAACATAATTACAATAATGGCAATAGAGAAGACTTTCCTTTTTTAATAAAGAGATTTTATAGCTCCATTCTCTAAATGCAACCAAATATAATTTGAATGGAAAATAAAGATAGACAGAAAATACTTACTGATTGGAAACTAAAAGCAACCTCAAATGACTAAAAATGTAGCTATCATATGACCCAATAATTTCAGAATCCACAATCCCACACCTATGGATCTACCCAAAGGACATAAAAACACTAATTCAAAAGGATACCTGCACCCTTATGTTCATTTCAGCACTGTTTCTAATAGGTAAGATTTGGAAGCAACCCAAATGCTCAAAAACAGATGACTAGATCAAGAAGATGTGGTATATATACAGAATGGAATACTATTCAGGAATCAAAAAAGATAAACTCATGCCATTTGCAGCATCATGGATGTAGCTAGAAGGGCTTATGCTCAGTGAAATAAGCCAGAAGGAAAAAGAAAAATATCAGATGGTTTCACTTATAGGAGGAATATAGGGGAACTAAATAAGGGATCAGGGGGAAAATAACAGGAATAAAAAATGAAATTAACAGGCAACTATAAATCAGAGACTTTCTATGGGGGTGGGAGAGGGAGATGACCAAAACAAGGGCTGGAAGAGCACAAGGGAGTATGGTGATGGTGCCCGGGTGAATTGGTGGTGGGAGAACTATGGGGACTATCCCTGAGAGGAAAAAGCAAACATTGTACAAAAATGAACAATGATATAAAAAAAAATAAATTATTTTTTAAAAAATGCTTAAAAAATAAAAGCAACCTCTAATAGAACACTTGAGTCCAAGTTAAAAAAAAATCAAATGAAATTAGGCTCTAACTAGAAAGCAACAAAGAAAAATTGCACACTAAAATGTATGAAACAAAGAAAATCCTGTGCACAGCAGATAAAGTTTAGTTTCAGCACCTTTATTACTTTATTATTAAAAGGGAGGACATAAAATAAACTAATTGTCTTAAATGGCAATTAAAATATGTGAGAAAAAATGACAGAAGAATATTAAATGTATTTTGAATATATAAAATAGAAACTGTAAAATAGTGGATGAAAGTATTATGTATAAGACATTAGCTGGGGAAGAGAAAATGGAAAGTTGCAAATTTTTTAGAAATAAAAATATAAGGAAAAGTCTCAGAAAGACCAGTCACAGGAATATATACATATATATTCAAACAGTCAAAGAAGAAAAAGGAGAAGGAGAATATAGTTTCATGGCAGGGGGATGGGGAGGGAGGTGGGATGGGGTTGGTGGTTGGAATTTAGGAATATATTTCAGAGGAAATGATAGCCTATTTGAAAGAACCCATATCATAAAATTTACAGTAATTTATGAAGTGTATTGATACCAGTACAGGCATACCTCATTTAATTGTGTTTTGTTTTCATTGCACTTCACAGATACTGTGTTTCTTATAAATTGAGGATAGGTGGCAATTTGCTGTCTAGCAAGTCTAGTGGCTCTATTTTTCTTAAGGCATGTGCACATTTCCTGTCTCTGCTTCACATTCAATTAACATATACACATCGTTTTTTAAAGACATGATGCTGCTGCACACTTAAAACACGATGGTATACTGTAAACATAACATATGTGCACTGGGAAAGCAAGAAGCATGTGTGACTTGCTTTATTGTAATATTTATTTTACTACATTGGTCTAGAATTGAACACACAGTACTTCTGAGGTATGCCTGAAGTTATTTTTAATGAAAGTGCTAATACAATTTTTCAAATTAGTAGGTTATCTTGAATCCTCTTCTCTATCCAATATATATTTTACTTCATATATTGGCAAGGATTAGGGTGATTTTTGTAGACCCTTTACTTTGGGACAGAGACTATTACATCAGAATGATGCATTGAGGAAAGATTATGATCATAATGATAATGCACTTACATAAAAATATGTGCGCTTCATAGATATAGCAGTCCCTTATCAATTTATCTTTATGAATACTTTTTAGTGTTTTTGAATAATCAGCACATTCCTGACTTGTTAGCAACAACTGAGAGTAATCTAGGGAGGGAGTGAAATTATCATTAAACATTCACTGACCAAAATCAATTAGTCCACCTACAACGTTAATTAAATGTCTGGCATTGTGCAGTCAGTGGCCATGATATCTACAATGTTAGAAGTATAAGATAGTGAAAAATAATGAACTTAGTGTCCCGCTAAGCTCTAGTAAACTGGCTTAACCTCTGAAAAACTGAACTTGAAAAATACATATAATTTACAAGTATTGTTTTCCTTATCTGTAAAGAAACACATTATAGAGTAACTGTAATGATTTAAATAAACAATACCTGTAACCTCTAGCACACAGTAGGTGCCCAATAACCTAATAAATGGTAATGGCCTTTTTCCTCTGCTAGTATAAGATGTTGTCAGTGATACAGATTGGGTTTCATAGGAAAGACATTTTACAGTGAAAAGGACTGACAATATTCTCTATGTAAATATAAGCCTCTGTTAGAATATAATGTAAATATTAATAAAACACTGTATCTGCATTAATGTGGAATATTAAGGAGAACACTGATTTTGTTTTGTTTTCTTCAATGGCTTTCTCAGTTTTAAGTTTCTGATTGCCTCCACTTGCTTATTTTAATATTGAATTCCCAATGAAAGCCAACTTTCAACCTTTCTGTCTTTGAAATACTTTCAGGAGATTATACCAGTCCTTTGCCTTAACATGGTTTGATGTCAAAATTACCTTAAAATTAACCATGCTGTGATACCGTACCAGAAAAAAAAATGCATTTAACTGCATTTGGTAGATATCCGAAATTAAGTAACCTATGAGAAAGGATTCCACCTGCCATTTTGTTCTCTGGATTGGTTGAGTTTCTCTGGTGCCTTGTTTAAACATTCGCCTGCTCCCCTTTATTTCTCTCTCAAGAGTTGTGTGCAGACTTTGTAAAGGAGAAAGTCTACACAAAAGAAAGCTTGTTATTTTAACTGAGTTCTATTAGTCTTTATAATCTCATATCAATAGGGGGGTTTACTTTCTAATTTATGGGAAACTTTCAGACAACATTTGGAAGAGAACTGATCAAAATTGTTTACAAGAATGTGGCAGTTTCTTACAGTAAGTTTTCCAGAAAGTTGAAGTCTTTCTTCCAGAAAGAAGTTCATTTCTGGTAGAGTTGACAATCTATCATGAAGATGCCAGGGAAGGAAAAGTAACTCTTGGCCAGTAGTACAGTGATATTAATAGATAACTGTTTCAAGCTTCAAAGATAAACATTTTATACTTTTATTATCCTAATTATATATTGACAATGGTCCTGTAACATATAGGATATCAGCCATATAGACCAGTTTGTAATCTCAAGTCTGTGATATTCATCAGGCATTATTCTGCAGCAAGTTAGGAAGCTGGGTAAAGTGTTGATGAAAATCCACAGTAATAAAAATCTCACAGATATGAAGTCAATTACAGTCTCAAGTGAAGTTTATTATGAAGAGATACTTGTTATTAAAGTATCCACGTCTCAACAAGGCTGACCTTCTCAAATGCTAGTATGTCACAAGGCATGAGATTTAAAAAAAATCCAATAACAAGTTTCCCCACTGTGGTTTCAATTGCCTTTTCAGATCTCCCACAGGGTTCTGTTTCAGTCTGAGATAATGCAGACGGTTCTGGACTTCAGAGGGTCAAAGTGGTTTGTGTTTACACTGGAGCAATCATAGAAAAGATTTCAAACTTGATCAAATTATCTAGATATATATATTTACTGAAATCTTTACTCCATTTGGCTTTGGTAGAAACAGTTTTGAACTGCAGAAATTGGAAATATTTTTGTATCTGTTTTTTTCCTTATTAAATACCTCACATATGCCAGGAACTCAAAAACAGTTGTATTATTTTATTGAGCAAGTTCACAGGAAGATTCAGGTCATTCGACACCTCATAGTATTATATAAATGTTAGCATACATATACATTAAAATGGATGTTATATTGTTTCTTCTGTTTGTGAAGAACTTTCTTACTGAAAATGTGTCAAAAATTCAAAAGTGTATTTATTGAAAATAGAGTCAGTGGGTGAGGATGTGGTGGAAAAGGAATCCTCTCAAACTGCTGGTAGGAATACAAACTGGTCCAGTCACTATGAAAAGATGTGTGGAGGTTTCTCAAAATACTGAAAATGGATCTAACATATGACCCAGTGATTCCAGTCCTAGCAATCTACCAAAGAACATAAAAACACTAATCTAAAAGGAAACCTGCACTCCTGAGCTTACTGTAGCACTATTTACAATAGCCAAAATAAGGAAACAACCTAAATGCCCCCAAAGAGATGGATGGGTCACAAGGGAGGGGAAAGAAAGGAGTCCCAACAGGGGAGTAAACTTCCTGGTTCACAATTGTTACTTTATAAATTTTGGTTAGATTAATTTAATGTCAAACAAAAATATTTTTGAATAACATTTAATGAGTATGGAGAAAAAAACCTATTTCACTTATTTGCTGACCAAAATTATTTGTTCTAGTATACAAAAATGCATATGTGCTAAATGTGCTAAAAGAAATTAAGGACACTAAGAGTATGACGAATCTAAAGAATTTTTAAAAAATATTTATTTATTTATTTATATAAGTACTGGGTATAGTCAGAAGCGCGGGAGGGTGAGAGAATTCACCAGAGCGGGGAACAGAAAGGGCCGACTGACGAAGTACACTGCTGAGGGGAGCAGCAGGCAGCAGGAGAGGTCTGCACGCCATGTGGGACCCTCCCGGGTGGCTGAGGATCAAACCAGCACTGCAGAGGCTGTGGGCAGCTTCGCAGCCCAGCGCTCAGCCGCTGCGCCACTAGGGGAGGCCCAAATCTAAAGAATTTTTAACATGGCATATTAGCTCTTAAAATTTTGACTACTACTTGATTTGGTTAGTTCTGACTATGCTATAACAGGACACCATAGACTGGGTTGTTTAGACAATATACTTATTCCTCAGAGTTGTGAAGGATGTAAAATGCAAGGTCAGGGTGTCAAGGTCACGGTGTCTGCTGAGAGCCCTCCTCCCGGTTTATAGACAGCCATCTTCTGATTGTATCTCACATGGTAGTGGGAGGGAAGGCAGGAGAGAGAGCAGGAGGAAGTGAAACAGAGATAGAGACTCTGATCTCTTTCTCGTCTTAAAAAGATAATTGCATGAGGAGGGCTCCACATTTGCAGCCTCCTCTAAACCTAATTATTTCCCAAGGTTCCACCTCTAAAAACTATCAATTGTGCATTAAGGTTTTAGCCTATGGCTTTTGGGGGAAACACAAACATGCATTCCATAACAGCACTAGATTAGTTAGTAGATACATTTAGCAGTGTGTGTGTGTGTGTGTGTGTGTGTGTGTGTGTGTACGCACTACTGTTTCTTCTCAGAAAGTTATAAAGCATGGCAAAGACTTTCTAATAGATTCCATATGTGTAGCCAGTTTGAAGTCACAGGATAGTGGGACTTGATTCTCTTTCTCTTATTTAATCAAATGCCTTATTAAAATATATCAGGACATGGATTTTAAAAGGCACTAACTAAACCTGATAAAATTTTACCTACAATAGTATCACAGGACAGGGCTTTACTGTAGGCCATAGTTTTGCCATTGATTGTTGCTATATACTTTCTTGTACTCATTCTCCAATTTTTCTAAAATGAGATTCTAAGTGTATAATCATAAAAATTGAATGTTGCAAATTGAACACAAAACATTAGTCATTGCCTTGACTTGCATTAAAAATAGAACTTAAGAATATTAAATAAAAATAGTTAATTTTTAGCAATTTAGAACTAACTGAGTCGGAGCTGCCTCCTTCTGATCAGAAATAAGTAACATGTGCTATAGTGGAGCATTCCCAGTCTGATAAGAGATATTTTATTCTTGGGGATTTTAGAAGATAAGAGGCATTTCTGATTTAAAAGTAATTTCAGGGCCTCCCCGGTGGCGCAGCGGTTGAGCGCTGGGTTGCGATGCTGCCTGCTGCCTCTGCAGTGCCGGTTCGATCCCCGGCTGCTCCCCGGCCACCGGAGGAGGGTCCCACATGGCGCGCAGACCTCTCCTGCCACCCGCTGCTCCCCTCAGCAGTGTACTTCGGTCCTTCTGCCTGCTCTGCTCCCCGCTCTGGCTCTGGTGAATTCTCTCACCCTCCTGCGCTTCTGACTGTACCCAGTGCTTCCAGTGCTTGTATAAATAAATAAGTCTTCAAAAAAGAAAAAAAAGTAATTTCAGCATTTGTCAATCTTGTTGGGGCATTCTGAACAAGGCAAAAGAAAGTTTTCTTCTAAGACTTTTTTGAGACCCCCACCCTGACACTAAATTCTAAATGGACATAAAAATTTTGTAAATGGAAGACATTTCCACAATGAAGGGAAAAAAAAAAAAAAACTAGAATTTGAGAAAGTAAAGAAAAGCAAGGAATGCAACCAGGCAAGTAGTTCTTTACCTCAGAACACTAATGATTTGTGCCAGATGAGGAATAAAAAATTTCAACTTCATTTATTACTGCAGTTTACCTCCTAAAGGAAGTGACAGATTGGTTTAACATGAAGTCTGTTACGAATGCAACATCGATAAACAAAACTCAAATTCTCCCAGATGAGACATTTAGATAAGGATGCAGGTGGAGAGTGAAGAGAGATACAGAGCTGACTGCTACCTAACTCAGTTTTGCAGAGAAAAAAATCCCCTCACAGCCAAAAGAGACAAATATTAAAGAAGAGAATAGGAGGAATAATCTTGTTCTGTCCCTGTAACTGTTTAATAGAAAAACTCTTTATATGCTTTCGGGAATTGGAAAGCAAGTTTTGTAGCAGTTAATATTACATGGGAAGTAAAGTGGACACTGGTGATTTTGTGTATCAACTTAATTCCTACACATCTTGAATTTGAAATGTTAAGCAGATATATGATTGGTATTTTAAAATTAATGTTACTTATAAAATTGGAAGAAGATTCTGGTATTTTTAAATGCTAAAGATAGACATCTTTAATATTTAAGAAAAGAATATTAAGGGACTCCCCGGTGGCGCAGTGGTTGAACGCTGGGTTGCTAAGCTGCCTGCAGCTTCTGCAGTGCTGGTTCAATCCCCAGCTGCTCCCCGGCCACCGGAGGAGAGTCCCACATGGCGCGCAGACCTCTCCTGCCGCCCACTGCTCCCCTCAGCAGTGTACCTTGCTCCTCTGCCTGCTCTGCTCCCCGCTCTGGCTCTGGTGAATTATCTCACACTCCCGCACTTCTGACTGTACCCAGTGCTTGTATAAATAAATAAATAAATAAATAAATAAATAAATAAATAAATAAAAAGAATATTAAGATAATCATAACGAGAAAATATTATTTTCAATCTAATAATACATTACTTGGTAGTGAATAACAATTAATTTTATGGCAAAAGTATCTCTATTACTTGATTTTAGGAGAAAAAAGATTGCAGATCCCAGAAAGAGGAACAAAGTATAATGATTTATTATATAATCTAGACACGGTGAAGGACTGAAATTTAGCAAATCCTATCACTTTTTATTAGCTGTGATCCTTAAAAACTGGGAAGATAAAAAGGTATATATAATTATTTTACATATAATAACAGATTTCTTTCTTTAGCACTTTTGTTTTAGAAATTAGACTAACTCCTTAATCATGTTTTCCTACATTTGTGATCAGTAAAATCCATTTAACTGTAATTTCCTGAACACAATCTGATCAAATTTAATGGAAAGGCAACCCTCAGACAGAGGCTGTTAGTCATAAGTTATATTGTGCTGAGAACAGCACAGTTTTGGTGGGAAGAGTCTGGAAAACAGAAGCCCAGTTGTCTCCAGAAATTGCCAGAGCATGTTGAAACACAAGAGGACAGACTCACAGATGCCCATGAAGAAGCCAGAGAGCAAATAAATGAGAAAAAGATATGTATATAAGCACTCGAGTTCAGAGTTCTTTGTATTTTTGAAGTATATTTATCTTTTTGGAGGTATCTTATGTATTTTTCTTGTATAAATGTGTTGATGTGAAAAGAAACTAGATGAGAAGGTGTCGTCTTGATAACATTCTAAACTTGGCTTATGAAATATTTTTGATATTTAAAAACATTTAAAATTGTGAGGTATAAAGTTTATTTGTCTAGTTGGTCAAAAAGGGGAGCCCACAAAATGTCTTTAAATTCTGTGCCCAAGGCAGAGAGGGAGCCTATACATTGTGTAGCACTGTTCCTATCACTCTCTGCAGATCTGCATGCTTCAAAAGCCCGGCATTACAGTCCTCTATGCTTAATGAATCACAAAGTCCCTTTCCTAATCAATCTTTTTCCTCAGTAGTTAAGACAATATGAAAATAAGTCACTTTCAACAAACATCCTGAGGTCTCCAATTTGGAAAACCAGCCATACAGCACACTGCCACAAGGTGGGAGTACAACGTTTGATTGGTTTAAGAAACTGGCCTTTCTTTTTTCCCCCGTAGTTCAGTGTGAACAAAGACATAAAACAGGCTTACATTAAACTTGAATGGAATAACATTTGGTTATTTATTCCTTGTTGCTACTATGCATACCTTGAGAATTGGGATGCCTTTTACTAAAATCTGAGGGTCAAATATAATAAATATAGATGAAGGAAGTGGCTTAATAGTGAGTTCTATTTTACCTTTCTTTATTCCTTGCAATCTTAGTACCTTTTCCAAATGATGATTTAGGGACTATAAGCAAACCATTGTGAATGTAAGTTCTATTAAAATAGTCCCCATTTTTTAAAGACCATAATGAATTACTAATTCTCTGTATTAATGATTAGTTTGAAGATAACTTGTATCCACAAATTTTTCCTGCATTTATATCTACACAGTAATGAAGGCAGCCATGCAAATGAGAACAATAAATTAAACAGTCAAAGAAAAATATATAATGATCTTGACCTTTCTAAGCATTTGAATGATTAAAATGAGTTTTAAAATATTGTTTATTCTAGAATAAAGACAATGCAGGGGCACTGCCTGCAATTCTCTTGTTTTTGCTTGCTTTGTATTTGAATATGTGTACTATTATGCTGTGTGCTTATTAAAGTCATTTTGAAATCTTGGATTAAAACTAACAAATATTAGGTGTTTATCTTGGGGTTGCAAATACATGCGCACACACATTTTGAGACAGAGTACTTGAAACTTTGGCTAGTAAGATGAGACATCTCAAGGCAGTTAAGATTCATCAAGGTGACAGTGACACACCCAAGGGATGGTGCATGGTGCTAAATAGGAAGGAATGCTACATCCCTTGAATAAAAAGACATAACATTTGAGAAAAGGCATACATTGACTTGCCAATTTCAATTCCTTCCCTCCTGCTGTATATGAAGAAGGAGTAGGTTAACAGATGGCACTCTTGTCATTGCGATTGTTAGATTTTTCTGGAAAGATTTACCCAAACAGGTCTTTTTATCCTACTGAGTTATGAATACACCACAAAGCTAGGGCCATCACTTATATCACTTTTTTTTTTTCCAATTCTCCCCTTCTCCAATGATAGCAATGACAAGAAAGACAAAGTAGTGCCCAGGGCCATGGAATTGATGCTTTGCTTGATGGAGATGTGAAGAATCTGAAATAAAATAGTACAAAGGTCTCGAGCACAATTTCTGCTATTCAAAGTGTGAAAGAACATTGCATTTATATATTAAGAAAGCTTTTCAGAGTAGGTGGACATTTTTTAAGTATAAGTACATGGAAAATATCTACTCACATAATACACCACCTGAGCACACACCAGGGGATTTCAGATGTTGTCCTATACAAATTTACCTGAGTATCACATATGTTCTATACGTCACTGAATACTGTGATCTCACAATTTAGTATGTGACCTATTCCTAGGTCATTCTTTTTTACCTAAACATGTATTTTGGAAAATTGACTGGGAAGAAAAACAGTCAGTTTTATAATTTTAGGAAACGGCTGGGATAAATTCTAGGCAACTCAAAAAAGATGAAGAGCATCACATTTTACTGGTGATTAAAAAGGAATATTATACATAACATCATCAGTGGGATTTCCCTAAACCCAACACATTCTTTTATGCTTACTTACCATGTTTATGTACCTAAGACTTCGTTAAAGATAACATGTATCAGTATTTTATATTCAGAACAAAAGAAAAATTGTAAGGTGCATATAAATTTCAGATATCTGAAAATGTAAAAATAAATAAGGAAGGAAATCACAGAGATGAAGAAATAAAGGTCTTAATATGATGTTGTTATTGACAGAGCCTGTAGTTGAATCAGTTAAATTGTCAGATTGTCTCTATTTTTTATCTGAAACGCTTCAATAGATCAGAATAATTTTGTATTAAAGCATGTGTAAAATGATGGGGGACAAATTTTCCAAAGAGATTTATATTAATTTTCATTTAAAAGTCTATCATAAAAATTAAAATTAAAAAAGCAATAAAATATCCAAGTGTGTAAACTTTACACACAGGAATCTCATTTTATATAACTAAATCAAAATTCATTATGAGGCAAAAATTAATGTATTGAAACACAAATTTGTCTTGAAATCAAGGAACTTAGAATTAGCCACAAAGGGATACTACTTATTATAAATTTGTTCACACTAGTCTCTTCTCGTGCACTTTCTATAAGAGCACATGCTCTATTAAAGTTGTAGCATTATTTCTTTTATGCCAATTGACATCAAAAATGTCTATAACACTCTTAATTACAATTACTTATTAATCACATAATTTATCACTTATTGAACAGTATTTAGGAAAGGAAGGAAAAAACATGTATCTGTTAAATTCCATGCCCTGGCATAAAATTTCATTATGCATCACAGAGGAAACAAGCACTAGGTTAACTGTCATTTAATGGGTTTAGCAAACTACACATAGTTTACTTTTATGAACAAAATGTCTAAAATACCATAGCTATACACAAGCTAGTCAAAGCTGTGTGAAAAGTCAAACATGAAAGAACCCAGGGAACTGAATTAATTTGTTTGTTGAACTTTTCCTTGTATCTTACAAAAGTGATTAAAACACACACACACACTATTTGCTTCAAAGGAAAATAATCTCCATTTTACAATATTGATATTAGTAAGTTGTCTTGTTATGTGAAGTAAAGGACACTCTTTATAATTATATAAATTTCTATAAAGATAGTGGGCTATTTTTTCCCAGTATCATAATTGATTCATCCACCACAGGTTGCAATAGGGCTTTTTGCAGATCAAAGATAATGAGAACTAGCAAGACTAGCATACAAGAAAGCTAACCACTTGTCTAGAAACTGTTACTTATCTATGTATATGCAGAACAGATCCAGATCAACTAGTAAATAAATATCAAGTGATAACTGCCTGTAGTATTGTATTTGATTTAACCTAAAGTTGAATGGAAACAAATTAGTAAAACATGCTCAATTCAAACTTACTTTAAGTCCTGTTCTGGATGGCAATTTTTTTTTTCTTTTTGGCCTACTGTCACTTCCTAAAATTCTTTAAAATTTTCACCATTCTTTCAAATTACTAGTGATGTTTTCTGGTGTATGTGAGCCACATTTTGTCCTACCAGTAATTTCTGGCCACTGTGGTGTGAATATGTGACAAACATTGTACTTGCAGCATGAGGATAAGAGAGTAAACCCAGGAAGACAGCCAGGGAAGACATATTTAAAAGAAGCTCTTTTATATTTACTCTCCTGCATAGTATTTGTTAGTAAGTACACATACATTTGCTGAAATGACAATAAAAAATTTTTCCCCAAACCATATTTTTAAGTCTTTTTCATACTGTGAATTATCATAAGATGGAGTTGTCAATATCATATAGCCCATTTGAATTGTTTTTATAAAAACTACATATTCAGTTCAATGGGAGATATGAGATATGCTTTACCTTAAAAGTATTTATCCTAAGAAGTAAAACTGTAATTCCAGTGGAAGAAGACAAAAAACAAACAAATATCCACATCACAAATTATAATAACCAGACACAAAGTACTCTACTCTGAAATACTGTCCTGGATGAAAAAGAAATGTATGGTCAGAAGTGTTAAGTTTATATATGTACACGATACCACCTTCGGATAGCTCCCAAAGGCATAGGGCTTACTACTTCCAAAAGTATCCACTATTAAGGTAACATAGGTCTTGTCCCTTGAGCCTCCTTAAAGAAACAACAACTGTTCAGTAGCAGTATAACAGATGTTGAAAAGAATCATTAGCAATCTAAATGTTTTTCTGAGCAGATGTCCCACTTCTGCTGTGGCTAACTTTGGGGGGAGTAAAGTAGGATGCAGTGAGAATGGGGGAAAGAATGGAAAGTTGAAAGGAATTAATAAGAAGATCTTAAGAATTACTCATCTAATTATAGCAAAAAAGGATAGAGGTGTTGTGTTTGCTAATTGCTGCTGGTTGATGAAGAAGGAAGGTAAACAAGTCAGGGGAGGAATTAAACTCACTTTGCTCCATTGACTTGGCACATAGCTTTGGATCAATGAGCAGGAAAGAGACAAGCAATGTTATAGAGGAATTTAATGCTAACATTGCAATTGTGCACTTTTCAATAGACATCAATAGGGAATCAGAGGCCAAAAAGAATCAGTGGAAAGAATGAAAATGAGAAAAACTAGTCCACCCATGAGATGAACCCATGAAAAGAATAAGAGAAGTTATTAGATTAGGTGACTGTAGATGTAACTTTATTTCCTTAGGGGCAAAAAATAGGAAGATTTTCTCAAGCATTTTTTCCCTGAAATACCTGACCTGAAAAGAATTCTTTATACAAAGAATTTATAACCTCAGTGTCCTCATCCAAGTACTTCCTCACCTGAAATTTTCCTTCTTCTCACACAGAATATAGAAATGTATGCTAATTAATTACCTGAACCTTTACAGAAGCAATCTTTTAATATGAGAGTTATCTCTAACTTTGAGAATAAAGGGAAAGAGGTACTAGAAATAATACCATCTTTCTTATAATTTTAGCTTTCAAATGAGTAAGCAAAATAATTATAGGCTATAATAAATGCTTGATCATTAATAACAGGAAACTCAGTGAAAATATAAATTATGCATTTGATATATTTTATGCTCCATGAAATGCATTTAATAACAGTTGAATTTTCCATATGTACCCAGATTTCTGATTCAATCATTGTAATAAAAATTTTACAACACAAAATTCTGTCAACAACAGCAATTATTTCCAAGATTAAGCAGATATTTTAACATGATACTGACTTTGTGTTGGATTTGTGAAGCTGAAGAACTTAAAAGGAAAATCCCAGTTCTAGATCATCAATTCCTGTTTGCTAACTCATATGGTACCATTTAACTCTTTTCTATTTCAATATTAAAGGATGTGAGTTCAGAGGTCACATTAAACTAACATCATGTTGGGGAACACATAGTTTTAATATCAAATTTGAGTGACAAATGACATTATTCATGCATTAATTAAACAAACATTTATTAAGAACCTGCCCCCTAGACCACTGTGTTAAAAACTAAAAATTGCGAAGTTTAAGGAAATGTTGTTATACTCATGTGTTTTATAATGTTATAAGTGAGAGTTTAAACCCTGTACAAGATACTACAATAAATAAATTATGCACCTAAGGATTTGGTGAACTCTGACAATGCAATGGAAGCCTCATTCCTATGACAGCCAGTGAGAAATGACTCAGAAAAGTCTGGTGCTGTTGGCCAAATTAATTTAAAGTTGCTGAAATGTGGACATATTTTTGTAATTAATCTTAAATAATGTCTTGATTTAATTAAAATGTATGCAACAACTGCTTTAAAATATATTTCTAAAACCAAATGGGGGCCCCCCTGGTGGCACAAGGGGTTAAAACACAACCTATGTAGCTATCTGGTGCCACACAGCATGAGTTCAATCCCTGGCCAGGGAATTACCCACATGGTGCAGCAGGCCTCTCCTGACTCGCCCACTGCTCCCATCAGCAGTGTATTTCAGTCAATCTGCCTGTTCTGTTCCCCACTCTGTCTCTGGTGAATCCTCTCACCGCCCCCCACCCCACACACACCTCTGGCCTCTACTCCAGTTCTGTATGCATAAATAAATCTTTGGAAAAAATAAAAGCAATTGGATTTTCTTTTCTTTTTTTTTTTAAGATTATTTATGTATACAAGAACTGGGGTACAGACCAGAGTTGTGGGGGGTGAGAGGATTCACCAGAGACAGAGTGGGGAACAGAACAGGCAGTTTGACTGAAGTACACTGCTGAGGGGAGCAGCGGGCAAGTCAGGAGAGGTCTGCTGCGCCATGTGGGTAGCTCCCTGGCCGGGGATCAAACTTGGGCTGCAGTGGATATAGATAGCTTCATATGTTGTGTCTTAACTCCTTGTGCCACCAGGGAGGTCTGGATTTTGTTTATTTTCTACCTTGATGTCTCTGGTAACTCTATCCACACTATTTGAGAAATGCCATGATACACAGAAGCAATTGAGCCACATGTCTCATTTCCCTCACACACTCAAGATAGCTTTATTATAAAGTACAAAGTCTTCTGTGATGCATGAATTTCCTATTTCTCCAACATTACCATCCTACCTTAGTAGCAATAATAGAAACCCCCCTCAATTACTTATCTAAAGCGGAATACCAATATGACATGGTTTCTGAAATGAATACTTATAAAATTATGTAATTGGAGAACAATTTAACTGTCTTATGCATTTAGTAAGAACTGTGCCAATAGCAACTATCAAAATGATAATAGCAAAGAAGCAAACAATACAATCCTTAGCATATGTTAGGTATCCTTCTGGTTCTAAAGCATGTGCTTTTAACCATTTCACTGCATCTCTTTACTGACTGAAAGATACATATAAAAAAAGTCTTTCAAGGTAATATGGGTACTAGGAGGAGAAATAAAGGGCTCAAGAGTAACCTTCACCTGTAATATAAGTCCTAGAATTTCTGATAATCATTGCCATTATCTTAAAAGTAAAAACAACAACATGATGTGTGAGTAAAGGAAAATTATTTTCAGAATCTAAACCAGTTCACTAAAGAAAGAAAATAGTAAAATACAAGTTCTTTTAAAGTTAAAAACTTGTGGACAAACCCTAAACAGTGTTTCTGTTCTCTAGTCACAATTCCTTGAAAAGAAACTTTGAATCTTGAGATGAAAAAAGATCTATTAGGTCATCTTGTCCATCTCACTGCCAGAAGAGAATTGCTCCCGACAGTAAAGAAGTTAACTTATTGACAGCACTCTTTAAGCAGCAATTTACCAGGTGAATCCCTAAAGGCAAGAATGACTTCTCTGGTTTATCTTTGGCTTCTTATCATCAGTATAGTTAGGAGACCCATTCAATCTTCCCTGCTGGATGAAGGAAGGGGGCAGGATTCTAGAACATGTTTCTAAACTGCAATGGATTAAAAATGTAACTAATCCCATTTTAATAGTTTAATCTAATTGCATCACTGCTCTTCTTTCATCTTTAGGCTAGCTGCATGTGCATATGTGTTTGTGTTAAGAGAAATTTGATAATGAAATTCTAAAATACATACATTTATAAAATAAGTTTAATATGGTAGTAAATGAATACAAAGATGATGAAATAGGAGAGAGGAAAGCAAAGGAAATATAAGCAATATGGATGACTTAAAACATTCTGAATGAAGTCGTCTCATTGTCAAAATTGTGGGTTTTATCCAGTTTCTCAGTTCTTTAGATGATATGACTAAAGGGAAGAAATATATCCGATTTCTTCTTTCAGTTCAATTTTCATGATACTGTCATCACTCTCTTCTCTATGCAGATTCTATGGGATAATTTTGTATAAAGCAGTTATAAGAAAGTAAATTTGTTATGAGCTGTTGAACTAACATTAATCTTTAAATTTCAAGAGCTATTTATTTTTTATTGAAGTGACATCTCATTAGAACAATCTATAAGTTTCTGGTGTTCATCACTGAAAATCAACATAAATTATATAAGGACATTATCAACAAATGCAAGTATTTTATGTTGTATGTGCACAGATTGTTTCTATATGGTTCTCTCATGGAAGACCCATACTACTGTGTGATGGTAGAGGATAAAAGAATCTCAGAAAGAGTAGAAGGGAGTGCAACATGAGGTAAGTAATGAGCAAAGGTTTCTTCTGAAAAGGCATAATTTGTTAGATGAGTTTTGGAGGAAGGAGAGGCGTGGTGAGTGGGAGAGACAGAAGAAATGAGTGTGCTGCACAGAGAAATGAACAACACATGATTTTGCTTGTGTTTCATCTCCTAATCGACATTAATGCCAGGAACCACAGCAATGAAAGGTAGTCATCAGTTACTGAGGCTATGACTAAGGTTATAATCCTTTGGTCTTCAGCTTGAAAATATTTAAGACTTTGCATAAGCCTATCCTGACTTTAACCTGGCGGCTCCTCTCTACCTGCCTTCACTTAGCATTTGGTTATTAGAATAGGATTGCGCCTGGCTTGAATTGCTCTCACATGATTACATAATAAACTATACAATTTATTAATGTGCTTATGATATTGTTTCAAAAGATACATATTTTTTTCCAAAGAAATATTTGTTTCCCAGTGATTATTTTTCCATTTCCTCTGGGGGTTATTGCAATAGCAACCCTCATCATCACTCTGTAGTCTCTGGACCTTAATGTAGACTGGTCTAAAGCAGAAGGGTGCAGAAAAAGAGATAATAAGTGGACTTCCAAATGTAAATATTTGTTACCATTCATATTTAGGGAATAACCAAAGAAAAGATGATTCTGGTGTTTGGTATAGGTTAAGTCGATATCAGTATGGGGACTATAACTGGGATGAAAATACATACATTGTGCAAAAATGAAAAATGATATAAAATATATAAAATATTTTTAAGAAGGACAGCAAATAAAAAAGGAGTAGGAGGTGAGAAGTACTTAATTTTTGTATTTGGTGAGTGTTTTTCCTGAATGATAAATATAGAGAGATTTCTTTGCTATGGTATTAAAAATAAGAGATGGTGATACAAATATAGGAATCACCAGACATAGGAAAGAATTGATGATGGATGTGATATGATGTAGTTTGTAATAAATGATCACAGTGAAGATATTTTAGATCAGGTTTTATAGTGTATTAATAAATATTTGACTTCAAGGAAAGAATATATAGAGGCTATAACCGGCAATTTCAGTAACAGGCAGGTTTTCATAATTTTTTAAAGAAGATTACTCATAAGTCTCTTTTAAAGTTAGATTCACTGGAACTTCATTCAATGTCCACTTTATAAAAAGTGAAAATGATTGTTATATTTCTGTTCATGGCAGCTTCTGGTGAATAATGAGAGTTGGCGTAACTTTTTCATTTGGAATAGTGTTAGGATATGACAGTGCACTTTATTTGGAATCATTCACAATTCACATATTTTAATTCAGTCTGTGGAAGCACCATGGGTGAGTTTTCCATGTGATAAACTGAAATTGGGGAAGGAAGGGAAGGCAACACAATGATCAAAACTCTTAGGATGATATGATTTCCTATACTGCCTACCATTCATTTCAAAGAAAGCCTCTGGAAGTGCACCAAGGTTAAATCTTAAAGGAGGACATACATCTAAGCCCTGGAGTCTAGCTTGTATTCTGATGAGAACACATTTGTTTTTAAAAATGAGTCCTGTGTGGAGCAGGTTGAGTTCAACATTGCTTTCTAGGTGGGAATTTGGATGCGGCTGATGCGCTAACAGTGGGAACACTGGTGGCCTCCCCAAAATACTGAAGGAATACCAGACATCTTTAACATTTGCTGTGTGGTTGTGGGTCCAAAGGCTTTTCAATCTTCTCAGAGATTAAGTTCCAGTTTTGAACCTGGTCCTATTCCTGTACCTGGCTAAGAGATCCAGCTTATTCTTGGTTGCTGAAAACAAGTCAAAGTCTGCCAGACTAAGTGGTGTGGTTACACCTCATTCATCTTAGACAATATTTCGTTGATGCCATTGAATAGTGGTCATTGGTCCTCATTTTTTTGTGCCATGTATGGCTTCATTATTAAAATTTCTATAAAATGCTTCCTTGCTTATAGTGATACATTAAACCATGTATCTATGTAAAATCCACTAGTTTAAGCCTGGAAGGGTGGTAAAGTCCTCACCAATCAGTCATACTCTTGAATTAGACAAAAACTAGCAACAGATAACCAGTGTGTCTCATCTTGACCAGGGTTCCATAACTTTTTAGGGAGCCAGTACCCTACCTCCACGCTTGGATTAATAGATTTCTTAGCTTTATTGAAAATCTGTCCAACTAGTACACAGTAAAAAATAGAAAGCTTAGTCTAGTAATGGTTGTGTTTAACAAGGGGTTGAAGAGAATAGAAGATAAGCATCTTAACTAGGGCTTCACCTTTAATAGGATACTATTGAAACAAAGTGAATACTATTTTACAAGTTCAATGAGGTAGAATCTGATTTATATTTTAAGTTGTCAGTAAAATCAGAGTTATTACATGTTAATTCATTATTTTCAATATTTTGAACCTTTTAGTTTTTAAAAGTGTCTTTAAATTTTGTAAACTCAAACAGAAATATTAAACATTTCAGTGTGAGCTCACAACTTACATTCAACTATAAGTTATACTCAGCAGCAACTTAGAAAAGGTGTGCCTATATCCTTTTCTTTTAAAGATAAAGAAAATGACCTCTTTAAAATTTATTTATTGTCATTTTAAAAAATGCAAAAATGTCACCTGGACTCTGAAAAGAGCACCAAATGAGGAGTCAAGAAAATTGGGATTGAGACAGGCTCCTTACCAGTTTGTATGACTCTGGCCAAGTTTGTCTAATGACCAAATTCATTCACTTATAAATTTTTTTCTGAGGACTCACTTAATAGAAAATTATCAGACCCCTTTATGCTATCTTTGCTCTGTAAGTTATTTCTGTATGAGGAAAGACTGTGTACTGTGGAGTATTTAAAATTCTGTCCAAAATAATTACCTATGCCAAAACATCTTTATAAAAAAATCTATTTTTGGTCAATTTCTAAATAATATAAAAATATGTTAACAGTATTAAATTTTGCACTTTGTGTTGCAAATGACTTCTAGTTGGTAAATACATGTTGCTAATCATTATAATAAAAACTCATTACCTATCAAATCTGTTCATGATTAACTGAATTTGAATACCTGGAAAGTTTAAGATTCACTACCTTAGTTCACATTTAAAGAGACTATCTTATATGTAACCCTGACACTATGAATGTGAAGATTCTATATTATTTTTTAACAAAAATATCCAGTATTTCTCCTCATTGATTTAATCTGACAGTTTTCCTACCCTCTTTATACATACACCTTTTTGTTATAGACATTTTTCAAAGTGGGTCATTTTATAATTATTTCTTTTTATAAGGAGGGTGTTGTTCTGTATGAGAGCCATTCCTGTCACTGAACAAATATATACCTGTGAATCCAATCTAGAGTGAAAGGAAGAACACAAAAGAGAGAGTATATAAAGCAGCATATCTGTGTGGAGCAGAGGACAATCAATTAGATTCATTATCTGCTCTACATTCTAGTCACTTCTTTAAAAGAAGAGAAGTACATAATACCATGGCAACAGTTAGGCCTGCAGTCCGTTATGGTATATAATCATTAAGAGGTCTTCAGTCTCCCCTGAAAATAGATATGAAAAAAATTCACAGTGGTTGTACAAACTCTCTACATTTATGCTGATTAAATGACAAGTTTGTAATTTACAGGTGTCTTATTGCCATGGGAATGCAATCATACAATTCCATTTTAGAATTCAAGGGCTTTTGAAACATGCTGCATGATTGTTAGCTGGGCTGCAAGCTAAGATTAAATTGAAAGGGTGGCATGTAGATTTTAGAACATGGTGTTGACATTTACTGGCCAATCACATTTTGCAACACTCCTGCATGACAGCAGATGTTGACCTTTCAAGCTTTCCCTATCTGCTTTCACGCATTACCTGCAGAAATTAACATAACTCTGCTTCCTGCTCTATGCTGCTATTAATGTCATCTGGGAATTGAGATTCATGAATTCAGTTATTACCCAGGCTTGAGACCCATTTTATACTCTAAGCACAGAACTAACAGCTCCTGGGAGCTGGTATTTTTGGATGTTGCTTCAACTACCTTTGTGGTTGAGGGATAGCTAGAAGCTATGGAGTAAAAAATGTCAAAGGGAACAAGCAGAAAAATAGGCAGAGGAGGACAGTTTCAAGGAGAATGCTAAGGGCCAAATAATTGCAAATATGTGGGATAAGGGAGCTTAAAACACGAAAAGGGTACATTTTTTAAATAAGTCAAATAATGACGAGTTTCACTTCTCTTGTTAACTGAACCATGAAAATGATACCCCTTAGAGTATGTGTGCAGTGAGCTTCAGGGTTTACTCCACAATGCCTGGGGCCTCTATTATCGATGATTTAGGAGAGAAACATCTGAGGTAAAGATGTTATAGTAGCCCCGAGGAGTTCTATGAATAATTGTGAGTCAAATTCTATGTGCTTCCTCCTAAATAAGAATTCTACCATTCTGTTACCTTGTCAGATATTCTTCAGTTCATTTTTTCCTAGGCAGACAATCTCTGCTACTTAAATATTTGGAGGGGACTATTCAATGGCTCAATGAAAGAATGAAATTCTGAAATGCAATGTTTTCGAGGACAGGAATTAGCACTTCTTATAAGTCCTGTTAACACAGATATCATTATAATCAATCACATCTCTAGAATGAAGTGGAAAAAGTTATGACACTGTTTATCAAAATTTGCAGCATGTAAAGGGGGATTCTGAATTTCACTTAACCTTTTATCTAGGTTAGCTCTATGGATTTAGTAAATTTCCTGCCCTTCTGTCTTTTAAAGTCCTTGGAGAGCATCTACAAAATATCTTAGTCACGGTTCTGTGAATATAGTCTTTTGAGATACAAGCAGATGCATTTATCTCAAATAGGAATTGATTAACAGAGCTCAAGATGTCACCAATGAGATATGCACATACAGGCTACTTCAATGGCATTGCTGACTTACCCTCCAGCAAACATTCTGTGCTGATTTGCATGTTTCAACTGCAGTAAAATTTCCAGCAGTTTCTCTGAAACTAGTACCTCTTGCCACATATATGAAATACAAAAGTAGCATAATTTTTTAAAAATAAATTTTATTTTTATATTCCCCATACAATTTCAACCCCCTTATTTTGACCCCAATCCCTCCCCTCCCCGCCCCCTACCCCCATAGAGTATCTATGGTTCATAGTTTTTTGTTGATTTTGATTTTCACTTTCTTATAGTTATTCATTTTCCTGGTCCCTTATTTAAGTTTTCTAGATTCCTGCTATGAATGAGACCATCCGGTATTTTTCTTTTTCTTTCTGGTTTATTTCACTGAGCATGATCCCTTCCAGCGCCATCCATGTTGCTGCAAATTGCATGTGTTTATATTTTTTGAATGCTGAGTAATATTCCGTGGTGTATATGTACCACATCTTCTTGATCCAGTCATCCATTTTTGGGCATTTGGGTTGTTTCCAAAGCTTAGCTATTGTAAACAGTGCTGCTATAAACATCGGGA
This sequence comes from Talpa europaea, assembly GCF_964194135.1. Lineage (NCBI taxonomy): Eukaryota > Metazoa > Chordata > Mammalia > Eulipotyphla > Talpidae > Talpa > Talpa europaea. Next base: position 66,048,622 of record NC_140075.1, on the reverse strand, counting down.
TGCAGGTGCTCTTTGGAATTGATGTTTCTGTGTCCTTTGGGTAAATACCTAGGAGTGAAATTGCTGGATCATATGGAAGCTCTATGTTTAGTAGGTCCAGAAATCTCCACACACAAAAGTAGCATAATTTTAAGGGTCAAGAACCACCCTTGAAAAGTAACTTTCCAGTTCAATCCCACTGGTGCTTGAGGCTCCATGTTTTGAAATTTCTAGTGAAGATACATATATCCAAATACCAGATACACATCTCCAACTAGAGCTCCCTGAAGCCGCTCAAGTTAAGAATACGCAAACCTGAAGTGATCATCTCCAACCCCTCTACCACTGAATTTGCTTTTCTTCCTATATCAGAAATCTGAGGTCCACTCTCATCTTTGTTATACACCCTACCTTTTAAATTTTATCATGAGGGGAATTGAGAAGGATTGCAAACAGGGGACATAATAAAAATATCATTGAAAAGTCACTCCAAAGTATAGAGTGATGAATTGGATGGAGGCAGTTAATTAATTAAAAGAATCAATTCTTTTTAATTTTTAAGGGCATGAGAAGGATACAAGTAAGGAAGGGACATCGGCGAATGTTATTGTTGTCATCTGGAAAAGATGATTTTTGTTAAACAATGTAGGAGAGTGGTGATCAAAAAGGTGTTCAAATTTGAGGTGTATTAAGGATGTCTGAATAGAATTTGATGATACATGGGCATTCATTGTGCAAAGATGGGGCTATGTTCTTAAACAGGTGGTGTTACACTGGTTTGTAGTTGTGTGCATATAACATTAGCAGTGGGTTTTATATGCTTAGGGGCAATGATGAACAAAATATAAGATTCAATCAAGCAAAGGGAAAAAAGATGTTATCAAGAGATGCTGCTAACAGGAGCTATATGAGACTGCTATAAAATAAAATGCTATGATGTTACAATGGCTACAAAGTCACAGTAGGAATAACTGTCATATATGTGGCCCCTTGTTGACTGAAACATTGTCCTGCAGCACATGGCAGTCAGGGAGGACTTTTCTAGTTTTTGTTTCTAAAATACAGTACCATATGGTATTTCTCATTGAGAAAAGGGACACATATCATACAAATGTGTGGGGAAACATGCTGACTTCATTTTTAGACATGTAATTTTGAGAACCCATAAGCTAACCAGCTGGACATATTTCTTTAAGATTTTCCAATCCTATGTGTTTCACAAAACACTGCATAAAATGGAATCTCCAGTGTTCCTTTTGTTTGTGTTCCAAAGTGGAATTTACTTGTTACAGGACCTCCTAGAAGAAAGCAGGATGGTAATGAGGAGGGGCTGGCGTATGAAATGCAAAATAGTTGGGCCCAAGGTCCTGTTCTGTCATTTGTTTGCTGTGTGATCTTGGATGAGATAAATTAAATTTAAATCTATCATTTAACATGGAGCTGCTAAAGCTCATATTGACACATAACAAATAATACTATTTATTTATTTATTTATTATTTTCAAATTGATCTCATCACCAACTTTTGCAGGCAGGAGCAGGAGCTGGATAAGATTAGATCTGCTGCCATGGGTTGCCTAGGCAGTTCCACTCTATTACACAGCCCTCTGCCTTATTACTTACCACCATCAACCCACAAAATAATACATTAATAGATTTGGGTGGGGACTAATCTATGCAACCAACGGTCACGGGAAACTAGTACATGGAGGAAACACAAACTTTGAATTTAGTCAAAAACAACTGAGATCAGCACTATTAGTTTGAGCAGCCACAATTGTTGGCAGTATAATAGTAAGGTCAAGTAGGTGTAGAGAACTAAGACCTATAACTAAGATTGATAACATACTCTCCTAGAAAATAAGTAATTTCTGAGTCTAAAGTGCTGTGAGGCAGATTGAATAGAACTATGTTCAATCCTTGGAGAAGAGGAGGTAGGAAAGAGGCAGTGTAGAAAGAGTCTGGAGTATAAAATTTGGCTTGTGGAGGTAAGGCATACATTTGAAAGTAAAGGTACCTCTTTAAAAATGAACTATCCTGTAGTGCATGGGCTAAGACTAGCAGTGTTTTGCAATCCAGATCAGATCCTGAGAGGAAAAGTTTACGTGGTTACACAGAGCAGACATCATTAAAGAAAAATGTGTCATTATAGCAAAAGAAATGGAGACCTTGGATAGACAAACTTTATCGATTTTGTGTACTCTTCACTCTTCCAGTTACATTATTTTGAATATGACACAGGGGAATGCAACTAACTCAAAAAATTTTAAAAAGTATACATATAATATTTCGGGGAAAAAAAAGATACTAGACAGATGGAAATGACAGCCCCCAGACACCAATGTATAAAAACTCTCTAGCAGAGTATTTAATTTGAAAGGCATACAAAAATCATAAGCCAAATGTTCTAACATGTCTAAAAAATACACCTTAGTGAATTCAGTACCAAGAGGTGATTCTTCAAAACAGAAATGCAAGTACTCCAGACAATTATGTCCAGATAGCAAAAGGAAGAAGCTATTAAAATTTAGCAAAATAAATTTAAAAACAAAAGGACAAAACTGTTTTAGAAATTAATTCTAAATTTAAAGAGGCAAGATGGAGAACAGACTCCCGAAAAGCACAGGAAAGAATTTGTAAAGTAAAAAGGAGAAAAATTAACAAAATAAGTGATATAAGTGATTAACGATGAGAAAGACAATGCCATTCAGAATGTAGTAAAAGAAGGTTGATATTATACACAAATGGAATCCACAAAGAAAACTAAAACAGTGAAAATAAACACATGCAATTTAAACATTATTCCTTATTAACACATACCTCTACGTATTAAATAGGCACATATCACTAGCTGAACTGAGCATGCTAGTAAGTTTGTTAGGGTTATAATAAGAAAGTGTCTTTGGGCAGCCAAAAATAGAAAATAAAATTCACTTGAAAAGGAATGAAAAGCCTTCTGACACAGGTATTTCATAGCAACATTCAAATATGAGACATCTGCAAGGTACTAAGGAAAGAAATGTAAAACAAAGATTTGATAATCATAAACAGTGTGGATGAACAGTTCTAAACCTGGAAAAAATAGGGCTAACTGTGACAAGATATGATACAAATATTGTATAGCCTGACCATTGAGTAATTAAACTACTAATATATGAAGAAAGGGTAAGAAATATAGAAAGTTTGCCTCAATTTGAGTAACTAAAAAAACTATACTACAGAAATATATCTGTGTATAATCTACATTTAAGATTTTTGGTTTTTTTAAAGATTTATTTATTTATGCATACAAGAGCTGGGGTACAGGTCAGAGGTGTGGGGGTTGAGAGGATTCACCAGAGACAGAATGGGGAACAGAACAGGCAGATTGACTGAAATACACTGCTGAGGGGAGCAGCGGGTGAGTCAGGAGAGGTCTGCTGCACCATGTGGGTTGCTCCCTGGCTGGCCGGGGATTGAACTCGTGCTGCAGTGGCTGTGGACAGCTTCATAGGTTGCGTCTTAACCCCTTGCGCCACCAGGGAGGTCCTAAGATTTTTGTTTAAACTTTTTTTTTTTAATTTATCCTCACTTGCTACACTTTCCAATGTATATTTATGAAACACATGCATTTCCCCAAACAGTAGTGAAAAAAGAATTATATTATTTCTTTCATGAGTAGCAAATGACTTATAATTCCTAGTGCCCTCATTACTGCTAACTTCTAGCAAGAATTGAAAGAATTAATGGTATTGAGCACCTACTATGTGCCAGCTACTCTATGAATAAAAGGTGATTTACATAAATTATCTGCAAGATAATATACATATTAATAAAAATATAATAGCTAAAATGTTCACATACCAAATAGCATAGCACAAAATACTGAGTTTCAAATATTGACAAAATGCAATGATGAGATAGGGAGAGGTCTTTTCCTACACTGTTGTAGTGAATATCAAATATTACAATCTCTATAGGAGATAATTTGACAAATACTATCAAAATTGCAATTACACTTGCATTTTTACTACTAGGCATTTACTACAATAATATGCACTCATACATGAAATAACTTATCCATAAAATTCATTGCTACAATGTTTGTAATAGCAAGAGATTGGAAACAATCCAAGTATCCATCCATTTGGAACTGGATAAAAAAAAAAATCTATGGCACACAGGAAATTTTCTATATAGGATGTAGAGCATTCTTTGGTGAGAATGATTAACAAGCACATTCAGAACAGTATGTATTTTCAAAAACAGACTACATTTTTGTAAGAAAGAGGGAGAATTAGAAATATACATTTATATATGTTCACATTTGCTTAAAAAGACTCAAGAAAGATGCACACACAAACTAAAGAGATGGTTCTATATGGAGGAAAGGGATGAATTAGAAACAATGTGAACCTGTTTATCCCATTTAAACGGGTGGATGAATTTATAGCTGGTGGGAGCTACCTCGTACCTTGTTCTAACAACCCACTTGATATATCCCACCAGACTTAAAATACAACAAGAAGGGATTGCAGAGGGCCTGCATATGCAGATAGTAAAAGATCCTGACTTAGGGACCTCCCCAGTGGCACAAGGGGTTAAGCATCAGCACTATGAAGTTATCGGCAGCCACTGCAGCACGAGTTCAATACTGGGCAAGGTAGGTGACCCACATGGTGCAGCAGACCTCTCCTGCCTCTCCCGCTGTTCCCCTCAGCAGTGTATTTCAGTAGATCTGCTTGTTCTGCTCCCCACTGTCTCTGGTGAATCCTCTCACACCCCTGCACCTCTGGCCTACACCCCAGCTCTTGTATGCATAAATAAATCTTCAGAAAAAAAATCTTGACCTAGAGTGACCAAGGTCTCATCACCACGCTATGATGCACACCCCTGGGTGGAAATTTTAGATGCTAGTAAAACATGTGATGTACAAAGAAGCATGTAGCCCTTCTGCACATGCCCCCTATAGTCCAGCCCAAAATATCCTATGGCACTGCTAATAAACAAACTATGCTACCCTCTATGTTACCCTAATAAAAAAACTTTCTTAAAAATATTTTCATAGCTCCCGTTGGGGAGCCAGCATGAAAACCTCTCCTTCAGTGCTGCCTCCCCTATGCTTGCATATAAGCCTAATGAAATCTTGTCTGAAAGAAATCTAGCTTGCCTTTTAGTCAAATTCTCTTACAAGAGGTCAGAACCTCTAAAAAGGCCCCAGGTTTCTAACAAAGGCGTATAGAGCAGGATGAGACTGATTTTTAAATATATGTTGTTTTTAAGATAGAGACTTTTGAAACATATATTACTTATTTTGAAATTAATTTAAATAAAGGTAAAAACAAAATAAAAACTTACAGTTTAGATAAAAGACATGCACTCAGCTTTCAAGAGTCGTGCATATATAATAAGTAAAACAAGAAGTGATTAACAGTTGTTACAATACAGGATGAAACAAAAGAACAAACTTTATTTCACAGCATACATAGGCATAGCAGGATACAGAGGATACAATATCCAGCTTCCTGGGTGTAAGACAATGCTGCTATTCAGAAGGGCACTGTATTTGGTTTAATACTTTATTGTTATTATTTTGAAATTTTATATAATTTTTAACAGATTGTCCTATGTTTTCATTTTGAACTGGACATCAAAAATTATACAGAGTAATGGAAACAGAATTTGGAAATTAACATTTGCTCCTTGTTATCCTCTGTATCCTACAGCTTCTGAGAAGCCTTCTGGACTAAGAATGCATTAGTGTGATATAAAGGGAAAGCAGTAATATGAAGCATTATAATTCACATTACTTGGTAATTCTGATTACTATTATTTCCATTTTAATATCAGATTCCTGTTTTAAATTTGCTTTATCCCATCCTACATAGTACTTCCATAATGTGACATTAGAAAATGACTGTGAGCAAACATCTTAGAGGAAATTTTTATTCTAACAATGGAGATTAATAAACAGGGACTCCAAAATGTATAATTAGGTGAGACTGTGGAAACTGTTTTGAGTCATACTCTATCTTATCTTTTAATTTCCCTGTTGAGACTTTTAGGTGAAAATTAAACAGTTTGAGCAAAAGGAATAAGAGATCACTTGCTGATCATGACAACAGACCCCACCCCACAATGCAGCCTTCTGCCTAGAGACTTAAGTCCAACAATCATGGATAGATGGACTTAAAAATCAATTCAAAAGTCCCACAACAAATGACTTAAACTTAGACCACTGCCTGCCTGATCATTTGAAACTTCCTTCTTCCCTGTCCCTGATGGTATTCACCTTGGGATTGCCCCTTGGTTATAGGCATGGATCACCATTTCAATTCTCAGATAAATGCCCTTTTGATTTTACTGAAATCTGATTATTTTTCAGTAGTCAAGATGTAGAAGCAAATTAGGGCTGGAGGGGGTGAGTCTGCTGGATTTCTTTAAAGTTGTATGTGTCGAGTGACCATGATCTTAAAGTTCCCTTCTGCTTGACTGAACTTGAGATGTTTCTTCCTAACCCTAGACTTTCCCTTTTTTAGAGAATTTACTTTAGATAACTTCTACTTGTAATTTCCTTCTCTGCTCTTCATATGGTATATAAATCTTTCAAAATGTTACCTGTTTTATCAACAGGAATGTCTTTCTCAAGGGCATCCCTGTAAAATGAATAATCAAGGAACAGAGAATCCTAATCATATTTCTGTGCAAAGGCAAGTGTCTAATTTAGGTGGGGTGTCTTGCTTTAAATTGTAAAACTATTTCCTGTAATGAGGTTATGAGAGAAATTATTTTTTATTTGGGTAAATCCAATCAGAAAACATACATAGCCTATGCCCACACCAACTCTTAAAAAATCCCCAGGTTTTGTTTCAGTGGAGTTGAGCTCAGATTGAGTTCTGATCTCTGGTCCTATTGTAGTAACATCTTTGAATAAAGTCTCTTTGCCTGTTTTTACTTTGTGCTTTGTCTGAGCTATTTCGTCTTAACACTAGAATTTTACAAATGTTGAGGAAATGTCTACTGTCCATGTCAAAAGTGAAGTGTTGATAAAGATTATGGCTTCATAAAGAAGAGGAGCTTAGGCTAAAATTTTATTGGTATATCTGATAAATCATGTCTTTGAGGACATTGGGTTGAAACCCAATTTTTAAACAGATTTAGTGTCCTAATAATCCAGAAAATATTTTATTAGTAATAATGTTACAGCATCCACATTTCTGTTTCAAAGTAGATTGAAAGTGAAATGAAATGAAATTAGAAGCACTGCCCCAGTTTTTATATAGATGGTTGCTTTCCCTGTACTTTCAGCCTTAAGATAGATCAATGAGTTTTGTTTTCTGGCCTGCTCTCTGCCAGCAATTGCCTGGTGGTGATTTAGCTTTCCTTTCTGTGTGTGATGTGATGCCATATTTTTCTTAAGATACTCTACATCTCAGATGTGATTTTTCAAAGCATTTGTTTTTCATGCAGGTCCCCTCAGCCCCCAATTTTCAAATGTTGAGTATTATCTTCACTGCTCCAAATAAATGGACCTCATATTTCAACAACTCATCTAATAGGATTTTTGCTTCTGCTCAGATGAAATGTGGCTTACATGTATTTATTTTCTGTAGTCTTCTGCTTGCTAGAAAGGTGCATACCAAGCAATGTGAATGCATTCTTTGTTTCTGTTTTGAAGAGTATTTACAAAGAAATAAGGGGAACTTTGTATGCAAATGAAATCTTTGGCACAGAGTTCCACCTAGTTAAACACCTAAATATACCCCCTGCAGAAAATTAGGTACTGAATTGTGCACCAATGTCCTTAAAGGCATTAATTAGACCTTTAATTTTATCATGTGGGAAATGTGCTCCAGTCAAGAAACACCTGGTGAAGAAAATACTAAAGGAAACAATCAAATTAAAGTGTCTTGATAAACAGCGCGAAAATATTAAACAAACTGCATTGTGATTAAACAAACAGGGAGATTCAGACATACAAGGAAAGAAATCTCATATAGAGGCTTCTAAAAGCAAGTAAAAGATAAAGTGAATTACATTATTAAAGTAAGTATCTGCAGAACAAAAATCACCACAGACTCATTTTAAAAATATTAATACCTGATACTGAATGGGTTTTGATGCCCTCCCCAACTTAAATGCATTTTTTTTCTTATTTACACAATGTAAGTATGTGGTTGATTGTTTCTTCTTCTTTTTTAAGATTTATTCATTTATTTATACAAGCACTGGGTACAGTCAGAAGCGCGGGAGGGTGAGAGAATTCACCAGAGCCAGAGCGGGAAGCAGAGCAGGCAGAAGGACCGAAGTACACTGCTGAGGGGAGCAGCGGGTGGCAGGAGAGGTCTGCGCGCCATGTGGGACCCTTGCCCTGTGGCCGGGGATCGAACTGGCTCTGCAGAAACTGCGGGCAGCTTCGCAACCCAGGGCTCAACCGCTGCGCCACCGGGGAGGCCCCGTGGTTGATTATTTCTATTGAACACTGCCAATATACAAATTTTAAGACAAAACAATTATAGTATCATTGTATCTGAATATATCACCAGTCAGGACAAAGTATAGTAAAAATATTTTCTAATAATAAATAGAAATATATATAGGTAATTAGCACATATACAAATATTTGTATGTCTATGTAATTATTACTGGATTTCATGGGGAAAGAAATTACATGCTTGCATGTTATTTGATGTTCTAAACTGCTCACCTTTCAAGCACCTATAAATCAAGGGAGACAGTCACACTGAAGGGCAGAGGCAGTGCCAATATCGGCACTCCTTGAATTACTTTCAATAGATATCAATAGGGAAAGGACAGGCATGATTTATCAAGTTTATGATGTCTAGCTGTGGTTGATACTATAAACAATTTGCTTCTCAAATGTGTATTTAGAACTCTGGCATTGTGAAATGTAGTATCATCACAGGTCCTAGAAATCTAGAAGTCTTTTTGAACTTAAAGTGTATTTTTCTTCATTTTCTTCATTTTCTTCTTTCAGAATCAATTATCCTTTTGAAAATTTACTACAATTGTGACTTCGGTAGCCTCTTAGTATTGAGATTACTACAATAGCACTAGCAGGAAAAATAAGGTGTAAAACTAGTATGCTTCACCTTAGCAAGTGAAGTTGCAATCCTATGTAAGTGAGAGTCCAGATACTTCACTATTAATAGGAAAAATTATATTTTAATGTAATTTATACAGTTTCAGTTATAATCTTATAATTAAGGTGATACTTCATTTTGACAGAATTTACATCAAACATATTTACATATAATTTTTTAGTAAATAAGAAAGTATATCTCTAGGGCAGGATTGACAAACTTCTTAAAGAGCTAGAGAATAAATACTCTAAGCTTTGAAACCAGCTCTAGTCTCAGCCTATTGTTTGCAAACCTGTTTGGATGGACTGGAGGAGTGATGACAAATGATGAGGGAAATAAACAAGCTCATAGAAAATTTAGTTTCTCAAGTGACTCATTGCTTTGGTCAAGTTGCTTTCGTAAAGACCAATCAAGCAGTCATGGCTTAAATCTCAATGGGTTGGATTTGGCATTAAATGTCAGTATAAGCCTCTCATCATAGGTAGCTTTAGGGATTTTGTTTGTTTAATTGGAAATACATTGTCTTCCCTCATAAAATTTAATGCCAAATCCTTAACATAGGTCCCTTATATAACTTTTCTCCTTCCTACTCTTCTGCCTTTTACTTAACAGTCTCCCCAGAATTGTTTCATTATTTTGTCTCATTTGCCATTATTTATATTGCCCTGGCTTAGCTCACACATGTCATCCCCTGAGTTAATATTCCCTCTACATGGAATAGTATATGATGGAGTTTGTTTCTTCTCACCCCATAATATTCTCTTTCTAAGCTAACTCCACTGGAAATGCATGATGGTTACAACATTTCCTAACTGGGTAAGGTACTCATCTTGGCTCCTTTGCAGGGTATTTATGTCTTTTCATGATGAAAAGAAAATTAATCATTTACATACCCATATCACACTTCCTCTATTGCTGTTTTATATTAGCATGTTTTATTTGTTAGGACTAATGAATGAATATTGACACACCATTATTGACTAAAAGTCCATACTTTATTCAGATTTCTAGCTTTTATTAGTGGCCTTATCCAGTTCTAGGGTTTCACCCAGGATACATATACATTTAGTCATCGTTTCCTTATCATCCTCATGATTGCAAGAGTTTTTCATAGTTAGATTAAGATAATAATTAAGAAAAACAAGGAACTTCTTTCTGGACCAAGAGATTTACAAAGATGTAATATTAGTTGTGAAATATCCCAAAAGTCTATTAAAAATCCATGTCCTTGATATGAAAATCAAAGCCACAACGAGATACTACCTCACACTACACTGGTGAGAATGTCTCACATTAAAAAAAAAAAATGGTAACAACAAATGCTGGCAAGTATGTGGAGAAAAAAAAGGAACCCTCTTACACTGCTGGTGGGAATGCGAACTACTATGGAGAGCTGTGTCAAGGACCCTTAAAATACTAAAAATGGATATAACATGATTACCTAGGAATCTACCCAAAAGACACAAAACAACTAATTTGAAAGGAAACCTGCACTCCCATGCTTATTGCAGCACTATTTCCATAGCTAAACTATGGAAATAACCTAAATGTCCCAAAGCAGATGAATGGATCAAGAAGATGTGGTATATACACAATTGAATACTACTCAGTGATCAAAGAAGATAAATTCATGCCATTTACAGCAATATGGATGAAGCTAGAAGGGATTATGCTAAGTGACATAAGTCAGAAGGAAAAAGAAAAATATCAAATGGTTTTCACTTATGGGCAGAATATAGGAAAACTGAATGAAGGACTAGGAAAAAGACAAAACTTGCAGGCAAACCATAGATTTTGTTTTGTTGTTTTAAGAAATTGCCTGATGTCATATGACTTTTAGATATTTTTCTTGACAATTCAATAGAATAACCTAAGATTCCAAGACTGAAATAGATAACTAAAAAATATAGGATTGTTTACTAAATTAACCTAAAAATCCCACTAAATTCAGGTAATAAATGGATATATCGGAGATACAAACCTCTAAGGAAAGGCATATAATTATAACCATAAAAGTAGAAAAGTTCAACACAATTGAGTCATAGTGATAAGTGATGTTAGAAGGTAAGATAAGGAAATATCACAATTCATTCTGGTTGGGGTAATTGAGTATGGGTGTTGCTCAATGTTTTTTCTAATCTATTTGAAATGAGATGGATAGCCACTAATGTGTTGTAGACATTCAAAAGCTTTACCTAACTGCATAACTTCATTCTTTCCAATTATATGTTCTTATCTATTTACTTTTAGATACTTTGAAATTATTCTTTTTTTATTAAGCTAACATCTAAAAATAATCAAATTGGGCAATCATATACAAAGCTTTGGAAATGTTCTATTTAAAATAAACTTCAATTATTCACTTATATGCTTGTAAAATTCCAGTATCATGCAGGAAAAACAAGCTGCTCGTATATCTCTCCCAGATGGAAAGTTGAGACAAATTATTATAATGCCAGTATAACAGTGCATTAACTTTTCTCTTTGACCTCATTATCTGTGGTGAGTCAGTAAACAAATTTTTAATCACTGTTTTTGTTGTTTGAGACACGTAATATGTCTTTCTGATTTCTGTTAATAGAATGCAAGGGAAAGCAGCCAGGGAATACAGAGCCATGCTGCTGAAAAATGTTCACTTTTAAACATTAAGGACACTCACCAGATTTCCAGACTATCCATATTCCTTAAATATATGGAGTGTATAAACAAATTTGAAACAATTCTTTGAGTGTTATTGTTATGTATTGAATTGTGTCCCCCCAAATATTCATATGTTGAAATCATAAGCCCCTACATTTTACACTTTTGGGAATAGGATCATTGCAGATGTTAAGATGCTATCACACTGGAGTAAGATGGGGGGCCTTTGGCCAATATGACTTGTTTCCTCATATGAATATGGGTATATGGAGACACAGGGACACACAGAAAGAATGTTATGTGCAGTCAAGTGTTGGAATGATGGGTCTATAAGCCCAGGAATATCAAAGATTATCAGCTAACCATAAGAAGCTAGGAAGAGTCAAGGAAGAATTCCTCTTCAGGTTTTAGAGTGAGCATGGCTCAGTCAGCTTCTTGATTTCAGACTTCTGGCCTCAAGAACTGTGAGAATATAAATGATTTTTGTGACACTTTGTTAGAGCACTCCTAGAAGATAAACACATGTATCCATATGCCCTAATGTATTATGGCTATTTCTAGATCTTCCTCTCTATCCACTGATCTATATGCTATCTCAATATAATTAACTCATTGTAGTATTAACAAATATTTTTTAACGCTATTTGGGTAAGTCCTCCAACCTCTTTTTTCTTCAACAGAAAGTCTTGGCTATTCTTGATCCTTGAAGATGTTACATAAATTTTAGAATCAACTTGTCAAGTCCACAAAAATATAGTTAGCATTGCTATATTTATATTGTTTGTGTTAATATAATAAGTTAACATATGTGTGTTAATTGAGTGTGATGTTTGAAGATTGACACTTTCATTTAAGATACACTGGCTCCACAGAAAATTTTGGGGAGAACTGATAACCATATCATATTAGATCTTCCATAAGAAGAAAATAAATTTTACTTTTCTGCTTTTATGTTCTTTGTTTTCTATTGTAAAATTATTTTATCATCTGTGACTTGTTAAATTCACTTGTACTTCATTTATTAGGCTGATGCTAATTTTTATAAAATGTTTCTATTTTATAGTAATTATTGTTAGGAATTGAATTATAAGACTATAGTTGATTGTTACATACAGTTTTTATCTTAAAACCATTACCCTGTTGCAAATCTATTTTAATTTAAGCTAACAAATTTTTGTTCCAAATGTATATTGAATTTTCTATAAATCCAGTTAGAGTACTTGCAAATAATTTCATGTTTTTTTTTCTAATTTGCTTATTTTTCCTTTCTTTTTTTTCTCTTAGTGACTTGACTACTGCTTCCAATCAAATGTTTAATAGATATAGTATGAACAAGCAGCTTTACTTTGCTTCTGCTCTGAAAAAGAAAGCTTTTAAAATACCAACATATATTAAGGAGTTTAGGATTTTGAAGAGATTTCCTCCCCTCCATTACAAAAGTTCTCTGACATCCCTAACTTGCTAGGGCTTTTACTGTGAATCAATGTACAATTGTTTTTTCATCTTTTGAAACTACTGTAATTCCACCCCCCCAAATTCCACTCCTTAAAGTTGTAAAAAGTATATTTAACTGTTTCCCACAGATGTTTTCACACATTTTTTCCCAAATGTTGTAAGCTTATTTTATATTCTTTACATTAATGAAATCATTTTATCAGTACTTTAGAGTACTTGCTTGTTACGTTGGGCTTATTCGGCTGGTTCTCATTCTTAGTTTTGTGTTTGCTAATATCTGACTGTGAACTAATCATTTCCCTTAAAAAAATTATTTACAGTGTAGCTCCCTTAGGACCTAAAATAAAGGTTCATCCCCTGAAGATGACTTGCTTTTGTCTCAGCACCTGGATATATTGCTAGTATAGAAATGCTTTAGAAAAATATGACTTAAAGGGTTTATTTGTACCACATAGAAAATGTTAACTGGGGCTTCATGTGACTCACTTTGGTCAATAAAATGTAAGCAAAAGCAACATGTCACTTCTGAGAAAAAGCTTTCAGAGAAAGAACGCAGTTTGTCCTGTCTTCCTTTTCTTCCATCACAGTTACCAGCAATGTTTTAAACTGATCCTGCTCCATCATCCTGGGTTCCCAAAGGAAGAAAATCTGGATGCAAAGCATACTATATATAAAATTCCTATGCAGTGTAAGAAATACATCTCCACTGATATAAAGCACGAGGCATTTGAAGTGATATAATATAGCCAGATAACCCAGACTCTCTTGTCGAACACAGACAATGACGATGCTAAAAAGGGAGGCACGATGTGATGAGCCCTGTTACTCTCTGAGATGAGAGCTAATAGACCTCTTGGTATGATGCAGAATTTTTCCATCTAAGTATGGTTGTGAGAAAATTGTTCCCTGAATCTTGATGCAATGTCATGTAATGGGGCTCCCAGAGCATGATTTATTGACCTTAGGAGACTAATAAGTTGCAGACTTATTAGAGGCAGACTGCAATGGATTTTAAGGATAAGAGAACTGCAGTGCCTTTCCAAGGTTCAACAAGACAGCTCAAGTAACTTTCTGACTCTGTTCTCCCTCTTTCAAAGCTTCTATTAACCTTTACAAAAATACTTTCTGAAGCTTCCCCTTGCATTCTTTAAAGCAGAGGAATAAAGCATGCGAACTGACTATTAAGCAAAAATTGTACATATTTTCCTGAATTTTCAGCTAATGTCTCTCTAAAATTAATAAGCATATGTGAGGAGTAATGTCTAAAGTGTAAAATGTTAGTTTTTCTTCATGTAAGTTTCTCATTTTCTAACACAATAGTCTTCATATCTATAACTTCAAAAATACTGTTGTTGGCACGATTATTTTCATGAAAATAAACATAAAACATAAACCGTACTTTGTTGTTTTTGAGTTAAAAAAACATAAACCATAATTTGTAGTCAAGAAATGAAACATCTTCCTTTTATTTTTTTTTTTTTGCTATTTCATTTTGATTTCTGTCTCTTCATCTATAGCAATGGAAAAAAATCTGTCAATATAGATAATATAAAGGCCTGCCTTTTATAAAAGGTACACAATACCTAGCATCTAAAGGACTGTGCAGTCTGTTATATCTATTCAGGTCAGTTTCAGGGGAGCTTTATCCAGCTGGGTTATTTGAATTCCAACAGATGGGTTGGCCCCCAGCCAGTACAAGTCTATGGAGCTGCAGCATTAGGCATTGTCACCAGCTGCAGATACATGGTACCTGTTTGCAAAAACTGTCAACTGTCACCTGTTCTGAAGACCACTTCCCATCTTGCTTTTGTTAGCAAAATAAAATTCAATATCTTCCTGTTAAATAGAAGTTAAATTCAACAAAATGGCTTCAGTGGTATCATGGAAATGTCTGCACCACGGCCAGTATTGGAAAAGAATAAAGAAGTGACAGAAGAGTGCCGAATCCATGGGTGTGAAAACAACTCAGGGTTTCTTTTCATTTAATTTATCATTGGGGTAGTTAACCTAAACTCCCTTACCTGTAAGAAAAAGTTCTGAAAGAAAGGGTTTAGTGTGAATGGTCACATCCTTACAGTATAAAGTTTAGAAAAAACTATACACTTCTTTATTTTTTAATTTGTTATATATATATATATATATATATATATATATATATATATATATATATATAGGTGCCACACTGGCTAAATGAGCAAAGTCTAAATCCAAGTAAACTGAATTCCTAGACCTAGACTACATATAATTTATGTATAATTTTATGCTTTCTTTGCTAAATGTATATAATTTTCGTAGTTCTAGATTTCCATAAAAGATAAAAGTGATATATATATGTACATAGATATATATTCAAATATTCAGCAGTAATAGATACCAATTACTCGGGGTTTGCTGCATGTCAGACATTGTTTCAGCACTTTATAATTCAGTGATGGTGCGGATATTCTGAAGTGTATGTGACTTTCTTCATATGTTAACCTAGTAAGTAATCATCACATATGACAAGAAACATCATTAATCTCTCTTACATAGTATGTTTGTGACATTGTGGAGAAAAGAAGAATGAGCCAAAATGAAACAATTCTTGACAAGTATGTTTGTCTTTTGTTTTTATGGAAGACTATATTGATGTTTCATCAGTATGCTTAACATTAAAAATTCTTTTAAAAATACAATATTGAAGTCAAGATTTAGATGAGAAAAATCTCCCAAGTATACCTAGTTTTTTGCTGATGTGCTAGCAAAATTTTGCCTATGAATTTATAATATTCACCAGATTTAGGAGAATTTGAATGTAAAACAAAGTAGTTAAACTTAACTTTTTTCAGAATTTTTAATATTAAGAAGTAAAGTTTTCCCAAGATCGTTTTGAAGTGGCACAATTCATTTATGTTAGTGTTATTACTAGAGATCAAAGAGTATAAATTCCTTGAATCTGCAACATACAAAGAAAGTCTAAGAGTTAGTCTTTACGAAGAGAAATGGTGCTGCTTATAAATATAAAATTTCTAATTTAACATAGAATATATATATAGTACCTGCCTATAAACTGTATTGAAACAAGAAGTTGTGTCTTATAATTCTAGCTCCCTCATCCAACTGTTTGGATGGTGTTAATACTTGTAGCTGGTACACCTGCCAAGGGAACAGATGAATTAATGTCAATAAATGCTACATCATAATGGCAAACGACTTCCATTTGGCTTTCACCAGTAACTGCCGACTTGCATTCCTGCCCCTCTCCAGATTGTTGCAGGGTCTAGGAAATTTACTACTCTGTTATTCTTCTGCTCAGTGAGCTGGAGTATATTTGGTGGTCAGAAGTAACACCAGAAGACCCACTTGAGGGCTTCCACAAAGTGGGGGTGATGTAAAATAAAATCAAGTTTTGGGGTCTGTGCTGGGGTTCAAATTCCTACTCTCATACTTTTTGAAAAAATGTGTGATTCTGAATCAAATTGTTTGAATGATTAATACCTCCTCATGTGTGCAGTAAGAAAGGATACTTAAATCAGTGTTCTCATGAGGGTTAAAAAAGATTATGAACATGAAAGTATTTGGCAAAGAAAACCAGTTAGGACCTCCCAGCTATCATGGTACTCATTCTTTTTCTGCTCACTCTTGACAGAATAGTATCAACCAAGAGTAGATACAGAATACATTTTACAGAGTACATTTTTGGGAAACATCATAAATTCACACAAACAAAAATAAGGTAGGGTTTTTTTTTTTTTTTTCTGGGAACAAAGAGTGACAGGAAAATGGAAAGGTGTCTAACCAAAAGGTGCTCAGAACCCAGATTGCAAATTTGATGAGAAAATTTAATGGTTTCTTTTGAAAGAAAATGTTCAACTTTTAAGTTAAGGCATACACACACACACACACACACACGCACACACACACGTGCGCGCACACAGGTATTTTAACTATTTAACCAGTACTCCGAGGCACAACAAAAAAATTTTGACATTTGAATCAGGAGAACCAAAGTTTTGCCTCTATTCAAACATATATATTTTGCTCCTACTTATCTCTGTAAAGTGAATATGGTAACAGGTAAAACTTTAACATACAAAAATTTAGGTGTTAAAAAACAGACTTTAATAACTATATATTAGTATTATGTTATTGTGTCAAAGGTCATACTAACTTGTTAGTAACAGTGGAAATTTAGTATAGGACATATCAGAATTCTCTGTACTATCTTTGTAATAATCCTGTAAATACAAAACTATTCTAAAATATTTAAAAATTATAGAAAAATTCCACTACTATTAAAACTTAGGATACTTAATTATTGTGTGGCATCACTATATGCTAGAACTTTGGAAAAAAAAAGTTATGTATTTTATTCCATTCAATTATCATCAAATTCATGGAAAGTTTATTTAGCTTGCTAATTCTGCCCTAACAAAAACCACAAACTGGGGATGACACACAATTTATTTCCTCACATTTATGTAGATTAAAAGCCATGTTTATTTCCCTTTTTTTATGAAGAAATTAGTCATATTGGGTTAGGACACATGTAATAATCTCATTTAACTTTACTTTTTTAGGGACCCTATCATCAAATGCAGTCACAGTCCAAGGAAATTAGGACTGCAATATATGAATTCAGTAGGAATACAATAGAGCCCATAACAGTGATTGAAAAAAGAGAAGTTAAATTATTAGCTCAATCTTATGCTGCTATCTTATGGGAGGACCAGGTGTCAAAAATACCTCTATATATCTGGAATGCCTATGGCTTTAAGAAATACACAGTTTTTGCTTAATTACTTTAGGGAGCTTATTGGTAAAATACAATGGCGATCCTCTCTTAATTAGCTTAAAAATATTAATAGTATCAGTATTTCTTCTAGATGTATATCACTCAAATATTAAACTATCTTGTATATAATTTTTTTCCCTTGAGTGGCTTGGTATAGTTGGAAATGCAGGCATACAAATAAACATTTGCAGTATATTACTGTAAATATTAAAACAGAAGTATAGATAACATGCTAAGAAGAGGAGATAAAAAAGATGTTATCTTAATTTGAGAGGTGAGAGGGAGCTAGATATTTAAGCATTGTAGAAAATTTAGTAATTAATCAAGCACATTGGAGTGGTTAGTGTAGGGAAAATATTATAAGTCACATTGTGTTATATGTGTCTACTTGGAGATATAAGAAGTTATACATTTCATTGATTGTTGCTAGATTGAACTGTTAAAATAGGGTACTGATAGGAAATGAATTTTAAAAGTTAAGCCAAGCAGCTAGGTGCTAAAAATCCTGTAGGTTTGGATTTTATTTCAAGATTAATGAATTTCAGAGACGGTTTTAAACAGGTACACATAATGCTAAGGTGTTTACTTTAGGGATATTATTGTACTACTACTTGATATATTATAGTATGCCACCAAAATTTTGGGAAAACTATTTGAGAGGCTAAACTGAGCAAAGTTAAAATTTAAAATAATATTTCAACCATATGTTATATGTGATAAAATATTAAATTTGTTAAGTGAAAAGAAAGGGATGTCAATCATAAGTATTTAAAGGACATGTAGGAGATATAAATGTATACATTACATTCTAATTTCCACTCTGGAGAAGTAACTGTCTCAGTAAAACCTTCCCATTTCTCACACAAAATAAACTTTAAGAAGAATTACTAAAGATGAAGAGGTACATTTCACACTTATAACATGCTAATTCAACAGGAAAAGATAACACTGCAAAACTTACTGGAAATTGTAACTGCACATGCATGCATGTATGTGTATACACTTTAGAATAACAATTGAAAAGGAGGGGGGTAGATATTATTTGATATTTTAAACAGTTCTCATGGTAACTGATAGAAGCAGGCAAAATAATTTGAACAATTCAATCAGCCAAATTGAAATAAGTGACATTTATAGTACATTATATTCAACAGCTGTAGAAGCTGATTTTTTTTTCATATATACAAAATAAACCATATGTTGGCCAATAAAGCTAGTCTCAATAAACTTCAAGGAATGGGATCACACAAATTTGCTCTGCAATCACCATATAATTAAAAGGTGGTATATACACAATGGAATACTACTCAGCTCTAAGAAAAGATGAACTCTTGCCTTTCACAAAAACATGGATGGGACAGAGGGGGAGGAGATTATGCTAAGTACATTAAACCAGAAGGAAAAAGACAAATAGTGGATGGTTTCAATGAGAGTAGATTAAGATAAATACAATAAAGGGTTGGGCAAAACGAAACCAAAAATAAGACTTAGAAGTCTAACTGTAAAATTGGGAACACCAGAAGGGGAAGAAGAGCCAAGTGTGGAGGAGGCACACACAGTTGACTATACTGGAAGACTACAGGTAGGCATGCTATGGTAATGTATGGCTTTTTTTTTTTTAACAAACCTATATCTCTGAATAATATACTGAGTTGTAATCAATGTCATTTCAGTTAAAAAAAAAAATAAAAAGAGATCTTCCATTTTATTTTGTTAGTGAACTTATGGTGTGTGTGTGTATGTACATATATGTGTGTGTATATATATATCTATATAATCAAAGTAAGTAGAAAGAAGACATAAAATATAAATAAATATTAGTGAAATAATGGTGTGTATAAATTATGTAACTGAAGATATTTAAGGTTTTTTTGGTAAAGATGAATAATTCTTTTTTTTTAAAGATTTATTTTTTATTTATACAATAGCTAGAGTACAGGCCAGAGGTGCAGGAGGGTGAGAGGATTCACCAGAGACAGAGCGGGGAGCAGAACAGGCAGATGGACTGAAAGCACTGCTGAGGGAAGCAGCAGGCGAGGCAGGAGAGGTCTGTTGCACCATGTGGAAATCTCCTTGGCTGGCCAGGAATTGAACCCGTGCTGCAGGGGCTGTGGATAGCTTCACAGTGCTGTGCTCAACCCACTATGCCACCAGGGAGGCCCGGTAAAGATGAATAATTCTGATAAATCTCTAGCCAAACTAATTAAATGAAAATGACCAATTACCCTAATCAGAATAAAACCCTAATAAATAAGACAAAATAAAAACCTGTTATTAAAGATCACATGCCAATATATTTTACAACATAGATAGAAATGAGAAAATTACATGAAAAATGAAATTAGTAAAACTGACACCAGAAAAACAGAAAAAAATTTCTAAATCTGTAGAAATAATTGTATCTTCAATGCAAACCACACAGCAAAATTTCCCTCATTGACTGGATTATTTTATTGATGAATGTTTTCAAATATTTGAAGCAACATTAACATCAGATTTTGTTTGAAAATTATAGTAAAGTGCAAGTATCCTAACTTATTTTACGAAATCAACATTACCTTGTACTTAAGCCTAACAAAACCAATGCAATAAGGAATATTAAAGATAACATCTGTGGGTAACATTAAAATTCCTAAATAAAACAGTAGCAAGTTGAATCTGGTGATGTATAAAAAAGATAATATGTCGTGACAAAGTAAAATTTATGGATAAAAGAAACATAATATTTGAAAATCAATCAATGCCATCATATTAATGGAATAAAGGGAAAAAAGACATCTTTTATGTGCAGCAGCAGAAGCATTTGAGATCTTTAAAATCCTTTCTCAGATTAAAACAACAGCAAAGCCTCAGTAATCTTAGAACAGAGAGAAACTCAGTTCATTTGACAAATAAATCTAAGAAAAAACAAAATTAAAAAATTGAATGAGCACTATACCTGGTAAAATATAGAAAGTTATCTCCACTGCAGCTTGGAAGAAATGATGATGGTCCACTATTCTTCTAGTCAACGTATTTCCTAACTAAAATAAGTAAAATATAAAAATCTTGGAAGTTAGAAACTATATGAAAAGATGTCATGACTCTCGGATGCAAAAAAATCCCAAAAGATGCATTCTAAAATCACTTGTCATCAGGGAAATGCAAATCAAAACTACCATGAGATACCATCTTACACCAGTGAGAATGGCACATATTAAAAAAACTAGCAACAACAAATGTTGGCGAGGGTGTGGAGAAAAAGGAACTCTTCTGCACTGTTGGTGGGAGTGCAAACTGGTCCAACTGCTATGGAGAGCTGTGTGGAGATTTCTGAACCTACTAAACATAGAGCTTCCATATGATCCAGCAATTCCACTCCTAGGTATTTACCCAAAGGACACAGAAACATCAATTCCAAAGAACACCTGCACCCCTATGTTTATAGCAGCACTGTTTACAATAGCTAAGCTTTGGAAACAGCCCAAATGCCCAAAAATAGATGACTGGATCAAGAAGATGTGGTACATATATACCATGGAATATTACTCAGCATTCAAAAATGATAAACACATGCAATTTGCAGCAACATGGATGGCGCTGGAAGGGATCATGCTCAGCGAAATAAGCCAGAAAGAAAAAAGAAAAATACCGGATGGTCTCACTCATAGCAGGAATCTAGAAAACTTAAATAAGGGACCAGGAAAATGAATAACTATAAAAAAGTGAAAATCAAAATCAACAAAAATCTATGAACCAGAGACACTTTTGGGGGGGTGGGTGAAGGGAGGGGAGGGATTGGGGTCAAAATGGGGGGGTTGAAATTGTATGGGGAATATAAAAATAAAATTTATTATAAAAAATAAATAAAGGGCTACAACCCATTATGTGATACACGCTTAAGAAAAAAAAAAAACTAATTAAAAAATAAAATCTAAAAAAAATAAAAAAAATAAAATATAGATAAATTCTCTTGATACAAGATAAAATAATCAACATAATTTCATATGCTAGAAAAAGTAATTGGAAACAAATAAAAATTTGTAGTTGCATAAAACTCATAAGAATAAGTCTAATGGGAGATATGCAAGTCTTCTGTCCATAAGATTACACTGAGAGATTACAATGAAAAATTAAGGAAGACCTAGATAAATGAATAGATACATTAATGGCTAGAAGACTCTAATCTGTGGTCTTCAATATGATCTATATATGTACTCAGTCCAAAATGAAACATTCCAATATTTACTTATGAAAGTTAATGTGGTATCTTGCATTAATAGGGGTTTCACAAAATCTAGAGAAAAATAAAAATAAACAAGTGAACTGAAGAAATTAAAATTCCAGGTATTAAGTCCAGCTACAAATTAATGCTAATTAATGTGACACTGATTCATCAATAAACATCAATATTGGAGTATAATCTATAATTTTATGTAAATAATCACATTATTTATGAAAAATATCTGCCTGGATCCAGTGGCCAAAGGATAGTCATATTAACGAATATTTCAGGTCAATTGAGTAGAAAGTTTTATGAGAGCATCCTGACCCTTACTACATATTAAAGCCAACCTTAAATGCTAGTTTTAAATATACATGTATATCATAAAATAATAAGGATTAAATCTAGTCAATTGGTATATTTTTGCTTATGTTCCTTGATGTTGACATTTAGATTCTCAACACATCTCCAAGGCCAATGTGAAGATCATCACTTTTTTTCTCTATATTTTATAATTTCAGGTTTTACATGCAAGTCTTTAGTCCATTTTGAATCATTATTTTAGGTATGATTTTAGGGAGTGGTCTAGAATCATTCTTGAACATGTGGTTGTCCAGTTCTCCCAACAGCATTTATTGAAAAGTTCGCTTACTTACCTCATTGTATACCCTTAGTGCCTTTGGTGAAAATTATTTTTTCATATAGATGCGGTTTTTTTCTGGACTCTCAATTCTGTCCACTGGTTTGTGTGTCTATTTCTAGTTTATACTATGCAGTTTTATTTACCATCACTTTGTAATGAAGTTTGAAGTAGGGTGTGTTATACCTTTATTTTTATTCCTTTTATTCCCTCAGGAGTGTTTTTGCTATTTGGGGTCTTTTGAAGTTCCAAATAAATTTCATGACTTTTTTTTCTATTTTTACCAGAAATGCCATTGAGATTTTCATAATGATTACTATATGAAACTGAAAGCTCTTACCCTCTGATAGCCTCAGTTCTACAGTCAGATTTCTAGGATTTATTGCTAGTTTCATTATATCTGACCCTTTATTTCTCCATATTCCACATACAAGTGACACCATCCAGTATTTTCTTTCTCCTTCTCACTTATTTCCTTTAGCATAATCCCCTCCATTTCCATCTATGTTGTTTTAAATGTCATTTTTTTTTAAATGGCTGAGTAGTATACCATTGTATATGCTGTATCTCCTATCCACTCACTTGAGCACTATTTCAAAGGATTTAATGCACTCCCATATTCATTGTAGCATCATTCACAATAGCTATGAAAAAAATTGTAATTTTGAGTTATGCAAATGAACTTTAGAAAACAAAGGACCATAAAGTAAACTAAGGTTTAGACATTAATTTTCAATTATCAAGTTAATTTTTAAAGTATATAAAGATAATTTACATAATGGTATAAATTATTGCCATTACATATATGTACAAAGACCTCCATCTTAAAAATATATAAAGAACTCCTACAAAGCAATAAGATAAAAACAGTTGTTTAATGTAAAAAATGGACCAACTAACAGAAAATTCATCATAAGGACAATATAGGAAAACCTCATAATCATCAAGGGAATGCAAATTAAAAGCACATATAAATTATGAAATAATTGTCAGAGTTACTGAATTATTTAAAATATGAACACTTGTAATGGTAAATATTTGTGAAGGTGTGAAATAACTTAAATTTATACACTTTTCTGGTCAGAGAATATGAACTGACACAACAGCTTTGGAAGATTCCATTAATAACTCTAAAGCTGAGCATAAATAAGTCCTATGTCAGAACACAGTGGTAATATTATGTTCCAAGGCTACCTTACATCTTTAAAAGATTATGAAATTTAGAAGTGGCCTATACCACATTGCAATAACTATCACATTTGTTTTCTATTTCCATTTCAACATCTTAACATCATACCAATAGCCCTGCTTTTTGAAAGTTTGATTTACATTCCTGATTATGAGAAAACACCTTGCTAGGTTTTTGCTAGTCGAAATCTAAAGAGGATTTTAGCTTTGCAACAAAAAGAAAAAGGTACTGTGTAAATTAATATACATAAATTTCAACTGAATGCTGTGGGGTGCTGAAACAGTTCTCATGCATGTTCACTCAGCATACACTAGACTCTAACCTAGAAAGACATGCCCGTGAGTGACTTTGCTGACCCAGAGGGAGAAAGGAGGTCACATCTCCTTGCCTAGTAACGTTCAGCCAATGGGAGAATGCCACAACCCAACAACTGAAAGGCCACTTTACTTCAAATGTCTGGTTTCCTCCAAAGGATGCTTCATTTATAATAGTCCCTCTAAAATCTATATAGAATATTTCATTCTTTGTTCTGAGGAAGTGTGCCTGTGTTATTCCATAAGACCATACTTTCCAAAATGCTTTTTGTTATTGTTTCTAGAGACATCTATTTTTTGTTGGTAAAAGAATTGGCTGCCTACATTTTGAGGTCGACAGTGCTCAGCATTGTTTTTGCAGCAGCTATTGTAGAGGCAGACAGAACAGTCTGAGCAGTGACAATGGCACTTCCAAGCTCTTTCCTTCGGTACTATTTTGTACCAGGTATTCATGTATTTACATATCATCCCTCCTTTTATATTATGCTAGTGTTGTTTTGGATCTTATGTGTTATCTGATATGATTTGGGAGGTTATTTTTTGGATCTGGGGATGCTCAATTTTTTTCATATAAAGTAATGGTAATGATTCTTTGTTTTGTGCAATTTAAACTGAGAAAAGTATTCACAGAAATGCTCTACTTTCAGAGACTGGGGAAAGCATGTAACTCATTAGCAGTGGAGGACGCTGTTCAGAGTATTGAATATTGCAGCTTTTTCTGTTTATGTTCTGGGTTCTATACAAAATTTTCACTCAAGTGCCAGGGAATATGAAAAGAAAAATAAAGTAACGCCCTGGGGAAGATGAAAAAATTTTGGCTCAACCAATAAACATTTTTGAAAAATTTAATGAAGACATTGTACTCTAAATAGCAAATGCCAAAACAAATGAACAAACACTAATTTTATACCCAGATGTTAAGCATTCTTACCAGTCCTTAGTCAGGTATAAATTTCAACACTTGGTATTTGACATTGAGAACTCCTCATCTAGGCCTTTCTTAAACTCTTTTTGCTTTTTCTTCCTAGCACAATATTCTGTTCTCTTTTTCTTTCCCTTACCATTTTTCCTTTATATCTTCCATATATTAATGACTAGAGCTGGCTCAATCTCACCCAAAGTCTTTCACCTGTCAAATTTGTAATATTGATTAATTGGAAATATTAGGATGATTAATAATGGAGGCAAAACACTCACACAAAGTCTAACCCATTTCATGTATTATTTCTGTCTCTTTCCTTCCCTAGTTTATCTCTTAGTTGTAATATTTCCATTTCATTGTCTTATAGCTGGCTTTCTTAGAGAATGGAATTATGTAATATAACTTATTACATAAATGTGAATGATTCTTAAATCTACGTCTCTAGCTTTAATACAGAAATTCTAAGCTCCATATCTCTGTACACAAGATTGCCACTTTCATGTGCCAGTCACTTTCATAACAATAATAAAAAATTCAAATTAATTATATCAGTATACCCTTTTCAAATTCTCTCTCCCTTTTAAAATAACTTAATTCTCTCAGTGGCATTCTCAGTAACTCAGTTTAAGTGACCTAGGTAAATCTCAGTTCTAAAAATGTGATATTTTAATTAAAAACACAGAAGAGTCAATAGGGTAGTCAACTTTCATTTTTAAAATAGTTAAACTTCCATTCTAATGAACCTTGAATGTCTTCTAAATGAACTATTGAATTAAACTTTAAATACAGAAGGAGCACCTCATTTGAAGTACAGAAATAACTCATTCAACATATTGCCTTTAAAAATAAATGCTCTCTTGAAGGGCAGAAAAAAAGGATGCCGCATAGCAAAACAGGTACCCTGCTGAAAAGAATGTCCAAATTCAGAAATGCCAGGTTACAAAGCAGTGGATATCGTGAAAAGACAATTTGTCTTATACGTGATTTAGAGGTGTGTTCTAGTTTGTTGTGTAGATCAAAAAAAATAACAAAAGATTTTGTGTGCTTTTATAACTACTTGGTGAATAGATGAGAGAATTGTAATGTGTGCATATTATAATGAGTGATTCTTTTACTAAACTTAGGAAGGAATTGGGGGATTACAGAGGCAAATTGGAGGTTCCTTCGTGCTGGGAATAGCAGATGAATACCGCCACTAATGCTTCCATTTGGATAATAGGACTATCTCTGACCACTGTTATCTACTCTCTGGGCAGCTGGTTAACAGGACAAAGGTAAAACCACTCTATTCCTGCATGACAGAAAAGTCTGTGTAAGCTCTTTCTCTAACAGTCACTGAGTCTTTCCAAATTACAGTGAGAAACATCACTCATATAGTAAAGTCTACTTGCCATACACAGTAGCTTTGAACAATTCCAATATATTCACCTGAAACACACAGATATGTGCTCACTGCACACAATGCTCTATCATTAAAGAAAGTCATGGAAGATAAAATGCAGAATAGCTGGACCTATAATATATAATAACAGGCATTTCTATAATAGCCAAAGTGCTGCATGTATTAGAAGTCATTTTCTGTAAGAGCTTGCAATGAATAGGAAGGGAAATTATAACATGAAAATGAGGGTGCAAAGTGGATGATGCTTTAAAGCAGTGATTTGCTGTTACATGTCATTGGTTGACCTCACCTGTTTCTTTTTAAATGCAGAGTGAAAACTTAAAACATTTAATCAAAGTAACTGAAATGAATTCAAACATTTTTTCTTTTATTTTTCCCCCTCTCACCTATTATTTCCACCTCTACAATCAATATTATTATCTTTGGGAATAAGTTAGGCAAAGCACTAATTTGTGTCATTTTATATATACATATATAAGTATAGTTACACACATTTATATGTACATTTTTATTTTGTCCACATCGATCTCTCATTTTTACACACACACACCCCTATTCTGGAAAAAAATATATACTGTGTGAATGTAGAGAGAAGAGAGCCACAAAGTAAATTTGACCTAGTCAATAGAAGTGGGTATTAGTTGTTTTCATATTTTAACTAAAGGATTAGTTTGTAATATTAAGGGAGAATCTACTCAGGGAAAAACTGCAAAGTACTTTATAGATTTGCAGGGAAGTGAGGGCATTTATCAATAGTATTACTTTTTTTAGAGGAAGCAATGTGACCACAGGAGTAATTTAGATTCTGTCACTTGTCTATGTGTAGTAACATGCAGTGATGTCAACTCAATCAGAAATGGAGGTGCCTAAAGAAGTAATATAGAAGGTACAACTAAGAATCTGTAATCAATAATTTATAAAGTTCTCTTTTTCTATATATTTGTATTGTGTAAATGTATGATGATTACTTTTGATTTATTTCTATGCAGAAAAAAAGGTGAGAATTATTGTGATCTCAATCAGAAGACTTGGAGGATTGAGATCAGGCACCACATATTTTTATTATCTACAACACTGTTTATAGTTATGGTCTATATCCTTTTTGAAAATAAGTTTTCAAGAATTTGAAGCAAGGTTACTTGTATATTTATTATGCACCCACCTACTGCCTAGTGCTGAGAGAATCCATTTTATATATTATATCTTATCCTTTTATTGAATAAAAAAATAGCTATTAGATCAGTTACTTTTGTCACTGATCTTAACTGTGTCTGAGACTGTTTACCTCCTTCTTATTCAATAAATTAGGCCTTACTGCATGGTTCCAGTGAGAATCATGTCATAAAATAAGGCAATCTTAAAGTAAATTCACTTTACAAATTAATTTCTCATATAAAAGAGTAATGCTTGGAAAATTATTAAAATATTACCTAAGTTCCATATGACAAGAGCAGGTATTTGAAAATACGTAGTCCTTTAGAAACTGGAAGCTTATTTTATATTTTTGTTGTTGTTTAAACTTTGGCAAAATATCAAGAAGCCTCTTTCTAAAGGAATGCTGCTCTATCAAAGAATGAGTTAATTAAATTTACCACAAAAAAAACAGTCATTATTAATATATACAGTGGGTCAAATTCGATTTATAGAATTCTCTGATTTATAGAATTCTCTGATTTATAGATAATGAGTTCAGTGGTGGATGAGAGTGAAATAAAGGATCCATTAGACTAGTTAAAAAGAATATGTATCTCTTTAGCAATTAGCCAATTTAACATCTTCACTCTTAAATCAGCTAACCATCTCACAAATCTGTAACCATCAGTTATGTATATAAATCACAAAACCTCTACTTTTATCTACTTACAGTTACTAGCATGACCATAATCTTTAAAAATTTTGCCCCTGTAAAATTTGATTAGCAGCCTATAAATGGCAGATATCATGATCTTCTTGTGACCCAAATACTACCAGGGCTTCTTCATATTCTTTCATTCATTGCTTCTTAATCATTTATTATACTCTTGGGATTGAACTAACTTCAGGGATAAAATAATGCCTAGAAAATGGTTGGTGTCTTTTAGGATTCTGATTCTAATAGAGAGGATTTATTCTATATTATTCACATTAGAATGCAGAATGAAAACTATTTGCGCAGATTTGCTCAAAGTGCTAAGGACACAAATAGTTGATAACTACCATGGTGGAATTCTCTTAGACCAAGCTACACTTAGAAGTTTATACTAACAGATTCTCAACGGAGAGTATAACATCGGGCAGGAAAGATGGATGAAGAGCTGGGACATAAACATTTCAAGAGGAAGTAATAGTTTATATATATATATATATATATATATATGCATGTCTGTATATGTGTGTGAATTCATGTATGTGTGTATGCCAGGAAGCATGAGAATACTAGATCAGAGTAAAGGCTGTTTATTGCTCACAAAATTCCCCAACAGTAGTTCCTATACCCTAGTTTTCCAGAGGGCACTACTTATCAAATGGAAAAGACACAGAAGCTTGAAGTGCTGTTTGTATTTTAGTAATGCAACATGTTTCAAAACTGACATGAATAATTCCTATGTTTCTTTTTCCATTGTGGAATAACGTTTGGGAAAAAAAGGAAAAAATATGCTTACATAGATAGCATTTCTAATATTATCATGGTATTATCCTTTCAAATGAGTCAACTGCTTTATTATCAATCAACCTCAAAAATGATACTACATTTGTAAAACTAATAAGTTAATTTTACTTTTTATGTAATGACAATAACTCTCAGAGGTCTTTGACTACTCTCTGACAACGCTCAAGAATTTTTTAAAAAATTGATATATAAATAAAAGAAAATATGAGAAAGGGAAAAATCCAGCCTGTGAACACTAGCCACAGTAGTGCTTTACTCTTCATGTAAATTGATAGAAATTTTATTCATATTTATAGTTTCCATGGTAAATGTGGGAGCAAACTGTTAGCCTGAACCCCTTGAAGCTCTTTGATCCAGTTTCCTTAGAAGATAAGGAGAAGATGTTAGCTTGTTACTAGAGATATTTCTTTGACCCAAGTCATACAATAAGAAGAGAGTGATGCTAGAGGTGGAAGGCAGGGTGGAATTATGATGCTGAAAACTGGAAGACAGAAAAGAGATACTGACCTGGGGCATTAAAAGAGATAAAGTTATATAAAGAAGTCACATATCTGGGCAAGAAGGAAAAGAGCACAATTTTCACATCACTTTTTAAAAAAATCTATTATAAATTTATCTTCTCTGAATACATAAACTATTTGTTTCCTTTTATAATGAGATGCATCATTATAAACGGGTAAGAACACGGTATGTGTATTTTCTGTCTGTGTGACATCAATGGAGCTACTAACCACTTCTTTATGGTGCTGATATGAGAACTAAATGGAATAGTAAGTGGGTAACTAATCCGCTGAATGAACATAACCCTATTTTTGTATCAAGCTGTATAATCTTATTTGTTGACAAGTAACAACTTGCTTTTGCTTCCCTAGATGAAAACTCCAACAGGCACCATGATTTTGCCTGTAGTTCTTAATGCTGGTTGAAAAGTACACTCATATGGGAAGGTTTAAAAACACTGTTGCTTACAGAAAGAACTGCAAGGGATTACCCTAAGTGAGCCAGAAGGAGAAAGATAAATATTGTGTGGTTTCACCTATATGTGAAACAAAGAGAAACCAAGTAAGGGATCAAAGACAAACTTTAAATCTGATCGTTAAGTTCTCCTTAGATCTGAGGCATCCAAGAGGAGAAATGGAGGGGGCGGGGAGAAAACAGGAGGGGTGGGGAGAGCACAAAGGAGTATAGTGGAGGGCTAGGGGTGCTTTGATGGTAAGAAAGCTATGGTGACCACACCTGCAGGGAGAAATCCTATCCTGTGAAAACAACAAACAAGGATGTAAAATAAAGATATCTCATTAATGAAATAGATTTTTAAAATAAAAACACTGTTGCATAGGCTCCCAAAAGAATAATTAAGCCAGAATTCTGGGTGAGGGGTCTACATTATATGGACTCTAAAAACTCCCAATGTGTAATCAAGGTTGAGGACCATTGCATTTACATAACACATCATCTCACTATCACTTTCATTCACAAAATATTGAATCTTATATTTGATTGTCTAGTCTAATACAATTTATAATCTTCTAAATTGGATTTAAATTTAAATCTTCTCTCTTCTTTCTTGGACCAACCAAGATGAAAAGGACATATGGTTGGTATCTTACTTTACTGCATTCAACTTCCCCCTCACTCCCATGGTGTGGTTTCTGACTCATTCAGGACTAGAGGGCAAGAGGTGGTAGGAAGAAACATTCTGAACAGACTGACACCATGGTTCTACCCTAGCATGTTATACCATGTTATAAGCGTGGCAGGTATCCTCAGTCAGTGAAGTCACTATTGGCTACAATGAATACATTTCTATTTTAGCTGATCATTTGCTAACTTACTAGATCCTTTCCTTTGGCCTCAGTCAGTTGATAGTTAACGGTTTTCTATCCAAAGCTCTGAGGCAGAATGCTGATTTCATTTAAAAAATCATCTAATTTATGGTTTTCATGTATAATACTCAAGCATTGGTTGCCTTAATACAACCCACTGTGCAGGTCCATTTTCAATTCAATGATCTGTGTTTGAGCTAATCCAATAGTGTTGAGCCAATTTGTCTCTTGACTTTGTTTTCCAGGAGGCTATCATCTACTAGGCCACACTCTCCCCAAGTAACCAAACAAAAGTCAGGCTGACACCATTCTTACAAACTTGAGGTGAGACTACACTTCTTCCTCAGGAAGCATTCCTAAGCATTCCTCGGGAATGCCTATTACTGGGTACCAGAACACACAAATTCCAAAAAATCTGATTCATAAATGGTCTTACCATTTCCCTATACTTGCATAGCTCCAATGTGTTTTTTTTTTTTTTTTTAAAGATACATTTTTGAGCACTGAATGTTCACATTTTTACCCTAGGCCAGTACCGCATTGTGGTAACTAATATGCAGATTTCTAGAGTTCTTGACAAATTCTTCATTTAAACTGGTATATAAGGATACTCATTAGCAAATGATAAGTCATTCACAGATACTAATTATTTACAACAGTCATGCCAATATTATGCCTATCTTAAGAACTATTAAAAGTATCTGTATCATGATTAAGACTATATATTGCAAAAATATATTGCCAGAGCCATCCTGGGAAATAATATGAAAATATGATTTGTTATTCATTAGGGGTTTATAAAATTCAACACAAAGAGCAAAGGTTTATTATTTTGATATACTAAGCACATTTCCTCAGAGTTCTTTGAGACTTTCTTTTACTTTTTGAATATTCCTCCTGGATTCACAAACAAAACAAGTGATTTATTCAAGCCACCAAGCATCACTGCTACCATGACATCCTTCCCTTGCCAAAGCAATAGAAACCCACATTTTTATACACAATCTTAATTCTTTAAAACACTTAAACATCTGTTCTAAGATGTGAAGGTAAATGGAGAGGAAATATCCACATGAGTTTTTACAGTGAAAAAGGAAAATTAGCAGATGTACAAGTTTTTCCTCTGAAGCATAGATTGAGAAAGTCCGCCAGGATTTATATAAATTTACCCAACCAGCTGCCTTCCTGTTCCTAACCAGTTGACCTAAAATTAATATTAATTTTGAGTCTATACTCTCGATAGAACAAAATATTCCATATTAGTCACCATATACGTATACAAAGGGCAATTTGCTTTGATAATTTCCTTAAGTCCTATTATAGCTTCTTTTTTTTTTTAAAGATTTATTTATTTATTTATTTATTTATTTATTTATTTATTTATTTATTTATTATTTATTTATACACTCACTGGGTACAGTCAGAAGCACGGGAGGGTGAGAGAATTCACCAGAGCCAGAGCGGGGAGCAGAGCAGGCAGAAGGACCAAAGTTCACTGCTGAGGGGAGCAGCGGGCGGCAGGAGAGGTCTGCGCACCATGTGGGACCCTCCTCTGGTGGCCAGGGAGAAGCCAGGGATCGAACCGGCGCTGCAGAGACTGCGGTCAGCTTCGCAACCCAGCGCTCAATCGCTGCACCACCGGGGAGGCCCCTATTATAGCTTCTTTTTCAAAGAAAAATAAATTTTAAAGATTTATTTATTTATATAAGCACTGGGTACAGTCAGAAGCACTGAAGAGAGAATTCACCAGAGCCAGAGCAGGGGGCAGAACAGACAAACTGATGAAATACACTGCTAAGGGGAGTAGAGGGTGTGGCAGGAGAGGTCTACTTTCCATGTGGGACCCTCGCTGGTGGCCACGGATTGAACCTGCGCTGCAGAGGCTTCAGGCAGCTTCACAGCCCAGCGCTCAACCGATGCGCCACTGGGGAGGCCCCAGAAAATGTTTTCTTTGAACTATTTTCCAATTTATATTTGAAAAAGTGTGTTAGATGAACAAACAAGAACAAGGTTGATTAGTGCACCTTTAATATTCATTAAGTGGTGTTTCCCAGTCTATCAGTAGGAGGTCATCATGGCATGGGGTTGATAGTAAAAACCAGTGAGAATAGATAATTAATAAGCTTCAAATAAGGCTAAAAATTAATGACCCTATAACTGGTCATCAGGCAACAACTTTTGCTCTGTCTTCCAGATATTTGGTTTGAAGCATTTATTTGTAAATGTAAGTTGATCAAAGGGAATAAAGTAAAAAAAGTAGAAAAAAATCTGAGAAATACATAGATCTTGTAAATATGTCCATAATTTAAGAGGATACTTAAATTATGCCCTCCTGGATTACCAGAAGAGTCAGGTAGATATATAAATTATATAATATCTTATTTTTTTGTTTAATATATTCCCCAAAGTGAGGAAATTTATAGATGACTAAGCTTATTTCCATTTTTCTTGCTCTTGAAAGCACTGATACTTTCTACATATTAATAAGTACAATGAGTGAATAAGCATGTCATTTATCCTATTAATTATTCATATTGTCTTTATAAGTTTCTATTATCAATATTACAAGAGTTTTTCCTCTAATTTGTTAGTTTTCTTTTGGTGGATTATTGTTAAGATTTTTATGAGACAGTGTGAATTATTATTAATCACTTGAAATGTTGTAGATGTATAATTGACTATTGAAATTACACTGACTTAATGAATACATTCAGGTACATTTTCTTCACTTCCTTTGTGGCATATAGGTAAAAGACCTAGAAACTAAGCATCCTATC
Source organism: Talpa europaea (assembly GCF_964194135.1). Lineage (NCBI taxonomy): Eukaryota > Metazoa > Chordata > Mammalia > Eulipotyphla > Talpidae > Talpa > Talpa europaea. Next base: position 66,014,768 of record NC_140075.1, on the reverse strand, counting down.
AAGTTTGTATCAGCATGATTTAATTATGGAAATCCTCACCTTATTTTCAAATTTGAAAATCGACAATCAGTGATGTAACTATCCACTGCATTGTGTGGAGTGACCACTGTGAGTGTGATCACTTATCTTTTCTGTCTCGGGATGTCTCACTGCTGTCCAAGCAGAAAGTGGGTCATCAGTGCAGAACTCTCATTCTGAATCCTCAAGACTCTGTTGTACTCTATATTCACTAGAGATAGAACTTTACCTACCTCAAGGATATGACACTTTCTTTTGTTAAAAGTAGCCATAGTGCAGAAATATAATCTTAGTTACTCTCAATAATCATCTTTCAGAAGTCCTATTATGCTAATTACTCTATTGCTACTGCTGTGTAGGCATATATTAAATTTAATAACATAAAATTATTAAATACTGTGGAATATTTACTATTTACAGCCTTGACATATGGTAAAAGATTTCATTCTGTTTTTTATGTTTATGATAAACCAAACAGAGGTATAATACAAGCACTAATAAGAATTTTGTAACATTTAAAATTGGGATGAAAAATATAAAAATGTATTGTTTTAGATATTTAAACAATGTGTTTAATTATTACTCATTTGATTGCTAGAAGATAAATAAAAGGTAAGTCTAAAGCCATTTGCAAAATGCCATTAAATTTGTTTTTATTTCCTATAATATTTCATAATACTAGATACATTGTTGAAATATATTTGCTTTGCCCATATCATTTTATCTTCCTTCATGTAAATGTCCCAAACTCATGTCTGTTTTTTCTATAGGACCATTTTATTTAAATTTAAGGGAATAAAGATGTTTATATCAAAAACGGTACTTTGATAAATTGATATTAGTTATATCATAATATATATTTTCGTAATACTTACTAAGCTTACTAAAAGATGTATGAAGAAGCCAAATTTTATAAACCCAATTCCTTGGGGAGATTCATGCAGAGAGCACAAGTTTACATAGATATATTTTTAATGCCCACTATGTTCTAGGTTATATTTAAAGGATACAGCATTTGAATATAGGAATATAAAATACTGGAATAAAATGAATAATGTGACAGTTAAAATAAATGTTTGCATTTAATCATAGAGAATTAAAATAATAATGACTTAAAATGGACTATCTTATTTTCAATGTAAGTCTGTGAGATACATATTTTAAATATTTGAGAATAACCCTTCAAATTATATTTGAAATAATGAGAACTGAGAATTTATTTTACATTTAAGATATCCCATTCATTTATGATTAAATTCTGCTTTCAGTGGTCAATGTAATTTATACACAAGGATATGAAGAGAACATTTATATAAAAATATTTAAAATATTCAATAACACCTGTGGCTATCTCCCAAAAAGAACAAATCAACATGTAAAATTTCACAGGCATTATTACTGAACACATTTTTCAGTTCAAATTAAAGAGAATTAATGAGTTTCACAAGCTCTTCCTTCATTGACAGGGGACAAGCAGAAAAAAAGAAGATGATATATCAAAAATAGGAGAATAGGAGAATACAGTATGCCAGACCTGTAAAGAGGAAATAATTCCATCCACAGATTAGATTATGGCATTGATATGGTTTTACTCTACAACATGGGTGTGGTTGATGAACCAGGGAAATCTTTTGAGTCTTTATCTTTTGGGAATGGAATTCAAGAAAGTGGCTATGACAACTATCTTTCTCTTTTGTAATCTGTTCTTTGTTATTGTGCTTAGATTTGATTGTATGCTCTCTAACAGACCAAAAGCCTATGCCAAGAGGCCTGAGAGATAATATTAAAGTGAGATTTTGAAGTGGGGCAAACAAAATATGTAGCTGATGAAAATGACAAGGCAGTGCTGATAACTGGCATAGTAAAATGAAATCCATTCCCAGTGTCCCTAAACAATAAATGTAGTATCAGAATGCTCTATTTCTTAGGCATGTTGGTCAGAGATGATGAGAAACTCCAAGCTCTAATAATCTTTTTACCAATAACAAATTCATAGGTACCCTTACAGCTCTAAATGATTTTATTGCATCATATTTCTCTTTTTCACCCTTATTTATATGAATAGTTATAGCAAAATAAATTTCAATTCTGTGATGTATGTGACCAATACATTAATGCTAGAGTGTTACATATTGATATGAATTTTGCTACAAAATATTTAGAATTTTATTTCAAAATTCATACTTTCAGATACGTAAGTTTTTCTTTTTTAATTATACTGGAAAACCATTCTACAGTGGTTAATTGAGTTCCTACTCAATACTGTGTTTCCTTATATGAAGATAAAGGCAATTATTCCTTCTAGTACCCATGGAATTATTCATTTGTGTTAAAAAAATAAAAACTTTCAGTGCACTTTAATATGCTTACAATACTTGTGTTTTTGAGAGAGATTGCTAGCATGTCTTGTAGATAGTAACACTTGAAGAAAAATATCTAGATGAACCAGTGTTAAAAATAGGCAACTATTGAATAAAAGAAAGTGAAGGAAAAACCAATTAAACAATCTATTGATTTTTAAATTAATTTGAAGTAATGATCTTATAGAACAAATGTACATTTTCATTAGCTTATGTAGAGGAGAGAACTGGTTTTATTTTTGTAGCATAATGCTTTATTATGGTAGAAACCATCATGCTTGATTTATCTTTTATCTTTTTATTTTTATTTATCTTTTATATTAATTTTTGAAAATGTTCAGTTATGGAGAAGTGCTTGTAAAAATTTAAATCTTCTTTATCACATTCCATTAAAGTGAACTTCTCGAAAACAGTGTGAGCTACTCTTGACTGTGCAATGCTCCTTGAAGTGAGTTGTGCTCTAATTCTTAATTTAGAAGGAGGTATTTCTCCTCTTTTTGAGACTAGCACCCAATATAAAGTTTCCACCCCCATTTTCTATTCTTTCCTTTTCGTTACGTCCACTGATACTACTAACAGCAAGGAAAGTTTGTTCTCCACTTTTTTGGTTACATGGGTATTTCTGTGATTTTATATGAAAAGAATCTTTATGCTTTCTTTAGGAGTAGGAAGAAAGTTTGTGGGATTGAAAGGTAGAAAGACAATCCATTGTTTATTCTCTTCTCCCCAGACCCTGATCCATCACACATATACCTAAGCCTCTGAACTAGAGATTTATAAAACCATATAACTAGAACAACCAACATCTTTCAACAGCACCATACATCCTCAAAATGAAATATAAAATGAAGAGTATTTTTGTGCTGAATTTGGAGCCAAAATCAATACATAGAAAAGCTGAAGTGATTTGACAAATACTGTCTAAGAAATAAATGCAAGCAGCCAGAGTAACAGAAAGCCAGAGTTTGAAATATAAGAAAACCTATAAAAACTTTAGAACTATCACCTCCATGAAAGTATATAAAGAAGCATTATGGAAATGTCTCAGGCTACAGGAAAATATTTGTTGCTGCATTGACCTCATTTAGACTATCTCTTGATATCTCTCTCACCATTTGATCCTAGAATCTGACTTCACTAACTTATACCTTCAACCTTTTTGTCATTGCTTGAGCTACATTTTAAAGCACATTAAACATAATCTGTTGACGACAATCCCCAAAACATATATATGAAGGGTGTTCACAACATTCATTGCCAATGAAGTTACTGAGTAATATGCAGTTTTTCCAATAAATATACTGCAAACGGGGCCTCCTGGTGGCTCAGTGGGTTGAGCACAGCGCTGTGAAGCTGTCCGCAGCCTCTGCAGTGACAGTTCGATTCCTGGCCGGCCGGGGAGATGCCCACATGGCGTGGCAGACCTCTCCTGTCTCGCCTGCTGCTTCCCTCAGCAGTGTACTTCAGTCAGTCTGCCTCTTCTGCTCCCTGCTCTGTCTCTGGTGAATTCTCTCACCGTCCCGCACCTCTGTCTTATATCCCAATGCTTGTATAAATAAATAAATCTTTTAAAAAATATACTGCAAACATTTACTGAATGCTTCCTATCCCAGGTTCCAGAAACAAAAATTAATGCCTTTATTAGTTAAAATAATTTTAATTGACAATACAATTCAGTCAAGAATAACTTTTTTCTTATTAATAAGGACAAAACAATTGACTCACTAAAATTATAAAGTCTGTATGTGATTCTTTGGTTCAACAAAAAATCAATTTTCTCTCTCCTGCTTCTTTGAAATATTTGTTGTAGATGTACTCATAGTTTAACTTTCTTCATAATTTCAGATGGCTTCCAGTAGATTTCAAAGGTAAATGTTCTTTTTACCTAGCAACAGCAGAAGGGGCTTTTAAAGCAGCACTGCTAGCAAAAGTCCTGAGTCTGCTGACAGTGGTTTAGTTCACATGTCCCTCAGGGTCCACATAACTACAGTCCTTGGATAAAATCCAGCCATTGATGGGAAAACAGAGAACAATTTTACATTTTTAGATGGTTTTGAATAAAAGGTAAGAAGGATAACAACAGAGAATACTGCAAAGCCTAAAATACATATTGTGTTGCTCCTTAGAAAAAAGTTTGCTAACTGTTGCTTTCAAAAATCAGAGTGGTTAGGTAATGGATTTACTAACTTGTTTAAGGTTGGGTCATATGATAACCTTCAATATTTGTTAACATATTTGTATTTGGTATGTATTGAGTTTGCTGTTTTATCACAAAGCAAAGTACAGAATTCTCATATAACCCATCATTCTACTTCTATGTACATACCCAAATGAATTGAAACAGAGACTAAAAGAGATACTTGTCTGCCAGTGCTCACTGTCTGCCACTGCTCATTTTCCACAAAAGGTGAGTGCAACATAAATCTCTATTTATGCATGGATGGGTAAACAGAATGTGATATATAAATACCATAGAATATAACCACAAAAAAGAAATTAAGTTCTGATACATACTACAACATGAATAAGCCTTGAAAATATTAAGTATAAAAAGTCAGACACAAAAGTATAAAAGCTATATGATGCTTCTTGCATGGAATGTACAGAATAGAAAATGTATAGGTTCACTTCTTGAAACTCATGGAGCTGGGAAGTAGAGACAAAAGCCCAGGGTACAAATATGGGTACCATTAAAACTCATCACCTTCACATCACAGATTTATGTTTCCTTTAAATTGAAAAGCATGCTGCAACCACTGAGATTTTTCAGTCTGCAAAACAATTACGTTGTTTTAGATGCCCTCAAGGAGCATGTGTGTAATTTGTTTACTTATGTGGCTATCCCTAGTGGCATAATGAGTAGGGGAGGAAAAGTAAGAAAGAGAATATAGAAAAAACAATCAAGTATTTATCAATAATCAAGTTGCCACTAGAGGTCACTGAGAAAGAAATCCATGGAAAATCTTTAGAAAAGTTTTGTAGAGCAAATTCCATTAATCTCCCTAGAAAGCAAATTGCTGGTTTAATTTTTAAAGTTTTTCCACTGACTCCCAATCCTCACTAGTTGAGGAGAGAGAGCTTGGGGTATGAAATACCTGACATTTTTATGATGTCATAAATGTGGACTGACCAAACTCCTCTAACCCAGAAAAATCCTCCAGAGAGAGAAGGTTCTTGAATTGTGAACTTATCAAAGTGCTTGAAATGTCAAACTTCTGGTCAACTCAGAAGTATTCTGAGGAGACACAGATCAGAATATGAATAGGAAGTATCTCCACATAGTCTACAGTAATCTGTCCCCCATTGATATTTGGCAAGTTTGGCATTCTCTCCATAGCCAAGTTTTGAAAATTTCAGGAGTCTTTATATTGCTCCATATTATGTATGTAGTCCATGAAAAGTTGGGATAATGGTCTAAGCAAACAACATAATTTGGTTTTATGCACAACTTTACTACCTGAATGAAGCACCTTAAATTTCAACTTTAACTCAGGACTCTTCTTTTGGGAGATTCAGTTTGAATTTCCCAAGCTTTCCATTAACATTTCCCTTGTTGTCTTCCAATCTCAAGATGCTGGGGCAGACATCCATTTTCTTACATTTCCAGCTCTACCTTGACAATATGGGTGGGAACTCAATCTACCAATTTGGTCGCAAAGAACTATCAATGCTGCATTATTCTCTTCAAACTCAATTCATAAATATCAGCATCAGTCACTGTGGGAATCTATCTGTTCTATTACTACATTATATTATACAGGTTTTCCTTGCATAGCTGAAATCAAAAGGAGATAAAAGAAGGACTGAGCAACATAAAGGCTAATATTTTAAACTTCTGGAAAATTTCTGAGAAATTAATTCCTCAAAATACTAAAATAGAGGATCTGGGAATCATCTAGTTTCAGCTTCAATATGCAAAGAGCTTGGAAGTTGTCATTCCCATTTATGCAACAATAAAAGCTAATTCAATCAAAAATCAGTCATTTTCTTTTTTTTTTACCCAAGGAAAACTAATGTCTTAGGGCAAATTGCCACCCTCCATTATGAGGAGAGAGAGCCAGATGCAGAAAATATGGCAAAAAACTCAGCATTTCTGTTTCTGTAGAACATAAAACTACTATACCAGAAAATCATCAGTAGGAGCACCAAAACTGTAATTTTAAGGAATTGAGTGAGAACTAGAATGACATGAGAAATTTTGGGCATACTAATCTTAGGTGTGCAACCACTGTCTATGGGCATTATGTACTGGAACCCACCAACATTAAGAAGTGAGAATTGAGGAAGATCCCATTTTGACCTTTCCAGGCAATACGGTGCTTGGCTTTCTCCATAAGAGCTATCTCAGTATTCTGTCTTTATGGATTAGAAGAATTAATGTTGTTAAAATGCTCATACTATCCAAAACCAATGTAATCCTTATCAAGATTCCAATTGTATTTTCCACAGAAGTATAAAGACATACCTAAAATTTGTTATTTATTTTTAAATTTTTTTAAATAATAGGTTTTATTTTTATATTCCCCATACAATTGCAACCCCCCCATTTTGACCCCAATCCCTCCCCTCCCACACCCCACACCCCAAAAAGTGTCTCTGGCTCATAGTTTTTTGTTGATTTTGATTTTCACTTTCTTATAGTTATTCATTTACCTGGTCCCTTATTTAAGTTTTCTAGATCAATGCTATGAGTGAGACCATCCGGTATTTTTCTTTTTCTTTCTGGCTTATTTCGCTGAGCATGATCCCTTCCAGCGCCATCCATGTTGCTGCAAATTGCATGTGTTTATCTTTTTTGAATACTGAGTAATATTCCATGGTGTATATGTACCACATCTTCTTGATCCAGTCATCTATTTTTGGGCATTTGGGCTGTTTCCAACTATTATAAACAGTGCTGCTATAAACATAGGGGTGCAGGTGTTCTTTGGAATTGATGTTTCTGTGTCCTTTGGGTAAATACCTAGGAGTGGAATTGCTGGATCATATGGAAGCTCTATGTTTAGTAGGTCCAGAAATCTCCACACAGCTTTCCACAGTGGTTGGACCAGTTTGCACTCCCAACAACAGTGTAGAAGAGTTCCTTTTTCTCCACACCCTCGCCAACATTTGTTGTTGCTAGTTTTTTTAGTATGTGCCATTCTCACTGGTGTAAGATGGTATCTCATGGTAGTTTTGATTTGCATTTCCCTGATGGCAAGTGATGTTGAACATTTTTTCATATGCCTGTTGGCCATTTGCATTTGCTCTTCAGAGAAATTTCTTTTTAGCTCTTCTGCCCATTTTTTGACTGGATTATTTTCTTTGTTGTTGTTGAGTCTCATCAGCTCTTTGCAGATTTTTGTGATCAGTCCTTTCTCATTAGTGTTGGGTGCAAAAATGTTCTCCCAGTTGGTGGGGTTTCTCTTTGTTTTTGTTATTGTGTCTTTTGCTGTGCAGAAGCTCTTTAATTTGATGTAGTCCCAGCTGTTTATCTTTGCCTTCACTATCACTGCTTTGGGTGATGTGTCTGTAAAGATGTCTTTGATGTGAATATCAGGTAGTGTTTCGCCTATATTTCCTTCTATGTATTTTATGGTTTCAGGTCTTATGTCTAGTTCTTTAATCCATTTTGAGTTGATTTTTGTGTATGGTGTGAGGCAGTGGTCAAGCTTCATTCTTTTGCAGGTAGCGACCCAGTTTTCCCAGCACCATTTATTGAACAAACTTTCTTTGCTCCAATGCATAGTCTTTGCTCCTTTGTCAAAGATTAGTTGACCATAAATCTGTGGGTTTATTTCTGGATTTTCTATTCGATTCCTTTGGTCTGTGTGTCTGTTCTTGTTCCAATACCATGCACTTTGATGATTATGGCTTTGTAGTAAAGTTTGAAGTCTGGGAGTGTGATGCCTCCATTCCCTTCTCTTTTTTTCAGGAGAGCTTTGGCTATTCGGGGTTTTTTGTGATTCCATATGAATTTCATCAATAATTGTTCTATTTCTTTGAAGAATGACATTGAAATTTTGATTGGAATAGCATTGAATCTGTATATTGCTTTTGGTAGGATGGCCATTTTAATAATGTTTATTCTTCCAATCCATGAGCAGGGGATGTCTTTCCATTTCTTTGTGTCTTCTTCTATTTCTTTTAACAGTGTTTTATAGTTTTCTTTGTATAGGTCCTTTACCTCTTTTGTTAGATTTATTCCCAAATATTTTATTTTTTTTGTTTTGACAATAAAAGGGATTTTTTTTTTATTTCTTCTTCTTCTTCAGATTTATTGTTTGTGTATAGGAAGGCTACTGACTTTTGCGTGTTGATTTTGTATCCTGCCACTTTGCTGAACTGATTGATGAGTTGAATTAGTTTTTCTGTGGAGTTTTTGGGGTTCTCTATGTATATTATCATATCATCTGCAAATATTGATAGTTTGACTTCTTCTTTTCCTATTTGGATTCCTTGTATGTCTTTCTCTTGTCTAATTGCTCTGGCTAGGACTTCCAGTATTATATTGAAAAGCAGTGGTGAGAGTGGACATTCTTGTCTTGTTCCAGATCTTAATGGAATTGCTTTCAGCTTTTCAACATTGAGAATGATACTGGCTGTTGGCTTGTCATAGATGGCCTTTATGATGTTGAGGTACATTCCTTGTATCCCAAGAATTTCAAGGGCTTTTATCATGAATGGGTGTTGCACTTTGTCGAAAGCTTTCTCAGCGTCTATTGATATTATCATATGGTTTTTATATTTCTTTTTGTTGATGTGTTGGATAACGTTGATTGATTTTCGGATGTTGAACCATCCTTGTGTCCCTGGAATGAATCCTAGTTGGTCATGGTGAATTATCTTATGGATACATTGTTGGATTCTGATAGCTAAAATTTTATTGAGGATTTTTGCATCAGTGTTCATTAGGGAGATTGGCCTGCAGTTTTCCTTTTTTGTGTTGTCTTTGTTCGGTTTTGGTATTAGTGTAATGTTGGCTTCATAGAACGTGTTTGGTATTGTCCCTTCCTTCTCAATTTTTTGGAAGAGCATACCTAAAATTTGTACAGAACTACAAAAGATCCCAAACAGTCAAAGCAATGGTGAGAAAGAATAAAGCAGGAAGAATCCCACTTGCTGATTTCAAGTTATATGACAAAGTATAAATAAACAAATAAACAAAGACAGACACAGACCAATGTAATGGGATCAGGAGACTAGAAATAAACCCATGCATATATGATCAAGTAATACTTTGACAGGGAACCAAGAATACTCAATTAAAAAAGTTTCAAGATGTGTTGCTATAAAATTGATTATTCACATTACATCAACCACAAAAATTAACTCAAAATGAATTAAAGACATAATTGCAAAACTAGAAACCACAAATATTCATAGAAGGCAACATAGGAAAAAGGGTTCTTTATTTGGGTGTTGCAAATGATTTTTTGTATCTGACACCTATACTATAAGCAACAAAATAAAAAAAAATAAACAAGTGGGCCTACACCAAACTAAAAATTTTCTACATAGCTAAGGAAAATACGAACCAATGAAAATACAACCTACCGAATGGGAAAAAAAAATATTTTCAAACCATATATCTGATCAGGGATTCATATCCAAAATATATTAAGAACTCATACAAGTCAACAACAAAAACAAGCCAATTCAAAAAAAAAAAAAGGAAAAAGAAGAAAATAGATATTTTCTGTAGAAGTTATATGACTGAAAATTAGGCACATGAAAAGGAGCTAAAGATCACTTATCAGGGAAATTCAAATAAAAGTCACAATGAAATATCAATGCCTGGTGAAATGGCAATCAACAAAATGACAAGAAAAGAAATGCTGGCTAAGTTCTGAAGAAATGCACACTGTTGGTACTGTTGGTACCATTTGCACTGTTGGTACAAATATAAGTCACTACAGCTGCTATGGAAAACAGTATGGAGGTTCCCCCAAAATTAAAAATAGAACTATCATATATCCCAGTAATTCTACTTCTTCAATATAACTGAAGGAATATGAAAATACTATGTCAAAAAGATATCTTCATCCCCATGTTCACAGTAAATTATTAATAATAATGTTAATAACCAAGCCAGTGGATTGAAAGACAAAAATTTTGCCATCTCTAATTGTTTTTATATCCTGACTTATTCAGGTTAAAACCTGGACATTGGGGATACTTGTCCAGAGACTGATCTTTACCATGTGAGACATCTGAGTGTTGATCTAGAGAAAAAAATAATCTGTTAATCTGATGAGATCACTGTGAGTTTACCCCAGACAAGTTTGATCTTCTAGGTCTGGTGTATGTTCTTCCAGGTCATTTACTGTTAATTATATGTATGACATATATAGGTAGAGGGGATAAAAAATGTCAGGTAAGTATTTTACCCATCTAGCAAGAAGGAATAAGAAACCTTGGAAAGAGGTAGAAATCAGAGATCAGGTACAGGACATAAGAAATACGTATTTTATGACTTATGATGGATGTGGATAAAGAATGAAACAGAGTGAAATGCTTAAAGATTTTAAAGAAGAAAAGCACATCAGAGTCATTTTTTCTAGTCTGCCTGAAAATGTTTTGTTGTCTTAATTGAATGCAATATCAAACAGAACAATATCACAGTTAGAAAGTTGGAAGTGATAAATGGCATAAATACAAGAGGGAATCATACAATAATCCCCAACTTCATCATGGCTAGATTAGCACCATGTGGTCTTCTAGGGCACACACAAATCTACTAGAAATTGTACACAGAGAAACATACAAGTGGACTTATATCATTTACCTCCAATTCCATACTGTCACCAAGTGAAGAAAATACAAATAGAAATTACGGGATACACTGGTTATTAGGAACACAGGATATAAAGAGTTGTGCCTTGATACGATTCCTAATATTAGGAAACTAGAAAGGGAAGTCTCAGCAAATTTCCAAAATATATTTAGGATTTATGCAATAAAACCAATCACCAGTGTGTAAGAAAAATAAGTAAATCAGGCTGTTTTTTTCCTCCCATACGGCAGCCAGCCCATACCTTGAAATGCTATGTTTTCTACCATTTGGACATCTAGGAAATAACAGCTAGGGCTTGCATTTGCAACACTGTATTGGTGGGTAGCTATGAGCACTTAGAATAAAGGGGTGCTAGGCAGAGTTGCTGTTCTGCCTCTCTCAGTGTTTGAGTCTCCCTTACTCTGTCTGCCTGCCTGTATACAGTCCCTGTCTCAGTACTAAAGGACTGCAAACTTCTCTTTTTGTCTGTGAGAACTGACAATGAACCTATTTGGCTTGGGATGACTTCATGACACATTGCCACGTACCACTCCAGATACAGCTACCAAATATAAACCAATGGAATGCAATTTACTTGTTTCAGCAGCCCCACACTTCAGTGAGGAGAGAGAAAAGAATTTAGATGAAGGCACAAAGTCATCTCTCAGACAATGACTGAGGTTCATGAGAACACATCTTGATTTGGGTTCACTCTGCATCATATTGATTCATAAGCTTTCACTTATAACTGCATACCAACATGGATATAAGACTAGGTAGGCAAACTAGGAACTGTGAAAAAAAAACTACATATGTAAGGGTACTAAAGTTTGTTAACTTGAAAAAGATTGCCTTAGAGAGGAGACTGATATATCTTTAACTGGTAAAGTTAAATCCTATGTAAGACTTCTACTTTAATATCTAGTAAGTAGAGAAGTCTATGAGAACAGATAAAATCAGTTATAGAAAAATAATACAATATATTTTCAAAACCTAAGTATTAGTGTGTAATGTCTTGACCTCATTAAAAATTGTTCCCCCCATGAACTTTATTCAAAAACCTCAAAGGAACCACATCCTTTCAAGTAACTTCTAGTGGACAGTTAAAGAGTATTTTTTTTTTTCAAAATGGTTATAGAACCTAAAGCTTTTTATCCCTGGGAATGATACCGATTCATTAATTTGATCCATAAATTCTAGTCACTGTTATGTTCTTCATAGATTTAAGGACAATGTTTTCTATGGATATGGCTCTATGAATAACACTGGGTAGCCAAAGTGATAGTGCAAAATGACTGGTTGAAGGGCTATTTGGAGACCAGATTTGTTATACAAATGTGTTTGTGAAAACACATTTAGTCATTTGTTTATTTTCCAACATGTAAGATTCAAATACTTTCTACAAATTTAGATTATCTTCTGATTTTATTAGAAAAGTTATCAACTATCTTTCCTATACACTGGGCATGTATTCCTTCATAGCAACACAATCTGTTTTATATTAACTTCCCTTTTAGCTGTGGCAAGAAATATTAAGCTCATGACTACCTCTACCAGTCCCTAGTATATTAGACTCAATTTTTTCACTCATTTGTATTTCTTGCCTGGTCCTTGTAGGCATATAAATTTGTGAGATCTTGACATACGCACTCACTTATGTGTTAGTGTCTTTCTGTATAAATTTTAGTCAAGTTCTAATGATAAATCAAAATCCTATACTGAACTCATGGCATGGTACATGCCATTAATTTCTCAAGTTTCTGAGAAAAATGTATTCTGAACCATATTTCCATAGATTCATTTATCATAAGTTCTACAGTATCTGCTAGATACTCAAGAGTACTCAGTCTTGGGTATGAAGTCTGTTCAGCAGTTTTGACTTACTATGAGACTATCTGACAAAGACTTTTACTTTTCTCCTGATAAAATGTTTCATTTGAGATGTGTTTAAAAAACATGTTCCATTTCAAATTTCATGAGTGAAATTTTTATATTTATTAAATTTAATGGATTTTTCTAACACCACTTTAATCTGATCTTTGATCTATAACATTCTATTCTAAACCATGGTACTACCCAAATATATTAATTTCCAACAAAATTTTGACTTCATCATCACCAACTTTATGAAGTATCTTTGAGTTTTCAATATATTTTCAAGAACCACAATAGCATGTATCTAACCAACCCACACTCCTTTTCCCCTGGCATCTTTAAGTTGTGAAGATACAAAGGTTCTTACTGGCATGAGGTTAAATATTTAGCTTATGGGGTGTCTGATTACTACTTACTGGATACTAAATGCAGACATTAGCCCCTTCAAAAACAACTCATAAATTATGGGAACCTTTTCCTACCTTAGGGACACATTCAGAGGAAACACATATCTGCCTGAAATATACCTTGAATATTAATGTAGATATTAAGAATACAACCAACATGTTATGTGCTTGAAAAACCAGAAGGTGTTGTTTTTCTTTTTTCTTAACATATCATTATTTACACTTAGATTCCATTCTCAAAGTCAACGTTCATTACACCTAATGATCTATTTTACTATTGGTCAGTCTCCCAATTTCTCAGGATGGGTACATCCTAATTTTACCTTGTCTGTTCTTCATGTCATATATCATCCTTATAGACCTTCAGCTCCTTGCCACCAGTTTTACCAGGCCACTACTAGATGACAGAAAGCTGTTTTGTTTTGTCTCACTAGATGCTATCCTCCTGTAATTGGTACTTGACCCTTGGGCAACTAATCCAAATTCTAGGACTGTAACAGTTGACAATGAAAATTGCTAGCATCATTATATAGAAGAAAATTCACATTGAAACCAGATGTTAGTCAGAACAAGTGACAAGCAATAAGATCATTACATGAGATAGTAAAATTATAAAAAAGAAAATGTCACTGAATAGTAAAAAAACAGAAAGTCATAAAAACAGTGGTAAAAATCAATATAAGCAATTATAAAATACATCTGAGGAGTTGCTTTACTTTCTGAAAAAATTCCTGTATTTTTGAGTCTGCAGCTCTTCTGGGTTGTGGATGGTAAAACATTTTGATATGTTGGTATATTTTCTTTCTCTGGGTTCTCCTTTACCTTATCTCTGTTCAAGTACATATCCAGCTCTGCTAACATTATCTCAATGAAGGTATTGACTCTGCAGGGCAAAAGGAAAATACAAATTAAAGTAAATGGGTGTTTTTGTCCCCAAAATACATATATTAGGAGAGCTTAGTGAGTTTGTTAGAGGAGTTAAAAGAAAGGAATATGTGGGCATGAGTGAAGCATCTAGGCTACAAAAGAGAAAAATATGTTTTATGAAAAATGTAAAACATATCTATCCTCCCAATATTCCAGACTGTACAGGAGGTAGAGAGGCACTGTTTGCTATCTGTGCCTGCACCCTAATCTCCTTTTATAAGGATATCAGTCATATTGGATAAGCATCTGACCATATGACCTCATTTCATCTGAATTACCTCTTTAACGGTCCTTTCTTAGAATATGGTCACATTCTCAGAAAATAGTGGTTAAAACATTAACATATTAATTTGGGGCATACTAATTTGGCCTCGATAAGAGAGGCTTAAAAGTGGAGGAGGCTTAAAAGGGGGTCTTGAAAGTGGAGGAGCACATGCATTGAAAACAGGCAGTGTCACCAGGGAATTTATAGAGCAAGAGACATGGAAGATGTAACTTTGTGGTATGTCTTAGAAAACAGGTCCATAAGTGCAAAAAATGGCTTTTCTGCTAAGGTTGATTTGCAGTCAGCAATAAAATAAAATAAAATAAAACAAAACAAAACCAGAAACAAGATCGGAAGGGATTTAAGCACCAGTCATCAGTCACAGTGGATATCTGAGAAATAACTGGCTGACTTGATGACCTGATTGGTTCCCTATCACCAATATCTTGGTATTATAGAAACCTAGGTACTATGCCACAAACTTGGGAAGACAGAGTACTGATGTGACAGG
The DNA here is from genome assembly GCF_964194135.1 of Talpa europaea. Lineage (NCBI taxonomy): Eukaryota > Metazoa > Chordata > Mammalia > Eulipotyphla > Talpidae > Talpa > Talpa europaea. The sequence continues at coordinate 65,999,650 of NC_140075.1, read as the reverse complement.
CAGGATGTCTGTGAAAGACAGCAAAGAATCAAAATTTAAGTTCTATTTAGAAATAGAGTTATAATTCCTTTAGATCATAGCTAGGGACTGAAATTAAAACCAGCTATCATATGAGACCATTTTAATATTCTCAGTACATGAATTCCATTCTTAGAACCAAATTAGTTTAACTAAAACAGAAAACGAATTTACTAACAGTTGCTGACTATGGAAGACAGTGAAATGATCAACCTGGAGAAATCCCTCTCCATTCTGTGCTGATATATATGGTGCAAAATCTAATCATGAAACTGTTTGCCTATAGTCTACAGATCACATGCCCATTATGGGTAAAATTCTGACAGATCTTGTAGCTAATGTTTTAGAGACGTTCCAAGAGAATAAAGCATGCACTGGTGAGAAAGTGATTAACTGCAGATAATGTTGCCTGCTGGAAGCAGATAAGAAAAGTCAGAGAGATAGCTTTTGACTATGTTCTAGAAACATTTTCTGCTTGTAGGAAAATTCTGAAATATTTAAAAACTCAGGCCAGAAACAAATTATGCACATTACTGAATTTAGATAAATTTCCACTGCTGCTACATTGGTTAAGGTTGAATTCCTGACATGTTGAGGTTAGAATCTTGGCAAAGGGGGTCAAGGAAAGAGGAGATGCCCACGAAACTCCAGCCTCTTGGAACCCATACCTGTATAAGCTAGGGAGAAAGGGCACAGTGAATAAAAATTCCTCCTTCTCCCCCTTCCCTGTCCAACCAAGTAGCATACCCATCCTGATAAATACATACATATGTATATATTCTAATTTATCAATTAAGGCCTGAAACTTGAATATAGTGAAAGCCAAGGGGAAACAATCAAATATAAAGAAAATGACAGAAATTCCAGAGGATTTCTTTATATATTTTCTAGGTGACTTTTCTTTTCAGTAGTAAAATTATGCAGTTATTAAAAAGATTTCTTGAGAATAGTTAATTTGTAATTTAATATCATTTAGACAAGGTGTATAGAATGTACAAGAAGATTGTGGGAGAAAAAGAAGAGGCACGTGCAAGCTCTGAAGAGTGTAGACCCAGATAGCAGACTAGGTCTGATAGCTGACCTTGTCTGGGACTACCTCTGATATAATCACAACGTTTGCCTAGGACCTTTTCTCTTTGGAGAAAAAGGGCATTTTAATGATAGGTAGATGCTGTCGAGCAGGATCTATATCCACCTCTATATCCATCTGTCTGGGGAGGGAGAGAGAAAGATTTCATGTCTCTCTCTTTTTTTTCTTTTAGAATGGTGTTCATTCCATCATACTGATGGCCTCATCTAAACCATCCCAAAGGTGCCTGCCTCCCAATACTATTGCACTGGGGATTAGGGATTCAATACAGGTATTTTGGGAGTTGTATAATGTATGTATACGGAGAAAATAACATCATAAAAAAATCAGTTAATGCCTACTTGACTCATGCTATCTTCAAAGTTAATGATCACCTACATGTTTTCTATAATGCCTAAAGAAACATATTTTTCACCATGTGACTGAGCATCCCTCAGGGCACAGCTGATTTAACAAAGGTTTGGGTACATGAAGTAAGGACAATCTATAAGTAAGCTTCTTACCGCATGTGTAAATGTGCAAAGTTGACAAATGTCAGCTAGATTCTGTCTTTAAACGTTGGACTTGGAATATTAAGAATCTACCAACAGTAGAGTGTCTGGAAGCAGAAAATTATGATGTAGAAAGGGGACCAGAAAGAGGCATGGATGCCACTATTCAAAGCTATGCAAAGACGAATACTAGCAAGTAGAATCTCTTATTAAATCAAGAGCCAAATGTTGTAGAGGAGAATAGAGCAGGAAAACAAACTAAAACAAAGAAATGTTAGAGAGATTGGGCTTCACAACTGTTGAACTACCTGAGCTTTTCAGTGCTCAGGTTGTTTTCTCAGAACAACTGTAATTTTCTTATGTCTCACCAATCTTTCATAAAGTACTTAGCCTTCCCCCATTTTCTGATCTAGCTTGAAAGTTAAGGCATAGTAGTAAATGATTCATTTTTTTCTTTGTGTAACCACGTATACTAAATGTATCTTCATTTCAATTTATGCATTTTTACCATTCATTAAATGGTTTCCTCTCTCCCAACCTTGATTTTGAAAATGTTTCTGTCAAATGTAAATTTGGAGTTGAGAGAAAATCGCCTCTATCCAATTATAGAATTGAACACTTGAAACTAAAATATATTTAAAGAGAAACAAAGTATGAGGAGTCCAATGTTTGAAAGGATACACAGGAAAGAAGATCTGGAAAAGTAATTATAGACTCAGGTCTCTGAAAATAACATTGTGTACAATATCACAATAAACCTACAGCTTTTTTTTCTTAAAGAGGCAAATGTAATCCTCTATCCACCACTATACTAAGTGATTTCAGATTCATGGGCCAAATTGTTTGATGTGAGAAATGCCATATTTCAAAAAAACACATCAATCAGAAAGGCTGAGCGTGCAGTCTATATATAACAAATACCAACACTATGCTACACAGATGGATCAAAGATTGGGTAGAAATATCAGGAGCTGGGTCTTTTGGAGAATGGAATATAGACTATTTGATAGGTGTAGATGATATTTACTAATCAATTAAAATCTCAGCAGGATGGCAAATAGTAAAAAAAATATTGCCAATTTGAATTTCAGAAAGATTTCTTGGTAAATTAGAAAATATTAGAAGATAGAACATTGGTAAAATAAAATGATCTTGAAATTTTAATACATATTAATTTAGTAAAGTTCCTTTGAGCTTAGTAAAATATGTAATCTCCACTATAGGAAAGCAATTTTTCTCTTCCCCCCATTAAGAATAGAAGGCTAAGATTTCATGGTTGAAAAAGTATGAGTATTCATATCTTCTGGAGATACTAAAAAATGTATTTCTAAGAACACATTTAAAAAAGTTTAAAGAAAATAAACAAGAAGGGTACTAAAAATATATAAAAAAGTAGAGATTCTTTGAATTTATGTTTAGAAGCACATACTAACATTGTCTGAAGATAATATGACTTTAGTAAAAGAATATCAAATACTGACAGAGGAAGTTTAAAAATGTTGATGGGGGCGGAAAATGGCCAGAAAAATCTGAGGACAGCAGACAGTGGCTCTTTAAAATCAGTATTCAAAACGAAATGGCAAATGAAGGGAGTCACTTTTTGCAAAGATATTATAATCATCGCAGAATGAAAATGAATTATGCAATATTGTGTCTGAGAAAATAAATGTCAAAATTGGAAAGAGTAGAATTAGCATGTTTCAGAAACAAACCCATGAAAAGTAAGTGAATAATATGAAGGCTTTATTGACACAAGACTCAGATTAATGTCATTTTAGACAAAATGGAACCTTATGAAAGTTAAATTATTGAATTATTTTTGGCCATTCTTGAAGAATTACAAGAAACAGCACAATTTGACAATGAGGAAGTAGATAATCTCTTTCTTCCCAGGTGAATGAAAAGAAATTCTCAAAACTCCGAAATAATGACCTTGCTAAATCACTACTAAGTATTCTGATGTGACTTAAAAAGTTCATAGTTTAGCATAAAAGAGGACAACAAACACAAAAATAAGCACTACAGAATGAATACCTGCCATCAATACCAACCTACTCCAAATTTTATTTACCCTGGAACAAATGTAACACTGTGCCCAAGTTTTCTCATTTGTAAAATGGGGGAAATAATAGAATATATGTCTTCAACTTGTGCAAAGGATTAAGTAAAATAATCAAACTTAGGTGCCTGGAACAATGCTTGTAATGACAAATAAAACACTGAATAAAGTCAAGCCATAAATATAAGTACGTAAATATCACGACTATTGCCACTATCACCATCATTACTTACTATTGCTGGTAATATCACTACTATCGTTCGTAAAAGCCTCAAATATTTGGCACTAACTTATGTTTTTAAAATAATATCCAAAGCAAGCAATTTTCCCCCCTTTGGGCTGTGATTCTAGTAAGGAAGGTAAGAAACACACCATCTTAAAATCACAGTAGATAGAGATTTTAGCAAAGCACATATATTTTCTCAAGATATATTTTGTGAAAAAATATATCTGTAACTTGAATAATAGTATGACTAAACTGATTTGTAGCACACTGAATTAACCTATAGGCCAGTCAAAGAATGCTAACTATGGATCAGTGTCCATTTGAAGGCACTTTAAGCACTATATATAGAAAATATAATGTATCATTATAGGAAGAGATTCCTTAATTCAAACTATGGCATGCTCACAAAAAAAGAAAAGTAAAAGTAAAAAAGGCTGGGTGAAAGTGAGAAAAGAAGAAATAAATGCACTAACTTCTAGAGCAATTGACAATTATAAATAATTTTCCATGATGCTTTTTAATCTACCTAGGTACCTACGGGACATCACTGAATGGGAATTTGGAACAACTGTTCACAATTAGTTCGCATTAGCCATTTTAACCTGGCAATAGCACAGACTAGATTCACACAGACTAGATTCCTCCACAATAAACTTTGCAGTTGTATTAATAGCATTTATAGTATATAATGTATATAATAATGTAATATACTGTATGCTAGATGCTTTGTATTATTTAATACTCATAACATTAGGAAGTATAACTACCAAAATCTTCATTTTAAAAACATGGAGACTGGAGACATCCAGATTTAAGAACTTGCCTCAGTTAGTCAAGGGGAATGTTAACAGCTTTCACATTCAGATTCCAACTTTAAGGCTCTTCTCTGTTTCTTATTCTTATCACAATTTGAAGTTGTCAGATCCAGTGAGATGGTAATATACAATACCCTTATAATCAAATGGTCTTGATAGGTTATAATTACAGACCATCAAAAAGAAGTTTTAAGAGTGACAAGTGTCAGGTAAACATAGATCCAAAATGAAACTCGCGATAATGAGGAAAATGTATTTCAGAAACTCATGTGAAAAAATTGAGTTATTTTCCTTCAACTCTATACGAACAATCATATGGTTAGACAATTTAAGAAATTACAATCATTTTAGTGCTTTTAACATAGGTTGGGCAAAGGAGACATTTGCTGTTCAGTATATTTGGGGCATTTTGGGGACATTGTGATATGTTTTGACCATATTTTAAGAATCGGCAAAAGTACAGCAGGAATAGGTAATTAACAGAGATGGTGGTCTAGAGAACTGTGTTGTCAAGAATAGTTAAGAGAGGATATATATCATGAAAACAAAACAAAATACGATAAAGTCCTTATAAGACTGTAAGAATCATGAAATGTAAGGTTCTAGCATACAATAGAGGAAAGCCATCTATTCTACAAGGGTTTACAGAATTTAAGACACAAATGTTACAGGAAGGGTGTTTTAGGCTTAAAATGAGATGAAAGTATACATTCATTTAAAAGCCATAAAGAATTTTCTTAGGGCTAACTAAATTCACCACTTCTTTCTGGGTTCAAACAAAAGCTGAAACCAACACATTGTACTACATATTCCAGCAAATGGATAAGATGTTGGAAAGTGTGATTTCTATGATCCTCCCAATGATTAGTGGAATTGGTATAATTTCAATGGGTTATTAGCAAATGTATAAATGGCTCTGAAATGGATAAGTGTGATGGCTGTATATTTAATGAACCAAGGAAAATATGATGCACTCATGCTTGGAAGGGTCAGATGTGACCATTCATGCAGAAATTGGTGGCATCTGTTGTCAGTTCAGAATTTCACAAGTACTGAATATTATCACTTCTGTGACACATTAAATGAATGTGCAGTGCTCACTGGTTAAAGTGACGAGAACTGTTATATATCAAATTTCTCCCTCTGTTAAGCCACAAAATATACTTGATGATCAATTGATCATTAAGCTGGTTTTAATGAGATCCTAAAATTTTGCACGGGGCTGAAACCAATACTGTGTAATGTATTTCCTAATTATGTGTGTGAGTGTAAAATTAGGAAATAAATTATATTTATATATATATATATATGGAAGGAGAATGGATAAGGCTTATATATCAGAATAATTTGTGGTAGGTAAATATGTATCTCAATACAATTCCAAACAGACAACTTTTTCCTGATTAAACCCAGAAAATTTCATAAATTTTTTTCAATTATAATTTGAACAGCACTCTCATTCAAGGTATTCTGCTCTGTTTCTGAAGCTTAAGAAATCTATGATGGTATGATTCAGTAACACCAGACAATCATTAAGAAGAATTAAAATTCAAACAGAACATAAGCAGACTAATTGCTGTGGAGAATGAAGTAGCCAGTGCTTGGCAGCCTATAGCTATTTTCTAAAATTTTGGGTGGGGCAATAAATATATTTAAAATAATATTGAAAATTAGTTCTTTATAAGGAATGGTGATTACTTTTTTAAGTGGCAGAATTGGTAGTCACTGCCATGTTCTTTTTTCAAGAGACATCAGTAAAAAAATTATTTTTTGAAGAAACTACATCTGCAGTCTCAAACAAAAATAGTCATAGGATGCCAAAAACAGTTGATAAAAGCAAGGCTGCCGTCACCCTCTGCAGCGCCGGTTTCCTCCCGGCCACTGGCGAAGGTCCCACCAAAAAAAAAAAAAAAAGAAATGAAAGAAAGGATGACAACAAAGCACAATCCTCCAAAGAAAATGGCATATAGTGAGAGTCAAAGTAAGCATAGTGTACACACGCCAGTGGTGAATATTTCCCAGGACTCTCTCTCACTGAGTATTAGGGGAAATGGTGCTGAATGAGTAAACACAAAGGTAATATCTTTTTAGGATGCAGCTAGGGTCTTTCATAGTTAGGAAAACAGTGAGCAACCCTACAAATGCTGATGTCACTCATCAAAGTGAAAAAAGTTCCAAAATGACTCCTCTGCAGAAACACAACCATATTTATGTCTCATAGTGAGAGTACTATATCAACTATTTTATAAGAACTCATTTTGTTCAGAGGTGACTTATTTTAAAAGCAGATCTATGCAAAGATGATATAAAATAAGTTGAATAAAAGGGGAATAAAAACAAAGAATACTTAAGAGAAAAAATATTGCCACTGAGGAAATGGAAAGTGAACAAAGTAGTTCACTAAACATTTGAAAACAAGGAGAAAAGAATTCATGGAAACATTCAAGTCTTTTGCCACTAAGACTTGAGCTATGAATTTTTTGCATATTTTTAGAATTAACTCCATGTCAGATATTATGATTTGCAGTATTTTCTCCCATCCCACCAGTAGCCTTTTTTCTTTTTTTTTTTTTAATTCATTTATTCATACGAGGACTGGATACACTCAGAGGTGCGGAAGGGTTAGAGAATTCACCAGAGCCAGAGTGGGGAACAGAACAGGCAGACTGACAAAATATACTGCTGAGGGGAGCAGTGGGTGGCAGGAGAGGTCCTTGCGCCATTTGGGACCCTCGCAGGTGGCCAGGATCGAACCGTCACTGTAGAGGCTGCAGGCAGCTTTGCAGCCCACCGCTCAACCGCTGTGTCACCAGGGGAGGCCCCCACCGGTTACCTTTTCAATCTAGTATCCTTTGCTAGTATCCTTTGATGCACAACAGTTATATATTTTCATGAAGTCTATTTGTTCTTTTGTTACTTGTGTTTTGAGTATCACAGCCAAGATATAACTGCTAAATCCAATGTCATGAAACTTTTGCCCTGTGTTTTTCTAACACTGTCATGTTTAGATTTTTGATCTACTTGAATTTTGTCTGTAAGTGTCCAACTTTATCTTCTGTATGTGGTACTTAATTTTCCTAGCACCTTTTGATAAAAAGACTGTCCTTTCTCCATTGAATAGTCTCAGCATCATCATTTAAAATCATTTGAAACTGGGCCTCCCTGGTGGCAGAGGGGGTTAATCACCACACTATGAAGCAATCTGCAGCCTCTGCAGCATGAGTTTGATGCCGCCAGCCAGGGAGCAACCCACATGATGCAGCAGACCTCTCTTCTCTCGCCCCCTGCTCCCCTCAGCATTGTATTTCATGGCTCTGTCTGTTCTGTTTCCCACTCTGTCTCTGGTAAATCCTTTCACCCCCACATCTCTGGGCCTGTACCCCAGCTTTATATGCATAAATAAATCTTTAAAAAAAATTGAAACTGTATATGTTAGGGTTTATTTCTGATCTCTATTCTATTTTATTGGTTTATATGCTTGGCTTTTTGCCAGTACAAGTCTGATTTGATTACTGAAGATTTGTAATAAGTTTGAAATCAGAAACATGAGACTTTCAACTTTGTTGCTTTGGCTACTTAGGGTCCTTTGAAATTTTCTATTAATTTTAGGGTGGATTCTCAATTTTTGTAAAAAAAATACCATTGATACTTAGTAAAGATTGCATTCTGAATCTATAGATAATCTTGGGTAATACTGACAAACATCTTAATTGTATTAAGATGTACATAGTATGTACCTTCCACTCATTTGTACCTTTGATTTCTTTTAGTAATATTTTATAGTCTTAAGAACAAGTGTTCCAACTTCTCAGGGTAAATTTATTCTTTTTGATATAATTGTAAATTATATTATATTAATTTCCATTTAAGTAATTCATTGTTAGTGTGTAGAAATGCCACTGAATGTTTATTAATTTTTATATCCTTAAACTATGGTGACTTAATTTGTTTAGCACCAAAAATGTTGTAAAATGTTTAGGGTATGCCACAAATAAAATTATGTCTTTTGTAAAACAGATAACTCTTTATTTCCAACTTTACACAACTTATTCCATTTTCTTGCCAATTTTTACTCACTAGAATTTCTAGTACAATGTTGTATATAAGTGAAAAGAATAGGCATACTTGTCTGTTTCTCATGTTTCAGTCTGAAAAAAAATTATCTAGAATAATCATAAGTGAAATATAATGATGTGAATCTAGGACAATTAAATTCATATTTAACAATTAAACAGGTAGGTTTATACTAATGAAGAGCTAGAGTCCAAGGAGACAGAAGTCTTTGAAGTTAAAGGATTGTAATAAACCAAATTTCAAGCAGTTTTATATTAAGTAATCAGGGTTTTGCAGTAGAATACATTTTCTAAATACCTTCTTAATTTTTTTGGCATAATTGGGGTTACTTAGAGGATCACATTTTGCCAAGGTGCTCAGTGTGATTAAGACACACTTTGGCAAAATGTGACCTTCTAAACACACAGGGTTACATATATTACATTTGTGGCACCTTTTTTCTGTGTACAGATTCATCTTCCTTTGTTGTAGGCTCTTACTTTGAGGAGAAATTTTTTTCACTAATGTTATAATCCCTATGAATCTGATTAGATAATACTCCACTGGTGGGTGGTTGACCATATGATATACTATTAAAATCCATACCTAAATTACTATCACAAGTAAGATTTTGCTTTATATTTTCACTCATGCTAGTGTGTCCATGCACACGCACACACACACACACACAGCCTCAGCATTACTACTAACACATATGTCAGCATAAACTGAACAACTTTATTTGGAAAGGCAAATATTGCAAATATCTTTCTTTGAGGAAAGGTTAAATTTTAATGATGATAAAATTAAATTTTTAGAATTTAATGGAAATAAAATTCTGTAGTTAATAATGTTGAAAAGAAATATTAGCATATTATAAATGCCAATTGGCCTTACTAACATACTTGAAAGCACTACTGTATTATTCTTAGACGATGCCTATTTTATAAAAATGCTCCAATGGCCAAAGACCATTTTAAAGTAGTAGGCTCTTGTTCTAGTGAAATAGTTTCTGAGATGCCTTTTTTTTTTTATATCATGTGGTCATCTAAAAGAAAAAAAAAGCATATTAGGTTTATTATTTATTTAGGTATATCTTGCAAGCACAAAGTAATTCACTTTAGATAATTTCTCAGATGACTTAGGTAACTGAACATTTCTTTTAAACTCTCATGGAAAGTACCAATAGGCTGTTTTTATTCAAAAGAGAAATTAATAGAAAATTCCTGCCCATTAAAACATTGAGGAATGGAGTCTAGCAAAATGGAATCAGAATGAAGACTCCTGTTGCCCTGCACCACATATTCACAATTGCAGCAGAGAAAAGTCAACAAATCCTAAAAGGTAAACAGATGACTATTTCATGGTTCAGGAGCAAAGGTCCATGTGGGAAGGGGTAAGAAAAACTGAAATTGAACTGTTTGCAGTGAAATGAGGATACAACTGATGAGAGGGATGGATTACTTTTGCACAAAGGCCTTCTGCTATTATTGATATAAGGGAATATGTGTACAGTGGGGACAATGGAGATTCATCACTATATAGGAGAAAGGGATCCATTGAGTTGGCTTGTGGAACAGGGGATTTAATACTGGAGAACTAAGAGTAGAATGAAAATTACTGGTATAAGCCTCAGGTCCCTAATATAAAACAATGGAATCTGAATGGGCAGAGAGAGACAGGTAAATTCATCTGTTTCCTCAAAGAAGAGGCTAGGATTTCAAACCCGCAGCTATAAAACACCTGCCTTAACCCTTCCATGACCAAAACTTGGGCAATAACTGTTTGAATGTACTCACTAACCAGAGCCAAACAACCTGGATCTCAACAATAGGAGCAAGTATCCCTAGCTAAGACTCCATACTCAAAAAAAGCAGAGAACAATTTCTCACCTGTGACTTAATCTCATCTACCAACCTCACCAGGCATTGCATCTAGTGCTCAAAAATATACTAGTTGAGACTGGCAGGAGACCACATGAGATGTTATGCAGAAGATTTGGCTTAGGGATGGTATCTCTGTGGATCCCCATAGCTCAGGTACTTGGAGCACTATAGGAAGATTATCCCTCGATGGTCACTGGAGGCAACATTTTGTTACCCTACTATCTTGGTTCCTTTATCTGTTATCTCTTACTGGCACCAGAACCCCAGCCACTTGAACCAGTGCAAAGGTAGCAGTCTGTGAAATAATAGACACCTTGGATAAAATAAGACTAGGGTTATACCCAGCAACTTGTAGGTGGAGCATAAAACCAATTTACTAAGATAATAAATAAAAGGAAATTCACTACTCTACTCCATAAAATATAAAAATAGAGATAGAGGAACATATTACAAATGCTGCAACAATAGGAAAGGAAAGAAACCCAGAGAGAAGTCTCAATCCAGCAGAATTGTTGTTTATGCTTGCAGATGAGTTAAGGTAACAGTTTTAACCATGCTTGTGAATTAAGAAAAACAAAGGATGATATAAAGCAGATTAAGAAAAGATGACACTGCTACTACTAGAATTAATGGATCTAAAAAATACTATAATTGAATTAAAATACTATAAAGGGCTTCAGTAGCAGACAAATACAAATAATGGAAAGAATTAATGAGCTTTAAAACACAATGGTGGGGAACACACAAACAGAACATTGAAGAGGAAAAAGAATATAAAAATTGAAAAAAATGTAAGAGCTCTATAGGACAGCACAAAGAGAAATAACATCTGTATCTTGAGGTCCCAAAAGGAGAAGATAAAGAGAAGATTTAGAAAATTTATTTAAGAAATATTTGCTAAGAACCACATCAATCTGGAAAATGTACCAGAAACCCTGATCCATTATGGCCAAACATTCAAAACAAAATAATGCAATATACTCCAAAATACATTATAATTATCATTTTTAAGCTGTTGAAAACAATGAAAAGGGCAGAATATTAAAATTGACAGAAAATAGACTAATCTATAAGAGAACACCAATTAGACAGTCCACAGACTTTTTAATGAATATCTTATAGGCAAAAAGGAAATACACTCTGAGACAAGGATTTCCAGACTAGAATACTTTATCCTGCATATTGTCATTCAAGACAGCAAAAAGGGTAAGGAGCTTCACTGACAAGAATTGATGAACAACTCTTGAAGGAGGGGCGGAGCAACATGGCGGCGAGGAGACGCTGCGAGTAAGATCTCCCATTAAAAAAAGTTAATAGGGAGGAAAAGCGGCAGATCCCAGTGAGAACTGGGACACGGAAGATAAACGGACTACTCCAGCAAACTGCCCGAAGAAGAAAGTTGCCATAAAAGAGGACGAGAAGGGAGGGAAGCGCAGAACCCTGCTCCCCTCCCCCGCCCACAGAGGCGGCACTCTCCGACCGGCAGAGACGAGGGAAACAACAAACCAAAACGCCCAACAAGAAAAACGGATGCAGCAAGTGGGACTGTGAGTGGAAAGGAACTATTTCAGCCACCACACCCCGTGAACGGGAGCTGAGGCGAACCCTGCAGGATCCGCCTCGGAGGTGAGCTCCAGGCGCCATTAAAGAGCCCCGCCCCCCAGGAGGAGACCAGCACCAGCACACAGCCCCAGCCGCCCCGGTAAGCTTGCGCGAAAGCGGCGCTCGGATTGCAGCTGCCCAGGTCCCAGCGCCTGCGACCTAGGCTTGCGGGGAGACGGCGGAGGCCCTCCCTGAGTGAGCAGGAACAAGGTGCCCAGGCAGGGGAGCGGGATTCAAAAGGCGCCATTCCCGCGCCACTGATCTGGGCTACAGCCCGCGTCCTGGAACTGAGGGCTTTGGAACTGAGACCCGGGGCAAGAAATTAGGGGCGTGGGTTCCCCACGACGGTGGGGCACAAGGCAGACACAGCACCCCAAAGCCGTTGAGGTGTACCCTACCATCCCCGCTCTGCTCCCTGTCCAACGGGGTGGAAAATCAGCTCCCCAAGGGCTCTAGGAGAGATCTCTGGTGCCACCTAGCGACTTGACCCCAGCACAGGCTACTGAAGGAGCTAGTGGCCAGCTGGGGAGTTAGCCCACACCGGGCCCCTTCTGAACAAGTAGTCTGAGCCCACAGGGAGAGCGAGCACCCACAGCCGGGGCAGACCAGGCGCGCAGAATAGTGTGCCTGAGACCAGAAGCGCAGGGAGTGTGTCCCACATCACCATTTTAGAACAGGGACATTTCTTCAGTAAAGACTACCTGCAGAAGGCTTCCTCAGGAGCCAGAGGTGAGCGGGGGAAGTTCGCCCACGCCAGACCCCCTCTGGCCTGCAGTCCAAGCCCAGAGGGGAGCAGGAACCCACCGCCGGGGCAGACCAGGCGCACAGGGGAGTGTGTCCCCACATCGGCATTTTAGAACAGGGACCTTTCTCCAGTAAAGGCTGCTTGAAACTGACAGATGACTCCTGGGAGAACCAGAGGGGAACAGAGAAGCCCACCCAAGATGCCGGCAAGTCCCAACAACACAGTGTCCCAACGCATACGGCAAATTAGAAAACAGACAGTAGGGAGGAGAAGAACCACACGCAACTTAGCAACTCTCCAGAGAAAAAGCACACCACAAAAAGAAAGCCAGCCCCCAGATTGCAACGACAATAACTTGGAAGAATTTCTGAGCCTTCCAGAAAGAGAATTTAAAATTGCCGTGATTAAAAAACTGACAGAAGTCATAAAGGAAAACAATGATAAGGGAAAAATAATCAATGATCAGAAGAATGCAATTGAGTCCCTAGAGAGGGAAAACAATGGTCAGAAGAAAGAAATTGAGTCCCTAAAGAGGGAAGTAAAAGAAATGCAGGAGATCAAAGAATTAATGGAAGAACTAAAGAATTCTGGGAAAAGCAATGAAAGCAGAATAGATGAAATGGAAGAACGAATAAGTAATCTTGAAGACACAGAAATAAAAAGAACCAAAACAGAAAAGGAAAGAGAAGTACGAAGGAAAAAGAACGAAGAAAGACTTCGGGAACTATCTGACTCCATGAGGAAAGGAAATATAAGAGTTATAGGAATACCAGAAGGAGAGGAGAGAGATGTAGGAACAGAGAAAATATTCAAAGAGATAATTGAAGAGAACTTCCCAAATGTGAAGAAGGAGCTGAAAATTGATATACAAGAAGCAAGAAGAACACCAAACTTCCACGACGAAAGGAAAAATACAGCAAGACACATAATAGTAAAGCTCCCAAGAATCCAGGACAAGGAAAAAATAATGAAGCTGGCAAGAGGGAAGAAACAGATAACATTCAAAGGAAAACCAATCAGGCTGACATCAGACTTCTCCGAAGAAACACTACGGGCAAGGAGAGAGTGGAGGGACATAGTCAACAGACTCCAAGAAAACAGATGCCAACCAAGAATACTCTATCCCGCAAAGCTCTCCTTCCTCTTTGAAGAAAGAATATGGACCTTCCCAGACAAACAGAAACTCCGGAATTTCATTGCAACTAAACCCCCACTCCAAAAAATACTACAAGGAGTCCTAAAGCCAGAACCTCAGAGGGACGAATAACAATGAAAGAAGGCCAAAAAAAAAAAAAAGTTATTAAAAGAATAAATAAATAAAATCAAAGGAAAGACAAACACAATGGCAAATACAGATGTTAACATATCAATATTAACTCTAAATGTAAATGGACTAAACTCTTCAATAAAAAGACACAGAGTTGCAGCCTGGATTAAGAAACAAAACCCAACCTTTTGCTGTCTCCAGGAAACACATTTAGCTACAAAAGATAAAAATAGGCTTAAAGTTAAAGGATGGAAAACAATCCTACAAGCAAATGGACCAAAAAAGAAAGCAGGAACAGCTATACTTATATCAGATAAAACAGATTTCAAACTCAAAAAGATAAAAAGAGACCCCAATGGTCACTACATTATGATCAAGGGGACAATACTTCAAGAAGAAATAACACTCATTAACATATACTCACCAAACGAAGGAGCACCAAAATATATCAGACAACTGTTGTCCTCTCTAAAAACAGACATCAGAAAAAACACATACGTAGTGGGAGACTTCAACACACCACTATCAACAATGGATAGATCAACAAGGCAAAAAATAAGTAAAGAAACCAAAGCTCTAAATAAAGACCTAGAGCAATTGGGCTTAACAGACATCTATAGAACACTAAACCCCAAAAAAACGGAGTACACATTTTTCTCAAGCGCACACGGATCATTCTCCAGGATCGATCACATACTGGGGCACAAGACAAACATCAACAGATACACCAAGATTGAAATCATATCAACCATCTTTTCTGACCATGAAGGCATCAAACTAGAAATAAACCATAAAAAGAAGGCAAGGAACTTTCCTACCTCATGGAGATTAAAAACCACACTACTGGAAGACCATTGGACTAATGAGGAGATCAAAGAAGAAATTAAAAAATTTTTTGAATTGAACGACAAGGAGGACACCAATATCCTAAATGTATGGGATGCAGCAAAAGCAGTAATAAGAGGAAAATATATAGCAATAGAAGCTCACATCAAGAAACAAGAAAGAACGCAAAGAAACAACCTAATCTCGAAGCTCAAAGATCTAGAAAAAGAACAACAAAAAAACCCCAAAACCAGTAGAAGAAAAGAAATAATAAAAACCAAAGCAGAAATAAATGAAATTGAAACTAAAAAAACAATCCAAAAGATCAATGAAACCAAGAGCTGGTTCTTTGAAAAAATCAATAAAATAGACAAACCCCTAGCCAGGCTCACAAAGGAAAAAAGGGAGAAAGCACAAATAAACAGGATCATCAATGAAAGAGGAGAAATCACAACGGACACAGCAGAAATCAAAAGAATAATCAGTAACTACTATGAACAGTTATATGGAAACAAGTGTAACAATCTAGAGGAGATGGACAAATTCCTACAACTCTACAATCACCCAAAGCTAGATAAAGAAGAAATAGAACACCTAAACAGACCAATTACAATTAGCGAAATTGAAATGGTAATCAAAAACCTCCCCAAAAACAAAAGCCCAGGACCTGATGGATTTACAAATGAATTCTACCAAACATTCAGAGACGAATTAGTGCCTATCCTTCACAAACTCTTCCAAAAAATTGAGAAGGAAGGGACAATACCAAACACGTTTTATGAAGCCAACATTACACTAATACCAAAACCGAACAAGGACAACACAAAAAAGGAAAACTACAGGCCAATCTCCCTAATGAACACTGATGCAAAAATCCTCAATAAAATTTTAGCTATCAGAATCCAACAATGTATCCATAAGATAATTCACCACGACCAAGTTGGATTCATTCCAGGGGCACAAGGATGGTTTAACATCCGAAAATCAATCAACGTTATCCAACACATCAACAAAAAGAAATATAAAAACCATATGATAATATCAATAGATGCTGAGAAAGCTTTCGACAAAGTGCAACACCCATTCATGATAAAAGCCCTTGAAATTCTTGGGATACAAGGAACATACCTCAACATCATAAAGGCCATCTATGACAAGCCAACAGCCAGTATCATTCTCAATGGTGAAAAGCTGAAAGCAATTCCATTAAGATCTGGAACAAGACAAGGATGTCCACTCTCACCATTGCTTTTCAATATAATACTGGAAGTCCTAGCCAGGGCAATAAGACAAGAGAAAGACATCCAAGGAATCCAAATAGGAAAAGAAGAAGTCAAACTATCACTATTTGCAGACGATATGATATTATACATAGAGAACCCCAAAAACTCCACAGAAAAGCTAATTCAACTCATCAATCAGTTCAGTAAAGTGGCAGGATACAAAATCAACACGCAAAAGTCAGTAGCCTTCCTATACACAAACAATAAATCTGAAGAAGAAGAAATCAAAAAGACCATCCCTTTTGTTATTGAAACAAAAAAAATCAAATATTTGGGAATAAATCTAACAAAAGAGGTAAAGGACCTATACAAAGAAAACTATAAAACACTGTTAAAAGAAATAGAAGAAGACACAAAGAAATGGAGAGACATCCCCTGCTCATGGATTGGAAGAATAAACATTATTAAAATGGCCATCCTTCCAAAAGCAATATACAGATTCAATGCTATTCCAATCAAAATTTCAATGTCATTCTTCAAAGAAATAGAACAAATATTGATGAAATTCATATGGAATCACAAAAAACCCCGAATAGCCAAAGCTCTCCTGAAAAAAAAAGAAGGGAATGGAGGCATCAGACTCCCAGACTTCAAACTATACTACAAAGCCATAATCATCAAAACTGCATGGTATTGGAACAAGAACAGACATATAGACCAATGGAATCGAATAGAAAATCCAGAAATAAACCCACAGATTTATGGTCAACTAATCTTTGACAAAGGAGCAAAGACTATGCATTGGAGCAAAGAAAGTTTGTTCAATAAATGGTGCTGGGAAAACTGGGTCGCTACCTGCAAAAGAATGAAGCTTGACCACCACCTCACACCATACACAAAAATCAACTCAAAATGGATTAAAGAACTAGACATAAGACCTGAAACCATAAAATATATAGAAGGAAATATAGGCGAAACACTACGTGATTTGCACATCAAAGACATCTTTACAGACACATCACCCAAAGCAGTGATAGTGAAGGCAAAGATAAACAGCTGGGACTATATCAAATTAAAGAGCTTTTGCACAGCAAAAGAGACAATAACAAAAACAAAGAGAAACCCCACCAACTGGGAGAACATTTTTGCACCCAACACTAATGATAAAGGACTGATCACAAAAATCTGCAAAGAGCTGATGAGACTCAATAACAACAAAGAAAATAATCCAGTCAAAAAATGGGCAGAAGAGCTTAAAAGAAACTTCTCTGAAGAGGAAATGCAAATGGCCAACAGGCATATGAAAAAATGTTCAACATCACTTGTCATCAGGGAAATGCAAATCAAAACTACCATGAGATACCATCTTACACCAGTGAGAATGGCACATATTAAAAAAACTAGCAACAACAAATGTTGGCGAGGGTGTGGAGAAAAAGGAACTCTTCTGCACTGTTGGTGGGAGTGCAAACTGGTCCAACCACTGTGGAAAGCTGTGTGGAGATTTCTGGACCTACTAAACATAGAGCTTCCATATGACCCAGCAATTCCACTCCTAGGTATTTACCCAAAGGACACAGAAACATCAATTCCAAAGAACACCTGCACCCCTATGTTTATAGCAGCACTGTTTACAATAGCTAAGCTTTGGAAACAACCCAAATGCCCAAAAATAGATGATTGGATCAAGAAGATGTGGTACATATATACCATGGAATATTACTCAGCATTCAAAAAAGATAAACACATGCAATTTGCTGCAACATGGATGGCGCTGGAAGGGATCATGCTCAGCGAAATAAGCCAAAAAGAAAAAGAAAAATACCGGATGGTCTCACTCATAGCAGGAATCTAGAAAACTTAAATAAGGGACCAGGAAAATGAATAACTATAAGAAAGTGAAAATCAAAATCAACAAAAAACTATGAACCAGAGACACTTTTAGGGGGGCGGGGGCGGGAGGGGAGGGATTGGGGTCAGAATGGGGGGCTGCAATTGTATGGGGAATATAACAATAAAATTTATAAAAAAAAAAAAAATATCCACTCTTCAAAAAAAAAAAAAAAAGAATTGATGAACAGCAAGTTGACATGAAAGAAGTACTAAAAGGGCTAAATAACAAAACAAAGCAAATAAAAAAGCAACACATCTAAAATATAGAATGTGAAGGAAGGGGGAAGTGAGAGTGTGGCCCATCAGAATGAGTTTGATATCAAACAATTTAGTGGATCACAAATGTAGTCTATCTTATAGAAACCTCAGTATAACCTTCAAACAGAAATCAATAGAAATGATGCATAAGGTAATGCAAGTGGATACTAAACAAAACATAAAAGTGATCTGCCAAATATAAACTAAAAAAAATTAAAAATAATAAAATGACAATAAACATCATAATTGAATGATCACCTTAAATGTATTTAGCTTGGGTTAACCAACTAAAATAGAGTAGCTGAGTAGATTTCAAAACAAAGGACAGTCTTCTCCTATATACAGGAAACCTATTATACTACCAAAGACAAAAACAGACCTAGGGCTAAGGACTGGAAGACAATCCCATAAGCAAATGGCAATCAAAAGATAAAACCCAATTAAGTTTTGCCTACAAAAGAAAAACCTAAATGATAAAGAAAACCATTGACTTAAAGCAAAGGGGTGGAAAATGGTATTCCAAGAAAATGGAAAAAAATTAAAAGCATATTTATACCAGATAAAATTCTAACCAAAAAAATAGGTAACAAAGAATAAAGAAGGGCAATATGTAATAATACAGGTATCAATACATCAAGAAGACATAAGAATAATATATATGCACCCAACATATAAAACAAATATTGACAGACCTGAAAGGAGACAATGAAAGCAAAACCCACTTACCTCAATGGAAAGATCAAGACAGAAAGTCAACAAAAATATAATGGCTGAACTTAATAGATATTTACAGAGCATTCTACCCCCAAACAATAAAATACACATTCTCCTCAAGTGCACATGAAATATTCTCAAAGATAGATGATATTTTAGTGCAGGAAACAAATTTCAATAACTTCATGAATATGGATTACAATGCTTTAAAATAAAAAATCAACCTCAAGAAAAAAAGAGGTAAATCTCACAAATATGTGGAGAATAAGCAACAAGCTATTGGAAAACTATTGGGTCACTGAGGAACTCAAAGGCACAAGCAAAAAGTACCTGGAGAAAAATGGAAATGAAGACATAAGTTATTAGAAACTATGTGATGCAGCAAAAGCAGTAGAAAGAAGGAAGTCTACAGAAATGCAGACCTACCTCATGAAACAAGTTATGTACAAATAAAAAAAAAATTAGAGGCCTCCCTCAGGGTGCAAGGGATTATCTCAGCACTATGAAGCTATCGGCAACTGCTGTAGCACAAGTTCCATCCCCAGCCAGGGAGCTACTCACATGGCACAGCAGACCTCTCCTGTTTCACCTACTGCACCCCTCAGCAGTGAGTTTCAGTCGATCCACCTGTTCTGCTCCTCACTCTGTCTCTGGTGAATCCTCTCATCCCCCTGCACCTTTGGCCTGTATCCCAGTTTTTATAGGCATAATTAAATAACTCTTTAAAATAAATAAATAAGTAAATACATAACTCTTTAAAAAATTAAAAAATAGACTTAAAGTAACTAAAAAAGACAAACAAAAACCAAAAAGTCAGTTGAAGGAAGGAAATAATTTTAAAATGCAGAAACGAAATATGGCCCCCAAAATACAATTCAAAGATCAGTGAAAAGAAGCTTTTTCTTTGAAAAGTTAATGAGGTAGATGCTAAGGGTTATTTTCTCTAAATGAGCTAAAGAGTATCACATAGCTGATGAGACAAAACTCTAAATTTGTCATGTACATAGAATTTTTCCCTATAAGTTTAAATGTTAATCTTATTTATACAGATTCTATGAAAGTATAATTTAGTGTGTGTTCACTTTTTTATATTTTTTTATTTTTTGGTAAAGATTTATTTTATTTATTTATATAAGAACTGGAGTACAGGCCAGGGGCACGGGAGGGTGAGTGAATTCACCAGAGATAGAACAGGGAACAAAACAGGCAGATGGACCAAAAACACTGCTGAAGGGAGCAGTGGGCAAGACAGGAGAGGTCTGTCATGCCATGTGGGTAACTCCCTGCCTGACTGGTAATTGAACCTGTGCTGCAGAGGCTGAGGACAGCTTCACAGCATTGCCCTCAACCTGTTGTGCCACTGGGGAGGCCCTGTGTTCTCTTTCTTTTTTTAAACACAGATTCACCCGATTGTTGATTTTTATCACATGTATAAAAATTTGAAATACATATTCTATCTACTTATATGACACCACTGAATTTCATTTCCTTAGTAGTATCTGTTTTTACTGTGAATATAAACTCTACTAAAAATGGTGTCTGCTTTTTTAAATTAATAATAAAGAAATTTTGGAATTATACTCTGTCAACTTAATTAAAAAAATAAAACAACAAATTTCTATTAAAATACACATGTATATTCAAAAAACAGCACTTAAGGAATCAGACATTTTGAAAAAGTGGATTGAGTTATACTGACATGATATTGGATTGAGTAATCCTAATGCACGATTTTGTGACGAAAGAGAATGGCAAGTGATTTTTATTAGACAATTTAACTGAATTGTAGAGTCTTAGATTTTAAAAATGAATCAACATTTCTTAGGAATAGTTAATTTAGCAACTGATGGTAAATAAAATGTTTAAAACTACATTCTATTTTTTGATATGAAACTAAATATAAGCTAAGTAGATTATACTGAAACTCTGCTCTCAAATTGGATTTAATAAAGTGTTTTAAAGTAAAGTAGACTGAACATTATTAGAAAATAAAAATAAAACTCTAAATTTGATTGTGGTCTCACATAAACTAAATTGTACAGAACACACCCCTACCATAGTTCCACACCATTTAACCCTGTGGTCCACAGAGAATGCCACTGAAAATGATTTGGTAAATGCTTCCATAATAGATATATCAATTGGCTATTAATTAGCTAATGGAGGGAAAAGGATGATTGTACTGAGATTCCATTAGTTTTTTTTTTTTTTAATACTGCATTTAGTGACCACATCTTTAAATAACTACCATGATAATTTTTGTTGCTATGTATTTCTTAAATTCTATTATTCTTTATTGAGGGAATGTTGATTTAGCTGTATATGATTCAAAGGTATAGATTCACAACTCTTCAGTGTATGTTACAACATCACACCTACCACAAAAGCACCCATAAATCCTCCACCACAGTCAATTAGATCTCATTCCCATTCAGTATACTCTGGTATCCTGAATTCTGCAATCAGATTTTTAGGGTTTGTATTGGTTTGGTTTTGACATTTTTGTTTCTCTATGTTATGAAACAAAAACCTTATTTTTGTTTCTGTGTTCCACACACAAGAGAAATAATCCAGAATTGGTCTTCTCCATCTGATTTATTTTGTCTAATATAAACCCCTCCAGTTCTATTAACATTAACAGAAGTAGCAAAATTTAGTTTTTGTTTTATAGCTCAGTTGTATTCATTGTGCATATATACCACATCTTCTTAATACACTCATCTGCCATTACACACTTAGGTTGTTTCTGTAATTTAGCTATTGTAAATATAGCTGATATGAATTAGGGGTGTATATATTCTTTGGAATTAGTTTTTTTTTTTTGCATTCTTTGGGTAGATATCTAGGAATTTAATTGCTGGATCATACAGTATGTCTAGTTTTGTTTTGAGAACCCTGCATACTGTTTCCTATAGGGGCTGCACTAGTCTACATTCCCAACACAATGTACAAGTGTTAATCTTTCTAAAAATGCTAACACTTCTTGTTTCTGGTATTTTTGATATGGGCTATATTCACAGTATATTTTCTTCACTATGTTTTATGATCGCAGGTTGATATTCAAGTCCCAAATCCATTTAGAGTTAATTTTTGTGTAAGGTGTAAGAAATGGTCTGGTTTCATTCTTTTGTACATGGTTGTCCAGTGTTTCCAACATCATTTGTTGACAACACATCCTTTCTGCAATGTATACTCTTGGCTCCTTTGTCATGGGTTAACTGTCCGTATCAGTGTGGGCCTATTTCTGGGTTTCATTCTGTTCCATTGATCTCTGTGCCTGTTTTTATTACAATACCACACTGTGTTGATTATTAAAGCTTTGTAGGAGAGTTTGAAGTCTGGGATTGTGATGACCCGGTTCTTCTCTTTTTGTCAAAATTGATTTGGCTATTAGAGACCTTTTTTAGTTTGATATAAATTTCAATAATTTTTTATTGATTTCTTTCAGGAATGTCATTGAAACTTTGATAGGGACTGCATTGAAGCTGAATTGTTTTGAGTAAGATGGTCATTATAACACTAATATTAGAATACTGAGGGTTTTCTAATGTTCTGTTTTACATAATTGCATTTATTGTCCAAGTAAGACAGGCATAAACATTTCCATTGTTGCCTCATTGTCTTCAAACTTTAAAAGTGGTTTAAAGAATTGCATTAAAAAATGTCAAGCAGGCCAAAAATCACTTAATAGATAAAATCTGTTTCTGCTAAACAATTAAGAGGTCTTTGTTTTTGCTATCCTGAGCAGAATCTTTCATAGATATTTAATTGAAAGAATCTTTCCCAGAGCACTCAAAGCAGGCTATAATAGACTTACCTCCTGAGATAAACTTTTCAGTAAAGATTGTATCATACTAGGGGCCTCCCCGGTGGCACAACAGTTGAGCACTGGGTTGCGAAGCTGCCCTCAGCCTCTGCAGCGCTGGTTCGATTTCCGGCTGCTCCCCGGCCACCGGACGAGGGTCCCACAATGCACGAAGACCGCTCCTGCAGCCCGCTGCTCCCCTCAGCAGTGTACCTTAGTCTGCCTGCTCTGCTCCCCGCTCTGGCTCTGGTGAATTCTCTCACCCTCCTGCGCTTCTGACTGTACCCAGTCCTTGTATAAATAAATAAATCTTAAAAAAAAATTGTATCATACTAGACAAGATATCACTCTCTTAAGTCTCAGTGATATATTTTTTGTCTTGAGTAAATTGAAATCAATAGCCATGAGCTTCCTGATCTGTACTTCTTGAAGATTTTCTGCCTTTCTTTCATACTTATTTTCATTCTGTCAAAACTTTAAAAGAGATGCGTCTACATCTGTTCAAGTCCAGCTCCCTAAGTCTCTGTTCCTTACTGTTTTCTCCTCTTTAGGATTATAGTTCATCACCCATCCCTTCTCTTTTCTAATCTAGGCCTCATTTGGTTCTATAAACAAGCATATAATCCACCATTGTGTTTAATTATTTAAATTTATAGGTTTGCCATCAATTACGTAATTTTGGGAGTACTACTTCATACCTCCACATGTGCTTGTTTCACTTACTCGCCACCAAAGCTCCAGTGCCAATACACTTTCATGAATGCCCCTCCTCTTCCCTCACCTCCTTCTCCCTACAAATTACTGTATATTTCACAGTCTGAGTGATTTTTGTTGTTTTGCCGGTTTATTTATTTATATCACACAAATGAGTGGAACCATCTGATCATTCTCTCTCACTGACTTATTTCACTTAGCATAATCACCTCACGATCCATCCATTTTGTCCCCAAAGGCACTATTTTCATGTTTTTTTTTTTTTTTTAACAACTGAGTAGCATTCCATTGAGTATATATTCTACAATTTCTTTATTCAGTCAAATGCTGATGGGCATTTAGATTGGTTCCATAACTTGGCTATTGTCAGTAATTCTGACAAAACCTAGCAAAACCCATATTGCTCACCCCAATTAGTGGTTATCTAAGCATTTTCAGATATTTTTATGTATACATCTACAAATACGGGGGTGGAAGAAAGCCAATAGACTATTTGTTTACAGGTTTTTTGTTTCGTTTTGTTTTGTTTTTGTGGGACCCTTGCCGCGGCTGGGGAACAAACCAGTGTTGCAGAGGCTGTGGGTAGCCTCGCAGCCCAGCACTCAACCACTGCACCACCAGGGGAGGCCCTGTTTGTTTACAGTTTTTACCTTTTATCTTACTGAATTCACTCTAAAAAATATTTTCCAAAGTTAATTAGGGCATTTCTGTTCCTCCACACACCCCCTTCAGTGTGGATTTATCATTAATTTGTTATACAAGTGATTCACTTGTCCCAGTCTGCATTCTCTTAGATTTCCTTCTGACATCCTTGTTGATTTTTAAAAAGTTTGTACAGCAAAACTCATCTTAAGAGATCTGACATATGTTAAGAGTCATGTTTCTACTATCATGGTAACAGGAAGAACAGTGCTATTGCTCAAATTTTCTTCAAGCTAACTCTTTGTAATCAATAACTCTTTCACTCCATACCATGCAATGACTATTCTATCATCCTTGCACTTTTGCTTATCAAGAATATCATACAAATGGAATCATACAACATTTATCATTTGTCTCTTAGTCATTGAAGATCCATCATCATTTTTATTTTAAATAGCTTGTTCCTTTATATTGCTGAATAATTTTCCATTATATGGTTACAAAGTTTTATCCATTTTATATGATGAAGGGCATTGGTGTTTCTATTTATTGGCAATGATGAATAAAGCTGCTGCACATAAATGAATAACTTTCTGTATGGACATTTGAGTTCTAACTTCACATGTGAATTCCCTATTGTGAAATTCTTGATAATCTGGTAACATATTAAATTTTTAACAAATAATTGTGTTTTCCAGCTACTGTTGCATTTTGCATTCCTACCAGCACTGAATGATAGTTCAAGTTGTTTCATATTCTAACACTTGGTATTGTCATTTTTTAGCCATTTTAGTAGATGAGTTTTAATTTACATTTCACTAATGAACAATGTTGGGTATCTTCTCATGAGCTTATTTATCATGTGTACTTCTTAGTGAAATTGCTTATTTTTTACCAAAAAGAATTCTGTGGGTTTGTTTTTTTTTAAGCTTTTATTTATTTTTTGGTCTGGTGCAGTCAAGAATTTTTTTTTAACTTACATTTTCTATTTCTTAATATTATGTGTCTAGATGGGTTTTTTCAAGTCATTGGATTTGTACTATGAATCTGTAGTATGTATTTGCTATTTTAGGAAAACTCTCATTGTGTTTTCAAGTATTCATTCCACAGCATTTTTACCACTTTTCAATAGATATTCCAAGTTCATATATGAGAGCTCATTTGATATTGTCCCATAGGATTTGGATAGTCTTCTTCTATCTTTGTTTTCATAATTTCAAAGGCTATTTTAAATTCACACTCTTTTGCATATAGTCTTCTGGAGTTTTTAACCAAGACTCATGCTCCAGATGTATGGTCTTAGTCTGGTCATTTCATGTTTTGGGGTCTCAATTTCCCTTTGTAAAAAACTAGCATTCTAATACGTCTTCTGACACAGAATTACCATGACCACTGAATAAACTACTATATGTAAGGCACTTTAAATATTAAAAACTATGTAAATGTCAGCTATTATCACTACCATGTTGCAATATTTACATATATATCCAGAATATATATGTATTTATATATATCCAGAAGTCATAAAAGACTGCTATGAGTAACTATATGCCCATTAATTTAATAACCTTGTTAAAATGGACAAATTTCTAGACCATTACAGTTTAAATCAGGAAGAACTGAAAAGTTGAATAAGCCAAACAGAACACTGGATATTGAAATAGTAAGCAAAAATATCCCCCAAAGCAAGTATTTAGGTCAGATGGTTTTACTAGAGAATTTTATGAAACCTTTAAAGAACTTATACCCATCTTACTCAAAATGCTTTTAAAATTGCAATAAGGGGGAATGCTTCTCAGTACATTTTACAATGCCAACATTGCCTTAAACTGATGCTAAAGACAACACAAGAAACAACAATAACAACAACAAAAATCACACACCAATGTCCCTAATAAAGACTGATGCAAAAAACTTTCAACAAAATACTAGAGATTTGAATTCAGCAATCCATTATACATTAAGGGATTATAATCATGATCAAGTGGGATTTATCTCAGGGATGAAAAGATGCTTTCATATTTGTAAATTAATCAATGTGGTATATTGCATCAGTAAAAGAAAAAAATGTTATTAATAAATGCAGAGTGAACATTTGACAAGATTTAGCATCCATTTATGATAAAACCGCTTAACATGATGGGCAAAGAAGGAAACTGTCAACATAATAGTGTCAATGTGTTACAAATTTTAAGCTCTATTCCTGTAATTTCTGGAATCAATTTTGAATCATAATAAGAACTTATGTCCAAAAGACTGGAAATTCCCCTTAACATAACTTTTGCCTTCCAGGACAATAGATAACTTCTTGAAAGTCGGGACAGATGACTTTGACTCAGGAAAACTTTAAAATGAGTTTCCACCTGAACTTCTTTGCACAATTCCTAGAAAACAAAGTACTCAATGAAAATGATCCAACATCTACTTTTTTTTTTTTTTTTTTTTTAAAGTGCATAAGGGTCTCCCTGGTGGCGCAGTGGTTGAGCGCTGGGTTGCGAAGCTGCCCGATCCCCGGCTGCTCCCCGGCCACCGGAGGAGAGTCTCACATGGCGCGCAGACCTCTCCTGCCGCCCGCTGCTCCCCTCAGCAGTGTACTTCGGTCCTTCTGCCTGCTCTGCTCCCCGCTCTGGCTCTGGTGAATTCTCTCACCCTCCCGCGCTTCTGACTGTACCCAGTGCATGTATAAACAAAAAACAAAACAAACAAAACCAGCAAACAAATAAATAAAGCATGCCTCTATAAAAAAATAAAAAAATAAAAAAAAATTTAAAAGTGCATAAATACAAAATATCTTTACATTGTTTAAGTCAGAAAGAAAAAAAAATGCAAGGTTTCACTTATAAGAGGAATATAGGGGAAACAAATAAGGGATCAGGGAAAATAAATAAATAAAACAAACAAAATTAACAGGCAACTATAAATCAGAGACAATCTGCAGGGCAGGGGGAGGAAGAAGGATCAAAACAGGGGAGAGAAGAGTACAAGGGATTATGGTGATCGTGCAAGGGTGAATTGGTGGTGGAAATTTTACAGGGGCTACACCTGGGAGGGGAAAATAAACATTGTACTGAAATGAACAATGATGCAAAATATATACTTTTTTAAAAAAAGTCTACATTTATAAGTAAATGACCAAAAGATGTAATAAGAGTATACCTTGAGCTCATACATTTTGTCAATGTCTACATAGTATTTCTGGAAGGATACTGATGGAGCCACTAAAAGTAGCTCTGTCTGATGTTAGAGATATAGAGCATTGTTATTTTCTTGTATTTGCTTTTTAGGTTTTTTTTAGGTAATAAAAATAAATACACAAATTTAAAAACATGTTCAACTATATTTAAAAAGTTCTTAGTTCTCAATATTGTTGATACAAGCTATCATTTTTGTATCTTTTTTTTTTTTAGATTTATTTATTTATACAAGCACTGGGTACAGTCAGAAGCGCAGGAGGGTGAGAGAATTCACCAGAGCCAGAGCGGGGAGCAGAGCAGGCAGAAGGACCGAGGTACACTGCTGAGGGGAGCAGCAGGCGGCAGGAGAGATCTGCGCGCCATGTGAGACTCTCCTCTGGTGGCTGGGGAGCAGCCGGGGATCGAACCGGCGCTACAGAGGCTGCGGGCAGCTTCGCAACCCAGCGCTCAACCGCTGCACCACCGGGGAGGCCCCAAGCTATCATTTTTGACATAGGCAGCTCAAATATTAAAAGTCAGCAAAGAAACTTTAAACAGATGAAATCAAACTTGTACCTCAAGACATTTAGATTTTTTTAAAGATATATTCATGTATACAAAAATTGGGGTACAGGCCAGAGGTGTGGGGGGTGAGAGGACTCACCAGAGACAGAGTGGGTAACAGAACAGGTAGATTGACTGAAATACACTGCCACGGGGTGCAGCGGGTGAGCCAGGAGAGGTCTGCTGCCTGGTAGCTCCCTGACCAGGGATCAAACTCATGCTGCAGTGGCTGCAGATAGCTTCATAGGTTGCTCTTAACCCCTTGATAAGAATTGACAAAGAAAAATTTAGGAAAATGGAGCTCTTTAGAGATGCCCTAGAAACTAATTCTCTACAAAAAAAAAAAAAAAATGGTGATTTTTTTTTTTTCTGGGTAACAAAGAGAAATGCAGAGAAGAAAGACATGATGGTGGTTTCTGTTAAATGAATGGGATTTCCAATGCCTTTGGAGAAATCAGTCTTTGAGTTCATGTAGTTAGCAATCACTAACTGGCAGATGCATTCTAAAAATGTGGAAATAAAACATATCTAAATCTTAGCTGGGATTCAGATACAGACTGCTGAGAGGAAAACATAACAATCCAGAAACAGAACTGTGAGAATTTTTCTAAGTGATTTGAGGAGGGGCTAATGAGAGGGAAGGATGAGTTACAGAGACTGCTGAAGCTCTCCAAGAAGAGTCTGGATATCGATTGAGAGCTGCACATGAAAATGATTGTAAGTATATGACTCAAGTAGGAAAGGCAGTGCAGCCCAAGCCTCAAGTTTCCCCTGGAGAAGGGACCAAATCTCTTTTGCTGCATTGGGAGGAACAAATAAGGTATTTTAACTATTGATGATTTACAGGAAAATATGGTGTTGGTACTAATAATGTTTGGAAGGCATTGCCTAATATCTTAACCTATTTAAAACTTTCAAACTCCTGAAAGTTGAAGGACTTGCTGTATTTAAAAGAAATGCATTGCATCTAAAGAAAATTGGGAACTTTGAAAAATACAAAAATAAAAATCATTCATTATCATGTTCCCCTTCCCTTAGATTTTTAAAATTATATGTTTCATTATTTCAACCACAATCTACAAAATTTATGTCTGTTCTGCCTTTACCTTTCAATGCACCTGCCTGGCAAAACCTTAGAGCTGGACGAATTCAATTATTCTGCCTGCTCTAGCTCACACCTGGACAGTTAAGCTCAGCTGCCAAAATAAATTTATGGTGCACCTCAACCAGATTTTCAAACTTTCTGGCAACCATTCTATTTCTCATAGCCAGTTGTTTCTGTATTTCTTCAAAATGACTATTTAAAAATTCTTACTTCCTTTAACCCTCCATCCTCTAATGACATTGTATCTTCTTCAAAGAGAAAACAAGGCAAAATAAGGAGTGTGGTGGGAGGAACTTACAGAATCTCATGTTTACATATGCAAAGTAGCCTACTTCTGCCCTCATCCCATCTTCCCTTAGTTTTCTCTCACCATTCCCTGAACTCTTCTCCTCTACCTCCTAAGTGGTTTTCTTCAGCATTCACATATGTGACTATTTTCTAAATTCACCAAAAATGCATGCATATCAATTCCTGAAGTCCATACATTTCCCTTCTACTCTTTTACAGTGAAATATACCCCCCCAAATGTCTTTTCCACTCATTTGCTCCCCCTTACTTCTCCAGAAGCAAATTATAACATAATATAGATTGTCATCAACCAAAATCTCTTTGGTTTCTGTGGAATCCATTGTCCTGGTTTTCTTCATGTATTCTGTTTCTTTTGTTGACTTGCTTACTAATCAAGTTTTCATTGTTGGAGCTTCTTAAGTTTCTCAGGTTCTTCCCTGCATGGAATCTAATACTATATGGCATATTTACAAATGCAAATCTTTCAGCTTTCATTTCAATTCCAATTCCAAATAGTTCTCTATTACCTCCAATGGATGTCTTTCAGACACTAAAACTCAGTCACTGAAATGAAGTCTATATTATCTACCACACAAATCCATTTTCCCTCTAGCTCTGTTTCCAACCTCAATGAATAGCACTGAAGTTCACCAAATGTTTAAGCAAATGATCTGAAAATCATTTACCTCATCTCTCTTTCCAGAAATCCAATCAACCTCTATAACATGACGATGTCATTCCCTAATAACATATATCAATCTCTGTTACCTTCATCACTTATCACTCTGAACTCTTGTAACAAAAACAACCTTTCCAAAACCATGTCATATTTTGTAATTCTCATATCTAACTCTTTTAAATCTCTCTTCATTTCTCTTAAGACTGATGACCTACATCCTTAAAAGGAAATACAAGACTTCTGGAATCAAATCATAGCCTTTATTGTGGCAGATGCTGATTTGAATAATCCATAATTCTTTATAATATAATTTGTCCTTGCTTGGAAAGCCACACACTTTACCAGTCTCTTTGGCATCTGGGAAGTTTTTCAACACAGACATTTTTCAATGTATAGATAGATACATGGATATCAAAGTGTAAGTAAATTGCCAGTGTAAAATGGAATTTGTAGGGGTGGGTTCTTTGGAAATTTTGCTCTCCTGATTAAAATGACATACCCATTTTTCCTGGAATGTGGAGCTGAAGGTTTGAGTAAGAGTGACCATTTTGGGACTATGAAGCATGAGGAGGAGGATAAAAGTCAAATATTAAGAGTGGCAGAAACAGGGCCTCCCTAGTGGCGTATGAGTTAAAGATAGTGCTATCAAGGTAATGCTAGCCACTGCAGCACAAGTTTGATCCCTGGCTGGCCAGGGAGCAACCTACATGGCACAGTAGACCTCTCCTGACTTGCCGGCTGCTCCCCTCAGCAGTGTATTTCAGTAGATCTGCCCGTTCTGCTCCCCATTCTGACTCTGGTGAATCCTCTCAACCCCTGCACCTCTGACCTGTACCCCAGTTCTTTTATGCATAAATCTTCTTAAAAAATGGCAAAAATAGAAAAAAAAAACCTGGAAAGCTCATGCCATATTTGAGCAGATAAAGCAGTGAGAGAGTAATTTCATTTTATGTGAAAAAACTGAGTCTCTTCTATTAAAGACTTTAAAAGTTACTTGCTATATAAGCACATTCCCAATAATACATTATCAGACCTTCTGGTACTCTTTCAGCTTTAGACACATAGTACATTTTACTGAAAAAATAATGTATGTATATTAATTTATAAATTTAATTTTAGATTGTTTTTAATTCTAAAAATTAGCAAGGGCCTTTATGCATGAACTGACTCCTGACCAGAATGTTCCCCTAACATCATCAGTCATACTTTTCATAACTCTTTAAGGAATTCCTTTAAACAAATTATACAGAATGATCTTCTTTGATCTTAAAACTAGGTTTTGTTTACCTTAATATGCCTTCAGAGTGTATTTCACATACTCTTTCTACGTTGTCATCACACTAATCTTCATCATTCTATCTAGGAAGAGTAAGCCTTATGACAGGGAGTAGATTTCTCTGTTTCCATAGTTGATCCTCATCATGTAGCAGTAATCTAGTATTTTACATTAATTTAACATTTTGAAATAGCTACTTAATTGCAACCTTATTGTTCCCTAGATTGACATCCCATACATATTTTTTTAAAAGATTTATTTTTATACAAGAACTGGGGTATAGGCCAGAGGCACAGGAGGGTGAGAGGATTCACCAGAGACAGAGTGGGGAGCAGAACAGACAGGAGAGGTCTGTCATGCCATGTGTGTTTCTCCCTGGCCGGCCAGGAATTGAACCCATGCTGCAGAGGCTGCAGATAGCCTCACAGTGCTGCATTCAACCAGCTGCGCCACTGGGGAGGTCCTCCCATACATATTTTTGAGACATTTCTTATTTATCTTACTGATTTTGTGTCATCACCTTTACATATTTCAAATATACATGCTTCTTTTTTTTTTTTTTTATCTGTTCCTTTGGACTAGTCTCACGTTAGAACCTATCAGTCTTACAGTTTGTAACTCCCCCCCTCCCCGATTTTCTAATTGAATCCAGATTTAATAGAGGTAAATGCATAGCTTCTTTATGTGCTACTTGCTCAGTAATTCCTAGTCACTTGGCTTTCCCAGATTGTCAACTGTCTCCTCAACTGAGGGGAAACCGTTCTGTACTGCTTGAGTTCATATTCATTTCACTCGCCTCTGACAGTCTCTCCAGGAAATAAGTGGGAATAATTGTAGGACTCATTTTACTTCCTGTCTCAGAAGTCACTGTACATCACAACCTGGTAAAACCAAAGTCTAAAACCTATCATTTATATATTTTTAGTTGTTTCAGGTGGGAGGGTAAATCTAATTCCTATTGCTTCTTTTTGCTGGACATGAAGGTCATATTTAATGTAATTTAAGCCTACCATGTTGCTATTTGATTTCTAATTATTTCTTTTTTTGCTTTTTGTCTCCTCCATAAGCATGATGGGGATAGTGAAAGTTTCTATAATCTTAGGAAAAGAATAAGCAACTACCAGGTGTGCCCTAAGGCCTGTGCTTCTTAAGACTGAATATTCTTTCATATCAGAGAAAGGCATAGAATTTCAGATTAATTTTTTATGGTCAAAACCAAGGTACCATAAACTCAAATCAACAGGAGGGTTACAGAAAATAATAAAGAGGAAATAGAAGGATAATTTTTACTTTGTTAAAGGCCTGACTCTGTTGTAGCATAGAATTTGAAACCAATTTGTAAGAAGCTTATCATATGAGCCACATATTCTTACAAACTCTATTTAGTGTTGCAGTAATGAAATTATGAACCCATAGTCATTTGAATGGAGATATAAAGTTGCTAAAAATTTCACTGAAATCTGGAGTTTATTCTAAGTAACTCAGGACATTGTGTTGTTCTGCAGTTTCTACACAATACAAGAAAGCATAGCTGCACATGCATGTACTTCACTAAGTGCACTTCCAGCGTCTGTTCTATCAACTGCTTATTTCACATTCCAGTATGCAAAGATAATGAAAAAATTGAGTTTTCTTGGTAGCAGATTCCTTTTAGGAAGTCAGGAGAGTTCACTAGATGAACAATTTGATAAACCTGCTCTGAATTGGACCTGTAGGGACAATAAGTTCTCAAATAGCTCTGATTAGTACTTCAAAAGCTAGGGATAGTATTTGTGGTGAATTCTCTGGAAAGAGACTGGCCTAGTGGCTAGTGAGTAAAAGAAGAACATAGGGAGAAATAAATCTCTAATAACATGTTTTGCTAGGTTATTTGCTTTCCAGTGTGCGGCATAAATCCTCTTTTCTGTGTCCCTGAGAATCTTTTGTAAAATCAACTTTGTACCCTAATGCTTTTTTGGAGTGGATTTTCTTTTTCAGGAGAAAAGTACTGGGCCCTGCTGAGAAGTTGGCATAAAGTAAAACCACAGGCTGTGAACGAGAGAGTAGCTGCCTGTGAGTTACTCTATGTACTGTGGCCACTCTCCTGTATTCCTCCCTTTGTGAGAGGACAGAAGACTATGCAATAGGATGCACACAATATTTTACTGATGAGGTTGGGGACTGATGAGCACTCACCATGTCAAAAGGCACTCTACTCTGTGGGAGGATCTAGATACTCCGAGATTTTGTCACAGAAGCGTTGTCTTTTAAAATCTGGTTTCCTTTAATTTAGTATGTCAGAGATTAAAATGAGAGAGATTTTCTTAAGAGCCTGGCAGAAACTGGAATAACTACAATGAATTGTGTTCCCTTAATCTTTGTATCTCTGATGCCTTCATGGTTCTATCATTGGATTATATGGGAAGGATAATCAAGTACTACTAACTAGAATCTCTGTACTCTGAACTAGTTCTGTGGCACAAATATTTGCCAAATATCTCAATTTCTGGAATTTTCTGGAATCTTTAAAATAGGAATATGTTCATGTACAATATTTTCTGAAACTCTTTAGGAAATTTCATATATATCTCAACTCCAATAAACGTGATCTAAAAAATAGAAACATTTTGTCAATTGTGTATTGGGTTACAAATGTTATTTCACCATCTAAATGAAGAATCTCTAATTTGGATGTAATGATTGGACTATTGATTATAACTTTCTTGTGGCCTCCTTGTCTTTTATGTCCTAGCATTGTTATCTTTCCAATGAAAACTGGAAGGCAAAAACATCTTTGGCCATTCTCAAACTCACTCACACTTTCTGATGTGACCAAACTGTTGATAATAGATTCATGATGCATAAAATCTTCTGTGTCTCATATCAGGGAGAAGGTTTACAAGCTATTTTTACACTGAGTAAGAGAGGTGAATATTAATTCACTGGTTAGACAGAGAAAACACATCATGGAAAAATATTGAAGTTGTATTTCAGATTGTGATTTAATTTCTGGGTATGTTTTTTTTCTCCTGGACATGATAACCTTTTTTTTTTTTCTTCCCAGATAAAGGCAAATTAACTTCTAAAAAACAATCTATTTCCTTGCTATAAAACTTTTTCTAGTCTTTACTGTTTTCAGATGTAAGTTATCTGGTACTTAAAAAAAAAAACAGACAATAATATTTAGACAGTACCTTGTATATACATTTTGGAAAATAAACAAATTTTTATGTGTTAATGCTAATGTGGAGAAAATAGCTCTCCAATTGTTCTTCCTTCCTTCACAATCCATAATAATTTAACAAAATGGCATTTTATAATCAAGAGTCCTGAAAGAGGTTTTTTGAATATTATTTTTGTAGTATATGGACAGTGTCTTTTCACTTTTCAGAGCTTATTTTCGTATGACACATGACCACTGATTCTAAATAGCATAGCATGGGCCTTAGCAGCACATTACAAAAGATGTCCATATACATGAACAATATTTTGAAAACTATGAGGAAATTGTACCTTACTCTTTCAGATTAGAAGTTTATCTTTCCCTTTTAATATTTTATTATATTAAAATTTTATCATAAGTGCTCAAAGTGTGCTCAAAAGTGCTCAAATAAGTGCTCAAAATGTTAAAAAATTAGAGAACAGTACAAGGAAACTATCTGTACTTATTACCCATTTCTAGTAAATATATTTTGCCAAGTATTTTATCTATAATCTCTATATCACTGTCATGGTTTGTTATTTATCAATAATTCTTATGCAATCAGTTAAAAATGCTATTGCATTTATATTTATTTATAATATTTGGTTTTCAGATGTATAATATAATAATTTGATATCTGTGTGTGCTACATTAGATTACCACCAAAAATCTAATTTCTACTCACCACCATACAATTGAGTGTCTTTACTAATTTTATCTGCCCCCTTGTTCCCCATATGTCTCTGGTTCCATTGCCAAAATCTCAGGGTTTTTTATTATTCTTGATTTGTTTGTTCCATAGATTTGTTTATATTCTACACATAAGTGAAATAATGAGGTATTTGTCTTTCTCCAGCTGACTTTTTCCACTTATATTCCTCTCTAGGTCCATCCATGTTGTTACAAATGGCAAGATTTCCTCTGTTTTTGTAACTGAGTAGTAAGACATAGATAGATAGATAGATACACAAAATCATCTTTATCCACTCATCTGTCAGTGACCACTAATGCCATTTCCAGCTCTTGAATAATGCAATAATTAGCCTATGGATGCATATATCTTTTGAATTAGTGTTTTCAATTCTTTGAATAATTACCCACTAATGGAATAATTTGAACATACGGCATTTCTATTATTTCGTTGAGAAATTTCAATCTATTTTCCATAGAGGATATACCAATTTACATTTCCACCAAGTGTGTCAGTGTTACTTTTACTTCTCATCCTTCTAATACTAGTTTTTTTTTTTCCCTGTATTTTTGACAATAGTCATTCTTACCTTACAGATATGAGGTTAATATCTCATATTGGTTTTGGTTTTCATTTGCCTAATAAGTGATGATGGGCATATTTTCATGTGTCTGTTGGTTATTTACATAACTTGGTTGCTGAAAAGGTCTGTAAACTGCACACTGATCAAACAGAAAAAAATTACTCAAAATGGTTTTAAAAATTGAATGATAGACCTGAAATAAAACAACCCCTAGGAGAAAACATAGGATATTATTTCCTTGAAATCAGTCTTGGTAATGATTTTTGGATTTCACACCAAAAGCAAAGGTAACAAAAGCAAAATTAAACAAGAGGGATTAAATTGAACTGAACGACTTCTATAGAGTAAAGGAAACCAAGTGAAACAGCTATCTACCAATTGCAGAAAAATATGAATTCAAATATCCAGTAATAGTTTTATAACAAAAGTACATAAAGAACTCACACCACTCAATAGCAAAACAAACAAATAATAAAAAAGGGACAGAAGACTAGAATAATGAATTGGTGCTTGACATCACTCATCTGGGAAAAGCAACTCAAAACCACAGTAAGATATCACCTCATACTTGTTGGGATGTCTATCATCAAAAAGACAGATAACTAGAGCTTACAAGGATACAGAGGAAAGGGAAATCTTGTACACTATTGGTGGGAAAAGAAACTGGTATAGCCACTATGGAAAATAATATGTAGACACTTTCAAAAATTTCATAAAGAACCAATATATGGTACAACTATTCCTCAATTATTCCATGTATTATTCCAAAGGAAAGGAGGGCATCAGCTTGAAAAAGCATATGCACCCCACATTCACTGCAGCATTAATTATAATAGCCATGATACAGAAAAAAATCCTAAACATCCATTTGATGCATAAGTGAAGGGCAGATGATCACATTTTTTTCAATGAAATGTCTCACTCAT
Organism: Talpa europaea; assembly: GCF_964194135.1. NCBI lineage: Eukaryota > Metazoa > Chordata > Mammalia > Eulipotyphla > Talpidae > Talpa > Talpa europaea. Next base: position 65,962,858 of record NC_140075.1, on the reverse strand, counting down.
TAAAAAAGGAAATCCTTCCATTTACAACAATATAGGTGGACCTCCTTGAGGGCATTATATTAAATAAAATTAAATCAGATAAACACAAATACTGTATGATGTCACTTATATTAATATGTGGAATAAAAACAACAACTCATAGATAAGAAGACAGATTGGTAGTAGTCAGAGGTAGGGAATGGTGGGTAAGTGAAACAGGTACAGATGAAAAGATAAACATTTCCAATTAGAAAATGAGTCTAGAAATGTAATACAGAGCACAGTGACTTGCATATGCAAAAATTAAGAGAGCTCTTTAAAATTCTCAACACAAAGAAAACATTGTAACCATGTGTGATGATGGGTGTTAAAGAGATTAACTGTGGTAAATATTTCACAATATATACATACATTTGATACATATATCAAAAAATTAAGACTCACACCTAAAATATAACATTATATGTAAATTATATCTGAAAAGAAAAAACTAAGTTGTCGATTTTCTTTTTCATGAAGAAATTGATAAATGGGAAACATTTCTGGATTTCTCCTTTGCTATCTTGAGATTCTTTAGTTCCAATAGGTTTAATAAATGCTGAATATGGAGTGAATCAATTCCCTTATGTCTCATTTGTTATTACGGAACCTTGAAGATATATCCTAAATAGATTTTCATGGCACAGATTTTTTTTCAAGGTATGGGGTAATTCAAAAACAAAATCCCAATCTTTAAGATGGCCTGAAATTTTGCATTTTAGCAAGTAATAACATCTCGTAATTTTTCATCAAACACTTATGCTTTAATTTCTTAACATGGTAATTTTATTTTCTAAATAATTGACCTAAAAAGGATTTACTTTTCATAAAACTCTAGACATTAATTACAATGAATTCTACAAGTAGCATTTAGTATGAGCTCAAAATATGTTTAAATATACAAATTATTTAACCTATGTCATCATAGGGCACACACAAATCAAAACTACATGGAGATTCTATTTCTCACCTAAGTAAATTTTGAAACAAGTTTACAAATGACTCATTACAACTTGAATATAAGCAAAATACATTACACATGTTTCTTAAAACTCAATATCTCCATATCATTTCTGTTATAATCCTTCTTTTTGCATTTCTAGATTTATCCATGCCTTATGCTTGGTAAATTTCTGCTCCTTATAACACAAATTAACCTATCTTTCCTGACTTTTTCTGTGTCTTCTGTGATAAGAAAAATTCTATTATAAACAAAAATAAAAGCAGATTATGCTGGACCACTTCACTTAACTACCAGACTGTATATCCAATCTATTCCATCACATAAACATTTCAGCAAATTCCATCATTCAATTTAATTAAACACTGGAATGTCAAATCCATATTTCACATCATTGTGATTTATGAAGTTGGTTCTAGCTTTTTCTCAGAACTTCTGTTAATGAAAAAATAGACTGATTATTTCTCCTTTTATCTTCTTAAAGAATCAAATGAGTTTAAATTGTCTAAGTTTGGGATACAGAGTTAAAATCTGAGTAATCCATAAACTGGATAATCATTTGCCCAACCTCCCACTCCTCAGAACATTACCTACTTTAAGCAAGTCATTTGTTCTCAGCAGATATCTGATAAGAAGCCTCAAATCCCTACATAACAGATTTGTAGTTCCTAGGAGGCCTCATCAACAATCAGGAATGTTCCTTCTTGCATCTGCCTGACTTAGCTTTAAGACTCCCGCTGCTGCCAGACCAGATTATTCAAGGCACTATGAGTTCCAGGGCAGAGAAGAGACACACAAATCAGAAACAGAAGACTAAGTCACTATAAATATGTATTAAAAAAGTGCAATTTGAATTATTGATTATGAAGATCTGCTAAGTGGGAACACAATTATGCTATGAATTGTTTTTCATCATACAAATTGCCTTTTCTGATCTCACTTATATTTTGGTATAAAATAGATTTAGCCTCATATTTGTGTTTTGCCTGTTTTCTCCCATTGACTGACAAAGGATATCCTGAATGATATGCAGGGTAGATAAAAAGAATGATTATAAGTTAATGGATATTACTGAATTTCATAGTAAATTTAAAAAATAACCTGGTACAATAGAGAAACAATATATTTATATTGGAGATGTTCCTGACTTATAAGGTGATTCAGTAGTTTATTAACAATGTACAGAAATAAAAGAAATTAGAGACGGTATTGCCACCCACACCATTTTAGATCTTATATGTGGCAGAACTCTGAATTTGACCGCTCATATTTTTCTATAGTCCAATCGCTTCTTGAAGCATTTGTTACTACCATCATCTGGGTAGTAAAATGAGTATGAAAGGAAATTCTTATTTCCTATCACACAATCCTAAATTCAAATGTTTCTATGCTTTGTCTCATGTGCCAAGTAAATGGTGATAAAACCATTGAAACTGCCTGCATTGCCCAAGAGCTGCGTAATTGGGTATAACACCTCTTAGCTTCAGACAACAGGGCCTAGAATACAGTAAATCTTAAACAAATCTTAGCAACTTTTTACTTCTATTTTTTTCTTTCCTTGCTTTTACCCTGAATTGCTTTCAACTTTTTATGTGGTATGGTATGTGATAATTTTTTTTAATCTTCAAATTCAATCTGATCAAGATATTAAAATAAAAAAGTTATGTCTGTGATTAAAAACAAATAATCAAAATGGAATTTATTATGATGATTTGACTTTTTCCATAATCAAAAAAGAGAGCTAACATGTCTTTGTTCATTTACCTATTCCTTACCTACTTGGATATTTCTACTATCATCTAAGTTTTTTTGTTTGGTTCCTTACCAATCTAACGCTTTAAAATTTTTAAAGCTTATTTTTACTAATTTTGTATCTATACAGGTAGCATAATTTTCCTGTTTATACTTAAGCTGCCCTTTTCTCTCTTGCATATGAAGTGAAATGAAAGGATTAATAGAAAGCATATAGTTTGAATTTATTATTAGCTTAGAGAGTAACCTCAAAAAGTCCTTTAATAATTTGCCTTCAACTTTTACTTGAGTTAAATTAATGCACAGATATAAAAATCTGGCATGATATACTTCATATTGTTCACAAAATATTTTAGAAAGAAAACATTTGCCTTCATGACTTCCTTTTCTATAACATCTTTACCATAAATGGGTTTCACTAGGGTGGAGACAGAAAGAACTTGGCTGAATTTCTACTAAAATTCTATTTCTGAGATATCTCCTGTTAAAAGAGGCATAACTAAAAATGAATAAAACAGCTTTGGTTTAGATTGCTTGGAAATCCTCCCCTCTGCTGCAATTACCGGATGAAATAGACATTAAGCTCAGAGGAGTTCTTCACTCAGTCTCTTTTGCTTCTTGCCTCTGTGAGGGACTGTTTTTCTGATGCCATTATTGGCAGATAGCCACATTGCACCTGCTGATCCACCTGCCTCTCACTGGCGTGCAGTATTTAAAATGTTACGCAATTAAAGTAAATGAGTTTAAAGGGCTGGATTTGCACTACACCTCCTGGGGAGCTGTTGTTCATCCTTAAAAGTGCCTGATGATGGTTTGGGAAGCGCTGCTGCTGGCCTGGCCCTGGGGTGCTGAATTGCTCCCCTTTGAAGAACTCTGTAGTGAATCCTCTCATAAGGACTGTAAATGGTGAGGGAGCATAAAGAGAGACATTTTGTACCCCAGGAATCCAGTCTTTAGAGATTGAGTCTAGGCAGCAAAGGAAAGATTGCAAGCTAACTAGAACCATCTAACTATATAAAATATAACTATTTCCATCTATTTTAATCTATATTTATGAACTGAGTTTTAATTATTTCCTGCAAAGTTATTTACAGAATGTTAGGTCGTATAGAAAATCTTAAGTAGAGACATTGCAAAACTGAGATCTCATTTTCATGACAGTCATTAATTATACTCTGATTCCTATCTACTGGGTATGATATGAAGTAAATTTAAATGAGCTGACTATTTAGTACATATGTTCTTCTCCACAAGACTCAAACATATCTAGGGGCTTTGGTTCAGACCACAAAGCCATGCCTTTAAAGCAAGTTCACTGAAAATGCCTTCAGATGCTGGACACTGGCATATGGGAGACACAAAAACAATCTCTAGATTTCAAAGAAATTTATTTTTTTTTTTGTGGGACCCTCTCCGGTGGTGAGGGATCGAGCTGGCGCTGCAGAGGCTGCGGGCAGCCTTGCAACCCAGTGCTCAATGGCTGCACCACCAGGGGAGGCCCTAGATTTCAAAGAATTTAATCAGAGATTAATGATTAGTGGTGACAGAGAACTGACTTTTTAACACTACATGCATTTTATGACTGTTACTTCAAAGTTATCAGTCACTACTTATGAGAGAAGCAAATGATAAATGTATCTATCTATATATCTACACACACACACACACATATAATTTCTGGTTTCTTGTATGGCACAAAAGGGGCTTGGAAATAATCAGTTTCACCCTCTTAAGAAATATGTTAAAGTGAAAATCAATGACTCTTGTTAGTACTAGAAAATTAAGGTCACAAGGCAAACTGCCCCAAAATTAGAGACACAGATAAACAAATACAAAATTTAGCAGAGCAGAAAACCAGCAACAGAAATCTCCACAGGAACCTCAATGGGTTAGACAAACCTAAAGTGTGATTGACACAGCTGGAGGCTCAGTGTGGGGATATTTTTGAGTTCAAAATTCCAGGGGAAGTGAGGCAGTCTTAGAGAGTCCTGCAATTTTATGAATTTTACATTAAGGATCCCTACAGATTTTCACAGTGAAAATTAGAGAAAAAAAAAAATCCCTCATGCTTCTAGTAGGGAAAGAGAAAAATAGCCATTTTAAAATACTCCAAACACATCCAACTCTTCTTATTAATGACTGCCTTCAAGATCAAATATTTTACCAGAGCCAAACTAACATGGGAGAAGGATCAAACAAACAACTGTAGCTACTTCCTGCCTCCTATGACAGGAAAAGAAAGGTCCAGCTCCTGTCTTCTCTATCTTTTCATATCTCACCTAAGTCTATCGGTGGGGACTACAAGACCAAGAAACATTTGTGAAGGTTACAGCACAGGGACACATACTCACTAAAAGACTCAAAGCAAATAAAATATCTGATATGCTTCTCCCACACCTCACCACCCCATCGGTAGCTCCTGTAAAGTAGCAGAGGAATATAATAGAAAGATCTGCCTCGCCTATACTTTATTTAACAACACACTAGGAAGCGAAGGAATAATCATGGAGACCAAAATAAGGACATCAGAGAAATTTAACCTCTAACCCATAAGCCTACAATAAAGACTATACATGGTCTAAGCCCTAGACGGATACACTTAAAGCCTTGCACTTAAGGCTGATTTTCTTCTGTCCCTTTAGTTACATATCGAACTTTAAATAAAAAAAAAATTGTAAGGTATATAAAACACACAAAAAGTCTCAAATTTTGAAGAATACAAAATAGCATCAGAACCTCTCATATGGAGGGCATATGAAAATTATTTCAGGAAATTAAAACAATTATGACATATGGACAATATGTAAGAATATATGGATAATGTAAGCAAAATGATTATTAGAGTGAGTCAAAAATCAAAAAAGAAATTATCAAAATGATAAACACTGTAAGTGAAAAATGCCTTTTAAGGTTTTAATACAATGGATATAATTAAGTGAATAATCAGTGTGTTTAAAGAAGTCAGTGGAAACTCCCAAACTGTAGATACAAAGAGAAAAATAAGACAGGACAAAATAATCCAAAACTGGGATAATTACTGAAATTTTAACATATACACATTGGGAATACCAAAAGGCAGAAAGGAATAGAAGAAATATTTGAAGGAATAATGCCTAAGTTTCCAAAGTTAATTGACACCAAACAACAGAACCAGAAATCTCAGAAAACACCAAGCAAGTAAATTCCAAAATATCTACACATAAGTACTATGTATTCAAACTGAAGGAAAATAAAAACAAAGAAAATCTTTAAGATGAGGCATGTGGGAATGATCTTATTTATCATGACCTAGGGTAAAAATTACGTTGGACTATATAAATAAGAATTGAGTACAGTGAAACATTTAGTGCTAAAATTTTGAAAAACTCTACCAACATAGAATTCTGTATCCAATAAAATTATCCTTCAAAAGAGAAAAATAAGAACTTTCTCAATCAATAGTTTATAAAATTTGTCACCAGTAGATTTATGTTGCAGGAAATTTTAAAATAAATTCTTCAGAAGTAAGGAAAACAACAGGTCAGAAACAGATTTACTTTAATAACATGAGAGAAAATATAAATGAATGTAAAAAATATATTTTCTTATACTTTATTAATTAGCAGTTTGTTCAGAATAATAATAGCAGTAATGTGTTTAGTGATTATAGCTTATAGATAAGTAAAATGAATGATAGCAATGATAAAGGATGGAAGGAAAGAATTGTGGATATTCTGTAGTAAGTTACTTGCACTACCTGTGAAATGGTTTGATATAATTTGAGAGCTTGTATATTGCAAGTTCAAGACACAAGACGCCTTTAAATATGTAAAATTGATATGCTAATAGAAGATCAAAAAAACGAAATAATTTAAAATGCTCAAAATTAGAGAAGGCAGGAAAAATAGTAGAATACTTTAACAAATATGTACATACTAATCTAAGTACATCAGTTAACAATTTCAATTATCAACAGTATAGATACACTAATCAAAAGACAGAGACAGACAAAATAGGTAAAAGAACCAAGACCCAACAATGTTATCTACAAGAAACCTATTTTAAATATAAGGACATATATAGATTAAAAGGAAAATTATAACATGCTAGTACTAATTAAAAGAACAGCCGCATCATATATTAAGTTCAAATAGCAGAGTTCAGACTAAAGAAAATTTTCAGGGATGAAGTGGGTTATTACATAATGAAAAAGGGGTCAATTCTTCATGAAGACATAAGACTTAATGTACATTCAGGTAACAGCACAGCATTAGAATATGTAAACTAATGGAACAGCAAGGAAAATAGATCAGTCCACTAATATGGTCAGAGATTTCAACAATCTTGTATCACAGTAATTGACAGATTTAGCATAAAAAAATCATTAAGGACATAGTTCAATTGAACAGCACTATCAATCAACTGGACCTAATTGACAACTATAGAATAACTCATCTGACAACAGCAGAATATGCATTGTTTCCAAGGTCACACTGAATATCCACAGGTATAGACTACACAATGGGTCTTAAAACACCCCTTAGCAAAAATTAAAAAAAAAAAATCAAAGGCATACAAATTATGCTTTCAGACTACAATAGAATTAAAGTAGAAATAACTGAAATATAGATGGAAAGTCCAAAAATGTTTGGAGATTAAACAACACACTTCTATACAACACATGGGTTGAAGTATCAAGATACAAAGAACTGTGATTTGAGGAAGATTTATGACAACAAATGCTATGTATTAGAAAAGAAGATCTAAAATTGGTCATTTAAGATTACACTTTAAAAAACTAGGAAAATGAGAATAAATCCAAATAAGCAGAAAGACAAAAATTAAGAATAGAACAGAAATAAATGAAATGACAATCAAGAAAGTGAAACAAATGAAACTAAAAGCTGATATTTGGGGGAAAAAACAAATAAAATTATAAACCTCTACTAGGTTCACAAGATGAAGAATCAAATTATTAATATCAGAAATAAAAGTGCAAACTTCACTTCTGACACCATGAACTCAAATAAAGGAATATTATGAACAACTCTTTGCCCATAAAGTGAAAACCTCAATGAAATGGAACATTCTCTTGAAAGACACACTCTAACAAAACTCATGCAAGGAGAAATAAAAAATCTGAATAGTTATGTTACTAAAATAATTGAATAATTAATAATCTTTCAAAACAGAATGCAACAGGTCCAGTGGGTTCAGTGGGGAATTTTACCAAATATTTAAGGAATAAATTATGTCAAATCTGTACAATTTCTTGCAGAAAATAGAAAATACTTCTGACTCATTCTGTACAGCCAGAATTATCTTATTAACAAAACCAAAGATGTTACAAGAAAACAAAACATAGATATAGACAATAATCCTCAATAAAATATTAGCAAATTCAATCCAATAATATATGAAAAGTATTATACTTCAGACAAGTGATAGTTAATTGAGGTATGCAAGACTGGTCCAACATTCAAGAAATAATTAGTATTATTTAACCATAACATCATATTATATAACCACAGCAAGGGATGGGATTCAGAAAATAATTTAAAAAAAAATAACTAAATAAACCAACATCCATTCATGATAAAAATGCTCAGCAAACTAAAAATAGAGGACTTCTTCAATTTATTAGATGACATAAAAAACGCAGAAAAAGCAAATCTCAAATTTAATGGTGAGAAACTAGATGTTTTCCTTCAAACACCAGGAACAAAGAATATAGAGTCTCATCACTCCTTTTCAACATTGTACTAGAAACCCTGGAAAATGCAATAGAAAAAGAAAGGGAAGGAAGAAATAAAACTTATTTGTAGATGACATGATTGCTTGGAGTATCCCAAATCTTTAACAATAAAGATTTAATTGTAGGAATTAACATCTATAGTGAGGTTGCAGGAGATTAATGTAATAAAGCAATTTCTTTCTCATATACTTGCAATAAACTCTTAGAATTTTAAATGAATATTAAATAGCATTTACCATAGCATAAAAATGAATGTTAGGTATAAATTTAATAAAATATATAAAAATTATAGGAGAAAAATTACAAAAAGTCTGATAAAGGAAAAGGAGGTATGCAATTAAATGGAAGATATTTCATGTGTATGAACAGACGGATTTAATATTATCTTGTTAGTTCATCCCAACTTTGTCTAAAGATTCAATACAATCCTATCCAAATCCTAGCAAGAAATTTTGGAAATATGAGTCGATTAAGAATTATATGCAAAGTCAAAAGTCCCAGAAATGTCAAAACAATATTGAGGGGAAATAACAAAGTTGGAGTACTTCAATACTTAATTTAAATAAAATGTGGTATTGGTAAAATAATGACAGAGTGATGGGTTTATTTTTTTAAGTACTCTCCAAAGCATGATCCTGAAAACAACTAGGTTGCATTTCATTAAAAATAAAAAACTCAGAAACCTCCTTACTGTTTTATGTAGGGATGGGTTCAGCCTACATTCTCAGCAGTAGTATAAGAGGGTTCCTTTTCTCCACATCCTTACCAACATTGATTTGTGGTTATTTTGATATGGGCCATCCTCACTGGTTTTAGAGAGTATCTCATTATGATTTAGATCTGTATTTCCCTGATGGTAAGCATTTTTTTTTTCATGTGATTACTAGCTATCTGTATGTCATCTTTGGAGAAACATCTATTTAATTCTGCCCATTTTTTTATTGTTTTCATTTTGTGAAGTTGTGTGAGTTCTTTGTAGATCTTAGATATTAGCTTTTTGTCAGATGTCAGCTAATAAAAAGATATTAGCTTTTTCTCCCATGGGGGGGGGGTCTTTAATTTTAATGATAGTTTTCCCTCTGTGCAGAAGACTTTCAGTTTTCAAAACATAAAAATAGATGTACAGTATAATTCAACAGTTGATCCAGCAATTGTACTCTAGGTAGCTACATTAAAAATGCAAACATGCACATGCCTATGTTTATTTCAGCACTATTTACAATAGCAAAGTCACAGATACAACCTAAATATCCAAGGGCCAATGAACAGATAAAGAAGATGTGCTATATATTGATAATGGAATACTACTCAGCTATAAAAAAAAAAAAAACTCTTGCCATTTGGGACAAGGATGGAATTAGAGGGAATTATGATATGTGAAATGAACAGGAGACAGATGTTTTCACTCTTATGTGGGATACAGAGAAACAAAGAATCAGACAACACCAAACCAAAAACAAACCCTCAAATTTTAATTGTAAAACTAAGGCTACTTGAGAGGTTGGGGGTGAGGACATACATTCTGTAGTAGAAAATTGTGGGTGACATGGTGGTGGGCATGGTGTATTAGCATACACATGAGGAGGTAGGAATAATATACAGTGTTGCAAAACAATGTTGCCTTAAATTTATTATTTTCAATAAATTAAAAATTAAAAGTAAAGCTCTGTGAAGGTCACTGTTAAGAAAATGAAAAGACAGACCAGAGACTTTGAGAAAATCTTTTTTGCAAACAGTATCTGTTAGAGGACTTATATTTAAAGTTTATAAAAAACTCTAAAACTTATTATAGCAAAACAACTCAACTTGAAAAATAGATAAGAAGATATGACATTGTACCAAAAAAATGAATATAGATAAGAAGCCTATGAAAACATGCTGAACATCAAAAGTTACTTATCAATTGCAAATTGAAACTCTGATGAAGCACTGTAATACATTTATTAGAATAGCTAAAATCCAAAATACTGACAACACCAAATACTGGCAAGGATGTGTAGAAACAGGAATGCTTACACATTGTTGGTGGAATGCAAAATGGCACCGCCACTTTGGAAGTGTTTGGCAATCTCTTACAAAACTTGGCATACTTCTACAATATGATCCAACAACTTTACTTCTTTGTGTTTACTCATGACTTGAAATATTATTTTCACAAAAATACTTGCACATGGATGCTTATAGATAGATGCTTTAATCATAATTGCTAAAACTCGGAACAAATCAAAATGACCTTCAATATTTGAGTAAACTGTGATAAGTTCACCAATAAAATTTAATGAACTATCAAGACACAAAAAAGCATGGAGGAAGTTTCAACACTTTTTGATAAGTGAAAACCCAACCTCACAAAATGACATACTAGGTGATTCCAAATGTATAGCATTATGGAAAAGGTACAACTACAGATGCACTGAAAAGATCATTGGTTGTCAGAGGTTTGTAAGCAGGAAAGGAGAGATAAATAGAGCACTGGGAATTTTTAGGTCAACAAAGCATTCTGAATTATAATGTGTAAACAAATCATTTTATTTTATCAAAATCTATAGACTATACAGCACAAAGAATGAATTCTAGATAATTCATGAACCTTCATCAGTAATGATGTATTATTATTGGGCTTATCACTTATAAAATGTATTACACTAATAAAATTTATTAAGAATAAGGGGAAATTAGGGAGGGTTGAGAGGAATATGTGGTATGAAACAGTGGTGGGGAATACAGCTGGAGGTGCTGGCAGAGACCACTTTCCTCAGAGCTCATCTATCTTGCATATAAGGTTAGGCCTCCTAACTGCAAATTGAGGCAATAATTTGTATCTGTTCAGGGAAGTGGCTTAGTATACTAAAGGCATTCAAGTTATCTGAGTTTTCTGCCAGATTCCTAGAGATCTTGGGTGATATTTTTCAGAAGAAAGCATAGTTATAAGGAACAGAGTGATAAGGAGTTTCTAGATTGTGTGATACCAAATATAGAGAATGAAATCTTTTGAATACCTCATACTTGATTTTGTTTCCACATTATGATAGCTTTTAGCATTGTAAAGCATTGTTGTGAGAGTCTTTGAAATAGCCTGAGTTTTCATATATAAAAATTTATACTAGAAATACTTGGAGAAAGAAATGTCCTAAAACTAAATAGTACCTATGTATCTATATTAACATGCATACAAATATACATATATATAGAAAAGTTTTATCTACATGTAACTATTAGAGTAGTTCAAACCCATCCTATATTTTGTTACTTTAAGCTAGTCGTGGAGTATATTATGCACAATTTATTTCACAGCTGGTAGAACAACAGAACAAATATCAATTAGCATTTTGCTCTTTACTCTTCTAGGAAAAATAATATAGACTATTTAAATTTTCCTCCTGGGCTTGCCTGAGCATTCTAATGAGCTGGCACACACACACAAAAAATCTGAACTGATATTAAAAAAAATACTCTATATACATAAATCATTACCCTAGGGGTGAAAATAAAGATATTTTTAGCTAATTAAAAAGTATTAAAGAAATATGTCAAGAGGTCTATATAGTTTCTAATTTTAAGTTACTTTTATAATAATGTCAATTTAAAACTGATTAATATATTTGAGTAGAAAATCTATTAAAGAAAAATTCATTCAGGAAATCTATATTTTTTCTGCTTAAGTTATGCACATTAGGTAAACTATTAATGATCATTCATATAATAATTGCTAACTATAAATTCCAGTGATTTCAAATTGGTTCTAATTCAAAGAAAACTGAGAAAATATCTATTTTTACAATAAGCCTAGTATTGACTTGTTATTAAATTAAATACTTGTTATTAAATGAAATCTGTTCTCCTGCACTTAGTAATAATGTAAATGCTTTAAAATGTTTGTCAATAATGATATATATACTGAACTTAAAATCATCCTTTTCGACTTATTAAACATAGGAATATCTTTGTTATTATCTTGAGTAATTATATGCACACTCAAGTAATAACTTCACTTTCAAATGTATTTTTGTAGGATTTTATTAATTCACATTAGTCTTTCAGTTCAAATTAAAACTAGTTTATAGTAATATTAAAACTTTAATCATATAAACAACCATGTTGCAAAGTGTACAATTTGTTCTCTGGTGATAATTTCAGTATTTTAGGGAAAAAAAAAAACATTTTATCTTAAAGCTCACTGAATTGTTTGCCAATTTATTGATATGTGTGTTAATTACCTTGAGAAATCATCTCTATAAATCCCCAATTTAATATCAGAGTAAATCTCAGCTGTTAATCCTAAATCTTTTATAGACTTGCTCAAGGTATGTGATTTCTTTCCACTAACACATAAGGAAAGGCTAAATTTATCATTTCGTTCAGAAACTAAATCTGTCTAGTGCTTGATGAGGTGTATCTCCTTATTTATCCTCTCTTAAGATTAAGGAAACAGACAGTTAGCTGAAGGGGAATGACTTTCCAAAGGTTAAACTTGCCGAATGACTGTAGATAAATCATGAATCCTCTGCAAATGATAGGGAAGAAATTATTGGTAACTTTGAACTTCTTATTAAGATGTTCTTCTAAGACCCACTCTTTCTACAGAATTCCCGCTTCTATCCACAACCTTGATTCAGGTACATATTCCTAAGTGTTTTGCTATAAAAAAAAAATCACTTTTCCTAAATCTATAATCTAATCACTTCTTTCAATACCTTGAATATTACCTTTAGTGACATTTTACAGAGAGGGAGAGAGAGAGAGAGAGAGAATATGAATGTGTGTGTGTGAGTTTACTTTAAATTTCTTTTAAAAGGTCTAGTTTTCCACATACTATGTCTCCTTCACAGGACATGTTAACATCTGATTGCCACCTAGTTAATAAACAAAAAACATGAAAATTATTTTTGACAATTTCTTTTCCTTTACCTACATCCAAGTCATTGAGCTCTGCTGATTTAGCTAAGACATCTATCATCAGTCTATCCACTGTTTTCATTATATGCTCTTAGCCTTCTTTATTAGCCATTCTGCAGGCTCCAGGATTATAGCACTGCAGGGCAAGCTGACCCTGTTTCCACTTTCACAGTGATCATTCTTTATTCAGTATATAGATAAGCATTTTAGGAGGTAAAGAAGATCTTGTTTAATATATATTGCACTTAAAGTAGGAGCCCAAATTTTATCATGTGTGTAGCCCAACTTCATTTCACCTTTGACTTGCTCTCTGAAACTTCCTGTGCTCCCAATTCCTCCCCTCTTCTCTGGTTGCAGTACCATATTACATCAATAGATATTGACAAGCTCTTTCCCTTGGTATGATGTTTGTGGATCAGCTTCTTCATTCTTCAGAACAACTCATTAATGGAGCAGACATAAAATTTAAGGGATTAACATATTATACACCATTATTTTAGCTAAATTCTTAAGGTGAATAAACGAATCCAGGTACTTTACTCCAACTAAGGTATAAGGTGTGGTTTGTTTGTTTATTCCTTGGTACCATACATTAGTTCATTTAACAGCAATCTCATACCGCCATGCTCTTTCATTTTAGCTGTTGTATACAGTTACCTGTACTTCTATAAATACTATTTCCTCCTCTATCCGAGTTCTGCAAACTAGACAATGTAACATTTATATATTTTAAGTGGATTCATGAATATTTGCTTTCTGCAAATCAGTTCTTTCATGGCAGTGATTTACCTTCCTCTCCCTACAATTCAAGAAACATAGTCATTCTGTCATCTGCCAAACCTACTTATTGATTCTTCACATACACATACATTTAAGATGTTTTGCAACTATTTGCTTTTCTTTAGCGCCTCTAATTAATACATCAATCATAGATTGCAATTTTCTTGATATTTTTGCATCCATTCTCTCACCTTTCTTCAATATTTAATGCAGTAGTTCAAAACTGAGCTCTTTGATTTTTTAAATGAAGAGCTATTACTTTTAAGTTATAATAGTAAACTTGCTTATTACATTAAATTTGAAAAGCATGAAAAGGAAATTGAACAAAATTCACGTATGCTCTCATCAATTAGAGAAAAAACATAATGTAACTTTTAAGTGATTACATGATGTTTTATAAAGTTCCTCAGATACAAATCAGAAAATATTACACTCAATGTTAAAACCTTTATTATTTTACTAAAAGGAAAATGTAAAGCATTTGGCTTAAATTCAAGGTTATGGTTGAAATGGCTATAACTCCCCTGTGCACTAGAAAGTATGTGTGAGATATCACAACAAGTATATCTCCTGCCTCAGTAGACCCACTCAGGAAATACAAAAGTACGATACTTGTTTAATAACTACAAAGATAATACAACACTGGAAATATTTGTGAACATTATAAGTCCAATCCTAACATGTATCTATAATGAATTCCAAACCATAATAGGAAAAGGGTATGTATCAGTACCAAATGGAGAAATGAATTAAATGATATTTTGTTGGTAAAGTCAATCTAAAATGGAAATATCCTTTTAAAAGTCTTTTTTGTTGCAAACTCAGCCTCAATATAGCTTAAGTGTTTTTGTATTTAAAAGAATGTTTTGGTTCATGTAAATTAGAAATTGAAGCAAAGAACTACAAGATAGCCTCAAGATACTTTGATCTGGAAATTCATTTTATCAAGCTGGGAGAGATCAAAAAATGCAGTAAATTTAACACAAGTTCAGCCTGAAAATGAAAGGCATTGCCAGGTAATTAGATTCCTGATTTTTTTTTTTTTTTTACCCCCAATATTCCTTTGGCCTTTTATTTATTTTTTTAGATTTATTTTATTTATGTATGCCTACAATAGCTGGGGTGTGGGCCAGAGTTGCAGGGGGTGAGGATTCATCAGAGACAGAGTGGGGAGCAGAATGGGCTGATCTACTGAAATACACTGCTGAGGGGAGCAGTGGGTGAGACAGGAGAGGTCTGCTGTGCCATATGCGGGTTAGCTCCCTGGACAGGATGAAACTCATGCTGCAGTGGCTGGTGACAGCTTGATATTGCTAAGGCTAATCCCTTGCGCCACCAGGGAGGCCCCATTGGGCTTATATTTTTTTGAGGGAATTTGCAGTTTATCATTTCTATATAGTCCTCATCACAAGTGTTCTGGGCTATGATTCACACCACTAGTGAAAACAGTGATATACACAATTTTGTTAGACCATAATGTGCAGACCACTGCAATATTAATTGGATATCTTATCTGATATTTACATAATACCAGATATCAGTAAGCTCTTTCATCTATTTTCTCTGTGGTAGAAATGACACTAAATTTGCAGATACATTACTGTACAAGAATGAAGATGGTATTTCTAGTACCACACATTTTTTAACTTTTTTATGACTCTGAGCTGTCACAATCAAAAAAATTGTCTCCAGTCTTATATCAGAGATGATAAATTATTGAAAAAAACAGAAGAAAATTACCAAAATAAAGGTATGGAGTTCTAAAAAAAAATTAAGAGAATTCACATGTGCAATGTTTTCACTATATTTCCCACATTAAAACACACAAACTATATTTCACTATATTTCCCACATTAAAACATTCACACACATACAAGACTTTTCTGAACATCTTTTCTTCCAAGCAATAGATGTGTAAGGCCTAAGGAAGGGGCAGGAGGAACACAATTATCTAAAAACTCCATTTAACCTATGAATGCTACTTCAATTTGCATATTTTGTATCCAGTGGGACACACACAAAAAAATGTGGCAAGTTAAATACACAGCAAAAGAATTTTGACCTCCACTCCCAATATCTTTTTAGAAAAAAATAATTGTCTTTTATCAGCTGTTCTATTTTTTTGAGTAAATAATACATAAATTACAATCTGAGCTACAAAGAGAACAATCTCAAAGCTGATTTGAAATTCAGCAAATACACCAGATTATGCTTTCAGGTGGCAAAAGCTCCAGGGTTCCCTGGCTCCTTTTGTGTTTCAAGGCTTGTAGAGTGTTAGGAGCTGACAGATGCTTATCAAACATTCATGTAAACACTGCTATCAAAGCTATGCTCTCCAGCTCTGCCTTCACACAAGAGGGTCAGTGTGAAACATCATTAACACTGGGCCAAAGATAGAAATGTCATGCCACCAAGTTTGTAATTCAAGGAAGGCCTACACTACTCTTCTAAGATACCACATCCAAACTGTTAACTCTACTGACATGAAAGATGAACACAGAGGCAATGTTTAAAACATTGCTAAGTGTTTATTTAAGCATAAATTCTGTTAGGCATTTTCCTCTTTGTTTTCTCAAATTAAAAAAAAGAGTTTGAGGCTTTTTTGTTTCTTGTTTTTATCTGAGATTTTATAGAAATGTAGTACAAATCTAAGAACTAAATAATAATGTCATAATAAACAAAGAAAATATCACGCTGACTTTGGTAACAAGAGTACAGAAGCATAAAGTTGAATAGTCAAAGTTACTTACTGCATGTTGAAGAACTCGCCCTCCTGCAATTTTTCCAGGCTTTCAGAGATCACACACTTCTCCATGTGCAGGGATCACGCTACTTTTTGGGGATAACTCCTTACAAAATGACAGACAGCTCACAAAATCTCAGCCTGCAAGTAACTCCTCTTTCACCACTGAGACCTACAAAGCTGCTTTTATCTGTTTCAGACCAGAGAAATCAGGTGCTAATTTTCACCTGTGAAAATTGTTAGTTAGCCTAATTCCTAACCAGCTTTACATGCTTAACAGATTCCCTAACGTACTAGACTATTAAATTCTTGTTCAGCTGACTGAGACATTCCCTGATTGTCTGATCAGATAATTTTCTATTTGCCTATCATTGTATTAGTGGCATCTTCAACATGTGTTCCTAGGGGCAGCAGCATGAGAATAATCTAGGCACTTGTCAAAAATGCAAAACTTTGGATATATCAAAGACAAAAAAAATTAAACAAGGGAGGGAGATTGATTTATTGCACCAGGACAGGCACTGAAAATGGTAGATCAGACTGGGCAGATTGGTTTTGCCTTAGACTCTTGTAGTAAGAAGAAAACAAGTTGCAGAAGCAATGATTTACATTTGTGATTGTTTTGCAATCAGCAGACGTCTGTCAGCTGATCAGTTTTTCTCTGTGTATAGCTAGTTTCGGGTGGCCAGTTTTAATCTTAGCAATCATACATGAAACACCAATGTTGGGGATTTGTGTTTGACTTTGTCATATGTAAACTAGAGTCATCTGCAAATTTGTGAGTTCTATTTAGTGTGCCTTTTTTAAGGGAAGAAAAAGAACACTTCTTTGTGTAAAGCTCGTTCTCAGAACACAAAATGGTGGGGAAAGCTTAGGAAACACAGGATTCGTGGTATTTCTTAATCATTTTCTGGGAGCACCTGGCTCACCTAATGTTCAATATTTTCAGACCCCACCCTAGAACTAATGAATCAAAAACTCTGAGATTGTCATGAAGCACCTGCAGTTTAACAAGCCTTCTAGGTGATTCTCGTGAAGACTAAAATTAGGTAAGTACAGAATTAGGCTTTACCTCCCAAACCTGCCTATTGAACCTCCTATCCGACCTTTACCAACACTTTGTAGATGATTATTTCCCATATGTTTCTTTACCTTCTACTTGCAGCCTTGTCTTAATTATAAACGGGTTCCAGTTCCCTAGACCCACTGTTTGGCTCCTAAAACATAATTGATTAGAGAGCCTTCTTCCTGACACTGCTCACACTTCTATCAGGAGGACAAAAGTTTCCTGTCTTCCTTCTCAGTTACAATAGTCATCAAACAAACATCAGGGAACAGTATTTTCTAAACTTCTTTATCTCAAAGTCAGACTCAGTAAAAAATAAATAAATAAATAAACACAATTCTCCAAAGAATTTAGTAATTGAGATATTGCCTGTGGCTTCATACATTGCTGCAAAGAGCATTTAAAATTAAAGATCTTAATTGTTTTCCAAAAGTGCTACATTTTATAAATATTTGAACTTATTATGCTGTTGTTCAAGTATGAAGAAGATATAGTAGATGTGGTATATGATATATATTTTATCTAATTTGCTTTCGTTTTATGGTCATACATTAAAATAGGTATTTCAGCCTCAATTTTTGGGGGGTTTTTGAGTAAAAATAATGAATAACAAACTAAGGAATAATTATAGTTTCTTTTAACCTTCTTGTTTCCTTTCCTCTCTCCCCATGTACACTATTTTTGAAAATGGTAGTGTGCTATTTTCAATTATGAAATAACATACTTTTATTTATTTCATTTGATTTTCTTAAAATACACTAATTGCCTTTGGGTCTCTTAGTCTACAGAAAAAATACAAATTCAATATTTTAACTAAGCACAAATGTCTTATTTCTCTGTAATAGGAAAAATCAGCCTTGGGCTGCCCACCAGGAAGTGGTTCAAGAATAAGAAGCATATTTCTAGAATTTTGTGTAGGTTGTAATCTTATGGTTTGCTGTGAGTCTTAAATCTAAACACAAGTAGTTTTGCTCAATAGACGAAATCTACTTCTATTATACAAACTGATATGGGAAATCAGTATTTATGATTTAGTTGGTTTCATAATAAAAAAATATTTATTTTATTTTTATTCAGAAAGTAGAAATATGAAATGCTAATGTTAATTCAAAATTCTATCTATAAGATCCTTCACCTATAGTATACAGACTTCATAATGTTTTCGGTTTGGAAAAGTCCAGACATAATTAAAGTGTATGTAACACAAAATGGTAAAATAAAACTAAATATGAAAAAGAAATATAAGCCAGTTATTGCCTAGAAAGTTTGAGCCAGAATATTAGAAAAATACTAATGACTTTAAATATTGACTGATGGTGGTTATTGCTTCCTAAGTATTTTGCTATTTTACTGAAAGTGGAAACGTTCTGTTATTTTGAGTTTGTACTCCTACACTGGAGTCCAATAGTCTCAGTTCCTTTAGTTTTTTCTCTTGGAATTTTTCTCCTTATTTCTCTATAACAATTGTAGAATGCTATTTCGTGGTTCATCAAATTTTCTACTGACTTCCTTTGATTATGTTTGAGGTTTCTAATACACTTCCATCTCCTTCTTCCATCTTCCTTCCATACTTACATGCCTATTACTTATTGGTTAAATAGCCAATGTTGTATTAATCCTTATAAGTAAATATTATTGAATTGAATGATTATAATTTGATATTTTTCTCTTAATTTATATTTTTTCTCTTAATTAATTGTTCCATTTATTTCATTTGCTTCACTTTTCTTATGTCTTCTTAACCTTTCTGCTCTGACAGGACTGTGAAACTATCAGTGTTTTCTGAATGTCACATACATGATTGCTTTACCCTCTACTGCCCCAGAAAATGCCTTCCTATTGTCCTTCGTCATTCTCCCAATCTTGCAAGTTGCTCTGTAGTCTTGTTTTATAGATGTTACTTAATGCTTTTCTTCACCAATCTCCTGGGTTAGCATCTACATTTCCAGGACTTTCTGTTTTTCTATCTTGATCTTACCTCATTATGTGACACATATATCCTACTGACACCCTAAATAGCACACAAAAGTAAAACTTACATTTTGTTTAGACAATTTAGATTTTTTTTTTTTTTTTTTTTTTTTTTTTTTTTGTGGGACCCTCGCCGGTGGCCGGGGAACGAACCGGCGCTGCAGATGTTGCCGGCAGCCTCGCAGCCCAGCGCTCAACTGCTGCGCCACAGGGGAGGCCCTGTTTAGACATTTTAAAGATTCTTTTTATGGGAGGATTATAGAACATAATGAAACCTGAAGAAAGCTTTCCTATGGCTCTGAAGCAGCAACTCTGCCATGCAGGTCCACAATCTGAGACAGATACCATCAAATAGGAGACATGGGGTCAGTAGTGTATGTCAAGCTGGGGGAGGCTTACTAAATTTTACAAACTTTCTGTGGAGTGGCTCATTTGAACAATTTTTCAGGTTCTGGGGCATAGAAACCTTGGCGAGTTTTCTCGTACCTGGCCCTGGGGCAATTAGGAAAGATGCATAGTGATCCCAGGTTGTGAAAGCCAGGCAAAAAAAATAAGGGTTGGGGTGTAGAGTTAACTTGTTTCTTAAAACGGGAAAACTGCCCAACCCCTAGCCAGAAAAAGACACACAAAAAATTACATTCATGAATTACAATATAGTAAGTACCTTTCTTATGCTTATTCTCCATCACAGCCTCTTCTCTATAAAAGCATTCAATCTTGGACTATTCAGATAATTATTTCCTTGGATTTCTTAGCATTTACTACAGAAATGTACTTCCTTTGACATTATGGTGCAGTATTGCCCAATCTTAAATTCGGTGTGTATTTCAAATTTCTTATAATTTATAGTTCTCCCTCTATTCCTTTTTTTCCTTAGAACTCATGTTGAAAAAATAGACCATTTGACTTGTGTAGTTTTCAATGGTTTGAATTTTGCTGACTTTTTTCTCACAGCCACAGTTTGACATGTTTGCCTCTTTCCTCTATCACCTGCAAATAATCAGCTAGATCCGGAGACTGATCATGATCAGATTTAATTACTTTGGCAAGATTATAGATGGTATGGCAGCCTATCATCAGGAGGTGCGTGACGGTTAATTTTTGCTATTTTGAATCATCCTGGTTCTTTTCTCAGTTCCCTTTTTTAAAGCTACCAGCCTTCTATATCCTTTTTGTTGTCTTTAATCTGTGTTTTTATTCAGATAAAGTTTCCATAGGATTAATGATAGAACACAAACTGAAACATTTTCTTGAAAAGAAAATTGCTTTTCAAGAATGAGAAATTTATAGCAGAGCTATCATTTGAGATGAAAACTGGGCAAAAAATAAAATCTTACCAAATTGTGGAGAGAAAATTAATAGGAACAATATCATCAATGATAGAAAAATATGAGAAAACAGACACAAAAACTCAGTAGAACTAATAGTATACATAGGAGACTGACGATCCTAAACATGAGTCTATGTCTAAGATCTAATAAATACATTTGTCATGAAATGAAATTGTGCTTCTCAAATGCCCCCCACACAATAATTTACATGCAGGTAGAGAGGAAGCATAACCTTATACAGGATGAAGAAAAAGATAGGTAAAGTCAAAACAGCTGAAAGTAGAGGGAGGTGAAGGCCAAGGGAAATAAACTCTCAAAACTCACTTTTAAGAGTGAAATTTCTTTTTTTTTGTTTTTTAAATCTCTCATTTTTATTTTATATTTTTTAAATCATTGTTCATTTTTAAACAATATTTGCTTCCCCCCACCTACTCAGGTGTAGTGCCCATAGAATTTCCTTCACCAATGCACCCGTAGTACACCATCACCTCAGTCCCCTGTGCTCCTCCCGCCCTCCCTCTGATCCCTCTCCCTCCTCCTCCCCTGCAGGATGTCTCTGGTTTATAATTGTCTGTTTTTGCTTTGTTGTGCTTTGTACTGCTATTATTTTTTTACACTGATGTCTTATTGGGTTCCCCTATATTCCTGCTATAAGTGAAACCATCTGATATTTTCTTTTTCTTTCTGGCTTATTTCACTGAGCATAATTCCTTCTAGCTACATCCATGTTGCTGCAGATGACATAAGTTTATCTTTTTTGATTGCTGAATAATATTTCATGTGTATATATGCCACATCCTCTCAATCCAGCCATCTATTTTTGGGCAGTTGGATTGTTTCCAAGTTTTACCTACTGTAAATAGTGCTGCAATAAACATAGGTATACAAATGTTCCTTTGAATCAATGTTTTTGTGTCCTTTGGGAAGATCCCTAGGAGTGGAATTGCTGAGTCATATGGTAGCTCCATTTTCAGTAGACTGAGGAAACTCCAGACAGCTTTCCATAGTGGTTGGACCAGTTTGCACTCCCACCTGCAGTGTAGGAGAGCTCCTTTTTAACCACATCCTTGCCAACATTTGTTATTGCTTGTTTTTTTGATATGTGCCATTCTTACTGGTGTAAGGTGATATCTCAATGTGGTTTTAATTTGCATTTCCCTGATTATAAGGGATGTTGAGCATTTTTTTCATATGCCTGTTGGCCATTCGCATTTCCTCTTTGGAGAAATGTCTTTTAAGTTCTTCTGCCATTTCTTGACTGGATTGTTTACTTTGTTTTTGTTGAGTCTTGTGAGTTATTTGTATATCTTTGTGATCAGTCAGTTATCAGTTGACTAGGGTGCAAAGATTTTTTCCCAATCAGTGGGGTGTCTCTCTGTTTTGGTTAATGTCTCTTTTGCTGTGCAGAAGATTTTCGTTTGATGTAATCCCAGGTGTTTATCTTTTCCTTCGCTATCACAGCTTTGAGTGATGAGTCTTTAAAGATGTTATTGCGATGTATGTCTTGCAGGGTTTTACCTATATTTTCTTCTATATATTTTATGGTTTCAGGTCTTCTGTCCAGTTCTTTTACCCATTTTGAGTTGATTTTGGTGCATGGTGAAAGGTAGTGGTCTAGTTTCATTTTTTTGCATGTGGTGGTCCAGTTTTCCCAGCACCATTTATTGAACAAACTGTCCATGTTCCATTGCACATTCTTTGTTCCTTTATCAAAGATTAGTTGTCCATATAAGTGTGGTTTTATTTCTGGGCTCTCTATTTGGCTCCATTGGTGTGTGAGTCTGTTTTTGTTCCAATACCAAACGGTTTTAATTATTATGGCTTTGTAGTATAGCTTGAAGTTCGGAAGTGTGATACCTCCTTTCTCCTTTGTTTTCATCAGTAGGACTTTGGCTATTTGTGGGTTTTTTGTGGTTCCATATGAATTTCATCAGTATTTGTTCTATTTATTTGAAGAATGTCATTGAGATTTTTATTAGAATAGTGTTGAATCTGTAAATTGCTTTTGGTAGGATAGACATTTTAATAATGTTAATTCTTCTGATCCATGAGCAGGGGATGTCTTTCCATTTCTTTGTGTCTTCTTCTATTTCTTTTAACAGTGTTTTATATATTTTTTTTGCATAGGTCTTTCACTTTTTTGTTAGGTTTATTCCCAAGTATTTGATTTTTTTTGTTTCAATTATAAAAGGAATCATTTTCTTTATTTCTTCTTCTTCAAATTGATTGCTTGTGTTTAGGAAGGCTACAGATTTTTGTGCATTGATTTTGTACCCTGCTACTTTACTGAACTGGTTGATTATTTTGAGTAGTTTTTCTGTGGAGTTTTTAGGGTTCTTTATGTATATTATCATATTATCTGCAAATATTGATAGTTTTACTTCTTTCCCTATCTGAATTCCTTGTATATCTTTTTCTTGTCTTATTGCCCTGGCTAGGACCTCCAGTGTTATATTGAAGAGTCATGGTGAGAGAGGACATCCTTGTCTTGTTCCTGATCTTAAAGGAAAAGCCTTCAGCTTTTCACCATTGAGAATAATGTTGGTGGTGGATTTGTCGTATATGGCTTTCATCATGTTAAGGTACAACCTAATCTCACATATCAATGAGTTAGAAAAAGAACAACAAAAAAACCCTAAAGCCAGTAGAAGAAAGGAAATAATAAAAATCAAAGCAGAAATAAATGAAATAGAAATTAAAAAAGTAATCCAACATATCAATGAACCCAAAAATTTGTTCTTTGAAAAAATATACAAAATAGACAAACCTCTAGCTAGGCTCGCAAAGAAAAAAAATGGGAGAAAATACATATAAATAGGATTGTAAATGAAAGAGGAAAAATCACAACAGACTCAGTAGAAATCAAAAGAATAATCAGAGATTACTACGAACACTTATATGCCAACAAATTCAACAACCTAGAAGAGATGGACAAATTCCTAGAATGATATAATCATCCAAAGCTGGACAAAGAAGAAATAGAACACCTAAACAGACCAATTGCAAGCAGCGAAATTGAAGCAATAATCAAAGTACTCCCCAAAAACAAAAGCCCAGGCCCAGACAGCTTCACAAATGAATTCTACCAAATGTTCAGCAGTGAATTAGTGCCTATCCTACACAAACTCTTTCAAAAAATTGAAAAAGAAGGAATACTACCAAATACGTTCTACAAAGCCAACATTACACTAATACCAAAACCAAACAAAGACAGCCAAAAAAAAAAAAAAAAAAGAAAAGAAAAGTATAGACCAATCTCCCTAATGAACACTGATGCAAAAATCCTCAACAAAATCCTTGCCAACAGAATCCAACAATGCATCAAAAGGATAGTACACCATGATCAAGTGGGATTCATCCCGGGTCACAAGAATGTTCAACATACGCAAATCGTGTAATCCAACACATCAACAAAAAGAAAAATAAAAACCATATGATCATATCAATAGATGCTGAGAAAGCATTTGACAAATTCCAACATCCATTTATAATGAAGGCCCTTGAAATTCTGGGGATAGAAGGAACATACCTTAACATAATTAAGAGTGAAATTTCAAAGAGGCAATGTGTCGTTGGCTTAGAGCTAGACTCCTGAGCCCGCAGTTTCCCAAAACTAAGTCCTTATTGAATTTTATTTGTAAATGCCCAGTTATATATGAGCAAAATAATAGAAGCTAATATATAGTATTACTAGACCAAAGCATTAAAGTATATAGAAGACATGGGCAAGAAACTATGAGAGTAATGTACATGATGAATATTTGTGACTGAACAAATACGGTGACAGTAGGATCACTGATGAAAGAATGGAAGCAAGATATTTGGAAGTCAACATAATGTCATCAGGAAGGTACAGAAAAAGTACAGAAAAAGTTTGAATATGCCTGGAGCAGGCATATTTTAGAGATATGTCAAAAAAACAGGCCATCTTGAGCATTCATCTTGATGTTTAAACATAAATTAAAAGAAGATGCCCAAGAAGAGGTATCTTCATTGGCTATACAATTTCACCAATCCCGATTGTGAAAATTAGGTAACTAAACAAACACAATGCATGCATTTGTTTGATGCAATTAAACCTGGTAGTTCTCTGGAGTTAAGTCTTGCTACAGTTTGCTTCCCTATACTTTTGACTCCAAGCTTCCTCACTCAAAGACTTCTCCACATGTTATAAATGAGAAACACTTGAAACATTCAGTCTGTGAATTAAATCTAGCTAACCTTGTCTTGCTATTCCTCTATAAAGGTATTTAATCTGGTGCACACATGATGCAGTAAAGAACTGGATATGAAAGCATATTTTATTGAAGAAATTTATACCAAAAGGACACAGAGTAGCCACACATGCTAACCTGATATGCTGCAAACATTCTGAGAATGTTAAAGTCCAGTATTACTGCTAAGACACTCGTGAAAAAGGAAGTATATGTTTGGAGACATTTGTAAGTAACTCTAACATCCCTTCTTAGCACCATCACATATGGTGTATAATGAGACAGATGGTAGCATAAAATGGCAGTATTTCTAGGAAGGATCTTGATCTGTACTCCATTTTAAAGAAGAATGTATTACTCCTTTTAACACCCATGTTCTGTTCACAGGGCTTATAACTTTGCAAGATAGGATAAATGTGTTTGTGGTGAAGGATAAAGGTCTTAATATGTTAAGTGCTGAAACACTGAAATAAATTATTTTTTCCTTTTACAAATAGAATTGAATTGGGAACTAATAAAAATACCATCAATAAAATTATGGGTAGCAAGATTCCTATGACACTGGAAACTGTTCTTCATTCAGACACACCAAGTTTCACATTTTCCATATGCAAGAGAGTAGTTACTTTCCTTCTTTAAAAATGGGAATTATTTATAATTCTGTGGTTAGAAAAAAAATCACCCATTTGTCATTCAGATTCTATAGCTGCTTCTTGAATTGCATAATGTTGGACAATTTTGCCCTTGTAAAGACTGTGGCTTTGTCTCGAACTTCACAACAATAATATATTAGTATTTTTAATTGGCAATGCCAAATACAGTTTGCTTTAATTGCAATAGGAAAATATCTAGATTTTTTATAGTATATTGCAAACAATAATCCCTCAGAATATTGCTGTTTCTAAAATTCTTATGCTGTTTATTTTTCTAAAATAGTCTGGATTTCACAAAAACCATAACGATACATTTGTTTTCTAATGAAAACCAATTTTGCATGTCCCTTTAAAACTACAAATGCTGTGTTTACTGGGAGTCAAGTTCTCTAACAGCAAAATAGTCCCTGATCTGTCATTCAGGCTAGATGTAAACCAAAAAAATACTATTTGTCCTCCTTTCCCACAATTCCCAACCCAGTCAACCCCATTTTCATATCAGTGCCTCCTATGGAAAGAGGCATTTTGGAAAGAGTTCTAGTATTTTTGTCTTTTTCGAGTTCTATCAGCAAATACAGGTCTTCTAGGTCAGATTGGCTGTATATATCTGTCAAATATCAATTCCAAAACATGGAATTTAAAGTCTCTTCCAGTTAAATGCTGATTACATTCTTTTTACTTTTAATTTTATTGAGGTAATGTTGGTTTGTTATGTAAGTTTTAGGTGCACAGCTTTACATTTTGACATCTATTAATGCTACACTTGATTACCACCAAAAGTCTAATTGCCATTCACTACCATACAATTGATCCACATGACTTGTTTTACCCACCCTCCATCACCCTTCCCTCTGGTAACTACCATTTTGTTATCAGAATCATAGTTGTTTTTATGTGTTTGTTCATTTTTTTAAATTTTACCACATATGACTTAAGTAATATTGTATTATTGGATTTCTTTCACTTAACATAATCCCCTCAAGGCCCATTCACATTGTTACAAATGTCAATACTTCTCTGTAAATAGCTGAGTCCATTGGGCATACTTACCATATCTTTAACTACTCATCCCTTGATGGGCATTTAGGTTGTTTCCATATCTTAGCAATTGCAAATAACAATGCAATGAACATAAAGGTGCATATATCCTTTTGAATTAATATTTTTATATTCTTTGAATAAATTACCTGAAGTGGAATAGCTGGATCATATATTTAATCTATTCTTAAATTTTTCAGAATCTCCATACTATTTTCCATAGTATGAAGCAAACCACATAGCACACCGATTTATAATCCCACCAACAGTGTACAAGGATTCAATTTTTCCATATACTTACCAATACTAGTTTCTTTGTGTGTTTTTTTAATAATAACCATTCTCATAGCTGTGAGGTAAAAACCTCATTATGGTTTTATTGATTATTTGATTAATTTTTGTGTTTTAAACATATATATATATATTTAAAGATTTATTTATTTACACATACAAGAACTGGGGTAAAGGCCAGAGGTGTGGGGGGTGAGAGGATTCACCAGAGACAGAGTGGGGAACAAAACAGGCAGACTGACTGAAATACACTGCTGAAGGGAGCAGCGGGAGAGTCAGGAGAGGTTTGTGGGTTGCTCCCTGGCCGGCTGGGGATCAAACTCATGCTGCAGAGGCTACGGATTGCTTCATAGCACGGTGCTTAACCCCCTGCACCACCAGGGAGGCCCTTAAACATATATTTTCAATCTTTTTTTCTAAATTAAGATAACATTGGTTTACAACATTGGTTGTGATTTAGAAGTAGAGGGTCACCCTCCTCAAGTTTTGTTGTTACACCACCAAAAACCTACAGTCTACCACCACAGTCCACTGTGCTTCCTTCCCACACTATTGTCACCTTTTCCCTCTCTCCTCTGATAGTTTCATTTTTATTATCAGATTTTTGGAGTTTGTAATTGCTTTGTCTTTATCAGACTCTTTTTTTGTTTTTCTCTATTCTACATACAAGTGATCATCCACTATTTGCCTTTCTCCTTCAGTCTCCTTCAGACTTATTTTGAAGTAAATTAAAACAGCACTATGAATTATTTTATCTTATTTTATATAAAGAAAATTTTATAAGTTGGGCTAGAAGTGTAAACATACCCATTCCTCCTTTTTCAAAATTCACCTCTAGCAAAAAAAAACATCCAGTGTATGGATGCAGAATTTTTAGGTCAGTAATCTTAC
The DNA here is from genome assembly GCF_964194135.1 of Talpa europaea. Classification (NCBI taxonomy): domain Eukaryota; kingdom Metazoa; phylum Chordata; class Mammalia; order Eulipotyphla; family Talpidae; genus Talpa; species Talpa europaea. The sequence goes on along the minus strand of NC_140075.1, from coordinate 65,934,519 downwards.
ATTAAGCATCAATCTATAATACTTAAATTTGAACTATCTCAGCAGGCCTGGGTTCACAATCATTAATTTAGTGGTCAATGAAATAATGCTGTATTTATTTCCAAATAAAAACAGAAGAAAATCTTGAAGTGTAACCCTTCATGCTTAATTTTAAGATGTCATCAGGAATAATTTCAGTTTAATCTATTGACAAAAACTCTACTCAATAGTCAGGTAAATGTGAATTTTCCCACATCAAAGTACAGGTTGTCTGATCCTGTTTGCCTATTTTCCACATACCAATTAAGATGTAATTTATTCTGTATGTGGTCTGAAATTCAAAGGTACTTTTGATATTTGGCGGTATACCTTCAGCATTTCCTCATACACAGGTCAATTAGATATCCTTGTTCATGGTAGATTATTCTTAGTGGTCCTTTGTGTTTTAGAGATATAAAGATAGTTAATTTAATAAATCAAAATTATAATCCTATTTAAGTAAAATTACTTATGTGCCACTCAATTTACACCAGTAATTGTAAGTATAAGGAAGTTATAGTCAAATTATCTGTGGAAAAGGATAAGTTTAAAATTTAACTAGGGCCTCCCTGGTGGTGCAAGGGCTTAATTCACCGTGCTATGAAGCAATCTGTTTGACCCTTTGCCAGGGAGATGACCTAAATGACACAGTAGACCTCTCCTGACTCGCCCGCTGCTCCCCTCAGCAGTGTATTTCAGTCAATCTGCCTGTTCTGTACCCCACTCTGTCTCTGGTAAATCCTCTCAGTCCCAGCACCTCTGGCCTGTACCCTAGTACTTGTATGCATAACTAAATCTTTAAAAAAATAAATAAAATAAAATTTTACCTAGTCAAAGGTTTAATTACAGAGTAGAAGCTTTTGCTTGGTAGCATGTTTATGTAAATCATGCATTTCGAGATTTCATGATTAAGGTGAAAAACTAATTCAGGGCATTTAATCTAAACTCTTCATCAGCAACTGATCAGATTTATGCAAAAGAGAAAAGTCACTTTTGGATGGTATTGAATTAGGAGTACTAACCATAAACTTAGAATTTAAACAGCATATAACAGATACAAAAAGGGTTGTTTCTCCACCCAGCAATAATTATGTATGAAAATATCATGTTAATATAACTTTTTACCATTTCTTAGCATTTCAGTAGTACATAAAAATTTTCTCAATAAACTAAAATTGTGTTAATTTTTCTATAATTATTCACAAGCTTTATTTTCTGTCATATTTATACATTTTAGTATAAAATATAATTAATATAATCAATAAAAAAGCACAGAGATACACTTAGCTATTTATAGCCAAATTGCAAAGTTTCCACATCCTAGGAAATCAATAAAATTATTGCTTATATTATATAACAATTATATAATTATATAACAAACTGTGTAATCAGAAGAATTGTACTCTCATTTTTAACTATGCAATCAGTTACATAATGGGTTAAAACAAGTAATTGTGATATAAGAATTTTAAATCTGTTGGGGAGTGATAATTTATTCTTCATTTTTAAGAGAGATAATGCATGAATGTGTCTTTCTGGGGTGTTTCAAGCAGGAAGACCTTAATAAAACTTGTCAGTAGCAATCTGTTGGCCATAGACAGAAACAATAAATGGGTTGTTCATTGATAAAATAATAAAAACAAACATTGAAAGTGTATTTTCTACAGATCAGGCACTCTATGAAGTGACTGTCTTTATTAATTTTTTTAAACATTTCGTTACTACTGAAGCATTTATTTTTTTAAAGATTTATTTATTTATTTATACAAACACTGGGTACAGTCAGAAGCACGGGAGGGTGAGAGAATTCACCAGAGCCAGAGGGGAGAATAGAGCAGGCAGACTGACGAAGTACACTGCTGAGGGGAGCAGCTGGCCGCAGGAGAGGTCTGCGAGCCATGTGGGACCCTCACCCAGCAGCCGGGGATTGAACTGGTGCTGAAGAGGCTGCGGGCAACTTGGCAACGCTCAACTGCTGTGCCACCGGGGAAGCCCACTATTGATGCATTTTAATTAATATAGAAGTTACTCTTTGTACCTATATTTTAAAGATGACAAAATGGAAGTACAGGAGGGTCACACAACTAGCCATAAATCAAACAGGAAATATACCTCTATTATATATGCTCCACTACATAGTGTGGAGTATCTATATACATTGATATAGATCTTACTCACCCCTACAATAACTAAATATATAATTTTATGATCAAGAAATAAATTTCTATTAATAGCACATAAATTTTTTCTGTTTCTCTTGGGATCAATATCAGAAACACATTTCATAGTTGAAATTCCTGGGGAAATACATAACAAGAAGGGAGATAGTGGAAATATTAATTAATTTTTGATTCCATGGAATTAAATGATAACCACTTACATCAAACTCTCTATGCTGTGAGGTGGAGGAGCAAGACAAAGATGGATGTAATTAAAGCTTTTTTACCGGCAGGTAAATTGGCTCCTTTCTCCCTATCTTCTATCAAATAATTAAGTCCTGAATACACTAAAAATTGTAAAACTAAAATTCACGGAAAAAGACCATGAGGGATGAAAAATTCTCTCAGAAAAAAATTATAACAGGATATCCATGATTTTTTTTTATTCCACTATATATTGGATAATGTCTTCCTCAATAAAGAAAACTGTGTTACACAAAAGGCAATTCCCTGGGTTCAAAATCAGTCACCTTTTTTTTTTTCTGTTAAGAATATAATGGACAAATGTTTACTTATAATTGTAAGAAATCATCTATAAATTTTTGTGATGAATTAATCGCAATCTGCTTTGAAGTTGAACATAGGAGGAAATAGCAAGAAATAAACCCAAATACTTTATTTTTGAAAATTTAAAAGTTGAAAATTATATATTTTTATTTTAATACCTGTGTTTCAGAATAGCATCACTTAATTATTTACTCTTCTTAGAAAGCAGTAAAATTGATGTGTATAGCAGTTTTTAAGAAAATCAATGGATTTAACATCAAAGGAAATGAAATTTTAACATGAGACCTTTAATCTTTCCAATAGAATTACCACTAACAATTCCTAGTTAACAACAGACATGTTTTGATTAATAAAAAATATTTGCATTGCTAGATAATCTTTCATTAAACATAATAAAAACATGAAATCAGAGTGAAAATTAGAGACTTAGAAATGAAGCTAAATTGGAGATTTTTTTATAATAATCCCTCATTTATATAGAGTTTAAACTTTTGATATGTCTAAAGAATGAGCACTGTTAATCTCACCACAGTTTCTGTTTGCTGCATTTGTTTTCTCTGACTGTTGAAGACAGCTTTCTTCCCTCCTTCCTTCCCTCCCTTCCATATATATAATACATATATATATATATCTATATATATATAAATGTACACACACACACACACACACACACACACACACACACACATATATATATATATATATATATATATATATATATATATGTCTATCTGTATCTACCCATGTGCAAGGATTTATTTCATGTCTAAACTTGCCTGGGCCAAAGAGTGCTTGGGTATTTGGTCAAAAATTATTCTAAGAGCTGGGCCTCCCTGGTGGTGCAAGGGTATAAGATGCAACCTAGGAAGCTGTCCACAGCCTCTGCAGCACGAGTTTGATCCCCAACCAGGAAGCTACCTACATGGTGTAGCAGACCTCTCCTGACTCATCTGCTGCTCCCCTCAGCAGTGTACTTTGGTCAGTCTGCCTGTTCTGTTCTCCGCTCTGTCTCTGGTGAATTCTCTCACCCCCCACACCTCTGACCTGTACCCCAGTTCTTGTATGCATAAATAAATAAATCTTTAAAAAAATATTCTAAGTGCCTTGATAATGTTTTTAAATAACCTTAATTTTAAATAAGTAAATTGGCTAATGAGTAACTGCTGAGAAAAGAAGATTACCCTATCTAAAGTGGGCGGGCCTTGTACATCATTTGTAGGACTGAGTGGAACAAAAGTTTGTTCTCCAACTGAATAATAAGAAAGGTCTCCTGGCCGGCCTTCTAGTTAGACTATATGTTTATCTGTACATTCAGACTCAAAGTGGAATATTGACTTTTTTTTTTTTTTTTAATAGAGGCATGCTTTATTTATTTGTTTGCTGGTTTGTTTGTTTTGTTTATACATGCACTGGGTATAGTCAGAAGCGCGGGAGGGTGAGAGAATTCACCAGAGCCAGAGCGGGGAGCAGAGCAGGCAGAAGGACCGAAGTACACTGCCGAGGGGAGCAGCGGGCGGCAGGAGAGGTCTGCACGCCATTTGGGACCCTCCTCCGGTGGCCGGGGAGCAGCCGGGGATCGAACCGGCGCCGCAGAGGCCGTGCGCAGTTTCGCAACCCAGCGCTCAACCGCTGCGCCACCGGGGAGGCCCAGGAATATTGACTTTTTGGGGGTTTCAAGCATTCTGATTTTTGGATTAGAATTATACATATACCATCAACTATTCTGATTCTTCAGCTTGCAGACTGTAAATCTTGTTGTTTGATATTTTGTAACTCTAAATTTTATGGTAAAATTCTTTAACATACATATATACAAAAATGTGTGTATGCATGTGCACATGTTACTATTCAAGTAAGAATCACTGCACATGTATAACACTATACAGACACTATTCTTTCTTGGCCTTTTTTAGTACAACTAAAAAGCGTAGTTGGAGAACATTAAAGAAAACTGCCTTTCCATAAGTAGGAATTCCATTTTGTCCATGATATGTTGGCTAATTTTTATTATAATAACTTACTTTCTGAAGATTAAGAGCCACACAATTTGGGGTAAAAGCATTAGCTTTGAAGTCTGACAGACCCAGCTTTCACTTCAAGTCTTGAAATCTGCATCCAAATTCTTATTGCCTGTATGTCCTTAGTCAATTAGTCTCCCCACTAAGACTTGGCTTTCTCATCAATTAAATAGTGACAAAAATTCACCTTCCTCTAAGGTGCTGGACATAGTGCTAATACATGACAAGAGCTCAAGAAATGTATGCTCATTTATCAATTATTTTTAACTTATTATGCATATGTGATTATTTCATGTAAGTCCACAAAATCATAACAAAGCATTCTGTTAGAAATTTTATTCAGTGAGTTGTCAGACAGCTCATGATATTATTTTTACTCCCTATTTTCTATAATAAATATCAAAATTTCTTTTAATCTTAATGTTATAAGCTACCATAACTTAAAACTTGATTTAACATGTTTACAAATAGCAATGTATTACAGGTATACCAATGTATTGGAAAAGGAGAACTTTCCTTCGTGTTCAAAATCCACATATGATTTGGGAAATAGGCATATAAATCCCTCCTAGATATGTCATCTTTCTTGGATGTCCCCGAATCCCTTTTACCAGCTGTACTTAAAAGAGCCAAAAGTTACTAGTCTATCTAAATAGTGCTGTATCATTAGAGTTAAAAATACACTGCCTAAATGGCCAACAGGTATAAGAAAAGATGTTCAACATCCCTTATAATCAGGGAAATGCAAATCAAAACCACATTGAGATACCACCTTACACCAGTAAGAATGGCTCATATAAAAAAAAAAAAAAGCAACAACAAATGTTGTGAGGATGTGGTGAAAAAGGAACTCTCCTATATTGCTGGTGGGAGTACAAACTTGTCCAACCACTATGGAGGTCCAACCACTGTTTGTAGGTTCCTTAGTCTACTAAAAATGGAGCTGCCATATGACCTGGCAATTCCACTCCTAGGGATCTACCCAAAGGACACAAAAACATTGATTCCAAAGAACACCTACCTGCACCCCTATGTTTTTTTGCAGCACTATTTACAATAGGTAAAACCTGGAGACAACCCAAATGCCCCAAAATAGATGACAGAATCAAGAAGATGTGGTATATATACACAATGGAATACTATTCAGCAATCAAAAAATATAAACTCACGCCATTCATAGCAACATGGATGGAGCTAGAAGGAATTATGCTCAATGAAATAAGCCAGAAGAAAAAAGAAACACATTGGATGGTTTCACTTATAGCAGGGATATAGCGGAACTAAATAAGACATCAGTGTAAAAAAATAATAACAGTACAAAGCACAACAAAGCAAAAACAGACAATTATAAATCACAGACATCCTGCAGGGGAGGAGAAGGGAGAGGGATCCGAGGGGGGGAGGGAAAAGCACAGGGGACTGAGGTGATGGTGCATGGGTCCATTGGTGAAGGAAACTCTACATGTGAGAGGGTGGGGGGGAGTAAATATTTTTTCAAAATAAACAATGATGTAAAAAATTTAAAAAAATGATTAATAAAAAAAATTATAAAAATGCATTGCCTAAAGTTGTAATAGGTCATTATTGTTGGCTTTTTCCAAGGAACCTAGATAACTCTTTGAAAGACCAAATGCTGATCATATTCTAGATTGCACAGCTCTAAAATACCCTATCTATCCCAAGTGCCCTAATGAATATACAATAATTTATTAACAGAGGATGATCTAATTTTAATTAGCATTATATTATGAAGTATTTGATCTTATTTTTATATTTTGATTTTCTATTCCAGAGAAAAACACAGCTGACTTAACAGTCTATTTGTGAAATATATATTAAAGAATTATTCTTTTTAAAAAAAACAAAAAAGAAACTAAGATAAATCTTTTTAGAAAATTGTTATTACCATTTTACTTTGTCTCTTGACACACACACACACACACACAAAGTGGTGTTACAAATAAAAGACACCATTCCTTCATATTTTGTGGTTCCACAGACATAACATTGTTATGTCTAAAGGTGTTCATGGACAATAAAGACAATATTTTCTATATGCCGAATGTAAATTCTCATCTATTGAAGACCAGGGGGAATAAACTTTACTAAACTCAAATGTCAGAGATGTATTCTACATCCCCACAGAACAGCTCTGCGGTTGCACAGTTAAACAGAAATAACTGCCTGCCCAGATTAAAGCTCAGATTAATGGTTTCTGTTTATTTTAAATAAATTTGTCTTCAGGCAATGTCTCAGGTATTTACCTAGTACATCAGGCTCCTTGGAGGGCCCTAGGATAAGCATAAAATAAATAAGGACAATTTTAAAGGTATTTGTTTCCAGTCAATGATAATTATTCAATGAGTAGATTGATTAGACAAATTAAAAATTATGTTGAATTTTTTTTTGAAACCAGAAAACAAGGTTAGAGTACTTTCCACTTGCTTTTCAGCTCAGAATCTTTTGGGATGCTTAACAATACTCAGATATGATGTTTTGACAATGATGAAGTATTTTCTTCTAACTAGTAATTATATGAGAACTCTCTGTATCCTCATTTAACTTTCCATGCCTCTCTGAATCCATGTTTAAGAATACTAAACCAAATTCTCTTCTGTAATTTCCTGATCAACTGAGAAATGTGATTTCTGCTCCTTTTTGAAAGATTACCAGTTTGTTCCGAAATGATAAATATAGTTAAGTCTTCAATTGTCTTCCTCTTTTCCTTCTCTGCAGGCTTGACAGAATTGAACACCTTTACCTATAAACTTTCTGCCTGACTTTTTCAGATATGCTAGGCAGTTTTCATCTCATATTTGTTCTTTTTTCCTTGCAGGAGAGGGGATGATTAGAAAGAAGTAACTGATTGATGACCTTTATTTGCCAAGTGTACTACATAAATATTCCTATTCAATCATCATGCTTTAGGCAGTGTATTCATTTTCTTTTCTTTCTTTTTTTAAATTCTTTTGTGGGACCCTCGCCGGTGGCCGGGATCGAACTGGCGCTGCAGAGGCTGCGGGCAGCCTCGCAACCCAGCGCTCAACCGCTGCGCCACCAGGGAGGCCTGCGGTGTATTAGTTTGCTAGGGCTCACATAACAAAGTACCACAGACTGGTAGGCTTTACAGAAGCTTATTGCCTCATTGTTCTGGACACAAAAAGTCTATGAGTAAGCTGCTGGCAGGCTTAGTTTCTTCTAAGGTGTCTCCTCTTGGCTTATAGGTGTCATCTTCTTCCTGTGCCTTTACATAATCTTCTGTATATGTGTGTCCTAATCTCCTTTTTTAATAAGGACATCAGTGATATTGGATTATGATCTAATTCGTATGACCTAATTATTACCTTATTACTTTTTTTTTTTAAAGATTAATTTATTTTTAGACATGAGCTGGATACAGGCCAGAGGTGTGGAAGAGTGAGAGGATTCACCAGATACAGAGTGGGGAACAGAACAGGCAGACTGACGAATACACTGCTAGGGGAGCAGCAAGAGAGACAGGAGAGGTCTGCTGCGCCCGTGGGAATATCTCTGGCCAGCCGGAATTGAACCTGCACTACAGAGGCTGGGTGCAGCTTTACAGTGCTTCCCTCAACCTGCTGCGCCAGTGGGGATGCTCCTTATTACTTCTTTAAAAGCCCTATTTCCAAATGCAATCATATTCTGAGATTGAATGTGAGGTCTAAAATTTTTACATGTGAATTTTAGAGGAGACAAAATTTGTATCACACAGGAGGGTTATATAGAAGGCAACTGAGGTCCGGTGAGTTTAAGGATAAGTCATAATCTTACAGAGTTTAAAAAAAAGTTCTTTTCAGAAAGTGTATGACTATAAAATTAGTAATATTACCTCTTACATTCTACCTCACACCTAAGTCTTTTCCTTGTTTGGGCTTTTATTTCTGAATAATTTTGAGAAAGTTTCTAAATATTTTTCTCTTACTCATTGTCCAAACAAGAAAGTCAACTTTAAACAATATTTGATAAAATAGCAGTGTTTCTTCCCCCACAAGTCCTAGTTTCCCAATTACATTGCAGAATCCTTTTGGAATGAAGCCTATTGTCACTTATTTTTATTCCCCTAGTAGTTTTACCAAAACTAGATTTCCAATTAATTGATTAAATTTAGGCTTTTTAGTTCTCCAGTATACAGTGGAGAAATGAAAAGTTTTTACTTTTAAATACATATGGTGTGCTGATTCTGTAAAAACATCTAAAGTTTCAGTTTAAATTAGCAGCAGATACAAAAGTTGAAAATTCAGAAAAAATAATGTGAACTGAAGATTTGTCATGTGATTATAATTGTTTAACAGCTTTCAATTCTTCACTGGATCTGACATACAACTCTTTTTTAATGTTTTTTACTTAAATTATTTCATATATTATGACATGGACAACATAGCACAATCTTGGCATAGAGGGTCTACAACTGATTTATTAAACAGATTCAGGTTACAGAATATAATTATCCTAGTTGGTGTAAGCTAAATGTAAATTTTACTGTCACACCATTTATGAGTTATTGAAATTGTGAACAGTTGAGCATATGGTTGGAATGCAATACATATGTTTTATCCCTATTTAAGTACTGGCTTCTTGAATTTATTTATTTTAAGAAAATTCATTTCCTGAATATATTTTATTAAAAATTTTCTTCATGTTAAATGATGAGTGTATATTAAAATATTTTCCACCTTCATCTCACACTTAGAATTTACATTCATACTAGATACAGCATCAACACAGTCACCTTTTCCTTTAATAATAAAGAGGTTTAAGTTTTTATTATCTCTGGCACAAATGTATCCTGAAACAAAAATGTATTAGAGTTTTAGGTTTTTACAATTTTTTATATGAACACTATGATTGCAATTTGTCACTCCAAAATTCATATGTTGAAATCCTAAACCCAAATATAATGTTATTAAGCTGTGGAGGTCTTTGATAGGTTTCTAAGTCATGAGAACGAGCCCTCAGATGAGATTAGTGCTCTTCTAAAAGATGTTCCCTTATACCATGTGAGGACACAAGAAGGAGGCACTAGCTCTGAACCAAGAAGTGAACCCTCACCAGAAGGTGATCATGCTAGAAACCTAATCTTTGACTTCTAAGTCTCCAGAACTGTGAGCAATAAACTTCCATTGTTTATAAGCTATTCAGCCTATCATACTGATAGCAGTGCAAACAAACTAACCACACCTTCTTACCATGAATACAGTCTTCAAATTCATATTGCACAATATAAAAGACACTTTTGTCAATGTTATATAAACTAGACAAACTAGACAGATAGTTTATCTACCTGTGCCCTGGGCTTTTTAAAACTGACAACACAACCGTTTTATGATTCTGTAAATGAATACATGATTCTCAACTTTAATCTATGGTGTATAGATCTTTTATATAGCAAAGGTATAATCCCTTTCTAAGGAACTGCTCAATGATGTATGCTCAGAAACCATCATGAACACTTACAGAGAATTAATTGTAAAGTTAACTATATTATATGATTATAGGAACACACAAGTGTATCTCTACTCATTAAATTCATTTTCTTACTTTTCTAATGATGGATATCAATATTTTCCTCATAAAGCAATAGCTTGTCTGTAACACTTGGATTACCTCCATTGTTTGAAGTGTATTTCTTGAGAAATACATTATTGTTTCATGTCACCTCATGGGGTGGAAGCACTGGGAGTGATACAGGAGGAAGGAAAGACAACTCAAAGTCCAAGTAGAGAGAGAACTAGAGGCGCTTAAACCTCAAGAGGTGCAGCCATTTTACAAGGGCAGTATCATATATGGATCAGGTTCAGAGAAGGTGGACAAGTACATGGAGGAATGTCCATACTTGGGAGTGTGCTATTGGGGATGCTTTATCATCTGGTACAAGCTAGGGTGGAGTGAACAGGGGCTATTGTTTGGGGGCTCCATTGTTCCTGCTAATCAAAGCATCCTATCTCTAGTTCCTGTTCTTACTTAACTTTCTTTGACATTTACAAGAAGGCAGCTAGCTAACTTTGCTAATCTGGCCATAAGTTTGCCTGTTGTTTTCAGCAGATACTGGTTTCCCAGTATGTTCCTCACACCAGGACTTTTGCCCTCTTGAGAGCCCCCCTGCCTGACTACATTTTAACTTGACCAGCAGGAACTCTGGCCACCAAGACAATAGCTCTGATAATTAGGAATGGGACTTTCCACAGCTTCACAAATATTACATATTTTAGGAAATAATAGCTATACTAAATATATCTCTGAACAAATATTTTGTTATGCCAATTTTAAAACTTATTTTTAAGTGTCAAAAAATTATTTTATTATTTCCACAGTTATTTTGTTACCAAATGAACAATCATTTTTAATAATTTTACTTGCCTAAAATATAATTTGTTTTTGCTTTAGTCTGATTCTTAAATATGAGAATCATGCTTTTTTATCAACATAACACAATAATTATACACAAAATTACTTAGAATGACAATTAAGAAAATAAAAATCTGGTCTCCCTGGTGGCACAGGCAGTTGAGAGCCGCACTGTGAAGCTGTCCACAGCCTCTGCAGCGCGGGTTTGACCCCGGCCAGCCAGAGAGAATCCCAGATGGCGCAGCAGACCTCTCCTGCCTCTCCCACTGCTCAGCAGTGTATTTTGTCAGTCTGCCTGTTCTGTTCCCCGCTCTCTTTCTGGTGAGTCCTCTCACCCTCCTGAGCATCTGGCCTGTACACCGGTTCTTGTATAAATAAATAAATCTTTTTTATTTTAAAAAAGAAAAGTAAAAGTATCTAAAATTCAATATTAGCCCTCTCTTTTCTTGCTATTTATGATGCTATATAAATTCTGATCTAGAATTTTCTTCTTTTTTAATATTATTTATTTTTAAATTTTATTTTTATATTCCCCATACAATTGCAACCCCCTTATTTTGACCCCAATCCCTCCCCTCCCCGCCCCCTACCCCTCATAGAGTGTCTCTGGTTCATAGTTGTTTGTTGATTATGATTTTCACTTTCTTATAGTTATTCATTTTCCTGGTCTCTTATTTAAGTTTTCTAGATTCCTGCTATGAATGAGACCATCCGGTATTTTTCTTTTTCTTTCTGGCTTATTTTGCTGAGCATGATCCCTTCCAGCGCCATCCATGTTGCTGCAAATTGCATGTGTTTATCTTTTTTGAATGCTGAGTAATATTCCATGGTGTATATGTACCACATCTTCTTGATCCAGTCATCTATTTTATTTTTATATAAGAACTGGGGTACAGCCCAGAGGTGCGAGAGGTGTCACCAGAAACAGATGGGGAGCAGAACAGGCAGACCAAAATACACTGCTGAGGGGAGCAGCAGGCAAGACAAGAGGTCGGCTGTGTCATGTGGGTATCTCCCTGGCTGGAGGGGAATCAAATGTATACTGCAGAGGCCATGGGCAGCTTCACAGCACAGCACTCAATACACTGCACCACCAGGGAAGCCCTAGAATTTTCTTCTTTGAACACATGATATAACACAGTCTCTAATCATTTCAGATATAACAAATCTCAAGCAGTAAGAATGTTTTAATACTATTAATATGACAGAGCTGGGTACTGAGTTCTTCTTTGTTAACTACTTAAAGATGGTATTTTCTACCAGAATCTGCTTTACTAATTGTTTTGTTGTTGTAAATATTGGTATTGTTGTTTGTTTTTTGCCTTGAAATATGCCATAAAATTATTTTTAAATTTCCCCCATAACTTCAATATATTTTTCTATCTTCACTTTGCTTTAAGAGCATAATTTATCATAAGTACAATTTATTCCAAGTATCTTGAGATAACTGTTATTAAATTATGAAATATTTATTTAGAGAATAATCATTTACAGGTTTTGTTTGTTTGTTTGAATCATTCATACCCTTAGTGCCTTTCAGTCAGTCTTAGGCTACAAAAATTTTACGTATTTCGCAGTGGTGTGCTCAGAAATAGCAAGCATGCCTCAGAAATATGTAAAAATAACAGATAATGTTTCCTCTTTAAAGATAATGTACTACTAGGAATTGCAACTTTAAGTAGCACCAGAATTTTTATTTGAATGTGTTTATGTTTGACTAAACTCCTTTGCAGGCTTGAATTATTTATTGCTGGCTTGTTCAATTTGTCGAGAACCTGAACAGTTGATTTTTGGGAAGCTGCATATTGAACTTTATTTGTATCCTTCCCAAATTGTGTATCCTGTAACTGAATTAATCTTTCTAGCTTGTGAAAATCTCTTTAGAAACTGTAATTGTCACTTATCATTTACTTGTGTTTCATCCCACTGTGTCAAATATTAGGAATATTAATAAATATTGTAGTTTATATTTTCTTCTAGGTCCATGATAAGAATGTACTTCCTGCATTCTGTAAGTTAAGTGAATTTTTGTGATTTGGTTTGCCCAATAAAATTAGCCTACATGTCTTGTATCATTTCTGGATAAAAAGGAAAAAAAAAAACAGTAAGAACCAGTTATTTTCCCCTCTGTCATTGTGATTAGCAATATTAAATATAATGGTTGATCCATAAGCCTGGGTTGTGGAGTGAAAAAGTCACAAAACAGAGATTACTCATGAGCCTGACATTAACATGATGTGAAATAACAATAAATAATCTATTCTTGCTGTCCAATGTGGGTTTGCAGTGCTACTTTCTTCATTATAATCACTCAGAGACCCAGGCTGATGGTAGTAGATCTTGACACATGCTTTCTTCATCTTTGTGGCAGGGAAAGTGAATATGGGAGAAGATTGCACATACTCCTCGAGTTTTAGTAATATGGTATTCAGAAAAGACACAGTATTTTTCACATTTCATTGGTCAAAAAAAAATCATATAGCTACATCTAACTTTAAATTGGTAGGATGTCTGAATTATCTGTTAGCAATTCAGTATAATCACCATATCCTTTAAAAATCTGTTCTACATAACAATGGAGAAGCTTGTAACTACATTTCAAGAGTCATCTTTTAGAAAGCAGGAGATAAGCAGAGGCTATTATTCCCTGGAAGTAGTTACAAGAACACAAGTGAGCAGATGTAAGATTCCCAACTGCTTCTGGGTGAGAACTGAGAACAACCACTGCTGCCAACTGAGATAAGTGAAGGGAGCTTTCCTAGAAATTCCTTTAAAAAGGCAACAATTTCCAACTAGATTTTGACAAATGCCTCTTGCCAAGGTATTTAACTCTGCATCCCTAACCTCATGGTGGCAGCTTTTTGCCTCTTCATAAAAAGTCTCTATTCATAAATCTTCCAATTCATAATAAACCTAAATTTCTATATTAATTTATATTCAGAATATTTACAATGATAGCTTTCTGAAAAATTAAAACACACACAAACTGGTACAGTAGAAACATGAAAACTTACCAAATTTTCAGAAGGAGGATAATGAAAATATTTATGATCAACCTTAGTAACTACTGTACATACTACATACCCACAGATAAACCTTAGTCTTTATTTCAAAATATATGATTTCACTTATATGAGGTTGTTAATCTCAAACAAAAAGCCATCAGTTGTTTTTAGAAACAAGGTTGGTTTATTTGGAAGCAAAACCTAAAAGGGCAGTTTGGAAAGTAATGTTTCATACAGAAATTCACATGCACTTTGCTAAATCAAAGACCAGCCACCCTTATATTGTCTTTGGAGGGCCTCTTTCCTTCATCTGAGACAGTGAAGTCACTTTCTTTCAAAGATACAAGACTTGTCAGGCCCTGTTGTTTACTGATTTCTCATGCAAGGGTACTCACTTCTAGTCTCTTGATTACATTAAAACTGGGTTTCTGTATATATTTTTTTCACATTCTCCCTTTTGGTTTAGCTCATTCTCCAAAAGCATTACCACCAAGTAGATACAGTATCCAATAATCTGTTGTCCCTCAGTGCCTGGAAGGACTTTTCCTATGTCTCATGTATGTTGGAGGAATGGCAATACAAACTGGGAATCTATTGAGGCCATATGAGAGTAACAAGGAAGACAGAAGAGAGAAAGAGTAGCTAAAGTCTATGTATTATTGAAGTCATAAGCTGTACAAAACCTTGGTATACCAATTCAGCATCACCTTATTAGGTTTATAGTTTCTACAAAAATTTTACAAAAATTTTACAGACAAGTACAGAACTGAACACTAATTATATAAAGCAGAATCAAAACAATATTAAAAGTTATTTTGATTGATAGTGTTATTCCAGAAGCCAAAACCAAAGTTAGCCAGCAACCAAAGCACATGTCTCTTAGTTTTATGTAATTAAACTCCTGCTTTTCCAGAAAACTTTATATGTGCAACAAGTGAAATTGCTATCACACAGATGCCCCCGTGCACAACAAATAGATAATCAAGGGCTATGTGATTATTCAGAACATTTTAACTTATGAATCAAAAGTTGTTGCTAACATGACACTTGTTTTGACTGTGGAATTGGCTGGTTCTCCTAAGGTTCAGGAGAAGATTGGGTTTTTGCTTGTTTGAATGGCAAATTCAATAATCAGAAAGGATTTACCCTTTTGTAACAGATTGGGAAATGTGGATAAGCGTATTCTCTATCCATCCACATGAGGAATTGAGAAAATTAGGCAAGAAACATGAAACAGGCCTGGTTGGGTTATTTTAGTGAGGACATCTCCTAGGGTGTAACCTATTTTTCATTTTACTTTTTTATTTGAATCTGTATTTTCAGGTCACCAAATGGCATACAGATCCAGTCAAGATTTGGTGCTTCCTTCAGATAACCTATTGAAATCCAAGAATCTAGTCCCTGAATTTTGACTACATAAGGGTTCATCAATAGTACATGATAGGGTCCTTTCTTTGTAAAGTTTTTCTGCAGAAGTTTTTTTTCCAAAAATTGAGATACTCAGGTTGTAGAGTGTGTTGCTTAAGTTCTTGTCTTCCTGGAGTGTTCTGTGAAAGACTTGCTCAACCAGAACATGGTCATTTTTTTTTATATAATCAATTGTGCATTTACATTATCAAAGTATATTGTTTTTTAGTCAACTCTGAATCAAAGGGGCTGAAACTAAATGCACTGGGTACACTTTAGTTATCTCAAAGGGTGAGAGTTTATGAGCTCCAAAAGTATTTGGATCTGAGATTTAAATAGTGCAAAGACAATGGTTTTGGTCAATGTATTAGGAGGGTTTGTACAAATGTGGCCAGTTGAGTTTTGGAGCATTTGACTAAACCAGATGATTCAAGATAATAGGCGGTGAAAATGTTGCAAACAGTTCAAACGGCATAAACTTGTTGGAACATATAGCTTGCAATATTGGTTCCCTGATACCTATGAAGTTCAAAAAGATTTCCTCAGGTAGGTATAATCTTTTCCAAAAAGCACTTTGGCTACAGAAGAAGCAGTAGCCTATTTACAAGGAAAAACCTTAGTCTAGTGAGAAATCACAGATCATGACTAAAACATATTGATATCCATGACATGGGGTTAACTATATGAAATCCAATTACCAGAACTCCAGTAGTCCATGAGTCAACTTAAAACTTCAGGAGCTGTGAGAACAGGCTTTCATGGATTATACTTTGAATAGATTTGAAAAGCAAGATAGGCAAATTTTTGTAGCCTTATTATTTTGCCACCTATATTGCTCCACAATTGCTATCATTTTATTAATAGACCATTAGTTTAACACATATATAGTAGTTAGGAGTGGAAACTTTTAGAGTCTCCAGTAGGGCTGAGTTGTTATTTGGTCTAAACCAGAGCTTTCTCCTGTCATACTAAGAGTTACTTATTTCTTCGCTGGGGTCAATTGTTAAGCCCCTCTTGTCAGTTCTTCTAAGTTATCAATTGAAGAAATGTTCCTTTGGACCATGACAGAGGTTCGTTTACTACTACTTCATTGAAGAGCAGCAATCATTGTGTAAGGAAAAGCAAAGTTTCTAGAGAGTCAATTTTATAATACCCTGGAATCTTAATAATAGCCTAGGCAATTATGTAAAAGTATAGCATCCAGCACTTCTATAGGGTAGTTTTTAATTTTGTCTCCCCTGCATATAAAAAAGTCATGTTGCTCCCACCACATTCCAAATCATGAATTATTCCAAAAGCACATCTATTATCAGCACATTATTGGAAGTTTTGCCCTGGTCTTGGGTACAATCCTGCATGAGCACATTTAATTCAGCTTGTGACAGTAGTAACTAAAAGTTCCACATCAGTTATATCAAAAGGTGTTGATGTTATATATCTAGCAAAATATTAACCCTTTTCACCTTTCAAAACTGAGCCATCAGTAAATGATGAGATGTAGTACCCAAAGGAGATACTTGTAGATCATTTGGACATGATCTATCAATACAAGTTAGTCAAACGAAACTTCACCAGTAGCAAATAGAACAGTTACTGAGGTGAAGTTATTATAACAAGAAAGAGTTATATGAGGATCAGACAGCAAAGATATTTTATAGGAGGTAAGGTAACTTACTGAAAAATGTTGAGTGATAAACATTCAAGTGGGTTCATACTACATGAGATAAAAGAATGATTATAGGGGACCCCACAACAACTTCCTGAGTCTCCTTAACCAAAAGAAAAGAGAGTATCATCTTGTCACTAGGTACAGTTACTGACTTTGATAATCTATAGGTCAACAGTGGCCCCTGAGCCTTATGGTGAACACACCAAGATCATCCCCTTTCTTTTCATATACAGAAAGGGAGAAGGCAATCCGATAATTGGATATTCATAGGCAGGTAGGTTAATTAAACTCTCCAATAAGGCCTTGAAGACCATGTTATTGCTTTCTTCACACAGAATTTAGTCAGGGTTATTATTTTAAAGTTTACAGAGCTTCTGCCATAAGAGAGAAATTTGGAATCTGATTTTGACAATAACCAACTAACCTAGATAACTTCAGAGTTGGCAGTTAATCTTGTGTTTGGGAAAACTCAGGACATTGTTACATCAGTATAGATCTAGGTGTAACTCTTATATTAGATTTTGTAAATATCAAAATTTTACATAAGTAAACTCTAACATCTCTTTGGAGATTTTGTATGCATGGGGCTAAAAGCTTTGGTGAGTGTATAGTGCCTTTCTCTACAGAGACTTTGGAAGAAAGCAAAATATATCATTCACATAGTGCAACAAGTTAGAGTCTCTAAGAAGCTTTATATTAGCCATATCAACCTTTGCAATTTGTGAGAAAAAAGTAAAACACTGAGGCATCACTGTCCAGGTGAATTGTCTTCCTTCCCAGGTAAAGACAAATTGACTAAAATACACACCACCTAAATCAATTACAGTGAAGAAATTACTATCATTGCAATGGATGTTAGTAATATATAAGGGCTTGGTACTCATTCTACATTGAATGCGTAGAAGTGACAATCTTCTTTATTGCTTGCAGGTTGAGGACAAACCTTCACCCTTAGCCTTTGGGTTTTCTCCAGGTAAAATCTGAGTATGTCAAGGGCTACAGTAAGGAATAATAAAGCCTTTAACCTTGAAATCTTTTATAGTAGGTTTTATGTCTTTTTTTAAAAAGATTTATTTATGGGCCTCTCCGGTGGCGCAGTGGTTGAGCACTGGGTTGCGAAGCTGCCCGCGGCCTCTGCAGTGCCGGTTCAATCCCCGGCTGCTCCCCGGCCATCGGAGGAGGATCCCACATGGCGCGCAGACCTCTCCTGCCGCCCACTGCTCCCCTCAGCAGTGTACTTCGGTCCTTCTGCCTGCTCTGCTCCCTGCTCTGGCTCTGGTGAATTCTCTCACCCTCCCGCGCTTCTGACTGTACCCAGTACTTGTATGTATGTATCAATCAAACAATCAATAAATAAATCTTAAAAAAAAAATAAAATAAAATAAAAAGATTTATTTATTTATTTATATAAGAACCAGTGTACAGGCCAGATGCACGGGAGGGTGAGAGGATTCACCAGAGACAGAGTGGGGAACAGAACAGGCAGACATGAAATACACTGCTGAGGGGAGCAGCGGGCATGACAGGAGAGGTCTGCAGCGCCATAGGTTTTATGTCTTCAAAGGCTTACTTGTAGGGTATCAATTCTGGCAAGAGGTTAGAGGAATATATTTGTTTTGAGTGATTTTTAAAGATTTATTTTTATTTATGCATGCAAGAATTGGGGTGCAGGCCAGAGTTGTGGGGGTTGAGAGGATTCAACCAGAGACAGAGTGGAGAGCAGAACAGGAAGATCTACTGAAATACACTGCTGAAGGGAGCAGTGGGCAAGACAGGAGAGGTCTGCTGTGCCATGTGGGTTAGCTCTCTGCCCGGGGATCTAAATCCTGTGGCAGTGGCTGGTGATAGCTTGGTAGTGCTGAGACTTTAACCCCTGTGCCACCAGAGAGGCCTAGAGGTATATATTTGAATCTTGACAGGAGGGGCACTATGAATTTTGCCAACATCAGTAGGAGATTTTGCTCTAAATAGAATGGTATCTAATTCATAGGAACAAATGATCATTGTGCCCTGAATCAACTTTAGTACCATCAGAGACAGGGCAAATAAAATATGTTAGAGTTTCACTTCATTTACTTGCTTGATTATTTTGATTGTTGCTGTCAACTTTTAGAATTATTATCTCCATTTGGAAGAGTAAGATTCCAGTGTACAATTTTTCTAAGAAATCTCTACTTAATAAGTGAATAGGAGTAGAAGCACGATGGAGAAAAGAATAGGTATGGTTCAAGGTGCCTATGGTTCAAAGTCATAAGTACCAAAACAGGAATTCTTTGCTGTTTTAATACAGCAAGGCAGGGGCTTTTAATAGCTTTGGTGTTGAACAATTAGGAATCAGTGTCAATAAAACAGAGATTTATCCGGAGATTTGTCTCTCTGAGCTAATTAACAGGGAGAACTGGAAAAAGTCCCTGAAGTTCCTGGAAGACCAATCATTGGTAATGAGAAGGAAATTAGAAGGCTGGAGAGGGCTGCCAATATTTGCAACTCTTAAGTTTGTAGCAATCTCTTTTCCAATGTTCTGACTTGTTTACATTAATAACAAAAACTAGCAGGTTTTTGGTTTTGTATAAGGACCATCATTTGGCATAGTTGAAGATTAAGGATCTTAGTATTTTCTTTTGGTGTCTTATCTATGGTATGAGCAAACTGATTTGTCCAATTAATCAGATCAGAAGTAGATATGGCTTTTCACATTATTTCTTTTGAGTAAAAGAGAAAGCTCTCAGCATAGCCCATTAACAAAAAGATTTTAAAATTACTGTTGTGGACTTAGCATCAGAAGGTAAACCTGAATGTTCTTTGGAAACAATTTGAAGCCAATTATAATAATCATGAAGAGGCTCATCAAGCTTTTGTATACAAGCCTGAATTTTGTTTCAATCAATAAGCTTTAGAAAAGCTGTTGGAATAGTTTGGTAAAGTATATAAGCAAAAGTCTTCTGCCAAAAGTTAGGGGTTTATTTATCTAGATCCTTTTCAGGATTTTTCCATTTGGCAAGGTCATAGAATATTTGGCTTCACTCTCACCAACATGCATGTGAATTAACTGATATAAGTCAGAAAAAATATGTTGATAAGTTGAAAAATGTTAAACTCTTTAGCAAAACTATGACGATACTCAGTTACTTTAGGAAGCTCTTCTATATGGTTGATAATTCAGCTTTAGTGCAAGAAACATGAGATCTGAGGCATGTCTGTATCCTCAGATATCTTAACTTTTTTTTATTTATGCATACAAGAACTGGGATACAGACCAGAGGTGTGGGGGTGAGGGGATTCACCAGAGACAGAGAGGGGGACAGAACAGGCAGATTGCCTGAAATACACTGCTGAGGAGAGCAGCGGGCGAGACAGGAGAGGTCTGCTTTGCCATGTGGCTCCTTGTCTGGCTGGGGATGGAACTCGTGCTGCAGAGGCGGTGGATAGCTTCACAGTGCTGTGCTTAACCCCTTGCACCACAAGGAAGGCCCCAGAAGTCTTAACTTTAAGGAATAGTTTTTTTTTTTTTTTAAGTTTAGAGGAAGAGCATTCAGAAGGAGCATTCAGAAGGAGCCTCAGCGCCATAGATAGTTCAGCAGAAGAAGTAGATTCTTGCAAAGAGGTAGACTATAAAAAAAGGGAGGACAAAGGTGGCATGAGAGGTGGGGTCTGAACACATTGCTGCAGCTGTACATGGGGAAACGAGGATGGGGAGGAGACAGTAAATTCAGAAACCATTTTATCACTCAATTTTTTGTTCACCTCAGTTAATTTTAAAATTTTATTTTGGAACATGGCGGCGAGGAGACGCTGCGAGTAAGATCTCCCATTAAAAAAAGTTAATAGGGAGGAAAAGCGGCAGGTCCCAGTGAGAACTGGGACACGGAAGATAAACGGGTGACTCCAGCAAACTACCCGAAGAAGAAAGTGGCCATAAAAGAGGACTAGAAGGGAGGGAAGCGCAGAAACCTGCTCCCCTCCCCCGCCCGCAGAGGCGGCACTCTCCGACCAGCAGAGAGGAGGAAAACAACAAACCAAAACGGCCACCAAGAACAAACGACGTAGCAAGCGGGACTGTGAGTGGAAAGGAACTATTGCAGCTACCACACCCCGTGAACGGGAGCTGAGGCGAACCCTGCAGGATTCGCCGCAGCGGTGAGCGAACGGCTCCGGGCGCCATTAGAGAAGAACAAAGACCCCAGGAGACGCGCACACAGCCCGGGCTGCCGGTAAGCTTGCGCGCGGAAAGTGGCGCGCTCCGCGCTTGAAAAGCAAGTGCAGACCAGGATCGCGGCTGCCCAGGTCCCCGCGCCTGCGACCTAGGCTTGGGAGACGACCTAGGCTTGCGGGGAGACGCTCAGAGGTCCTCACTGAGGTGAAGGTCCCTCCCTGAGTAAGCAGGAACCAGGCGCCCAGGCACGGGAGCAGTGCAAAAGGCGCCATTCCCGCGCCACTGAACTGGGCTACAGCCCGCGTCCTGGAACTGAGGGCTTTGGAACTGAGACCCGGGGCACGAAATTAGGGGCGTGGGTTCCCCACGACGGTGGGGCACAAGGCAGACACAGCACCCCAAAGCCGTTGAGGTGTACCCTACCATCCCCGCTTTGCTCCCTGTCCCACGGGGTGGAAAATCAGCTCCCCAAGGGCTCTAGGAGAGATCTTTGGCGCCACCTAGCGACTTGACCCCAGCACAGGCTCCTGAAGGAGCTAGTGGCCAGCTGGGGAGTTAGCCCACACCCGGCCCCTTCAGAACAAGTAGTCTGAGCCCACAGGGAGAGCGAGCACCCACAGCCAGGGCAGACCAGGCACGCAGAAGAGTGTGCCTGACACCAGACGCGCAGGGAGTGTGTCCCACATCACAATTTTAGAACAGGGACATTTCTTCAGTAAAGACTACCTGCAGAAGGCTTCCTCAGGAGCCAGAGGTGAGCGGGGGAAGTTCGCCCACGCCAGACCCCCTCTGGCCTGCAGTCCAAGCCCAGAGGGGGAGCAGGAACCCACCGCCGGGGCAGACTAGGCGCACAGGGGAATGTGTCCCCACATCGACATTTTAGGACAGGGACCTTTCTCCAATAAAGACTGCTTGAAACTGACAGATGACTCCTGGAGGAACCAGAGGGGAGAAGAGAAGCCCACCCAAGATGCCGGCCAGTCCCAACAACACAGTGTCCCAACGCATACGGCAAATTAGAAAACAGACAGTAGGGAGGAGAAGAACCCCACGCAACCTAGCAACTCTCCAGAGAAAAAGCACACCACAAAAAGAAAACCAGCCCCCACTTTGCAACGACAGTAACTTGGAAGAACTTCTGAGCCTTCCAGAAAGAGAATTTAAAATTGCCGTGATTAAAAAACTGACAGAAGTCATAAAGGAAAACAATGATAAGGGAAAAATAATCAACGATCAGAAGAATGAAATTGAGTCACTAAAGAGGGAAGTAAAAGAAATGCAGGAGATCAAAGAATTAGTGGAAGAACTAAAGAATTCTGGGAAAAGCAATGAAAGCAGAATTGATGAAATGGAAGAACGAATAAGTGCTCTTGAAGACACAGAAATAAAAAGAACCAAAACAGAAAAGGAAAGAGAAGTACGAAGGAAAAAGAATGAAGAAAGACTTCGGGAACTATCTGACTCCATGAGGAAAGGAAATATAAGAGTTATAGGAATACCAGAAGGAGAGGAGAGAGAAGCAGGAACAGAGAAAATATTCAAAGAGATAATTGAAGAGAACTTCCCAAATGTGAAGAAGGAGCTGAAAATTGATATACAAGAAGCAAGAAGAACACCAAACTTCCACGACGAAAGAAAAAATACAACAAGACACATAATAGTAAAGCTCCCAAGAATCCAGGACAAGGAAAAAATAATGAAGCTGGCAAGAGGGAAGAAACAGATAACATTCAAAGGAAAGCCAATCAGGCTGACATCAGACTTCTCCGAAGAAACACTACGGGCAAGGAGAGAGTGGAGGGACATAGTCAACAGACTCCAAGAAAACAGATGCCAACCAAGAATACTCTATCCCGCAAAGCTCTCCTTCCTCTTTGAAGAAAGAATATGGACCTTCCCAGACAAACAGAAACTCCGGAATTTCATTGCAACTAAACCCCCACTCCAAAAAATACTACAAGGAGTCCTAAAGCCAGAACCTCAGAGGGACGAATAACAATGAAAGAAGGCCAAAAAAAAAAAAAAGTTATTAAAAGAATAAATAAATAAAATCAAAGGAAAGACAAACACAATGGCAAATACAGATGTTAACATATCAATATTAACTCTAAATGTAAATGGACTAAACTCTTCAATAAAAAGACACAGAGTTGCAGCCTGGATTAAGAAACAAAACCCAACCTTTTGCTGTCTCCAGGAAACACATTTAGCTACAAAAGATAAAAATAGGCTCAAAGTTAAGGGATGGAAAACAATCCTACAAGCAAATGGACCAAAAAAGAAAGCAGGAACAGCTATACTTATATCAGATAAAACAGATTTCAAACTCAAAAAGATAAAAAGAGACCCCAATGGTCACTACATTATGATCAAGGGGACAATACTTCAAGAAGAAATAACACTCATTAACATATACTCACCAAACGAAGGAGCACCAAAATATATCAGACAACTGTTGTCCTCTCTGAAAACAGACATCAGAGAAAACACATACGTAGTGGGAGACTTCAACACACCACTATCAACAATGGATAGATCAACAAGACAAAAAATAAGTAAAGAAACCAAAGCTCTAAATAAGGACCTAGAGCAATTGGGCTTAACAGACATCTATAGAACACTAAACCCCAAAAAAACGGAGTACACATTTTTCTCAAGCGCACACGGATCATTCTCCAGGATCGATCACATACTGGGGCACAAGACAAACATCAACAGATACACCAAGATTGAAATCATATCAACCATCTTTTCTGACCATGAAGGCATCAAACTAGAAATAAACCATAAAAAGAAGGCAAGGAACTTTCCTACCTCATGGAGATTAAAAACCACACTACTGGAAGACCACTGGACTAATGAGGAGATCAAAGAAGAAATTAAAAAATTTCTTGAATTGAACGACAAGGAGGACACCAATATCCTAAATGTATGGGATGCAGCAAAAGCAGTAATAAGAGGAAAATATATAGCAATAGAAGCTCACATCAAGAAACAAGAAAGAACTCAAAGAAACAACCTAATCTCGAAGCTCAAAGATCTAGAAAAAGAACAACAAAAAAACCCCAAAACCAGTAGAAGAAAAGAAATAATAAAAACCAAAGCAGAAATAAATGAAATTGAAACTAAAAAAACAATCCAAAAGATCAATGAAACCAAGAGCTGGTTCTTTGAAAAAATAAATAAAATAGACAAACCCCTAGCCAGGCTCACAAAGGAAAAAGGGGAGAAAGCACAAATAAACAGGATCATCAATGAAAGAGGAGAAATCACAACGGACACAGCAGAAATCAAAAGAATAATCAGTAACTACTATGAGCAGTTATATGGAAACAAGTTTAATAATCTAGAGGAGATGGACAAATTCCTACAACTCTACAATCACCCAAAGCTAGATAAAGAAGAAATAGAACACCTAAACAGACCAATTACAATTAGCGAAATTGAAATGGTAATCAAAAAGCTCCCCAAAAACAAAAGCCCAGGACCTGATGGATTTACAAATGAATTCTACCAAACATTCAGAGACGAATTAGTGCCTATCCTTCACAAACTCTTCCAAAAAATTGAGAAGGAAGGGACAATACCAAACACGTTCTATGAAGCCAACATTACACTAATACCAAAACCGAACAAGGACAACACAAAAAAGGAAAACTACAGGCCAATCTCCCTAATGAACACTGATGCAAAAATCCTCAATAAAATTTTAGCCATCAGAATCCA
The DNA here is from genome assembly GCF_964194135.1 of Talpa europaea. NCBI lineage: Eukaryota > Metazoa > Chordata > Mammalia > Eulipotyphla > Talpidae > Talpa > Talpa europaea. The sequence continues at coordinate 65,909,431 of NC_140075.1, read as the reverse complement.
ACAATGTATCCATAAGATAATTCACCACGACCAAGTAGGATTCATTCCAGGGGCACAAGGATGGTTTAACATCCGAAAATCAATCAACGTTATCCAACACATCAACAAAAAGAAATATAAAAACCATATGATAATATCAATAGATGCTGAGAAAGCTTTCGACAAAGTGCAACACCCATTCATGATAAAAGTCCTTGAAATTCTTGGGATACAAGGAACATACCTCAACATCATAAAGGCCATCTATGACAAGCCAACAGCCAGTATCATTCTCAATGGTGAAAAGCTGAAAGCAATTCCATTAAGATCTGGAACAAGACAAGGATGTCCACTCTCACCACTGCTTTTCAATATAATACTGGAAGTCCTAGCCAGGGCAATAAGACAAGAGAAAGACATCCAAGGAATCCAAATAGGAAAAGAAGAAGTCAAACTATCACTATTTGCAGACAATATGATATTATACATAGAGAACCCCAAAAACTCCACAGAAAAGCTAATTCAACTCATCAATCAGTTCAGTAAAGTGGCAGGATACAAAATCAACATGCAAAAGTCAGTAGCCTTCTTATACACAAACAATAAATCTGAAGAAGAAGAAATCAAAAAAACCATCCCTTTTGTTATTGAAACAAAAAAAATCAAATATTTGGGAATAAATCTAACAAAAGAGGTAAAGGACCTATACAAAGAAAACTATAAAACACTGTTAAAAGAAATAGAAGAAGACACAAAGAAATGGAGAGACATCCCCTGCTCGTGGATTGGAAGAATAAACATTATTAAAATGGCCATCCTTCCAAAAGCAATATACAGATTCAATGCTATTCCAATCAAAATTTCAATGTCATTATTCAAAGAAATAGAACAATTATTGATGAAATTCATATGGAATCACAAAAAACCCCGAATAGCCAAAGCTCTCCTGAAAAAAAAAGAAGGGAATGGAGGCATTACACTCCCAGACTTCAAACTATACTACAAAGCCATAATCATCAAAACTGCATGGTATTGGAACAAGAACAGACATACAGACCAATGGAATCGAATAGAAAATCCAGAAATAAACCCACAGATTTATGGTCAACTAATCTTTGACAAAGGAGCAAAGACTATGCATTGGAGCAAAGAAAGTTTGTCCAATAAATGGTGCTGGGAAAACTGGGTCGCTACATGCAAAAGAATGAAGCTTGACCACTACCTCACACCATACACAAAAATCAACTCAAAATGGATTAAAGAACTAGACATAAGACCTGAAACCATAAAATATATAGAAGGAAATATAGGCGAAACACTACGTGATTTGCACATCAAAGACATCTTTACAGACACATCACCCAAAGCAGTGATAGTGAAGGCAAAGATAAACAGCTGGGACTACATCAAATTAAAGAGCTTCTGCACAGCAAAAGAGACAATAACAAAAACAAAGAGAAACCCCACCAACTGGGAGAACATTTTTGCACCCAACACTAATGATAAAGGACTGATCACAAAAATCTGCAAAGAGCTGAGGAGACTCAACAACAACAAAGAAAATAATCCATTCAAAAAATGGGCAGAAGAGCTAAAAAGAAACTTCTCTGAAGAGGAAATGCAAATGGCCAACAGGCATATGAAAAAATGTTCAACATCACTTGCCATCAGGGAAATGCAAATCAAAACTACCATGAGATACCATCTTACACCAGTGAGAATGGCACATATTAAAAAAACTAGCAACAACAAATGCTGGCGAGGGTGTGGAGAAAAAGGAACTCTTCTGCACTGTTGGTGGGAGTGCAAACTGGTCCAACCACTGTGGAGAGCTGTGTGGAGATTTCTGGTCCTACTAAACATAGAGCTTCCATATGATCCAGCAATTCCACTTCTAGGTATTTACCCAAAGGACACAGAAACATCAATTCCAAAGAACACCTCCACCCCTATGTTTATAGCAGCACTGTTTACAATAGCTAAGCTTTGGAAACAACCCAAATGCCCAAAAATAGATGACTGGATCAAGAAGATGTGGTACATATATACCATGGAATATTACTCAGCATTCAAAAAAGATAAACACATGCAATTTGCAGCAACATGGATGGCGCTGGAAGGGATCATGCTCAGCGAAATAAGCCAAAAAGAAAAAGAAAAATACCGGATGGTCTCACTCATAGCAGGAATCTAGAAAACTTAAATAAGGGACCAGGAAAATGAATAACTATAAGAAAGTGAAAATCAAAATCAACAAAAAACTATGAACCAGAGACACTTTTAGGGGGGCGGGGGCGGGAGGGGAGGGATTGGGGTCAGAATGGGGGGGCTGCAATTGTATGGGGAATATAACAATAAAATTTATAAATAAATAAATAAATAAATAAATAAATAAATAAAATTGCAAAGCACAAAAAAAAAATAAATAAAATTTTATTTTGCAGAGAGGCGATTTTAGGTTCTTGGTAAAGTTTGGAAGCCTCCAATTGAAATAAAATTCCCATTCAGTTTACCAATTTCAGAACATGGCTGTTTTATTCAGTTTTAAGGGAAAAAAAAATTTGGGGAAGTTCAGACATTCACCATTGGAGTTCTAAATTACTTTTAGCTAATTTGGCCCAATTTAGTCAGAAATATACATGTGGAAGAATATACATGTGAAACTGAAACTGGCAGAGTTTCCTGAACTAAAAATACTCTTAAGCAATTTAGATGGCTGAAATCCTGCTTTCTCTTATTATTTGAGCCAGGAATTCCCAAACTTTTCCTCTTCTCCAGAAGAAAACTGAATTGAAGACCAACTTGAATCCTCACACACAAAAGCATGTTCTCATAAAGAAATACCACGTTGTGTTTTGTTTAACTAGCATAGTACTAATCCAAGTATTCACACAAATGCACGATTTTCTAATGGAATAACCAGATCCCAGAACTATTGAGCCAAAGTATAAGCCACCACAATTTCAATTGTATAGCCCTTTTCAAACCTAAAGGCCCAAGCACAATTTTCAAGCATGCATACATATGGCAAAAATCCCAAGTTGGAGAATCTCCTCTAATAGATTGACTAAAAGAGAAGATCAACTCTAGTAAGAACTACCTAAATTCAAAGAATCTGCTAGTGACTGACACAAATTCAAGAGAATAATCATATTCCTCAAGGGTGCAGTGCATGTGCATGGGAGATACCCCAGATAAACAAAGTCTTAGATAAAAGTAAATTTCCGAGTGAGTCTTGGAGAGATCAACACCAAAATGGAAAGCTTGAATCCAGAAGACTTAACTAATTCTCCAATAATAAAACCAACTAAAAGTCTGTTGACAATTTTAGACAATGCTACTGATCAAATACTGCTCTTCTGCAGAATTCTTGTACGGCCCTTCCTTTTGAATTGCTACTTCTAGTGCAATTCATCTCACAAGGAAAATCTTGTAATAAATATATGATAAATCCCCACCAATTAAACTATCAGAACTAAACTATTTTCTTTGTATAAAACAAATAAAATTGCTTATTTTGAAAAAGAATACTATAACTATGATTTGATTATTTTTCTATTACCAAATCATATGCATTATAAATAGTTTGCGGCTGCAATCATCAAAATCCAAAAGTGCAACAGCTGAGTAACTAAAAATCCAATTTAGAATTATTTCATAGTGGTTTGTTAGCTTGTTTGTTTACTTTCACTAGAGACATTTTTAACACTATGAGAAGACATCAAGAGAAAGACAGCACTGAATGCATGGTAGTTTAGAGTGAATTTATATATTTTTTAATTCAAAATGTTTTTGAGCTTAAAGTTATCCACCACACTAGTAGGAAAAGTTAAACTGGAAAGAGTTGTTATGAAAATATCATTCATCAATCATAGATGCATATGCATAAGTCTAAAAAATTCATATTATTAGTCAGTCTTCTGAAACTCTAATAATGAAAGATGCTAACAGTTTGAATGCTTGAATTGCAAATATGTTATGTATTTGAGATTTGTATGCTGAAAGAGATGACTTGAAGGCTTGATATTGCCAAGAATTTTAGTGATCTATTAGAAATTTACTTTGTAATAAAACTAAGTTATTAATACATGTATTAAAATGTTATTTCTACTTGAACATCATTAATGTCCACTGCTGGATAATTTATAATCCTTGTTAATGTTTTGCCTAATGAAAAATGCATTTCATATTAGATCAGTATATAAATCCATAAGGAATTTATATATCTGATCCAGAAGGTATCTTTACTGCGGTTTCATTTGAAAAAAGTAGAAGTTACTTGTTGCCAAGAAATATATTAAATTATAATTTTATTGAAGTGTAAAGATAATTAATTCATTAGACAATTTCATAAGAAACTATTTTTTCCTTAGTAACTTCTTTTATTAGGAAGAACTTTGGGTTTTAATTTAATTGAAGAAGAATTACACTTGGAACATGAGGGCAATAGATAAGATAAATGAATAATTCATTTGTAAATATTATGATATAATGCTTTCAAATTGTTTTATATTAGTTGACTGTACCTAATGTTGCCTTTTTACTTTTTATTGTTTATTTTGTTCGCTAAAGAAAATGTCAACAATGTATTACCTAAACTAATTAACATGGAAAGAATATTTCCTACCAGGGAAATGCCAGGACTATCATGTCTATAATTAATTTTCGGATGATGAAATATATTCTTATACTGTGATAAGTTGAATATCTCTACCATTTGAAAAGTTCTCCAGCTGAATTTATAGGAATGATTATATAAGGTTGATATTTTAGTCCAGATCTTGAAAATAAGCCATTAAAAATAAATCAACTTAAGAATTTCAGATGAAAGGTAGGAAAAACACTACAACCCATGAAACTTGAAGAATCAATTGCAAGAAACTATGTTCACAAGTCCTTGACACAGATTTGAAAGCACTGAAAGTCAAATTGGGAGAAGAAAAGATAAACCAAGATTACAGTTAAAAGAATTAGAAATGCAAAGCCTATACCAAGCATAGTATCTGTTGAAATACATTACTAATTATAACAGAGATGCTTTTTTAAAAAAATATCATTTAATTGATGTAACATTGCATATGTTCATATTTATATGTAATATTTAGGTCTCCCTGGGGGAACAAGTGGTTGTCTCACCACTATGAAACTATGGGCAGCCATGGCAGCACGAGTTCGATCCCCAGCCAGAGAGCTAACCCACATGGTACAACAGACCTATCCTGTCTCACCTGCTGCACCCCTCAGCAGTCAATCTGCCTGTTCTGCTCCCCACTCTGTCTCTGGTGAATCCTTTGACACCCCCACACCTCTGGCCAACACTCCATTTCTTATATGCATAAATAAAATAAATCTTTAAAAATAAAATATGTAATATTTAAATAGATTAAATACTGAAAGTCAGTAGGTGGATGAGAAAATTAGCTACTGACTGATAAATAGAAGGATCTAATGCAAGATAAGACAGAAAGGACAACCTTGACATCAAATTCACTTAATTTTAACCATATATATTCTTTCTAAATATTTTATTTCAACTTCTAGTTTTAACATTTGACATTTTTCTCTCTGAAAAGTGTGTTCTATGTAGTCTTTCTAGTATTTTTTAGGTAGTTTTCATTTTTTTGCTCTCATCATTGCTTCCTTGTCTTTGGAAATATTCCAACTAAATCAATCTACTGGAGACATTGATAAGGATACTTAGGAATCAGAAGAGCAGTTTACTTCTCAGTGACCCCCAACTCTCAAATTCCATTGTCAAGAAGAAGTGGCAGTTTCCCCTACCCCTCTATGCTCTTTTGGTGCTGGCTGAATAATCAAATTAACATCAGAGAGATTAGCAAGAGAAAAAATAATTATGTACACATGGGGAACATATGGATACACAGGATATGGACCTAGGCCTTCAAGAACAGGACTCTTGATGAGGAGAGGGTAGCTGACATGGCAAAGAATAGAGGGTTTGTAATTACTGGTTTGCCCTGACATATATGCATATATCATCATAATGTAAAAATCACTCTTATCATGAGCCACGGTCATCATTCAAAAGCTACTGTACTTATTTAGACAACACTGTACTTCAACTAATAAATAAGCCTAGGGATTATTTTAACAGATGTATTTACAATGTACAGACAGAGCAAAATGACAAAGCAAGGTCAACATGGTAGGCACTGAAGTTACGTAAGTACAAAAGAATATAGGTAACAAATTAAACAACAGTTATTTTAAGGAGATAAGGAATAGGTTTGAAAGAGACTAGAAAGAACAAAGGATAAAATGAAATAAATTGTGTGGATAGTCAAAAGTGTCAAATGGACTTTTCTCAATAACCCCAGTAACCCCAAAGTAAGCTTCTTCCAGTGTCACCTTAATATGACTAAAGTCAATTAAGAAGTATATTATCATTATTTAAAGAAAGCAGATTATTTTAACTTAAGAGCAATGAAGGCTTTAGAGTTTTTTTTGTTGTTGTTCTTTGCCCTATTTCGTAATTGAAGTAATCACTGATCCCCTTTTATGATCCAGCAGAATGTAGTTTGTGTGGGTACCACTTACATGAAGGTTTATCAGTGAACACGTCTTCTCTATCTAAGAATATCATCTCTACTCTCAGATTGAAGATGAGATCTCCCTCTTCTTGCCTGTTATAAAAAGGCCCCCTCACCATTGATGGCCAAGGTCCCTAAACAAAGCATAAATATACCTGGTTCTCCCCATTTTTTATTATAATTTGCAACCATGTAAATTCTCCATACATATTCTTAAACTGTGGGCTTTTTTCCATGATATTAATTCACTGATCTCTCTGAGGTTAATTTGTCTGAAGGCACATTGTTCATCAATTCAGACTTAGAAGAACCCAAATGGAGTGGGATAATTTTTCCCTGTGCCCTGACAATCATATTCAGAAGAACTGGGTATATGAGGGTAGTATTAAAGATAATAGGGATATTTGAAATATTGCTATTGTAATGAAGAAACAAATTCTCAGAAATGTACTTGTAAAGTATAACAGAATCACATAGGGAGTGACAACTAAAATATCTAATCTGGTGCCTCCTGTCAAAGTACTTCAAATCTTTAGAGATACGGGCCAGTATATATACATTTAATAGACACCTCAGATGACCCTACATTCATCAGAATTTAAGAACAATTTCTTGATATTTTAATCTAAAAATATCTCCTTTTATCAGCTCTTTGAAAATTTTCACTGAATGATTTAACTATGAGCCAGCTCACAATTTTCTCACAAAGCCTGTTATGTCTTTAGCAAAAGAAAAAATAAAATGGTATGAAATGCATTCTGATGAAATTCTGAAGATTATACTAAGAGTACATTCATATCAAATGTATCTAATATTGGAATTTTTATGAGAACATATGATAACATTATGTCACTGCATTCTAATGACATAGAGTAAGTAAGAATATGGTAGAAAATGAATTCCAGCAATTGTCAATCTCGTGCTTCTTCTAAAGTATATGCTTTGATGTTTACATATTGGAATGTAAGAACTATGGAAGCATTGAGAGCCACTTGGTATTTCAAAAGAGAATTAAACATCTTCTAGTTAAAAGTTTCATTTGATTATTTGTAGGCAATGCACTGCAATTAGCATTTAAATAATTCAATGTTAGAAACCACTTTCTCTGAGATTAACAATGATTCATTCTTACATGCTGTGTTTTTAATCAAAGAGGTGAAAGGTATAGAGCATAGGGCAGGAACAAAGATGTCTAGTTACAAAGTCACTCTTGCAATTTGCAAGTAATGTGCTTGCATGCATGTTTAAAGCAACTCAAATGTGGTGTCCTGCTATTCATACTTTAATAAGAATATAAATGAAGGATTATTGGTTCTACCAGCAGATGATATTTTTTTAGACATACTGCCTGAACCTTTCTGTTGTTTCCCAACTTTCAAAAATTCTGTAGAATAATGCACCTAATTAATGATATTGTCATTGTCATTTAGGAAACGTGTGGACTCCTGAAAAATCATTATTAATCACAGTCGCATGCATCAAAGCAGAAACCATGAAATTCATCACTGTATTTGTTAGCTAGCTGAAAAATCAGTTCCATTTTATCAATATTGCACTGAAAGTAACCCTATTTTTTATTGAGGATAATTTTTCCCCCAAAATGGACAGTGATCAGAAGAATCATAATATATTTTTCAATACAAACTACTTAATTTATTCAGGCCAAATTGTCTCATCCCAAAGAACATGGTAAATACTACAATAGCAAGGAGGGTTTTTTTTTTTTTTTCCCACTTGCCTCCATTAAAATGGCCTGATTGCTCCTTGTCCATTTCTAAGTGATGGATAATATCCTCTTCTCTTTTGCTTTTCTACCCTATTATGTCCTTTATAGAAAACCGAAAATGAGGCATTTCCTGCAAGCCTGCAGAGAGAGAACACTGAATAGGAAGCTGAAAGGGAGTATAGAGACCAGGATAAAAGGCAGTTATTAAATTTGTGAACTCTATCAGAAGACAAGAAAATAAACTGTACCACTGGCTGCAAGGGTAGTGAAGTATGACATTTCATTTTTATGCAGGTCTCAGCATGATAGAAGTAACACATTGAAGAACACTGTAAAAAAGCAGTTAGTGCATTCATTGAATGCCAGCGTGGCTCCTCCGCTGTTCTTTGGTTGATCCTTTTCTTTTCTGTGTCTTTGTGAACAGTAGTTCAGAGATTCATATATATGAGATCAGACCCACCATCAACCCTTTGTGAATTTTCATGATGAGAGGCTGCAAGCTCATTCTATGTAACTCCATGAGACCAGGTCCAGGTGCACACTTTATATTTTTTCACATTTCTTCTCCTTCAGTGTATGAATGCAATCTCATGCAGCCTCAGTGGTGCTCTCCAACTCTCGCAAACACAATCTCATATAATAGAATTCTTAGATTAGGAATTCTGAGACATTTTAGTGAGTCTTTTTTACTTTAGTTCATGAAAGTTAATATTAAAAATAAATATTTCTCATTCTCTTTGGTCTGTTTAGATAGGACATAGATACTGTGATAAGCAAGTGTAGTACTGTTTTTTTTTTTGCTTATATAATTATAATTTGTTATAAAAAATTTTAAATGAGCTACACTAAAAAATAGTGAACACAACACATTTTAATTTTTTTCCCTTTCATCTTTATAAATCTGACTTCTGCTTTCTCTACCAATTTCGGAGGAACTCTTGAATGGAACCTATGGCTTTTCATATGCTATCAGTCATAAGGAATGAAAAGCACTGTCCTGTATAATTTTAATGTTTCAAATACGAAAAAAAGTATTCCCTTCTTCAACTGAAGCCTAACCTGAGTTTGAAGGTCTAAAGAGGGGAGATAGGTTTATAAGCTGGGCACTATGCTCTAATTCCAAAACAGCATACCAAAGGATCATGGTCCTTCTTGGATGGATTTAGAGAAGGGGAGGAAAGGTTTTCCAGTCTGGGCGCTGGTGTCCTACAGGTGCCAGATGTTTCAGTACATATTTTAATATGTACTTCATCCATCATTATTCAAGAATACTGCAGGCTTTTTCACTTCCAGTTTTGCATGTTTCAAAAGTGTGTTATAACTTTTCTTATATATATATATATATTTTATATATATATATTTGATATTTCATATTAAAATTGTCACACATAGATAATTTTAAGTGGTTTTTGTGTGAATCTAACTTAACAGTCCATGTAGAGTCCCATTACCTGCCAGTACTACAGAGTTTCTGCTAACTTAATATTGAGATATTTAATAAGTATTTTAAAACCTAATGTGAGTTAAAAGTTTAGGTTAGTACTGTTCTTAAAAGTGCTAATAAGGGCCTCCCCGGTGGCGCAGCAGTTGAGCACTGGGTTGCGAAACTGCCCACAGCCTCTGCATCACCTTTTTGATCCCTGGCCACCAGGCGAGTGTCCCACATGGCGCACAGACCTCTCTTGTCTCGCCTGCTGCTCCCCTCAGCAGTGTATCTCAGTCTGCCTGTTCTGTTCCCCGCTCTGGTTATGGTGAATTCTCTCACCCTCCTGTGCTTCTGACTGTACCCAGTACTTGTATAAATAAAAAGGCTAGAACCTTAAGCATCATGAATGTGAGATCATAAAATATTTGTTATAAGCAAGGGTGATTCTATGTTTTGAAATTTTAAAAGAGAAATAAAGAGCTTGACTATTGATAATAGAACCCTTGTTTCTATAATTTAAAAAAAAAAAACTCCTTCACTGTAATATTCTCCTATAATGAGACTTAGATAAAACACTAAATAACAGAAAACTGAATTTAATACAGCTTTAATTTGATCTCATAAAATTTTTCTTATATGATATAGCATGAAGAAGCAGTGATTTAGCAAATAATTACTTACTCTAAGGGTCTAAAGATGAATAAAATTAAATTCCCCTAAGAAAATGCATCTTGTGTCAAAGCAGACATATTTTCTACAGATTTATTTTTAATGATATGAAACATTTCTATCCCCTAGCCCCAATAAATTCACTAAGAGAAAGGCTGTCTTCATTAAAAATCTCAGTGTTTACATAATTCCTCATTAATGCTTTGCAAATAATGGAGAGAATTAATGGTGTGTTTTTCTGCATATTTCAATTGTGAATGATAATCAAACAAAACAAAGCAAATCAAAATAAACAAACAAAAGCAGCCAGTATGAAAAGCAGAATGAAATCAATCCACAGTTTGATAGTGCTAGTTTTCCTTGCAGCCTTTTTTGCATGTGCTATAATATATTTATGGTAAGCACTTGTGATAATGCCAGCAAAATTTTTCCATCTTGCCGCATGCTTAATTTCATCTAACTTGCTTTATGGCAGTGTACTGAAACACAGAGAGAAGATCTGTTTAAACCATTTGTCTCTGTTTCTCTTTGCAGACTGTCAACAGATTTGTTTAAACCAAAACAAAATGCATAAACAATCATGTCTTCTTTAAGCTAACTATACAAGCTAAATCTCAGAACTTATTTTTTTAATATGCTGAAATTTAATGACTCAAATTCTGATTCTGGTCCCAGCAATTTTTTTTTTGGGGGGGGCTATTTTTCTCTAGGTGAAGAATATTTACTCATTTATTACTTTTTATGTTCCTGCACTGTACATTGTTTTGGTTTTATAAATTACACTATATAAATATTGACTATCAAAAGCAGGGTAATTTCAGGTCAATAGTCTGCTAAGTCTACTTTAACTGATTTTTGGATATCAGACCTAAAATGTGGTGACAGGTCCTTACTATGTTTTTTAATTTTGAGAGCACCTATAAAATTCTTCTTGCACAGGTAACTAATATCAAATTATAAGATATACTATTTTATTAGTCTGGTATTTTTAGAAAGGAGCTAAAGCTATGTATGTTTGAATATCATATTTTCAAAAATACATATTTTATACTTATGCCATAATTTGTTTCACAAAGACTTTAAAGGATTTACATGATATACAAAATACAACATGATAAAGTTAAAATAAAGGAAACAAGCAATTAGCAACACTATAAAGGCAAAGGAATGTGGGGGGATTTATGGCTAAGAAAAATCAATGCCAAATTTGCCTTAAGATTTTTAACTTCAAAGACCCAAAAATGAAGATGTTTAGTTAAAAAATATTGCTGGAAAGATGAAATCAAACCAAACCTTTTGTTAGCAAGTATATTATTCTTTATACAAATTGCAGGCCCAACTTCTCTGCTATGTAATAAGCATCATGAACTTATTCTTAAAAGAGACACAGATAAAATGTGTTTCATGAGACTTTTTTTTCATATAATAGCACTTAATATCAATTGGCAAGATCATGTAGCATTACATTTTTGCTAAATATGTCTGTTAGTGGGGCAGTGAGATCTGAAAAATCACCTTTTGCTGATCTATCTACAAACAATGAGTGATTAACTTCAACTATACAATGCTTTATGGAAAAGACTTTCTCTGAATATTGTTTGAATATTACTTTTGTTTTGTCCAAGCACAAATAGTGAACATAACAGTTCTGTTTGCATACTTATTCACTCAATTCCTTAGGGCTGCAGGGAAAGATAAACATTCTTTAGAACAAATCTTGCTATACAATCTAGAAAAGATAACAGAAACATAAGATACTTATTCTCTACAGTGACATAAAGCATAAAACTCTAATTAAAATTTTATCGTATTTTCCCTAAATTCCTCCATACCATAGTATAATTGCAAGATCATAGTCTTCACCTATGAAAACAGAATCAGTCCTTTGCAAGCAGAGTAGTTAGTAGGTCTTATTATATATGCATATATATAAAATATTGATGAAAGAGTTGCGGTACACATCCATTTTCAACTTTTATAGCAGCACACACACAAAAAAGGAAAAATAAACACATTATTGGCACAAATATCAGGTATTATGCATTTGTTCCAGACCATTGCAATAAAGTATTGCAGAAAAGTGAGACACACAAAGTTTTTGGTTTCCCACTGCAAATAAAATATACGTTTATAGTATACAATAGTATACCTATATACTATTAAGTGTGCAGTGTTATTATGTCTAAAAAAAGGCAATGCCAGTACCTTATGAAAAGTACCTACTGCTGAAAAAATATTAAACATCACCAGAGCCTTTAAGACATTGTGATCTTTTTGCAGGTGGATGTTTTGCCTCAATGTTAATGGCTGCAGACTAATCAGGTAGTGGTTGCTGAAGTTTGAGGAGGCTGTGGCAATTTCTTAAAATAAGACAACAATGAAGTTTGCGACTTCGATTGACTCTTCCTTTCGTGAAAGATTTCTCTGTAGCAGGTGATGTTGTTTGATAGCATTCACCCACAATAGAATTTCTTTCAAAATTGCAATCAATCCCCTCAAACTCTGCTGTTATTTTACCAACTAATTTTACATAATATTCCAAGTCTCTCTTGCCATTTCAACAATGGTTATGAAATCTTTATTAGAAATAGATTCTATCTCAAAAACCACTTTTTGTGCTCATACACAAGAAGTAATTACATATCTGTTAAAGCTTGATCATGAGATTGCAGCAACTTAGTCACATCTTCAGGTTCTACTTTATTCTAATTCTTTTGCTATTTCAACCACACCTGTAGTTATTTCCCCCGCTGAAGTCATCCATGAGGGATGGAATCAACTTCTTCCAAACTCTTTTTTAAAAAAATATTTTTAGGGGCCTCCCCGGTGGCGCAGCGGTTGAGCACTGGGTTGCGAAGCTGCCCGCGGCCTCTGCGGCGCCGGTTCGATCCCCGGCTGCTCCCCGACCACCGGAGGAGGGTCCCACATGGCGCACAGACCTCTCCTGCCGCCCGCTGCTCCCCTCAGCAGTGTACTTCGGTCCTTCTGCCTGCTCTGCTCCCCGCTCTGGCTCTGGTGAATTCTCTCACCCTCCCGCGCTTCTGACTGTACCCAGTGCATGTATAAACAAAACAAACAAACAAACCAGCAAACAAATAAATAAAGCATGCCTCTATTAAAAAAATAAATAAAATAAATAAATAATATTTTTATCTATTTATTTTTTGTGTAGAAGAACTGGGGTGTAGGCCAGAGGTTCAGGGGGTGACAGGACTCACCAGAGGCAGAGTAGGGAAGAGAATAGGCAGATCTATTGAAATACACCGTTAAGGGGAGCAGTGGGCAATGTCTGCTATGCCTTGTGGGTGGCTCCGGGCTGGGGATTGAACTGAGGCCACCACGGAGGGCCTTAGTGGTGATAGCACTGAAACTTAACCCATACACCAACAGAGAGGCCCCTTCAAAACTCCTGTTAATGTTGATAGTTTGACCTATTACCGTGAATCAAAAATGTTCTCAATGACATCTGCAATGGTGACTCCTTTCCAGAAGGTTTTGAATAGACTTCACCTAGATCTCTTAGAGGAATCTAACTATGGTGGCCATAGCCTCAGGAAATGTATTGTTTAAGTTATTAGACTTTAATGTTGAAATCACTTCTTGATTCAAGAGCTACAGAATGGGTATTATATTAGCAGGCATCAAGGCCCAATTGATTTATACATCTCCATTGGAAGTCAGGTGCATTGTCAATGAGTAATATTTTGAAAGTATGTTCTTTAATGAACACTAGGTCTCAACAGTGGGCTTATAACTAAAAAAATGTTGTAGGGCCTCCCCGGTGGCACAGCGGGTTGAACAAAGTGCTGTGAAGCTGTCCACAGCCTCTGTCAGCACGGGTTCAACACCTGGCCAGCCAGGGAGATATCCACATGGTGCTGCAGACCTCTCCTGTCTCGCCCGCTACTCCCCTCAGCAGTGTCTTTGGTCCGTCTGCCTGTTCTGCTCTCCACTCTGTCTCTGGTGAATTCTCTCATCCTTCTTGTCCTCTGGCCCATACCTCAATTCTCGTATAAATAAATAAATCTTTTTAAAAAGACATGAAATTGTTGAGCTAGTTAATTGACTAAAATTTTAAGTGATGTTATCCTACCCTACACTTAGCTTAGGGGTATAAAAGTTTAGCTGAGAATTTGGAAATCAAAACATCTATGAAATTGTTGAAACTGGGTCCAAATAAACTAGGCTCTTGCAATGGAGCTGTCTCCTTATCACTTCCCACGGTTAATTGTCTTATTTGTTAGTTTTGTTTCTTATAGCACCTCACATTTGGACTGGTGTCCTAAATGAGTACTGGTTTGTACTAGAGAAAAACATAACATAATACAAAATAGAGAAAAAAAGTTATATACATAGTTGTTTCAGTACCATCTGTTCTTTCCGTCATTGAATCATCTTGACTTCTAAAATCAATTTACATAAATATAAAAGATTATTTCTACAATTGTCATTTTTTTCATTGCTCTGTATGACTGTCTTTAATTAAGCAAGTCTCTCACTGCCCTGATTACTGTAGCTTTGTAGAAATTTTTGATATCATAAATGGTGTTTCCCTCAACTTTGTCTTTTTTTTTAATGTCTATTCATTATTTATTCTGAGTTTCTTGAATTTTCATGTGAATATTTGGACCAGCTAGAAAATTTCTGCAAACTAGTGCATCTGATTTTGAGAGATTGTGTTGATTCTGTAGATCAGTTAAGGGAGTATTTCCATCTTAGTAATGAATCTTTCAGTACATGAGCAAATGGATAACTTTGCATTTGTATGTCCTACTTAATTTCTTTCAACTCCCAGAGTGGTATAAATAATCACAACTCAAGTATTTTTTTCTATATTGATGAATATAGTATAGAATTAGATTTAAACTTTTTCAATAACATATTGCTCTTCCTAGAAGGAAGAACATTGTGTATTTTTAAAACTTTGATTTGGAAAACCATTCAAAATTCATGGTGATTCTACTTCTGTTAAGAAAAGAAAGACACCGGGCCTCCCCGGTGGCACAGCGGTTGAGCGCTGGGTTGCAAAGCTGCCCGCAGCCTCCGCAGCACCGGTTCGATTCCTGGCTGTTCCCCAGCCACCGGAGGAGGGTCCCACATGGCGCGCAGACCTCTCCTGCCGCCCGCTGCTCCCCTCAGCAGTGTACTTCGGTCATTCTGCCTGCTCTGCTCCCTACTCTGGCTCTGGTGAATTCTCTCACCCTCCTGTGCTTCTGACTGTACCCAGTGCTTGTATAAATAAATCTTTAAAAAAAAAAAAAGAAAGAAAGACACCAAAAGTTCATTTTTATTTTATAGTTACGTCTTCTTGGCTCAGAACTTTGGTGAATAAGCCTCCAAACTAATAAATTATAATATTTAAGATTATATATATTATACATAATCTTATATATTATATAATTTAATTTAAATTTATTAATTTAAATTTATTAGCCTTATAATACATTTAAAATAAGAAGATTAACATGGCAGTAAATCACTTGTCTAGTATTTGAAGTGAACATTTTAATTATATTTTACAGAATTTTGACCCCCAAATTCAATCAAGACACTTTTTTTTTACATAATATGTTTGATTTACTATACTCATTTCAGTAAATAAGGTGAACAAGCTACATGTAATTTAAGCCACTCTACTATATAATATCAGAACAAAAAGGAGAATTGTCAAATAGAATCACCACGCCTGTAATGTTATAACTATTCTGCAATACTGTCTTGCATTTATTGTTTCTAAAATCTAAAAGTTTACAAATAGGTCTGACAATTTTAGCAAATACATATATTTTTGTATACACACATTATATATATAAAGCACAATTAATTTTTGAATTTCAGATAAAACAAGGAATAATTTTTCAGTGTAGATATTGTCCTAAATTTTTTATGGAACAAATTTATACTAAAACATATGTTATATATTTGAAATTCAAATATAACTGTTTGTTCTGCAAGTTATCTGAAAAGTCTATGTAATCTGTCTAAACTATGTTCTTACACAGACTCGAAGGATTTCTTTACACCGAGTTCAAGCTTGTTCTTTAATAACACACTGACCTCCATTTATTAATATTAAGACACATGAAAAGAGTTTGTTAACTTTAATAAGCCAAGATTTAATTTGTATCATTTCTTTGGGAAAATGTCCTATAAGAGAAACTATAAAGATTCATAAATCAAAGATTTTATAATGCTTTGTAACACCAGTTGAAATCTGGTACTTGACATGACAAACTTTCTTAGTTAAATCTAATCAATTTTCATAATTTTACTTTGTCTTTTTTTAACTGAGAGATATGTGTTATTTTGCGCCATTAAATACATATGAGGAAACTGAAATTCAATTAATTGCTCAAGATCTTATAGTTGGTGGTATTACATTTAACATGGATCTGTCTTATTCTAAATCCCTGCATTGATTTTTCTTATGCACTTTTCATACCTTTAAATGTCTGCATATGGCTACTTGTGTTATTTAAATGTTTTACTTCACATCTGCACTTCAAGATATTAAGTATCTGAAACCAAAATATAATGATAATCTTAGCATATTTCATAATTTGCTGATAATGATTCAAATCTATTTTATTAGGTAGGAAAAGTAGTGAGGAATGAAATTCCCTTGTTTATTATTTTAGTCATTCTAGAGACATTTCAATACATAAATTTTCATTATTTATCATGTTATATATTGTTATTCTTTGACAAAAACCATTTAAAATAATGCCAGATCGTGGGCCTCCCCGGTGACGCAGCGGTTGAGCACTGGGTTGCGATGCTGCCCGCGGCCTCTGCGGCGCCGGTTCAATCCCCGGCTGCTCCCCGGCCACCGGAGGAGGATCCCACATGGCGCGCAGACCTCTCCTGCCGCCTGCTGCTCCCCTCAGCAGTGTACTTCGGTCCTTCTGCCTGCTCTGCTCCCCGCTCTGGCTCTGGTGAATTCTCTCACTCTCCCGCGCTTCTGACTGTACCCAGTGCATGTATAAACAAAAACAAAACAAACAAACAAACAAATAAATAAAACACGCCTCTATTAATAAATAAATAAATAAATAAATAAATAAATAAATAAATAAAGGAAAAAAAAGGAAAAAAAAAAAAATGCCAGATCGGGCCTGCCCGGTGGCGCAGCGGTTGAGCGCTGGGTTGCGAAGCTGCCCTCAGCCTCTGCAGCGCAGGTTCGATCCCCGGCTGCTCCCTGGCCACTGGAGGAGGGTCCCGCATGGTGCGCAGACCTCTCCTGCCGCCCGCTGCTCCCCTCAGCAGTGTACTTCGGTCCTTCTGCCTGTTCTGCTCCCCACTCTAGCTCTAGTGAATTCTCTCACCCTCCCGCGCTTCTGACTGTACCCAGTGCATGTATAAATAAATAAATCTTAAAAAAAAAACTTATTAAAAAAATAATGCCAGATCATTAATTAAAACAGAGCCTTGTATTTCATTATATTTAATGCTTTAAAGTCTTTACGTTCCTCAATATTACTCCAAGGTAAAAGAAACATTTATATTCAGGACAGTTATGGATTCCCAGTTCTTTGGTACATAGCAAAGTGAAATATAAGTGCTGCTTGTCATTTATTGGATATAGGGTTAAGTTTCACTAGGGTGACACAAGCTGCTTTTCTAACATATTCCCCTGCGGTAATTTAACCAACCAAAAATACCAATAAATCATAAATGGAATTTTGCTTTAGGCTAAATCTAGTTTAATCATATTTCTTCCTGGAAAAAAATATTACTTATAAGATTCAGGGTTATCTACTATGCATATATTATTGGAAAGTGTCACCTACTAACCTTCATGAATCTATGATATAGTTTTAAAGTGTCAAAGTAGAAAGTGAAGACTTTTATTATCTCTTTAGGAAATTGGCAGGTAAGCAACATAGCAGATACATTATACATAGAAAAACTACAATAATCTATAAAAATCTAAGCTTATAGTAACTTATATTCCATAATTTCAATCTTTTTTTTTTTTTTGCTAAGTCCGATAGTCTCAGCCCCAGTTTTAGCCAAAGGCAAAGCTGTGAGATGTTTGAAACCTACCTTTACAATTTTCAGCCTCCCTTTTTTACACTTGTCTCCCAGAGTGGCACATTTTCATTCAGCTCTATCATGTTTCCTCCAGCATTAAGCTCGTAAAACAATACACACTATTTTCAATGTTCATTCAAATTTGTATATCACACCTTCTAGAATTATAATTCAATGTCTGCTTTTTCATTTATTCTACATAAATTGAGTATCATCTTTGTCCAAGTCACTGATGCCGAGTTCTAACAAATAAAGCTCCCTTAAGGAGATCATAGTCCATTGGCAAGGAATAAACCAAAAAAAGAAAGAAAGAAAGAAAGAAAGAAAGAAAGAAAGAAAGAAAGAAAGAAAGAAAGAAAGAAAGAAAGAAAGAAAGAAAGAAAGAAAGAAAGAAAGAAAGAAAGAAAGAAAGAAAGAAAGAAAGAAAGAAAGAAAGAAAGAAAGAAAGAAAGAAAGAAAGAAAGAAAGAAGAGAGAAAGAGAGAAAGAGAGAGAGAAAGAGAGAAAGACAGAGAGACAGAGAGAGACAGAGAGAGAGAGAGGAAGGAAGGAAGGAAGATCTCCAAGAACAAACACAAAATCCTATGCCCTCTTTGTTTTATTGCTACTTCTCTTGTAATAGCTTCCCAGAGTCTGTTATTTATTCTTGTCTTCCACGAATTTTGAGAATCTGGGGATCTATCATGAGCTTTTCCTCATTTCCATCGACTCCTAGTCCTTGGTGATCGCCTACTGTCCAATGAGCTTAAATAAATGGATAATTCTCCAGATAGTTGACTGCAGGCCTGATCTTCCCTGTGAGTTTCAAACTAACATATATAGCCTCTTCCAATGCTTAATAAACACCTTGATTTTTAACACATAAAACAGAACACTTCCTTCTTTGCCTCCTTAAATATGCCATTGCACAAGGCTTTCCAACCAAATATAATGCCATTGCCTATGCTCCAGATGCTTAGGGCAAAAAGCTATCCTTTTTATGACTTACTTTTCAAATAATAAGCTGTAATTTTAAGTTTACTAAACAATAATGTATGTATGATATTTATATATATATATGTGAATATAAGTGTGTTCTTTTTATGTGTGGATAACATATGAAATAGATAATATAGAAAAACATAAACTGGATAATATTTTTATGGGTAAGTCACTGAGTGAAAAAAATGACAAACCAATCTTGCCTCTTTCTCCCATTCTCTTTTTTTTCCCTCTTAGCAGCAATTCATAAATCAACATCTAACCTCCAAGTTATTTTACAATTACCTAACATTTGAATAATGATTTACTAAGCCTTCATATTTCATGTTAAAAGACATGTTTCAAATGACCTTTTTTTCTTTTGTATTTGTATATTATCTAAGGGATAGCTCCTTAGAGTGTATGATTGACATATTATAACCTATGTCATGATTTCCTTTAAAAGTTTTGCTATAATGTGGGTCTCATAATGTGATTTAGATCCTGTTGCCTATGTTTCTATTAATTATTTCTTAAATGTAGTAGAATTCACTGATGGAAACATACAATCCCCAAAGTTTCAAAGGGAGGAGAATTTAAATTAATATTTAAGTTAATTAATAGTTATGGACTAATTAAATCACTTGTTTCTTTAATAAGATCACCTACTTCATAGTAAGTTGTATAAATTCAATGTATAGCCATATCTGTTTCACAAATGCATACACCCACTGAGATGACCACCACTGAGATGACGATATTGAGCATTTTTCTCACTCCCAGAAAGTTCCCTTGGTCCAATTATCAGTAACCACTATTTTGACTCTATAACCATAGATTAGTTTTGTCTTCATATTGATGGCAACATATCCTAATGTGCCAAACTTCTGAATTTTCAAAAAAAATCATTCATAATATGTGCCACACTAATATATTTTCACTACTGTGCATTATCCAATTTTATGAATGCACCACAATTTGTTTACTTATCTTCCACTAGATAAATATTCGGTTTGTTTCTAGATTTGAGCTATAAACTGTTACGGACATATTTTATGTATCCTTTGTGCGAATATGCACTTCATTCTCTCTTCAACTGCTGTATATTAGCCCCCAACACACACACACACACACACACACACACATTACCTTTTTACTAAAATGCCCTGAGGATCTTAATCTATTTTCCCTCTATTACTCACAATTTGAAATGCCTCTTGTTTAGATCTCTTCCAAAATTGCAATATCCACACCTACAAGATGTCAGGAAAATGAGAGTGGCTTCTCTGTAACAAGATATACTTAGCGTAAAAGAAATTGTAGCTGTAAATTGCATGCTTTCTCATAAATTAATAGAATGATCCCTGTGTCATGTGAAATGATACTTTACTGAAATCTGTGGTCCTCAAACAATGTCTATAACATTATATCCTATTCCTGTTGCAGTATTTTAAAGGACATCCTGACAGAGAAGCATTTCCAAATAGGGATTTTAGAAATGGTTTTAGATAAGCAATGCTTTTAAGGAACAAAATCAGTGAAAGAGAGGACAAAAGGTAAAATATTTCATGTATATAGTATAAAAAATTCTTCCATTAGAAGAAGAGAGTATAAATGAGTAAGGGCCAGACAAAATCTAAGATTCAAACTTCACATGTCAGATTTTTGTGCTTTTTTTTTGTCATTTATTATATAAATTTAATACACAGAGCAAATAATCTTCAGTTTATCACCACATCAAATTTTCTTAAATTTCAAATTGTTATATAAATCCATGGAAATTTATCATGTATATAAGATATATTAGATGTAATTTACTACATGTAATATATCTATTATAGATACTTGTGTATGTACCTATAGTAAGAAATATTTTCTTGAGAGTAATCTAGTCATCAATTGAGAAGGAATATCTACATTCCCAAAAGGGTAGAGTACAATTAAATCAAATTAAATGTCTATTAAATACATTACTAAATATAAAAAAAACATTTTTCCTCCAAGAATGAACAATATTTTTCATATTTCAGATAAAATGACTTTTCTATGCAATGCCATTATAAAAAATTGTCTTAGCTAAAAATATTATTTTGATTTTCTTTTTGTTGAGTAGTGTGAGTTGTTCATAGAACTTGTATAGTAGTCCCTTGTCAGAAGTATAATGTACAAATATTTTCTCACATTTGGTAGAATGTCTTTTTAGTTTGAAAGTTTCTTTCACTGTGTAGAAGTTTTTTAGTTTGATGTAGTCTCGATTGATTATATTCCCTTTTATTTTTCTTATTCTTGTTGATCCACAAAGACATCACTGAAGCCTGTGTCATAAAGTGTTTGTCCTATATTTCCTTTTATTTATTTTATGGTTTCAGGTCTTACATCCAAATCATTTATCCATTTTGAGTTAATTTTTGCATATGGTATGAGATATTCCTCTAGTTTCCTTCTTTTGCAGGTAATTGTCCAATTTCCCCAACGCCATTTATTGAGACTGTCCTTGCTCCAGTGCATATTGTTGGCTACTTTGTTTGAGGTTAAGTGTCCATACACATTTGGGTTTATTTCTGGGTTCTCAATTCTATCCCACTAGTCTATGTATCTCTCTTTGCTCCAGAACAATATTGTTTTGATTATTATAACTTTTTAGTATAGTTTGAAGACAAGGTGGGTGAAACCACTATTCTTCCTCTTTTGTGTCAGATTTGCTTTAGTTATTTGGGGTCTTCTGTGGTTCTATGTGAATTTCAGAAATGTTTGTTCTATTTCTTCGAAGAACGCCATTGAAGTCTTGACAGGGGTCAGAGTCAGTCTGTATATAGCTTTGGTTTAGATGTTCATTTTAACAATGTCAATTCTTCCAATCTGTCGGCTTGACTATCTTTTCCTAACCCAAACAAAAAATGAGCAGAAGGGCTAGATAGCACTCTACAAAGAATGTAAAGCAAATGTAAAGGCAAATGTAAAACTGCTTATCACCATTTATCAAAAAGGAAATGCAAGTCAAAACCACACTGAGGGGGGATCCCTGGTGGTGCAAGTGGCTAAGCACTATGAAGCAATCTACAGCCTCTGCAGCACGAGTTTGATTCCTGGCCAGCCAGGGAGCAACCTACATGTCACAGCAGACCTCTCCTGGCTCGCCTGCTGCTCCCCTCAGCAGTGCATTTTAGTCAGTCTACCTGTTCTGTTCCCCACTCTGTCTCTGGTGAATCCTCTCACCCCCGCACCTCTGGCCTGTACCCCAACTCTTGTATGTATAAATAAATCTTTAAAAGTAAACACACACACTGAGATACCATCTCTAACCTGTGAGAATATCCCATATGAAAAAGACCAGAAACAAGTGCTGTAGAATATGTGGTAGGAAAGAAACACTCATACACTGCTGTAGAAATATAGATTGGCCCATCGCTATGGAAAACAGTATGGAGAGTTCTCTAATTATTAAAATTAGATCAATCATTTCATCCAGCATTTACATTCCTTGCTATCTATCCAAAGAATATAAAGCAATAACATGAAGAGATAGATGCACGCCTATGTTCATTGAAGCACTATTTATAATAGCCAAGATATGGGAAAAACATAAGTGCTCAAAGATGATGTGGTATATACATATACACAATGGATTGCCCTTCAGCTATAAAACAGATGAATTCTAGCCATTTGCAACAACTTGGATGGGACTGAAGGGGAACATGCCAAGTTAGACAAGTCAGAAGGAGAAAGGTAAATAATGGATTGTGTCACTTATATATGGCATTTTGAGAAACAAAACAAAGAGCCAGAAAACAACAAACCAATACATATCCTGGAAATATGACTGTAGAATTGAGGTACAAAGAGGGAGAGGCAGAGGGGAAAGAGCAGAGTGGGGAGGAGGCAGAGTGGATTATGTATGTGTGCTTTTGTGGTAGGTATGGTGTGGTAACATGCACCTGAAGGGTGTGACCCTATGTCTGTAAACAATATACTCAGTTGTAAACCAATGTTAATTCATTTAAAAAAGAAACAATAAAATAAAATCTCTTTAAAATAAATGAAGTGAGCCTCCCCTTGTGGTGCAGGCATTTAAGCACAGTGCTGTGAAGTTGTCCACAGCCTCTGCCTCTGCAGCACCGGTTCAATCCCGGCCGGCCAGCGAGGGTCCCACATGGCGCAGTAGACCTCTCCTGTCGAGGCCGCTGCTCCCCTCCGCAGTGTATTTCGTCAGTCTGCCTGTTCTGTTCCCTGCTCTGTCTCTGGTGAATCCTCTCACCCTCCCGTGCATCTGGCATATACCCTGGTTCTTGTATAAATAAATAAATAAATCTTAAAAAAAAAATCTTTCAAATAAATGAAGTGGTATTTTTCTATTACATTGCACAATGCCTTACTTTTAGATGATGACTAGAATAATAAATTCTGTTTTGTTATGATATTTGTGTGTAAGATCTCATTGTGTATGATCTAACATTGTCACAAGTCTAGGCATCCTGAAAATGTTGACTTTCTGTACACACAGTTTTTCAGACTTGAAACCTTTAAATTTTGTACCAGTTCACATGAATGAACACATAAGCACACATAGTGGTCAAAACCCCTGTTTCCAAGAAGATGTGTAATTTCTTTTATGATAAGAAAATGACTGCCCATTACAAATGCAGTATTTTCCTATGATTACCAACTTTTTGAGCTAATCATTTCAAGTTGTATTATTCTTCACGAATGTTAACAGGTCTCCTTTCTCATAAAGATGTTTTCTGATTTGTTTTGTTTTGTTTTTTTCTATATGGACATAAAGATTCAGGATGAAAAATATGGATCCAGAAATATTATGTCATTCAAGGAATAGATGGATTCTACCTATACCTACTTTCATTTGCTCTTGGTTTAGTGTTCTTAAAGTATATGAATATCTATGCCTATCCACTCTACTAGAGTTATACAACAGATATGTATCTATATGTAGAGTTATACAACAGATATGTATCTATCTATACACATATAGCACAATCCTGATGTGATTTCACATCTGTATGTATGTGTTTATAAATGTGTTTGTGTATATATGATCAAGTTTGAAAGGAGGCTATATTCCTTTGTGTCTACACATGTATTCCTTCCATACTCTACTTTCACACGCTGTCTTTGAGTACTTACATTGTTCCCGTATCTTGGCTACTATAAAAAGTGCTTCAGTGAACATAGGAGTGCATCTATCTCTTGTGGCAACAATCATATGATAAAAGGGGGAAAAAAGACACTTTATAAACTTAGTGTTAATTCCATTATTGGAAGGAGAAAATAACCCAGATTTGAAGTGAAACCCAATTGTTACATATGATTGCATGTTTGGTTTAAGAGTGTTCATGGAGTACTTTATCATGATGATAAATAGTAAAGATGAGTTTGCTTAATTTAAATTTAAACCATTAGAGGCATTTAATCAAGGAAATAAAAGTAAAGTGAAACTTTCCTTAGTGAAATCACATCAGGTTTGTGCTTTTTTGAGAGGACTGATTCTTAGCAAAGTGTAATTGTCACTTTAGACCGAGTGATTTTAATAACATTGATATGTGCTTTAAATTTATGTGATCTTACAGGTCAGTCTATATGATAAAACTTTATCGGATATATATCAGTAAGTTTGAATGTGGTCAGCTTATACAACATAGTTTTTCAAGGAGTAAACAGATCATTTTATTATCTCTTGGAAAGTCGTGTCTTATAAAATACTGATTTGATTAAAACAAACAATAAAGCCCCCAAATAAAAAGTTCTCCCAGTAGTCTCTAAAGTTCTTGTCACACATTTTACTACAAAGGACCATTTGTGACACAAAATATTTCTTTTACTTAACTTCTATATTTAGCTATTTGGTTAAAGTTCTAATTTAAAATAAAAGAATGGTGGGAAATGGTAAAGAAAAAACATTTCATTTTACATATTCTGATACATGATACAAATGTTAGAGTACATAAAGAAATACACAGATGTCCTGACTTTTTATGGTAATATTAATCAGTGTTCTGGTAGTTTCCTGAAGATATTATCGTGGCAGTGACATATCCCTAAAATGGAATAACATAAACAGAGAATGTCTGCTTTTCTTTGAAGAATTCTAGCAGATACACTTCTTGTTTATAAGATTCTGTATTTGCTTTAATAATATTGCTAATTATTTTGTTCATATGTGATTTTATTTATCTTTCTGCATTTATCTATTAATAACATATTAATACCAAGTTCAGCATATGGTCACATTTTGAAAATAGCCATTTTGTAGCAATACCAGTATCCCACAGCTATATATACACATGAACACTAGAATTTTCTATCATTCTTCAGATTAAATTCATGGTATATTATTTCCTTGGTCTACAAGTTAATAAAAAGTCTTTGGAAACCTTTGTAGCAGAAAGAGTCAGGAAGATTCCATGCATGAAGATTTCAATTGCCTTTGTTGATTCTGAGATACTAAGAACTGTGTGCAAAGACCAAAGAGAAACTTCTTGTAACTAAGGGAGGTCTCTGGCCCACAGCCAGCAAAAAATTGGGGACATCAGTCCTGTAACTGCAAAGAATACATTTTACTATCAACATAAGAGAGTTATTTGTCCTTCATCTTCAACAGAGACAGCCCTGTCATAACCTTGATTTTATCCTGGCGAGACCCATGTCAGATTTAGAAGTTACAGAACTGTGAGATAACAAGTGGGTGTTGTTTTAAGCCACTAGTTTTGTGCAGTTTGTGTGACAGTGATAGTTTAATGTAGATAACTTCAGAAGAAGCACTCAAAAGAGTTTTACAGTATTCCAATTGTCTTTCTACTTTTACAGAAATGGACAGTGTAAGTTCACTGTTAATTTTTATTAATATTTTATTTTATATAATTCTTACATCATTTTTCATTTTTGCACAATGTATGCATTTTCATTTTGGTTATATTACCCATACAATTGCACCCCCCCCTTATTTTGACCCTAGTCCTTCCTCTCCTCGCCCCTCCCTCCCAGTGTGTCTCTGGTTTATAGTTGCTTGTTGATTTTGATTTTTACTTTGTATTAATTAGTTTTTTTCCTGGCCCCTTATTTTAGGTTTTCTAAATTCCTGCTATGAGTGAGACCATCCGGTATTTTTCTTTTTCTTTCTGACTTATTTCGTTGAGCATGATAATTTTTAAGTCACAATGATTTGTCTTCTGAAAGAATACTAGGATTGTAACTGATTTTATTGTTCACTATTTTTTTGTCAAAATAACAAATTCATTTAGACTTTTGTTTCTTTCCCTGTTCTCTAACCATTTTATCAGTTTGACCTGTTATTTTTTTTTATTTTTATATTCTAGTTGTGGGTGCTCAATGTGGCAGAAAAATGCAAGTATTCAGAAAAATATCTAGTATTTTAAATACTTAGAAATCTAAATTAAAATATTTTTATCCTCGGGCCTCCTCTGGTGGCGCAGGTGGTTGAGTGCCATGCTGTGAAGCTATCCGCAGCCTCTGCAGCCGGGTTTGATCCCACCTGGCGGGCAAGAATCCCATATGGCACAGCAGACCTCTCCTGTCTCACTGCTGCTCCCCTCAGCAGTGTATTTCAGTCAGTCTGCCTGTTCTGTTCCCGGCTCTGGCTCTGGTGAATCCTCTGGCCCTACCGCACATCTGGTCTGTACCCAGGTTCTTGTATAAATAAATAAACAAATAAATAAATAAATAAATCTTTTAAAAAAAGAATTTAAAATATTTTTATCCTTTTTTATATATTTGATAATATCAGGCTATCCCTAGAGTAAATTGTTTGCTATATCATTATCAAATATAGATAATTAATATAATTAAAGTACATTTAAAAATTGTATATGATGAAATTTTCATTCACTATTTGAGGTAGAACATTATTAATATGGACTCATATTTATGATAGTTGAATATCCGTGAAAGGGAAATTTAATTGAAAGTGCAGAATGGTAAACTCTGTTATTTACTGTCTTACATGATTGTTAAATAAATTATTTCCTTTAGGGTGTTTTTATACTGGAGGAAAGAAAAAGTGTCTTTTCTAGAGATTTATCAAAACCTATTTTTCACTTTCAGAACAGAAAAATAGTAAAGAATAGAGAAATACTGAAACTATAGCATTTGAATAAATGAAAGACTTGTTTTATTAGCCATTTCTAGAAAAGAAGAATGTCTTTCAGAGGCAGATACATAATTCCCCTTAGATCCATTACAGGGAAATAAAATAAAACTTGAGCAAAAAAATTTTTCATATCCACATCCATGAAAAAGAGATTTTTCATAACTGGCAATTTCAATCAAGTAAATGTAAATTTGTAGAAATATCAGAAAAGGCCTATTAATTTTTAATCCTTGAATAAGTAACTTACATCATATCTATAACTTCATTTTAACCTACAAAATTGTAGAATTAGTATAAGAAGCTATGTGTCAGTGATTTGTCACGGTATACTCACTTTCAGTGACATCACACAAGAGAATAGATAACTAATATTTTGTACAAGATATGCCAAATTCTAATTAATTATTTAATTCAAGATACACTAAGTGAATACCATGCACAATATGCAATTCTAATAGAAAATATGGTGATGTAAAGACTAGCACAGTATGAATTTAATATAAAGAGTAACTGCTACCTTTAAGGAGATTGCAGTGTAACAAAATCACTGGCAAATGCATAAGCCTATAAGATAAGGGAGAAATCATGAGTCCAATATGAAAATAATTCACATGCAGTTATTGCTGCCAGCTATTGGTATCAAACAGGTTTTCATTGAAAGAATCATATTGGTACTAAACATGAACAATAAATACAATAAGACAAGGAGAATGGAAGGCAAGCATCCCATAAAGAGAAATATGGAACATCATAAGAATGAACAAAATGGCATACAGGACAGCATTTTTCATTTTATCAGAAAACCCTAGAAAGAGCTAGAAAATCTCTAGTAATTGCCAGAAATGTGAGAGTAATGAAAAGTAATCAAAAGAAAAAAAATTTCATTAGAGTCAGAAAACTATATCTGGACTAATTCAGTACTAATGCATAAAGTGTCCAGTCAAAAAACCGTAAGATTTACTATATAGACAATGAGAAACCATTAATCATATTTGGTTGGGATTGAGAATGAAGTTACCATAAGACCAGCAATTTAGTAACAATTTTGGTTGAATTTATAGGTACCTTATATATAATAATATTAATTATTGATATTTAATTTTAATTTAGAATAGTTTTATTTTTTTAAATTTTACTGCTACATAATCATGTTAAATGCTATCTTCACTATTGATAATCTTTATTATGAATAGATTTTTATATTTATATTTAATATATAAATATTGCCTATAAATGTCTACATTTATATAATGTATTCCTATCATTAAAAATTGATATTCTCTCTTTGTCTTGAATTATTTGAAGGCAGACTGTGTCTTTTTTACTCTGCTTGATAATTGGAAACTAATATATTAATATAAGCTCATAGGGTCAGTGTATATTTGGTTATTTATGGTAACAGTGATGCTGTACTTTAAACACTAAATATGAAAATAAATATTATTCCTACATAGTATACAAACATTATTTAGGTAAATTTTTTCCCAAAGACTCTGCAACTGAAAGATTTAAATAAATTATGCATGCAGTTAATAACTCAGTAATCTCTATATAGCAATCTATAACAAGAGAAGTTTATTTTCTCTTATATTACATGACCTTTGAGGAGTGTCTCAGGTCTGTTCCAGTTTCATCTTCATTCTATGATCAAGGCTAAAAGAAATACCTTTATCATAGCCTGCTGGCAGAGGGAAAAGACATGAGCAGAGCCATTTCACAGATGGGTCCTTTAACTTTTCCAACTATGCCTGTATCTCTTCTGCCCACACTCCATTCTATGAAATAAGTCACGTGACCAAGCCTCAAGTCAATAAGGAAAAAATATAACTTATTTCATAGGAGTTTTTGCCACTTACATTATACCTGGTTGAAGCCAGTCATCTTACAGACAAGGGAGTTCATAACTGGTCATAGTACATGCTATCTATAAAATTTAATCCCAAGAAATGATACTATCATGGACAGCTCTCATTAAAAAAATAAAATCTGTGAAATTTTACAAGCTATATTTATCTGGAGATCGTGATGTCTGCTACTGAATTATATATATTCACTTTTATTGTAGTATAAAGTTGGATGTCTTTTTAAATCTATTTTCTAATGGAGTATTTAGGAGTGATCTGCTTTATGTGTTAAGTCCTGCAATGACTTCATGTTACTTACAAAGATTATTATTTTTCAGCAAATATTTAGGATCTGAATTACTGCAAAGGAAAGTAGCAGGTTAACAGAAAACTCATCTATTTATATTCTCTTAAAATATAACATAATAAATGTACATGAAACCTGTTGGTCATGGTTGTCTCAGAAACAACCTCCATTACTTCAAGGGAGAGAGGCAATGTAATAAAATATATTCCATCTCGTACAGCTAGCCATGTTTTTTTTTTTTTTTTTTTCCTTTCCTTTCTCTGCATTGCTTTTTTGGAAATGCTTTCCTATAATGAAGGAAACAAAAAAGACACGCTAACTAGAAGGAGGGAAGAAACTCACAGATTTGCAGTAATTGAATTTTGTGCCACTACTGGTCTTTTAGAAAGTCATTTACTAGGTGAGAAAGTCATTTCTATTATGTGCTGTTATGATGCCTTTGAGATTCATTTACATAGAATCTCTTGACACTATTATTACTTCTTTATCTTGATATTAGAAATACTTCATTGTTTTAAATATAGCAGTGGGGTGATGAGTATTTACAGATGGAACACTTACTGTGTTGGTCTCCATATATACTATTAAACCATTCTTTAGAATTATGTGCATATATTTAAGTGAATACATTTTTGTATACTTGCTAATAAACTTTTATATGCCCTCATTTTCAGTTCCAATTCTAAGAATTTCAAAATAATGGATGTAGATAAGATTGCATTTCACATAGCAGTAAGCCACTTAAGGAAGTCCTAATAATATAGTATGCAATTTGGCATAATAACAAAGAGAACACAGTTTACCATTAAACACAGTATGTTAAAAATTTGGTCCATATTTTAAAAATATGCTCTGCTGGAAAAATAAATAAAATTTTCCTACATTTAACCTTCGTACATACTAAATTTCTACTCACGTGGACAAGTGAATGTTTTCATGGGTGTTTAATACCATATTTTATGCTCTTCCTGAAAATGCGTATAAAATATTTTTGTGCTTTTTTTTTTAGGTTAATAGAAGAAATTGGGGGGAAATAATTCCCCTGTATCACTGAGGGTTCTGACCAAAACTCTGTTATTGACCAAGCTTTAATTAGTCTTCTCTGATTTCCTCTCAAATAGGCCACAACTTTGTATTTCTGTGTCCTGACAAAATGCAGTTTTGGTAAGAAACTTGTTAAATCAGTTTAAAGAAATCCCTTCATCCTTGATATCTCTTCTAAGTTGATTTTCCGTTTACTAACTCCTCTTAGCCAATTACCCTGTTCCTTGGTGATAAATTCCCACTTGTCCTTGCTGTATTTAGAGTTGAACCTGGTTTCTCTCCTCTCTCTAATAATAGTCTCACATAAACTCTTCTTTACCATTTTAACAAGTGGCAGAATTTTTATCCTTAATATTTCTCCAAAGAAATGTTGCAGATTGCATCTTTATGAAAGGGAGAGGAGCACTGAAGTGCCATGAATAGATTCCATTTTCCCTACCCCCATTTACATGTAGCTTCCTTGGACTACAACTCCCAGCATGCCTGAACTGGACTTCCTGAATGGGGACAGCTGAGGAGGAGCAAGGTGAAGCTATAAAGTGAGGTGGAATGAAGGAGAAGGAGGAAACACTTGCAAAGAGACATGGAGAGACACTTGAAGAGACACATGGATGGATGAGAGACAATGGCAGCTGTCACCTTGATCTCATGGCAGATTATAAAATTAACAAAACCAAAACAGTGTTCTTCATGCCAGGCCCTCACCAAGACTTACCACTTATTCAAGTTTCAATCTCTCCCAGAAGTGTAATTCTAAACCAATCAATCATGAGTTTCCTAATCAGCACCAATAAGGTAATCTGCATGATAAAACCCATCCTCTTCTCCCCACTGAGGAAAAATTACTACCTGAAATAATTTTTCTTTACTTTGGTTAATAAACGTGTTATCCTTCTTTCTGTCTATAAATAGCCTCTATTTAGTGAAAGCCTTGACATTATCTAGACATATGTTGCCTGACTCACGAATCATTTAATGAAGCCAATTAAATATCTGAATTTGTGAATTTCGTCTTTTTAGCACTACCAACATTCCACTATTCATATATCTTTGATTAATTCATAACTGAAAGTAATTTTCAAATTCAGAGTGTGAATTGAGGGATCAATCTGCCTAAATATAAGCTTTTCTTATTATGCCTAGAATAGATAGACCTCTTCCGATTAAGCATCACCTTGGTATGAGGAACTAAGGTCAAAAGAGGCCCGATGGACTTCAGGAGAAACTGTTCCCATTACTTAAGTAATGCAGATTTTCCTGAGCAGTGACAATTATAGAGGCAGAGAAGAGCTTTTTACTTGTCTCAGTGCTTTGTCCTTTCCCAAGAGGCAATCACTACTCTCCCTTTTTATGAACTAGATGAATATAGTTGGAGGGTATTAACTGGGAATAGGTTTTATTAGGGAACATGCTTTCTCTCTGAGAAACTCATTTTTCACTCTCAGAGTAAATGGATGAGGTTAGTTCTTTCTTGTCATGTGAAGTTTCCCTTCTTCTCTTCTTGACCCCCCAAGTCTCTTACGACCAGATTTACATCCACGGTTTGTTCCATTTTACTTTAGAATTTACAACCATGTAAATTTTTTAGATGTATGTTTTTAAATTGATTTTTTCACTTCCATTCCAAGAACACAGAATGTTGGGGTGTTGTTCCATGAACCCCAAAATTTCATATTTCAAAAGATTCACTGGTTACATTGCATAAGATAGGAAGCTAGGGGATTCATTCTCTTTCCAAAAATCTTAGTGGGCATATTACTCCCACATCATCTGTGTTTTCATAGACAAAACACTCTACTCGAGCATTCTCAGGTTTTAATATTTGGAGGTTTTTTTGTTTTGTTTTGTTTTGTTTTTCTTTTTACTTGAAATGATGACTTTTATTCATATATATTGCAATACAGCAGAGCTTCCATTAGTAAGAAAAAAGGGGGAAGTGGTAGATGAGGTAGTCAGTTGTGACTTCCAAAATATTTTTTAGTTAATTTTATGCTACTTAAGATTTAATCCTAGTGCTCACTGACTTCTTTGATAGTCTCTTTAATATTCTTCACTTACATATCTTTGTGATACTGTTTATAAAAATGGTAATAACAACCTAAAAATATACTACTGATTATTATTTTTTTAAATTTGGAGTGTCTCAAATCCTTTAAGCAGTCCCCTGGCACAATTTATGGCTGTATTTCTATCACTCACAAAAGCCTAAGGGAAAATCATGGATTTCAGGTACTTTGTTGGCTGAGTTAAAGGCTCCGACTTGTACTTTATCATGGTTCTATATAGAGAAAAAGATCATGTAATCTGTGACCAATAAGTAGCAATTATTTTGTATACTTATTTATTCCCCTAAAAGTTTTATTTAATTATGCAAATTTGTTATCTAAAAATTAAGCAAGACAGAATTAAATGACTAATAATTTCTTGGAAAAAAAGCAAAATTTCAGATCAAAGAAATGATTACACTAGGAATATGAAGGTTATCAAATTCCACTTGTTCAAAGTCAGAGCAAAGGCAGACACAAAGTGGCAGCTAAGAATCTGAGAGGTAAAACCTGAAGAGAGAGAATGAGAGAGAGAGAGAGAGAGAGAGAGAGAGAGAGAGAACTATGAAAGCTTTTCAGGAAGAGCAGATAGTTTCCATAGCAACAAGGCATAATGTTCTCTCAATGTTTAAAAGATCATATTTTGAATGCATTACTGGTTTTTCAGATGCAAAAAAAAATGTACTTTAGAGAAGATGGCATAGGAATTCACATACTACAAGCCTTAACTTTTGGAAGCTATAAACTCTTAAGAATATACTTGTGATTTCTATTGTTATATCTGTGTACCTGTAAGATAGCTATATTAAATAGTTCAACTTATTTAATCCACAAATACCTTAAGAAGGACCTAAAATTTAGCACTCACTTCATTTACCAAACCTGATACTTGAGAAATCTTTTCACTCACAAGAAAAAACCTTTTTTCCTCAAATGTTAATATGGGCTAATGGTAGCTGTGTTGGGGTATATGTGTGTGTGGGGGGGGTGTGTGTGTGTGTGGGTGTGTGGATGGGGTGTTATTGAGAGAGAAAGGGAAAGAAATTGTAATTTTATTTAAAAGCATATGTACCATTATGGAACAAAGTTTTTTTTTTTTTGCAAATTAGATAACTATTCAGTAATATTTATTCTAACCATCCCCAATTTCTGTAGACAGAATCCCAAACCTTGATCTTTAGGGTTGATCACATTGTTTACACCTGTCAGCAGAATATAGCAGATGCAGAGTGACAAAAGGATTAAAAATAAGTATACTATTTTTCTTGTTCTCTTGAACCTCTGTTATCACTAAGAGAAAAACATGTGTAGTCTAGCCTTTTGGTGCAAGAAGTAGAATAAAAATATGGAGTAGATGTACTTCCATTGAGTCAGTCCTAGATCAAGTAACCTCCAGTTAAATTTGGAAGAGTTTTGTTATGCATAAATAGCAAATAATTACTAAAATTGGCAACTAGAAATGGAGAAATGGCATGCGGTCATAATAAAATTGTACAATATGTAACATTTGGCTTTGAAAGTGAGAAGCAAGTGAAGACAAGAAAAAATTAGATAAAACTATTATATTAGAGGCTTGAAAAAAGTAGCCTGCATCGTGTCACTCACAGTAACTAAAAAGGTACTTAAGAAACTCTCATAAATTTGCACCAGGCAGAATGTTGAAAGCAATTAACTTATTTTTTGGTGAAATATGATCTATTCCTATCATGAAATAGTACATATTCAGAGAGGTATGATTGTAGATGAGACAGAAGTAATCTCAGAGAAAATAACAATAAAAAAAATCCTCACCAATTTATGGAATTTATAAATAAAATGAAGGTAGGAACTCTAGTTTCAGGTTTCCAATATATGAACTTGCAAGTTGCCTTTCCATCCTAACCACCATTAGAAAGTTGAAGAAATTAAAAACAAAAATGAACACTTTTTCTTGGATACATAAAATAAGAGTGGATACAGGACAAATTGCTCCCCCTAAAATTAGACAGAGATTCATTGCATACTGGAGCAGAAATTCACTACTGGAAAACAGAAAGAGACACAGGAACCAATGCCAGGCAGGGTAGGGGTACCTGTAATTGACAAATTGCTAGAGGCACAGTGTGGATAAATGTGAGAGTTAACATTTCCTGGGGGAACCAATCACAGAGAGGTCTCCAATAATATTATGAATGCTACATTCAAGAGGTTGATCAGTATCCCTTAGTAATATCAGAGAGAAAAAAAAATCTTCTATTGCTCTTGTAGGGGGAGGGGAAGAAATATTTTGAGATATGCCAAAGCATTCTATTATTCTTAACAAAGTCTGCCCTCAGGGAAAAGCAGTTAACTGAGCTTAATCTGCTGCATTATAATCAGTCTAATTCACCTGTCAGGGAGGGAAATATCTTTTTGCAGCCCAGCCTACTGAGGTCATCTGACACCACCAAAGCTGGTAGGAAAAAAACCTGAAAAATACTTAGGAATTTCACAGTCCAAAGGCAGAGGTTCATTAAAAGTCATGATGTTTGTTTGTCTAGAAAGAAAAAAACATTAAAAACCTTACCAAAATGCAAAAAAAAAAAAAAAGACAACCAACTTGAAGATATATTAAGCATCATAACTAGATACTATAGGTTAATTGGAATTATTAGACTTAAAACATCAAATTTAAAGGGAACTTAAGTTAACTGATTAATTTGGTAGGGGCTCTAACGAATGAAGCCGACAACACACAGTAACAGACAAACAATGTGAGTACAGAGATGGAGATCCTAAGTGGGAAAAAAAAACATAAAGAAAGGATAGGGCTCAAAATGCTTTAACAGAAATGAAGAATGAATATTATGGGCTTATATGGAGACTAAATTAATAGTCTAGATTAGCACTACTAGATTAGAAATGAACTACATTAGTAGATTAAACATAACTAAAAAAAAATCTGTTATATGATTTATCAGTGGAAAACTCAAAAACTGAGCAGAGAACAAAGACTGAAAAAAACAAAACTAAATAATGAAGAAATGTGGAACAGGATCTCCCTGGTGGCACATGGGGTTAAGATGCAACCAATGAAGCTATCCACAGCCTCTAGCATGAGTTCGATCCCTAGCTGGCCAGGAAGCTACCCACATGGCTCAGCGGACCTCTCCTGTCTCGCCCGCTGCTCCCCTCAAGAGTGTATTTCAGTTATCTGCCTGTTCTGTTCCCCACTCTGTCTCTGGTGAATCCTCTCACACCCCCATATCTGGCCTGTACCCCGGTTCTTGTATAAATAAATAAATCTTAAAAAAAAAAGTTGTTCAGCATCACTAATCATTAAACAATGTACATCAAAGTCATTATGAGCTATTACCCCATACTCTTCAGACTGATTACTATCAACGTAATAGGAAATAACTAGTGTTACTGCGAAAGTGGAAAAATTGGAACAAATGTACACTGTGATGGGACTGTAAAATGGTACAACTACTGCAGAAAATAGTATAGAGTTTCCTCAAAACATTAAAACTAGAATTACCTTATAGTTAGGACATTTGTGGTTCTTTCCAAAATAATTAAAAGCAGGGTCTCACAATAATATTTGCATACTTGTGTTCAGAGCAGCACTATTTCTAATAGCTGAGAAATTAAAACAATCCGAATATCCATAGATGGAAGACTGGATAAAGAAAATGTAATTTATATATGCATATAAATTATATATAAATAATTGTATGTAAATATATATAATTATACATAAATATATAATATAAATAATTAGTATGTATAAATATATAATAAATATTATTCAATCTGAAAAATGGAAGGGAATTATAATATATTCTACTACACAGATAAACCTTGAAAATATTATTCTGAGTGTAGTAAGCCAGTCATAATAAGACAAATACTGACCAAATACTGACCACTATATGTGAAATCTAAAATAGTCAAATTCAAGGAAATGGAAAGCAGAACAATGGTGATCAGAGACTGGAGGAGAGGCAGAAAAGGGGCAATTTAATGGGTATTGAGTTTCAGATTTGAAAGATTTAAGCCTTCTGAATAGATCTGTTTTGCAACAATGTGAATATACTTACATAATCCTAAGCTATACACTTTAAATGCTTAAAATGGAGAATTGTATGCTATTTTTTACCACAATTTAAAAAAAAATATGTTCATAAAGAATAAAGGGTATTCTGAGGATAAAGACAAATGTAAGAGTATGGCAACACCACTTGGAGCAGCTAAACTGTCTGAGTCAATCTGATGGCTATTGAGGAATAATAAATGTTTTTTTTTTAAACTGCTGGATTTTGTGATAATTTCATATTACAGAAATTGTAATCTAATCCAGAAGCAAAAAAATAAAATTGGCAGTTACTTCTGACACAGATTTTCATAACATTGGAAATGTGGGAAAAGTAATTAGGCAGGAAATTATAGGTTATAAAACTTATTTTTCTCTATCAAATGAATTATCAAATTGATCACTTTTAGTTTATGTCCCTTATTCATTTAAGATATTGGGTTTCATCTCAGTATTCTTATCAAGGTAGATTTACAAACTCCTTGGTATTTTTTGTGGTTATTTGAATTTTAATGCACATAGCTCATATAACACATATCTATGGAAGACTTAGAGGCATTGTGTAAGGTTTAGAGATACATTTTTTG
Source organism: Talpa europaea (assembly GCF_964194135.1). Classification (NCBI taxonomy): domain Eukaryota; kingdom Metazoa; phylum Chordata; class Mammalia; order Eulipotyphla; family Talpidae; genus Talpa; species Talpa europaea. The sequence goes on along the minus strand of NC_140075.1, from coordinate 65,872,087 downwards.
ATAAAAATTAGATTTAATACTATATGTGTCTTTCATTGTCTTTAGTGAGATAGTAAGCAGATGGCACACAAATATATAATTTAAATTATATTTTGATTTTATAATTGAAATGTTTCAAAAGTAAACGACCTGATTTTTAGAGATAATGTAGGTAGGCATGACCAAATCTAGAAGTAGATAAGGTGGGATACTTGGAGGAAACTATAGCATAATAAAACTTAGTATTATTACTTTTATCATGCCAAAATTGCTATAATTTATTGAATAATTAGTATGCAAGAAAAATTAATTAGCAAGAACTTAGTATGCATTTTAATAGGCGTTAGAAATATATATTTACATTGTGTGAGCTACATGAGGAGAGGATGGTAAGCATTAGAGAAGGAGAATGCTAACAAAAGGTAATAGCATTGGCAAATTCCTTATAAGAAAACTCCTGGGTAATTCTGAAAGTGAAATAGGGTGATGTAGTTTGGGGTCTCCCTGGTGCCTCAGGGATTAAAGTTTCAGCTTTATCAAGCTATCCCCTGCCACTGTGGCATGAGTTCAATCCCCCAACTAATTCAGACCTCACCTATCTAACCGCTGCTCCCCTCAGCAGTGTATTTCTCTCAGTCTGCCTGTTCTGCTCCCCACTTTGTCTCTGGTGAATCCTCTTACCCTCCTGTACCTCTGGCCTACACCCCAGTTTTTTTATACATAAAGAAAATGAATCTTTTTTTTTTTAAATGATGATGTAGTTAAAGAAGCATGAGGAAAGGGAGCCCGTGAATAAGGCAGAAAATATAGGTAATTTCTGTACTATATGAGTTCTTTAAAGTCATATTCAGATTTTTGGTCCTTATGTTGCAAAAAATGGGAAGTTACTAAAGGATTTGCAATAAAACAGTGATAGTAATATTTGCATTTCTACAAACTTTACTTTGTATGATCAATGTTTTTAATCAGCAAGTCTAACTACAACTTACTTAACGTCACATCTTTAATATTCAAATATGATGTTTTAAATATTTACCATGATTTTTTCCAGTTTAGTTATAGTAATGTTTACCTTCTATTTTACATTTTTTTATTATGGCATAGAACTAGTGATATCTGATATTATAATCTTTTTTATTATTTATTTTTTTAAAAGATTAATTAATTAATTAATTAATTAATTTATACAAGCACTGCGTACAGTCAGAAGCACAGGAGGGTGAGAGAATTCACCAGAGCCAGAACAGGGAGCAGAACAGACAGATTGATGAAGTACTGCTGTGGGGAGCAGCGGGCGGCAGGAGAGGTCTGCGCGCCATGTGGGACCCTCGCCGGGCGGCCAGGGATCAAACTGGCACTGCAGAGGCTGCGGGCAGCTTTGCAACCCAGCCCTCAACCGCTGCACCACCGGGGAGGTCCCTGATATTGTAATCTTGACTTTGACTTTGATAGTTTTTCTTTTTTGGAGGTAGGGCTATAAAATATCAAAAATGTTTTTTCTTTCATCTTGTTCTTAGAAATATCACAAGTGAGGCATTGCAAATTAACTCTGTTTTTTTTTTTTTTTTTTGAGAGAGAGGAAGCAGCAAAATACCTCAAAGCGACATTTTTTTCTCTTCAAGAACAGGGAAAGTGAAAAGTAATATGCAAAGCAACAAGATCAACATAGACTTTCTTCTCTTTGGACTATTCAAAAGTTAAGGACAGAGCAATCTCTATAGACCTACTCATTCTGCTTCAGTGTCAGAAATCGATGAGAGTTTGGATGCTGAGCTAAACTGCAGTTTGCACAATACAATGATTATATTAAACCGGAGCTTGGAGGCTCATCTCAGCCATTACATTGACGTAAGACTAGGGTAGAACAAACTGGCTATCAAGTCATGCATATTCTACAATAACTGCTCCAAAGGTCAAAGTTTTGAAAAATGCAATCGCAATGGGAATATCAAAGAAGCACTAGTTTGACCATTTTAAAGATAACTGCTCCAAAGTTCAAAGTTTTGAAAAATGCAATCGCAATGGGAATATCAAAGAAGCACTAGTTTGACCATTTTAAAGATGTAATACAGTAAGTAATTTGTTTGAATGGCCACAGAAAGGATCTGGAAGTATCTTTCACAGTTGTTAAATGCTATAGCTCAAATGTGACCCAAATATTTTCTGAGCATTACCTGTTGGTCAGAATTAGTCACAAGTATTTGCCTAACAACACAGCAGGCAGTGAAACTGCAATCTTCCCTTTTGCTCCATGAAATCATTTGTTAATTGAGGTTAAAAAGCACATTGTCCTACAGTCTAATTCTTCCATGTACACTCACTGCTTATATCTGAGATTGGCAGGAAATAAGTACTTATTAAAGTTAGATTAATTGAATGAAAATATAAATGAATAAAATAATAAATAACTGTACTCAAATTGGAGGCAAACTGTCATTGTCTTCTCCAGGTTTTAAAGTGATTTATGAATGGCTGAATTGATATGTTAAAACTTTCCTTGTCCAGTATAATAGAAAGTTTGGTCACTGGGTAATAGAAAAGTCAAGAGCTTTCCAATTTGATAGTGAAAAACAAAATGCTGAATAACTGGGTTGAAATTGAAATGGTGTTATACATAACTAGAAAAGTGACACATTAGGAGCTCTTCCTTGGAAATTTAAGTGATCCTTTGGTCAGTAGAAACCATAATAGCTTTTTAGAAACCTGCTGTGGCTGAGAATGAGTTGGCCATCCATGAGTGGTTAGTAGTGGTTTTTCTCACAACTACATTGCACTAACATTAGCTACTTCCTATGGTGGTAGATTTTGCAAAGAAGTCATAGATGGAACACATTTGGTAACTGAAATCTCCTGCCACCCAAGGAATTACATTCTACAGTTTGAGTTTAATTGTAAGATAGCATTTCTTACACAATACCCATCTTACATGTCAAATGGTTGTTCTTCTTTCAAAGCTTTTCTTCTTATCCTTTGTTGTTCATATTTATTTTACTTAAAAATGGCATGCATTAAATCAGTGTGACTGTTTCCCCTTAATTTTTTTTTCTTTACCCAATGATTTTGATTTTCAAGACCTGAACAACATTAATCCTAAAAATATTAAATGGAGTCTCTGTTTTTGTTTTTTTTTTTTTTGGGGGGGTTACATTTTACTTCTATAGTATCAAGTTACCTATAAATATTTATGTTACCTATAAATATCTGGTCTGGGGTATAGCCCAGAGGTTCAGGAGGTCAGAGGATCACCAGAGACAGAATGGGGAACAGAACAGATGGATTGACTGAAATATACTGCTGAGGGGAGTAGCGGGCAAGTCAGGAGAGGTCTGCTGAGCCATGTGGGTCACCTTCTGCAGTGGCTGTGGATAGCTTGATAGTGCTGAGTCTTAACCCCTTGCACCACCAGGGAGGCCCCAAAATCTACATTTCAAACCATCATCAAGTACAATAAACTTTGGGAATCACTATCTCAGGGAAATACACTTTGGTATATCACTTGAGCAAAATATAGCAAATGTTTTTTTGCATTCAGTTTTTTTATTTCTCTTATTTTTGTGATTTTTAAGCAATATTGCTTAATGTAATTTATGGTAATATTATAAAAAGGCAATTGCAGAATTCTTAAAATAGCAAGCAAAATGGTATTTGAAATCACTAATGTTTAACTTCAGGGTTTTCCTAAAAATATTTTTGAGTCTCTAAAATTGTGACATATGTATGTTTCTACTTCGTTGGACCAAATAGAATCACTAATTGTCTATTCCAACATGTCAGCTAATTGGCTACATTAAGAAATACTTGTAACCAATAAATACATCTTAATGTACATCTGGAAAAGGAGGAAATGTACCAAGAAACACCAAGAAGGCCATTAAAATTTGGTCTTCGATTATGCTTTTGTTAAGAACGATGAACACGGGACCTCCCCTGCACTGGTTCGATCTCAGGCAGCCGGCAAGGGTCCCACCTGGCACACAGACCCCTCCTGCTAAGCCCGCTGCTCCCCTCAGCAGTGTATTTTGTCGGTCTGCCTATTCTGTTCCCCACTCTGGCTCTGGTGAATTCTCTCATCCTCCCATGCTTCTGACCGTACCCAGTGCTTGTATAAATAAATAAATAAATCTTAAAAAAAAAAAAAAGAACGATGAACACCACAACCTGACAATTAGTTATATATTAAATGAGTCATACAAAAGAAGAGTGAGATAGATTAAAGTTACTCATCTTCATCTGTTCTTTAGGTATTTCTGTTGCCCTTTAAGGCATCCATCTACTGGATATTCTATAAATAATAATTAATGATGATAATAGGTTATATCTGAATTTACTATAGATAACTGAGACTACGTCATAAGATTAAAACTGTAGTAAAAGTAAAAGGTATTCATTTGCAGAGAGCTCCACACATAAAAGAACTGGAATGATACCTACACATGTAATTACCAAGAGCAGAAAATCAACCACAGAGAATATTTGGAAAGAAATTGGTACTATTGGTAATGTACCCTAAGGAACTGTTCTAAGCATTTTCCTTACCTATAAACCTTAAATCAATTTTATTTTCTTATAAAAAGATATGGAACTCATAAAAAATTAAATCATTAATAATTTTACTGTGGCATACCTGACAGTTCTGACAGCCACATGTGGTAGTTTAGAACTATATTCCTTTGCTAGCTAAAATATTAATAGAACATTGACTAACTATCTTTTCCACGGTCTATAAGGCCCAGGAGTTATTATGAAATCCAGGTTTGCCTTCAGGGGATTTGGTTTAGTTACTGTACCAGCAGGCAGTTTTTGTGTATTTGCTTTCTGAAGGATGGATAGTGTTTGAAGCAAAGGCAAAGAAGTCCTAATAAATCATATCTTTATGAAACATTCATTATATCTTTATATTCTTTACAAGGCTTCTGTCAGAGAAATTAAAATAAAGAATGATTAAAAAAACCTTTAGTAGCAAGTTTACAAGGTGCTTTATAAACTGAGAAAACTTTTAGGTTCTAACTAGAAAAGTTGCTAAAGGAAATTCTGCCCACTCTTAGAGTAAAAATGAAATAAAAAACAAAGGAGTCTTAAATAAAGTTAAGTTGCCTTTTTTTTTTTTTTTACAGCTTAACAATCTCTTATTACTCTCTTTTTGGACATTATCATTTCTATCAGAGGATTCATAATGTTCACTGTTTAGAACTGATGATTTGCTGAACACAAAACACTGGTAAAAGTTGGCCCTAAGGCCCAATGACCCTCAGTCAGGCCTATCAGCAAGTTGATACTATATTGTCATGCATTATGACATTAAGAAAATAAATTTTGGAGTCTGACTTCTTCACTGTAAATTGCAATCATAACAAGTAACTTTACTTCTCTCTGCTCTAATTTTGTCACTTGTTAAATGGGAATTTTGTTATATCTTTAGACACGTGGTTGTTTTGAGTATTACATGAATTGATGTAATATATATATATAACTTATAAGTGCTAATGAAAGGGGAAACCTTAATAACCACAAATCCTGAGTATTTTAAGGGATTAAAAAAAATTCATGAATTCCAAAATTAATGACAGAGTCCACTTATTATGTTTTGTTCCATATATTTTAAGTCTTATATTTAATCTTATACACACACACACACACACATACATATGTAGCTAACATCACTCATGACCTTTGGTTAGAGAGAGATGAAACACATTAAACACATGCCTCTCCCTCCCTTACATGGCTAACCTATGGCCTGAGTCCCTGGCTGTGTGAAATTATATATATATTTTTTTTTTTGGATGTGCCAGTACATCACTGCCCAGCTTTAAGCTAGCTTCTCTCAAAGGATATGTACTCTCACGAATGTAATTTTCACATTCTTAAGATTCATTTCTGGATAATTAATGACCATCTTACCAATACTCCAGTTTAAATAGTTCATGTGCAACCTGCTGAGAAACTCTTTATTTGGGCATAGAAATTAATGATGCAGACCATTTTATTTCTCCTAAGTGCAAGTGTCTATGAGAAATATAAGGATAGCAGTGGCAAAATAGTTATAGTGACACCACTGTGGAATATTTCATAAGGGTTCAGTTATCTTTGTAGCGTATTTCTTTCTCACAGTTCATTGCAGTTGTGGAAGAGTTAAAGGGAGAAAAAAAGAGAATCCTTCTAGATATGAAAATTAAGAATGCAATTATTGAAAGCAGAATTTTATATTATACACCGAATTTAGTGAAAATTAAAAAATTCTCATCTCCTTCTAAAAAAGGTAAGACAACACTGATAAAAATAACATTTTTTATGCCATTTTTCAAGGAAGCCTTTTTGAACCAAAATTATCTAAAGTTGACTCAGATACATAAATAATGCAAACAGAAAATTATTCCTCCAATTCAAGTGGTGGGCTCCAAAAGCCAATAGTAGCATGGAGTTAGTTGTCACTTTGTGCTACAAAGGATATTTAATCTAAAATAAAAGAATATATTATATACTCATTATTATTATTTCCCCCTCCCTTTCTGGCCTTCAATTAGGTATAAAGTAAAAGGAGAATGAAGCTGCCTTTTAATAGGAGATATTAGCTAATTTATAGCTACAGTCAAATCTCAGATCTCAGCCATGATTCCAAACTTACTGCACTGTATCATGTAAACTTTTAGCCATAGTTATTTTATCTGAAAATGTTTTTTACATGTAACCTAAAATATTGATTTAGTGAAATGCATGGTAATCTATTATATTAAGCATTACCTAATTCTTAGAACTGTGGTGATGTTAAATAATTGATATGCAATATTTTAATAATCATAGAATTTATACATTCATCAGCTATCACTATGGTTATCATCATCTTCCTTATATTATCAGATTTGGGTATGTTTGCTTTCAATCTAATAAGGAAAAGATTCTAAAGAGAGTATTTAACTTTAGGGGCTGTATTTAGAATGTTATTCATACCAAATCCCATACACAGATTTCTTACAACATTCCAAATAACACCATTAGGCTTCCTATATGTTAATTCTATGACTTTTTTAAACGACTTAATCTCACAAAATTAGCATAGGTTTTTTTCTTTGTTGTTGATGTTTATACACTTTTAATTCACACAACAAAACTGAATCCAAAAAACAATTTTAATACAAATAAAAGATTACTGATTTTTTTAAGTAACAACAGTTTTTACCATTAACATTTTCCAATTCAAATTAAAACAAAAAATAAAGTCAACAGAAACACAAGGAATATTTACCAAAGGAAATAAATTTCAGTTCCTTAAAAATGAATATAAATAATAACTATCAACCTTCTTTTACACCTTGGCCTATGACAGGGTAAATGGCCATCTTTTTACATCTTTGAACTTAGAGTAGAATGTGTGTGTGTGTGTGTGTGTGTATGTGTATAAAATAGGCAAAATATATATCATATAACACTATATATATTATATAATGCAAAATACATATTATATTTAATGCAAAAATTAAATTTGTTAATCTGTGGCTTATGTTGCAGGTAACATACTGCTGCTTCTTTGATGGGCAAAAATGAGAAATTTTTCATTAGTTTCTTCTTTTCAAAACTTCAATGAATACATTTTTAGACAATCCTGCTTACTTGGGTAAATTTCATGGGACTTAACACAGATATCTAATAAGTGTAGGGAGTTTTCAGAATTGTATTGTTGTATATAAAATATATACGTACATAGGTGAGTGCTGACAATGAACATAATTTTAGACAAAAATAAAAAGGATTCTGCTCCTAGTCTTCAAAGAGTAAACAGGAGCAAGTAATTAAAATTTTAATATGTAAAGTGTTAATTTCCATTCTCTTATTAATATATCTTTGAAAATCATGCCCACAGATATCTATTTATTGTTCAAAATAAAAAAAATTATTTTATTATGGCAAACAGTGTCTTTGCAATATCAATTATTAGTTATTACTTAAAAGAAATAATATGCCAGCATTCTAATTTATTTTTAATTCTATGAGTTTCAATTTTTCTTCTGAAACAGCATTTTAAGCACAAGTTCAGATGGCATCTAGCACAACATCTGATTTAAAACTTAGGTTTAAAATGACTTCATCTCTCAACCAGCCAAAGGCTAGTTTCTGGTGTCTGCCATTGTGCATATGCTCTGCTCAACTCCTGACTGAGAAAACATGCCTGAAAGCATTCCCTGCTTGAAATTATATTAAAAATCCATACTTGGGCTAGCAGCCTGAGCTCAAGTTGATTATAGTTCTAGATCTGTAACTTCCCCTTTATTCTTCTAAAGATATAAACCCTTGCTTTACAATAGGTTATACACATAGGAATTATTATAAAGGCAAGATTTACTAACAACAATATACTTAGCATTCTATTGAGATTGAATTGGAACACCCACATTAAGCAAGCCCTCTTAAAATATGTGGAGCAGAACACGTAAGAGAGACACACGAAAGCATTGCTGCATTTGCACACCCAGTCCATTTTTATATTATCAACATCAACATTACTGACGTTTCTGGGAAATTTTTGCCACATTATGCCTTGATGTGCACTTGTTTTTATAGTTTACTCTAAAATGTAAAAGCACCCTCCATTTGATAGCAAAAGTAAGCATAAAAATAGCTTCAAAAATAGCAAAAGTGGTTAAAGTTAACTCAAATAAAAAGCTGATTTTTTAAGGCCCCTGATCAACACTTTAAGCTGGAAAAAGTGCCTAGGAAGTCCATTAAAACCATGTCTACATTCTGAATTGTGATGTAGCCTTGGTCTAACACTTTCATATTTAAGAAGTAGCCTGTTTGATTTTTGAAAGCTTAAACTGAATATAGCTTTTTTACTAAAACAAGACCTGAATGCCTATCCTATCCTTAGGCTTTAGCAACCACAGTCAATACCAATATCAATATCATTGTGCCTTTCTCTTCCCAAAACGGTCATCGTATCTCATATTTCAACATCTTTCACTAATTACTAACATTTGTCAATGTTCATTTTATAAAGTTTAGTGTTTCAACATATTTTGACTTTTGCATAGGGAGATAATTATTCTATTATAGGGGAATTCATTTTTATTAATATTACTATATATATTTCAGAGTATCTGAAGCAGTAAGTTCTCCAATACTAAAAGTAGTTATAAGAAAACTTGATACGATTTTAGGTAGAGGATTCAAATATGGAATCTACAGAAAGATAATGAACTCTATATTAATAAAAGTCTACAGCATGTATTTTTAAATATGAATTTTTCATCTATTCTTAAATATTACTTAGGGCTGACAATATTTAATTTTGTAAGTCATGATATAATGAGAAAATTTATAAGGCCCTAACTACTTTAGTCAGTGCTTTATAAAGAAGAGGGAAGAAATGTGAATCTGCCTGAAAAAAAAAAAATCAAGTTTGGAATATTAAATTGTCAACAACTCAATTAGTGATCGATTGTTGTTCATGAAATGATATGCCCCACATTTTTTTATCCTATGACTAAAGGTTTTCTTCTCATACAACAAGGAAAAGGTAGTGTTTAGTAAAATGAAGTAATCAGATCTGCAAGGTAATAAACACCAGGGCACGCAAGAATGTCACTGAATATATATGCCTATGGGTAAATTGTGTGAATGAGAAAGCTTGGAAAGAAGAGATTGGAGATTTACTCTTCCTGCTTTCTTCTCAATTTTAGAATGATTGAAAGCAATTTCCTCTAAGGTTAACTCTGAGTGAAAATCACTTTTGGATTGTGCTTCTAATCCCTTTTCCAAGAGCATTTGAAATTCTGCCTGAAATGTTTTAATGCTTAAAATAAAAAGTATTATTTTCAAAGTTTAAAAATCTTATGAGGTCAATTAATACCTTCCCTCAAGACTGACACTTTGAAAATTAATATTAACACTGCTATCCTTAAACCATCAACATTAGCCTGCAGTGCAGCAAATTGTTGATGGTTAATAAAGCACAATGTTCAGCGGCTGCCTGAGGACAGGATTCAGAATTGCCATATCAACTTAACCACAATCTCATTTTTCAGAACAAGTCACATTACTTAAAATTTAAAATAATTTAATTTCTGTCATTTTAATATCTAGATTACTTTATGGTCATTTAAAAGCTGAATATATTATTCATTTCTAAATGTGTATGTAATTAAATTCTTATAATGTGGATATATCCTGAGAAGGATTATTGATCAGTTTGTTTATGCTTTCTCTGGTTGATGGACACTTGGGTTGTTTCCAGATTTGGGACATTATGAATAAATCTACCACAGGCATTCTTGTTAAGTCTTTTAGCAAACATATTTTAATTTCCTTTATGTACATTCATAAGAATGAAGTTCCTAGATTTAAGACTAGTCTATGTTTAAGTGTTTTCTAAAACTTTTTGCACAGAGACTACAGAATTTTAAATTTCAACTTACAACACATGAAAGACTTAGTTGCTCCTTATCTATGTATTGTAGAGTTTTATATGTTTTCTATTAAATGGAGCCAATTTCCATTTAATAGTTTGTTGAGGACTTTTAGCATAAAGAAAATTTGATTGTCAAATGTTATTTATCTGCATCTACTGATATGAGCATTTATTATATTTTTATCTTTTATCCTATAAGAGTGCCCAAATTATAATGATTGATTTTTTAATACCAAAAATTCTTGTATTCCTGCAGTTAATTCCATTTAGCCACAATTTTCATTTTTATGTATCACTGGGTTTAATATACTAGCATACATTTAAGAATATTTGTGTTTATGTTCTCCAAGATTATTAACTTATGGTTTTCTTTTACATAACTTCTTGGCAGTATATGGTATTAGAAGTATGATAATTAGTTAATATAAATAGTCCTTCCTCAATTTTCTGAAGTAACAATGATATCTATACTAGTTATTGATAATAACTGTCTACTAAAGATATCTTGGCCTGGTGTTGTCCTTCTGCTATCAGAAAGTTTGAAAATATGAAATTAAAAGTAAACATCAACTATGCTCCACAGCAGAATAGAAATAACCAAAAAAAAGTCTGAATTTGAAAGTTCTTTATAAAAACTATTAGCTTTCTGTGAGTGGTTCAACAAATGAATTACAAAGAAAACTTGGAATAGAATGGTGCAAATCAAAAACAACAGAAACAATAAGTGTTGCTAAAGATGTGGAGAAAAAGGAATCCTTGCACACTCTTGTGAATGTAGAGTGATCCAGCCCCTTTGGAAAACAGTATGGAGGCTACCAGAGGGGGAGGGAGAAGAGAGGACAAAGTGGGAAGGGAGTATGGTGGACTATGGTGAAGCTATCAGCAGTCTCTGCAGCGCCAGTTCGATCCCTACCAGCTGGCAAGAATCCCACATGGGAAGCAGATGTCTTCTGTCTCACCCGCTGCTCCCCTCAGCAGTGTATTTCGTCAGTCTGCCTGTTCTGTTCCCCACTCTATATCTGGTGGATCCTCTCACCCTCCCACTCATCTGGCCTGCACCCCAGTTCTTGTATAAATAAATAAAAATCTTTAAAACAAACAAACAAACAAACAAATAAATAAATAAATAAATAGAATTGAAATTGTCTTTATGGATCAGTGAATTATTTAATGCTTTTTTTTTTTTACTTCTGAGTCCACACTGTAAATAGAAATTACAGCAGCTTTGAAGGATAACCTATTTAAAATTTTGATATAAATTTAGATTTGGATTTTGATTCACAGTAAGATCTCTCATAACCTACCTCTTTGAAGAACTAATATTTATGCTACTTTTGAATATACAGAACAACGTTCCTTTTCATGAGGGCAGAATAATTAACACATTTCATTTTTTGTAGGACAGAAAACCTTTAATAATAGAGCCTCAGAAGGACTTTTGAATTACTGGCAACATGTAAAGTGTTTGGAAGTTGTCATTCCTGATCCCACAATAAGAAAAGCTGAATAACTTGAAAATCAGTGACTTTTCTTAGACATATCAGATGAGATTAGAAATACCACTACAGAATTGAGAAAGATAAGCAATTATAAGATTTACTTGTTGGGACAAATACTGCTGAAGCTGTAACCCTGTAGGAGTACCAAGTCATTATTTTTATTAATTGCTGGATATTGAATATGGACTAATGTGATAGGAGAAGCTCCTTTGGGGCAGTTTTATGGATATCCCAAGCACTCATTTGTTTACCTTCAAAAACCCACTGGGTTTTCCTGGTAAAGAGCAGAAAAAAGATCTTTTAGGATTCTGGTAGGGCAAGATACAAGTGCTTTCTTCACAGCAATAGCCTAAGGTAAAAGATTATACCTCCCCTGGGGGAAGTGCATTGCTATCTATCTGATCTTAACTAATTTAAGAGAGGGAAGGGCTTCCCTGATGGTGCAGTGGTTTGAGAGCAGCACTATGAAGCTTTCTGTAGGCTCTGCAGAAAGGGTTCAATTCCTGGCCTGTCCAGGAAGCTACCCACATGGAGTATCAGACCTCTCCTGTCTTGCCCGCTGCTCCCCTCAGCAGTGTCTTCGGTTGACTGCCTGTTCTGCTCCCCACTCTGTCTCTGGTGAATTCTCTCAACCTCCTGTGCCTCTGGCCTGTATCCCAGTTCTTGTATAAATAAATAAATCTTTAAAAATAATTTGAAAGGGAAATGAAAGCTATAATACAGGAAAAAAAATTGTAAAGGTCATAAAAGTACTAAAAGATTGAGGTGAAAACTATAAAACTATGGAGTATTTTCCCTTTCTTATACCTTGGAACTGAAATCAACAGGTTCTCACCATAAAATCTTAGGATTACAGCTGAAGAGCTTCAAGAAGAGTACTTAGGGAAACTCAAAGTTAGAGGGAAGACACAAACAATAATTTTACGGAATCTGAAGACTCTGATTCACAGCATTCATTAAATATAGTCCAATTCCTAGTCAGATTAGCATATATTCTCACATCAAAGATTCATCTACCTCAGCACTTACTGCTGATAAAACATGTCTGGTTTTTAACAACAGCAACAACAAAAATACAATTATAAGGCATAGCAAACAGTGAGAAAGAAACACAGTTTGAAAAGAAAAACAAATTATCAGAACAGAACTCAAAGATGATGCATATTTTTTAAGGAGCAGACAGGGAATTTAAATTAACTATAATTAAGATGTTAAGAGCGCTAATGGAAAAAGTAGACAAGATGCAAGAACAGATGGATAATGTAAGCGGAGAGATGAAAATTGAGAGAATCAAAACGAAATACAAGGAATCAAAAGAATTGTACCACAAATGAAGAATGTCTTTAATGGATTCATTAGTAGACTGGGCACAGTTGGGGAAAATATCAGTAAGATTTAAGATAGTTCAAAAGAAATATTTCAAACTAAAATGCTAGGAGGAAAAAAAAAATGGGAAAAAAAGAGAACATCCAAGAAATGTGTGATAATTTCCAAAGTTGCAACATATATGTAATTGGAATTCCAGAAAGAGAATAGAAAAGAATATATGAGTAAGTATCTGAAGTAGTAATAGTCAAGAAATTTTAAAACATAATGATAAGAACCAAACCATAAATCCAGGAAACTCTGGAAATATCCAGTATTATAAATGCAAAAAAATACAATAACTAGGCATAAAATATAGTCTGAAGATGAATAAGCCAGAGGGAAAAAATGGCATTGCCATAGAAGATCAAGGATGATTATAGCCCGTTTCTGGTAGGATACCACACATGAAAGAGAGTGGGATGAAATATTTAAAGTGTTGAAAGAATAAGAGATTCAACTTAAAATTCTTCATCTATAAAAATTAGCTACCTCCCCCACCTATATGAGTGAAATCACCTTGTGATACTTACATATGTATTACATGGGACATGGTGAAAACAACAAGGGTTGTATAATAAATGTAATCCCCAAAGCTAAGAAAAGGAAGAATACAAAGACTGCCATCTTATTCTTAACATTTTAAAGCAACCGAAAGGGTCTAACACCAAGAAGAGCTTGTAATTTGGGGACCGGTTTCATTAACATATTAACAGATAAAAACAGAATCTGTTAGCCACCAATGGAGAGTTAGCCAGCAATGGAAACTGAAATGCAGATGAGTCTCTAAATTATAGATCTCCATTCTCTTCAAGTGCTAATACAAGTTTTGAGCTAAGCCTAGTGAAAATGCCAGTTCTAATAGTGAGCCTTCCTATCACAAGAATGTATATGCCCATTTATTTTAGTTTGGTGACATTAATTGTTCTAATTATTATTTTTTCGACAATATATACACAGCTATCACATGTCTATGTTTTGCCTTCACATATAGATGTGGGAAAATATGTACTGGTCATACTGAAGAACTTTATTTCATGCAATATAATTCATGTTATAAATTAATACCTACCATTCTATAATAGTTGTATTCTAACCCCTGTACTAAGAGGAGGTCACATCAGACTAGCATGAGCCCTAATTTGAAAGCTCTAGTGTCCTTTTAAGAAGAGACTATTTTGGCCACTCCTGGTGGCGCAGGCGGTCAAGCGTAGCGCTGTGAAGTTGTCAGCAGCTTCAGCAGCGCCTGTTCGATCCTGGCCGGCTGGCGAGGGTCCCACATGGCTCAGCGGACCTCTCCTGTCACGCCCACTGCTCCCCTTAGCAGTGTATTTCAGTCAGTCTGCCTGTTCTGTTCCCCGCTCTGTCTCTAGCGAATCTCTCACCCTCCCGCACATCTGGCCTGTACCCCAGGTCTTGGATAAAATAAATGAATCTTAAAAAAAAAAACAAAAAACAAGAGACTATTTGAAAATAAGTAAACACAGACACCTAGCAAAGAACAACAGGTGGTACCAGAACAGAGACTAGAGTGATGCATCTACAAAGAAACACAAAGGATTCCTAGCAACTGCCAGGAACTAGGAGAAAAGCATGGAATGCATACTTGCTCAGAGCTTTCTGGAAGAAACCAATTTTGCCAATATCTTGATTTCATACTTGTAGTCTCCTGTACGGTGACAGTGATTTTTTTTTTTTTAAGATTTATTTATTTTATACAAGAACCCGGGTACAGGCCAGATGTGTGGGAGGGTGAGAGAATTCACCAGAGACAGAGCGGGGAACAGAGCAGGCAGACTGACGAAACACACTGCTGGGGGGAGCGGCTGGCGAGAAGGAGAGGTCTGTCGTGCCATGTGGGACCCTCGCCAGTGGCCGGGGATCGAACTGGCCCTGCAGATGCTGCGGGCAGCTTCGCAGCCCAGCACTCAACCCCTGCGCCACCAGGGGAGGCCCAACGGTAATTATTGTTATTTTAAATCACCTGTGTTGTGGCACTATCTTATGGAAGCCCTAAGAAACTAGTACAAGAGTCTGAGGCAATACTTTCTTTCCCTATGACCAGGAACTTTAAAAGAAAGATTTTTTTCAGAAAAAAAAAAATCTTTTTATTTGTTGGTTTTGGTTTCTATTGTGAGGTCACTCTCCCCAAAAGTGTCAAACAAGTTCTTCTCAATAAGCCTAGAGGAGTCTTTCTGTCAACTTGATATGGGAACTGGAGGACCAGTCAAGGCCCTGTGAGCCTCTGGAGACCCATCAGCATTACTTACATAATACAGATTGTTTTATATCGACACTGAGGAGAAATTTCTGTTGCCGCTTAAGTCTTTCACTGTTCCTAACAGAAGAGATCACCCCCGCATACTTCTCCCTTTCCTTATCAAAGAAGCAATCACTGTTCTGCCTTTTATGACCTAGAATAAAAGTTAGGATGTCTCACCCAATCATAGGCTTATCAGTAAAGATGTTCTCTCTATCTAAGAATCTCATCTTTCTTTCAGAGTACACATTCTATCATGTGAAGCCCTACTCTCTCTGTCACTGATGCCCCAGCTCACAAAATGAAGGATAAATATTCCTGGTCCACTTCATTATTCCATAAAATTTATACCATGTAAACCATGTAAACTCTACACACATATGTTATTAAATTGATTGTTTTTCCTTTGCTAATGCATCTATTGCTGTTTTGATTACATGTGCAGTCCAAGGAGAACCCAGAGGGAGATGGGATGATTTCTTTTGTGCCACAACAATACATACTAGATCAAACAACTCTAGTGATTCTTTCTTATGCATTAATTTTGGAAACATTTTAAAGACGACTCATGAAAATCTTAACCTATTCTGATTGACTACTTCTATTTAAAGAATTTGATATTTTGGTAGTTGATCACTACTAGCTGCTGTAATGATGTACTTATTGTCTTAGATTGCTTACAAATAACCTCAACTCTTGTTGAAGTAAGAAATAACTCATACAGTTATCTTCAAACCAGGATCTGATTCTTAGCACAGCAGAGCAGTATGTGTGTGAGTGTGTATGTGTCTGTGTCTGTGTGTGTATATTTGTCTGCTGTGCAAGGTATTATATGAGAAATGTTCAGATACGGTTTTTATTTCAGTTCTTCAGCAACTACCTAATTTGAGTTATTACTGTTGTTTCAGTAAAATATATGATTAAATATATCATCAATAAAAGTTAAATGAACAAGGTCAATCAATCTATAGGAGCATCTAAATCTTTCCAGCGATCTATCTAAGTCTAAAAAGAGCACCCATTGATAGGTAACAGCAGGGGATTAAAGACTCAAACAGTTTACTGCAGGCTAAGAATGACCTGATCCCTTAATCCATCTGTCTTTTTATATGAGAATGCTATGCTAATTAGCTACGTAAATTGTTTCCTGATGACATTAATTTTGTGCCTTTTTGTTATTCTGGGGTTTGACTTTCACTGTGATAAAAATATACTAAGGGACATTTCCAATTTAGATGGTTTTGATCCTGATAAATTTTAACACAGAAGCAATGTTGTAGGGAAATATGCAAAAAGAGTAAACTTAATCAATCCTGGGGATACACTTAGAGGATTTTGGCTTCCTATATAATCATTCCCTTTAGCTTCTAAAGCATTACATTAACACACTTGAAATGTTGAAACATAATTCAAGGAGAACTTTTGTCAAATGCTATTTTCATTGCCCATTTTCTTTGGAGAAAATCAAGACTTGAATATTAACATGAAGAAAGTAATGGAACTGATAGTCGTGATGTGAAATCTTATTAGTAAACAAGAGCTGCATCTGAAAAAATATTGTCATTAAAAGCTATGTAGTAGTTAATTGAGTTTGATATGAAATTTAGTGCTGGGAAGTTAATGACTAATGCAGCTATTTCACAGAGCTTGGTTACTGCAGGCTCCATAATGATCTTTTGCTTTGGAGCAACAATGAAATTAACCTCTCTTTTGTCCTGCAGGTGTTGTGTTCTGATAATGCATATCCCTTACAAGTTTGGGTAAATTATTTGCTTTGCATATAAATTAACCCCAAAGCCAAATCAAAGCTAGAATAATAAAAATGTACAAAACATTTTTAGTCTAAGAAAACAAAGATTTATAGCAAAGCATATCAATATCCTAGATTCAGATCTGGTTTTCAAAAGAATGAATTAAAAATATAGATGGGGGAGAGAGAAAAGAAAAAAAAAAAACATAAGATTGAGAGGAAGGGAAACTTGATTTTGAAAAATCCAACATTTCCCTTTTTTTACATTCATTAGAATGAAGATAATTGAGAATCAATATAATTTGCTTTACATTAAAATAAGATGGCATTCATTCAACAATTCTTAAAGGACATCCTTTAAGTTCTTTTTTAGGTATTCTTCCTTAGTTCAATACTAATTTCAAAATGTGAAACATTACAGTTAGAAGGTAAAAGGGGAAATTTTACTTACATGCAATGGTTTAGTTACAACTCACCTCCCTACCACAAGAACTTTTTTGCTTTTCTTTTGTGCCTCCAGAGACTGTCACATATTTTCCTCTGCATTTTTCTTCATTTGGTATTTACTCCCTAAAAATGTGTGTGTAAATTATTTATATATGACTTTTTTTCTTTTAGAAATGATAGTTACATTCTCATTATGTTTGTCTTACTCTAAATTCAGAGGTGAATTCATCAATGATCTATTAAATGTTTCATACCGTGTCATGCAACATCAAGTGCACAAATTCTTGTGAATTAGAAAAGACAAGTTAGCACTAATGTGTTTACCAGTGAATGTTGGTTTAAAAACTTATTGGTAATATTTGGATGGTAAAGTGGGAATAACTGATATGAGCATTTTGTGTAGTGATATATTTAGCCCTCATGTTTACTTCTGTTTATTTTACTGATTTCAGAATAATACTGTTTTGTTCTCTTCCCTTATAGTTGAGCACTGGGTATAGCTCTGATTTTCTTGGTTATTACCCATTGGGTTCAACCTTCATTCTTTGTTTCTAAATTCCAAAAGCAAAGTGGAATCTAAAGTGCGATAATAATCATAAATAATTTATAGAATGCCCATCTCCAAAACAAAATCAAGGATGCTACAGACAATAATAAGCCCACATTAAACCAACTGGGCACTGTGCCCAGAAAATCTGCCAAGTACACACAATAGGCAACAAAATAGCTTGCATGTGTGTGAGGAGAAATAAGTAATGAAAAACAATGCATGAAAGACTTGCAAACAGAACATCTAGGGAATTAACAGATTTCCAAACTTCATAGGAAACAAAAATATTTTCAAGTCCTTTCTGCTGCGTTTATTCTCTCTTTCAAAAGAGATTTAAGCACATTGAGTATATTCTAAAATTTTCAGATTTACTAGGTGTAATAGAATATTTAGGTTGTGCAAGCTTCCAAGTGGTCAGTACCCAGGTCACAATGTAGTTAAAGGTTAGTGAGGTTTTACATTATTGGGAATGATGTAAACCAAATTGTTGGTGTTTTTTTTTTTTTATGATTTATTGAAACTGCAGCACTCTACTTGGGATGGCATGCAATTATGACAAGGCAAACAAAGAGTCTCATGTAGGTGTTTTATCACCTCATAAAACAGCACCTGCCTTTCTTAGGTAAAGTCTCTGCTGGCAAATTAAAACAGGAAAACACTCACATGAACTAAAAAAAAATCTGTGGAAGTCAGTTTATGAAAATAGTGCCCATGACTTCATTTAGATGGAATTTCACAGGTTGAAGTTCTGAAAAACAATGTCAAAAATATTTTCTTTCTATGGGAGAATTGCTTCAAAATTTTATTTGACATATGTTAGAGAGCTGAACACTAATTTGTTTACCATTAACTTATGAAACACTACTTAGGTATGCACAACCCTGCTGTAATTGGCAATGGGGCAACCACAAATGTACATTTACCTTTGCTACTACAGTCAAATTTGGAGAAAAATAAATGAAAAATTATTTAAATGGGAATAAAAAGTTAACACAATGATTTAATTGCACTCAGTATAAGTAGCATAGAGTTTTAGGAACTTATTAAATATTCTAGTTCTTAACCAATGACCGAGAATATTAACAGTATAAGTCATAACAGAAATCAAGTAAATTAATTACCTTTTGGGATATTTCTATTTTTTCTGAAGTAATATTCAGTGAAATGATAACTTTATTTGGTTAAATTGCAACCTAGATATCAGGGGTAATATAATATAAATAAAATTTTTACATTAAGAGAAGGATTTTTACTCACATACTACTTTTTATTACTTATCAGGAATATCTGCCATTAAAACTTAGTTTCTTATAAAATATAATGATCCTTGTGCCAACTTTCCTTTTGTATTTAGATACGAAATTATGAAAATATTTGAAGTTGTGAACTTTATGGTAGTTATTCCATAATTAAATAAGTTTTCTCTAACTGTATGTATGTACTAGTATTGGAAGGACAGAAAGACTGGAGATAAATATGTCACTAGTGGGAGAGTATGCCCATTGTCTAAAAATTTACTTCTTTTATCAATTCAGTTCATTATGATATCATACTTTTGTCACTCTAGAGTACACGTTTGAATAACTCCAGATGAGTAAAAAAAAAAAAAAAATGATAGCGCTACTGTTATTGAAGATAAATATGAAAAGGGATGTAAAAAAGTAAATTATACAATAGACTGTTAAAATTTTTTGTTCTCTTTTTTTTTAAGATTTAATTATTTATACAAGCACTGGGTACAGTCAGAAGCGCAGGAGGGTGAGAGAATTCACCAGAGACAGAGCGAGGAACAGAACAGGCTGACGAAATACACTGCTGAGGGGAGCAGTGGGCTGCAGGAGAGGTCTGCACGCCATGTGGGACCCTCGCCCGCGGCCGGGAATCAAACTGGCGCTGCAGAGGCTGTGGGCAGCTTCACAGTCCACCGCTCAACCGCTGCACCACCAAGGGAGGCCCAATTTTTTGTTCTTTTTAAAATATATTGTATCAGCAACACTGCAGTGATAAAGAAAAGAAATAGGAGTCGTGGAACAGGTTGTAAAATGCAGGATGCTGCTGAAGAGCAAGATCCTGGCCTTTTTAGTGACAGAGAAAAGGGTGGGTCAAACTGAATACTGGATTTTGGGCCTTAGGGAAAGTGAGTCCAGTGATATAATCTGAACACCCCATCCATGTCTCGATTTCATTAACAAGGTGTTCCACAGTTCAGTCCCTGGGATGCAAAGCATATCAGTCAATGCCCACCTCTCCCCAGGGCATTCCTGCTCATACCTTTGGATGTATACATATTGCCCTAGGGTGATCAAACATCCTGCTCTTGTACACCCACAAAAATGTATTGCTGATCACTCAAATGTGGCACTGCTTCTTGGAAAAAAACTAAATATCCTGATGCTATAAATGAATTTAGTGATGATAATTGAATTAAATGGATTTAAATTTTATTTTGTTTTACTAAGTGGCCTATGAGATACAGTGAGGTTTTCTTTCCAACTCTACTGGGACATTGTTTAGTGTTTGATATTCACAACACAAAGAATTACATTCTGAGGGTAATTATTACAAATGATGAGAAATAAAATATTTATATGATATTATTTTGAAAGCATGAGGCAATTCCCACATAAAATATTTCATAACTAAATGATCTTCCAAGATTATGTATACTACTTATCTATGTTCATCTATTTCTTCCCATTGTCAAATTTTCTCATCCATTAATTCAATAATGATTGAATTCCAGGTATGTCCTAGTTGTTGATGACAAATTACATTCATGGCTTAATGAACTTACTATCAGACACTGAATAAAGAACATAAACCAAGCTAATTGCAGTTAAGGTTCTTAGTCATATATTAAGAACAAGGAGTGTTTAAAAACAAAAAAAAAGGCAGGTAGACCACCTAACTGAATTTTTGCAGAACTAAAGAAAGTTTTCTTTGGAAAAAATAACTTCTAATTAGAGTTCTAAAAAACAAATAGGAGTTAACTAGAAAAAGAAGAAAGAACATTGCAGGTAATAAAAGGGCTTATTCAAGAACCAGGGAAGAGATTATGGAAATTTCTGTAATTTACATTGTTGATTTTGTTAAATATTTAGAAACTAATATCATGTATTCTATACAATAGTTTAGATTAGTAATTTTGAGACATGTAACCCTGGTTTTGTGAGTTACTGATAAGTAATACTTAAATTAAATTGGAGGTGTTGAGTGTCCATATGTATTTAGGAATTACATTTGCTGCCTAAAATTTAGTTGTTTTTTTCTTATATGGTTTCCTCTTTATTTTTTTTAAAGATTTATTTATACATACAAGAACTGGGGTACAGGCCAGAGGTTTTTGGAGGATGAGGGGATTCACTTGAGACAGAGTGGGGAACAGAATAGGCAGATCGACTGAAATACACTACTGAAGGGAGCAGCGGGCGAGTCAGAAGAGGTCTGCTGTGCCATGTGGGTCACCTCCCTGGCTGGGGATTGAACTCGTGCTGTAGTGGCTGCAGTGAGCTTCATAGGTTGTGTCTTAAGCCCTTGCACCACTAGGGGGGGCCCATGGTTTCATCTTTAAAAAACAAATAGATTATGTGAGTCTCTAGAAAATATTAATGGTAACCTGTACTTTCTAAAATCATGTGATCAAGCCACCCTTTACACAGAATAATGCAACTAGTTTCCTAGGAATATGTATTGAGAAATGCTGCCCTAAATCTATGATGATGAGATTTTTCTTCTTTTTATTTATTACAATGTTTGATTAAAATAAAATTGGTTTATGACACTTCTGTGACACTATATATGATTCAGAACGAGAAGATCCAATTGCTCCAGGTATATGCTACCATAATACATTCACTACCAAGGCACCAAGAGTCCTAAACCATAGTACATTTTGCCACTCTTCTTTAGTCCTCCTGCCCCCGGTAGACTCAGTTTCACAGTCAGAATTTTAGGATTTGTTCTTGGTTTTGACCGTCTCTTTGTTTTGTTTCTTTATATTCCACATATAAGTGAAACCATAGAGTATTTGTCTTTCTCCTTCTGACTTCTTTCACTTAGCATAATTACTTCCAGTCCATCCACATTGTCACAAGTGGTCATTTCATCTTTTTATTGTTGAGTAGTATTCCATTGAGTACATAACACCTATTCTTAATCCATTCATTTGCCCTTGGGTACTTAGATTCTTTCCATGACTTGATAATTGTAAACAGTGGTGAATGAAAATAGGAATGCATATATCCCTTTTAATTGCATTCTTTGGGTAGATACCAAGGATACATTGCATTTTTGGGGTAGATACAATAGCTAGATTGTATGGTAGGTCTATTTTGAATATTCTATAAACCTCTCTGTTGTTTTCTATAGGGGCTGGATCTGACTGCATTCCCACCAACAGAATAGGGGGTTCCTTTTTTTCTACCTCCTCATCAATAGATATTATATCTGGTCTTTCTGATATGGGTCATTCTCCCATGTGCGAAGTGGTATCTCATTGTGGTTTTGATTTGCATGCCCATGATGGCAAGAGATGAACATTTTTTTTTTTTTCATGTGCCTGTTGACCATTTGTATATCATCTTTTGGAGAAATGTCTATTTGACTCTTGTGCCCATTTTTTGATTATTTGTTTTCTTTTTGGTGTTCTATTTCGTTTCTTTTTGTTGAGTTGTAGGAGCTTTTTGTTGGATATCAGCCCTTTGTCAGATGTATGATATGCAAATATTTTTCCCACACAGTAGGTTATTTTTCATTTAAGGATAGCTTCTTTCTCTATAGAGAAATTTTCTAGTTTTATGTAGTTTATATTCTTTTATTTTAATCACTGTTGGAGATGAATCACAAAGCCATCCTTGAAGCCAATGTAGTGAAGTGTTTTGCCTATGTTTTTGTCTATGTATTTTATGGTTTCATGTGCTACATCCTAGTCTTTAATCCATTTTCAATTCATTTTTGTGTAAACTATGAGATAGTGATCCAGTTTCACTCTTTTGCATGTGACTATTTAGCTTTCCAAAAATTATTTCTTGAAGAGACTTTCCTTTTTCCAATTGTATACTCCAGGCTCATTTGTCATAGGTTAACTCTCCATATATGTGTAGATTTATTTCTGGGATCTCATTTTTATTTCATTATTACTTGAGCTTTTTTTCCCCTTGTACCACACTATTTTGATTATTTTGTAGTATAGTTTGGAGCCTGAAATGTAACACTTTCATTCTTCATTTTTGTCAGGATTGCTTTGGTTATCTGGAGTCTTTTGTGGTTTCATATGAATTTCAGTAATGTTCTCTTTCTTTGAAGAATGCCATTGCAATTTTGATAAGGATTGCCATTGAACCTGTATATTGCTTTAGGCACAGTAGTCATATTTATCATGTTAATTCTTCTAATTCATGAACAGGGAGTATCTTTTTGTTTTTTGTGTGTTTTCTATTTCTTTTAACAACAATGTATAGTTTTCATTGAATTGTTCTTTCACCTCCTTTGTTAAGTTTACTTAAGTTTACTTAAGTTTATTTTTTTAATGCAATTGTAAAGGGGATTATGCTTTTGATTTTTCTCTCTCTTTTTTTTTTTAAGATTTATTTATTTATTTATACAAGCACTGGGTACAGTCAGAAGCGCTGGAGGGTGAGAGAATTCACCAGAGCCAGAGCAGGGAGCAGAGCAGGCAGAAGGACAGAGGTACACTGCTGAGGGGAGCAGCGGGCGGCAGGAGAGGTCTGCATGCCATGTGGGACCCTCCTCCTGTGGCCGGATAGCAGCCAGGGATCGAACCAGCGCTGCAGAGGCTGCGGTCAGCCTCGCAACCCAGCGCTCAACCGCTGCGCCACCGGGGAGGCCCTGCTTTTGATTTTTCTTTTGGTGTTCATTGTCTGCATACAGGAATGCAAATGATTTCTGTAAACTGATTTTGCAACCTGCCATTTTACTGTACTGATTTACTATTTCAATCTTTGTGTGTCTGTGTGTGAAGCCTTTAGGATGCTTGATGTATATTGTTGTGTCACCTGTAAATAGTGATAATTTTACCTCTTCTTTCAAATTTGGATCCTTTTTATATCTTTCTCTTGTCTAATGGCTCTAGCTCAGACTTCCAATACTATGTTGAACAGTGTTTTTTTAATTAAGTTCTACGTAGTAGATATTATTCTACAATATGGAATAAATATAAAATTTGATAAGAAATTGCACTGAGAACTAGCAAATTCTATTTCATTAAAAGATAGAGCCAGCTAGGATCTCATGTGACCTTATTTGGAATAAGGGTCTCTGAAGATGTCATTAAAGTAAGGATGTAAGGTACAATCGCCCTGGATTATGATGAGTCTTAAATGATGAGTCCTAAATTCAGTTATGACTGTTCTTATAATAGAATAGACAGAAACACAGAAGACCATGTGAAAACTGAGGCAGAGATTGAAGTGATCTCTCTATAAATAAAGGAACACCCATAATTGCTGATAGCACACATGGGTTTTCTCTCAGTCTCTGGTAGGAACTAACATTGCAAACACTGAAGACATCAGGAAGGGCCACAGCTTTCAAAACAGGCTTTCAAAGCTTCAAGAGAATAAATTTCTGTTATTTTAAGCCACCAAGATTGTGGTAATTTGTTATGACACCTTCAAGAATCAAATATAAGGATATATTGCATTTAGAACAGTTTTACTTTAAAAAAAATTAACCTTAACACATATTGTTATAAATGGTCCTTGATAAATTACGATGACTTTTAAATTCTTGTTCTTAAAGTGTACTCCCAATCTAAACAAAGGTTAGTTAGCCTTATGAATTACTTGGACCAAGAGAATGGAGCTTTCAGAAAGGACATAGTACAAATTCCTGTCTAAGACTAAGGAGGATTTATAGCATCTATTACTCCCTCTTAGATCTAACCCACTATGCAAAGACATCCAGGATGTCTTCCTTGAAAATTTTCTTCCATTTTTTTTTTAAAGATTTACTTATTTATGCATACAAGAACTGGGGTACAGGCCAGAGATGTGGGGACGGGGTGAGAGGATTCACCAGTGATTGAGTGGGGAGCAGGACAGGCAGATCTACTGAAATACACTGTTGAGGGGAGCAGCAGGGAGACAGGAGAGGTCTGCTGTACCATGTGGGTCATCTGGGTCATCTCCCTGGTCGGGGATTGAACTCATGCTGCAGTGCTGCTGATAGCTTAATAGTGCTGAGGCTTAACCCCTTGAGCCACCAGGGAGGCCCTTCCTTGAAAATTAAAGGCCCTTTGATGGAAAAGATGGAAGAGAATGAAAGACCAGGAAGTTAGAAAGGAGGGCCTGGTTAGCTCCCAGGCCCTGACATCAATGAATGTGATCAGCTCATATTCTCTAGACCCAATGGAGCTCCCTGCTGAATACAAACACATGGGAAAACCTAGCCAGCACCATCTGGAGAAGAGACCAGCCACACAGCTGAGTCCAACCCAGATTGCAGAATTGTGAGTAGATCAGTGCTTATTGTTTAGTTGTTTTAAGCTGCTGTGTTTTGGAGTGGCTTGTTAAGCAGCAATAGAAAACTGTAATCATCTAGTACTATCTCCTTTTGTTTATTTTTAAAACAAGAATGACAAAACCTATTATGGCTAGAATGTCAGTTGGTGTGCTATAGCAAAAACAGGTCTGACTTCTCATCAATCAAGAATTTCCATCAACTCTCCTGTAGCTTTTTCAATCCTGTCTTCCATTAACTTTAAATCCCTGGGGGAAAAATGCAAGCCACCTGTAAGTAAAAAGATACTATTGCTCATGAACACACAAAGAGAAAGTTATATATATAATGCAAAGAGCTGAATTTTAGCATGTTGTATACTTGGCTTTTATGAGAAACAAATGATGACCTAATCTCTAAAATTTATTTCAAAATGTTCCCTCATAATATAGCACAAAGTAAAAGCATTTCTTATTTTATCACCTTTTTTCCTTCAAATCATTGCAGAAAACTGATATTGATAATGACCCTGTGTGATCTTGAAATGGCATCTGGATATTGATAATTGAATTCTGATCAGTTATGGTTTTAAACATTTGACTATATATCTATTTTTTTATATTTGCACTCCATATAAAATGTAAGTTAACCATCAGATAGATGATCAGACATCATGCTATCATATACACAGTATTTCAGTCATTGCTAGATACGATCTGCTTTAAAAATACAAGTGATAACTGATTATTGCACAAATGAATGAATTCTAATAAAAAAAACAATTATTCAAATTACATACACACACACACTGTTGTGCATGGATACCTGTGGCATGTGGGAAATTGACAGTAAAAATAAGTATGTAACTACAGAATTATATTAGAATTCTTGTAGCAAATAAGTTAACAAGGGAACAGAGGAAATTTGGTAACTTATTCTTGTTTCTTATGAAGGATATTTTCTCTGAGCTAATCTTTCCTATTGCATGAAGTATATGATGATTGCATTTATTTTCAATGGACATATAAATGGTATATTACATGAAGGGAGGATAAAATAGTCCTTATTTTATTTAATTTCTATATAGAAAGTTGGATAGACTAGTATAAAATTACTATTCTGAATAAATTATAGTGTGCTACTTTTGGTTTGTTTTTCATTTTCTTTCCATTATGCATTTGAATCATTTCTTCTTCATTCTATTATTTTTCCTTCCCTCTTCTTCTTCTTCATTGTGTTCACCCCTGCCCCCTCCCTGCATCTTATTCATCCTCCTCTCTCTCCTGCCTGCCTCCTCACTCTCTCTTCTCATTCTCCTTCCTGTCGTTTGCTTTCATTATGAAATATAATACACAATCAGAAAATCCATGCACATTGTCACTTTTCCCAAAGAACTGGGATCTAACTTAATGCTCCTTCTTTTTCTTCTCTTTCTCTTTTGTTTTCTCCTTTTTATTTATTTTTTTAAAATATTTATTTATGCATACAAGAGCTGGGGTACAGGCCAGAGGCGTGGGGGTGTGTGGAAGGATCCACCAGAGACAGAGTGGGGAACAGAATAGGCAGTTTGACCAAAGTACACTGCTGAGGGGAGCAGCAGGAGAGACAGAAGAGGTCTGCTGTGCCATGTGTGTTGCTCCCTGGTGGGCCGGTGACTGAACTCGTGCTGCAGAGTCTGTGGATTGCTTCATAGTACAGTGCTTAACCCCTTGCACCACCAGGGAGGCCCCTTCTCCTTTTTATTTATAATAGAGGCTACAGTTATGATTTTTAGTCAATGTGTGTGTGATTCTTAAGGATAAAGATCAATTTTAAGAATTCATAAGAAAGAAACAGCAGAATATTTTACAAATACAGCTACTATATATAATTAAATAATAACCACTTAATGTAATAATATTGTAACTGGGTTTCTTTCATCCCTTGCAACATTTTTATTTGACATATTCTCTGCTATTTCTAAGTTCAACGTCCTGCAGCAAGGCAGCAAGCAGTGCCAGCAATACCGAGTACTTTCAATTAGTAGTTCTGCACTTCTCTGGTCGCTAAGCAACTGACCTATGGTGAGGAATACATAATCATCTGCAAAGACACCTTCGAGTGGTGAAAGTATAGGTTTCACAAGTTTCATATGCTCTCTTCTGTTAATGCTACAATAAATAAGTATATGGCAATATTCTGTATTAGTTTACTATAACAAACTTAAAGGTTAACATAAGCTCTGCACAAAGATAGGAATAAATTGACACAAC
This sequence comes from Talpa europaea, assembly GCF_964194135.1. Taxonomy (NCBI): domain Eukaryota; kingdom Metazoa; phylum Chordata; class Mammalia; order Eulipotyphla; family Talpidae; genus Talpa; species Talpa europaea. Next base: position 65,844,125 of record NC_140075.1, on the reverse strand, counting down.
AATTGCACTTGCCTTTCATATAGGTCATTATACTGTTTATATAAGGGACAAGTAATCAGATTAATATATTATTGAATGTTTATATTATAACCACTGGGAAAGGTAGAATTCAGCACATAGCGGAAATGGTTGGGAGAGCCAAGGAGAAGAAAATCAGACAAAAATGGGGTAAATTGAAAGTACAAACAAAATGAAAATTACAAATGAAAATGTTTATGCCTGATGTAGACATTAGAGCTTAATAGAAAGTCTTCATCTGTGTTCAAAAAAAGGGAAAGAAATATCAGCTGGAATCAGCAGAAAAGACTTGGCACTTGACCCTTGGATACTTTTCATTCTATTCACTATCATATTTTTATTGGTTTTTATTCCATTGACTACTACATGCACTGACTCAGTGAATCTACTCAAAAGAGAAGAGAGATTGCATCTCCTTTTTATCAGTAGAGCTGTTTATAAAGGTTTTCCCCTTGTTTCCTTTATATATTTTGTCCAATCTGTACACTGAATTTTACAAGCTACTTTAGAACAGTGGAATAAGGGCCTCCCCTTGTGGCACAGGTGGTTGAGCGCCGCACTATGAAGTTGTCCCCAGCCTCTGCAGCGCGGGTTCCATCCCGGCCGGCCGGCTGGTGAGGGTCCCACATGGCGAAGCAGACCTCTCCTGTCTCGCCCTCTGCCCCCTCAGCAGTGTATTTCTTCAGTCTGCCTGTTCTGCTCTCTGCTCTGTCTCTGGTGATTCCTCTCACCCTCCTGCGAATCTGGCCTTTACCCCAGTTCTTGTATAAATAAATAAATAAATATTTTTTAAAAAGTGGAATAACTTTCCTCTATTCAGTATAGAATTTTTGATACATTTTAAAGAAATTAAAATAAAGAATTGTTGGAAATTTATTTTCTCATAAAGTGTAAGTGTAATCTCAATAGTACTAATATAAGCAAATGATAATGCTAGCATATATTCACATTTAGGAGGGCCTGAGTATTTAATAGAAAGAGCAACAGATAACTAAAATTTCATGTTGAGCAACAAAAAACACATGAGATTTTAAATAGGACTTTCATTATTTTTGATATACATGTTGAGTTCTTTCACCATAATGATGATAAGTAAACTTTCAGTTTCTCTTTTAAAACACCCTGTATGCATCTATGAGAATAATCTATAAATACATATCATAATTTAATGGCGTATCTTTAGTGGGATCTATATTTTTAGTTTGCCATGATATTATGCAGACTTACTCTGTTTGGTAATATGTAGCAACATGCCCCAATATTTGCCTGGATGGTAACAGAGAAGGTGAAGTGGGATTGCAGGAGTTTCCCACCAATTGGTAACAATGTGACCCTCTCCTTTCCTATCAGGGTGGTGTCAAGGGAAACCAACTGAGAAAATGGAACTGTCAACACCATCCAATGATAAAAACTCCAAGGTCTCCAGATACTTGCCCTCCCTTCTGTGAAGGTCAACAAAACCAAGGGAACAAAACCAAGAAGCTCTCTTCTCCGAAGGGAGTTTAGTTATATACCTGGAGTTTCACCCGCAAAGAGCAGTAACAAAGCAGCTCCCAATTTCACCCCATGTCATGTCAGAGCTCTCATTATCTAAAATATAAATAAAATACAGAGTGTATAAAACCATATCCCAAAACACCTTGAATACATTAAAAATTACTTTAACATACCAAGAAGCAGAAAATTTAATTTTGAATGATAAGATAGCACATGCCAACATGGAAATAATACACAGATTAGCTATATCCAACAAGGATTTCAAAGCCACAATTCTACAATTATTAGCATGCTTGAAACAAATAAAACAAATGGAAGTTTTATATGAAGAAAGAGACAATACAAAGAACAAAACAAAATTTTGAAACTGAAAACTGTAACGACAATAAAAAAAGCCCTTGCTATTCTTAATAACACATTGAGAGAACAGAGGAAAGCACATGTGAACTTGAAAACGGAACAATACAAGTAATCCTATCTGAAGAACAGAGAGATAATAGATTAAAAACAAACAACAAAATAGACACTGCTTCAAAGACCAGTGGGGCTTGGACAGAAAATCTGATAATCATGGTATCAGCATCTCAAAAAGAAAATGGGGCTGAAAATATACTAGAAGAAATAATGACTAAAAATCTTCCCAGTTTGGCAAAAGACACATCTAATAGTCAAATACCAAAACAAAACAAAGAAACATGTAACTTCATAAAGGAAAGCAGAGGGAAAAAATTTGAAAGCAAAGAAAAAGTCTTAAAACCTTGAAAGCAGTGAGAGTAGAACACTTATCTACAGGGAAAAAGCAATTTGAATGACAGTAGTCAGAACCATGAAGGGCAGAAGTGACACATTTTTCAAGTGTTGGGAGGTAAGAATCACCAACTCAGAATCTTACATTGGGCAAAACTGTTGTTCAGGAACAAAGGGAAATGAAAGATACTCAAGAGAAAAATAAATTTATTGTCAGTGGGTCTACCTGAAAGAATGGCTAAGGAAAGTTCTTGTAATAGAAATGAAATAATAAAAGAAGGTATCGTAAATCATCAGGAAGGAAGAATAAACAACCAAAAGAACCAATGTATTGGTAAATGCAACAGATTTTTCTCTTCTTTTGTGCTTTCTAAATTACATTTGATGATGAGAAGCACAAAAATTTTAACATTCTCATCTGAATCTCAATGTTTATAAAAGAATCTTTTCTTTAAATATAAACAGGTGAGTAAAGGGATTTTGAGGGGAGCAAAATTTTTATACTTCACTGGAAGTGTTCAGTATATTGATGGCAACAGGGGTTATAATAATCTACACATTTTGATGAAATTACAGAGCTATAAATACATATTTTATAAATGTCACTTTCCTGTTTTTGGTATTATACTATAGTTACTACTACTGATTGTTCTTTTTGCTGAGTGAAAGTACTTTATGAACAAAAGTACTATAAAATGATTGTAGCTAAAATATCTGTCATGGGGGAGAATTAGGTATAGGCCAGTGGCATAACGTTGAAGGAATTCACCAGCGACCTAGTGGAGAACAGAACAGGTAGATTTATTGAAATACACTGCTAAGAGGAGCAGTGGACCAGACAGAAGGGGTCTGCTATACAAAATGTGAGGGCCTGGAGGCTCTATTTATACTCCAGGCATCATTGACTGGTTAGGGTGACTAATCTTGGGTGTGTTCTGACTGATGATCTGAATTAGCATACAGGGTCATCAGCTCTTTGGATCATCAGCTTAATGTTCAGGTTCCCATTGCAGTTCCATCTACTTCCTTTATCCATTCAAGGCTCCCAAACTTGCCTGCTGGAAATGGAATGACATTTGGCTTTTAGTGATACCATGACGATATCTATATATAAAAGCCAATGACAATGGCTTTTTAGTGATACCATGACGATATCTATATATAAAAGTTTGAAGTCACAATGGATCTATTTCGGCTATTCTCAGAGGAGAAGGTAATTGCTCTATGCTTCTTGAATGAGAGTCAAGAAACACGTGCATCTTTAATAGAGAAAATTCACTTTAGTTGATGTTCATTAGCTAATATTCATTGGATAATGTTAATCCTTTATCACTTAAAGAATGTGGAATGTGGAAATATTCAAAAGATGGCTTTTAAGATAACAATAGAATTATTCTGAACAATGGCAGAACTTGCTTTGATTTTTTTCATTTATATTTCAGTTTCACTGGAGTCAATTCTAGAACTGTATAAAAGTTAAATTGTTTATATATTTTGTTTCCTTGTTTTTTTTTTTTTGGTGTGTGTGTGGACTAAAACAGGCTATTTTTTTAAAATGGCCTATTTTTTAAAATTATGTTTTAACTGAGATAATATTGGGATACCCCCACCAGATATTAACACCCTAATGCTCCCACCACCAACTCACCCATATTCCTCACCATAGATCTAAATGGTCTATTGTTAACAATGCCCTTTAAAATATTACAAGTCATTTGTATTTGAAATTTCTGAGTATATAATTTGAATTTATATTACATACAGATATATCTTCTTCAAAAGTACTATGTTAGAAATATTTAAAGCATTAATGTTGTATCTAACTCTCAAATAGAGTTAAAATTTCCCCTAGATTTTTCTCTCTTACTTTCTCTCTCTTTTTCTCTCTCCCTCTCTCCTAGTTCACTCCTTAGTTACAAGTATGTGGGAAATAAATATGCTGAAAAATATGTTGAAAGGTAGGGATATTATACAGTTGTATAAAATACCAAAATTAAACTGACATAAAGTAAAAAGTAAGGCATAAACAAATATTCACAAAATGAAAATATAACCTTGTGAAAAGTTTGCATCATCATACATACGCATTAATGTAAACAACAGACTAAATGTTTGCTGTAAGACATAGATAGTATTGCTTAATGAATATACCAGCAAGAAAAGATCTGACAGGCATGGGAAATGTTTCAAGTTCAATGTGAGGATTTTCATGTATATAATTTTCCTTCAGTGGTGAGTTACTTGTGTGGCATTTTGTGTGCTACCTTAAAAGTAGAACTCAGGACAAATACCTAATTCTTCTTTCATTTTTTTTCTCTACATTCTGCAATGACTTTTAAAATCCAAATCCAATCAAGCTGCCACATACAAATGTTAAAGACATTAAATATACCCTTTTTCAGAAAGTCAGTAAGTCAGAAATGGTTATAAGGATGAAAAAGCAGTATAAAAGGAAACTTTGCCTAATCATTTACATTGTACTAAAGATAATTACTGATTCTAAGAACAAACTTTTAAGATATGGTCAATTGTTACTTTTTAAAAATATGGTCAGATTTTTCATAAAGAGGAAATGACACATATGATTATGATTGGAGAACAGTAGGTATTGCTTAATGATATAATATCTCAGAGTACACTTTCATAGTAGAAATTACAATGCTGGAGATTTATATTACTTTATATTAAGGAAGTGCTAAAGTATAAGTATTATAAAATGTGCTATTTTCTATTTTTTATGATTTTAATTTTGGAGTGAAGGCAAATAAAATATTTATAAATAGTACTAATTTCATATTTAGTTGTTCCTAAATAAATCTTGATATGTCAAGAGAATCAAATGTTGTGAAAACCTAATTGCCTCCAAACCCAAGTACTTCCTTTCACTAGTAAAAGTAAAAAAGTCTTTATCAAAGTTAACAGATGAAACAAAAACTATACAATTGATTCTGTAAAATACAAACAAAAATTGTGTAGCTATATAATTGCTTCTTACAATGCTGAAGTCAACATGAAAACAGAAGTTAGCTATCTAAACCTGTCCCTAGTATTTGTGGGACCTTGAGATGTACTTAAATTTTGGCCCTCACAACATATGTCTGAATATTTAAAATACATGAATCAAATTTTAAAAGCATTAGATCAGACATAGTCTAATAACTTACATTGACAAATACAACTTCATAACTACTTGGAGAGCCAAGATGGAATTATATATTCTTGGACTTCTTGAAGTATCACACTGGCATGAGGGGATTGAAAAGAGCAGGTCCCAGCCTGAAGACTGTCTCCATTCTCTACCCACCTACTTTGTCAACTTCCCACGTCTTTGTCAAATTCCACTCAGTTACCCCATTTGCCTGAGGTTATATCCACCATCCTACCTTCAAGAGGATAAACTAAGGAGGAGGAGGGAGCAGATCTTGAAAGGGTTACTTTCATGCTTTGTGGACAGGAATATGAGCCCCTTCAATTGTAGCACTAGAACTGCTCCTCTCTGCCATTCACTTTAAAGATGGAATCAAAGGTATGAAGAATTCCTCTGCAACTGCTCATTTCTGGGGAACACACAGACCTTTCTCATGAAAGTTCACTGATAAAAATGAAGGCAATATAACAACACATAGTCACTCATGTTGAAGCTGGAAAGGGAACACTGCATATTTATAGAATTGACATGTAAGTAGTCCTTTATCAAACGCGTTGTGTGATCAAAAAAAAGATAGCATATAGAGTCTTTACCATTAGGCAATTTATCATTCAGGTCTGAACAAAAGAAACATAGAAGTAAAAGAGAAAACTTACAGAAAAGATGTGTGCAATATATACTATGAATCTCTTACAGAGGAAAATGTCATTTGAGACATGGTCATCAAAGAAAGATTAATAAAGGAGTGAAATTTGAATATGGTCTTAAGGAATGATTTTATGAAGAAGAGGAAGTAAAGCATTAGTGATGATTTAAAAATCAAAGGGCACATTTATGGTGAAAGGATAGAAACATTCAGAAATTTATAGTATATGTAAATTAGTGAACATAAATTGCTTCCAAATATTTGCAAATATGATTAGAAGTTAATGGTCAAGACAAATGAAGGAAGGCTTGGAATATTAGACTAAAGAAGTTGGACTTTATCTTATAAATAAGTAGAATGATTAAAAATTATTGACAAAAAATACCCTGAAAATGAAAGGTATACCTAAAAAGAAATCAGGAATACTATCATCTTCATCCTTCAAATTTTAAGTGTAAGGACCACAGTGGGTGATGTAATTAAAGCCATGGTAGAATCAGTTGATTGAATTTAAAAGAGATTACAAAAATAGTAATGTTAGAAAAAAATTGATTGCAAATCCTACCAACCTTTTCTGACTGAATCAGAAGACCATAAATCAGAATTTAATGAAAATCATTGTCTTTTTCTCTATAACAAAGGCATTATTTACAATCAATGCCACATTGTGAGGCTTTCAGGCCCATAGGAAAGGTCTGACACAGTGTATAAGTCTCAGAATAAAAACAGGGATCAGAGACATTCTGCAGGGGAGGGGGCGGAGAAGAATTAAAACGGGGGGGAAGAACACAAGGGACTATGATGTGATGGAGCACGGGTGAATTGGTGGTGGGAATTTTACGGGGACTGTACCTGAGAGAAAGCATATATTATGCAAAAATAAAAAATGATGTAAAATACATATAAATTAAAAAAAACAGGGGTGAGGGCAACTCATCTATTATCACTAAAGGGATGAGCACAATTATGCTGACAGGTAATAGTGTTCCTTTAATGTGGGTTTGAATTGTATTGTGTTTGAAGAACATGTTGGTTATGTTGGAAAGTATGCTAAAAAAATTTGTTAAATGAATTTGCCTGACTATAGATTTCATAAGGAAGAAAACTGAATTGGAATTTGAAAACACATATTTTTTTTTCCTCTTAAATCTGAGTCCAACTCTTTGGGAAACTGTAAGATGGGAGAATAGCTATACTAATCTGAGTAAGTCTGAGGTGTTACTTGTATTGCAGGCTTCAGAAGCCAAAAAAAGCTCTGTACTTTCTTCTATGGAAAGAAACAGAATTTATCTCTATGGTCAGTGAGTTAAGTATGGCTTTCCTCAAAAAATAGGTTCTCGTGTAGGAAGAAAGGAAAAGGATGGAAAGTTAACAAAAAGAGAAACATTTCCAATGAATGATAAACTATAAAAACTTTGCAAAATGATATAAATACATGGTTAAGTTTCTTTGCCCCATATATTACCCTACCTTCCACAGATGGTTGTTTCAGAAGAAAAAGTCACAAAAAAGTGACAAAACACTATGTGAACATTGGATATCCCCAATATTACAATGTTCTATCATTATCCACATTTGCTAACATTATCAACATATGAGATGAGCAGACTCTGAAAAAGAGGGATAAATAACTTCTCCAACTTTCCATAGCTCAGGAATGGCAAGATAGGATTCAAGTATTCCTTTTCTGACACTACTAAACTCTTAACCATTATGTCTTACTTCCTTCCTGAAGTGCTATCAATAGAGACACATATATTACATATATTGTGGCAGGTCATGGGACTGCTCAATGCAGAAGAAATAGGATGACTAGCTCCCGCTTTCCTAGAGAAATATACTCCTTGAATGAAATATCAAAAAATTTCAGATTTTCTAACACAGAAGACAGAAATATGCATGTTCTTTATTCCTTAGCATGTTACTAATACCAGATTTTAAAAAAGAAAGTTAACAGGGGACATACCTGAACTTAAATTATAACAATAGGAATTTACAGAGGAAAGAATTTTATTTTATTTTTTTTGGAAAATAATGTTTTTTATTATTATTTAAATCTTATTTTTATATTCCCCTTACAATTACAACCCACTTATTTTGACCCCAAGCCCTCCTTTCCCCACCCCCCACCCCCCACCCCCCACAGAGTGTCTCTGGTTCATAGCTGTTTGTTGATTTTGATATTTTCTTTCTTATGGTTATTCTTTTTCCTGGTCCCTTATTTAAGTTTTCTAGATTCCTGCTATGAGTGAGACCATCCGGTATTTTTCTTTTTCTTTCTGGTTTATTTCGCTGAGCATGATCCCTTCCAGTGCCATCCATGTTGCTGCAAATTGCATGTGTTTATCTTTTTTGAATGCTGAGTAATATTCCATGGTGTATATGTACCACATCTTCTTGATCCAGTCATCTATTTTTGGGCATTTGGGTTATTTCCAAAGCTTAGCTATTGTAAATAGTGCTGCTATAAACAAAGGGGTGCAGGTGCTCTTTGGAATTGATGTTTCTGTGTCCTTTGGGTAAATACGTAGGAGTGGAATTGCTGGATCATATGGAAGCTCTACGTTTAGTAGGTCAAGAAATCTCCACACAGCTCTCCATAGTGGTTGGACCAGTTTCCACTCCCACCAACAGTGCAGGAGAGTTCCTTTTTTCTCCACATCCTCGCCAACATTTGTTGTTGCTAGTTTTTTTTTTTTTTTTTTTTAATATGTGCCATTCTCACTGGTGTAAGATGGTATCTCATTGTAAGAATTTTAAAGACAGAAGATAGGACTATGAAGCAGTAGACATATCAAGCTAAGTCTTTCATGAGGGCATAAACATGTCTGCAGTTGGTAAACAAAGAACAACAGAATACTAGCAAATTAAAGTTGCTAGGCAAAGATTTGGTCCTAGAGATGGAAAAAGAATTTAATTTAGAGCTCTGGTGGAAGGTTAATTTGACTAATGGGCCCCTTGAAATTTCAAGGATGGATATCAACCAAATGCAGGAAAATGTGAAATGGGGAAACCCATATGCACATGAGGGAGTCCTCTACTATGGTCATAGATGGACTTAATAAAGTAGAAATGAATCCATCTGCCAATAATAAAGGAAGTAGGAGAATTTTTGGATTAAGAAGGTCGGGCAGGGGGCCTCCCTGGTGGCGCAGCGGTTGAGCGCTGGGTTGCGAAACTGCGCGCGGCCTCTGCGGCGCCGGTTCGATCCCCGGCTGCTCCCCGGCCTCCGGAGGAGGGTCCCACATGGCGCGCAGACCTCTCCTGCCGCCCGCTGCTCCCCTCAGCAGTGTACTTCGGTCCTTCTGCCTGCTCTGCTCCCCGCTCTGGCTCTGGTGAATTCTCTCACCCTCCCGCGCATCTGACTGTGCCCAGTGCATGTATAAACAAAAAAAACAAACAAACAAATAAATAAAAAAAAAAAAAAACATGCCTCTATAAAAAAAAAAAAAAAAAAAAAAAAGAAGGTCGGGCAAATCCTGAAATGTATCATGGAAGTATCAAGTCTTACTGATCTACATTCATTTATTCATTTATTATTTACTTATTTATTCATTTATAAAAGAGTTGAGCGATAATACATTCTTAAAGTATTAATGATGAACAACATGTAAATTTTGGGACTTAATTCACTTAATTATTTTTCTTACCCGAGTATCCCATCTCTATTTTTATTTCCTTTTGCCTCTCCCTCATACTCCAATTACTCTACTGTGTTTGTTGTAGACCCTTAATTATGTATTTATATTTTTTAATTATGTAAAATTAGTGAGGTTTGGGGATTGTATATGTTGCATATACTTTTGACTTTATCTTTTCGGTAGTACGTTATTAATCTATCCATGCTTTATGTGTATTCCCACTTCATTGCATTTTATGCAGCATGATAGTCCATCTTTTTTAGTTACTATATATATGCTATATATATGTACATATACTGTATATCCTATATGTATGTGTATATATGTATATGTGTGTGTGTGTGTATATATATATATTCTTTCCTCACATGATAAATTCTTTGCTTCACTCCAACTTCCTTCCAAATACACCTTTAGTGGACATCATTATGTCCTCTCGTAGAGGCAGATCTATTTATTTGGCAAGTAGATGAGAAATAGAATTGTTCTTTCATTGGGTTATGTCTCATTTCACTAAAGTGCTACAGAATGCTCTCTAAAATAGCTGCCCCAGTCCATATTCCCATCAGCAGTACATGTATGTTCTAGTTTCCTCAAATTTTCTTTGGTAATTGCCACTACTCAAGTTTTATCTTCTCTCTCTCTCTAATGCACCCATAAAATTTATCCCTTCTGTTATTTAGATCATATATTTAATACATCATTTCAGGTTTCAAAAATACCCCTTCATGTCTTTGAGAACATTTGACATATTCAATACTTATTTCCAATTATTGCTGTTTTTGGTATATTTATCTGGCTATATTTGCCATATGTTAGCTTTTATTTAGGGTGGCTAAACTCCTCTGAGGCCTCATTTCCTTATAGTGAGTCTTATTATGCTGATGTAGAATAAGAATCATGGCAAAAGGCACTAAAACTAGGCCTAAGCTGACCCCTTCATAGTGAGTTTAGAAATAGGGATGCTGTGGAGTAATAATAGCTGGACTCTACTACTTTTTGTCTTCCTATCCCATAATTATTTCATTTTAAAATTTGATACATAAAAGTATCCTAGGTATTCAGATTTTATTACTAGACTAATTCTCAATTTGGGCAATTGTAAGCTTAGAAGAGAAGTTCAGATGTTTTTACCCCACTTGTCACTACTGTCTCATTTGCCCAGATAGGTCAGTAACATTATGCATTGCAGACTTCAAAGTGACTTTGAAGGAGTTGCCAATGGTGTCTTTTTAAACCACTACTACTAGTATGTAAGTTCCATTTGGGAAGCAGTTTGTTTCTTTTGTTCTCGATTATGTGCTCACTCCTTAGAAGTATACTCTATAATTTGTGGGTATTCCATATTTTGAATTAACAGGGGAAAAAATAAATGCAAGAAAAAAAAATAGATACAAGTGAAAATCTCTGCCTCAGCTTATTTTCGTATCGGTAGAGCTCACTTTTCTGCTGTTCTTTCTACTTCACTCACAGACCTCACTGTAGTTTATAACTCCAAGAAATTGTTACAGCATTAACATTGACTAATTTTTTATTAATCCAGGGTTTATATTTATATCCTATAGAATGGATCTATGCTGAATATCCACCTTAGTCCATTTCCCTGAAATATCAAACAGGTAGTCATAAATAATCACCAATTTATAGTTTACAGATTCTAATTCCTGATGTGCCAAAATGGAATTTGTCAATAACTTTGCTATAAGAATACAAATATAAAAGTATGAACAGTGAACTAAGTGTCACAAAAAACAAGAGTATGCTTAGATAATAAAAAAGATAGGATATGCAGGAAAATATTATCTGACCCTTAATCATTATATAAATTGGGGGTGTACTTTTCTTTCAAGTCTCAGTTTTTTGAAAAGGTAAAATGAGGACAAAAACAGCTTCTCTGCCTGGCTTACAGAACTGGGAAAATAAAAGACAATGGATGTTTGTAAAAAGTATCTTATAAACACTGTAAAGTACCATAATTATACCTATAAGAGGAATGTTTACTTCTTTTGTATCCATTTTTCAGTTATAAATGCTTGTTTGGCTTTTAAATTTTAATACTGTTTTTCTGCTACTTAGTGTTTGGTCACTGACATTCTTATATAAATGCCTCCTGCCAAAAAATAACTTTCTGGTCATAAAATAATAATTTCATATGCTCAGTTTCTTAATTTTAAAAAATTCTATTGTGATTCCTTTGTAGAGAAATAATTACATTTTAATTTAGATTTTGTGCAAATTATAATAATTATTTGAATAAGATAATTCTTGAAATCTGTTGTTTGCAGTTATACTGTTAAGACTATTTTCATTTATTCAAACTCATTAATTGTTCACTCAGAAGTGACCTATTATCCTAGTAAGTAAAAGACTCAGTCTAGGAAACTTTGGTTTTCTAAATCATGCAGTGCCATCATTATCCTCTTTATGGGCTGGGTAACTTATTCTAAATAACCCAGAAGAAATAGTATGTCATTGCTTTGCTATCTGCTATTTGATTTTACAGTTTTATGTTGCAGTCTCTAAATCTTAGGGAAAAAAGTAAGCAAGGAAAAGAAAGAAAAAGCAAATTATACTCAATTCACATAGACATCTAAAGTCTCTGATTTATATGAAATCTTCTGTTTGGTAGAGGATATAGAGAAAAGAAAGGGATATTGAATTTTTGACAACATACGTGCTTAGTGCTTTGTCTACCAATGCAGTGAACACATATTTATTTTCTTCCCTATGCTTTCTACTAAAACCAGCACATTACAAGCTTATCATACAAATGATTGCCTACCAAAAAAAAAAAAAATACTTGCCATTTATTCCCTGTTAGTTCTCTTTCTCCTGAGGTTATTGGCCTACACAGAGCCATTTTAACCTCCTCATGTCTTGACAGTGGGAACACCTTGACATGATTTCAATTCCAGTGTGCTGGAAGAACAAAAACACATAAACTTAAAAAAAAAATAAAGATTTATTTTATTCATTTATGCATATAGGAGCTGGGGTGTAGGCCAGAGGTGTGGGGGGTGAGAGAATTTACCAGAGACGAGTGGGGAGTAGAACAGGAGGATCTACTGAGATACTCTGCTGAGGTGAGCAGTGGGAGTGACAGGAGAGGTCTGCTGCACCATGTGGGTAGCTCCCTGACCAGGTATGGAATTTGTGGCTGCCAATAGCTTGACAATGCTGAGACTTAACCCCTTGCACTACCTTAAAAATTCTGAAGCATATTAATGATAGTATAGAAATACATCTTGCTTAGACAGTGTATTGCTTTGTTATCATGTTTCAGTGCGTCTATATGACATAAGTTTCACTCTGTTCAGTCTGCAGCTGTAGCGACTGCAGCTGTCAAAGAAAAAAATAACAAAAAAATTAAAAGCCAAAACAAACAGTAAAGCCACCACAAATATCTTATTCATTCATCTTTTATGTCTTGGTATGTTGTACTTTTCTTCCTTATTCTATCTGTATAATTAAATATCATCATTACTCCCATCATTCCTAGGTAAAAACATGGAAAAGATGGAAAACCTATAGTAGCATTGGTTTACAGGCCATTTCACTCTGAAAATTCAGCAACAAAAGGATATTCATTTGCACCATCATTGTAAGTAGGCTGCTCTGCATGTAAGGCAAGAACAGCATACATCTCTGTTTATATTTTGTGATCTTGGCAGCAATAACCTGTACCAACAAAGATCTGAAGTATTTACACAGATCATTAAGTGGAGCCAGAGATTTTATCAGCTCTGTCTACCTCAATATCATCAAGGCCATAGATGGAATAAGCAATAGAAGAAAGCCAAAGAAGGGGCATTGCTAGAGCAGGTGACATTTTTGACAGTTATAGGCATATCAATCTGCTGATAACAATGCAGTGCTGGAGATGAATACAAGACTGCATTTCAATTTAGAATCCTAGCGTGTGAGTGTGTATGTTACTGCAAGAAAACTTTCTTCTGTTTATATCCTCTTGATTTCAGCTTGCTCTAGATCTATATTGTAAACAAGTTAGCGATAGTCCAGTAGGATTTGCTATTTTCTCCTTTTATTAGGGACTGGAATTTGCTTACTGCAGTTTGGGATGTTGAGGCCATGCCTTGTGAACTCATGATGAAAAGTCACAAAAGACAGGGAATTCACAAGTCAGAGGGCACACTGAACTTCCTGGCCTGCCTGACCTCTGTTGCAAATATTACTCACAGAATCAGTAGCATTCAAAATGCTGACAGAAAGACTGTAAGAGGTCAACAAAGGGTGAACCTGCATGAGCACCTTGGGACCCAAACTTTGAGAATTACGCTAAACTATTAGCTATAGAGTGGCCACAATTGAAATGCAACTGTTCATTTACTTCCCTTTATGCTTTTTGACATGTGCCCAAATCAATAGTGAATAAGTCCTCCTTTGTAGTGGGGAAAAATAAATATAAACCTCAGAAGTCAAACCCTGGAATGCTTTAATAAGCAATTGACTTTGAATAAAAAAATATTTGAAAAGAAAGCATTATGTTCTTTGCTCTCTTAAACTAAGAGGGAAAATACAAGTTCTGCTTTCTGTGTATTTATTGTATTTTCTGATACAAAACATCCTTTTGGATTCTATGTCCATTTCTACCAAAGAAAGGGGCTATGTGACTATGGCAACTTTTTTCATTCATTCTTTACATTTTAGGATAATACTATTTCTGGTTTTCTAATTAAAACTTATCTAGAACTTTTTAAAATTGAGGTAATATTAGTTTACAACATTGATTCAGTGGCAGAGGATCCCACCTTCTCAGACACATGTAGCCCCAACACACACACCACCAAAGCACTCACAGTTCTACACCATAGACCATTTTGTACCCACCCCACTTTGTTCTCTCTCCTTCATCCTGTATTGTGGGCTCAATTTCATAGTCAGTCAGATTTCTAGGGTTTGTTACTGGTTTTGTTTGGTTTGACCCATTGTTTTATTTTATTATATTCACATCTTAAGTGAAATCACTTGGTATTTGCCTTTCACCTTCCAACTTACTTTGCTGACCATAATCCTCTCCAGCTCCATCTATGTTGTCTAAAATGGCAAATGTTCAACCTTTTTTTAGCTTAGTACTAATCTTAGTACTTAGTACTAATCTCGTATATATATGAGATTTAAAACAGATTCATATGTCCTTACACACTTATGTTCTTTCTCTAACTTGGCTATTATAAATAATGCTGCATTTGAAGTAAATCAGTGCCTATCCTACACAAACTCTTTAAAAAAATTGAAAAAGAAGGAATACTATCAAATACGGTCTATGAAGCCAACATTACACTAATACCAAAACAAAGCAAAGATGGCAAAAAAAAAAAAAATTACAGGCCAACTCTCTAACAAACACTGAGGCAAAATTCCTCAAAAAAATCCTTGCCAACAGAATCCAACGATGCATCAGGGAATTATGCACCATTTTCAAGTGGGATTCATCCCAGGGGTACAAGGATGGTTCAACATATGAAAATCCAACAGTGTAATTCAAAACATCAACAACAAGAAATACAAAATCCATATGATCATATCAATAGATGCTGAGAAAGCATTCGACAAAGTCCAACATCCATTTATGATGAAAGCCGGGGAAATTCTCGGGATAGAAGGAATATACCTTAACATGATAAAAGCCATATATGACAACCCCACTGCACTGCCAATATTATTCTCAATGGCAAAAAGCTGAAGGCCTTTCCTTTAAGATCAGGAACAAAACAAGGATGTCCTTTCTCACCACGGCTCTTCAATATAATACTGAAAGTCCTAGACAGAGCAATAAGACAAGAGAAAGACATACAAGAAATCCAAATAGGGAATGAAGAAGTAAAACTATCACTATTTTCAGATGATATGATAATACATAGAGAACCCTAAAAGCTCCACAGAAAAACTACTCAAAATAATCAACCAGTTTAGTAAAGTAGCAGGATACAAAATCAACATGCAAAAATCAGTAGCCTTCCTATGCACAAGCAATCAATCTGAAGAAGAAGAAATCAAGAAAACCATCCCTTTTATAATTGAAACAAAGAAAGCAAATACTTGGGGGGAAAAATACTAACAAAAGAGGTGAAGGGCCTATACAAAGAAAATATAAAACACTGTTAAAACAAATAGAAGAAAACACAAAGAAATGGAAAGGTATCTCTTGCTCATGGATTGGAAGAAAAACATTACACACTTATGTTTAAAATGACCATACTACCAAAACCAATATACAGATTCAAAGCTATTCCAATAAAAATCTCAATGACATTCTTCAAATAAATAGAACAATTACTGATGAAATTCATATGGAACCACAAAAAAAAAAAAAAAAAAAAAAAAAAAAAAACCACGAATAGCCAAAGCCCCACTGATGAAAACAAAAGAGAAAGGAGGTAGGGCCTCCTTGGTAGTGCAAGGGGTTAAGCACCACACTATGAAGCAAACAGCAGCCTCTGCAGCATGAGTTCAATCCCCAGCAGTCCAGGGAGAAACCCACATGGTGAAGCAGACCTCTTCTGCTTACCTGCTGCTCCCTTCAGCAGTGTGTTTCAGTCAGTCTCCCTGTTCTGTTCCCCACTCTGTGTCTTGTGAATCCTCTCACCCCCCGCATCTCTGGCCTGTACCCCAGCTCTCATATGCATAAATAAATAAATCTTTAAAAAAAGAGAGAGAAAGGAGATATCACACTTTCAAACTTCAAGCTATACTATAAAGCCATAATAATTAAAACAGTTTGATATTGGAGCAAAAACAGACACACAGACCAATGGAACTGAACAGTGAGCCCAGAAATGCAGCCACACTTACATGGCAAAGAAAATGCAATGGACCACGGAAAGTTTGTTCAATAAATGGTGCTGGTAAAACTGGACCACCACATGCAAAAATATGAAACTAGACCACTACTTCTCACCATGCACAAAAATCAACTCAAAATGGATAAAAGACCTGGACATAAGACTTGAAACCATAAAATATATAGAAGGAAATATAGGTAAAACACTACAAAGCATACATCTAGTAACATCTTTAAAGACTCATCACCCAAAGCAAAGAAAGTCAAGGAAAAGATAAATACCTGGGACTGCATCAACCTGAAAAGCCTCTGTACAGCAAAAGACACATTAACCAAAACAGAGAGAGACCCCACTGATTGGGAAAATTATCCAAAGAGGAAATGCAAATGGCCAACAGGCATATCAAAAAATGTTCAACATCCCTTATCATCAGAGAAATGCAAATCAAAACCATGTCAAGATACCACCTTACACCAGTAAGAATGGCACATATTAAAAAAAATAAAAACTAGCAACAACAAATGTTGGTGAGGATATGGTGAAAAAGAAACTTACATTGCTGGTGGAACTGCAAACTGGTCCAACTACTATGGAAAGCTATTTGGAGGGTTCTCAGTCTACTAAAAATGGAGCTACCATATGACCTGGCAATTCTACTCCTAGGGATATACCCAAAGGACACAAAAATATTGATTCAAAAGAACACCTGCACCCCTATGTTTATTGCAGCACTATTTACATTTGGTAAAACCTGGAAAAAACCCAAATGCCCAAAAACGGATGACTGGATCAAGAAGATGTGGCATATATACACAATGGAATATTATTCAGCAATCAAAAAAGATAAACTCATGCCATTTGCAGCAACATGGATGGCGCTAGAAGGAATTATGCTCAGTGAAATAAGCCAGAAGGAAAAAGAAAAATATCGGATGGATGGTTTCACTTATAGCAGGGATATAGGGGAACCCAGTATGACATCAGTGTAAAAAAATAACAACAGTACAAAACACAACAAAACAAAAATGGACAATTATAAATCAGAGACTTACTGCAGGGGAGGAGGAGGGATCAGAGGGAAGGAGGGAGGAGTACAAGGGACTGAGGTGATGGTGCATGGGTGCATTGGGGAAGGAAACTCTATGAGGACTACACCTGAGAGGGTGGGGGGAAGCAAATATTGTTTAGAAATGAACAACAAGGTAAAAATAAATAAATAAATAAATATAAATAATTCTGCATTTGAAAACATTTTTAACCTGAACAAATGGAGGATTGTGGGAACTGAAGTTTAGGAATAGAAAGAATAGAAAAAGGAATACAAGGCCCCAGCAGATGAGAGGATATGCCTGCGATTGATTAAAATTTTGAAAGCAAATTAACTTATCATATACTCTGACTTCTTGAAATAATGTTAATCTTTTTGTCTGGATATTTTTTTTTTAATTTTCAGCAAAGCAGATTCATATGCACCGTGATTTCTAAATTCTTCTTTTAGATCATATAGTTTGAGTTCAGGATAACAATTTTCTAAAACTGATTTTGATCTGCTGATGGTTTATGTGTGTGTGTGAGTATGTGTGTGTGTAAAAACACAATCTCATGTATATTACATTAATTCTTAAGATATTTAGGTATATGAAAGGATATAAGAGTAGAAAAATGAAAAAAAAAGAGAAGGTAAGTCAAACATTTTGTTAAATTTCTCAGACCAAAAGTAGGAATTCAAAAATCATATTAATAAAAAAACAAATACATCAAGTTTAGTACAGGCATGTAGATAGACATGAAATATTTTGAAAGTTATTACATCCAATTTATTTGCAGAAACTGAGGATATAAATATAAATAAGGCTCTAATTATAGCAGCAAGAATGGGTAAAGAATATTGTGCACCATATATCAATTTCACACACCTTTGGTTTACTTGGAAGTATTTAGCATTTCAGAGTAATACATGGATTATTTCTTGTGGGTTTAAATTGGACACAAGGTTGTGAATTTTAAGTTGGGTACTAGGTTACCAAATTGGATATTGAGTAAGGTACTTTAAATAAGGAAAAGTGACAATTACATCTGGCTGTACTTTAAATCTTAGTGGAGGTATTTCCTTATGATTTCCTCTTATCACTGTAGGAAGATATTAAAAATATTCTTTCTATAATAGGTAATTTAATCAAGTAATATAATTTCAGAAAATGAAATTGAATGACACTCTCTGGTAATCAACATGCAGATAAGAAACAGAATATTGAAATTTCCCATGAAAACCATGTAACACTCCCTTATTACTATATACTCCCAATTCCATTTCTGTCATCAAAAATAACACCCTGAATTTTAGCATTTTAGATTTAATTTGCCTGATAATACACATACTTGTCCATATACATGTGTGTTTTTAACTCTTATTTTTCAGATAATTTTAAGCTTACAAAAAAGTTGTATGAACAGTAGAAAAACCTTTCACAAACGCTTTATCCAGATTCGCTCTTGATTACATTTTAGTATATTCTCAGTTCCTCCCTCCCTTCTGAACCATTTTGTCATGCCTTTTTAAATGCCCTAAACACATCATTGCATATTTCCTAAAGACTAGGGCATTCACTTCACTTATGTAATCACATGTTATTCTATAATTTCAATACAGTTATCAAAATTAGGATATTCTAGAGTATTATTATAGGATTTTCAATTTTTAAATATACTAGATATCAGTTATCTATAAGTGAACTAAACAAAGGTTAGGAACTCAACCAAAACTGGGAATACTCTTTCTCTATGAAAATTATGGGCACATCCTCAAGGGAAAAACATCAAACTGTTAGAGGCACATCTTGGAAATTCATCATTTAACATGAGGAACAACTGTTTGAAAAAAAAAAAATACAGCTCACTTGGGTTCAAGTGAGGCCCTAGATTTCAACAATGTTAAAATTTAATTTCTAATCTAGTCCCTCACTCTTTTTTTTTTCTTAATAGATTTAACTATACAGTCTATTAACAATTCTGTTGAAAGTCATATTTTACCTTCAATTCAACTATCATTTGGTTTGCTAGTAAAGATACTGTTGATTCTATTTCTTTTTTTTTTTTTTTTTTTTTTATAGAGGCATGCTTTATTTATTTGTTTGCTGGTTTGTTTGTTTGTTTTGTTTATACATGCACTGGGTACAGTCAGAAGCGCGGGAGGGTGAGAGAATTCACCAGAGCCAGAGCGGGGAGCAGAGCAGGCAGAAGGACCGAAGGACACTGCTGAGGGGAGCAGCGGGCGGCAGGAGAGGTCTGCGCGCCATGCGGGACCCTCCTCCAGTGGCCGGGGAGCAGCCGGGGATCGAACCGGCCGCGGGCAGCTTCGCAACCCAGCGCTCAACCGCTGCGCCACTGGGGAGGCCCTGATTCTATTTCTTAATGCATCAAGATGAAACAACTTACCATTTTGGGTTTTTTTTATTTTTAACCAGCATGTTAAAAATTTTGAGAAAATGTATCTAGCATAGATATATGCACATAATATTTTAAAAAATAAAAAATGTACAAAAAGAATCCTGGGTCTTAAAGAACTTCAAAGCTATTAAAAAGACAGATCTCTCATATAAGTAGAATATGACTTATTGTAGAAGAGAGTACAAGTACACTAGGGATTTTGATAAGGAAAAAATATCATTTCTACTTGGGTGATCAGAGAAAGCTTTTTTTTAAAGATTTATTTATTTATGCATTCAAGAGCTGGGGTACAGGCCAGAGATATAGGGGGTGAGAGGATTCACCAGAGACAGAGTGGGGAACAGGCAGACTGACTGAAATACACTACTGAGGGGAGCAGTGGGCAAGACAGGAGAGGTCTGCTGCGCCATGTGGGTTGCTCCCTGGCTGGCAGGGGATCAAACTTGTGCTGCAGAGGCTGGGATTGCCTCATAGTTTGATGCTTGACCCCTTGCGCCACCAGGGAGGTCCCAAGAGAAAGCTTTTTGAAAGAGCTATCATTTGAGATGTGTCATGAAAGGATTTCTATAGGAGATAATAGAAAGAAGGAGTGGACATTAAAAGGAATATTTTGCAATGTTACATCAGCAGAAAAATGTTAGGCAAATTTTAAGGTACTGAAGCATCTGATGATCAAGTAGTTTATCTTGGGCAAGCAAGAAGAAATACTACTGAGAACTATGAACAACTATCGATAATTGGCTAAGAATTTGAAAATTAGTAGTAGGAAGGAACAAGTAAATATTTTTAATAGATAATCTAGTTACATTATTTAAAATTAGAAAAATTCCATGCTAGTAATTTTCCTTATTTGCCCAGTTATCATCTCCTGTCATGAGTGAATGTTGATCTTGGTTTCTTAAGTGTTCAATGCATAAAAAAGGAATAGCAGAATAAAAGATCATTTTTCTTTTATTTTGGCATTATTTTATATGTCCTTTCTACACTTTTTCATTAACAATTTTTCTTGAAGAGCTTTATAGGTTAACACATACAGAGGATTTTCATTACTTTTTAGAGTTACAAAACATTACATCAAAGGAAAATCCATCATTTATTTAAGTGACATTTTATTGATGGACTTGTTGTTTCCAAAATTTTGCAAATGTAAATTTTCCATAATGAATACATTGGTACATGTCACTTCACATGTAAGCAGGTATTCAGGATAGCTTACCTAAAGTATAATTATATGGAAATGCATAATTCAATTTTCATTTTGGTATTACCAGGTTGCCATCAATAGATGTGTATACCAACTTATACTATAGCCATCATTTTGCATGGATGGGAGCGCCTGTTTCTATGCATGTTTGCTTAAGTTTGTGTTATCAAATGATGCATCATTTTGATAGGAGAAGGGATACTTATAGGTGAATTATTTTGTGACAGTTTTATAAGTTTTCTCATTGATTATATGTTTATTTTTCTTTCAAACTGTGATATATTCTCAAAATTTTTAAAAATACTTAATGCAGAAATTACATAGAAAAAATAAACTACAAAGGGAGCAAATATTTTTTTTTATAAATTTTATTGTTATATTCCCCATACAATTGCAGCCCCCCCATTCTGACCCCAATCCCTCCCCTCCCGTCCCCGCCCCCCTAAAAGTGTCTCTGGTTCATAGTTTTTTGTTGATTTTGATTTTCACTTTCTTATATTCATTTTCCTGGTCCCTTATTTAAGTTTTCTAGATTCCTGCTATGAGTGAGACCATCCGTTATTTTTCTTTTTCTTTTTGGCTTATTTCGCTGAGCATGATCCCTTCCAGCGCCATCCATGTTGCTGCAAATTGCATGTGTTTATCTTTTTTGAATGCTGAGTAATATTCCATGGTATATATGTACCACATCTTCTTGATCCAGTCATCTATTTTTGGGCATTTGGGTTGTTTCCAAAGCTTAGCTATTGTAAACAGTGCTGCTATAAACATAGGGGTGCAGGTGTTCTTTGGAATTGATGTTTCTGTGTCCTTTGGGTAAATACCTAGGAGTGGAATTGCTGGGTCATATGGAAGCTCTATGTTTAGTAGGTCCAGAAATCTCCACACAGCTTTCCACAGTGGTTGGACCAGTTTGCACTCCCACCAACAGTGCAGAAGAGTTCCTTTTTCTCCACACCCTCGCCAACATTTGTTGTTGCTAGTTTTTTTAATATGTGCCATTCTCACTGGTGTAAGATGGTATCTCATGGTAGTTTTGATTTGCATTTCCCTGATGACAAGTGATGTTGAACATTTTTTCATATGTCTGTTGGCCATTTGCATTTCCTCTTCAGAGAAGTTTCTTTTAAGCTCTTCTGCCCATTTTTTGACTGGATTATTTTCTTTGTTGTTGTTGAGTCTCATCAGCTCTTTGCAGATTTTTGTGATCAGTCCTTTATCATTAGTGTTGGGTGCAAAAATGTTCTCCCAGTCGGTGGGGTTTCTCTTTGTTTTTGTTATTGTCTCTTTTGCTGTGCAAAAGCTCTTTAATTTGATGTAGTCCCAGCTGTTTATCTTTGCCTTCACTATCACTGCTTTGGGTGATGTGTCTGTAAAGATGTCTTTGATGTGCAAATCACGTAGTGTTTCGCCTATATTTCCTTCTATATATTTTATGGTTTCAGGTCTTATGTCTAGTTCTTTAATCCATTTTGAGTTGATTTTTGTGTATGGTGTGAGGTAGTGGTCAAGCTTCATTCTTTTGCATGTAGCGACCCAGTTTTCCCAGCACCATTTATTGAACAAACTTTCTTTGCTCCAATGCATATTCTTTGAGGAGCAAATATTTTTTATATTTTCACTTTACCTACAGTATTTTTTCCATGAAGAAGCTTTTTTTTAATGTATTAAAAAAATCCAGCTTAATCTTAGCTTAAATCTGGATTTCTAGTTACAATTACAAGGATCTTAACTATCTCAAAGTATAAAGGGCAATCCCTATGCTTCTATAAACTTTATTTTTTTTTAAAGATTTATTTATTTTTATACAAGAGCTGGGGTCCAGGCCAGAGGTGCTGGGGGTGGGGTTGGGGTGTGAGAGAATTCACAAGAGATAAAGCAGGGAGCAGAACAGGCAGATGACCAAAGTACACTGCTGAGGGGAGCAGTGGGAGTAACAGGAGAGGTCTGCCCACCATGTGGGAATCTCCTTGGCTGGCCAGGAATTGAACCAGTGCTGCATAGGCTGCCGACAGCTTCACAGCACTGCATTCAAGTCACCCTGCGACACCGGGGAGGCCCTCTATAAACTTTAGTTTTCTTTTTCTTTTTTTTTTTTAATAAAAATTCATTCAAATAAATTTTTATTTGATTTAGTTCATTGGAAATTATCTTATAAGCAATATTGATAAGAAATTCACATTTTTTCCACAAAATGGTAGCTTATTTTTTTTCACTTATTTTAGTTTAGTATTTAACTGTTTCCAGATTTTCTATTCTTTTACATCCATCAATATCTTTGTTCATGTACTATATTTTAAATTAGCTTATGGGAGCATTATTAGAAGGCAATCTATGATGCATTAAATTATGAATTTAAATGAAAAGATATAGGGAACGACACATACCTGAAATAAGGTGAGGGCAAATTAGAAAGATGATATGATTTACAAAAGGTAATGTAGAGAAAAAAAGTCTCACTTTTTTGCCAGTGCTTGACTATTGTGGGAAAGCTGGGAAGAAATGCAAGCTGATTGTAAAGTTTCAAATCAGGGAGATTAACATAAGCATTAAGATACAGGGGAAAATGGACAGTCATATGCAAAAGAATGAAACTATACCACTATCACACCAAACAAAAAATTACTTCAAATTAATTAAATACTTACTTGCATGTTAGCCCTACAACCTTAAAATACATAGAAGAAAACACAGAGAATGCACCTGATCTTAGAGATGACTTTGGGACTCAACATCAGCAGTA
The DNA here is from genome assembly GCF_964194135.1 of Talpa europaea. Taxonomy (NCBI): domain Eukaryota; kingdom Metazoa; phylum Chordata; class Mammalia; order Eulipotyphla; family Talpidae; genus Talpa; species Talpa europaea. The sequence continues at coordinate 65,820,231 of NC_140075.1, read as the reverse complement.
AGGGGAACAAACAAACAAAAAATAGACAAATGGGACTGCATCAGAAATCAAATCAAGATGGTATCAAAAGAGATTTATTGCCTTACTTCAAGATAACAATCTAAAAGTTTACCAGGTAGGTGCTATAACAAGAGAGTTCCATGACTTGTGGTGAAACAGGATCACCCTTTATAAACTGAGGATCATAACAAACTGCACCAGAAAGTTCACTGAGGAGATTCGTGCTTCATTAAAAATAGATATATGGAGAGAAACATCTGGCTATGGTATGGAGCTGAAGGGGATGACACACAAACAACATACTATGGAATGACTATTGAGTTACTGGGCAAACAAAGAAGTAAAAAAATCCTGGAAACAAATGAAAATTAAAATGAGTTACCAGAACCTTTGGGGCACAGAAAAAGCAGTACTAAGCAATGCAGGACTCAAATAAATAATCTAACCTTATATCATAAGGAACTATGAGGCCAAACAAAACCACTGGAAAGTAAGGGAATAAAAACTGAACCAGAAATAAATGAAATATAAATCAGTAAGACAGTCTAAGAGATCAATGAAATCAAAAGCTGCTTCTTTGAAAATAACTAACAAAATGGACACTACATCTTGTAGTCTTAGAAATTCTATTGAGGTTTTCACTAAATGCTCCATTCCATATTTGTGGTTTACCTACTTTTCTGTATCTAATAAAATGTATCTGTGGTTCTAATTGATTTCTAATTTCTGTTTCCAAAATGGCAGCTAAGTATCTCATAAATTTTTTAAGCAAAATTTTTGAATAACTGAAAAAACATTTGTCATGTTTATGGAAATGACTTGGGAAACTAATGACATAATCATGACAAAAATGGGATGTGGGTTACTGTATGAATCTACATTTCATGTTATAGTGTATATTATGACATATTTCTTAAGATTTATTTGCTTAATTCAAGTCCATGATTAAAATGATGAGCAATTTTGATATAGAGGAACTGCTCTTAGGAATACATTTTTAGAAGAAGAGATACTTTGATAGCTCTCAAAAATGAATTGTATATGTTTGCATTATAAATGTAGTATTTTATATCACTTCAGAATTCCTTGGCAATAAGCATCTTTGTTACTTTAACACAGAATTAGGAATTAAGTTGTAAAAAATTAGCTTATCTCTAACTCTGCTTCATAACTTCCTAGTTAATTCTTTTGAACCCCTCTATCCTTCAGGTTTTGAGGCCTTTAGGAAATGAAGGACAAGATGCAGGTTTGCAATCCATATCCTCCCTTTCTTGGTTAAAGAGTGAATTTTGTCTCCCTCAGAAATTCATAAGCTGAAGTCTTAATTCCCAGTGTGACTGTATTTGGAAATAGGACCTTTAAAGAGGTAATTAAGATTAAATGAAGTCATAAGCATGGAGCCCTAATTCAATGGCTTTTCTTATAAGAAGAGAAAGAGATGCCAAGAGTGGGCAGGCACAGATGTGTGTGTGTGTGTGTGTGTGTGTGTGTGTGTAGAGCGAGAGACTCTTAATAAGAGAGAATAAAAGTTATTTCATAATGGCACCAATCTACTTTGATTGTTGTAAACTATTTTTATGATGCCAAAGAGAGTATAACTTGCTTTTAAAACTATACTCATCACAGAGATTTTGAAAAACAGTTTAATGAAATATACAAAGTGATTATCTGATTGAAAAAAAATCCCAATTGGAAAGAAAAATTTAATATTTGGATTTGTCATTAAGGATTTTTATCTTGGCCACATCTCTATACAATTCTATCTAGCCAACTGTGAAGCTATACTATTCTTAAATATTGTCATGGGAAGGCAATTCTAGAACTTCCTTGGTAATATATGTAATGCTATTTACTTTCAGATTTTCTATTTATGTCTAAACTAAAATATTTAGCCATAATTCAAAACAAATTATTTCCAGCTCCCTTTTCCCTCCCTCCCTCCCTCCATCCTCTGCAGTACACTGAAGAGTTGCTGTTTTATTTACCTTCATTTTTTAATTTTACTTTTTGTAATGATCATGTCATAAGACGTAATATCTTACCCAAAGATTTTGTCTTAACAGTTAAAATGTCAAATACTATGGAAGGCTTAAGAAACATATTTTCCAATATGACACTCATTTTTGCGTGAGTCAGATCACATGGCTGTCAATTTTATTCTCTGATTATACATACATATGCAACAAATTTGATCTGCGGCAGAACTCTTTGTCCCCTGCCTTATTTAGCTTTTCTCTCATTTTTTTGTGTTCTCATTTTTGCTTTCTTCTTAAAGTATTTATTAAGTAATGATTACATGTTAATCAGTTTGAGGAACATGGAATTTATCAAAGGAAATATCATATAAATGACCTCTTTAGCCCTCTTTAAACACCTGCAATAGGGTAAAACATGTAAAAACACCCATTTCTGTTTTACTGGGGCAAAAGTTAGGGGTATGTGCATGTATGTACTTATAAACTATTATATCTATATAATGTGTATGATATATTAAGTAGTACCTTTCCAAGGGAATGTGAAATTATATGCTGGCCTAAAATATAAACATGCATGCTATTATCAAAATCAAGTTATGTATGTATTTTAATTTCTTTCTTGGTAGCCACATCATTGTAAAATAAAATAAAAAAAAATTGCAATGAGAGGAAACAGATTTGACTCTGCAACTAACTTACCATGTGAACTTGACCACACTGATAGTTTTTACAGGTGTAGGTTTCTGTATCAGTAAAATAAAGGCATTTAATTTTACATAGCCTCTAAAATGTCTCTTTTCTCTGATATTCTCTGATAATCTGATTTTCTCTCCCAGTATCCTGCATAAGAACAGCAAGCGAAAACTGTAAAACTTCACCATGAAGACTATCATGAGATATTATTCAATGTCTTCATGTATACAATTCTCTTTTTGTTCTGGGGATAAAATTTGTGTTGCAATATGGATAAATATTACACTGTCATTTCAATAAGGATACAAAGTGTGTGAATTATGGGAATCAATATGGTTATTATTTTTTTTAAGATACAGGACATATTACACAGCTTCTAGCTTAGGAACCTTATTATTTTATAAGTAAAAAACACAATTATACAGATAACTTCCAGCAGAAATCCTGAATGATGGATGGGAAGAAAGCTAAGAAGTGTCCAAGTGGATGCTAACATAAAATGCTGGCAAGGCCTAGATCTCAGGTGATGATAGGATTAAAAGAATTGAACAGTTTATGAGAGAATTGAAATGAATAGTAATCAAGTGAATTTAATAGATTTAGGAAAGATCCATAAGCAAATAAACCAGATTCCCTGGTATCTTTCCTGGTATCTTTCCCTGGTAAAATGTTTTTGAAAACATTTTACATTTGAATCTGTTTCCTTAGTAGTATGTGGTTAACCTTCCCTTTAGAATAGTTACAATAAAACTTTCATTAATATCTTGTATTTTGCCAATCATAGGACGACAATAGCAAAATTATACTTCCTATGAACAAATGTATACATTATTTTGGAAACAAGGTACAAGGAAAGAGGTTTTCTGAGCTGTTAGAAACAAAGGATTTCTTTTTCTTTCTTCTCTCTTACCTCCATTAATGCTGTCTTTTCTCCTTTTAAGCTGCAAGAAATATTCTGAATACTAATGTGACAAAATCAGATGCAGTCCCCAAATACCTTATTTGCTTAATGATAAATACCTAGTCCTTACCTTTAAGGAGATTTAGACAATTCAGTTTGTCCTGTAGCCTTGGGGTAGTCAGGAAAGTTAGGCACAGTATTTTAATGCTCATTCCTCCTCTTTCGCTGTTAGCTATCATTAATCCCTAATGCCTGGAACGGCATAAATTTCTTCTACAAAGGAAGCCCACAGGTCGTTTTTATTTGGAGCACTTTTTTTATATGAGCCACAATATATTCCGTTATGTATTACCTCGTCTGAATGCAAAACTGTTTTATATGCAGATTTAAGGTAATGAGCACTCAAGTTTAAAAAATGGCTCTGGTATCCTGTAGCTTCTCAATAATAATATACTCTTACATTCCAACAGAGAAGGATGGATTATGGGTTTTTCAATTTGCATCAGGCATATTAATTGCAGAGTAGGGCTTCCACATAAAATATCAATGTACTGGAACAAACTGTTAATGTACCAGAATATGAACACTTACATTCATTTCTGGAACTTTAAAAGGAATCATCTTTTTTTTCTTTTCTTTTTTTTTTCTGCCTTTGTACCTCTAGAGATAGGACAGTTTTTTAGTCAGTTAATGAGAAGTATGTAACCTCTGTTTCTCGAAAAATCCCTAATTAGATTAAGTGCGATAGGGCTTTTCTAGTCATTCTGCTGGGGAACAATACAACAAGCCATTAGGGAAAAGAGAATAATTTAGAGGATCTGGAGGAAACTTATTTTAGAGTTGCTTTTAAAAAACATGACATGGAAGATCAACTTTATGTTGTCGTTGGAGACAGAGAAGCACACTCAACTTTTATTTGCATTATATTTCTCAACTGTGAAGAGAATACCTAAACTACTAAAACTGTAATTGGAAGTTTTGTAAGTAATTTTCAGCTGAGGTTTTGCACTGTAAGTTTAGTAGTAGAGAACTGTGTACGATGCTACCTTATTTCATGGGAGTATTAGCATTACGTGTTCTCTTATACATATAAGTTGTGAATGTCCAATTTTTTTAAACATTGTAATAAACAAGTGAATAAAATTCTTAGGTTTTATCTTAAAAGTTTTTAGTTACTGTCAATTATAGATATAGATTGGCTAGGTAGGAATATATATTTGAACATTTAAAAATATGCTCTCCATGTTTTGTGATGTGGAGGTCTTTCTATGTTGAAAAGGTAAAGCAGGAGGAAGAAATAAAGTTTGAGATTTGAACAGACTGACTACATCCCCCCCAACTATGTATATAATATGTAAATTGTAAGTAATTGATGAATATCCATTAAATAAAATTATCATTCATTGTATCCTAAATTGTCACTCCTTTCACACTGATATTTTATTCTACATCCTATTTGAAACTTAATGAAATTTGTGAAGTTATTATTCCCAAACAATGGTGAAATGGGGACCCACTTTTCAAAACCATTCTGAGAAAGACAGTATTTGAGTTTGCATGCCACAGCTGCAAGCAGTGAATTATCTCACTAGGAAAGAGAAGAAATACCACCCACATAATCCAACAGGAGATTTGATTCATTTTTGTCTGGAGCAATCGTGCAATGTTACAAACTGAAATGAGTTTCCTTTTCAATCTTCAGGTGAAAAAGTAGTGTGAATGCCCTGATTTCTCTATCAATGCAAATTTCTTCTTATACCTCTTTCATAAGAATTTAAATGTGTTTGTGTGTTTTATGTCGCAGTGGTAGTTTTGACCTCATCGTGTTATTATAAGGCTGTGTGTTATGGGTCAAAAATGAAGGCAAGATTGACTTTTTCGCAGCATTAAAACACAACCTAATCTGTGGTAAAAAATAACTTTGATACTGTTTTAAAGAAATAGACCTGGGAAACCTGAATGTACTTAGCTATATAGCATGTTGACTGCAAAACAGGCATAGATATATGCTCCATGAAGACACGAGACAAATAGCTAGTGATAGAAATGCTGTCTGTATTTGTTGGTTACTAACATATGGAGAAATGTTGAAAATGTGTTATTCTCTTTTTGAATTACATATAGTGGCCATATTTTAAATTCAAGGAGTTTGAGTTCTAGTAAGCAAGTCAAATAAAGTGTGGCAATTGTTTAACTTATGGGCAATTTTTTCAAGTGAACACCTTTTATATTTTTTTCAGCCTTATTTAAAATGCTACCTAACAAGATGCTGCCTGTTTTGTGTGCCTTTTTATATTGTCTAGATAGATGGAAAATAGGTTCAAGTAACTTATTTGAAAAAATCTCTTTAATTCCATCAGATGAAAAGATGATACATGTTTGCAGAATTTGCTTTTCTTGGCAAATATCACTTAATAAATGTTTAATGTTTATAAAGGATAATATAAATATTAATTTTATACATGTAGTGATTTAGATTTTATGAACATCTACTATTTAATAAAATTCACTTTGGGTTTATAAAAGATACTTTTAGAGTACGTGATAAAATGCATCTGTTCCTCCTCCCAATGCATCTACCTTCTATGTCCTCAGATAAAAATCACATGAAAATTAATCTTAGGTTCAAAGTAATGTACACGGAATTCAGGAGCATTATGATGTCCTTTACTTCCTTTGAAGTATCACTTGACAACCCAAGTACAATTCTAGTCTAGCTGTTGATTTTTAGTTGTAAATTTTATTTTTTAATTCTTGTAGGGAGGGAGGTTTAATCTTTCAAACTTTGTTGGTAAATTACATTGATAAATGCACTCTGACAGGAAGCTTTACTGAAATGAAAAGGACTCATGTGTAAGAGTAGAAATAACTATTCTAAGAGCTTTTTCATGGTGCTCGTTGCCAAGGAAACCACTGCTTTGTCTGTACGTGTTTAGAATGGCTGCCTCATTAGAACTCAGACTCTTAGACAGTCACTTTGTGATACTGATGAAATGAAAGGGATGAACCTATTTTAGTTGATTAACTCCAAATTAAGAAAAATAGCATATTTAAAAGACATATTTTTAAAAGCTAAACATATAAAATGATGGGGAAACTAAAGGTAACATTGATTAGGACTTTTTTGGCACATGAGTGAGAGGAAGATTTTTTTTTCTTTTCTTTGCCTATTTGCATATTAATGGAGAATAAGCAAATGGTGTATTATATATTAGCACCACCAAATTAATGTTGGATGTGATAGATTCTGATATTTGCACAAATATGCACATATTTCTCTTACCATCAGTTCCTTTTTCCCCTACATTGATTGTCCTATGTTCCAGTTATAATATTATCAGAACTGACTGAATTCATTGATTCAGGCGCATAAAAGAGATTGAAACTGTTTTAGAAACACACATGTACTTTCCATGTTTCTTTGAAGAACAAAGCAGTGGCATACTCAGAAATTGTATGAACAAATATTAACAACAAAAAGGCAATATAATTTTTTTTACTTCTCTAGACTTAAAATATATAAAAAATAGCAAGCAAGTGTGAAAATGTCTATTCAAGATGCACAGACCAATTACTATGTAATAGTACTTCCTGTTTTGTACTATGAGTCAAATTCCCTTTGTGGTTTTTTTTTTTAATTTTTAAAAAGATTTATTTATTTATTTATACAAGCACTGGGTACAGACAGAAGCACGAGAGGGTGAGATAATTCACCAGAGCCAGAGCGGGAACAGAACAGGCAGACTGACAAAATACACTGATGAGAGGAGCAGTGGGCACGACAAGAGAGGTCTGTCTGTGCGCCATGTGGGACCCTCGCCAGCAGCCAGGGATCGAACTGGCGCTGCAGAGGCTGTGGGCAGCTTTGCAGCCCAGAGCTCAACCACTGCGCCACTGGGGGAGGACCCAAATTCCCTTTGATATTTAAAATTTATGTTCTTCTAGACATAAGACCTGAAACCATAAAATACATAGAAGGAAATATAGGCGAAACACTACGTGATTTGCATATCAAAGACATCTTTACAGACACATCACCCAGAGCAGTGATAGTGAAGGCAAAGATCAACAGCTGGGACTACATCAAATTAAAGAGCTTCTGCACAGCAAAAGAGACAATAACAAAAACAAAGAGAAACCCCACCAACTGGGAGAACATTTTTGCACACAACACTAATGATAAAGGACTGATCACAAAAATCTGCAAAGAGCTGATGAGACTCAACAACAAAGAAAATAATCCAGTCAAAAAATGGACAGAGGAACTAAAAAGAAACTTCTCTGAAGAGGAAATGCGAATGGCCAACAGGCATATGAAAAAATGTTCAACATCACTTGCAATCAGGGAAATGCAAATCAAAACTACCATGAGATACCATCTTACACCAGTGAGAATGGCACATATTAAAAAAACTAGCAACAACAAATGTTGGCGAGGTTGTGGAGAAAAAGGAACTCTTCTGCACTGTTGGTGGGAGTGCAAACTGGTCCAACCACTATGGAGAGCTGTGTGGAGATTTCTGGACCTACTAAACATAGAGCTTCCACAGGATCCAGCAATTCCACTCCTAGGTATTTACCCAAAGAACACAGAAACATCAATTCCAAAGAACACCTGCACCCCTATGTTTATAGCAGCACTGTTTACAATAGCTAAGCTTTGGAAACAGCCCAAATGCCCAAAAATAGATGACTGGATCAAGAAGATGTGGTACATATATACCATGGAATATTACTCAGCATTCAAAAAAGATAAACACATGCAATTTGCAGCAACATGGATGGCGCTGGAAGGGATCATGCTCAGTGAAATAAGCCAAAAAGAAAAAGAAAAATACCGGATGGTCTCACTCATAGCAGGGATCTAGAAAACTTAAATAAGGGACCAGGAAAATGAATAACTATAAGAAAGTGAAAATCAAAATCAACAAAAACTATGAACCAGAGACACTTTTTGGGGGGTGGGGGGCGGGAGGGGAGGGATTGGGTTCAGAATGGGGGGATTGCAATTGTATGGGGAATATAAAAATAAAATTTATTAATTAAAAAAAATAAAATAAAATTTATGTTCTTGACTCAAGACAAAGAGATGAAGCATAAGATTTATAAGCTTTTATATTTCAAAAACAGTTCTATAAATTTCTTGTTGTTTGAGTCTATGTAAGTATATTCAAAATAGAATCTTAAATATTATTATCCAATAAATCATCCTAAAGAGGAAGATATGCAAAACCCAAAGAAAAAATGTACCCTATCAGAGTCCTTTTAATTCATACATTCAAACAAGTTGCCATTAAGCAAGTTGGTAATATTGACTTTTTTTTTTTTTTTTTTTTACCCATAGTGCCATTTCAAAATGCTGAAGATTTTTCAAGTCCAGGTTTTTTTTTTTTTTTTTTTAAAGATTTATTTATTTATTTATACAAGCACTGGGTACAGTCAGAAGCCTGGGAGGGTGAGAGAATTCACCAGAGCCACCAGAGTGGGGAGCAGAGCAGGCAGAAGGACCGAAGTACACTGCTGAGGGTGAGCAGCAGGCGGCAGGAGAGGTCTGCGCGTGGAGCAGCCGGGGATTGAACTGGTGCTGCAGAGGCTGCGGGCAGCTTCGCAATACAGCGCTCAACCGCTATGCCACCTGGGAAGCCCACAAGTCCAGCTATCAATGGCAATACCAAAAATTTGTATACATTTTATTTTTTTTTAAAGAAATGGGCATAATTTATTTTTTTTAAGATTCATTTATCTATTTATTTATTTATTTAAATTTAAATTTTCTTAGGGAATTCCAAAGAGATTCAGGGATGAAAATTATGATACTAGACGTAAAAGTAGTTTCGGTGAAGGGGCTGGTGTTAGAAAGAAACACTGAATTTGGATTGAATCTGGACACTCAGCTTGAACATGAAGCTGAAGCTACAGATGACAGGTTTTGATAAAATATTTGGGTTACAGTTGTAATAATGAAATACTGTGGGGAAGAGGGAGTCATTGTAATCATAAAGGAGGAAGATAAAAAGGGGCCAAAATCTTGGAAAATTTTGGCCAAGAACCAGAACTGAAAACAAACAAAATAACCCCCCCCAAAAAAACCAAAGGGATTTAGAAAGTTCAGCCATCATGACCCAAATTATGCCTTTTCTCATCTCTTTCTCCCTCTTCTTTCTCCTTTCCAATTTCATTCTCTCTGTGTCTTCTTATCTTCCTCTAATTTTTAATTATTTTCTCCTACACTTCACATCAATTTTAAGTCACAGAATTTGAAGTTATATTACACTAATTAACAAATACACTATCCATGATAAAAATTAAGTTGAGTGTGAAGAGGTACTAAATGCCCGCTGAGAAGGGCATAGGTTGAAGATGTTTACTTGTAAGAAAGAAGAGGGAGAGAGAGAGAGAGAAAGAGAGAGAGAGGAATAAAAAGGGAGGAAAGAATCATTTGGGGAATTTGGACAACATAATGACACCAAATCTTCTAATACAACTGGTCTAGAGTAGAACACAGACATTGGCAGTGTCTTTTTTACTACACAGGTGATTTTTTAAAGATTTTTTTTTTTATATTTTTACATCATTTTTTTCATTTTTGCACAATGTCTGCATTTTCATCTTGGTTATATTCCCCAAAAAATTCCCACCCCCCTTATTTTTTTTAATTAATAAATTTTATTTTTATATTCCCCATACAATTGCAATCCCCCCAACCCCCTTATTTTGACCCTAATCCCTCCTCTCCTCCCTACCCAACACACACAGGTGATTCTTACAGTAGTCAGGTTTGAAAAGCACTATTCTGTAATTCATTCCCCACTCTTTCATAGTAACTGGTTTCTACAACCATACCTTTCTTGAATCTATTCTGTTTGTTTGTTTGTTTGTTTTATGTAGGACCCTCGCTGGTGGCCGGGGAATGAACTGGCGCTGCAGAGGCTGTGGGCAGCCTCACAGCCCAGCGCGCAACCGCTGTGCCACCAGGGGAGGCCCTTGAATCTATCCTCTTTAGGGTCCCACATGGCGCGCAGACCTCTCCTGCCGCCCACTGCTCCCCTCAGCAGTGTATTTCGGTCCTTCTGCCTGCTCTGCTCCCTGCTCTGGCTCTGGTGAATTCTCTCACCCTCCCGCGCTTCTGACTGTACCCAGTGCTTGTATAAACAAAACAAACAAACAAATAAATAAATAAAGCATGCCTCTATAAAAAAAATAAAATAAAATAAATTAAAGAGACCCAAAATCTCCTTGATTTCCAAGTCCAGTTAACTATTTTCATTTTCCATGTTAACTTCAAATTGAACTTCTGTCAAAATTGATCACTACTCTTTTCAAAAGCCCTTGCTTACTATCCTTTGCATTGCTCAAGTGAAAATTTGCTGATCTCATTATGAGCAATCTAACAGCAAAATCAAAATGGCTAGATAAGTTTGTGCTATGTAAATATATATTATTCTCTGGGTGTCCTATGTGGTAGTAGAGTATTTCCCTAAAGTGAAATTTTACTTAAGCAGATGGAATGATTTTTTGTTTAGCAAGTTTATAGTTGATAATATAGTCAGAAAAAATATAAATGTTGAAAAGATGCACAACAGACCTATAGGAGTCCAAACTTGGTAAACCATCTATAAAACCCAATGTTCTAGACTATGCTACATTTTTATTTAAAAACATTGTCTTAATTTTTTGTTCAAAAATAAAATTTTGAGTACAATATTGATAGTTTTATAAGATATAGGATTTAAAGGCACAATTTAGAAACAGGAAGACTAACTTGACAATGATTTTATTAATCAAAATGTAGGAAATAAAGGTCTTGGATAAATTCTTGAAATTAAAAGGATTTAAGAAGAGACACATGTGAAAGCATTAAAATAAAAGTGGAATAATGCCATAATAGATTAAATCTTACAGCCAAGAACGAAGAGTAAAAGACAATTTCAAAATATTTCGACTGAGCAATGGAAGGATTAATATAACAAGACAGAACAGTTAAAAAACAAACAAACAAAAAAAAACAATACAAACAAAAAAACAATACGGGGATGGGGAAAAGATTTTCAAGTAAGAGAAGATTTTAAACTTAATGACTGGCCATTTATGTGACTATTGAGATTCAGTGCACATGTCAGTGAGAATGGAATATACGGAAAATGCCAATTCTAAGCATCACCCATACAGAAATGGACATTCATATTTTAAGAGTGGATGAGATTTCTAATAAATGATGATGGAAAGACATCTAAAGAATACTGAGAAATGCCAGCATGAAAGGAAAATACATCATGGTGTGATGAGAAGAGTGCAGCCTCTGAAATCAGACTGAAATGTGTTTGTATTACGTCTTTAGCAAGGACTCAGTAGGTGATATCAGACTTTGCTTTTAACTAGTCAGCTTCATTTCAATTGTCTGAAAATTGGTGAAATATTATTTTCCTTTAGGATTGTGGGAGTCTGTGTTGCATGTGGGTGTGTGTATAAATATTTAGACAGAGAGAGGCAGAGAATATTAACTATTACTCAGCATTTCTATTTATAGTGGACTATAAACTACAAATTAACAAGACAAATTAAAATCATGGGAAGGTTAGAAGGCATGACAAAAAATGTCATGTTTTAAAAACCTAGGAATGATAGTTTTACCAACACTGGAGGGTGAACAATTAAAAATTTCAGTAAGAAAAAATACTCCCTAGTATCACATTTGTTAACTTGTTACTTTTCAAAACTGAAGCACAAAGTACTTGTGTGCATATTATCTTATTCACCTCAATAAAGTATAAAATAAGGGAAGAAATTAATTTCCAGATTCAAAGAGATATTGTTTTTTATTAAAAATTCAGGTTTTGGGCCTCCCCGGTGGCGCAGCGGTTGAGTGCTGGGTTGCAAAGCTGCCCGCAGCCTCTGCAGCGCCGGTTCGATCCCCGGCTGCTCCCCGGCCACCTGAGGAGGGTCCCACATGGCACGCAGACCTCTCCTGCCACCCGCTGCTCCCCTCAGCAGTGTACTTCGGTCCTTCTGCCTGCTCTGCTCCCCGCTCTGGCTCTGGTGAATTCTCTCACCCTCCCGTGCTTCTGACTGTGCCCAGTGCTTGTATAAATAAATAAATCTTCAAAAAAAAAATTCAGGTTTTGATTAGAAAGGTGATACATGACTGAGATAATAGAATAGTGCCAATGGTTTGCCTATGAAAGGAAGGCTTTCTCTGACTGCATTTACCAGATTTCTCATTTGTAACTGTTGTTTACTTGCATGAATTTCTCCCGCTTTTGAGTGCATGTTAATTATATACAAATATTACCAACACCCTTTTTTTTTTCAGTGGAGAAGGAGAAATTTCCATTTGGGGATTATTTCCAAAAGCACATACAGATTTTGTTTCTGAACCTCTTCTCCTTCTCTCCTTTTCTTTCAATTATGTAATATTTCATTGCATAGCATGGCAAAATTCATTTAGCTAGCCTTTATTAATGACTATTTAGGATCATATAACTTCTGTTAAGACTCTATAAAATGTACCGAATCTTACAATTAACAGAAAGCTTTCATATTCTAACTGGAAGTATAAGAGGAAACTTCATTTTTCCACCTGTGCCACAAGCTTAAAGCTAAACAGTTTCTGAATAAATCAGGGCATTTCTAGGTTTGTACTACGATGAACTTCAATTCAAAAAGTGCACAATTTTTGTAGTATAAGCTTAAAATTTTAAATTCTGTGTAACTACATAGAGGTTGCATTGGAAGAATCATTAAAATCTTTCTAGAGGGGATTGGTAGTGAAAAAAACCTGACATAACCCCATAGATAATTAAATTACACTTGTGTATTTGACATGGAAAGATATCTTGATTGGCCACAGTCATGTGTACAGTGCATATCCTTATCTAATCTCATATGGAAGGCACATGTGCTTTGCAGTATATTAAAGCAGATGATGAAGTCCCTATCAGTAAGGCAGTCTGGTTTGCTTTCTAAGTTTTAATGAAGTACCTGTATTGTATGTATCTATCTGCCTATGAGTGTATGTATGTTTGTATGATCTCTCTATACATTAAACAAAATTAAGCTTCATGAAGTTAAAGAGAAATCACAGATTCAAATTCCCTGCCAGGGAAAAATTAGATTTGACCAACTAGAAAATACCTTGCAATTCTCACTTAATTGATATGCATTTCTAGTTGTTTGTAGATTTAGAACAATCTGAAAATTGTCACTTCCTAGGTCCTCATTTCCCATATAAAAACAATGTTTACTGGGAGTAAGTTTCATTTCTTAGATTTGTTGTTGAATATTCACAAGGTGAAAATTATGTTCACTTCTCTTCATGGAGATTATCTGGATTGCAATTGGGTGACTATTTCACCACCGAACCTTAAACAAAACATTCTTTGTTTAATGCAGACTTCATATTTTAATTATCAATCAGTATTAGCGTATTATAATGTTCATTTTAATGTTTTTCTGTTTGTATTTTCCCTTTAAATTTGCTTCTGCTTTGTGTACCTAAAGTTGAGAATTTTAAGAAATGGCAATCTTTATCTTTGTGGATTTTTTTACTTCTTTCAATCTTAGAAATTATTAATTCTTCTAGATAGTTAATACATACTCACTGTATTTCATTTTAGACTTTTACAATTTAAAATTTTGATTTACCTCTTATGTTTGTTGAAATACCATGCACAAAGTGTAACAAACAAAGCTCCTTCCGACTCAAAATAAAAATAAAGAAAGGATTGTAAAGGATCTGAAGTGTGTGTGCACATGTGTATATATGTGGTGTGTGTCAGTGTTGCATGGAAAATATGTGGATGAAAAGATACAAAACATAAAACCCTATGCAAACGTAACGTGGTTTTCAAATAACTCAAAATGAGATTGTATCTTCAGTGGAAAATAACACAAATAAATTATTTAAATTGTATTACTATTTTTGAGATAACTTTGGCTTATAACACTGTATATGATTTAGAGGCATAAATTCACACCTTGTAAAATGTATGTTACTATAACACACACGCCACCAAAGTACCCATAATCCTCTACCATAGTCTGCTGGGCCCCTAGCCCAGTTTGCTATCCACCCGGTACCCTCTGGTAGCCTCAATTCTGGAGTCAGATTTCTAGGGTTTGTTTTGATTTATTTTTGTCTGTTCCTTTGTTTGGTTACTTTATATTCCACATATAAGTGAAATCATCCAGTATTTGTCTTCCGCTTCTGACTCAGTTCTCATAGTAAATTCTTTAATCTTTATTTTTTATTTTCATGTATGGTCATTTCTACCATTATCTCTGTTCTTTTTTTCAGGAAAGCTTCTAAAAACTTCTCAAGTAAATGGAAATCAGAATTTTTATCTGCATGATAATATTTATGTTTCCTAATTTATATATTTCTCAATAGGGTTTATATTAAATCACAGATTTTAATTTTTAACAAGTAATGCATTCCTAAAGATACCAAGATATTAAATTATCATTATTATTTGTAATACAAACACATTTTTTAACAATGTAAATGCCCAATACAAAAAGAACAGGAAAATGGTTATTTGTCCATGCTATGGAATACGTACAAACTAGTGAAAATAAACACCTTGCACTATATATGTTGATATGGTTAGGGATATGTGATAAATTGATAATTTGCTTTTTTGAATTAAAATTATTCTATTTGTATAAATGAAATTATATATCTGCAGAGCTGTAGCATCCTGCAACTCTAAGAGCTGCATAATTCAGTGGTGCTATTATATATGCATTATAGATATTTCTGCATACAAATACATAGTGAAGAGGAAAGACTAGCATTTTAAAAATGCATATATGTTTATAGTTAGATAGAAAAAGTTATGGGAATAAACACTGCAAATTATCGACAGTGGAAATCCTGAATGGGTAGGTTCATGGAAAGGGTAGAGGTGAGGTTAATGATGCTTTTCATTTTGCTTTACATACCCTGTATTACTTGAAAATTCCTACTGAATTTTTATTACTTCCATAATATTTTTCTTCAAAATATAACTGTAATTGGAAATCTACTTTGTGAGTTGTTTTATTTATATCATTTTTATCAGTTTCCACAGGGACTTCATAAAAATTCCAGAATCATACCAATTAAAGAAACCCAAAAAATAAAGGAACTGGAATAAATAAATAAATACACTAAAAATCAGACCTTCTTTTAGGCACATCACCTTATTTATGCCATGTCTTAGAATGAGATAGTATAAGGTACCTTTGACTTTTCTCTCTCCTGAAGAAGTTTAACTCAAATAATCAGTTCAAAGTTCTGTAATGTCACACAAAGATATTCTTTACTACATACCATTCCTCACCTTTCTTGGTTTATACTTAATACCTCATTGCTTTTGTTGCCTCTACTTTTTATCTCAGCAATGATTCCTATACATTCCCATAAGTTTATCTTCTATAACATAGATAAAATCATGTCTTTATAAATCACAAAATATTTGTGAACTCCATTATCCAGAGAATAAGTTTCAAAACAATAGGCATAGTGTCTAAGGACCCATGTCCTGGTGTTAGATTCCCTATTAGCATCACATTAAACTGTACCATTCCAATTCACTTCTAAATTTCCATATGCCATTTTATGACTCTTAGTCCTTTTTACCATGCTATTTACTTCTTTCATTCTCATCATATTTCAGTGTTTACTACTTCTCAGAAAACTTCATTTTTATCTGAAAATTTAATTAAGTGCTCCTGTTCCTCTATAGCATTTGCTTGATATGTGTTAGAGATCTTATTTCCTCTGCATTTATGTTAAAGTTTAAATTCATTTAATGCTTCACTAAATTATCTGTTTCTTGAAATCAAGACTTGACTTACATTGATGAAAGAATTCTCAGGATTTCTAACAAAATTGTGTTTTATGAATTTGTTTTCCTTGATTTTAGTCAGATATATTTAGAATTCCTTTAGACATAATCTTTAGAAAATACTGTTGATGAAATTGCTATATTTAAACATGACTACAGCAAAAATGTCACCTTAGTTCTCTCCCAAAATAAGTATATGACCTGCCCATTTATTTCAATAGATTTGGTATGCTATATTTCCAACTTTTAAGGATTGTATCTACTTTGACACTCTAAAAATATGCTATCCAGTATGGTAGCCAATAGATATACACATTATTTAGATTTAACTTCTCAAAATAAAATAAAAAATGCACTTCCACAGTTATGCTAGCCATATTTAAAGGGTAGTTTTCTACATTATGGAAATTTCCATCATTAAAGAGTTGTCTTATTAGATTGTGCCATTGCAAAGTTTAAACTCAAAATACAAATTATACCCATGCTAAATCGGTGACATCCTAATACAGAAATAGCATGCTTTACAATCAAATCTTTGTATTGTTTTCACCTATGTTATATGCCTCTATACTACTAAGTGAACAGGCAATTGATATAGAGACTAGTATTATTTTTCCAACATGTCAAAATTTACTCAGTTACACAGCTGGCTACATATATCTCTTTATACATCTGGGTCACATGGATCATACCTCTAAGCTACTTTGGGAAAACAGTGTGAGGTCAGACTATGCATACTTATGGAATGCACATAATTAAATGTAAGTTCTAGCTTTCTGTGATCATAATTAACCATTCTGATTAACCATTCTGGGCCAATTGTGCAAAGAATGTCAAAGAAGGAACCAAGAGAGAATGATTAATGGATAGTGTTCAGAATATGAGTCCACTTGTTCTTTCACCCAGTGTGGAAATGTACTGTTCTTACTCAAAGTGCACACAAAACATCATACTTTTAAATCTTCATATCATGGGCTTCCCTGGTGGCACAGGTGGTTAAGCACTGCACTGTGAAGCTGTCTGCAGCCTCTGCAGTGCCGGTTTGATCCCCACCGGCCAGTGAGAATCCCATATGGTAAGGCAGACCTCTCCTGTCACGCCCGCTGCTCCCCTCCGCAGTGTATTTCAGTCAGTCTGCCTGTTCTGTTCCCCACTCTGTCTCTGGTGGGTCCTCTCACCCCCCGCATCTCTGGCCCGTACCCCAGTTCTTGTATAAAAATAAATCTTTAAAAAAATAAATCTTCATATCACAGCATTTACTTCACTCACCCTCTTCACCCTTCAAGGCTTACCTTGAACTACCCCTAGCCCCCATTTTTCTCCAGGCTGGGTAGGAATTCTGCAAGTATAGAAATAAGTGAAAAATAGAAAAAGAAAATGCTTCTACTTGGAATGTGGACTGGCCTCACTCTGATATAGTATGGAATTTTTTTTTAAGATTTATTTATTTATTTATACAAGAACCAGGGTACAGGCCAGATGTGCGGGAGGGTGAGAAGATTCACCAGAGACAGAGTGGGGAACAGAACAGGCAGACTGACTGAAATACGCTGCTGAGGGGAGCAGCAGACGAGACAGGAGGGGTCAGCCTCACCATGTGGGACCCTCGCCAGCAGGCCGGGATCAAACCAGCACTGCAGAGGCTACAGACAGCTTCACAGCACTGCGCTTAACCGCCTGTGCCACCAGGGGAGGCCCACTCTGATATAGTGTGTTGTATCTTGTGATAACAGTATTTTTAATATAGACTTGATATATGTATTTGATCATTTAACATAGAAGTTGAAACTTTGGCATCAGCTTAACAATTACCACTTTGCTGACTCCAGTTTATATCTATCAAGGAATTTGCTGCCCTTTTGGTAACTTGATAGGCTACATTTTTCAATTTGAAAAGACATAGCTCTGATACTTTGATGGTGAGAGACTACCTCATGACAATCTTCTTTCTCTGTTAATAATGTACAATGGTTTTGATTTCACAATTTTCACCATAATTCATTTAACAAAGGAGTGAAAAAAAAAGTCTAACAAGGGATCAAATTGTTGTTACTGCGAGCATAATGACCTCTACCAACTGACCTGCAGTAATGGACAGATGCCTCGATGGGAAGAATGCTTTCATGTAAACACTTTCCTGACAGAAAACTCTGTGCACATATAATCAGCAAAGGAGTTGCAAAGCTTCATATTTGGTATGAGAAGTAAAAAATATTGTTTTACAAAGCCATAGAACTATTTAGTACTATTAGCTTCCCTCAAAAAGTATAAATAAAATGTTCAGGAAAATGATCCCCTCAAATCTTAGTCTAGTTAGTTTCCATAAGAATATTTGAAAAATATCCCACAAAATTAATTTTTACTAAAGTTACCAATTTCTCCTCCGTAAAGTTCTTTTAGCATGCAATGTTTTCTTCAGTGTATTAAATAAAATATCAGGTATTTCTAAATTACTGCATTGAATTCCTTTGATAGTAAAATACTCATTCAATATATGTGTTAATATTAAGAACAGAAAATAGAAGAAAAACAGAATCTTTCCTTTAGCTAGATATGCCAGTCTTTTATGCATTATAATTATTCAACTATATTTATTCTGCAAAACTTAGTTTTAATCAGGGAACTAAATAAATAAGTATTCCAAATTATTTGAAACCACTTTACTTCATATTATTTTCATTTTCTGAATTCTTGATTATGTACACTTACTATGATGTGAAACCTCAAAAGATTTCTCTGCAGGGTCTAAAGATCGCTATATTAGTATTGCTAAGCAAATGTATTCAAATACATTTTTATCACTGAATTTTTATTAAGCAAGTTCAGTGTTTACCTTTTCCTTATTTATATGAAAACCGTTATAGGATTTTTTTTTTCTGAAAATAACATCATCCAAATAAAACTGTTGAAAATATCCTAAAACACATGAGGCTCATAAAGACCGAAGGAAGCATGTGTGCCAGCTAATCCAGTTCACCATTCTCATAAAGGGCAATGGTGGCACTTTAGTGTCAGCACATCTATTCATTTTCATTGTAATAAAACCATTCCTGAAAGTGACTTTGTCCACAGTAAATGGCTATGTGTTATAACATGATGTACTTCAAAGTGAGTTATCATAGATCACCAAATAATGTGACCATCTATATCTTAATAAAAAGTTCTCTGTTCATTCAGGTACTTTCTTGCAAACTGGAATTGTACTACCATCTTTCTAAAGTGTAGCTCACTGTTTCAATAAAAAGAGACCTAATATAACTGATATCATATTCAACAAATGGAAAAGGATATCGATGAAATAAGTATGTGTTTCTTTATTAAGACAAACAAATGAAAGTTTTGCATCAAAAAAGCTAAGAAAAACTGGACTTCTGTAAAATACAGATATGTTATGTAAAGACTATTAGCTAAAATGGAAAATTATGAAAGCAATAGTTAAATATATTCAGTGGATATGATTTTCTCCTTTCAGATGTAGTTTTTAAAGAGATCATTACATTTTAGTAAATTCAACAATGTATACATTTTATTTATATAACCCTCATTAAAATTAAACAGCCAACACCCAGGGCCTTCCTCCTGGTGCAAGGGGTTAAGCGTCAGCACTGTGAAACAATCTGAAGCTACTGCAATAGGAGTTCGATCCCCTGCCAGGGAGGTGACTCATATGGCTTAGCAGACCTCTCCTGTCTTTCCCACAGCTCCTCTCAGCAGTATATTTCAGTCAACCTGCCTGTTCTGCTCCCCACTCGGTCTCTGGTGAATCCTCTCACCACACCTCTGGCCTGTACCCCAACTATTATATGAATAAATAAACCTTTAAAAAATAAAATTAAATAGTCACTGAAATACAAAAACCTGGACTTCATGTTTATGTTTATGAATGAAATATGGATCACAAATATCATATAGACGGTTGTTTAACATAAGTATATCAATGAATTACATTTCTATTTTAATTATATAGGCTAGTTGTGTTTATATATTCGCAAGGATATTTTATTAAAATTATAATCACCCAATTTCACCTAAAGCAAATGAGAAATAGTAAATAAGTATAAAGGGAAAAGAACAGAGAACTAACAGTAGAGGAAAGACAGTAGAACTATTCCTAATTTTTCTATTAAATTTTGATTCTTCTACTGCTGACTTAAAACAATGAGTCGGGCCTCCCTGGTGGCACAGGGGTTAAGATACAGCACTATGAAGCTATCTGCAGCATGAGTTCGATCCCCGGCCAGGGAGGTGACCTATATGGCGCAGGAGACCTCTCCTGACTCGCCAGTTGCTCCCCTCAGCAGTGTATTTCAGTCATTCCACCTGTTCTGTTCCCCATTCTGCCGCTGGTGAATCCTCTCACCCCCCCCCATGCCTCTGGCCTGTACCCCAGTTCTTGTATATATAAATAAATCAATCTTAAAAAAAAAATGAAAGTCCATACACTGTAGTCTGAGTTCAGTGCTATCCTGTCTTGGTTTGGATTAAAATAGAAGCCACAATAGAAAAAACATTCACTGCTAAGAGAATGCATTTGATTGGGTCACTTTCAGCACATTGTTTTCAATATAAAATTCTCATTCTTAATTGAAACATAGTATGTGAGTTCAGTATTGATGGGAAGTTTTTTAGACTAGACTAGTATAGTTTACAGACAGATTTAAGAATAGCTACTCCTCTTTTACCTTCTCCTATAGAAGGCAGTTATTAATCACATTTTGCTGATCTTTAAATTATTTACCCATAATTATTTGGGGGATAGACTAATGGCCACTATAAACACACATTAATAAACGTTCTTTGCCTAACAGTGGTCCATATTAAAGAGTTAGGAGTTATCTTTCTGTTTATTGGGTTCAAATGGTCATACATTTCAAAACTGTCTTAATATAAATAATTTTTCATAAATGGACACAATATTATTCTACTATTAACATTTTACTGGCTAACAGTTATAAGTTCAACTGATTGTATAATTTTAAAACATTAATCATTATAATTTTTAAACACTTTCAGATTTGCCTTTGGAAGCAATACTGAGGAATGTGTTTCTATTTTTGACAAGTCAAGGTATGCTTCAGATATTTCAAAACAATTAAGTGATATGGATGATCATAGTAGCCATAGTTTTGCTACCCCACCTGCTTTTTCATCTTACATTTCTTTTCAACATTTACCATGGTGATTAGAACCCAATGCCAGATCACTCAGACCAAATTCTCTCAATCTAAGAACTACTGACATTTCAGGGAGAAATTACTTATTGGAAGCCATTCTATTATAGAATATTTAGCAGTATCCCTGCCCTCTGTCCACTAGATTCCTACGGCACTCCTCACACATTTGTGACAACCAAACATTTCCCCAGATATAGCCAAATGCCCGTGACAGAATGATCCAAGAGTAAACTCCCCATATTCATGCACAAAGAATTGCCATATCATCAAGAAAATTCAGAGAAGCCTGTTTGGGTTGATAATGACTGTGACAAAGATCACTGGGTGCCTCCTCAATAAGTTATTTTATATATATATATATATATATATATATTAAGAGAAGCCAGACTGCATTTATGATGATATGGAAATATTGCAAAAACAACACTCTGAATCTCTACCTTAATTAGGAGATGCTATTTGATGCAACGATGACACTAAGTTGCAGGTAATAAGTGACACTTCTGGGAAAGTTCTTTAAAAGTAAATATAATTATCTAGAATAGTTTTTCCTTTGTCCTCTATCTTATTCCTAGACTATAGATGAAGTGGTATGTAATGGAAAGCCAAATTATGTGGTCATGAAGGCAAGGCAAATCTCTTAAGAAAATTGAAGAGAGATTTCAAGACCTTGGGTTTTGATAATATCCTTGCTCATTCTTGCACCAGTCTGGAAATAACTATTCTAGATATTTTATTGTGGGGAAGAATAGCATGGGGGGGGTTGCTTTTATTTTTTTAACACAATCTGTAATGGTAATAGCTTTGCTTTAGGAAACAATAAAACATTTATATATTATAAATATCCCAAGCCTCTTCTCAATTTCAAGCTGTTTTCATATATACCTTTTTCAGTCATTCCATATTTTCTATGTTTCAACTATAATGGGCAAGCTAGCCCACTTGGTTCCAGATACAAAGATATAAAAGAAATAATAAATTACCTCAAAAGTTTCTTACAGTAGTGAAGACAAAATTATAGCATGGAACTGCTAGTGTTTGATTCTAATCATGTATAAATTATCAGGAGATAAATAAGAAAATATTAGACAAGTTAGGAGATGAGCTTCAAAAAGAAAGAGGAAAGCAGTAAAAATATGTCAGTGTTGAATCATTCAAAATGTATGATAAAGGCAGGAGTGGTTGTTTCTGAAAACATATTTTACCTGTTACCATTTTGTGAGGACATACACCAAAATCTGAGTTTTAAATTTCAAAAACTACCAGTTGGTTAAAGAGATCCATTTTATCTCTTTTTCACTGTATGTCAAGACTAGCATAATTCCAAGTGCCTAACCAGGTTGAATTTTTTTTTCTGAGGTTTCATGATATATAATAATATCTTTCACCCCAAAGATCTGTACTGAGAAACCAAACATATTGCTTTCTACATATATACCACCAGAAACTTTAGTTTTCAGCTAAAGAATCACTGACCACATATGTGGATGTGCTCTTGTCTTCCCTGTGTGTGTCCCCAGGATTACTAATTGCATTCTTTTCACTCCTATCCGCATATTTACTTCACAAGCACTAGACTGTGTCATTAGTTTTGACTCATCAGTTGTGGCATAATCATATCAACTCCTGGCCAATGTCTTCTGTCCTCATTTAAATATAAATTTTTCTTCAATTGCCAAGCTATCAAATTTGTTTTGTTCACTGAGTCTTCTAATAGAAGGTGAAACTGCATAGTTTATACTCAATAGCAAGATCTAAAAAAATAAAATGCACTTTCTAATATATTTATTTTTGAAAATTCTAACCTTTCAATCACATATTTACATAGATATGTTGATTGCAGTTAGCAATATGAGTAAATACTTATGAAAAGATCAGAAAATTGTCAAATATACCAAGATGGGTTATTTTAACCATTTATCCAGCTGTCTTGGAATTGATCCATAATGTAAAGGTCTTGATGATTTTCTTAATAGGTACTACAAAAAGAAAAACTCCAGTCTTTTGAACTTGGAAGCTTAGTATACTCAATACTATAAATGGCATTCCTTTATTTTGAATGAAATATAAAGAAATCTAGACACAGTTCTACAGTTTTGTTCACAATTCTCTTTTAGTTGTATCAATTAAAGCACCACTATTTGGGTTAATTGTGTTTTGTGTTGATTTTTAACTTTTTATTGATACCATATACCATTTTCCTGTATTATTATTTTAGAGCAAAATAATTTTACTATGTATTATCATTTTAAAAATCCATTTATCTAATTTGTATTTTATGGACAGATTGGAATTAAACACAAACCAACTGGAATTAAACACAATATAACTGTGTTATAACACAGTTTGGTTACTATTTCATATTAAAATCATATCTTAATACCATTATTAATAATTCTCTGGTATCTTCAACATAATTCAAGTACTTATATTTCTAACAAAAAATGCAAAGAATTCAGAAAGTTAAAATTGTTGAAAATTGCAATGATTCAGTTTTTTTGAATGAACAAA
Organism: Talpa europaea; assembly: GCF_964194135.1. Classification (NCBI taxonomy): domain Eukaryota; kingdom Metazoa; phylum Chordata; class Mammalia; order Eulipotyphla; family Talpidae; genus Talpa; species Talpa europaea. Next base: position 65,796,149 of record NC_140075.1, on the reverse strand, counting down.
GTATATAGAGTGTTTGTGAGGACATTCAGTACAATTACACATTTTATCTTTCACGGTTCTGTTAGGGGAGGTACCATGTTCCCTGCTCCCACTTACAGGCAGCTACTTGGAATAGCTGCTGGGAATAGCTGCTAGGAACTAAGGGTAGAAGTGAGCCAACAAATAAAGCTATATAACATGGAAGTCAGGTGAGTTCTGAAAATAAAAAGAGGGTGTTCTTCCTTCTCTGGTTTTGACTTGTGCCAGGAACTGGGGGAACCTAGAAAAAGGTGAATGGAGGAGAAACATTTAGAGACACTTGAAAGAGATATGTTGAAAGGCTATGCTTACCAGATAGCAGCAGTCATTATCTTGATTTAAATTTTATTTTGTTCCATTTGTCCCAGAATGTCTTACCCCTTTTCTGCTATTTCCCACCAAAAGGTGCCTTAGCTTTATGGGAAGCTTTCAGGCCTTGGCAGCACTGCTTCTGCCTGACCTTTTTTTGGTGGGTATTTGTGCACAAGAGGATGGGTAATTTGCGATGTTTTATTAGGTAAATATTTTTTAAAGATTTATTTATGCATAAAAGAACTGGGGTACAGCCAGAGGTGCAGGGAGGTAATAGGATTCATCAGAGACAGAGCGGGGAACAGAACAGGCAGACTGACTGAAATATACTGCTGAGGCGAGCACCAGGTGAGTCAGGAGAGGTCTGCTGCACCATGAGGGTTAGCTCCCTGGCCAGAGATGGAATTCTTGCTGCAGTGACTGTGGATAGCTTCATAGGTTATGTCTTAACCCCTTGCACCATCAAAGAGGCCCTTTTTAGGGAAATATTATTAAGAATATCGGCTCTTCTCTTCCTTTTCCATGAACACTAGTTCTACTAAAGGTCTGTCACACTAAGAGTCTGCTTCCTTTGTCTTTAAAAGGCATATGGTATAACCCCATTTTAGAACATGTACTCTATTTTTCTGGGGTCCCTGGATGACCCTCTGTCACTTGCTAACATTTCTATAACTTTTTTCTCAGAAAAAGTTCATCTACTAGATGAAATTTATAGCACTTATATACTTCAATCATTTTTTTTAAATAGCATTATTTTTGTTCCTGTTTTACATTTTTTTCTCTAAACAATCTATATCCAGTTCGTCCCTTAAGAAAACTATCTAAAAAATATGTATGCAGGTGTATTCAATATTCAAAAATATATCCACTGATTATACTGCAGGGCTAAAACACTGAAGTAAAGAGAACCTCATAGAGGTGAGAGTGCTGTTGATTATCCTTTATCCTTTGAAGTATTTTTCCACTTGTAAATATCTGTTGATAGGTTGACAAGATATGCTAAAATTTAATAGTGTCAGAGTCTTGAGGATTATAAAAAATATGATCTTGGACTCACCAAGGAAGAGGTCCCTTTTTAGACACTCAACACTTTTATCTTAAATCTCAAAGACCTAACAGTAAGAATGAAATGAAGTAGATTATCATTCACAAGAATTGCACCCAGCCTCAAATCAGCTTAATTGTTGCTTGCTCAATAGTGATCTGCCACATGCTAACAGTTCTACACCAATCCTTCAACCACTACTAAAAAAACAAAATTGACTTCTTTGGGAAAGGGTTATGTAAACCACATTCATTTTTTTGAACCTTATCAAAAAAAAATTTCCAAAGCAATGAGCATCATTTAAACATGTATGTTTGTAATAAAAAATGGGTATGATTAAAACCTAAGATATAACAGTTTTATATTCATATGCATGTAGTGATGGGAGAAATATTGAATACATAATAATATCAGGAGTTATTACCTACTTTTTCATCAACAACTGGAAGAAATGGAAAAAATTATAGTACAACTTAGAATATATAAATATCTTTTTAAAAATTTGACCTAATTAACATATTTACTTGATAACTGCAAAAATACATTCTTCTGATGTGCACATTTACTGTTCATTCAAATGTGGCATATGTTACCCCATAAACAGATTTTAAAGGATTAATATAATACAATTTCTGATGTCAGTTGAATTAAGCTTAAATCATTAAAAAATAACAACTTAAAAAATTAAATAATCCATATCATACAATAAATGTCAGTAAAATCTAGAAAATATGTCAAAATTCCTGAAAATGAAACACAAGAAAATTTATAACCTTAATAGTATGTGTTTTAAAGGAAAAAGAAAGCTAATTCAATAATCTAACTGCTTGTATCAACTACTGAAAACAGAATGAATAAAAAAATTAATATAGAGGAGCTAGAAATGAAACAATAATATTTTAAAAATCACACAAAGATTCTTTTTCAATTAATAGAAAATAAAATCACTATCTTCTGCAAAACTAAGAATGGAAGGAGTGGAAACAGAGAGGGGCAATAGGAAGTGCAGTAATTATTTTAAAAAATCCTTGAAAATTATCACTTACCATAACATATTTTTTTAATCAGTCCATAATAAATAGCTTTGACATCCACATATGGAGATTTGTTTAAATGGGTAAGTCTTCAAAACATTTATAAAAATAAAACCAGGCTAACATATATATTTCCAGAGTTCAAAAGAAACTTCTTTCTAACTTGTTTTATGAACTCGCATAATGATGAGTTAATCAGAAATCCGAGAATATTATAAGAAAAGAAAATCACAGGCTAATATCTCTGCAAGCTAAATATTACATGTCAATTCTAGCAATGTATAAGCCACCAATATTGATGCATTTGCTACAGGAAATAATGTTTTAATATTCCCCCCAAATTATTTATTTATTTATTTAAAGATTTATTTATTTTTATACAAGAGCTAGGGTATAGGCCAGAGGTGCGGGAGGGTGAGAGGAGATTCATCAGAGACAGAGCAGGGAGCAGAACAGGCAGAAGGACCAAATTACGCTGCTGAGGGGAGCAGCAGGAGAGACAGGAGACAGGTGAGGTCGGCCGTGCCATGTGGGAATCTCCCTGGCCAGCCGGGAATTGAACCCGTGCTGCAGAGGCTGTGGACAGCTTCACAGCACTGTGCTCAACCCACTGAACCACTGGGGAAGCCCCCAATCCAAAAAAAATTTAAATGCAATCTATCACCTTAACAAAATAAATGAGAAAAATCCCATGAAATTATGCAAATTAAAAAACAACAAAAACGCACAGTTCATTCAGAATAAAAATTGTACCAAACTATGTACCAAATTGTACCAAACTATGTACCAAAAATTGTACCAAATCAGAAGAAAACATCACTAATTCATTAAAGAATATCTGAAGTGGTAATAACAAACATCTTGTATAATGGAGACATACTAGACACTCCCCTCCTGATATTTGAGCAAGAAAATCATACCCAATATTACCAATTATGTTCAACATTATACCTAACAATATGAGTGAAAAAGATAAGTTGGAAAATTAGTGTAATAATTGAAAGAATTAAACTAATTTTTCAAAAAAGTAATTAAACACTATTATAACATATGAATACATTTACAAGAAAAATAGCTATAAGGAAATATGTGAATTCAGTTATACTTACTCTATGTAACTTGGGTGAAAAAAATCTACAAAAATCGAATTGAAAAAAAAATCCAGAACTATAAAATCTGAAACATCAATTACCTAGGAATCAATCTACTAGAGTACAAGATTTCAAAATAGAAAACAAAAAAGCATATGTAGAACTTTTCACAAATCAGGATACTAGTGTTATGGCAAAAGTAGAAGAAAATTATCCTGGGAAACATTTGAGAGGGAGTCTAGGTGGCTAGTAATGTTTAGTTACTGAGTTGTTGTTAGTAATGTTTATTGCAAAATCCTAGTCTCTTTTTCTTTTAATTTTGTAATATCTATTGAAATGTGTGTTATGTTATATCCATTAATTTATGATGATATGTATATATATTTTTTCTGTGCATGTGAAGCATCAACAAAACATGTATAAAGAAGGAATATTAATAAATTGTAACAACACAGTTTACAGACATTTTATAATTTGTATGCCCTATAATCTATTGTCAAGCCATCTATATTTGATTTTTTTATTTGAATACTTTCTTTAAAAATATTTTCAATATGTTAATTGAGGTTGAATGTATCTGGGAATAATTTTATTCTTGTTATTCAATAGCATTTTAGTTGGATATAAAATTCTACATCTGAGTTATTTTTCTTCAATACTTTAATAATATCCCATTATATTCTTGCAACCAAGATGCAGGTATTAAAACTTGATATAAAGCTAATTTTCTGTCCTCTGTAGGTGTTCAGCTCTTATTCTTCTGCACTTAAAATTTTGTTTTGATTTAACCTAATTGTCATAATTCAGAAAGCACATGCCTTATATAGTACAGTGTTTTACAAAATAAAAGGCACATTCCTTATATAGCACAGAATGTTTCACAGAAATAAAAGGCACATTCCTTATATAGCATAGAGTGTTTTACAAAATAAAATGAGCATATACTTGCCATACAAGAAATCTCAATAAATTTTAATATACTTAAATCATTTAGATATGTCCTCTAGATAAATACTTGGAGAAATGAATCACATTTTATTTGTTTCTCATTCTACAGAGTATAGATGCATCATTTCTATTATTTCTAGAAAATAAATATCAGGTAGTGTTAAATAGGTCTAGCTCTTCTTTTCTGTCCTCTTTGTATAATAGCCCTTACAGTGCTTGTTTGTTTGTTCATCTTTTACTGGGTTTGTTTCTTTGGGTTTTGAGGGACTAGTCTATTTTTCCGTCTAAGGTCTTAAAATTTACATATATCAAATGTCTTAATTGACATTGATAAAGCTAACATATATAATGATTATATATATATATAATCATTTCCCCAAATTTCTTTCAAAATTTTAAAGTTTATATTTGTAGTTAAGTTTTTCCAACAGTCACATTTACTATGCCTGATAGTAGTGAGAAAAAAATCAAAGAACAGAATAAAATAATCTAAAACAGGAAAAGATGCTGGCAATAGAAATGCAGACAACCATCACATTTGTTATTGTATGCTCATTTTTTATAATTTAGTCATCAATTAAATGCAGGTTGTGAAAAAAACAATGCCAATAGGAGAAATTAATAGAATTTGAATGAAATCTTAAATCTGACACTGGATTTCTAAACCAGAATGCTTCAAATTAGTGATTTCTCCTGCTGAAAACCAAAGATAAGTATCCTTTAAGAGTTAATGTGATTAGGTTAGATCCAATTGTTAGGGAGTACAACCCCTATTTGGTCTCTAAAATAAAAGTTAATAGTTTAAAAGGAAAAATGAGTATTTGTATTTAAGCTTATAAACTATAAACCAAATACTCAAACTAGTTCTTCAGATGCAGCAAAAATACAAATCAACTTTCTAAAAATATTAATTAACAAATTAGGCGTCATAGTAAAACAGAACAAAGGGGGCAGATGATATTAACGCAGCACATTATATTTAATCCTTTTATTTAACAATTGAGATTTTAAACTAGCCTCCCAATTTCAAGAAATAAGAATAATCTTTCATTACACAACTTTGTGCTTTTACTTCTTATTCTTGAGGTTAGATTCTAGATCCCAAAGATATTTTTTTAATCTTTTTTTTTTTTATAGAGGCATGCTTTATTTATTTATTTGTTTGTTTGTTTGTTTTGTTTATACAAGCACTGGGTACAGTCAGAAGCGTGGGAGGGTGAGAGAATTCACCAGAGCCAGAGCGGGGAGCAGAGCAGGCAGAAGGACCGAAGTACACTGCTGAGGGGAGCAGCGGGCGGCAGGAGAGGTCTGTGCGCCATGTGAGACCCTCCTCCTGTGGCCGGGGAGCAGCCGGGGGATCGAACCGGCGCCACAGAGGCCGCAGGCAGCTTCGCAACCCAGCTCTCAACCGCTGCGCCACCGGGGAGGCCCACCAAAGATTTTTTTTTTTTTTTAAAAAGTATTATATCTAGTTGTCTGTCTATAGCACAGACATCTTTTATCATGTTGAGCAGAGCAGTCAAGCCTACTGAATGAAACCTCTGATTAAACTCCAGTCATTCTCTCCCACCTCCCCACTGACACAATAGGCATATTGAGAAGCAGGGCATAAAGGCAGAGATAAAGAACTCTATATAAGAACAATACCGGAAGTAACAGTCACTGCCCAAACTGAGCATGGATAATATACCAATCTTCACACATCTTCAGACTATACATTCATGGAAATTTGGGAATAAATCCATGATTTGCTGGCTACTAAAATATTCAGTGGTATGTTAGTATAGTGTAATTATATTATTATATTAGATTACATTTTTTAATTTATTTTTATACGAGAACCAGGGTACAGGCCAGAGGCATGGGAGGGTGAGAGGATTCACCAGAGACAGAGTGGAGAGCAGAACAGGCAGACTGACAAAATACACTGCTGAGGGGAGCAGCAGGGGAGACAGGAGAGGTCTGCTGCACCATGTGGGACTCTCCCTGGCCAGCTGGGAAACAAACCCGCCTGGCCAGCTGGGAAATGAACCCGTCTGCAGGGTCTGCGGACAGCTTCACAGAGCTGTGCTCAACCTGCTGCGCCAGTTGGGAGGCCCAACATTACATTATATTATGACTTTCCCCAGAAGTTTTCCAAGGTGGTCTACACATCACTGACAGGGAAATTTTGTTGGACTGATTTTTCCATGTCTAAGACAAAGTTTTAAATGTTGTGCCTATAAGTGAATTGTGATTATAAAGGTGTTTTTACATTTGTAACTAATATTTTTTTTGTTTTTCTTCAGGTCTTGAGAGATTGTTCTGCTGGGCACAGCAAATTTTGAAAAGGAAATTAATAAAGGAAATGAGTAAAATAGTAGTCTCTAGCAAATAGGATAATAAAATGATAAAATTACCACTGAACATTATATGGTTCCAGACCATGATGATAACCTTTAACTATCTAAGTCTGAATGTTTAAGCCCATATAGATATAGGTTGACATTTTGTTTTATTTGGCCCTTTAATATTACAGGATATTTTTGAAAGTTTAGAAAAACAACTATTTATTTTTATTTTTATGTGTAATTATTTTTTATTGAGGTTAATGTTGGTTTACAACATTGTATATGATTCAGAGGTAAAGATTCACACCTCTTCAGATGTATATTTCTAAACCACACCTACAATGAAAGCACCCATAATCCTCTACCATAGTTTACTGGGCACCCTTCCCTCTTTGCTCTCATATTCTAACCTCCCTCTCTGGAAGTCTCAAGTCAACTGAAATGTTTTGGTTTATTTTCTTCTGTTCCTTTGTTTTCTTTCTCTATATTCCACATGTGAGTGAACTCATCTGGTTGTAGTCTTCCCCCTTATGACTTATTTCACCTAGGAGAATACACTCCAGTTCCATCCATGTTGTGACAAATGGCAAGGGATTATCTCTTTTTATAGCTGAGTTGTATTCCAATATTGATATATGCCACATCTTCTATATCCACTAATGTATTAGGAACTTAGGTTACTTTCGTAACTGGGATATTTTAAATAGTGCTGCAATGAACATGGGAAATGAATTTATCCCATCTGATCAGTTTTTGCATTTTTTAGGTAGATGCCTAGGAATCATGTTTCTGGACCATGTTCTCTTTCAGTATGGGTCATTCTAACAGGTGCTAGGGAGTATCTCATTGTGGATTTGATTTCCATTTCTCTGATAAGGAACAATTAGCATTTTCATGTACCTGTTGGCCATTATATCTCTTCCTTGGATAAGTGCCTGTTTAGGTCTTCTATCCATTTTTCTGACTGCCTAATTTTCTTTTTGTTGAGTTGACCATCTAGTACTTTGTAGTTCTTTGATTTGGGCCCCTTATGGGGTATATGATCTGAAAATATTTTCTCCCATTTAATAATTTATTTTCATTTTAATGATACTTATACTCGCTATGCGGAAGATTTTTAGTTTTATGTAGTCCCATGTGTTCTTTTTTTTTTTTTCTTTTGTTTTCCTTGCCAGTGGAGTTGAGTCCCTAAAAAGTTCCTAAAATCAATGTTGTGGAATATTTCACCCATGATTTCTTCTATGTATTTTCTAGTTCATCCATAGAAAAGACATTTAAGTCTTTAATCTATTTTGAGTTAAATGCTATATGTGGTTGTTAGATACTGATCTTGTTTCGTTCTTTTGTGTGTTGCTATTCAGTTTTCCCAGTATCATTTGTTGAAGAGACTTTCTCCATTGTATATGCTTGACTCTTTGTTATAAATTAACTGTCCATCTAACTGAGGTTTATTTCTGGACACTCAACTTTGTTCCATTGGTTTGAACACACACTTATTTTAGAACAGCAAAAATAATAGCTTCCTATTTTTCAAAATATAGTTTCAATTAGGAAAGATCCATAATACAGTAAGTTTCAAGTCTGTTCAATACGAGTAAGGACATTTAGCTAATAAAAATTAAATATCATGTAAAAATTACAAAGAATTAATTTTCCATTTCATTCTATTATTATTATTCCTCCACCAGCTGTTTTTTGTTTGTTTCCCTTTCTGTCAGTTCTTTAAATCTAGAATTCCTTCAAATGTATGTCCTTTACTCAGTCTGTCCCTTAATAAATTAATTAACAATTTCTTTGTAGTTATTCTTAATATCCTGTTTATTCTTCTGAGACCATCTAGTCCTCATCAGTCTCAAAATAAGAGGGAAATCCTACCATATGCAAAAACATAGGTAGACCTGGGATACAGGCTAAATGAAATAAGACAGTCACAGACAAATATGCATGATTCCATTTACAAAGATAATCTAAAAATAGTCCAACTTATAGAAATAGAAAATAGAAAGGTGGTTTGCTTGGAGATGGGGAAGGAGAAAATGAGGAGGAATACATTCAATAAGTATAAAGTTATAATAAAACAAATTGAATAAGTTCTAGATGTCTGCTGTATAGTAGGGTACAGGCAACAATATTGTACTATACATTATTTTTTTAGGAGATTAAATCTCATGTTATGTGTTTTTGCTGCAAAAAAATAAGAAAGGATACAAGGAAAGTTTTGAGGTGATGGATATGTTCATTCCATTGATTGTGGTGTAGGTATCATGGATGTTTGTATATACTCAGCCTAATAAAATTGTGTTTTATATATCAACTATATCTTAGTGAAGACTTTCATAAAAAGTGAATGTAGAAATAAAAATATTTTTATACTACACACACACACATTTTTTTTTTTCTCTTAAGGGACAATTGACATAAAAAGAAAAAAAAGAAAAACTAATATAACTAAGCCTAGAATTAAACTAATGATAATTTCAGTGTCATAATGAAGTAATCAGAATTCAATTTTCCTCCATTTGTTATCTCTTCTGTCACTGGGCTGGACCTATTTTTCACAGAAACGTTTGCCTCATATACAAGACTACATAATATCTCACTTCAAATTTAGTGCCAAGTAAAAGTTCTCCATTATTAATGATTAAAACCAAACTCTTGGGCCTCTCCGGTGGCACAGCGGTTGAGCGCTGGGTTGCGAAGCTGCCAGCAGTCTCTTTAGCGCCGGTTCAATCCCCGGCTGCTCCCTGGCCACCGGAGGAGGGTCCCACATGGCGCGCAGACCTCTCCTGCCGCCTGCTGCTCCCCTCAGCAGTGTACTTTGGTCCTTCTGCCTGCTCTGCTCCCTGCTATGGCTCTGGTGAATTCTCTCACCCTCCCATGCTTCTGACTATACCCAGTGCTTGTATGTATAAATAAATAAATATACACCATGGGATATTACTCAGCATTCAAAAAAGGATAAACACATGCAATTTGCAGCAACATGGATGATGCTGGAAGGGATCATGCTTAGCGAAATAAGCCAGAAAGAAAAAGAAAAATACCAGATGGTCTCACTCATAGCAGGAATCCAGAAAACTTAAATAAAGGACCAGGAAAATGAATATCTATAAGAAAATGAAAATCAAAATCAATAAACAACTATGAACCACAGACACTTTATGAGAGGTGGGGGGCGGGGGGAGGGATTGGGGTCAAAATAAAGGGGTTGCAATTGTTTGGGGAATATAAAAATAAAATTTAAAAAGTAATTAATTACTTACTTAATTAAATTAATTAATTTAAAAAATGCCATAAACAAACAAACAAACTTTTGTCCCTTATTCTCACTAGCCAAAACTGGGCTCTGACAATTTCATTGAACGCACTCAAATGTAATAAACAGTAATTATGGCCCACTTATTAATGATCTAAAATGCCCCATTTTGGGGGAAGACTGGAGTACAGTTTAGGCGGGATTGTAAAGTAAATGAAATTTTGAGATCACCTGCTGTAGAAACTGAGTACTAATGACCCATAACTTCTTAAATTGGTTTTGATTGAATCAAAGTAATTAATAAAGCTTGCTGTCTATTTTAATTGTTTTACTTCCTTGAATTGTTATTTGGTATTATCATGGTCTGAAATAATAGAGTTCATTCTCCTGATACCTGATATAAATTGGTTGAATTAATATTTCACTTTCTGTGCCCAAAATATATTGTCACACTTTCCAGATTCCTGTGATAAAGCTTATAAATGAGTGAAATGACCCAAACTTGCCAACACATTATAGCACATTTCATTTAGCAAAGAATTTAAGTCTCTCTACTTCTTGGTTTTATTCTGCCTTTTCCAGCCCTTACTACTCTTTTCCTTTTCATGGTCTAATAATACGTGAGTTCTTGGGGAGTCCTCCCTGTGGATTTGTGCTAGCCTCTCAATACATATTTATTGAGTGAATGAGTTAATGAATGAATAGATCTTCTCATATTACTCACTTTATTTTCCCTTTGTAGTCCAGAGTTTTTATACCGTTAGTGGTAAGGGCAGTTCTTTCACCCTAAGTCCAAATTAAATGCAATTTCATCACCTCCCCATTTCCCAAAATTGATTTTCTCAATATTTGCATGTCCAATATATTTACGTATAGTTTATTGTTTACTGGCATGTACCTTGATTATTTTTGCCTTCTGCGTTTTCTTTTTTTTTTTTAAGATTTATTTATTTATTTATTTTTCATTTGAGATTTATTTATTTATTTATTTATTTATACAAGCACTGGGTACAGTCAGAAGCGCAGGAGGGTGAGAGAATTCACCAAAGCCAGAGCGGGGAGCAGAGCAGGCAGAAGGACCGAGGTACACAGCTGAGGGGAGCAGCGGGTGGCAGGAGAGGTCTGCGCACCATGTGGGACCCTCGCCTGGTGGCCGGGGATCGAACCGGCGCTGCAGAGGCTGCTGGCAGCTTCACAACCCAGTGCTCAACCGCTGCGTCACCGGGGAGGCCCGCCTTCTGTGTTTTCATTGCCATTCTCCAAAAATTAAAATGCACTCATTGTATTTACTTAATCCTATAGCAGTTAACAGTTGTTCAAAAAAAGTTATTTAATGAATAAAATATTTGATTCAATATTGTTCATATATTATTTCCTACTTAGATGTGACAGTTTTGTTTCCTAACTATTCTCAGCTGAAAGCTATTAGGAGGCACAGAACTGTATTTATTGTATAAATTGCAGCAATATCTAGTAGGATACTATATATGCAATGGACAGAAATATATTTTTTTACTTACTACTTATTAGAATCCTGATCTACCAATGATCTAATTTTATTTCAGTCTTAAAGTTATTAGGAAATACCTCTTCCTCAGCACATGAGATTAATGATATTGTATTGCAAGTCCATTGAACAAAGACATTATACATATTTTTTTTCAAGTATTGTTTTTTCCAAATAGTATTTACACATGAGTATATATTTACATAAAATAAACCGAAACTTACTACAAGGGTGGAAGTAATAGATACTCTGATGGAAGGGAAATAAATTAACAACCTCAGAGCTCTCTTTCCAAAGAATCTAATTTTTTGTGTATATGTGTAATTATTTTTATTTAAGGTAAAGATATTTTAAGTCAGATTGCTAACATTTGGCAGCATGCCTATACTAGAAGAAGTGTAGCTTAGAATTACCTCCCATTATTTTTAATTTCATAATACTCATTGAATTATACTTCATCATGGATTATTGAAAATATATAAAACTCAAGGTAAATAATGTTTTCATTTGTGGGATATGACTTGTTTTTCTTGCACAATTAAAGATTGCTGAACCACTGAGGAAAACGACAGATTTTAAAAAAGAATTATTCTTTATAGGAATGAAAATGTTAGCTTGGTACTCTAAAGCATTAGAACAGCAAAGGGCAAGAGTGATTCCTTGTGGTCTTCAAATATAATATTCAAAATCACTGTGTTTATGCTTTTTTTTTTTTAAATTCTAACTCAATCTTTACAATCTTTAAAGATAGTAGGCATGTCAAACTATGGCTTCATTCTACTTTTATCTTTGATTAAATATATTGACAAAATGTAAAACTGTCACATTTCAAAAGCAGAATTTATTATCATATGTAGAAAAATATTTTATGTAAATGTTTCCTATTTTGTACAAAATTGCTGCACAAATGAGAAAACTTGTTTTCTTATTATCCATTAAATGATAGCCCAGTGTTATAATTACAATGACAAGTTGAGAGAAGTACAGGGATTTATATGATTAAAAAACAATCATTGAAAAGTATAGGCTTTCTTTTCCTGGAATGAACTTTTTTCTTTTAACCAGCAATGTGGGTCAATATAAGGGTGCAATGCAATTATCACTTTGATAGCAATTGCTCTGGGTAGCATGTTTGATTTTTATTTCTAAATGTTAGATAAACAATGGAAAAAAAAAACATAATGTTTTTTAGTTTCTCAAATTTTATTTTCAATCACACTTCATCTGAAATAGTATTACAAGTTGAATTGTGTTCCCCCAAAACATATATGCTGACATGTTAACGTCCTGTCTAGCAGAATATAGCCTTATTTGGAAATAGGGTCATTGTAGATGGAATTGAGATGTGGCCAAACTGGAATAGAGTGATTTCTTTGTCCACTAGGACTGATATCTTTAAAAGAAGATGACACAGAAACCCAGACACACAGAAAGAATGCCATGTGACAAGAGAGGAAGAAATTAGAATGATGCAGTTGTAAACCCAGGAATACCAAGTATTTGTAACTGCCACGAGAAGCTATAAAGAGGCAAGAAAGAACATCTTAATATAGTCAGGGATCCAGGCTGCTGGAGCAGCCATTTAATACATGTCTCCATTGTAACACAGGCAGGAGAAAAAAATATAAAAAAAGCATGATCTGACTCTCAATATGTTTATATTCTATATTAGTTAGAAACTCTGCAAGAAACATGGCAAACAAATAAGAATAACTTGAGGAATATTTTCATACAAAGACAGAAACATAAAGAAATTATACACAATGAATCTGGATCTGGGGTTAATTGAGAGAAGATGAGGTTAGCAAAAGGTGAAAAAAGAAGCAAGTCACTTCACAAACAACAATAACTTTTAATAGATAAAAAACATATAGCTAAGTACACCTCATAGAGAGGGAATTAGCAGAATAGATACTATGATCCCTCTCTCCTTTCCTTTCTAACTCCTGCCAGATTTCTTCACAAGTTGAAATTAACCTGAAGCCAGATGGTAAGGGAGTCTTTTGATGTAGTCTATAAATTGGTAACCCTCAACTCCAAGCAGGGCCAGAAAAGATGGAAACTATTTGGAGGCATAATAGAAGATATTTGGCACATTAATTTACTTTTATTTTTATCATTAAAAGTGATATTTCAATATATAATCTTACATGTTTTCTACATCTCAAATTGTTTAGGATATATTCTTAGAATTAGCTTACTGAATTTTAGTTAGTAGACACTTTATAAAGATTAGCCAACTATTCAAACAACACATGAATGTATCCTCTTGACTTTTAATTTCTTATAACAAATAGACTTGTTAATTCTTTTCATGAAAATGTCACAACGTACATGGAAGACTGTGTTACATCATGTCAAACTTCACAGAAGTTTGAAGAAAAATTATTGGGTTTGATTCCAAGCAGTAAGGAGCCCTAAATTAAGCTTTGAGTTATAGAGGACCAGCAGTATATTGAAAAGAAAACTAATCTATTTTTAGCATCAATTTTCACATTTTTTTTTTAGCAATTTACATTGGCTTGCAATGCTTTCAATGTAGAAACTTGGATATCATTTCCAGTTATATCTAGGAAACTGGATTTTTACATTATTTCTGTTACTAAATAAGAGAGCAGTAAAATCATGTACCACATAAGGATGTTCTGTTACTTATATGTGTGATATATATGTGATAGTTTCCAAAACTGTTATTGCCTAGTGATATTGTAGTTATGTTAGTATTATAGGGTTTTATATTAGAAGCAGCCTCTTAGATCTCATGATAGCAGTTTTCCTTTGTGCTTGATTTTATAGTGTACTGTTTGGTCGTCATGGCCCCTAAGTTTACAAAATCTACTGCTAATGTTGGCAGTTTTTTACTGTACCTTTTCTACTGTAGATATGTTTAGACAAAAAAAAAAAAATGCCAAGGTTAAAACTGCCTACAGTATTTAGTACCACAACAGACTATACATGTTTATAGTTCAGAAGCAATGGGCTATAACATATAGCCTAGATATGTGGTTGGTGATACCTTCAAAGTTTGTGTAATTACACATTATGTCATTTGCACAGTGACAAAATCACCTAATGATGCATTTCTCAAAACTTATCCCTGTTATTAAGTGATGCATGACTCTATTGGCTATGTTGATTTATTTATTTGGTATCTATCAAGGGGATCATTATTTAACCAATGAACAAACCAATATGCTTAATGTTGTGGTAAATTAAAACACAAAGGGACGTGATTTCTGTGTACTCAAGGAGATAGTTTGAAACTTAAAGATAACTATAATATGCAGTAGGATGACATGAGTACTATTCTAGATGTCAATGCATGTGATAGGATGTAAGTATTTGGGAGGAAAGAAGAATATTATATAATTCTACAGTGAGAATTTAAAAGAATATTCTTAGAAAATAAGGTATTTTATTTGACTTGAATGGAAAGAAACAAGTAGGATTTTACATTTGAGAAAAGAAGGGAGGTCTTCACAATTTAAATGATTAATGTAAATAAAGTACAAAGATGGAAACAGTACTTTCAAGGAAAAGAGTAATACTAATTTTGAAGTACAAACATTTTACATTTGGATGATCTATGATAGGAAGGAAAGCAGGGCTGTAAAAGAGGTGCAGTGGTTCCCTTTATTTTTGTTGTAATTGATGATTTTTTTTATTTAAATAGATAACCCAATATAGGAGAGAGAGAAATATAAACCTACTGAGGCACACTAGAAAGATGGAGAAATCCTATAGCCTTCTTTATAACTGCTAAGAGCACCAAATTGTATGAACAGGAAGATATGTAATAAGCTTATTTGCCATAAATGCTTACAGTGACCTAACCTCTTAGTACTCTTGGCACTGTGTTAGAGAAAGGATAAAATCACAAGAGAGAAGATGTGAGTGACTGAAGGGAAGCAACTCTTTTCCCCTCACAAGAAAAAAAATTGTCAACAGTTACACAGGGGTTCAGGAAAAAAATATCCCTACCCCTCTGGGTTTTTTCAGGTTGGTGACACAAGAAAATTCACATCAGACAGATTAGCAGGAGAAAAATACCAAATTTAATTACAGACTGTTCAACTGGTCTCTCCAAAAAGCATTAGAATGACATTTTGCAAGTGTTCCAGAGTAGGACTTTCCTAATACATGTCATCTTGGTATATGGAACTAAGGTCAAATTAGTCCCTATGAACCTCAGGAAAAACTATTACCATTACTTAAATACCATTACTTAAATAAACTATTACCATTACTTAAATAACCCGTGTGTGTGTGTGCATGTGTGTGTGTGTGTTTGTGTATAACTTCTCAGATATTAAAAAATAATTAAACTCTTGCCATTTGCAACAACATGGTTGGAATTGGGGAATAATGCTGCATGAAATGAGCCAGAAGAAAACACAAATATTGAATGATTTCATTCATATATGAAATACAGAGAAATAAGACAAAAAATGAGAGAAATAAGACAAAAAATGAGACAAAAACAAACCAAAAACAAATCCTAAAAATCTGACTATAAAATTGAGGTACTATATCTGTGTAGTCTAAAAAGGGGGGGTTCCATATTCCCTGCCTCACCTAATCAGAGATAGAGCTGAGTAGCAAAGGGAAGCTAGAGGAAAGAAGATTTGGAGAGAAGAGTGTGAAGAGGCTCATGGAGCAGAGGGACATGTAAAGAAGCACACACACTTCTTTCTCAGCTTTGGACTTACACCAGGGGTCCAGAAGACATGAAAAGAGATACTTAAAAGTGATTGGGTGAGAGACTGATGTGTGGGGAGGCTGACAATGCAGCCTTTATTTTGACTTTACTTTGATTTTGCTACTTTCCTTCCAGTCTTGCCTGGCTCCTTCTGCTCTTTTGCTATGGTTCCCCCACCAGAAGGTGCATTAGATTTAAGGCAAGCTTTTAGGCCTCAGTGGTCCCACTGGGCTGGTCACTTACCCAGAAGGGATGGGTAACTTTGGGTATTTCTTTGGGAAACTATCATCCTTTCTCTCTCCTCTCTCTGTTATACACTAATTCTATTAAAGTACTTTTCCATTTAAGGTCTTATGCACTAAGAGTATGTTTTGTCTTTATACAGCAGATGGAAGAGAATATTTAGAGTGTGCAAAGTTTGGGGATCCCAGGATATCTCTCATTTTGCCTGTTAACATTACTAGTTGGGAAAGTGCTGGAGAAAAGCAAAAGTGAGAGAGCACACAATGGACTATGGTAGAGGATTATGGATGCCTTGGTAGTGATGTGTTGAGATAACACAACTCTGAACAGTGTGATCCTGTGTCCCTGAATCATATACAATATTGCAAATCAACATTACCAAAAAAAAAATTAATACAATTTTAAAAAGTTAAAATATGTGTAATTATGTCATGGGAAATCTGATCTTACTTAACTTTTTTTTTTTTTTTTTTATGGGACCCTCAACGGCGGCCGGGGAACGAACCGGCACTGCAGAGGCTGCGGGCAGCCTCACAGTCCAGTGCTCAACCGCTGTGCCACCAGGGGAGGCCCCTTAACATGTTTTAAACTTTTCATAACAATGCATAATTCTATTTTCAGTATGACCTTTATTTTATGTCATCATATGTGATTGAAGTCATTCTCCTTAATGTGGGTTGGTAGGATTTTCTTAATATGCTCAGAGTAGGCATCTTACAATGTTTCACCGTGGTAAAAACTAAAGGTCAATGGACACTGTATGAGGCTTAGGAAGTCTATAGGATCAGTTAGATAATGGAGCAGTGAAGGCCTCAGAGGCTAAAAGATGTTTTCTCCTTACCTCAGTTGTTTGCCCTTTCTGAGTAAACAACTGAAGAAGCAATCACTGGTTCCTTATTTTTGTGAACTAGAAGAATGTATTTTGGGGCTATTATCCAGGTGTAAGTTTCATCTGTAAACATGTCCTTTCTACCCGAAAATCTCAAAAGATGAGTTTTCCCTCTCCTTGTCTGACATAAGATTTCTCTTCGTATTTGTCATTGATGCTCAAGGTCCTTAAACATAGGATAACTATCTCTGGACTGTTCCATTATTCTTTAGAATTTAGAACCATGTAAATTCTGTACAAGTATTTTAATAAACGGATTCTCCAACTAAAACATCTGATGCTGATGCTAATATTTTTCTCTCTATCCAGCTTCTCAAAGAACCCAGATGACTTAAGTCAATTTTCCTCTGCACCCCAACATGGTCAAACTATTGAGTGTATGTAGAATTTTCCCTCAGGATGTGTTTTATATTAAGTTGAACTTTATGAAACTGCCATTTTTGTAGGTCAAAACTGATTGGATATAAGCAATTTCATGAGATTTAATCTCATAGTTAGAAAAAATTTTTAGTTTCAATGATGCTAAAATAATTTTAGGCTTTTTACCTCTTTCGTCGTATCAGTCAGATTTTTAAAGCATCTTTGTAAGTCTATTCTTAAGGTATCATCTTTATCTAAAAAACATGAATTTGTATAGATTAGATTTCCTAGCAAACTCTTTTTTGATAAAAAATAATCTTTGCAGAACAAAATAATTAAGTTAACCTTTCTTTGCTCCAAAGTTCACTTATAAAAGTCATTGTGATTTATAATAACATCAGTGTATTCTCTAAATGTTTAACAGTTAAATCTATTTTTGTTCTTATCTTCAGTTTGCACTAACAATCATTTTCATTATTCAAAAAATAAGGAATAAATATTTCTACATATAAATATTAAATATTTGAAAGTAACCATTCCAAATATACCACTACAAAACGTATTGTTTTGTTTACAAATTTGTATGAAGGGGAGAGAAATCATAGTTTGCTTAACTTCGAAAGGTTGTTCTTTCTTCCTTTTCCCCCAAAAGATCTCTTTTAATTGTTGTGAGATTCTTAAAATATGGCAACCTGAGTAGACCATCCTTACCCCTAATCCCAACTGCACTCTACATCCTTTGTGCTAATTCAGGTGTGAACACATTATAAAATGTTCTGGAAACCACTCCCTGATTTAGCAAAAGAGCAAAGTCATCTACACATACTTAAAATCAGAATAGGCTAATTCTGTAGTCAATACAGGAATCTACTGTCTGAGTGTAAACTTGCATCACCCTACACTAAAGACCAAAGAGTCAGATAAAGATTTTAATAATGGGTACCTAATGCTTGTGCGTTCACAGTGTATTCTTTAGAAATCAGGGAAGGAATTAAACTCCATCATTTGCCCTCCTTCATACCTAGATAGCATCTAATTATTAGATGAAAATGACATAGGAAATCAAAACCTAAGCCTACGTATGGAAACAAAAGCCCCATCGTCCTCCTGGAATAATTACATTTTTGACATCAACAGTCTCACTGTTTCAAACAGAAACAGTGAGACGGTTAATGTCAAAAACTACAGATGAGATGGTTGATGGTGAAACTACAGATTGAAACAGACCTGGTTGGAACAGGTCTCACAGAGTAAAATCTGTCACACTGCTTCCATGGTTCGGATCTTCATTTTGATGATGAGTCTTGGAGAAATTAGTCTTGTCAAAAAATTCAGAAGGCAGGGGAAGGACATGGAACAACAGATCCCAGGAAGACTTAGCTGCCAAGAGTTGGTTTTACTCTCAACTCTTGAACTCCCTGTTGATGAAAGGAAGTAGACTATACCACCCCACATATTTTTATTTGGTAGAAGAATTATTGTGAATTTGTTATTGTTAAAAAAAAAAAGTAGTCATAAGAAAAATGCTGAAGAAAGAATAGAAACAATCCTTCTCATATTTATGAGAAGTTGCCATTTGTAAGTATCTCACAGTTTATAGCAGGAAGTGGACAATGAACACATCTCTAGAATTTGTAATAATGGAGACTGCAGTGACTAAAATATGCATAACAATCATACTGTACTTTGCCTAATAATGTCCTATAACTCATTCCTCCATCATTAACTCCTTCTTTTACTTTAGGCAGTTGTTATTTAAGGTGGTGGCTTGTACCATATTGGGGAATTACTCAGCTTTCCCCCATGTATATAGTAGTTATAAATCCTATTAAACTTCGGTTTATCTTTTATTACAGGAAGGCCTCTACCAAGAACCTAGGTGGATAGCAGAAGTTATTTTTCCTCCCCCAACACTCATGTTCATGATATTGAAAAAGCCAGAAAAAATCCATTAGCTTTTATGCTTTTCACCACATGGGAGTTTCCTTACATAATGATACTTAAAACAAAAGTCTCAAATTCAAGAAGATAAAACTAAAATACTAAATTTGAACTTCTCATTTGCCAAAATAGAAGATAGAAATCAATAGATTAGGAGAGAAATGAGAAAATGAGAGAGGAAAGTATTTCACTCCAGCAGGTCTATACCTGTCAAGGAAAAATAAAAAAGATATATGAGGTTTATTCAAAAACTGAGAAACCTTATTACTCATGTTCTTGAGGAAGTATTTCACCAAAAATGAAGAAAGAGCAACAGAAACCCCAAATGAGGAAAGTTGAGTAGTAGAGGAAATGGTGGTAAGACACAAATCCTGACATAAAGATATTTTATGGATAAAGAAAGCTTTTGGGGGGGATATGTAGCTATAGTAAAAAATGTTTCCTGAATCAGGGTATCATAGACTAAGAAAACTTCTATTACATATTAAAGATCTGGAAAGAAAAAAAAAATGCTAAGAAACAAAGATTGAGAAGGAGAAAATAAGTAAATGTCTTCTAAAGGCATCAAGGAAAGCTACAGGATGGGAAGAGAGGAAGTAAAATTATTGTAAAGATCTTTTTCCCTAGATAAAGGAAATAAACTAAAGTGCTATGGTGGAGGGAAAGGACATCTCATTGATGAAAAACAGCTACTTTAGGGCCTCCCCAGTGGCGCAGCAGTTGAGCGCTGGGTAACGAACGAACCAGCCCGCGGCCTCTGCAACACCGGTTCGATCCCCGGCTGCTCCCCGGCCACTGGAGGAGGGTCCCACATGGCGCGCAGAGCTCTCCTGCCACCCGCTGCTCCCCTCAGCAGTGTACTTTGGTCCTTCTGCCTGCTCTGCTCCCCGCTCTGGCTCTGGTGAATTCTCTCATCCTCCTGTGCTTCTGACTGTACCCAGTGCTTGTATAAACAAACAAACAAATAAATAAATAAATAAAACATACCTCTATTAAAAAAAAAAGCTACTTTATAAAAAAAAATGTCACTTATGTATTTTTACCATATACAAAAATATGGTAACTATTTAAAGAAATAGGAAATTGGAAAATTCAAAAACTAATAATTAAAAAAAAAAAAGACCCTGTTCTTATGGAGTTTACATTCTACTGGGGAGAGATAAAAATAAACTCATTCAAAATTTCAGGAGCCGATATTTCTATGAAAAAAAGAGAAGTGTAGTAAATGATGAATAACTGGGTAGTCTAGAAAAGTGTCTCAGGGCATGGATATGCCCTACTCTATAAGCACGCATGCTTATTGAGGAACCATGAAGGAGTCAAACTAATGAAGAGCAGCTGGGATACAGAAATAGGAGGTAAAGATTAGAAAAACAATTTTCCCTCTACTCCTCTAGGTTCTTCACTGGGATACCTCTGTAATAAGAGACAGACAAACAGAAGAAAATAAGTTTAATGACATACATAGTTGCTGGGTACATGGGAGATGCTCAGTAAAATGGACTTACTCAAAGAAATGGCCCGAGCTACCTCATAAATAACATAGTCAGCTAGAGACAAAGAATGTTTAGGAGACACTCAGTTATGGCAACTTATCAGAAAAGACACAATAAACAGGATATGACTATTGTGCATATTTAAGTTGCTGTCTTGTCCCTTTATGAGAGTTAAAGAGATTTGATTAACTCCCTTATAGGGAGGGATACTTTCCTGCAAATGGACTTTTTTTTTTTTTTAATTCACACAAATGTCCCTTAGAAAAGGGTAACATCAATCCAACTGTTCAGACTCCTCTTATGTCTGCATTTCCCCAAAATAATCCTAATACCAAAAGACATATATCGGAGTGGCAAATATTGTTCCCCTAACAGTGGTCAAAGAGATAGGGTCAACATCATGTGGGTTTCAATGGCCATGGTAATGAATTAATTTCATTATGAGTGAGATGGGAGCCACTGGAAGTTTATGGACAGAGAAATGATATGATCCCCCTGTTGTTTTAATAGAAGTACTTATCTGTGTTGAAATTAAGAGGTATAAAAATAGGGATTAAACAGCCAAAACAAAACAGGGTGAACTCCTTTATAGAGTACTTAATAACAGTTTCTGCCAGATAATATTTGCTGCTCAAAATAAATTGCTCAAATTCTTTAGAAATACATTTTTGGTAAGATACATTCAATCTATCCTAAATATTGCACTTCACTCTATAGTTTGGACACAGATATGGAAAAGTGAATACATTCAGGATGGTGGGAGGGAAATGTTATGCTTTTCACTCATAAAATTCAGCTGTAATATCAGAGCTGGACCTAGCATGTTGGACAAGGAAATGTCCCTAAGAATTAAGTACCATGCATTGCAGGCACTGATAAAAGAATCCTGAATTAACTGCCAACATAGAAAAATAAACTGGGGCCTCCCTGGTGGCGCAGTGGTTGAGCACTGGGTTGCGAGGCTGCCCACAGCCTCTGCTGAGCTGGTTCGATCCCTGGCCACCAGGTGAGGGTCCCGCATGGCATGCAGACCTCTCCTGCCACCTGCTGCTCCCCTCAGCAGTGTACCTCGTCATTCTGCCTGCTCTGCTCTCTGCTCTGACTCTGGTGAATTCTCTCGCCCTCCCGCGCTTCTGACTGTACCCAGTGCTTGTATAAATAAATAAATATATCTTTAAAAAAAAATAAACTGGCTTGAACTACCTACCTCTGGCCTGTGATTTGAGAAGTAAATAAACCTCTGAATCTTTTAATCATGGTTATTTTTCTAACCATAGCTGAATATAATATATAACTGATATAAATCAGCAAACAAATTAAAAATCTGCCTTAAACCTTAGCCAGGGAGCATTTCTCCTGGTACCCATGAGTTAAGTACATGGAGCTGCTATTACAAATATTTTGGTCGAACATTTTGTGAGCAATCATAATAAAAGGGTATTCAGCAGTACAAAAAGACATTTTGAAAAGGAAAATTTCTATTTGTTAATAATCTATGAGCAAGTGAACTCAACTACCAAAGTTCCAATTAAGATATCACAAAAAGATTTGTAATCTCCCACCTACCAGTTAATTCTAGCCATAAGTTAACTAGACTTTCTTCTGAGGAACATAAGAACAAAAGAAAATGTACAATTTTTACTATAATTAGCATGTAATTGTAAATAACCATTACAGGTTTTAAGCATCAGGTCACCAATTCCAGCTTCGTTTTAAACATTCAAATTGACTGAATGACTGACTACCATGGGAACATAACAAAGAAGAAATTAAAAAACACTAGCTTATTTCACTTCATTTTCACTAATTGCCTAATTTTTGTGACTTAGATAAAAGGTTTAGTGAGCCAGTACTTAATTTCATGGCTGTCACAAACCGTATGGTCTTTAAAAACAAGCAAAGTGTTTCTAAAAATTATAATCAAATTTTCTCAGATAATCTTGCAATATTCCTGAACAGAATTTTCACATTTTCTAATTATAAAAACATGTATATTTATTAACCCAAATTTGGAAAACACAAGATATTATGACATCATCCTCAAAAAATCATTTGGACAAATATATGTGCACAATTATTTGCATCTTCTTAATCCATAGACTGAAGCAATCAAGAGCTAATTTAATGGAAGGAAAAGGCAGTTATTCAAAAATAGGATTCATGACCCTGGTGCACAACCAAGGGACAGGCCCAAGGTGTGTTAAGTCAGGTAATGGCATAGGAGAGGCTTATGGGATCAAGCAGAGGGATTATCTGAACTTATATCATTTGTTTGGAAATTCTGAATTGGTGTCAAGAGTCTTGACATAGAAAGTTGCAGAGTGGGGTATTTTACAACAATCAGTTGATGGCTTTACTATCCCTTTCTAATCACTGATAAAAATGTTAGCTAATGATTGAAGGCACCCAGGGACCCTAAACTATTTTTTTAAGATCTATTTATTTATGTATACATAAATACATATATTTATGTATTCAAGAGCTGGGATACAGGCCAGAGATACGAGGGTTGGGGTGGGGTTGAGAGGATTCACCAGAGACAGAGTGGGGAACAGAACAGGCAGATTGACTGAAATACACTGCTGAGGGGAGCAGCGGGTAAGTCAGAAGAGGTCTGCTGTGCCATGTGGGTTTGCTCCCTAGTTGGCCAGGATCCAACTCATGCTGCAAAGGCTGTAGATTGCTTCATAGCGTGGTGCTTAAACCCTTGCGCCACCAGAGAGACCCAGGGACCCTAAACTATTGAGGAGTTCAAGTACTAATGGAATTCCAGCCATCCATGCACACAAAGGCCAAGAAAAAAATACTGTTAGTGTGAAAGTCCTTTAACAGAGGTAGTGTGCATAGAGAGGAAAAGGTATTCCGATTAACAGTTTCAAAAAAAAAAAAAACCCTAAAAATTACCTATCTCCTTATGGGCAAATCCAATGTCAAACAGGCTGTGTCCAAAGCAGGGTCACTGAGGTCCCAAAACTTGCCACATATCCAAGGCACCTCTTTCTGGTGGAGAACCAGAAGAAAGGGGCGAGGCAGATCTGGGACAGAAGGAGAGATGCAAAAATACAAATCAAGGAAATTGCTGTCATTGTCTTTGCCAAGGACAGTCTCCCCATGTGTCTCACTCATGTTTCTCTTCTAAGTGTCTCTATGTGTCTTTCCTCCATATGTGTCCTTTCAAGTTGAAGCCTGAGAAGCAAGTGCAGCAAACACCCACATGTGTTCATTTATAAGCCAAGCATAGCTATGTAATTCCATTATCAGATCCCAGTAGTGCCTCTGTTTAGAAAGTCCAGTTCATGGCATATTGAGACTCCTGTCTTAGGTGGATGCATGTAAGTGGAGGCAAAGGACCTGGTACCGCTCTCCTTCATGGAGGTATGCCTATAACAAAGAGAGAATGCCGTTTTGTCTGATAAGAACAGTGAGTGGGTATTCTTTCCTAGTCTCTAATGGTATATTGAGTAAAGCTGCTGAGTGGGGCTACTTGCTTTTCATCAAGACATTTCAATACATCAAGACATTTCAATCGTTAGAGACACGATGGAGTGTGATTCAAAGTAGGTTCCACATTAGCTAAAAAACTATTTTTGTTTTATCATTTTATGGATTTTCTTATATCTTAATTAATTTATAGTTCTAAATTACAGAATAATTTGAACATTGTTCTTATTTTTGAAAGGTTTCAAGATATTTAATTTTATGCTTATTTATAAATTAACATTTTAAAATTGGAAGATTGTATAGCCAAGTTATTTTGATCTCAGTAAAAATGACCAGGATTCATATAAAATACTGGAATAATTTGTTAAAATAGCTGTCATTGCTTAGTATTATCAAAGCTGAACTACAGCAAAACTCTTTTCTGGCATAACAAAAGAAACTTTAGAAAAGCAATTTGTTCTTTACCTGCCAAAGAAAGAAGCTCATTGACCTATAAAACTTTAATATAGAAGAACATGGTAAGACTTACACTTGTAAAGTTACTAAACTTCAAGGAAAAAGGAAAAGAAATCCTGCAAAGTTTTAGGCAGAAAAATAGGCTCAAAGAAAATAAATAACTCAAATTATTTTATAGTTCTCACCATCAACTCAACTCTTGAAGTCAGAAGCCAATAAATCAACTTTGAAAGGTAAATGTGGGGAAAAGATATAAGCTAATGAGTCTTTACCTGATTAAATCTACTTTATGTAAGTGCAAAAGAAATAAAAAAAAACTTTAACCTATTAAATTAACAATATAATAATATACAATCCATGGAAGAATTTATTTGAAGACATATTTTTGCCAAGTGACAGACAAATTGATTAACTCACAAATTTAGAAGTCATTTTAATAAAATTCTGATATTTAATTATATAAAACAGAGTCAACCGGTTACAGGATGAGCCCCTTTGGGAGAGGAAGGAATACTTCCTGAAGGTGAAGGAATGGATGCTGTTTTTCCCACCCCCACTTCCATGCCACCAACATTGCACATGTTTTGAACTACAACTCCCACTAGCCATGAGAGAGACTTCCTGGACTTTGGGCGGGGTGGGGGGGTATTGCTGGGAACTAGAGGCAGAACTGAGTAGGCAAGTTAACCTTTAAAACACTAAACACAGGTGGATCTCATTCTCTTTCTTTTTAGGGCTTCAATAGACACCCTACTGTGGCTGGAAGGACAGATGGCATTTAGCTATGTGCTATGCTTTGCTGGTTAATCTGTCTTTCTTTATCTCTCATCTCTCTTTCCCTATTCTCAATCCCCTGGTAAATAAACCATGACTTTATTTTCTATCTCTGTGCATTTGCTTTTGGGTCTTGGCCTGAGCTATTAAGTGCATGGATGAGGGGAACCCTAGACCCCTCAAATGGGCTCTGCCATCCACTGCATCAATACAAAACATACTCGAATGTGTAAGGCTTTCAATAGAAAGGAACTTGAATACAATTAATGTGTAATAATGAGAAGAGAAAGAATATAGTTAAAATACTTTCCAATTAAACATTCAGTTATCCATACCCACATGGGCAAATGCCCAGTCAAAGAGTGTTGGCCCAAAGCAGGGTACTGAGCCCCAAAGCTTGCCACAAGTCTAAGACACCTTCTGGTGGGGACCCATAGGAAAGAGGCAGAAATGTCTAGGCAAATCTGGAAGGAAAAGAGCAAAATCAAAATCAACATAAAGGCTGCCATTGTCAGCCTCCCCATGTGTCTCTCATCACATGTCTTTCAAGTGTCTCTTTCCATGGCCCCCAAGTCCCTGGTATAAGGCCAAGGTCAAGGCCAAGAAGCAAGTGCAGCTTCTTCAATTTTCTTTCTGCTCCATGAGCCTCATCCAGGTCTTCTTGCTCCCCTTCCTTCCTTTTCCCTGCCTTCTCTCCCTTCACCCTGCTCAGAGCCTCCCTTCCTTAGAGTGGGGCAGGGAACCTGGGACCTCCCTCTTTCCTGAGGATTACCTGTTACAGACTCACAAACCTGGACACCTCTTCTTATTTCCCATGTTGTCCACTAATAGATCTAAAGATTGCTAAAAAATCATATTCATTTTATATATAATTGTCAATTTCATGCTTTCACATAATATAAAAAATGATAACTATAAAAGATACCAATGTATTAAAAGTTAAAGTACAATGAAATAACAGAAATTAGGTAAAATATGTGTCTTCTTTGAATTTGGTCTCAAGCTTCAGATTTTGGCTGGAATATCTGATTGACTCATTCATGTCCTACTGGTCTCTGTACTTCTAATCTTCCCCCCCACACACATTTATTAAGCTAGCTATAATTAACATATCTCATTATTAAGTTTTAAGTGTTGTTAAATAAAAGAAATAACTGACTTAAGATGAAGTTATTCCTGCCAAGCCCCACCAAATCTTAATATTTAACCAAAGGTTTAGCCTCTTCCAAAAGTGGAATTCTAATATAAGCCTTCTAAAATTCCTGGTTAGCACTAGTAAAACAATCTTCACGATAAGACTCCCTACCTTCCCCTAAGGGAAGGTGGCTTTACCTGAAATCATATTACTTTTCTATTTGCTTATAAATCTGTCCCACTATTTTTCTGAGTATAAAATTTTTTCCATTTGTGCAGCCCTTTTGTAGGGCCTTACCCACATTCCAGATGGGGTTGTCCCATTCATGATTTTTTTTTTAATTATGTCAATTAGAACTCTAAATATATTCTAATGATTTTTTAAACAGTTTATAACATGATATTGTACACATGTATATTGCAAATTGATTATTAAAATAAGGGTGGTAACATCACATACATCACTTCACATAATCATATAATTACCTTTTCTCCCCTCTGAGTTAAGAAAATTTAAGATTTACTCTTTTAGTAAATTTCAAGTATATTATACAGTATTGTTAAGTATAATGTTCAGCTTTTAATCTTGATACCCTTTGCCTAATCAAAAAATCCACAGCAATCTAATAATGCACACAGTTAGATTAAGATTTTGAGAAACTAAGTAAAATAATGGAATACCTTAGATTAAAATCATCCAAGGACTTCTAATTGAAAGGAGTAAAAACTCTAACACATAATCAGAGACTATCCTTTTGCACCCTCCTCCTTATCAACCCCAGTCACAGTGCCTTGTTCAAAGAGCTCTAGTTGCATTTTGTGGGCTGCATTTTCTACTTCAAGCTTCTTAAATTAGAGATATCTTAAGTTAGAAATTTCTTCAATAGATTCTGTTTGACTGATTTCTTCTCATCTGTTTGTTCTCAGCTAGAAATTTACCTGCTCAGAGAGGCTTTACCTGATTACAAAATCTAAAACATTTTTGTTATTGTTTCATTATATGGATGCATCCTGTTCACTTTAATCACAACCCTAATGTCTGTAGTGTTTTATTTTATAAAAATATATGTATTGTTTTATTACAATACAGATTAGTGTTTTAGTTCAAATTGTAAATGCTCATAGATATATGGAGATAACATATTTTGGTTTTAAGATATATCAGATATATCACTTCTTTCAACGCAGAGAATGATTCAGAGAGAAATAATATATAAGACAGAGAGATGTATAAAAAATGAATGCTGCTCAAGGTGATAAATGTTATGTTAAAAGCAAATGAATATTGCTATGGAGATATTGAAAGGCTTTCATTTAAGTAACTTACTGATCTGGACATTTACAATGTTTTGGCAGTAGTATCATTTCTACATTCATCTTTGTTGCTTCATATCACTGAAAAAGATTTTACTGTGAAATCACATTTGGGATTATAAGACTTTGAATAATATTTCTTAACACTGCCTTCATCTTAAATGCAAAAATCTTACTTATCATCATACCTCTAGTTATATTCTGCATTCAATTTAAAGACTTATAAATATTGTAAAACACATTTAAATTGTCAAAAGCAAAAGTCACACTGACCTTTAAATTACTAAAATTAATAAATATTCCTTAAAAATGAAATGGCAAGCTATTTTGATGTCTAATATTGTTGAAAATAAATAAGTTCAGAATATTTAGTAACAAAATGATAATGCATGCATTATGTTACTATTTATCATCTCTGAAATTATAAATGTTATTGTTATGCTTTGTATGTTGAAATTTCTTAAATGATCATTTGTCATTTGTTTTAATACATTTTTGTAATATAATCAGATTTTAAAAAAATATTGAGCAACTACATATACTTGAGTGCTTTCTAGGCTCTTGGGTATATCAGTGAGTAAAACAGAAAGATCATTTATCTTCATGGAATATATATTTTAGAGAGGAGTGAAAGATAATGAGCAATAACCATTAAATAAGTAAATTGTATAGTACACTACAGGTTGAAAGTATTATAGAAGAAAAGGAAAAATCTGGGTTATATACAGTAGATCAGAAATGCCTAGGGAAGAATGTGTTTGCAATTTAATGAAACTGTTAAGAGACCTCACTAAGAAGTGACATTTGAGTAAACCTTGTATGAAATAGCAAGAGAACTATGTGTACATGCAGAGGGGGAGAGAACAGGTACCTCTAGGCATGGGAACAGCCATTATAGTGGCAGGAAAATGCCCACCATGTTTGTGAAAGAACTGAGGTCAGAGTGAGCTCAGAGAGTAGCCGAGTTGAGAGGCCGAGGTATTTTTACAGGATCAATCTCACCCAATAGGTTCAGATAGGCTTTTTCAAAAACTGTCAAAAGTAGGCCTTTGCCAATACATGTCACTCTGGCATAGTAACAGTGTAATTCCCAGGGAAAGGGGAGGTTCCAGATTCCCTGCCCTACCCTAAGGAAGGGTAGAGCTAGGCAAGGAGGTGAAGCTTGAAAAGATGGGGAAAAGGACTGAGAGAAGATGAAGAAGCAGAGAGAGATAAAGAAAGAAGAAGACTGGAGCACACTGGCACATCGAGCAGAGACATGTGAAGAAGCAGTCATGCTCACTTATACCAGGGACTTGGGGAACATGCAAGGAGACACTGAAAGAAATGTGGGTGAGAGACCCATGGGGAGGCTGACAATGGCAGCATTTATCTTGATTTTGATTTTGTACTTTTCCTTCCAGACTTGCCTGACTCCTTCTGCCCTATCCTGTGGGTTCCCACCAGAAGGTGCCTTAGACTTGTAAGCTTTTGGGGTTCAGTGCCCTGCTTTGGGCCAACCCTCTTTGGCTGGGCATTTGCCGAAGTGGGGATGGGTAACTTTGGGTGCTTGATATGGAAATACATTCTTTTCCTTTCTGCTGCAGACTAATTATTGCATAGTAGTTGCATTCAACTTCTTTTCTATGGAAGGTCTTATGAACTAGAGTATGTTTGTTTTGATAGGGTAGATGACAGAGCCTACCTAGATCAGGAAGATTTGGGGGTCCTGGGTGCCCCTCACCCTGTCAGCTAAAGTAGGTGAAACTAAGATCAATAGTGATAAGCCTTGGAAGAAATTGCCAACATTAGTTAAAGGATGCTGATTATCTGGATGTAGGGTTATTTCCAGAAACAACGATTGTATTTGGGAAAACTATCTTAAGAAAGAGAAACACCTCGAGCCAGGGTTTTGTCATATGAAGTCACCTCTTCCTTCTTAGGGGAAACAATGTTCTCTCTTCTTGATGCCCCGAGGTCAGTAGCATAGAATATAAACCCCCAGTTTGCTTCATTTACTTTAGCATTTACATCTATGTAAATTCTTCACGTTTTAAATTATTTTTTTTTCCCTACTAATCTGTCTGATGGTAATCTACTTGCTCATTTAGTCTCAGAAGAACCCAGATGTCTAGAGGAATGTGCCCAGAATTACTCCGGATAACTTTTGGTTTCTCTCCATTCTCCACCATGTATCCATCAATATATCTACACACACACATACACACACACACAAATGTATCATCTTAAAGAATTTCTTTTGTTCTTGTTGCAATATCCCATATCCCCATGCCTTAAGTCATTCCTGTAATGGCAAATGGAAAAATGAAGTGCTAAGTGAAAAAAAAAAAAAAAATCAAAGTGATCTGCAGTCAAGCCCTGGTTTCACCACTGAGGAAAATGTCCATATACAAGTGTGTAATCTTTCTAAGCCTCAATTTCATTACATGTAAAATTACACTATCTGCTATATGATTTTGTTCTAAGGATTAAATTTGATGTCATTTAGCAGAAAGAAAGCACATAATGTTTAACTTATAGTAAATACCCACATTTTAAATATCCTAATATTGTTATTACTGTTACTATAAAAAGCGTTACCCTGTCATCACAACTTCCTCTTTGCTTCCTCATATCATCACCCATTGTTCTCACATACAGCCATCTGCTACTAATAAACTGGAATAGATAGCAATTCCACTCTATGTATCCACAGTTTTTTATTTTATCTTAATTCTACTTATCTTCATGTTTTACCAGGTCTACTAAGGGGCCCATTGATGTGAATTTTCTATAAATTTTTGTCACCTTGAAAATGGCACTTCGTATCTATACTATTAATTTAGCACTGGACAATTGCTAGCAACTTTTATTAATTTTATTTCACACTTTATAGCACACTCTACCCAATTATTTTTAAGCTTCTTAATAAGGAAAATACTTCCAAATAGTTATTATAAAATGTCTTATATATAATAGGCACTCATTCAGTTTTGTTGATTTAGTGTTTGAGAAAAAGAGAACATATCCCTATTATTACAAAGTATAGTAGATTTTGCAAATATGAGTAGGGTCACTTTGTTAATAAAAGAGCAACTGGCAGTATGCTTAAATTATGGTTGGGCTTCTAACGTATACTGCAAAATGAAGCACTACAATTTTGCCCAGTACTTCTTTATCTGACTTGGAGAGAGAGGTGGTAAAGCTGTTGGGGGTGATATGAAACTTTTAAAAACCTGCTGGAAAATTACAGAAAACAAAGTGGGAACCAGGACTGGAATGGCAGGAACATAGGTCTAGTTGCCAGAACTATTGTAAAGTAATAAAAGCATTTTCACCAAACTCATTTAGATCACTAACACCTGCCCCAGCTGCCTAGGAAGCTCTAAGTTGACTGCTGGCATCCCCGAAATGCAGCTGCTGCTGTGATTACATTATTTACTTTTGTAAATAATGTTTTCTTACATTATTTACTTGTGTAAATAATGTTTTCCAATGTATGTCAAATCCCAAAGAAATCCCTATACTAATAGTTTAAATAAAAAGATTGACTAGGACGTCATGTGTTTTTCTCCCATGCACCTATTTACCATCCATACAGACACGAAGAAAGAGAAGGTAAATACTAGTGCCAGGACTGATTGAATCTGGTCTTAGATTTGGAACGAAAAATAGAGAAATGTGGGGCCTCAGCGGTGGCGCAGCGGTTGAGCGCTGGGCTGCAAAGCTGCCCCAGCGTCTGCAGCACCGGTTCGATCCCCAGCTCTCCCCGGCCACCGGAGGAGGGTCCCACATGGCGCGCAGACCTCTCCTGCCGCCCGCTGCTCCCCTCAGCTGTGTACTTCGGTCCTTCTGCCTGCTCTGCTCCCCGCTCTGGCTCTGGTGAATTCTCTCACCCTCCCGCACTTCTGACTGTACCTTGTGCTTGTATAAATAAAATAAATAAATCTTAAAAAAAAAAGAAAAATAGAGAAATGCAATCTTTGATAAAAGTAAGGTAGAAAGTTTTGAATTTGTAAAATATTATTAAAATATTCTCAGGAGATTATGGTTTATAAATTATAAAATGACTTATTAAAAATACTCAGCATGTAAAAAAACAAAATTTATCCAAACAAATTTGAAAACCTAAATGACTTTATTAGACAACTGTTGAATTGGGTAGTATCCCATTCAGCAAGTAGATTGGTACTGCAAAAAGTTGCAAAAAATGGAAGGTTTTCATAGGCAGAAATAGAGTGGAACAAAGTTACTAGTAAAAGGAAAGATTATTTCAGGCAAAGTCACCTTCCCTCAGGGGAAGGCAGGAAGTCTTTTCACATAGATTATCTCAGTAGTACTACCCGGGAAATTCCAGCTGGAATGGTAATGAATTTCACATTTGGGAGAGGATGAAACTGCAGTTAAATTAAGTTGTAAGTCTTGGAGAGGCTTTGCATAAAGGACTTTATTTTAGGCTTATTGTTTCTTTTGTTAACGAGCTTCAGAGATTTCATTTTTGGTATGGTAACAGATCTGAAGAAGTGTGAACCTATAGCTCTAAATCAAGTTTCTGGTAAATGAACATTACCTCAATTAAGACTATTAAATTTGAGGGCCTCCCTGGTGGCGCAGGGGTTAAGATGAAACCTATGAAGAAATCCGCAGCCACTGCAGCACAAGTTCGATTCCCGGCAGGCCAGGGAGAAACCCACATGGTGGGACAGATCTCTCCTGTCTCGCCCGCTGCTCCCCTCAGCAGTGTACTTTGGTCCGTCTGCCTGTTCTATTTCCCACACTGTCTCTGGTGAATCCTCTAACCCCCCTGTGCATCTCTGACCTGTACCCCAATTCTTGCATAAAAATAAATAAATGTCTAAAAAAAAAGACTATTACATTTGAAAAGCATTTTTAATTTAAACAATAATTAAAACACTTTAAAGCATTTAACAAAACATTCAGAACAGTTATTTAGCAATATTTATAGTTTAAAAACTGAGCTCTTCTTGAATGATTGTGTAAAATGTCACTTATTTCTTCCTTATGTGTTGTTAGGTATTTTATTTATTTTTTAATTGAGGTAACATTGGTTTACAATATTGTATATGATTTGGAGATAAAGGAACACAGCCTTCAAAAGTGTGTTATCAGTCTATTATATCCCCTCCCCAATTTGTTCTCCTCCTCTTGGTTTTTCCTCTTCTGAATTATTTAACGTAGCATAATTCCCTCTAGTTTCATCTATGTTGTAGCAAATGCTAAGAGCTTATCTTTTTTTATATAGCTGAATAGTATTCCAGGGTGTGTGGGGTGTGTGTGTGTGTGTGTGTGTGCAACTTATTAATCTACACATCTGCTGACTTTGGGCACTAGATTCCTTGGCTATTGTAAATAGTGCTTCAGTGAACACAGAAGTGCATATAATTGCTTTGAATTCATTTCATCACACTCTTTGGGAAAACATTTATTTATTTATTTATTTATAGGAAGATTTATTTATTTATTTATTTATTTATTTAATTGTTTATTTATACAAGCACTGGGTACAGTCAGAAGTGCAGGAGGGTGAGAGAATTCACCAGAACCAGAGGGGAGAGCAGAACAGACAGAGAGATGAAATACACTGCTAAGGGGAGCAGCAGGCACAGCAGGAAAGGTCTGCACACCATGTGGGACCCTTACTAGCAGCCGGGGATAGAATGGGTGCTGCAGAGGCTGAAGGCAGCTTAGCAGCCCAGTGTTCAACTGCTGCGACACTGGAGAGGCCTGAAAATAATTTTTAAATGAGGGAATTAATTTTAAGGTTTCTGATAAATAAATAAAATTATAAGGTATTATTTGTATTTAATTATTCTAAAAGTTCTAAACTTTGGGCCTTCCTGGTGGTGCAAGGGGTTAGGACAAAACATATGAAGCTATCCTCAGCCACTGCAGCATGAGTTCGATCCCCAGTCAGGGAGCTACCCATATTGCACAGAAGACCTGTCCTGACTCACCTGATACTCCCCTCAGCAGTGTGTTTCAATTGATCTGGCTGTTCCATTCCCCACTCTGTCTCTGGTGAATCCTCTCATCCCCCCACACCTTTGGCCTGTACCCCAGTTCTTGTATGTATAAATAAATATTTATAAAAAGTTCTACACTTTATAATATTATTTTTAAAATGGTATATTACTTAGAAATATACTATGATAAATTAGTTTTTTTATATGCACATCTGATATTTCTAATGCATCATTGTTGTGTGACCAATTAAAAAGGAATATAAACACTAAAAACAATTGGTATTTATCCTAAGCACATTTTAAATTAATATATAGGAAATTATTTAGAAAGAACAAATAACTGTAGCAGAAAAACACAAATGAAACCTTTCATTTATGTTCTCTCCATAGAGATCTGACAAGCAATGTATTGAATGACTGATCAAGGACTGGTTAAAGGTATGCCTTTTGTCATCAATTGCACTTTAAACACTAATTCTGCCCTGCTGAGTGTTGTCCAGGTACAGAAGAAAAGTTCTCTACTCCACTGGGTTTTTATTGGGATAGGTGAATAATCAAGTGGGTTGGCAGGAAAAAAAAAATAATTTAACTGCATGCACATAGGAGGGGTAAAATAATTTTGAAGGTTCTATCGCTAATGCATGAACAAGGGGGTATACTCAGGGACCCCAAATGGTTCAGTCATTCACATGCATGAAGGCAAAGGAAGCCAACTTAGTATGACAGATTTCTAATAGAATTGGTACACATATATAGAGAGGAAAGATTTCAAGCAATAACTTCCCTATAAAACTCCAAAAGTTATCATTCCCTCTGGGCAAATGTCTAGTCAAACATGCTTGGTCTGAAGCAGGGCCACAGAGGCCTAACTATTTGCCACAGTCTGGCAAGGAATCCTAAGAACAAGGAACTCTCACAACCCTAAGGTACCTTCTGACAAAAAAACCCCAGGGTTAGGCAGGTCACAGAGAGTTGGGACAGAAGGAAAGACTCAATATTCAAAATATACCACATAAAGATAATGGCTGCCATTGTCTTTGCAAAGGACCAAGAGTAGTCCCCCACCCCCGACCTGTCCCTTCCAAGTGTCTCTAGATGTCTCTCTTCCACATATCTCCTTTAAACAGTACCAGGTTGCAAGTTGAAGGTTGAAAAGTAAGAGTCCAAACAGCATGTTTTCAATGATAACTCAAGTATGACTACTTAATGACAGCCCTATTTCCTGGGACCTTCCCTGCCATTGAGGAAGTCATGTTCTTGGCATGCTGGTAGTTGTAGTTTTTGGTGTCTGAGATCTCTTTGGCTTGGAAATGGGGGTGGACTTTACAAACCTGTCTGGAAGTGGATTGTTCTTTTGACACTGTTATCAGCTGTGTAAGGGGGGTTTAAATCCTGAACTAAGGGATGGGAGAACAGGCACAGGGCAGGGGTTGAGGAGAAGAAAGGGGGACTTCTTGTTTACTCTCTACGTAAAAATAGGTTTCTTAGGTAGAGAGGACACATTTACAGACAATTGTAGGACAGACAATCCTACACCAAGATGGTAATCCTCAAACTACATTCTTCTGGGTCAGACTGACTATTGATTCTTCCATCAAGGGAAGGCCAAATGGATTGAAGGAAAAGCAAGATATTCTCCTTGGCCAAGAATGTATTCATTGTTCACTGTTCAAAATACCTAAATGCCAGAATCTGGTGTTGTATGGAGACTGAGAATATTGAGATAGTCTAATGTTATCAACTGCAGTGGCTTATTTAGAGGCACTTGAGTTCTGGTGTTTTGGTATGTGGGAAGAAATGACACATCCACCATTTTTCACCATCAAGAGATGGAAGCACTTCACATATCAATAAAGAAGAGATGAAGATAGCAAATAATTTGTGACTGGCTATGAATATGCAGATAATGACTTAAGAATTATGCTTAAGAACTTAATATCAAAATAATTTTGAAAATTAAATGGATATGTGAGTTGTGGAAGCTAGTATATTATTTTCCCTATTTTGTATATGTTATTTAAATTTCATATACCTCCTGAATCTTTGAAGCCAACTTAAGA
Source organism: Talpa europaea (assembly GCF_964194135.1). Classification (NCBI taxonomy): domain Eukaryota; kingdom Metazoa; phylum Chordata; class Mammalia; order Eulipotyphla; family Talpidae; genus Talpa; species Talpa europaea. The sequence goes on along the minus strand of NC_140075.1, from coordinate 65,759,838 downwards.
TGATATACTGTAAGTGACAGGGAAGTAAAGATGAGATCAATTTGTGAGCCAAAGTCAAAGGCAGAGCAGAAACTGTAAGATTCAGCAGAATTGGAAAGAGACTCAGATAATTTCTTGTTCACATTAACTTCAAATGCTTTCACTTTTCAGAATACGTTAAAATGGTGAGGAATAAATAATAAAACAAGCTAACAATCAGAATCTCAGTGGATATTCTTATTGCAACAAGGGAGAAAACATACCTCATCACTTTAACACTCCTGATTTTACAAGGTGATCATTTTTCCCTCCGAGCAAACGTGTTTTTAACTAGTGTCAGAATTAAACAGTTATAGAAAAATTTAACAATATACTACTCATTTAGATATTATGTATTGTATTATGTAGATGAATTTGCAAAAGACATGAATGATCTATTTAATTCTAAAAATATATTGATAGAGAGAAATATTTTGCTCTATATTGGTTTAATGCATGCATTTTTATTATACTAGATGAAATTAGCTAAAACTAGAAAGTAAGCCATATAAAATATATCTATAGCACCATAACTAGGAAATCATGTATGATGAAATAAAATTAAGCTGTGTTTCTGAAGATGTAAAAAAATGAAGAAACACCACAAGAAATACCCCTCTTCATTAGGAAATGCAACATAAAGATAACAGGTATCCCAGAAGGGGAAGAGAGAGAAATGGAACAGAATGTTTATTCAAGGAAATAATAGTGGAAAGCTTCCCAAACCTGGAGAAGGAACTGAATATCAAATATCAATGAAACTAAAAAATACCTGATCATCTAAATGGACTTACACCAACATGGCATAATGAAACTAAAAAAATACCTGCTCATCTAATGGATTTACACCAACATGTGGTAATAAAACAATCAAGAGTTAAAGACAAAAAGTAAAAATTGAAGGCAGGGGAATAAAGCTTATAAATGTATTAGATTTTCATCAGACTTATCAACAGAAACTCTACAGCAAAGGACAGAATAGAATGACATATGCACAACACACTAAGATAAACTCTGCTAATCAAGAATGCTTTATCCTACAACACTCTTGTCAGATGTGAAGAGAGGGAAAGGGGTGAAGACAAACAGGGGAGGGAGCACAACAGACTATGGTAGTGGACTATGGACCTATTGGTGGTGGATGTGGTGTGGCAACAATGCCTGAAAGGGGAGATCCTATACCTCGAAAATAAAACAATGCTATAAACCAGTGGGTTTTTTTTTTTTTTTCAAAAACACATAAAATTTATTGAAAATAAATGACTCAACTTCAGAAAAATACAAAAAAAAAAAAAACTAATGGAGAATTCACTTAAGACATCAGGTGGCAAGGTAATAAAAGATCATCAAAAGCATTACTTTAAAAGATTTATTTATGCATACAAGAGCTGGGTTATAGGCCAGAGGTGCGGGAGCATGAGAGAATTCACCAGAGACAGAGCAGGGAGTAGAATAGGCAGATTGACTGAAATCCACTGCTGGGGGGAGCAGCCGGTAAAATGGGAGAGATCTGCTGCACTGTGTGGGTTAGCTCCCTGGCTAGGGATTAAATTTATGCTGTAGTGAATGCCCATAGCTTCATATGCTGAGACTTAACCCCTTGTGCCACCAGGAAGGCCTCAGTAGCACTTTTTTTTTTATGTGTAAACCAGTGTATACCTCAATGATTTTTTTAAAGGAAAGACAAAATGGATTTTATATACAAAAAAGGATCATACACTAGGAAGACATAATAATTATCAACATTTATGCAACCAATACAGCAGCAAAAATCATAAAAAATAACCATAAGCAGACCTAAATAGAGACATTAACAACACAATATCAACTGACCTAAAGGGAAACATTAATAGCAACACAATTATAACAGTACATCCCTACAGCTTATTCTAATTTTGGGGGAAAAAAAAGAGTATAGAAATACCGATTTAGGTGAGGTGTGCGGGATGACCCTACTTGAAACAAAAATAAATTTAAAATGTTTTTTGCAACCCGAGAACTTCAGGATTAAACAAATATATTTGTATTGTACTTAGAAGTAAAGTAAATTATTTTTAACCATTATATGGGAGAGGCTGGATTTGGTGGGAGTGTAAGACAGCAGTGATAATGTCTACAATAGCCTAAGTTTAGCATTGCTAAAGGGAATTATCAATTCAAAGACTCTGGATATAGAAACGGTAGAACAATGAATCTGATGTGGGAAGTAATTTTCCTAGCATAATCACAGTGCTGTGTATAGGCCTGGACTCACTAAGTTAAAAAGACCTTGGAAAACTTAAAGAAGATTTAAGGACAAGCAATAAACATGATTAATAGCTTGGAAAATAGAATCTCAGAGGAAAGGTTACGGGAACTAATATTATTTAAGTTCGAAAATAGGCTGGGGAAACAAGTTGGTTTTCAATTACATGAAGGATTATTACATAGAAGGTGCTGATCGGTACTCTGATGCCACAAAGGGCAGAACAAGAATAAGTGAGCTTGAAATGTTGTATAAAACATTTAAGTTGGCTGGAAAGAAAGAACTTCAATCAGGACTGCAAGCCATTAAAATGGAAAGTACTAAATTTCCTTCTGTATAGACCTTTCAAAATGCACTTGAAACTCATTTGTCTAGGAAAGTTTACATGAGGCCCCATCTAACAAGTGGAGAGGAAGGAGAATCACTTCAAGTTTTTAAAAGGATTATCGTTCTTAAGTTTTCCTCCACTTCGTAAATTATGAATGTTTGTGTAACGGATTTGTTAATGTGTATAGCAAGAAGTGTGCCCACAGATCAAAATATTTGATATACAGCCAAAATACGCACATGCCCTTATTTGAAACAGTAGCCTTACTAAGCATTGCTACTCTGAAACTCTTTGATGTAGCTATTCAAGCAATTTTAAGTTTATTTACTTATTCAAGTTCATGAGATTACTGCAACTAATTGCATTTTTGTTTCTTGGTTTCTCATCTTTTTTGCAATATGATTTTTGTTTGTTCTTTTGAAAATGAATCAAACCAATTGAATATTCTTTCATAAGTTAATATAAATAATAATTTCTTCCAATGATTTTATTTACTTAGAAAAATAGGTTATTCTCTGAACACCTGCACACTTAATTCTCTTAGAGTTAAATTATACAAGAATTCCATACCACTGATTTCTGAGGCTTGTGCTAACAAAGATAAATGAAAGCAGGGATTTCAATAAAATTTTGCAAACAATTCTGTTAGAGCTTGTCAAATACGCACAAGATATGAGTTCTAACTCCTTTCATTTATGTGTCAATGTTATGAAAATCACTAAATGGAAGTATGGATTATTGCATACAGTCTGTACACAAAGGGATAAAAATGAAAACTCTAGCTGAAAGCTTTTAACTATTTCTTTGGTTATGATGTTTATTTTTCCCCTGTAAAATATTTCATTTTCTATTCAAAATATCAGAAATAAATGAACATTTCTATGAAATACAAGTAGGTAGAATAAATTATATTATGGAAAATACAGTTTTAGCCCCATAAAGAACATTGATTGTTTTATGTTTGGGAAGTGCTTGGTAGTCATTAATAATTACTCATTTACAATGTCAGGAAGAATGGAAGTAACAGTTATATTTTATTTTAAGATGAGAATGTTTGTCATGAAGAAAAAATTAACTAATGTACATAACAGGTCGCTGAAAAGATGTAATTGTATTTAACTGAGGTCTTGGCTCAAGGTTTGTGTGTTTCAAGTCTATTAAAAGACTGAGAAACACTACCATAAACAAGCAAGTAAATTTTTTAAAACCTGTGCCAGAAAACAAATGAAAAGGAGGGAGTTAATATTCTTTTATGTCTAATAGTTCATATTAAACATTTCCGTTAGAGGAGAAACATTAATTCTACAATATAACATTGCACTCTATGCAAGATCAACCATAAAAGTCTTTTTCTCCTGGTAATTACAGTAACCTATATGATGGGTGGAGAGAAGACCTTGAATGAGAAGGCAGGCATGTTGTGTCACTGAGAAAAGGTATGATGCTTATAATAACATGGCACTTGTCATATTTGCACAATCCTTTAGAAAATAGACATTTTCATTATGCTAGCTCTTATCTAATTTCTTGGAGTTTCTCATCTACCCTCAAATGAATCTAACAGAATATCCATTCAGAAGTTCAGTATTTCCTACAAATAGTATAGTATATACTTCTACAGCAGTGCAAAAGATGGTCAGTTTCTGTTCAGCATCTATAGAAATTTAGAATGAATGATGCTCACTGAAAATCAGAGTGGACTGTTTAGATGCAGCTGCTTGGAATGCATACACCTCCTGTAATGTCTCCATTAAACCTCTTTCTCCCCCCTTTTTACTATCCTGTTAATATGCTAACTACCACAACATTTTGCTAGTACTAGGAACATAACAATGACTTGGATATACACAAACTAGAAAACAACCAGCACAGTTGCTTCCATGTCTGCATTCTGTTCCTTCTAATGATTACCCACTTACAGGTTTCCTCCAAAGGTGGACTAGCTTTTTTGGAATGACAAATAAGTCCATGCTAGATTCATATCTGTATCTCTCAAGATCTAGATCTATATTCCTGCTAGATTCTTTTGGTAGCATCCTTTCTAACTCAAACTCAGTATTATAGATGTTAACATGACCCGAAAAAGATGAGTACACCAATAATACAGCTTTTATTTTATTTTATTTTATTTTATTTTTTTATACAAGCACTGGGTACAGTCAGAAGTGCGGGAGGTTAAGAGAATTCACCAGAGCCAGAGGGGAGAGCAGAGCAAGGCAGACTGAAGAAGTACACTGCTGAGGGGAGCAGCGGGTGCTTCAGGAGTGGTCTGCACCCTATGTGGGACCCTTGCCCAGCGGCTAGGGATCGAATCTGCACTGCAGAGGGTGCGCGCAGCTTTGCAGCCCAGCACTGAACTGCTGCGCCACCGGGGAGGCCCAATATAGCTAAATTTGACTTTTAGAACAAGGAATGGAAGTCTACTATTTGATACATATTATACAATTTTAATATTTGTAGTTGTTTTGCTTTATAATGAAAACCTATATCCCTTTTATAATTCCTATTTATAGGACATAGCTGTTATTTTTAACTAAATATTTGAGATATCACACTAATCTTTTTGTTCATGTCAGTAGAATCAAATTCTTGAGGCTTTCCAAGATATGGATTTGTTTCTTCTTTTTATATGAGACCATAAAATCTATAATTACTGGGAAGAGGGCACTGTCTCCTTACTGGAAAGATCCTGAACTAAGTTTTACTTGATATACCCTTTGCACTCTATATATCGGATTATCTAGCACCATCCCTTGAGCCTACACCTAGAGATAATTACTGAATTTTCTCCCCATGACCTAGTTAATTTCTTCATCTTGAACTGGAATGCAGCAGCGGCAGTCTCTCACCCTGCTGTTCCACTGCAGGCCAGCTCTGGCTGTGGTTCCTCAGAGCCCAGTAACCTCTCCTTTTGATTTGGTACCTGGGTTGTAGAATGAACCAAACAAGTGCAAGCTATGAGTTGACTGGTGTTAAATGGTTCAATCAGTCCAATCACATTTGTAAGTGGAGGACCCTGAAAAAGGATAGAAGGCAGGGCCAGAATGACCTAAGGGGGGGCTCTGTTCCTGGCTTTAGAAGAATGACTTTGTTTCCGGCCTCTGAAAAAGAAGAAGCATCCAGCAGCTTCCAAAAAAGGAAGAGAATTCAAAGACTTTTAGAGAGAACGGGCTGCTGTCTGCCTATGGTCTCTGAGGTCACCTGAGAGGAGCACCAAAGGCCCTGGTCCTGGTGTCTCAAAAAGCTGTTGCTTGTTGGTATGGTCCAACAACTCAAAGAGCTTGAGTTGTTGTTAACACTTGGTGTCTCTGACACCTCCTGATGACTGGTGGTAAACAGTCAACAGTGTTGTCCAGCACTAATGATAGGTGACTGGCACTCTGCTTACATCTGAACACTGTGGGCACTATCTGGGGTGAGAGAGCGGGCCACTTGTGGCTATACTAAGCCCTTTGTTTCCCCTGTTTATAAAATGAAACCCATGGCTGTTATTCCTTGAGCCTGAGGTGATTATGTGAGCAGGTGAAAATCCATAGATAGCGACCTGTCTTTTGCTGGGCACTGTTCCTTGACCTGCTATAGCACTCTGCTGTAGATATATAGCTATTGTCCTTTGTTTGGCTTTTGGGCCTCAGCAGCCCTGTTTCATTCCAATGTTTGACTTCTTATTTTCTCAATTGTTGATGGATCTAGATGGCTGATTTCTCAAGAATGCATTGCAGAATCCATTCTCAAGAATGCATTACAGAAGCATGTGTAATGTATTAACAACATCATATCATTACTTAAAAAAAAAAACAAAAAAAAAAAACAGGACTTGGTTTTTGTGACAGAGCATAAAAGACAGTGAATGGAAATTGGTTAGTCACTCTAAATCTATCATTAATGAAATCAATTTAATCGTTAGTAAATAAGAACATAAGTACATACCTAAATCTTGGATTATAGATAAAAAGTCAAAATTCTCATTGCATAAGTATCCACAATACAGAACCTTAGAATTCCATTTAAAGGAAAGAGGAAAGGAGAGGGATCAATGAAAAAGTCTACATAAATATCCTATGTCACAGTGTTCTGAAGATTGCAAATACATGCTCAAAGGTATGAAAATCAAGGGAATGTGAAAATTCCAAGAAGTGGATATGCATTCTCTTTGTGTTTCTTTTGTTGTAAATGAGTAGTCTCTGTCTACAAATTTTCTAGCCACTGTAGGAAAGGTCTTATCTGATATTGAGCAGGGCAATTTGTAAATTTCATGAGAAAGCACCAAACTTGTTGCAAATGGGCAGGAAATACCAATCCTCTTTTTTCAAAACCACCTTTATTTCGTTGTTTTTTTCCCTAGTTTTTAGATAGACAAAGTTTTCCTCTTCATCACTGAGCCGGATTTGGGAATAACGTCATCTTTTGTTTTGATTTGCTAGGGTTTTTGGTTTTCTGGACTTTCCTCATGTGACTCAGCAGGCTATTCAACACAACAAATGCTTATTGTTACAGCTCTCTCAATTTCTTACAAAGTCATGCTTTAAGTGGTTAGCCAGGAATTTGAATCTAAATACTATGACATTAATCTGCTTCTCTTTTAAATGTTTATATAGAACATAATGGAAATACATTATAAGCCAAAATACCTAACATCTAAACACACAAAAGCTTATATGTGAACATTTCTTACATTTTAGCTAATGGTGCTGATAACCTTCAAGTTTCTGATTTGCAAATATTTTATGAGTTTAAATTGCTTCATTGAAATGCTTATTTTAAATAAAATTATTTTGGATGAAGACTATTAGCAGCTAGCACATTGTAAGAGTTTTAAATATCAACTTCTACCATTATGTCATTTGTTTATCTTTCCTAAACAAAAATATGTTTCCAACTTCTTTCTTTTCAGTTTATGTAGCAGATATAGATTTTCAAGTCTTAAAAGAAATAAATTGAATGCTTTAATCTTTATCTCACTTCTGCCTATAGTGTTATATAGTAATGTCTTCCTGTAGTATCTCATGAAATGTTTATAAAAACACTACGAAGCTATAGTTTTCTGCATTATAAAGATGAAGAAAATGGAACAGAGAAATATCAAATAATTTGCTTATGTTAGAAGTTTTAGAAGCACTTGAACTAAGAGAAATATAAAGACTGATATGAAAGCACCCACTATAGGTACTATGTACTGTTCAAGTAGTACTATGTACCATACAAACAGCAAACTTAACATATATAAACACACATACATACATGCACAAAAAGTATACAAATATATCTACTATGTAGCAAATAAATATTTCCATTTGTTACTCATTGAATAGTATATTGCCTTTTTGGAGACACCTGTAAAATACAATTATAACAGATTCAGAAACATATTTTATCCCTCTTGAGGTTGAGATTGCACAGAATTTTTTTGTGGATACATGAAGAATAGAGTATATGTCAGTTCACATTAACTTTTGAACAAGTAATGGTTTCTGACTAGGGCTGCCGATGTTTTGAGAGATAACAAACTTATCATGTCTTGTTTTGGGGATAAAAATTTGACATCAAGACACAGTAAAATTTTTTTCTTGATATGAACTTATAATAATCCATAAATTTCTTTAAGCTTCACTTTTAAAATAGTTGGTCATGGTTTTATGAGATGTGCATCACCAGATATGAAATTTAATATATAAATATTATTCATATATACATTCATACCATATATTATACGTACATGCATGTTTGTATATCTACACATATATGTACACAAGTGTATATAGATGCTTCTACACATACATACAGAGAGAAAGAGGCCCAGTGATACACATATATACATGCACATGGGTGTATATGTAGATACAGATATTGATGGGTTACATTTTAGTTTTCAAGAGAACCTCACAGGTGCAATCATGCAGAATGCACAATTGTCAAGTACTTGTACAGAACTAGATTCATATGAAGTTGAGAATCATCTTCCTAAGATTGGAAGAGGGTTAACAAGCAAAGAAGATAGAGCAAAAGAATAATTTTTGAAGTTCTACTATAAGTCAGTGACAATGCATGAGTTAAATTTGTCTATGATTCACTGCATTTCCCTCATCAGATTATCATATGACATCACCATGTAATTATGCTGAGGAAGATTAGTAGGTTATATTTGAATAAAACTTATAATGGATTCAAATATTACTTATAGGAATAAGCAATAAAGGGAAATAAATTATGATATTCAGGCAATGTCAAATTTAGAAATGAATAGGTTATAAGAGGATTAAAATCCATAGAGAATCATAATGAGTGGTTTGCAGTTCTAAAAATAAAGCACTGAAGAAACAGTAGTAAATGAGGTAGCTTGTTGAGAAATGTTAATTCAGACTTTAATAGATGAAAGTCACTTACATGACTTAATAGTTAATTTTACTTAGGTTAAAAAAACGTAGGGCTTAGGACCTAAATAAATGCATATAAAATAAATGTATATAAAATAGTACATATGAAGAGTACATTTCTGCAAAAAAAAAGGGAAGGAACTTGATCAAATATAATTTAACTAATGATAGAACAGAGTATATCTCAATTGCTAACAATCAGAAACATTTTCTACAACACTGAATTGTGTTTGTGATAAAGAAAAAAACAGAGGACCTATAATTTAAGAAACGTATTTGTTCAAATCTGCTGTGCAGTGCTATATCAAAATTAGGTGATATTTTATGTGTAACATTTTAATTTGTAAATATGTTTGTTAAAATAGTGAAATCAAGTATAAGTAAGTAATGCATTTGAATATGTTCGCAAAAGTATTCACTTTATAAATATGTCTTATGGATACTTTATGTCAAGAAATATGCTAGAATAAATGTGTGGGTGATAGAGAAAAATTGAGAAGTAACCTCTTCCTTTTTGTACACAGAAAACAAAAAATTGGAAGGAAATGTTGAAAATGAAATACTATATAGAGGTGCAGATGATGGAAGGAATACATATGATGTGGGAAAAGAACTCAAAATCTTTACTGAGTTTAACATTTGTGACTTTAATGAAGAGTAGAAGTTTCATGGACACACAAAAGACAAAGGAAACAGCTGGGAGAGTTCAGAGAGATGTGGAATAAACATCATGACAGAAGTAAACCAGCAAGTTGTATGATAAATTTAAGTGAATTTTTAGCATGAAGAAACTTAAAGATCAGTGATAATATGAGACTTAAACACTAAATAATTTTAGTAGGAGAAGCAAATGGCATGACTGTCTGAATGTTACAGGACAGGGAGAGGGGCAGGGACCACCCTGTTACATGAAGACAAACTTTTTAGACTGAAGTTATTGAAAAACCTCTAGATTGCTCAAATTAACATCAAGGAGATCAATAATATCACAAGGTTATGCAGATAATTAAGAAGTTAAACTCCTGCCAAAGTGTATTTAAATGCTATAGATAGATGAAAGACAGATGATGTTAAATTAGACAGATACATAATACTGAGTGTTAGCAGAAATAGAGAATATTTTCTCCAACACATGCTTTCTAGACCTGTCTCTGGATCTCTTGTATGTGAAAAAAAAAAAAAAAATAGGAGGGATGTGGAGATATGGACAGAGAGCAGTAGGTAGTATTTATAAAGTTCATTATCAGTTTGAAACACATTTCTGTAAATATGAAGTTATATCAACTTTTAAAGAAAAATGATTTTTTACTCTCTGTTGACATATGCCTGCTGTTATTATGTATAATGATAATTTATTTGCAGAAAATTATAGAAACAAAGAATAACGTAAGGCTTTGGAACCAGAGAGCCCTGAATGCAAAACCATGACTACTTTTACTATTTGAGCAACTTCTATACCTCTTCTGTGTGGGGGGATAAGAATAACTAACTGACAATATAATTGGAAGATGAAATGCAACCATTCATTTAGCATATTATTATTAAACATACCTAACATTTGGTATGAAAAAGTGGTGATAAGTATGCTATGTAGAGAGAGAGAGAGTCTCTCTATTGTACAGTTTTTCTTGTGAAGGAAATACAGAAAGAAAAAAAAAAACCTCTAAATTATTTCCTCATTCCTCACTCTATTTATCAAAAGTGAATGAAAAAACTCAACTTTTTTTGCCTCTGCCTTTTCTAGATTCTGTTTCTTTTGAATCAGGCTGACTACAAACAAACAAAAAATTAACATCCATCCTCATCACATCTATGTAGAAAAATAAAATTCATTTGATTCCTGAATTTTATGAGAAAATGAGGGTGCTATGTTTTCTTAAAGTCCAACTTGAGATCTCATGTATTATCATTTACATGTTAGAATTTTGAAACACTTTATATAATTGTTTTTGAGCAATCTGTTTAAATTACTAATTTAAAATATATTTAATAATGATAACTAAAAAGTTAGAGTTTCTAGGGTAATATTGTCTGTGCTGCATGAAAATAAAAGGTATTATTTGAATAGTGAAAGTTAGAAATGTAAAACATTAACAGATATCTTGGAGTGATAATGACAAGAATATTAGTTATTTATATGACATTCTGTGACAGAGATGGCTAACTCAATTAGATCCTGGTAGTGTTAAAGTTAAGGTCACATATTTAATTTCCATAAGAGCTAGTATACTTCTGACTGGAAAACCTGTTCTCTACTCACAGACTGCACCCTAACCCCATCTGTTATTTCTCAATTACGTTGCCACTAATAGATGGAACTTCTTGCTGATAGTGGGTCATATGTACTGCGTGTTTAAATGAAGGACAGTGTGTCTAAGAATACTCAATAGAGGACAACTTGAGACCAATAGTACTAGAAAATTCCCTGATAACCTGTAGTTTTCTTCAGGGAAAAATAAAGTCTCCAAATTTTTCAAGGTACACTTAGATGCAAACATTGTTCAAAAAGATGCAAACATTATTAAAAAAATATTCAAGACATAATTCAAAAAAGTGATGAACTCACAGTTCTTTTCCATAAAAATTGAATCAAATAGAAACTGTGTATTTTTAGCATGCTCAAAAAGTTTTTTTGTACTTATATATTGTCAAGATGTTGTCTCATGTACCTTGTTTCCTAACAAAGGAGAGTTTAAAATTTGCTATTAGTATTTACTCACTCTGTGCTCCTTTGTTTTAGTTCTAAATCCTAATGGAATTTATAATATATCCTATTGCTGCCTATTAATAAATGTAAGGTACTAGATCATATGTGATTAACAGTCATGCTGTAACATAACAGGGAGTCATCAGATACTGCTCTTCCTTTCTCATTAATAAGAAAGCTAAGTTCTACATTCTGGCAAAGAACTGGTCTACGGTAAGATGATAATACAAAGTCTATGAACCAAGATTTATACTTTACCATTGAGGCCTTAAGTGAAAGCAGAGGCTTCTGGTATCTCTTTAATAAAGAGAAAGAAAGAAAGCAGAGGCTCCTCTGGTATCTCTTTAATAAAGTATTCTATCTTCTTCATAACATATCAGTTTTATTACACTAGAATATATGTAAAGATTATGCCTGTTCTCCTCCTTGCATTTCTCCTAGAAATGTAAATAGGAAAAATTAGGTGATAGAAATACATTCACTGGTGCTTAAAAAAGCAACTATGTTTCTGATCCTTTGCTTACTGCTGAACACTTGCTAATGAATAGTTTACTTTCATGGAGCTGATAGATGAAAAGATAATGAGCACCAAATCATCCCCCACCACCCATATTATAAGAATTATGTGAGAAATGTATATGGCAATGATAGGGAAATACAAAGAGAATGTATTTACACTTTTTTTTTTTTTTTAGTACAGACCTTTCAGAGATGACATAAACAAAAAGCTTAAGGATAAGGTGAACTCATGAAAACTTGGGGAAAGGTCCTTATGGAAAGAGGAAACCATAAGTGTAAGGACCAACACAGCCAAAATCAAGATGTGTTTGAGAAATTATAAATAGACAGGAATCCTGGGTAAGGCCAGAGTTGTAGGAAGGGACCAGGTGAGATTGGGACTGAGAAAAAGGAATTTAATTTTTTATTGTAAGAGCAATGGAAATATCTAAAGGCAGACATCTGATTTGCTGTAGGGTTAACATGTCCATTACGCAGACACATGATTAAAAGAGAGAAAGGGTGAAAGTACAAGTAGAAAGTACAAATAAAAACTGATGTAGAGGGACCCCCCCCCACCACCACAGGTGGCACAAGGGCTTAAGTCTTAGCACAATGAAGCTATCTGCAGCCACTGCAGCACAAGTTCCATCCCCCGCCAGGGGGGTGCCCCACATGGTGGAACAGACCTCTCCTGACTCACCAGCTGCTCCCCTCAGCAGTGTATTTCAGTCAACCCACCTATTCTGCTCCCCACTCTGTCTCTGGTGAATCCTTTCACCCCCTGGACCTCTGGCCTATATGCATAAATAAATAAATCTTATATGCATAAATAAATAAATCTTCTTAAAAGAAAATGATGCAGAATGATGGCAGTAGAGATAAAGGGCTGGATTCCACATACAGCCAAAATTGACTGGACATAATCATTAGCTATAGGATAATAATGTCATATATGTAATATAATCCTGATTATGCTGCCATATAATTTATCATACAAATGGCACACCTTTGAAAGGAAAATGACATAGTATCAATAATTATACCTGGACAACAAGGTATTATCCAAGACAAACAGAGGGGTTTGGTTATATCATTTTAAAAATATTTGATTCAAGATAATGTGTTCATAAAAAATGGTGGAATTCAGGAAGGAAAAAGCAATGCGAAGTTAGGCTAAAAGGTATTACTTCAGCAATCAAGACAATGATCTGAATGTTCAAAAACACTGAGACAGAAAAAGCATGATTGGTTTTGGACTTGCAGATATAACTTAAATTTGACAAGATATGAAAGACATAGCTACTGTTCTTCATATGCTATTGATAATTATTAATTTGTGGGGCTACAAGTTTATTGCATTTGCCTAGCATATTCTAAGTAGGAAAATTACACATTAAAAAGCTACTATAGTTTTCTAGGTGCTGAAATGAACATTTAAAATTCTAGGTTTTCAATCTCCCAACAATTTCAAAGTGAATCATAATTTCTTAATTATAACTACTTAGAAATAACTTAAAGAAAATAAGAGACCAAAATGAGTTATTTTATTGAGTTTTTCCTGAAAAAAATGAAAGAACTGATGGCAAATCTCCTTCATGTATTAATAACAATTAGAATAGAAAACAGTGATGAGTTTTTTATTTAACTTGAATTTAAATGCCTAAGGAGACTCAGAAAATCCCTACATCTATTTGTTCCAGATTGAATCTGAAAGTCTATTTTCATCCAATTTCTTAGCATTATTAGTAGTGAACTATAAAGCCAGGATTACTGACCTAAGTGGGCTATCAGATTTAGAAAAAAACCTATATGTAACATACTTTTGAATACAGATTACCAGGCAAGTGACTGTTATTTCAAGTTCAGTCAAGTTTGATAGGGCTTTTATGACTGGCTCAAGAAATGAATTACTAAGGTTCATCTTTATAGAGAATCTGTTCACTGTAGCCTTAATGTGAAAGTCAGATTGAAAATTCATATCCATAGCAAATACAGTAAATGGAATTTTCCCCACAGATTACAAAGTGGAATTATTATTAAGAACTGTGCCCATTCAAAAAGATTGTTTTGATGTAAGAGCTCTGATATGACAAACCCTATCTATTTATTTATGCTTTACCTTCCTACATTTTGATCATTGTTGGAATGTATAATAGTATGCACATTTGCTGTCCTGATGGATGAGCTTGCTGTAGATATAGTACATATAATGAAAAGAAGGCACACTTAAAAGACACATAAAGATTTATGAATCAGTAAGAAAGCCCTGAAATGCTAAGTTAAAAAAATGCAGTGGGATAATTTGAGATAAATATTATGATTTAATTTCACTATTTGAAATGAAAATGTCAATTATACATAGAGGATATGTTTCTGAATGTGTCTACATTTTTTTTTCTGCTTGAAATCTAGTATCTCTGAACGACTAAACAAGTAAATGCAGAGGATATTTTCCAATATGACTGATCCATATTCATTAATAATTTTTAAAATGTTTATTGAGGAATAAGTTAGCTCGTGTACTCAGATCATTCTTGTGACTTTTCATAAACTGAATGCACCTGTGTGACCAGCACCCAGATCAAGCAACATGTTATCAGGACTTGCAGTGAGGCAACCACTGGTAAATCTTAGCCGCTTTTTTGACTTTTAATGTAATGAAGATTATATTTTTGTTTTGAACTACAAACAAATAAACTCTGATACATGAACCATTGTGTGTATGACTGCCATCATGTAATATTACATTTGTGAACATCAATATCAACAAGGATAGTCACAGAATGCTCATACTCATTGTATATTACTATCCCATGTGTAAATAAATATTTTCTGTATTATACTGCTGTTGGGACTATAGGTGGTTTCAGATTTTAACTATTGTATAATGGGTTGCTCTAAACATTCTTATAAATGTACTTAGTGAACATATATAAAACATTTCTGTTAGGTATATACTTAGAAGTGGAATTGCTGGAGCCCAGTGTAAGAAAATGATCAATGGTAGTAAATAGTGCCAAATTGGATTTCAAAGTCATTTATCAATTCAAGGTCTCACAACCTTAACACAATTTGGCATTGGCTTCTGTTTCATTTTAGTGGTAGTAGTAACATTATAATTAATTTTATAATATCTTGAAGATAATCATTTTTCCACATAAATTTAAAGATTTCAAAAAACACAGCTCTACTTTTACACAAGAGTTAGTACAAAAGACACATGATTTTTCATCCCTCTCTTTTCCCGGGGCGGGGCTGGGGGTGGAGTTTGATTATTCTTTCTTTCCCATATGTGCTCTGAATCAGAGAAAGAATTGCTCAGCAAGCCTTACTCCATATACTTGTTCTCATTTTCCAGAATCTTGTTCTTAGGCAGGGTCATCTAACTAACAATGTACAATAGTATGTAGACAGAATGATATAGTTCATTTCCCAGCCAAAGCTTAAAGAAACTAAATAATGATTCCACAACCATCTGTTTACTAAGCCTGTACATGAGAAACTTTTGTAGTTGGTACAATCAAGAAATAAGACATCAATGAATAAAATTCATTGGATCTGAATAAAATAAAATTCATGGATCTGAATCTATATTAAGACAGCAATAATCCCCCGATTGTTCTACATATTCAAAACAGTCTCTTTTATTTTAATTTTTTTAAACTGAGGTAACATTATTTTACAATACTGCACATGCTTCAGAGGTATATGATCACATCTCTTCAGATGTATGGTACCATGCCATGCCCACTACCATCCCTTTGAAAATCCCAGCTGCCTTTATTGTTTTTGTAGGTACTGACAAATTGATCCTAAAATTCATACGCAACTGTAAAGAATCTAGAATGGCCAAAGCAATCTTAATAAAAAAAGAACAAAGTTAGGACATTCACATTCCCCCAAATCCAAAATTTATACTAAACTGTAGTAACCAAGAGAGTGTGGTACTATCATAAAAAAAGATAACTTATATCTAACAAATATAAATCAGATAATAAAACATATATAGTCATTTAATTTTTTTATTAGTTTATTTATTTTCTTAATTGTTATTAATTTGGAGTCAGTGTTGGGTTTCTCCCTTCAGGTGTAGTCCCCACAGTTCTATAACCCCAGTACTGTATGCTCATCCCTCCCCTATTTTGATTCCTCTCCCTCCTCTTTCCCTGCTGTATGCCTTAGATCTATGGTAGGCTTGCAAGTTTTGCCTTTTCCTAACTCATTTGATTTTTGACAAGTATGTCAAGAAAATTCAATGGAAAATAATAGTTCTCTTCTTCAACAAATGCTGCTGAGATGACCAAATTTGCTCATAGGCCTAAAAGTAAGAGCTGAAACTTCAAAAATCTTGGGGGGGGGGGAAACACAAACCAAAAAATAAGCCGTCCTAACCTGGTAAGCAATAGTGTCTTTTCTATGATACCACAAGCACAAGCAATAGAAGTAAAACAAGATTTGGGTCTCCCTGGTGGCGCAAAGGGTTAAGCACCACACTATGAAGAAATCTGCAGCCTCTGCAGCACAAGTTCGATCCCAGGCCAGCCAGGGAACAACCCACATGGTGCAGCAGACCTCTCCTGACTCGCCCACTGCTCTATTCAGCAGTGTACTTCAGTCAATCTGCCTGTTCTGTTCCCCACTCTGTGTCTGGTGAATCCTCTCATCCCCCGCATCTATGGCCTGTACCCCAGCTCTTGAATGCATAAATAAATCTTTTTTAAAAAAGAAGAAAAACAAGATTTACTCAAACTTTGTGCTTCAAAGGACTCATCAACATAAGAAAAAAAAATCCACAGGAAAAAAAAAAAACTTCAATCACATGTTTGATGACAGATTTGTATAAAGATTATGTAAACAATGCCTATAGCACAATATAAAAAGACTAGTAACCCAATTTTAAAATGGGCAGAGGACTTGAACATACATTACCCTAAAGAAATAATATGCATATGATTTTTAAAAGTTTCAATCTGTTAATGATGGTGAAAGAGAATGAATAGTCTTGTGTTTTTTTAAAGAATTATTATTTTAATTTATGTATGCATATAGGAACTGGGGTGTAGGTCAGAGGGGAGGAGGTTAGAGGATTCAGCAGAGACAGAGTGCAGCAGAACATGTGGATCTACTGCAATGCACTGCTCAGGGCAGCAGCGGCGAGACAGGAGAGGTCTGCTGCACAATAAGAGATGAAACTCATGTTGCAGTGGCTGGCAATAGCTTGAGAGCACTGAGAGTTTAACCCCTGTGCCACCAGGGAGTCCCTAAATAGCCTCACATTTATAGTAATATATTTGATCAAACTATGCAAAATCAAAAGGAAGTACATAACCTTGGACCTAGCATTTCTACCTTACTTAGTTGTCCTAAGGAAAATATAAATTTGTTTGCCTAAAATTTATACTTCTGTTTGTTGACCAAAATATTAAAATTGGAGTTGCTATGAAATATAGACTTGCTTAGGAAAATATGATTGCCCTTGTGTTGGAACAAGAATTTGTAGAAACAATGTTAATATGAAAATATATTGGCATAACATGTATTATGGTAATATAAAGCCATTTCAAAACATATGTATAGAGGCTATGTGTCACACGTATGTACATTGATGGAGTTGCAAATTGGTGAGAGACTGGGATATCTAAGAGTAGTTGTATAAAATGATGTACCTAGCTACTTAATTATTTGCAAAATATTTTATAAGGAAACACGTATGCATTATTTGTTTCAAAGAAGTATCTGTTAGAATATTATAGTTGTCTGGTGTTAAATAGTATGTGTAAGAAGTCTCAGTTGTACCCTAAATATTATGCACTTTAAATAATCCCAAATTTTGTCCAAGTGTAATCTCTGCCCTTTGACTGATGAGCAGAGCCCTTGAGGAAGCAACATTTGCAAAAGTAAGCACTTTGATACAGGAAAGATATGTTTTCTGAGGTTGTGTCATGGCTCTGAGGCAAAATTTTTGACACAATTATGACCTCAACAATCATTTGTGGAATCAAATGGTATGAAAAATATTGCCTTAAATTTTCTTAAAATCATGCATATATGGATGTAAGAAATAATGCACGCTATAAAGTAATGGTGTTATATTTCATAGACTAGATTAATGAAACAACAAATTTAGAAATCTGCAAGTCATTTGAGCTGGTTTAATAAAGAGTCTGGAGATGTTCTATAATTTTATTTTCAGAATAACATACAACTTATTTATAATATCTGAAAATTGAGCAAAACATATATATGTGATGAAAGACGCCTCCTTTTACACAATCCAATATATCATCTATTATCATTTCAATTTCTTTCAAGATATATGTAAATTGAATAAAGAAAAACATTTTCAGCAAAAAAAAATTCTGAGGAAATAGCAGCTTATTTGGAAATGGCTAAGAATGAGCATAAAGAAACATAAAAAGTTGTGAGTATGTGAATGTTTATAGTGTATGAGATACAGTCACCTATTGTAATAAAATGTAGAGCCATAAAAGTAGCAAAATTTTAAAATTTGCCACTTTTGCTCCACACTTCTTTTTGTTTAAATAATGGAGACATAGTATAGTATGGAGAAATAAACATGCACTTTGTAATCTGACACACTTGAGTTTATTTCTGCCCCACCATTGGTGGATTATAATACTTTTGCAAATTTTCTTAACCTCTCTCAGGTTATTTCCTATCTATAACAGCAAATACAATAGCATTTACCTCTCAAACTGCCTAGAAAATTGAATGAAATAATGCCATTATGTGGGTGTTAAGTGAAAACATCTAATACATCATTAGCTGTTTTCCCATTAAAAGCACAGCGGAAAAGTACAGTCCTTTCTACTATAATGCTAATTTTGAAAACGCAGTTTATTCTAATTCTAAGGAATAATTTGAACTTAAAAAACTTTGAGTTTGCTTATAGATATAATTTTGTCCATGTGAGATAATAGGTGAATGCATAAAAGTATACCCAGCTGAAGCAAGTCCATAGGCATAACATATTACATCCCAAACACACTGAGAGAGTGTGTGTGTGCGTGTGTGCTTGCGTGCATACGCACGCATAGCATACCTATCCAAATCTGATGTTATGACTTAACATAGTGTTCTCAGATAATCCCCATCTACCACTTATCTATAACTCACAAGCTGCAACCCAACCTATGACCACTTCCACAAGCAAACTTCAGGCCTTTTTCAAAGTACAGTATATTTATTCACTATGATATCAGTACATTTCCTAACAATTTGACATGTGTGCAATTGTGTTAATGTTTCTATTATGGCTATCTTTTTACTGTTGTTGTTTGAATGTGTGTCTTGAATTTTTCAGGTTGCTATAGCAGAATATCACACCTGGTAGCTTATTAAAAAAGAAAAAATCTCATACTTCAGGGTACTGGGAGTTTAAGATCATTGTGTCAGTATGGTTGGGTTCTGGTGAAGACCCTTTTCTGCTAATTTCTTGTGGAAGAGATGCGGGAGCTATCTCAGGCCTTTTTTATTAGGATGTTGATTACATTCATGAGGGCTCAGTCTTCATGACCATATCATATCTTCAAGGTTCTACCTTCTAAAAACATCATTAGGGATTAGAATTTCAACCTATGAATTTTTGGTGAGATAAACATTCAAATTATATTAACGCATCATTGAAGTTTCTGAGTGTTGTGTCTCCAACCCCATTAGAGAATGTAGTTTTTATTGTGCTATTTATATCACACAATTTTTTATAGCATATGTGGCATGTTATATAACTATAATAGCAAATAGCGATTATGCATACTTTCAAAAGTCAGTATGTTTGCAACCTTGCCTATCTTTACAATTTTTTTTTCATTGAGCATGCATATGTATGCATGAAGTAATGAACACCTTCAGTTTAGGGAGTTAGAAAAGATTGGTTCATCTATGCCTGTCTTGAATAACCCCCATTAGACACTTCTGAATATGACTCAGTTCTCATAGGTTAAATTTCTCAGTTTCTCTGAGTGTTGAAGACAAAAATATTTTCGATATACATATCAATGTTAGTGAAGCCACCAGCATCCAAAAAATGTAGCACTTAACATATAGACACATAAATGCATTGCCCATTGCTCATCAAGAGAGGACTTGATGTGAAAATGCAAAGATAGTGGTCAGCATGAGACGTTTTAACTCTCAACCCGTTTTGGGTGAGTCACAGCTGCACAGAACAGCCAACAAAGGTCACATCTTTCCCAAAGAAGTCCATATCTGTAAATAAGCAAGATGGAGATAAAAACACTTAACCATTTGGCCTAATTTGAGGAATACGATGGTTAGCCATGCTGTAGAATTCCAACAGGGTTGACTTTGCCAGGACCATATTAGAGTTTGACTTCTTTCTCTGCTCAGTCCTGTGTCTTCCCTTCCATTCACTGGTACTAGCCAGTGACAGACATTTTATCCTTCCACTTCATCTCAACCTGCTAATCCTGGAAAATTCATCCTACAACAGATAATGCTTCACTTGAAAGATAATAATGTAGAAGAGGGCTTCCCTGTTGGCCTAGGGGTTAAGTCTCAGCACTACCACTGCAAAGGCCCACTGCATTGGTCTGAGTTTGATCCCTGGCTAAAGAGCTAACACAGATGGCACAGCAGGCCTCTTCTGTTTTGCCCAATCCTCCCCTTAGATCTACCTGTTCTGTTCTCCAATCTGTTTCTTTTTTTTTTTAAAGATTTATTTATTCATGCATACAAGAACCGGGGTACAGGCCAGATGTGTGGGTAAGTGAGAGGATTCACCAGAGACAGAGCAGGGAGCAGAACAGGCAGAATGACTGAAATACACTGCTGAGGGGAGCAGCGGGCAAGACAGGAGAGGTCTGCTGCGCCATGTGGGTATCTCGCTGGCTGGCCAGGATGGAACCCGTGCTGCAGAGGCTGCGGACAACTTCACAGCTCTGTGCTCAACCGCCTGTGCTACCAGGAGAGGCCCTCCCCAATCTGTTTCTGGTGAAGAGGTCAGCCCCTGCACCTCTGGCCTGCACCCCAGTCCTACACAATGATAAATATATAAAATCTTTTAAAACATGTACAACAGTATGGTAAGTATATCAATAATGAATGCATGTAGTAATTTATCTTAAAATAAGGTTAATAGTACGGGGGGAGTCTGTTTTTGTTTTGTTTTGTTTTAAACAAATAACTATACCCAAGTATTCAGAATGATTTAGACATTTAATAACTTGCTTATAATGTTGAAGACTTTGCATCATTGATTTTTCCATTCTCATATTTGTTGTTGTCAGTAGTATTGAAACTCAAAGTAAGTTTGATATGGATCATAAAACTTTCCAAGAAAACCAGTGTCATATATTTATCCTTACAACTTAAGTACAAGATCAGATGATGAATGCTTCCTGATTTAAACATCTTAAACAAGGGAGTAGAACAATTGCTAGAGGAATGCTTGAGGCTAAGACTGTGTATTAGGAAGTGTTAACAAACAAAGCTATTTTTGCCAATAGCTTCAAATTCCATTTTTGTTACATTCTGACAGATACAAGAAATGTTTTTTCTTTTCAACTAAAAATGTGTGCAGATCACAGTTTCCTTCTTGTTTTCAAGCAAGCTTGATTCCTGATAGAAAATTTTCTATGAAGCGTAACTATTTTCCTATTACGGCCTTTTCTTTAGAATGAGTTTTTATCTTATCATTCATCTTCTAGTGAGGCAGAGAAGTAAATCAGTAAAAAGTGTTATACATTTTTTTACATAGTATAGAAAGTGGAGAAGCATGTAGTACTTGTATGTTCAATAAACATGCCATAGATTACCATCAAAATGTAATTTGATTTTTTTTGCCATCCTATTGTATTCACTGGTGGAAATCTTACCCTATATTTTAGATGTCAACTTTGGCAAGCTTACACCTTTTCGCTTCGCTTATATAGAGTAATCTTATCATCACATGAATTCATAAATTCTCAATTAAAAAATTAAATGTTTAGCCCCATGTAATACTAAAAAAAGTTGATCAACCATTATATTGTTTCTCTTCCTTTCTTGGGCCTGGTTTTGGCTGGAAGCGTGCTTTGGGAAAGGGATATACAGCTGTCTTTTCTGTTCCTTGCTTCATTACTTCCAGCTTACTAGGTCCCTCCAGGGTTAGCATTTGGAGAACAGCAACAAGGAGGAAAAGGTCTTAGTTGAGCTAAAATTCTCTGGGCTGGTTTTATCCTCTCTATTTATATAAGTATTTTAAAAATTGAGGTTTTGAAACTTGTGGTAAGTTTTCATGTACTTTGTATACATCCGTATTGAACTTGCCTTCCTTGAAATTCTCTTAGTCCAGACCCCTTTCTGCGAAAGTATCTCTGTCAATCTAGAAGCTCTATTAAAAATACTCAAGGTGGGGCATCCGCTGGTGGCTCAGCAGCTGAGTGCTGGGCTGCGAAGCTGCCCACAGCCTCTGCAGCTCCGGTTCGATCCCCGGCCTCTGGGCGAGGGTCCCACATGGCACACAGACCTCTCCTGCCGCCCGCTGCTCCCCTCAGCATTGTATTTTGTCAGACTGGCTGTTCTGTTCCCCACTCTGGCTCTGGTGAATTCTCTCACCCTCCTGTGCTTTTGTATAAATAAATAAATAAATCTTTAAAAAAATGCTCATGGTGATTCCTCATTAACTCTCCTCAATAGTGCACACATCTACTCTGTGGTAAACCATCACCAACTCTAGGGCAATGAAGCAGTACCCCCCTGGTTTCTTTATCATAGCAGTTGACCAGCTACTTTCTTCCTATTGAGTTCCTTGGACAGGAGTTAGGGCCCAGTGCAGTGTCCACCCTAGAATGTCAAGTGTTAGCTTGACACCATCTTCTGCTCTGCATATTACCTTATAGGAAACACCTCACAGATTCTCAGAACTGCAAAAGAGGCTTAAGGATATAAAAATATATGTAAGCATGACTCACAAGAATGTAAAACTTCTGAGCAACTTCTCTGTGAATTGCTGTATTACTATTTCTTTTCTCATATTTCTTCAAATTTAGCTCCAGATTTTATTTTTCCACTTGTCACTTAGGTTAGTCAGGCACCCCCTAGTGCAGAAGAAAATATTTTATGATAGATCCTGTGGAGTATAAAAAGTAGCATCCACACAATGAAACTTAGAAAAAAAATCTTAAAAGAGTTTTGATGATGCTCTTGTTATTACTGTTGCTGTTTAGCAATATAAAATAGTAAATTGGAAAGATAGAGAATAAATTAAATATCTTATCAAAATATCTTAATTTGTAAGAACACTGACATAAACTTGAACTTTGCATTAACACAAGCTAATTATGGACCTTGATTAAGGAAAACAATCATTTTTCTTGTCTAAAAACAATGAAGCTGCACTAAATACCCTTGTATTACATAGATATTTCCGAGTGCTTTAATTCTCCACAGGCCACTGGCTGAAGGAACACCTGAGTTGTTGCCACTTAGACTTCTCCATAGGCAGAAGACCACTTACAAGCTGATTAGCTGAATTTCATCAGAAGGCGTAAGAGGGCAAGAGATGAGGAGCAACAGACAAGTCAATCTTTGTAACCTAATCTTGGGGTGATAATCCATCATTTTTATATTTTATTTGCTAAAAGCAAATAATTAGATCTAGTATACACTCAATGGGAGATGATACAAGAGCATGAATCCTAAGAGATGGAAATTATTGGGAGCCATTTCAGAAGCTGTCTATTAACAATACCCTTCCTATTTTAATACTCTTCGATCTAATGACTATTTCTTTCTTAAAATGATAAAGCATCTACTACTGATAAATTATGAATAACATGAATTGCAATTCACGTCAGTGCTCATACTCCTACTGACATTTAATAAATGTTTAGTTTGGGAAAGGTGCATGAGATGATCACTCAGAATAAGTCAATGGAAAATGTCCTGTTTTCCACATATCCTTACAATTAATTGGCACCTCTACCTAGATCTACCAATATAAGAAATAAACAATGAGGAACACAGTAAATAACTGAAAAAGTAAGAAATCAAAAGAAAAAAAAAAAAACTTTTTTCTCCTCTGCCACTACTCTGGACTTCAGAGAAAAGAAAAATGTCAAGAAAAAGGGTAGGGCTGCTGAAGTGCTAATAAAAGGAGGACTGAAGAACATTTAAAACCTAACCGGAAATGAGGATAAAGAGTGACAAAGGAAGAACTCTAAGGATATGTTTTGGCTAGTTTCATTACTGAAATTTTAAGTCCCACAGCAAAATAACATGAATTTGCCATTTGGAAACATAAACCTAGTATTTTGCAATGTAAAGAAAAATGCTGAAATTCCATACTATGGAAGAGTGAACTTTGTAATTTAAAAAAATAATCTTTAAAAGTCAGGTGATAAGTTTTGACTTGCATAAACTTTATGCAAATAGCAGTCTACCAGAATATATATTTTAAGAAAGATGAAGGACAAATATAGGAGTAAGCTGAGTTTAAGATCAAAAGAGGGAGCTCTGCACAGTTCACATGTGTTTGGAAAAGAGAAATTATATTGACTATGAAGGAGAGAGAAGAAAGAAGTGAAGCCATACTGCAATATCTGTATCACCTTCAGAAGGTGCAGAAAATGCATATTTTCTTATACTGACATAAATTATGATTGGCTCAGTGAATTAATTATCACAAAATAAGTGAGCAAATTCAGTTTCTTATAATAACCCTGCTATACAAGCTTAAGTAAATAAATGCAATTCACCAAAACAAACATTGTAACTAATGCCATTTCTTATAAGCTTAGTTTCAAGGTTACTAGTTATTAATCTTTGAAAGCTAGATGTTTAACAATTCATTGTCATAGGAAAATATTTTCCCATTTTAGTAAACAAATAAAAAATTAACTATGTGATGAAAAGACAGAAGTGCGCATTATATCCTTTTTTTGATAAATTATGCAAATATTTGTTGAGTTTAATTAAAAATGCTGCACAAATCACATGGACAAAGACAGTGTTTTGCATTCTAACAAAGACTTTGTCAATGACTTCTTTGAAGAGTCACTGAAACTTGCTACAAATGATTTAACAATAATTTTAAAGATGACATGCCAAATAGCTTGGCATTTATTGTAATTATTTTTGCAAAAATAATTTAGAACATATTTAAAGTCAAACTAATTTTTGCTAATAGGGTTTTATATCTAGATTGAATACTAAATGGAGCTGTAAACACAGAATGTAAAAAGGGAAAAGAGGCTAGT
Source organism: Talpa europaea (assembly GCF_964194135.1). NCBI lineage: Eukaryota > Metazoa > Chordata > Mammalia > Eulipotyphla > Talpidae > Talpa > Talpa europaea. Next base: position 65,734,445 of record NC_140075.1, on the reverse strand, counting down.
TTGTATTACAACATAGTGATTGTCTATCTTCATTTATATAGGTCTTTATTAATTTTAATATAATGCTGAATAACCATCATGTGGCATGCTAGCAACAACACATCTGGCATAATTTTAGTTAAATCCCACCTTAAGAAAGATGAAGGGCGAATCTAGGAATAAGCTGAATCTAAGGTCAAAAGGGGAAGCTCTGCACAGTTCATGTTTGTTTGGAAAAGGGAAATTATATTGACTATGAAGGAGAGAGAAGGAAGAATTGAAAACTTGCTGTAAAATGCCTAGACAGTGGCATTTTATTGGGCAGAAAATTACAAGTAACTTTAGTTACTATCATGTTTCCCTTTTAATCAAAGTAGCTAATTTGTTCTCTAATTGCATAAGTACAGCAAAAGATTAGAAATGCAAGTTCATGTTTTTACAGATCCAGAAACATCATAGTTCAGATGTTGGTTAATATGGCTTAAATGTATTTGCTGTGCGCAAATTATAACAAGGTCACAATACCACGTTAAGAAATAATTATATGCATGTTAGAATAATTTGAGCATTGTCTTTCTGATGAACATCTGATCTCAACGGATCCCTCTGAAGAGAATACATTCCATTCTGGGTCACACCTGCCAAGCCTTCCACATCAAAACCTGTGCACCTGCCTCTGGTCCGTCTCCCAGATAGTACATTTTTAACACATCATCTGCCAGGGGGAAAAAGATCACATAACAGAAGCTCGCTTCAAATGAAAAGATTTTCTGCTGAGAGGATTGGGAATTATGCCGCCAAGCTGGCAGATGATATGGAAGCATAAATCTGAAACCCATTCTTTTATCTCATCTGGTTTGAGAAACTTCCATTGCCATTTTAACCCTGAATTCTAGCTATATATTTGTGCATTAACTTACTTTAAATAAAGTTCAAGCTATTTTATTCAATTATGAAAGTTTTCAACCAGATTTAAAATAGGATCTCGACCACATGGATTCATAAAATGATTATGCATGGTAGAACTTTCCTTTTTTTTTTTTTAAACAAAACTTAGTTTGGGCTTCAAATGCATATATCAGTATCACCTTCAGCTATTTATGTGGGTATTCTTCAACAGTCTATAAAATAGATAAAAAATGTTGTTAACAGTTGTTAACCCAGATAGTGTCACTTGTTCAAACTAGCAGAAGACTGGCAATTTGGAAGGATTAAAAACTGAATCACAAAATATTTTCAACAAAGTAAAATTTCAAGCCATTCAATATATAACTTACAAAAATTCATTAGGAAATAAAATTTATTCACTTACATAATTCATTCTATAATTGATAGAATTTTAATAAGCATTATATATTTGTGATAGAGCAGGCACTGCTAACTGTCTACACTACACACATTCTGTTCTTTCTTACTGAGGCATTTCCCTTTCCAAGAAAAAAAATCAATCTAATGAAAAATATGTATCCCACCTTCCCTTGCAGCTAGATTTGATCAGGTGACTAGACCAGCTAAAGAAATCTCAACAGAAGATGAGATTGCTGGAATATACTGGAAAAGTTTTTTCCTTGCTGAGATACTCTCCTAAAACACCCCTTCACATACACATTCAGTTTGTTCCTTTTGCCTTTCTATTTAGAACACAAATGTGCTGGCTGAAGTTGCAGTAAACAATGCAACTAAGAAGAATTCTGAGAGTCCCAGAGACTACAGTATCTACTGTGATAGTCCAGAGAGTGATGCTCACCATAAAACTTGTTGCATTATGGCCTACCTGGTGGCACAAGTGGTTAAGCACAGAACTGTGCATGAGTATGATCCCCGGCCAGCCAGGGAACTATCCACATGGCACAGCAGACCTCTCCCGTCTCGCCTGCTACTCCCCTCAGCAGTCTATTTCAGTCAATCTGCCTGTTCTGTTCTCCACTCTGTCTCTGGTGAATCCTCTCACCTTCCACACACCTCTGGCCAGTATCCCAGTTCTTATATGAATAAATAAATAAATCTTTAAAAAAACTTGTTGCATAAAATGAAATGTGCTTTTGTTCGTTTTAATATTTTATTTCTTCTTAATTACTAATGTGTAAGCTACATACATTAAGGTACACACACGTTAGGTGTGCAGCTTGGTGTATTTTTATATATATAAAATCATCCATATAACCACAACCCATATCAAGATATGCACAATATCCCAGAAACTCCATCCTGATTGATATCCTTCTCTAAAGCAACTTCTAAAGTTGAAACCCAAGTTTCTTTAAACTACTGTTTAGTTTTATTGTTAATTATAGACATATATAATTTTATGCAATTCTTTTAACTAGCTAAGTTTCTGTTGACATAAATTAAAAGTTGATACAGTCATTCAATCACCCTTCATTGGAGTACTATTGGTCAGTCCTCTGCTACTTTAAGATAGATATTTATGCTTGTAAAATAAACTCAGTCTTCATTCTTAATAAATTTATAGTTTAATAAAGAACAATTTCTTTCTTTAAATAGAGTAAAAACAAAATTTTATAAAATTAAAGTGCAATAAGATACTACTATGACAAGATATACTAGAATGCTTCCCTGAGGAAGTGATAGTAACTCTGAAAGGATGAGTCACTGTATGAGGCTAGTTTTAGGTCTTAGCATTAGAAAATGGTACAGTTAAATTGGAACAGCCACACATAAGCAGAAATATCTATAGGAAACAGTGCAGAGTAGGAAAACCTAAAATGCAAATGACAAATTCCAGAGGGACAAGCCTGAGACTAAAAATGTAAGGGGGACCTAATCTCACAGGGTTGCCCATACTTCTGAGTTGTTCCTTCAGGAATTTTACCAGGTTCTACTGATAATTGTTGGAGAAAAATTTCTTCATGTATCTGGAAGTAAAAGAGGAAAGGATACCTTTTCAAAATAAGCCAAAGTATTATTTTCAACAATCTCTGCCATCAAGATAAACTTTTTTATTTTCACATCTTAACAAGTCTGGGGCAGGTAAGTATCCAATTCCAGGGTACTCTATCCATACAAAAAGGGGAAAACTGAGAATCTAAAGGCACAGCCATTATCCCACATATTACCATCATACTATTAAAATCTTCTGACCAGTTATTTTCATGCCAAACATACTGCCCAGCTATCAAGTCAAAACACTTTGAAAGGTAAAAACTTAATGTATCTATATGTCTATGTGAGTTTGAGTGCTTATGTTAAAATGAATGGCAGCAATGATACAAGAGTGGAGAGAGGAATTAGGATATTTTGTTATTAATTAAAGGTATTCATCATACCCGTGAAGGGGTACAGTGTTATTTGAAAGTGGACCTGAATTAGTTATAAATTTATGTTGCAAATTTTATGGAAACCACAAAATAAGTAAAATATAAACTATAAGTTACATGCTAAGAATAAAGAGAACATGGAATCATACAAAAATGCTCAATTAAAGACACAAAGGGCAGAAAAATAGTGGCTATGTCACCTTGGATATGTCAATTATGGCAATGACTTTTTAGATATTGTGCCAAGGTATGATCATAAAAAAAAAAAAAAAGAACTGATGAGGTGGACTTCATTAAAGTTAAAAACTTCCACTTGGCAAGAAACACAGTAAGGAGAATAAGAAGATAAATCATAGAATGGAATAAATATTTGTGAAAGATATGTCTGATAAAGGAGTCTTATCCAAAATGCACCAATAACTCTTAAACCAAGCAAAAGAAAGTGAACAACTGGATTAAAAAATTAAATCTCTGAAAAGATACTAAAAATAATTTATATGGATCACAAATAAGTATATCAAGAAAGTTCAATGTCATATGTCATCAGGGAAATGTTTATTTAAACAGAGAAATGTGATTACACACCCATGAGAATGACCAAAATCCAGAACACTGACACCACCAAATACCACTAACAATGTTGAACTGAATTTTCATTCACTGCTGATAGTAATGCAAAATGGTACAGTCACTTTGGAAGTCAGTTTAGTAGCTCCTTCAGTAGTAAAAATACTCCTACCACATTATCCAATAATCATGCTTCTTGGTATTTATCTAGGAAGTTAAAAACTTAAATCCACACAAAACTCTGTTTGCCAATATTTATAACATCTTTATTCATAATTGTCCATTTGTGTTGTTTCCTTGATAGAAAACAATCAAGATATTCTTATGTAGGTAAATTTATAAATAAACTTTGGTACGTACAGACGATGGAATATTATTCAGTGCTAAAATGAGTATCAACTTATGAAAATACATAAAGGAGACTTAAAAGCAAATTACTAAATGAACAAAGACCTCTGGAAAAGCCCATATCATGTACCATTCTACAATATACATTCTGAAAAAGGTAAAACTGTGGAGATAGTTAAAGGATTAGTAGTTACCAGTGGTTAAGGAGCAGAGAGGGATGAAAAGGCAGATAACAGGATTTTTAGGGTAATTAAATTATGAACTATGTTACTATAATAGTGGATACATTTCACTAAATATTTGTCAAAATCCACAGAAAACACAACACCAAGAGTGAACACTAATATAAACTATGAGCTTTGAATGAAATGTGTCATTATAGGCTCATCAGTTGTAACAAATGTACCTCTCTGGCGAAAGAATGGTACAATAGAAGGAAACTACTGGAAAATCTCAGTGCCTTCTGCTCCTTTTGGCTGTGAAGCTTACTTTTGTTAAAAAAATAAATAAATAAAATCTTAAAAAAATTGTGTCAGGGCTCTCTGGTGGCACAGGGGTTAAAGACAGCAGTATCAAGCTATCACCAGCCACTGCAGCATAAGTTCAGTCCCTGGAGGTCCAAGAAGCTGACCCACATGACACAGCAGACCTCTCCTGTCTCACCCTGTGTCCTCTTAGCAAGTATTTCAGTAGATGTACCTGTTCTGTTCCCCATTTTCTCTGGTGAATCCTCTCACCACCCCTGCTGCCTCTGGCTTACACCCCAGTTTTTGTATGCATAAATAAATCTTAAAAAAAAATGTGTCAACTCTTGTTATTTTGGTTTTTGTAATCATCTGTATCTACAGTTATTTTTCCTTATTCCTAATATTCCTGTTTATGCTGCCACTTTTTCTTTTATAATCATATTGTCATTTGAGCTTTATTATCATCACTTTTCTAATACATCATACCATATCTTTATCCACACATTGTATTCCATTATGTTTATAATAAAATGGACTGAAGCTTGTACACTCTCTGCTTATAAAATATATATCTCATGAAAATATACTTAATATTGCCCAATTATAGATTTTTTGATTCTACACATTCACCATTATTTTTTTTAAAGATTTATTTATTTATACAAGAACTGAGGTACAGGCCAGAGGCCCAGGAGGGCGAGAGAATTCACCAGAGACAGAGTGGGGAGCAGACCAGGCAGACTGAGTGAAATGTACTGCTGAGGGGAGCAGCGGGTGAGCAGAGACGTCTGCTGTGCCATGTGGGTTTCTCCCTGGCTGGCTGGGATCAAATCCACTGTGGGCAACTTCATAGTGCGGCGCTTAACCCGCTGCGCCACTGGGGAGGCCCTCAATGTTATTTTTTTATTTAAGAGTTGTAGAAGAAAGTATTTGGATCTTTCTGTTTGTGCTGTTTCCTTAAATATGCAATGTTTATTTCCAAGAAACAATGCTTAAGATGTGTGTCCACTCACCTATAAAACAAGTAATAAAGATCATTGTCTTATGGGGTGTGTGGGGAAAATTAGGAAATGCATTTAAATATACATATTCAGACAGCCCCAATAAAATTCAATTAATGGTAGTAATATTTTAATTATTTTTCAGGAAAAGAGGGTTGAATATATCAAGGAAGACAAAGACAAAAAGTAAGTAATTAAACCCAGAATCTCAAATAATTTAGCCAATATTTTCCCCTGTTACTGTTCTTGCTCTGTTTTGATATTAATGCCATCATAGACCCTGTTAAAGTTAAAAATATTCTTGTTAGTTTAATGCTATAAGGTAACCTGTTACTTAAAGTTTGAAAGAATAAGTCTATAAAACAATACAGACCATTAAACTGATATTGCAAATAAACGCACACGCACCAATATAACCTATGATTTAGAGTTGCTTGCGTATATAGATTGGAAAGGATTTTTTTGTGAATGGATGTGATTTTTGTTTAAACACTACTTTCAAAGCTCTCATGCATTAGACTGGGAAGAAGGATGTCAAAGATGATGCCTGTTGCTGGAATAGTCACATTATTATGTTCAATACAATAGGTCTTGAATGAACCAAAGTCATGGGGAGGCTGAATCCTCCAGAAAAAACCAATTATTGCCTGAGCATAATGCCTAAATGCCATCCTTTTAACTAGTTTCTTTTCTTCATGGGGCACTGAGCTTATGTAATTCTGAATCTTAGTTAGTGAAGCACATTTGAGAAATGCTGACCAAACTTATAGTGATTAGTATAAGCAAACCAACAAATTATACTTTATCTCCAATAATGTTAAAATAAAAGTATTTGGAAAAAGCAATCTCATCCCTGAATAAAAAGAACACAAAACATAGAAACAAAAAAAAAAGAAGGTGAACAACAATAAACACGTCTTAATCAACTTGAGAAAGGAGAAATGATTCTGGCTAGATGTACCCCATGCTAAAATTGGAAAGTACAAAGAAAATTAAAAGTCCTCATTTTTCTCTTAATAATTGACCTTTTTTTTTTAAGATGATGCCTAAGTTTTGTTTTGTTTTGTTTTTTTAAAGATTTATTTATTTTTTTATACAAGCACTGGGTACAGTCAGAAGCGCGGGAGGGTGAGAGAATTCACCAGAGCCAGAGCGGGGAGCAGAGCAGGCAGAAGGACCGAAGTACACTGCTGAGGGGAGCAGCGGGCGGCAGGAGAGGTCTGCGCGCCATGTGGGACCCTCCTCCGGTGGCCGGGGAGCAGCCCTGGATCGAACCTGCGCTGCAGAGGCTGCGGGCGCTTCGCAATCCAGCACTCAACCGCTGCGCCACCGGGGAGGCCCTAATAATTGACCTTTATGTTAAAACTTTGCCTTGCTAGCTGGAAGGAAAAGTTAACTAAATATCAGTGAGCTAAATTTCCTTCAATCCAATTATTGAAACAAATGTTAGTGCTATTGAAATTATCTAATTGATATTATGATTAGTAATATATTATTACTTTATTATATGTTATTACTATATTATTTTATATTATATTATTATATTTTTAATATTTGATACTTAAAAATTACAAACCCATAAGACACTTTCAGATTAAATAAGTTTAACTTGTACAGACACTTTTAGATTAAAAATTGCACCATCTTTCTATTTCTTCCTGTTTTTATCTTTTTTTTGAGGAAAAACATAAAATTAATAAATTAATAAATAATATCTTGGGAGAAAGAAGTCAAAACAAAACAGTCATTGACTAATCCTAGCTGAGTTCCATGGGATGGTATTTCTTGTACATTAGTTTCTCTACAACTCCTAGAACCAGAGAAATATTTGATTTTCTTATTCTCTCTCCTATAATGTAGTCTTTTACCATTAAGTACCACACTTCAGAGCAATGTTGTCAAAGGCAAAAAAGTGATCTTGTCTATTTTATAAGTAAATTCTAAAATTTGGGTCTTACTCCCTTGACCAAGGACTGGTAAATGAACAATAAAATAATTAGATAATATTCTTTTTAGAAAACACACTGGTTTCTATGTTATTGCATTATTGCATAATTCTACTTTTGAAGGTTACATCTCAATTTTCTAGGAAAATTCATAATCATTCATTCACAAAACATCCTACTCCCCAAACAGATATACTTAGACCAACATTTTGTGGTCAGAAATACAAGGGGAAAACAATAGTTATTTAAGAAACATATCCTTATTGCATATTCAGTCTTCACACATATACATTGAAAAATTGATTAAGGAAAAGCACATTTGTATTATAGAATAATTATATCAATTTTATAAATTGCACAACAGTAATAAAATTATAGATTCTGAGCACATAGTTTTGCCAAGTACTACTGACAAGAAAATATCTCAAAGGTATATTGGTAAGTGAATAAATATAAGCCAAAGTATAGAATGATAAAATATCCCATAAATAGTTTATTTGATGAGGCAAGGTATGTATAATTTTGTTTACTAAATGCATAGGGAAAGGATAGAGTTAACACAAAACAAATTGCTAACCTTAGCCAGTGGTTGTGTCTGGAAACAGGAAATGTATCAGTTCAGGAGATTGAACTTGGACACACACATATAAAGTCAGGCATACACATAATTTTGCTAAGTATAATCTGCTCTTTGCCAGAACATAGTTACATATTAGTTGTATACATTTTTTAAAAATGAGAAAAGTAAATAGAATCACCTAAATATATGTTTCAGTGATTTAATAAGATTTCCATTAAGATTCTGGAGGGAGAATATGATACAGGTCATTAAATATGCTGGTGTCAAACCTGTACATTTATTTCTGAGTTTCTACTATGTGACAATTAAAAGCTATTTTCTCAGAAAGGTGATCTGTTGCTAGGATTCCAGATTGGGCTAATGTAGAAAATGTTGAGCAAAATAATACAAAAGAGGTTCTATTTACACAGCATGAAATGTAGATATTCAAGCAGGGTCAGCTGACATAAAATGAAAGCTTCAAAAAACATTTTCACTTAAATATAGTTGACAAGCCATTTGAGTTCTGAAGAAAATGCCTTTAGAATTTAATCTTGACTTGAGAAAACTCAAATGTCTGCATGTTATGAATCATGAAACTACTCTTCTAAAAAAGATATATTTAAAGTTATTTCAGGTGCTCTGGAGTTTGTGATTTTTTTTTTTTTTAGAGAAGAAAATAACATTTAAATGACAGGAATTTCCAAGGCATTAATTTCAATGTTATTTTTAATATTTTCTTTATGAAACTTTTGTCATTTATTGGTGAAAATGATTTTATTCAAAGTAGATAAATCACTTTTAAAAAGAGATGCTAAACAACTACAAGATAGACGCAAATGGCAAGCTGCTTACTGATCTTTTTTAGCTTCCTGAAATTACTTTAAATGTCTTGCAGGCACTTATTGATATAGAAAGTACTTTTTGATATTCATTTTGTGCATGATATTTTATGTATCCTGATTTATTTCTCTCCTAATTAATCAAGCATAAATAATTTAAAAATGCTATTTGATTACATCTCTAGCTTTTTTCTTTTTGTATACTTTGTAGATTTCCTTTGATACACAGACATAGAAATGCATGTATCACATTTCTTTTAATTAACATCTATTGAAAGATGCTATGAAAAATACATAAAGGTAAATGTGCAAAGGAAACTTGCTCATAATTTGAAGCTTATTTCAATTGCATTGAAACACGATATGAAATCATAAAAAAATACAAGTGCATTTAATATACATTTTCATGTGGCTTAGGATTTCTATCAATTTTGTTCCCTGTTAATTATTAATAAAATCAGTACAATTTGATCTTTCATGGTCGATTTCAAGAAGCCCACTAGGTTAGATACACTATTAAAAAAATTATAAAGATTTATATTTAGTGACATCCTTGTGTGATCTACAAATCAGACAAAGCAGATGCCAGTTCTTCAGAGAGTCCATAGACAGTCAAAATGTTACAAACATTCTGAGTGCATAGTGGGGAGGCAGTGCAGCAAAGGAGAGTAAAAATGCCATGACATTTCCTTCCATGTTGCACTTGCCTTTTTCATGTTAAGGCATTTGCTTAGTTGCTAGAGATTTTTGACTGGTTTCCAGAACTTCTGTAATTATTTTATTCAGACTGTGGTTGTTTAGTTGATGTTTCTGTTTAGAAATAAAAGCCTGGAGCTTCCTGTCAACTTATTTTTTTAAATTGTACTCTAAAACAATATGGAAAGGACATAATGATTTCTCATCTTCACTGGTTACCATAAGCCTGATTTCTGGTTATATGTTCTCTTCAGGACAAAAAAAGCACTTTGGTAGAGCAAAACAATCTCTCAACATATTAATTCGCGTGGGGGAATTCATATTGCCAACATCTTTATTCTTTCCACACACAACAGGAATGCCAATTTAGTGTGATCTTTCTCTGTATATATGCAATCTCTCTAGTTACTTGGAAAATAAGTGTTCCTTCACAAGTAGAATGTTCATTGCTGTCTGTTTAGGACTGAAATAACATTTGTCTTTACTCATGTGGAGATACTTGATAAGTCACTTATATCTATCACATTCTCCACAGTCTTGAAGATTTAACACAATAGATCGATCTACTTTAGATTTCTTTTGCATTTCCTTTTTGACTGTTTCTGGTGGCAGATTAGGGAGATGTAGATAGTAGCATTAGCTCACAACATAAAATAAAGCATGCTGTAATTATGCCGTGATAGCATATTTGCAAATATTTCCTATTTATAAAGATAAATTACCAGCAAACTATTATAAGCTTCTGAACAATCACATATTTTTGTTACCATGACTGCAGTTTTACTAGCACATAGCAGATACTTTTCTATAGCAAGAATTATACTAAAACTTTGTATATTTATATACTAAACACATAGCAAGCATATGAACAAACATAAATGTATTACACGACTTTATGGTCTACTGTTCAAGAGCATGGATTCTGTCATTAGTCTTCCTGAGTTTAAATTCCAGATCTACTGTTTGCTCCTTATGTAATTTTGAACACATAATCTATCTGTACCTTATTATTTTGGGTGTAAAATGTAGATGAAAATTGCATACAGCAAAATTTTCATTAGTATTAAATTGCTTAATACCTATAAAACACATAGATGATTTCTTTTTATATTTCCTCAATAAATTTTATTCTGTATAAGCACATATAAGCATATATATATATATGATATATATAATTTGATGTCTGTGTATGTGTATATATATAATTTGTCGAAACTAAATGAAATGCCTAAGCTGAATTTCACTTACATTCAAATGTATTTCAATTCTTTCTTTAATTTCATTGGATCTCCCCGGTGGCGCAGTGGTTGAGTGTTGGGTTGCGAAGCTGCCAGCAGCCTCTGCAGTGCTGGTTTGATCTCCGGCTGCTTCCTGACCACTGGAGAAGGTTCCCACATGGTGCACAGCCTGCTGTTCCCCTCTGCCTGCTCTGCTCCCCGCTGTCCTTCTGCCTGCTCTGCTCCCCGCTCTGGCTCTGGTGAATTCTCTCACCCTCCCGCGCTTCTGACTGTACCCAGTGCTTGTATAAATAAATAAATAAATCTTAAAAAAAAAAAAAGAAAAAGAAGTTTTTTTTTTTAAAAAAAACCTTGTTTTCTGTATGAATCTTAGTTTCTATACATGATTATATACAAATATGTGCTTTCAATCAGTGAACGTAGTGCCACTAAAAGGCTGAGTTCAATGAATCATTTTAGCATAATAAATGTGTAGGATGATTATAAAAAGGGGAATATAAGTACATATTAACAATTATTTATTTATTTTTCTAAATAAATTTTATTTTTATATTCCCCATACAATTGCAACCCCCTTATTTTGACCCCAATCCCTCCCCTCCCCACCCCCCACCCGCCATAGAGTGTCTCTGGTTCATAGTTGTTTGTTGATTTTGATTTTCACTTTCTTAAAGTTATTCATTTTCCTGGTCCCTTATTTAAGTTTTCTAAATTCCTGCTATGAGTGAGACCATATTAACAATCTTTAACAGTAAAATTGATATTATCAATTGTGTTGTAATAACAAGCATACCTCAAAGATTTTCAAAAAATCCAGGAGATAAACATTAGATTTAAGGACATAGTAGTTCTTGGCACCATGGTAAAACCGTCAGACTATAATTTGAGTTATTAGACAAAATAGGCCTATATACAAATAAAATAAATGTTGCCAAAATGAAACCATGTCACAATTCAGCTCTAGCTCTAATTTGATTAAATTTGAGAGCATTCTACTGCATGTGCATTGGAAAGAGTTGATAAACTATCTTTTACATATCTGATGGTTCTACACTTTTTAAAAGAGTCAGTGAGGAACACATGGAATATGAAATAATGCCTGATTAATTTTTAAAAGTCAGTGAGGGGTAAACCAATATAAATAGGATGATATAGAAAACTATAAACTGAAATACATCAATAATAAATATCACTATATAAAGACTAATGATATAATCACAAAACAAAGATTACCAAATTATATATTTTTTAAAGATATGCTATTTATAAGATCTAAAAGAAGGCATTCTATTTGTAAATAAAATAGCGGGGTACTATACTATGTAAATCATGAAAAAGAAAAATAGGGGAAAAAAAACAAAGCTGAAATAATATTCAATGAACTAAAAGCATTTATTGCCTCTATGATCAGGAGCAAAGAAAGGATACCCAGTCTTGCCACTTCTATTCAATACAGTAGCAGAAGTTCTAACCAAAAGACTACTTCACTAAAATTATATAACTTTTCTGAAAGAATGAAAGAAGACAAAAAGACACAAAATAATGAAAGAAGACACAAAGATAGTCCATGTTCATGGATTGAAATACTTAATATTATGATGTAATACTATCCAAAGTGAGCTGTAGATTTAATATAATTCTGTAAAAATCACAATGCTGTTTTACAGAAATTTACAGAAAATTTAGAACAAAAGTTCATAGGGGGCCTCCCTGGTTGTGCAAGGGGTTAAACACCACACTATGAAGCAATCCGAAAACTCTGCAGCACAAGTTCAAACCCCTGCCGGCCAGGGAGCAACCCACATGGTGAGACAGACCTCTCCTGTCTCGCCCGCTGCTCCCCTCAGCAGTGCATTTCAGTCAGTCTACCTGTTCTGTTCCCCACTCTGTCTCTGGTGAATCCTCTCACCCCCCTGCATTTCTGGCCTGTACCCCAGCTCTTGTATGCATAAATGAATAGATCTTTAAAAAAAAGTTCATATGAGATATCTCAATGACTCCAAATAGACAAACCAATTTTTTAGTTTTTAATATTTATTTATATTTATTAATTTTATTCTATACATGAGTTATTCTATACCTGAGATACTTTGTCAAATTACCTTACAATGAATAATAATAATGTTACTGCACTCCCTAGAGTATCTAAATAAGAGCCAGGTAAACTGTCATACACAAGTATCTGGACACTCCATAGGTGAAGAATGATGGAAAGTGAACTTTTTCTGCTTCTAAAGAGGGAAGCAGCTGTCCACCTCTCCTCCTGAAATAGTCTCTTCAGAAATAGAATCTGAAAACTTGCTCCTTATTAAAATAAAATGTCTCCAGAGGCTAGATATCCCATGAATCTCAATGTTTAGAGATACCTCCAAGGTCTGATCTGCATACCAGAAGAGAAGTATTGCCTGCCTACCCTGGTCATCAACCTAATGACTTAGTTTGTGTTGTAACCATTTTATGCTTTCAGAAATATAAAGATAAATTTTATTATAATATCAGTACCAAACAGCCAGACATCTAGTTAAAGATGTAATCCTCGTGGTATATGAAGAATGTTGGGAAGGTAGGACATTTGACAGGGGTATGAGAAAATTCAGGGAGGCTTCACTTCGTGCAAAGGCACATAACATTCTAATCATACCAAGAAGTGTCTGGATATATCTGTGTCCAAAATTCAATTTCATTCATCATGATTTGAGTTTATACTTTGTGAAAATATAAGTAAAATGTAGCCTCTTCCCTTAAGTTGCAAAAGCACAAATGGTCAATTTAAAATGGTCGATTTAAAATGGTCGACTTAAAATGGTCGATTTAAAATGGTCGATTTAAAATGGTCGATTTAGGGCTTCCCTTGGTGGTGCAGGCGGTTGAGCAACGCACTGTGAAGCTGTCCGCAGCCTCTGCAATGCAGGTTCCATCCTGGCCAGCCGGCGAGGGTCCCATATGACGTAGCAGACCTCTGCTGTCGCACCCACTGCTCCACTCAGCAGAGTATTTCAGTCAGTCTGCCTGTTCTGTTCCTGTACTGTCTCTGGTGAATCCTCTCACCCTCCTGTGCATCTAGCCTGTACACTGGTTCTTGTATAAATAAATTAACAAACAAATTAATAAATAAATAAATCTTTAAAATAAAATAAAATGGTCAATTTAATATAGGTCAGTGGGACCTGAAACTTAAGTTTCAACAAAGGCTCATAATTATCATATATGCATAGCCTTACTGTTAAATAACAAGATAAGAGTCTTAACGTGGGCCTCCCTGGTGGCCCAGTGGTTGAGTGCTGGGTTGCGAAGCTGCCCGCAGCCTCTGCAGCACCGGTTCGATCCCCAGCTGCTCCCCAGCCACTGGAGGAGGGTCCCGCAAGGTACGCAGACCTCTCCTGCTGCCCGCTGCTCCCCTCAGCAGTGTACTTTGGTCCTTCTGCCTGCTCTGCTTCCTGCTCTCGCTCTGGTGAGTTCTCTTACCCTCCCTCACTTCTGACTGTACCCAGTGCTTGTATAAATAATAAATAAATAAATCTTTAAAAAAAAAAAAGACTTGACGAATGTCCTGCCTTGGAAAAAACACATGAAAGGGGACCCTCACAATTTTCTATGCACTTAGTTGACAGGTTATATACCATAGAATCCTAATAATCTTGTCTCTTCAGCAGTTTACCAAATGCATTGCCCTTAGAATATATCATTGATCTCCTTAACTACAAAGCAATCAGATGAGTCATTAATATAGTCCAGAAGAACTTGTCCAGTATCACATGATGCATTAACAATAGATCTTAAATTGAAATTCAGATCTGATTATAAAACAAGAATTCGTTTCAGAGTTGCACACAAACATTCAATAATGTTAATAATATTATAATTTAATTATTATAATAGTTGCTGTATGTTATATTTATCTCTCATTCAACTTCTTATGAAAGGAAGGTGTTAAGACTTCTAAATCAGTTTAAGAAAACGTGTAAGACTGCATTGAAGCCTCCCACGTTGCCATATCACATATATTAAATACTGCCAAATGGCAACAATAAGTAGCTTGATTGGATATGTAATAATCTAAGATGACATCACTCTTTATTCCTCTCCCTCAAATAACTGGTAACAACTGATCTTTCACTGTCTCCATCATAGTGTCTCCTTTATCAGAAGGTCATGTAGGGCCTCCCCTGGTGGCACAGCAGTTGAACGCTGGGCTGCAGAAGCTGCCCGCAGCCTCTGCAGCACTGGTTCAATCCCTGGCCACCGGAGAGGGTCCCACATGGCATGCAGACCTCTCCTGCCGCCTGCTGCTCCCCTCAGCAGTGTATTTCGTCAGTCTGCCTGTTCTGTTCCCCGCTCTGGCTCTGGTGAACTCTCTCACCCTCCTGTGCTTCTGATAGTAACCAGTGCTTGTATAAATAAATGAATAAATCTTAAAAAAAAAAAGAAGAAGGTCATATAGTTGGATATGTATAGACTTTTTGAATGGACTTCTTTCACTGAATAATGTGTATTTAAGGTCCATTTATGTATTTTCATGGCTCAATAGCTCATTTCTTGTTGGCAACAAATGATAATATGGCATTGATGAGATACATGACAATTTATCTACTCTTCTGCTAAAGGACATCTTGGTTGTTCCCAGGCTTTGACAATTATGAATAAAGTTGCTATAAACATCTTTGAGTGGACATGTTTTCAATGACTTTGGATAAATACCAAAGAGCATGTTTTTGCTAGATCAGAAGGTATGTTTGGTTTTATAAAAAATGACCACAGACTTTCAAAGCAATTGTTCCATTTTGCATTTCCTCCAACAATGAATGTAAATTCCTGTTGCTCCACACAGTTGTCAACATTTTGAACTATAGAAGTATTGGATTTTGGCAATTCTAATAGTGGTATAGTAGTAGCACTTTGCTGTTATAATTTGTGTTTTCTTGATGACTTATAATGTCAAGCATCCTTTAATATGATCATGTGTGATTTGTATATCTTTTGAGAAGTGCTGTCTGAAAAAGTTATTGGTTCATTTTTTATTTTCGAAATTATTTTTTTTCCATTGAGTTAACAATAAAGATACCCCCCTTTATCACTACTTCCTACCAACCCCTTTGTAGTAGCTTAAATTCTCCAGTCAGATTTCTAGGTTTAGACAAAACAGTCTTGAAAAAAAAAAAGAGTTCTCACTCTTCGTGATGCCAAAATGTATTAAAGAAGCTATAGTTAATCATATCGTGAATTTAGTTCAGCGTAGTTTTAATTTTTTTAAAGGAATATTTATAGAAACTTATTTGCTATATATTTACATTTCCCAAATATCTAGTGAGACATTTAAAGCTATCTGACACTGTACAAAATAGCTTTAAGTCCAGTGGGCTTTTAACACTTTTTTTTTTTTTTACAAATATTTGAATATTTCCTCCTTATTTCCATTATAGCAATTTTCACTAGGTATGATCAATTCTAATTTGTGACAATATATTCTTCTAGGCTTAGAAAAAAAGAGAACAAAGATTATTAGAAGCCTAGGCAAAAAGCATCCAGATTCAGAGACAATCTTTAAAAGTTTTTCATAATTTAACCATTTATTGACTAAGTTATGGATACATAAGTATTAAATGTTTAGAAATGTGTGAAACCTAATTTTTAACACAAATGATATATTTTAGCTGGACATTTGATTATTGTAAACAAGCAACAGTCCTTTCATTCTTCTTTTATGTATACAATTTCTGACAGTTCATGTATACTATTTAATGCTTATAACAATGTATGAGATAGAAAGGGAAGCTATTATTAAGCCCCATTATGAGATAAGGCAAGTAGTTTCATAGAGATCAAGCATTTATTAGAAAATTCTAGAATCAGTGAGAGAGGCAAAACTGAAGCTAAGAAAGATATTGTTGCTACATACTGATTAGTTTGCACCAGTCTGCAATGACATTCTTGAACAACATTCCTGAACCATATAATATTGTCCCACTGTGAAATAAGCACTGTATTTTTGTATTTACCTCTGAGGCATCTCAAAGGTTACCTTGTTTAATGATGTAACATTTATAACTCTCTTTGAATAAATGAATCATTCAAATTCAAAAAAATAAGTAAGCAAACAAGGCTAAGTGGCCAAGATTATTTTTAAAAAGAGGGAAAGCACAGTCAATCCCACACAAAGTTTACAAAAATGAGAGAACTGGAATATTTGGAAACAGTCCAAATAATAATTAAAGATAATACTAATATAGCTGTAAAAAATAATTTCTTAATAGGGTTCACAAGGGCCTTCCTGGTGGTGCAAGGGGTTAAGCACCACACTGTGAAGCAATTGGAAGCCTCTGCAGCATGAGTTTGATCCCCGGCCCACCAGGGAGCAACCCACATTGCGAAGCAGACCTCTCCTGTCTTGACCACTGCTCCCCTCCGCTGTGTATTTCAGTTCATCTGCCTGCTCTGTTCCCCACTCTGTCTCTGGTGAGTCCTCTCACCCCCCACATTTCTGGCCTGTGCCCCAGCTCTTATATGCATAAATAAATAAATAAATAAATCTTTAGGAAAAACAAATAGGATTCACAAAACCTCTGAAGCCTAATAAATTATAATTAGAAAACAATAAGTTTTCTAGGAGGCCTACTAAGTAGATTCAGGTATACATGAACTCTGTTTAAAATGTTAGAGGGCCTCCCCGGTGGCTCAAGAGGTTAAGCACCGCACTGTGAAACTATCCACAGCCTCTGCAACACCAGTTCGATATCCAGCGGGCCAGAGAGATACTCATATAGCACAGCAGACCTCTCTTGTCTCCCCCTCTGCTCCCCTTAGCAGTGTATTTTCAGTCAGTCTACCTGTTCTGTTCCCCACTCTATCTCTGGTGAATCTTCTCACTCCCTGAACCTCTGGCCTATACCCCAGTTCTGTATGCATAAATAAATAAATCTTAAAAGAAATGTTTGGATAAATGAGATGTGAAGGGGTTAGAACAGTGTCTGATTTTCAAGAATGCAATGGAATTCTTTCATGAGAAAATCATAAATTGCAATACATATAAGGAAAATAAAAGTATATTTTCAAATAGGAAATTCAGGGGGCTTCCCCAGTTGCACAGCGGGTTGAACACAGCAATGTGAAGCTGTCTGCAGCCTCTGCAGCATGGGCTCGATTCCCAGCCAGCCAGGGAGCTACCCACATGGGGCAGCAGACCTCTCCTGTCATGCCCGCTGTTCCCCTCAGCAGTGCTTTGGGTCTGTCTGCCTGTTCTGCTCCCTACTCTGTCTCTAGTGAATCCTCTTACCCTCCCGCACCTCTGGCCTGTACCCCAGCTATTGTATAAATAAAAAATAAAATCTTAAAAAAAAAAACTAGGGAATTTAAAAAAAAAAGTTATGTAACACTTTACTTAAAAATGTGACTATATTTTAATCAGAACTGTATTTCCTGTCCTGAAATCTCTGAGTAATGTCACAAATAGAATTATTTCTTAAGCTCTTGGTTGTTCCATTTCATCTTGAAGAAGCAAAGTCAGGACATATGCAGATTTAGGGAGTTGCTTTAGATTCATTAAAATAAATTCATTGTAACATTATTTTAGAAAGTGTCCCTTTCCTCATTGAGAACATCTTGTTCTAGGTTAAGTGATAAATCTGTGATCTTGGGAGATAGCATGGTAGATAAAGGGTTATATTCTTTACTAACTTGAAAAGTTTCATTCTCTATTTTCAGACCTTTACAGGGCAAATTCATATTGCTATTTGTGCTGACATAACTCTCTAAGAAATGATCCACTTTTCCCATCAAAATAGAGTAGATGATTCAGACTTATTAAAAAAGTTGTTATGAAAGAAATGGTGATGCAGATTAATTTCCTACCATTCAGTGCTTTAGAAACTTTAAAACATTCATTATTGCCATGTTTATGTGCTTGTGCAGTTCAGTAAAATGACAGCAACATTTTATCTCAAGCAGTTAGAGAAGAATGCATTTTAAAATACATTTATTGGGCATTTTGCTGAAAATACAGGGTCATAATAATGCATACAACAGCATTATCATAAATAGTAGCTATAATAAACAACTGTTAAAAAGATTTTATGGAAAATAATAGCCAAAAAACAGCTTTCTCTGACACACTAGGATGTATACTTTAAAAGTGTTTGAGCTTCCCTTCTCCTATAGTTAATGGAATGTTTGTCTTTAACCTCACACACAAAAAAAGTTAATAAAGAATTGTCACTATGTTTTTTGTGTCATATATTCATATATTTTGACAGCTTAATTTCATAAGCAGTGCCTACACAAGCAAAATGAACATAAGAAACTAAAGAAATTACCTAGTGTAAAACATATACTGCTTTTTCCTTAATTGCTGAGGTTTCCCATGTACAGAAGTATAAGAATTTAAATTTTTGCTAGATAGTAAATGAATTTGTCACTTCCTGTATGGATAGTGAGAATGAGATATATTTTAATATGCTAACAACACCATGGAATTAAACTTGAATATTTGATCTGTAATCTGCTATGAATCATAGTTTATTTTTTTTGAGAAGACAAAGCACTTAGAATAATGTGTTTAAATTGAATGATTTTCTAAATAAATGGGATTGAATAAATAAAGTTCGGTATGTTAGCAAATGTGAATATTTTGTTCCCAATTTTTATCTGCATTACTTATAAAAGAGGCAAGAGGTTTTATAGGCAAGAGATATTAACCTCACTCACTCTAAAGGGCAATCAGACAAGCCCAAGGTTTTAGAATAGGAGAAGGGCACATACTTCACAGCTCCCCTGAGATTTACAGCACATAAAATAGACTTTTATGATCCTAGATGAGATTGTGCTTTATTTCTGGACATATCCATTTTTTATGGTCATTAAAAGTTATTGAGTTAACTGCTCATTATATGGTGTAATATTCACTCTTCCTTTTCTTCTACATTTAAGGGAGCTGATGTAGTTAAGCTAAAATAAGAATTTTTCCAAAACTTTGAAAATGAATCAAATGTGACCTAAGGTGTTTGGGATTGCAGAAAGGTTTTGTTGACTTGATTGTTATTCTTCATTTGCATACAATGCAAATATATTTTCCCAATTAACAACTTAGATCTTTATTCATTTTGATGCTGTCTTTGCAGAAGGTTTCAATAGATTTCACACATTTTATGCTTTATTTTAGTGAAAATTTTGTAATTTCTATTAAGTTCCTTTTTCTCTGATGTCATTGGCAAATGCTACTACTTACTTCCAAAATATTTAAGGAATATTTTTCTTTTTTATTGTATTCTAATTTAATTTCATTGTAGTAAAAAAAAATTCTCTTTATTATTTTAAACCTTCAAATTTTATTTATTTTTTTTTTAAAGATTTATTTATTTATTTTTACAAACACTGGGTACAGTCAGAAGCGGGGGAGGGTGAGAGAATTCACAAGAGCCAGAGCAGACAGAAGGACCGAAGCACACTGCTGAGGGGAGCAGCGGGCGGCAGGAGAGGTCTGCGCGCCATGTGGGACCCTCCTCCGGGGGCCGGGGAACAGCCGGGGATCGAACTGGCGCTGAGGCTGCGGGCAGCTTCGCAACCCAGCGCTCAACCACTGCGCCACCAGGGAGGCCCCTTCAAATTTTATTGATGTGTTCTTTAAGTCTCAGTATATGGACAATTTTTTAAAAGATATATGTGTATAACAAAACACATGCATAATCTGCAGTTGTCTGTATGCATCTAGCGTTTATTTTATTTATTATTAATTTTCTTATTTTATTTTTTTCATTTCCATATGTTTTATTTTTATTATTTTTTAATTTAAATTTTATTTTTATATTCCCCATACAATTACAATCCCCTTATTTTGACCCCAAGCCCTCCTTTCCCTGCCCCCCCATCCCTCACAGATGGTCTCTGGTTCATAGTTGTTTGTTGATTTTGATATTTTCTTTCTTATAGTTATTCTTTTTCTGGTCCCTTATTTAAGTTTTCTAGATTCCTGCTATGAGTGAGACCATCCGGTATTTTTCTTTTTCTTTCTGGCTTATTTCGCTGAGCATGATCCCTTCCAGCACCATCCATGATGCTGCAAATTGCATGTGCTTCTCTTTTTTGAATGCTGAGTAATATTCCATGGTGTATATGTACCACATCTTCTTGATCCAGTCATCTATTTTTGGGCATTTGGGTTGTTTCCAAAGCTTAGCTATTGTAAATAGTGCTGCTATAAACATAGGGGTGCAGGTGTTCTTTGGACTTGATGTTTCTGTGTCCTTTGGGTAAATACCTAGGAGTGGAATTGCTGGATCATATGGAAGCTCTATGTTTAGTAGGTCCAGAAATCTCCACACAGCTCTCCATAGTGGTTGGACCAGTTTGCACTCCCACCAACAGTGCAGAAGAGTTCCTTTTTCTCCACAACCTCGCCAACATTTGTTGTTGCTAGTTTTTTTAATATGTGCCATTCTCACTGGTGTTAGATGGTATCTCATGGTAGTTTTGATTTGCATTTCCCTGATTACGAGTGATGTTGAACATTTTTTCATATGCTTGTTGGCCATTTGTATTTCCTCTACAGAGAAGTTTCTTTTCACCTCTTCTGCTCAATTTTTGACTGGATTATTTTCTTTGTTTTTGTTGAATCTCATCAGCTCTTTGTAGATTTTTGTGATCAGTCCTTTAGTCCTTTATCATTAGTGTTGGGTGCAAAAATGTTCTCCCAGTCGGTGGGGTTTCTCTTTGTTTTGGTTATTGTCTCTTTTGCTGTGCAGAAGCTCTTTAATTTGATGCAGTCCCAGCTGTTTATCTTTGCCTTCACTATCATTGCTTTGGGTAATGTGTCTGTAAAGATGTCTTTGATGTGCATATCATGTAGTGTTTCACCTATATTTCCTTCTATGTATTTTATAGTTTCAGGTCCTATGTCTAGTTCTTTAATCCATTTTGAGTTGGTTTTTGTGCATGGTGTTAGGTAATAGTCAAGCTTCATTCTTTTGCATGTCGTGACCCAGTTTTCCCAGCACCATTTATTGAACAAACTTTCTTTGCTCCAATGCATATTTTTTGCTCCTTTGTCAAAGATTAGTTGATCATAAATCTTTGGGTTTATTTCTGGATTTTCTATTCCATTCCATTGGTCTGTGTGTCTGTTCTTGTTCCAATACCATGCAGTTTTGACGATTATGGCTTTTTAGTATAGTTTGAAATCTGGGAGTGTGATGCCTCCATTCCCTTCTTTTCTCTTCAGGAGAGCTTTGACTATTTGGGGTTTTTGGTGATTCCATATGAATTTCATTAATAATTGTTCTATTTCTTTGAAGAA
This sequence comes from Talpa europaea, assembly GCF_964194135.1. Lineage (NCBI taxonomy): Eukaryota > Metazoa > Chordata > Mammalia > Eulipotyphla > Talpidae > Talpa > Talpa europaea. The sequence continues at coordinate 65,712,243 of NC_140075.1, read as the reverse complement.
TGACATTGAAATTTTGATTGGAATAGCATTGAATCTGTATATTGCTTTTGGTAGGATGGCCATTTTAATAATGTTTATTCTTCCAATCCATGAGCAGGGGATGTCTTTCCATTTCTTTGTGTCTTCTTCTACTTCTTTTAACAGTGTTTTATAGTTTTCTTTGTATAGGTCCTTTACCTCTTTTGTTAGATTTATTCCCAAGTATTTGATTTTTTTTTGTTTTGATAATAAAAGGGATGTTTTTTTCTTATTTCTTCTTATTCAGATTTATTGTTTGTGTATGGGAAGGCTACTGACTTTTGCATGTTGATTTTGTATCCTGCCACTTTACTGAACTGATTGATGAGTTGAATTAGTTTTTCTGTGGAGTTTTTGGGATTCTCTATGTATATTACCATATTTTCACTTCTTTTCCTATTTGGATTCATTGTATGTCTTTCTCTTGTCTTATTGCTCTGGCTAGGACTTCCAGTATTATATTGAAAAGCAGTGGTGAGAGTAGACATCCTTGTCTTGTTCCAGATGTTAATGGAAATTAAGATTTCAGCTTTTCACCATTGAGAATGATACTGGCTGTTGGCTTGTTTATATATGACCTTTATTATGTTGAGGTATGTTCCTTGTATCCCAAGAATTTCAAGGGCTTTTATCATGAATGGGTGTTGCACTTTGTTGAAAGCTTTCTCGGCATCTATTGATATTATCATTTGGTTTTTATATTTCTTTTTGTTGATGTGTTGGATAACGTTGATTGATTTTTGGATGTTGAACCCTCCTTGTGTCCCTGGAATGAATCCTACTTGGTCATGGTAAATTATCTTATGGATACATTGTTGGATTCTGATAGCTAAAATTTTATTGAGGATTTTTGCATCAGTGTTCATTAGGGAGATTGACCTGTAGTTTTCTTTTTTTGTGTTGTCCTTGTTCGGTTTTGGTATTAGTGTAATGTTGGCTTCATAGAACGTGTTTGGTATTATCCCTTCCTTCTCAATTTTTTGGAAGAGTTTGTGAAGGATAGGCACTAATTCGTTTCTGAACATTTGGTAGAATTCATTTGTATATCCATCAGGTCCTGGGCTTTTGTTTTGGGAAGGTTTTTGATTACCATTTCAATTTTGCTGCTTGTAATTGGTCTAAGTGTTCTATTTCTTCTTTATCTAGCTTTGGGTGATTGTAGAGTTGTAGGAATTTGTCCATCTCCTCTAGATTGTTGAACTTGTTTCCACATATAACTGTTCATAGTAGTTTCTGATTATTCTTTTGATTTCTGCTGTGTCTGTTGTGATTATTCCTCTTTCATTTGTGACCTTGTTTATTTGTGCTTTCTCCTGTTTTTCCTTTGTGAGCCTGGCTAGGGGTTTGTCTATTTTATTTATTTTTTCGAAGAACCAGCTCTTGGTTTCATTGATCTTTTGGATTGTTTTTTTAGTTTCAATTTCATTTATTTCTGCTTTGGTTTTTATTATTTCTTTTCTTCTACTGGTTTTGGGGTTTTTTGTTGTTCTTTCTATAGTTCTTTGAGCTTCAAGATTAGATTGTTTCTTTGAGTTCTTTCTTGTTTCTTGTTGTGAGCCTCTATTGCTATATATTTTCCTCTTATTTCTGTTTTTGCTACATCCCATACATTTAGGAAATTGGTGTCCTCCTTGTCATTCAATTCAAAGAATTTTTTAATTTCTTCTTTGATCTCCTCATTAGTCCAGTGGTCTTCCAGTAGTGTGGGTTTCAATCTCCATGAGGTAGGGGAGTTCCTTGCCTTCTTTTTATGGTTTATTTCTAGTTTGATGCCTTCATGGTCAGAAAAGATGGTTGGTATGATTTCAATCTCGGTGTATCTGTTGATGTTTGTCTTGTGTCCCAGTATGTGATCGATCCTGGAGAATGATCTGTGTGTGCTTGAGAAAAATATGTACTCAGATTTTTTTGGATTAGTGTTCTATAGATGTCTGTTAAGCCCAAGCACTCTAGATCCTTATTTAGAGGTTTAGTGTCTTTACTTATTTTTTGTCTGCCAGATTCAAGCAGTCTTTGCTGAAGAAAGTTCCCTATTCTAAAATGGCAATTCGGATACAGGCACACTCTTCTGTGCACCTGGTCTGCCCCGGCCTTGGGTGCACGCTCCCCCTCTGGGTTCGGACTGCTGGCCAGAAGGGGCCTGGCCTGGGTGAACTTCCCAGCTCACCTCTGGCTCCTCTGGGAGATTTCTGCCAGTTTCAAGCAGTCTTTATTGAAGAAAGGTCCCTGTTTTAAAAAGGTGATGTGGGTACGCACTCCCTTGCGCACCAGGTCTGCCCCGGCCTTGGGTGCACACTCCCCCTCTGGGCTCGGACTGCTAGTCAGAAGGGGCCTGGCTTGGGCGAACTTCCCAGCTCACCTCTGACTCCTCTAATAGCCTTCTGCTGGTTTCAAGCAGTCTTTACTGAAGAAAGGTCCCTATTCTATCTAGAGTTTATTTTTTAATCGGGTTGTTCATATTTCTTATACTACAACTCATTGTCTGTTCATTCTCTCTCAATCTTTTAGACAGGTGTGTCACAATACCCTGCTATGATTGTGGGTATAGCTATCATTCTTTTAATTATCTTATTTTTTTTCCTATATATATTTTGTAGCTATATCATTACTTAGGTGTGAATTTGGAAAGTATGTATCCTTTGAATTGACGAGTTATTTGAGAATTCTATTTTATTCTGGTTTTTAATCTAAGTACCTGCAAAATAATAGTAAATATGGTTTGTTTTACCTGGTAAAAACCTTAGATCTCTTTCATTAAACACTATTATGACACTGAACAATATTAAACAAATCAGGTGACAAAGGCATTGAAATTTATGACTCATGTCTCCTGAAGCAACTTATTCAAATTTCCTAAAAAGTATTTGTGAAGACTCAAAAATAAGTAAGCAATCTCAGAAATTTTTTAAAACTTAATTTCCCTTGGGATAAAAGTTTAAGTTACAGAAAATTACTTAATTCAACATTCAAAAATTTATTTTAAATTACAAGAAACCCATTATTACTTTTCATACTTTATGATGCCAAACTATTTTGAGAATATTTGTAGGTTAGGACTAACATAACCAACAATAAGGAAAAAAATGTAAAGAGTTAAGTTTGTTTTCTGAAACAACTTTAGAAAAATTAAATGAAGCTGAAATAATAGGGAGAAAAATGACATTGAAAAGTCTAATTTCCAATGTTATTTCCTGATGGAAACAAACATGTAACTAATATGAATTTAATGAAAAATACTTAGCAATCAAATAAACTTAGTGTAATAAAGTTTTTTAACATCTCCTATAAAAGCTAGCACTTCCTGGTAACATTCTTAGAGACATTAGGAAATATAACTTAAAAGGAAGCTTGCTTGGATTGCAAATATTTGAAGAGTGAAATAATGTCTGTATTCTGTCAATGTCTGCAACTCATGTATGTATTTTTAAGTACTTAGCAGAACTGTTCACTCTTTGCAGAATTATCTTATACTAAATTGTAGATGACTTCTCATGGGTGAATTAGAGCAAATATAATTCCAGTTATATAAAAGGTTTATTGATATCAACTAAATTATAAAAATATAAGGAAAGTATATGTGCTTCCCTAAATTTTTAAAGATGATGAAGTTATAGCCATCACAGGCCATTTTATGTTTCAGATTTTCTAATGAATTACAAATGATTTTATAAAATCAGTATTTTATACTGTCGTTTGAAAGCTAAGAGACGTCAGGTCAGGTACTTAACTAGAATTTATAAACACAGTTATCTTATTCACATATCATAATGTTTATTTGGCTGCTAAAAACATTGTTCAGAATTGTTAGACAACAAGCAGATAACAAACCAGAATTCAAAACCAGTTCTGATTCTAAATGCTGTCCTCTGTAGGCTTTTTGTTTTTGTTCTGTCTTCAATATACTCAAATGAGGGTTTGTGCAGTTCTATTAGAGGGTAGACATTAGTGAAATACCGAGGGGGAGGGAACGGCAGTCCTGAGTTCACTTTAATCAAAGCTAGGAGATACATTTTACAGATTATCGAAGAATATAAAGAAACATGCTTCCCATCAAACCAGTGTCCAAGGAAGACATTCATTCTGAACCTTAGACTATACTAGATATAGAAGATGTGTTTTGAGAGAGCATTTGACATGTATCTTTGTTTTGTAAAACAAAATGAAGAAAACATCTCATGAATGTTTCTATTTAAAGACAGGTGCAATGTGAGGGTATTATGTAGGCAGCCTGAGAGACACTTGATAATTTCCATGAATAATTAGTTTTCATAACCCATCACAAACAGGATAATAGTTAGAACTAATCATTTTGACATCTCTAAGTTGAAAAGAAAGCAGAAAGGAAATGAAGCACCAGCATAAACACCCTCACAACCTGTGTCTCTAGCACAATGAAGAGAAAAAGAAAATACACAAAATATTGAATGAACAGGTTGTCTAAGCACAATACAACAGTTTTTCAACCAAGTCCTTATTTACAAATTAATATTTATGTATCACACCAGAAAAAGTCTTGAAGTGGGGAATAGTGAGAAACAATAGCAGGTAGCAATGGAGAAAAGGTGGGCTAGAAACATCTTATATGCCTCACTAATAATACAGCAAAGTCTTGGTGCTTCTATGCCAAATTATGCAAATGTTCCAAAAGGAAGTCTATTTCTCTAGGAAAGTAAATCTTCCTCCTGAAAAGATGGCACAAACCCTTAGATCAAGGCTTGAGTTCAATTTAGATGTAGGAACAAGTGTTCCAGTGTTTTACTTAAAGTTGTATACCTTTTGAGGCTGCCTACACAGAGTAGAGAAAAAGTGAACATATTTCAAAACTCAACCCTCAAGCTATAGTTCGATGTGAAAAAGGGAAGACAAATCTTTCTAGAATACATTAGAGTGAATGAACTGCCCTTCTTAAGTCCAAGAAGGCTCAATATCAGAAAATATGAAATTTTACAATAAGAAGACAGGCACTAAAAAACATAAAAGAACACACAAGAAGTGGGTTCGTAATTCATTAGGCAGTGGCTGAGACATAAATTTGGAACCCTTTACTCTTAATCTCCTTAATTTGATAGCTCATTTACCTTCCTAACTATATTCTCTTGGGGAGTAAGTAGAAGTTTCTTACTATACTAGCCACGATTAGAAGCAGTGAGTGAGAAAATATTTAACCTAGTGGTGTGAATAAAGCCAGATGCAGAGAAACTTTACTTAAGAAAATTCTTTATGCAAATTAAATGCATATTCTTATGATTTGATATCATACCTCATAAATGAAATGTAACTTGTGGGAAATAAAAATGATGAGTATTACTTAGAGAAAACTAATATTTTAACCATCAGGATTATTCTTATTCACTTATGGAATGAATTTGCCAATAAGAACAGTGTGGAAGAAGAGGTTTATCTTTAGTCTTCTTTACCTTTCAGTTTTCTATTCTATTTTTTTTTTTTCATTTTTTGCTTCCAGGATCCATTTTTTCCTCCCAATCACCTTCCCAGGCATCTTTAGTCTATCAGTATCTTTGAATTTCCTAAAACCATATCCTATAACACAAATCCTGGCATTAAAGTTACTTTACACTCTAGAAAAAACTTTACACTCTAGAAAAACAAGTAGAGTCAGATTAGAGAAATGCAGGGTTTGTAGAAAGACCTGGAAAGTTCTATTCATTTCCACTTTTTTTTTAATATCCTCTTGAGCAAGTCACTTAAAATCCATTAGTCTCATTTTTTTTTCATGTATAAAATGCAACTATCTAAACATTTTGAGGTTTTTGTTATAAAGAAATTCCTGGAAGAGTAGAAATTTGATTAAATTGCAAATATTAAGAAAAAATGAACACCATATTTCTCCTCTAAATCTCCTTCCCAGAAGTACCAAAGAGCAACTCAGACTGCAGAAGTATGAGAACTCTGAGCCCACATGTCTTCAATTATGTACTAAGTATGGCCATTTAACTCTATCTCTAGTTAAGTTCTTTGTAACTCCCCTCTCAGGAAGTCCAGGTCATGGCATACTGGAACTTGCAATCCAAGTTGCATATAATGGGAGCAAGGAAAATGGCACCTCCCCTAGACAGATGTACATCTGTAAAATAACATTAATCATTAGGTTGTCTTATCTGGAAAATGAAGAGAAAAATCTGATAATGTCTCTACAACATCATAATTCTATGCAATAAAATTCCAAAAAAAGAAAGGTAGAAAACAATAAGTTTTTCAAATGGTGGATATCAGGAATTTGCAGCAGACTATAAGGAAAATTTTTTGTCCTAGATTCCTTCACCTATTCCTCTGTAGTATGAGGAAATGTCCAATTATCATCTTAATTCAAACCATATAGCCCATTATGTAATAGATATATATATATATACACACACACACATATATATATTAAAGAATGCATATTACAGTTGCAGGATTTAAGAACTCACCATGTAATAATCAGGTGATTACATAGTGAATTTTAGAGGGATTTGGTTCAATATGTGTAGTAGTCAAGTATTTTAAAATACTATGCTATATGACTGCTTGCTTTGTTTGCCAAAAAAAAAGCTTTATCAATGAAAGAACTGTGTGAAGAATCCCTTGTTTTATAAAGTCAAAGTAAATTAAATTTTCATGAGCAGGGGCCTCCCCGGTGGCGCAGCGGTTGAGCGCTGGGTTGCGAAGCTGCCCGCGGCCTCTGCAGCACCGGTTCGATCCCTGGCTGCTCCCCGGCCACCGGAGGAGGGTCCCACATGGCGCGCAGACCTCTCCTGCCGCCCGCTGCTCCCCTCAGCAGTGTACTTCGGTCCTTCTGCCTGCTCTGCTCCCCGCTCTGGCTCTGGTGAATTCTCTCACCCTCCCGCGCTTCTGACTGTACCCAGTGCATGTATAAACAAAAACAAACAAACAAACCAGCAAACAAATAAATAAAGCATGCCTCTATAAAAAAAAAAAAAATTTCATGAGCATTTGAGAGAGAAATGCCCAAATGACACCTAAACTGTTAATCCAACTTATTTAGCTGGCATGGGATGAGGGTGCTGCATAGAAAGTTTAATCAGTTACCAACTAATTATCTTACTAATAGTTAATACTGTCTATAGATTAATCCCAAACCTACAAATTAACATATAATTTGTCAGAAAACTATAATAAATGCACAAAGTAATAGCAAAAAAAAAAGTGTAACTGTAATTTATGACAAAATGTCAGTAAAAGAATACAAACTTGGAAATAAAGTCTCATTCCTCACTTATTTTTCTTCTTTTTTGATCAAAAATAACTCCAACATCTGGAAATTCATCATTTAGGATAACTGACACTCATTGACATGTAACCTTTGAAGTTAATTTGTGGTGAAACTATCTCAAAAGTCAAGCAATCCAGCTCTTTAATCTAGCTACTTTATAATCCTTTCATTTTCTTTGCTCTAAAATGTGCTGATAAAGCTGACTTTATGTAAATGATACTAATTTCTATAATCAAAGAAATGTTTCTATGTCAGCCAACTGTTCTGTTCTAATACACACACATACACATTTTAAGAAATGAGACTAATCAAAGATATGTACATATATATATATATATTCATGTCCTAGATTGGCTTCATATTCCATAGAATGACTGTTGTCGCATAACCTGCTATCTGAGGGGAGGAACACCTATTGGTTTCTTCCACAGCTAAGAGGGAAAAAAAGCCCCTCCTTCCAATGTTTGTCATTTAAGTCCCAACTGTGCTGTAGCCTTTAACTGTGTAAGACAGCAAGACAGCACATTTTGTAGATTAAACCAATAAACTTGCAAACATAAAAGAAACAAATCTCATAATTGTGGATTTCAATTAAAGGAAGGGGGATCAAAGCAAACATTCTGCTTGAAATTACACAGCTGCTATCTATACAAAATGAGAAAAACGTCTAGAGCCAGCCATAATTTTGCAGAGGGAAAAAAACATGCTGCAAACCCTGCAGTAGGACAGATTGTCTATGCTCCTCACGTCCCAATCAGTAATACAGAAATATTGAGTAATAAATTCCCTGCCTCTCTCGATCTGAAAGGCTCCCACCATCTGTGAAAGACAATTTGTAACAGCCTCAATATTAAGATTCAGTAAACAGACAATCACTCCCATTGTGCCAAGCAGTGGCTACATTTGGAGAAAAGCATAAAGCAAAACAATTAGTAACACCAAGACCCCTCTATTACAAATTACCCAGCCACCAAAACAACTAGTTTCAATTGCAGAGTTTCCTGTCAACTGGAGAGGAATGCAGGATATTGTGCAGATCTGGCTACCTCTGTGGCCTGTGTGTAGGCCTCATCCTAATGTGTTGAATTATTATTGATGGCTGAGGCAGTTCTGCTCTGTTGGTGAACCAATAATGTCAAGGCAGTACCTGCAAGATTAATTATAGGAGAGAATAGGCTGACGTTTCCCGGGACTGAGACATTAATATAGACTGAGCATTAGTTTCAGGGGACTCAACAGACAGCTGAACAAACGCCTCAAACAATGTGATCCACACTAAATCCTGGCAGCTGTACCTTAGCAGCACTTGGAAGTTTAGAACAATTGTTTTTAACTGTGAGACACAAAGCATTATGTATAATAATAAAAAAAAATCTGAAAATAAAAATTGACAGTGCTACCTGAGTTACAAATTCAACATGAGCTATACAGATTGCATAAATAGATGGCACTATTTTGCCACAAAGAACAGTTGGTACCACCTTTGTCCTTGGAACATATGAAAGCGTGCTTCCCTTTTATTGTATTTTCTGTGAATTTTAAGTAGAATGACAATTCCTCCTGGTATCCTTGAGTGGTTATTAAAAGCATACACATTTTACTTTTAAACTTCCCTAGTTTATATGATATGGTCACTCTAGTTATAAGGCATATGGAGTTTGAAACTTTTTCTCTCAGTGGCTAAAGCCATCTTTTATGTAAATTATTTGCTCATAGCATTTATATATCTTCATATACTGAAAGTAAATTAATAAAGAGAATCTGATGTGTGCAATTAAATAGAATGAAATACTACATTTTAACCTCAGTGAAATTCAATTCAAGGCTTCTACTGGATTTTGTCAAATTAAGAGTTCTATGATATACAATATATCACATGTGTATATGCATATAGGTCCCTACATACAACACATATATTTATGTAGCTCTTAAATTTATGCCAGAAATTTGTACAAAGACTTTATATATATGATTCTCTTAATGTTTACCAAATTATATATATTTTGTTTCTATTACTATTTCATTAATATTTACAGCTGAGGAAAAATGAGGTACAGATATATTAAGTATCATAGGTAAATAATATTCAAACCCAAAACCTCTCTGGTCTCACTGTTTAGTGTCTACCCAGTAGGCTTGCTGTCTGTAATAACACGTGTGTTTTCATCTGGAGTACACAAAAGAAATCTACAGTCATGGTAACAAAACTACATGATGGCCAGAAACATATACCCATGTGTTGCTAAATTTATCATTGTAACTGGGATGCTTTACTTTATATTCTAATGCAGGATAACTATCCAGAAATACTGTATCTTTTAAACTAATGCTACTCCACATTCTCCCTATTCTCTCCCAAGCAGTAATGATAAGGTAATGAAAAGGATATCCAACATAGATTTGATCACTAGTGTTAACTTCATTACCGTGGAGGGTATGACAGAAGTGCTTATCAGACATCTCTGCATGACTAAAGGCAAATGTCATTGTCAGTCCTATATAGACAGGGCGGAACGGTTCTTGTGAAAGGCCATTACTTCCATGTAACTCTCTCTCTCTCTGTGTGTGTGTGTGTGTAGATCATTTAACAATAGCACTCCTGTTGAGAGTGGCTGAAAAGAAAATTCAACCACTTGAAATAGTTAATCTACAATGTAAAGCCATCGGGTTAACATAATTTCTAAAACATAAAACATTTGTGTTATTTTTTGGCATGAGGAAAACAACAGAAACATGCCTTCTGCTCACCAGAGATGATGAGGAAGAAGGATGTGCATGTGTCCATGTATTCTTCCCCGGTGTCTTAGAGCACGGGTAAAAGAGTAAATTCAGCCATTCAGTAAATGGCTTAGTAAGAAGCACTACCTCCTTTAATATTCCAGAGTTCAACATGCCTACAGAGAATACAGAAATCAATTGATAAAACTTTCATTGCACTCCATCCAAAATATACTGCTCTGTAATTAAGTATACATTTTTGCAGGGACAGATCAATACTGAGTTAGAAAAGTATACCTATAGTTTTGTTGACAATATAAACAATAAACATAAAAATAAATCCGTAATTTAGAGAACTGTTCATTCCTTCGTTTTTGCTGGTGAGACCATTAAGGAATTTCCTCTTTGTAATTTTGTGACATTGCTGACTCCTCATACTTCCTGGATTACCCTAAGTACGTTGCTGAAATCTTTAGATTCAGTATCTAAAAGCTGAGGCAATTTTCTTAGTCTTGTAAAGAAAGACGCTTTAGCTAAATCATCTGGTAAATATATTAACATGTGACCTTTTGAAAAATATATACAGAAGTACTTCAGAAGATATTATTAGTTTTGCTAGGTGGGTGATTTGGAAATTTACTTTTCACAGTTCTGGAGACTAGAAGTCCAAGATGAAGGTTGTAGTGGTGTAGTTTCTCCTGAGGCTTCTATCCTGCCTTATAGATGGATGTCTCCTTGCTGTGTTCTCAAACTGCCTGTTCTGATTATGCACATACTTGTGTTTCCTTGTGTGCTCAAATTTCCTCCTCTTATATTATTAGATTAGAGTCCATTCAAGCCCCTAATTTAACTTAATCAGCTTTTTTTTTTTTTCATTTTAACTAAGGTGCTATCTCCAAACATAGTTACATTCTGAGATTCTGAAGCTTAGGGTTTCTGTATATGGATTTTTGAAAAACATGATTTTTCTGGTGCATCTAAATTGCTTACTGTAAAAAAAAAAAGTGGTACATCATTTTAGAAAATTTCATATAGGGTAGATAATTTTCATACTATAAAATGGAACTCTTTCATAACTCTCATAGCTGCTTTACATATAAGGGGACTTTGCTGAGGATGAATATGTTAACTCTATATCAGACACCATAATTCAAAGAGGAAGGGCAAGAGGAGTGTTGGTAGTGGTGGATTTTTCCATGTCTCTCATGCGTCTCACATTATCCATGCCTTTGAAATTATTGGTAGAAATTTGGGATTCTAGCAACATGATGGCAGAGTGAAAACAGAGGTCTCATCTCCTTCATAGAATCACAACTAAATTGCAGCAGAACAAAGTCAATGACCCTTGTAAGATAAACAGATGACTCTGTATACACCAGGAGCAATGGTCTATCAGGATGGAGTAGGAAAAAATACAATTGAACTGTGTTGACACTGGTAGCTAAGCAGCATAATCATGAGAGTGGGGGGCAGCTGTCATACAGAGCCCTACTATAGATGTTGACACAGGGACACATATCCACATTAGGGACTTTGCGAACCCATCACTCCTTGGAGAAGGGGGGTGCGCAGAGTTGCTTCAAGGACAGAGTGCACACTAAAGCAGTTGAGGTGCAGAGTAGGTTACAGATTTGAGCTCAATACTCTCAATATAGAACAGGGGGACCCTAAACCAGCAGAGAAAACGAAATCAGATCACCTGTGATTCCTCATAGAAAAGTTCCACAGGTGTGATATTCAAATATTTGAAACACCTACTATACCAATCCAGATCCAAAACTGAGGCAACTGAATGCTTACACAGCCTAGAGGATGAAGCTAGCTTCAGATTATTTAAGAGAGTTAGGACAAGGAGTTGTCTAGGGGAAAGGATCACTGTTGATCCCCACCACACAACTCTGGTAACTTCTTACAATAGGAAGTTTGAATCCTTCATGTTCACTGGACACAATATTTGTACCCAACTGCCCCAGAAACTTTCTACCTATTACCAATTACCCTTTGTCAGTACCAGTTATTTTGTCATCTGAACATGTGTAAAGGCAGCTGTCTGAAAGTTTATCCCTCTTACAACCCATACAAACTGAAAATGAAGTAATAGAATATATATCACAACTACTGGAGGGAAAAAAAAAAAGAGAGAGAAATACCAATCTAGCAGAACTTTAAATCTCAAGAAGAGTTCAAGGTAATAGCTATAACAATGGTTGCTGTATTTAAAAATTTAGACAATCTAAAACAGGAACAGAACACACACAAAAATAAATCAGACTATTACAATTAGAACTAATGGATCTAAAAGTAATGTAACAGAAATTAAAAAAAAAAATACAACAGAGGGTCTCATTAGCAGATAAACAGAAGTAATAAAATTAGTGAATTGGGAAACACAATGTCAGAGAATTCACAAGCAAAATGACAACAACAACAAAGAATAAAAAAATGAAAATTATGTAAGAGCCCTCACAATAACCTGAAAACATAAGAACTGTTATGGAAGCAAGAAGATAAGAGAAAGAGAAAGGCATAGAAAATTATTTAAAGAAATAACTGAGAACTATCTCAACCTAGGAAATGAAACACATTCTTGATCCAAGAGGCCCAAAGAATTCCCAACTAAATAGTACCAAACAGACTCACACCAAGACACATTAAAAATAAACTATTTAAAGTCAGTTACAAGGACAGAATATTAAAAACATCGAGAAAAAAATATTAGTAAGGGACCACCAGTCAGACTGTCAGTGACTTTTCAGTAGAAATATTTCAAGCACAAAGGGATTAGCAAGAGATATTTAACGTACTTAAAGAGAATGATTCACAACCTAGTATCATTTACCCTGCAAGATTAACTTTCAAGACAGAAGAAGGGTATAGTGCTTCCTTCCCTGTAAAGCAAAAACTAAAAAAAATTATCAACACCAGCATGGACATGGAAGAAGTCTTAAAGAAGTCTTTAAAAAACATAATGAATGTAATGAATACCAATGTAACAAACACCTAAATTATATAGCAGAGAGGATAGTGACAATGTGGCTCATCAAAATGAGTTTGAGACCACAGAGTACAATGGTCCACACAAATATGTGGGGAGAATAAATATACAACCAAAATGACTATTCTACCTGAAGCTATATATAAGTTTAATGCAATTTGCATCAAAAACCAAAAAATTCTTCAAAGAAACTCAGCAAAATGGGCTTCCCTGGTGGCACAGGGGTTAGTCTCAGCAGTATCAAGCTATCACCAGCCACTGTGGCATGAGTTCCATCCCCAGACAGGGAGAGGACCCACATGACAGAGCAGACCTCTCCTCTCTCTCTCTCTCTCACTACTCTCCTCAGCAGTGTATTTCACTCTACCTGTTCTATTGTTCTACCTGTTCTGCTCCCCACTCTGTCTCTGGTGAATCCACTCCACCCCACACCTCTGGCCTATACCCCAGTTCTTGTATGCACAAATAAATAGAAATAAATCTCTGGGGGGAAAAAAAAGAAATTGAACAAAAACTTGAAATTTAGATAGAGCCAAAAAAGTAATGAATAGCAATGGTAACCCTGAGAAAAGAGGTGAGATACAGAGGCTAATATTAAAGCAACACTATAAAGCAACAGTAATGAAAACAATACAGCATTGGCATAAAAGTAGATATACAAATGAACAGAATATAATCGAAGCCCAGAAATATATCCACACACACACCAATACTTAAATTATGGTAAATCAAGCACAATCATGCAACAGAGAAAATATATTTAACTATTGGAACAGGGAAAAAATGGAAGGCCATATTTTGAAGAATGAAGTTGGATTATTCTCTAACTCTATGCGCAGAATTAAATTTCAAAAGTAAAAGACTTAGATATAAGGCAATATTCCTGCTTCCTTGTGACTATGGAGGTGTTTCCTTTCATAAAGCTTTTCCTTTTAGAAAACAGCAGCAGTGGCTCTCCTGCCCAACTGTGCCGACGCAATTGCCTCTCTTTTTCTTTCTCCTTCTCCTGATAAATCTATCTTTTAAAAATTAAAGAAACAGCAACAAATAAATGCAAGACTGGCAACAATAAAATATACAAAAGAAAATATTGGTGATATGTTTGATGACATCTATGATAAAGATACCTTTTTGAGAGTTGACCCCCGAAGAAAGATTTGACACCTAAAACAAAAATAAACAATCAGGATTACCTGAAATTAAAAGTCTTTTGCAGAGCCAAAGAAAACATAAGTAGATTGAAAAGATACTCTACTGGATGGGAGAAAACTAGTGATTCCCTGATAAAAAATTTCACAAATTTATCATTTTCCTTTTTCTGTCCATTTAGAATAGAGTTTGCTAACTGAGGAGCAGTTTGTGATATGAGAAAAGAGTAAACCCTTTAAATGTTTAAGTCACTAGTATTCTGGTTTTGTTGTTGTTACTTGCATTTTTTTTTTAATGAGGTTGACATTGGTTTATGACATTGTATGTGACTTAGGGAATTAAGTTCACACTCCCTCAGGTGTATGTCACCACACTATACCCACCACCAGAGCACCTATAGTCCTTTAACATAAATTACTGCCCACTTGCCCCTTTTTTTTCCCACCCCACCCTCTAACCCCTCTACTAGCCACAGTTCTGCAGTCATATTTCTAGGGTTTGTTTTGGTTTAGCTTTGTGAGTTCCTTTGTTTTATTTTCCTCTACATTCCACATATGAGTAAAATCATTCATTATATATCTTTCTCCTTCTGACTTATTTCACTCAGCATCATCTGCTCCAGTTCCAACCTTATTGTTGTAAATGGCAATAGTTCATCTTTTTTTTTTTTTTGGATTTTACCCAGCTTTATTTTTTTTTAATTTTTTTTATTTTTATATTCCCCAAACAATTGCAACCCCTTTATTTTGACACCAATCCCTCCCTCCCGCCCCCCCTTCCCTCATAAAGTGTCTCTGGTTCATAGTTGTTTGTTGATTATGATTTTCACTTTCTTATAGATATTCATTTTCCAGGTCCCTTATTTAAGTTTTCTAGATTCCTGCTATGAGTGAGACCATCCGATATTTTTCTTTTTCTTTCTGGTTTATTTCGCTGAGCATGATCCCTTCCAGCGCCATCCAAGTTGCTGCAAATTGCATGTGTTTATCGTCAAAAAATGGGCAGAAGAGCTAAAAAGAAACTTCTCTGAAGAGGAAATGCAAATGGCCAACAGGCATATGAAAAAATGTTCATCATCACTCGTAATCAGGGAAATGCAAATCAAAACTACCATGAGACACCATCTAACACCAGTGAGAATGGCACATATTAAAAAAACTAGCAACAACAAATGTTGGCGAGGTTGTGGAGAAAAAGGAACTCTTCTGCACTGTTGGTGGGGGTGCAAACTGGTCCAACCACTATGGAGAGCTGTGTGGAGATTTCTGGACCTACTAAACATAGAGCTTCCATATGATCCAGCAATTCCACTCCTAGGTATTTACCCAAAGGACACAGAAACAGCAACTCCAAAGAGCACCTGCACCCCTATGTTTATAGCAGCACTATTTACAATAGCTAAGCTTTGGAATCAACCCAAATGCCCAAAAATAGATGACTGGATCAAGAAGATGTGGTACATATACACCATGGAATATTACTCGGCAATAGTTCATCTTTTTATTCTTTTTTTTTCAAAGAATTATTTTTATTTATCTATGCATACAGAACTGGGGTACAGGCCAGAGGTGGGGGGTGAGAGGATTCACCAGAGACAGAGTGGGGAGCAGAAAGGCAGACTGACTGAAATACACTGCTGAGGGGAGCAGCAGATGAGACAGGAGAGGTCTGCTGTGCCATTTTGGTAGCTCCCTGCCTGGGAATAGAACTCAAGCTGCAGTGGCTAGTGATAGCTTGATAGACCTAAGACTTTAATCCCTGTGCCACCAGGGAGGCCTGATTAAGAATATTCTTTTAAAATTTAGATTGTTCTTATTTTTAAACACTTGGATTTTAAAAAAAACATCTTACCATTTGAATTTTAATGTTCTCTATTTTTACTTAAAATGACATTTTTGGATCTTATAGTTAACTTTTTAATCCATTATGAATTAATTTTTGTCAATTATGTTTTCCCAGCATTATTTGTTGAAGATGGTCATTGTACGCTCTTGGCTTCTTTGTTATAAATTAGCTATTTATATATGCATAGGGTTTATTTCTAGACTCTCAGTCCTGTTTCATGGATCCGTGTATCTGTGTTTATTCCAATGCTGTTCTGTTTTAATGACATGCTTTGTAGAATAGTTAGAAATATTTTATGTCTTCCCCTCAGGACTGCCTTGGTATGTCTCTATACTAATTTTAGTATTGCTTATTATTTTTCTATGTTGAATGTCATTGAGATTTTGATAGGGATTGTATCAAATATATATATATATATATTGCTTTCAATAAGATGGCCATTTTGACAGTATTAGTTCTTCTAATCTATTAACCAGAATATCGTCCCATTCCTTTGTGTATTCTATTTCTTTTGACAATATCTCTTATAATTTCATTTTTAATCTATTTTGTTTGTCAAACTCCCATTAATTATGTTTTTGAATAAGATGAATATGTCAATATTGAGGAACATGTATATGTACATATATATTTCAAGAATAGTATATACATACTTATGCATTTTATATTAATGCTATTATTCAATATTAATATTGATATGCATATATAATATTTTATATAGTCTTATCTTTGAAATAGAATGATTGATACATTTTATTATATTCCCAAAATGCAAATGTCATTCTATGTACTAGTATTTGCCTTTTTTGATGTATTTTTAAAAAGACTTTAACTTAAAATGAGAATCAAGTGACTAGGCTCTACTCTTTCACCATGAATAAAAACAACTCAGCAACAAAGTCACGTTATAGAGGAAATATAAAACTTGAAAAAAATTAAATAGATTAAAACACCTTTTTAAAAGTTGTGTTATTGAGAGCTTAGGGAGTTAAATACAGAATTTCCATTAAAATGACTGAGAAATTGTGCATGAAATTTCCTACTTACCTTGATGAACATTCTACTCTTCCTATTGATCTTGAAGAAAGACAGTAATTCCATAGTACCTGGCAATCTTGTCAACACAGACATTCCATCATTTTAAGAACAAAGTATGAGTATTTTTGAAGATCAAGCTGAATAATAGGTGTACCTGTTTTACATTTCACTTCCATATTTCCTATTGCATTAGTGCAAAATATCACATCTATTTCTCAACTAGAATTCTGAACAGCTTGTTGCAATAAAACTTAAACATTTGTTCCCATTAAATTTAAGGAAATACAGTACATAGATATATCTGACATCCTTGATGAAAAGAGTCAAAATTTCTGGTACAAAATTGATTCCTGGCAAGTGATGTGCTAGACTTTTATGACACAGGAAAATATTAAGAGATGAAACATTACTTTTATTGCATTTCTTCTTTGCCTCTCTATAGAAAAATATAAAATCCCTGACACACAGTCTTACACATGAGTGCTTAATGTGTGGCTGAATTATTTTAAAAATTTGCTCACACAATGAAGTACCAAACAACAACTTCAAGAATTTCATCACTTCATCACAGGTTTTGTGTATGACACAAACTGAAAAGTTAATGCAAAAAAAAAAAAGCCAAATATATTATTTTCCCACACATGATCACTCTGATTAGACTTTAACTGTGGAATCATTGAGTATTGTAGATACTTATGATTGCTAGGCTTATATAATTTTGTCCCACCGGAATTACTTAAAGTCCAGTAGAGGTAGACAGTTTTACCATGCTGATAGCTTGCTATTCAAATATATGAGTCATCTAAGTTTTCTCCTACAAGTTTGGGGAAGGACATCAGCAGCAGGATCTGTTTACCATGCTCAAGTGCAGCCTAGAAGAGTTATAGAGTCAATGTCTCTGAAGATAACCCTCACTAGCCTATCATATCTTCTGGTAGAACAATTCAAAGGTGTATTCTAGTCACTTACAGGGCCCCTTGAGTGTTTTGGATCTGTTTCTTACCATGATAATTTGCTCATTTATGTGCATTTTTGGTTTTTCTCCATTCCTTCTCTAATTGGACTACTCTATTACTTACACCACATTTGGTTACTTTATATAGATAGTCTACAATATGCCCACATCCTTGCCTCAATATCTACTTTAAAATGACCTAATTTAAGGCATCTAGACAACTATTTACTCTAATATCCTAAAACCACTAAAAAAGAAATAAAAACTTAATAGAAGCAATGGGATATTTTAGTAGAAGATACTTGAGTTATCTAATAACATTAATTTCTAATTATTTTAAGATGAACATGCATGATCATATTACAGAGTATTAATTTTAATGGCATTAGAAGTTTTTTTTTTAATAAAGATTTATTTAGTTATAAAAGAACCGGGGTACAGGCCAGATGTGCGGGAGGGTGAGAGGATTCACCAGAGACAGAGTGGGGAGCAGAACAGGCAGACTGAAGAAATACACTGCTGAGTGGAACAGCGGGCACGACAGGAGAGGTCTGCTGTGCCATTTGGGACTCTCACCAGCCTAGATCAAACCAGCACTGCAGTCTGTGGACAGACTCACAGTGCTGAGGTCAACCACCTATGCCACCAGGGGAGGCCCATGCATTAGTTTTGTGCTTTGAGGAAAATAATGTTGAAGTAACTATCCAGGTAAAAGTAACTCTCAAACTCCCTGAACATCATAGTTGGGCCCATGTTTAGAGAATTTTTTCTGGATCCATGCTTTCATTTTAGGTCATTCTCTCTCTCTCTCTCTCTCTCTCTCTCTCTATATATATATATATATATATATATATATATTCTCTCTCTCTCTCTCTCTATATATATATATATATATATTCTCTCTATATATAGAGAGAGTGACCTAAAATGAATATATATATATATCCTCTCTATATATATTTATATATATTTTCTCTCTCTCTCTGGTGAATTCTCTCACCCTCCCATGCTTCTGACTGTACCCAGTGCTTGTATAAATAAATAAATAAATATTTTTTAAAAATCTATATATATATATAGAGAGAGAGAATTATATATATATATAGAGAGAATATATATATATATAGAGAGAATATATATTCATTTTAGGTCATTCTCTCTCTCTATATATATATATAAAAGGCTTATTTATTTATTTATTTATTTATTTATACAAATACTGGGTATAGTCAGAAGTGCAGGAGGGTGAGAGAATTCACCAGAGCCAGAGTGGGGAACAGAACAGGCCGATGGACCAAAATACACTGCTGAAGGGAGCAGCGGGCATGGCAGGAGAGGTCTGCACGCCATGTGGGACCCTTGTGGGTAGCCAGGGATCAAACTGGAACTGCAGAGGGCACAGGCAGCCTCGTAGAGCAGCGCTCAACCACTGTGCCACCAGGGTAGGCCCCATTCTACATATTTTATATTTTTGGGTCCCTTTTACTTATCTACCTATCCATTCTGCTTAACCCACATGCCCTAATTTAATTTTCTGAGCTGTAATATAATACTTCCACATGCAATATACTGGTTGAACGTATTCTTATGGCCACGAGTGAATACGAGTGGAAATGGGAGGGACAGTTTGCAACTTGGCTGAATATATTTCCCAGCAAAAAGTCAATACTGTGAAAATGACAATAGTTATTGAGGAAAGTCTAGTATCGTTGCCTTTCCTATTAACACATGGCTTTCTTACTGTAGAGAGTTACTATATTGAGTAAGTAACTGTAGAGAGTTACTATATTGAGTAAGTAAACTCTGTATCTTATATACTCTATGCTATAGAATATTTGGCACAAGATGTTTATGGTTGGGAAAATGTGGAGATAAGTTTTTGAAACTAGATTTCTATGAACATGGGGAAAAGGGGAGAGAATTTTAAAGGGATCCCAACTTTTATTTATTTATTTATTTATTTATTTATTTATTTATTTTAATAGAGGCATGTTTATTTATTTATTTATTTATTTGTTTGTTTGTTTTGTTTATACATGCACTGGGTACAGTAAGAAGCGCAGGAGGATGAGAGAATTCACCAGAGCCAGAGCAGGGAGCAGAGCAGGCAGAAGGACCGAAGTACACTGCTGAGGGGAGCAGCGGGCAGCAGGAGAGGTCTGCCCACCATGTGGGACCCTCCTCCGGTGGCCGTGGAGCAGCCAGGGATCAAACCGGCGCCGCAGAGGCCGCGGGCAGCTTTGCAACCCAGCGCTCAACCACTGCGCCACTGGGGAGGCCCAGGGATCCCAACTTTTAAAATGCAAAATTTATCTTTGAAACAATATTGAGTTTTCTTAATTTATAACACTGTAGGTGACTTTAGGCAAAAAACACCAAAAGCCATAGCTATGATGAATATGATTCATAAAAGATTTATTGGATTATATGGACTATGTCAATAGTATTAAAAAGGTGAATACAAGTCCTTAACTGAAAGTCTAGTCAGCAATCACCAATTTTTCTAAATTAGGAGATGTTAAATGAATCCTTGTCAGTTATACGGACGTGAAAGAATTTAGAGCATATTGAGGAAAATAAATAACTAGCATTGCTCTAAATGTAATATTTTAGAGGAATTTTAATTTTATTTGTAAAACAATTTTTTTTTGTAATGAGAATTTTCCTTTTTCCTATTTCTATTTTTTTTAAAATGGCTTATTTTTAATACCTATTGGGTTAACTGAAATTAGACTGGCAATTGACATGATTGCTCTAAGCGTATTGGAGGAGAAAGTTAAAATTCTTATAAACTTAGTTTATGTCTTTAAGTGAAAAAAAAAGCATAAAATCCTTTGATATATTAGGATTTATTCTTTCAAAGTACCATTGTTAAAACCTCCCTTAGTCTTAAGCATCTTCATTATCAAATAGATGCTGACATTTATAGTCTACAATCTTTATTACAATCTTCTACCTTGTGTAGAGAAAAATAAGAAACGTTAATTTTGTTTCTATAAATACAGGCTCCAGATATTTAGAAAATAGATAATATACAAAGACAGTATATAAATGCAAATTAATCTCAATCTCATTTTTCAGATTCAACTTTCTAAAAACTTTGTAAGTGAAATTAATGAATAATATGACAGGTATGACCAAATAGAATAAAGAATAGTTTCTCAAGATTATAGAAATTAGTCCTTTATTGGTTTAGATTATATATCAGATGAGTCTCTACATATCTTAAAATCTTGATTGTTTCTTAGAATCTATTTTATTATTTTTCAGTTGTTTGAAATAACATTAGTTTATAAGGTATAGGTTTCAGAAGTATAACTTATATCACATTCACCACCCAAAGTCTAGTTTCTAGCCTTCATCATACAATTGCCTCATACCCAATTTACTCAACCTACATTCTCTTTGGTAACCACTATTTTGTTTTTTAAGAGTCTGTTTTTGTTTTGTTTGTTTTCTTTAATCTTCCACATATGACTAATCATATATGATTGTGTTTCTCCATCTGATTTCATTCACTTAGCAAATATCCCCTATTTCCATACACATTGTTGCAAATGGCAGGATTTCATCCTTTTTTTTATAGTTGAACAGTTTTCCACTTCATCTTTGGTATTAACTGATCCATTGAAAAAGACTTAGTTTTTTCTAATTCTTGGCTGCTTTGTATAATGCTGTGCTGTACATGGGAGTGCATATATCCCTTCAAATTCATATTTTGATATTCTTCAGGTAAATAATAACTACTCTGATTTTGGAGTCAGGGTAATGCTGGCCTCCAAAAATGTGTTTGAAAGTTTTACTTTCTTTTAAATTTTTTGAAAAGTTTGAAGAGTTTGAGAATAAGAATTAATTTTTTTAATGTTTAATTAAATTCATTTGTGAAGCTATATGGACCTGGATTTTGTCTTTTGGTAGGGTTTTACTACTGTTTCAATTTACTTTCTTGTAATTGTTTTGGTGCAATTTTCTAATTCTTTCTGAGTTAGTCTTGGAATGGTGGTTTGTTTTTTAAGAATTTCCACAATTCTTCTGGTTTGCACTATTTGTTACCATGTAGCCATTCATAATACTGTCTTATGATCTGTTTTTCTGTAGTTTCTGTTATAACTTCTCTTTTATTTCTGATTTTATTAGAATTTTTTCTTTCTTTCTTTTTTTTGTGAGTCTGGCTAAAGCTGTGTTTATTTTTTATCATTTCAAATAACTAGTGCTTGCTTTCATTAATCTTTTGGATTAACTTTTTAATCTTTATTGTCACAGAAAATTTGATTATTTTTTCCTTCAACTAAATTGATTTAGTTTTTTTCCTCTTTCTGTAGTTTATTTAGGAATAACTTTAGACAATTTGTGGTTGTTCTTGTTTTCTAACTTCTACATTACTATTAATGTTCTTTCTATACTGCTTTTGCTGCATTCTCTGGGTTAATAACTCATGTCTTATTTTCATTTACCTCCAGGGATTATTTTTTAACTTATCCTTTGTTTTCCTAATGATCTGATATTTGTTGAACAGCTTGCTGTTTAGTTTCTAGGTATTCATGATTCCTACCATTTTCTTTTGTCTGTTTATGGAAAAGATGATTCATTCATTGACTGAGATTATATATCAGTTTAATCTTTATATATCTCAGTATCTTGTATGGTATTTTAGCTTCTTTTCTCCCACTGCCTCATAATCAAAGAGTTGCTGTTTTGTAAATCAACAAATTTCATTGGATTTAAATTTATTTTTCATAAGATATAGCCAGTTAATTTATGAAAGTATCAGTTCATGGGAAGATACACACATACACGCATATAACACACACATACCTTAGGACCAGGAATTAATGTTTTAATAAAATTCTATGTTCATATCAATATAAGTTGTCTATGTAAACAATTTGTGAAACTTATTTAGTGGGTTCACAAGTGAAGAAAAAATAGGATCTCCTATAAATCAAAAATAGAAATACATAAACTAATGTATATTAACTGGCAGAATATAAAAGAAATCTAAAAGTAAAGTAAGATGTAAAGAACTATTTACATTAAATATTAGTTAGAGACACAATGTATAAAATAATAATATCACTTTTATAGTAGACTGGTAAAATGTAAATGTTTGATAATGTCAATATTAAAAAGGACTTATAGATGTGGAGACCATTGTTGAATGTCAGATTGGTGCACTTGCTTGGGAGAGGTTAACAGGTTGCTTTTAGTTAAGGTAAATATATGTATGACTTGACCTAGCTATCCCCCTGGGGAGACACAGTCCATAAGAGAATATGATATGTGTAAGGATGTTCATTTATCTTTCAAGAGTGGGAAGGGGGATATTGTCCTCATTCCCTGTCTGGTATAGTGAACATACAACATGTGGTCAGTGCAGCATGTAGCGGTATATATTTTTTATTTTAGATTAAATTATTTGTGTGCATGTGTATAAGAACTAGGGTGTAGGCCAGAGGTGTGGGGAGTGAGCAGATTCACCAGAGACAGAGGGGGGAGCAGATCAAGAAGATTTACTGAAATACACTGCTAAAGAGAGCAATGGGAAAGGAGAGGTCTGCTGTGCCATGTGTGGATTAGCTCCCTGGCTGGGGATCAAACTCAGGCCTTTGCAGTGATAGCATGGAGACTTAATTCTTAGGCCATCTGGAAGACCCCTAATGTAGTATAAAGAAATAAGGTGTAAGAGACCAGATATTTACATATTATAAATAAAATAGATCTTCAATACAGTGTTAAATAGAGAAGAGTAACAGATAGGACACAATTTTTATAATGTGGTTGTGGACCTCCCTGGTGGCACAAGGGGTTGATACACCTCACTATGAAGCTATCTGCAGTCACTGCAGCCATAAGTTTGATCCCCAGCCAGGGAGCTAACCCACATGGCACAATAGACCTCTCCTGTCTCACTTGCTGCTCCCCTCAGTAGTGCATTTCAGTCAACCTGCCTGTTCTGTCACCCAATCTGTCTCTGGTGAATCCTCTCACCCTATTTTTATGCATAAATAAATAAATCTTTATAAAGTGCTATTATATAAACTAAAATACATAAAAACAACATGCACATTTAAAAAAATAAACAGAGCAAAGGATGTTCATTAGATGTATTGCAATGGTTGTTCACAGAAAAAGCAATTGAGGAATATATAGGAATAAAACTAAATAAATTCAAAAGAGAAGATACTTAGGCAGATTGATTATGATGATACGTCATGAACTAGGAATAATATTTATTTCATATTCTATATAAATGTATACATGATTTTTTCTGAGCCATAGTTGTTAAATTTTAGCTTGAATGTCTGAGAACTGGCAGATTATCCATTAAAAAAAATACAGCAGACCTTTATCTGTATACTTCATACATTTGAAGGGTTTTAATTTACTTCAACCTATGCTTTTATTGTAACAAAGAATTATGTTTTGTTTTGATTTTTACAATTTGTCCTCAAGTAAGTACTTGCTTTTCGAAATAACATATAGATTATGTTCAGTGTCTACAGAAACCTGCATACAGATCTTAAGATTTTGGAAATAAATTATCCTAACTATAATAAAGATAAAATGCATGTAAACATGCTAAGTACAACCTAAACTGATTTGCAATAAGAACAAAAATAATTTGAATTTAATGAGTTTCATCCTTGCTTGAGAGCTGTGGATGAAGGCATAACATTCTTCAAAATTGGGGGCCTCCCTAGCTCTGGGGCATGAGTTGGATCCCTGGCCAGGGAGATATCCACATGGCACAGCAGACCTCTTCTGACTTGCCTGCTCTTCCCCTCAGCAGTGTATTTCAGTCAATCTGCCTGTTCTGTTCCCCATTCTATCTCTGGTAAATCCTCTCGCCCCCCACATCTCTGGCCTGTGTCCTAGTTCTTGTATGCATAAATAAATCTTTAAAAAACATTCTTCAAAACTGCATATGAGCATTTCTTTACATGGTATTTTTGAAGTGTGTTATCTAAAAAAATTTAAAGAAGAATAGCTGTTAATATATTTTCTTACTTCTTTTCTGACTCACCATATGTGTGAGTATGACTTTAAATAAGCTTAAACATACAATTATTTCCATATCAAATTTTAAGTGATAAATCCTATTTCATAAAATAATACTATTAACACTATAAACTTTTCCTACATTTTCCCTAGCACTTAATGAAATATTTATATTCTTAATCTAGTCCTTGTATTCTTAAAATTTTCTTTTCCTCAGATTTTTCTGTCTCCACATGAATTCATTTTTTTCTAGATTTGATGATATTAATCACAGTGGAACTTTTCTTCATTTCCTGTCAATGTTGGAAGGAAACATTGCTTCCTTAAAGATATACCTTGCCATTTCTCAGTCTTTGTCTCATTTTGTTTTAGTGATTCTTTACATAATTTAGTAAAACTGTATAGAAGGTAAACCTATCAAATCCATGCACAGCTAAATTCATCTACATATTACCAAAAATTAGTAATATAACTGTAGGTTGAAAATATTTATTTTTCAAAAATAGCATTTGTTGTCAGTATAGTTACTAAAACTGAAGGAATATGAACCTTCCTTATTGCTTTTTGTTTCTTACTGGAAGTTTTTATTTTTAAAAATTTTCTTTAAAGATTTATTTACTTATTTATGCATACAGGAACTGGGGTATAGACCAGAGGTGTGGGGTTGGGGGTGAGAGGATTCACCAGAGAGAGTGGGGAGCAGAACAGGCAAATCTACTGAAATACACTACTGAGGGGAGAAACACGTTAGAGAAGAGAGGTCTGCTGTGCCATATGAGTTACTGCCTGGCCTGCCAGGGAATCAAACTCATACTGCAGTGACTGGTGATAACTTGATAGCATTGTCTTTAACTCCTGCACTACCAGGGAGGCCCCAGGGAGGCCCCTCTTACTAGTTTTTGTATCTCCTTTTTTTTTTTTTTGGAGTCTGAAGTTTCTTAACAAGGAATATAAGTGCAAGACTATTTTTACTTATTTTCCTGATTCCCTGGTGGAATATTTCAATTTGAAGATTTATGTCTTGAATTATAGGAAAATCCTTTTTAATTTTCTGTGATTTATTATGATCCAATTTCACTGCTTTTTTCAGAGATTTTTCACTCAGCTATTGAGCATCTCATATTGTTATGTTTCCTATGTATTTAGAATTGTGTTTTTGAGATATTTTCTGAGAGATTTCTTTCATTTCTTTCCAAGATATTCCATTTCAAAAACACATTAACAATTATATTACTTACATCTAATTTTTTATATTTCTTGCTATTTGCACTCTGGATATGAAATCTTCATGAATTTCTTTGTGTGTCATTTGAATCTTAATAAATACTTGTTTTTAATTCAAGATGCTAGATAGCAGTAAGTCTTTACAAAATAAAGTCAATCAAAAATTGTTAATCAAAATCAACATTTGAGAAAATGTGTTGGTTTGCCCTAAACCACCAACAGTAGTGCCTCCCTAATATGAGTTTTAATCAATTTCTTCCCAATGATAATCATGGTAAAAAAAAGTAATGGGGTCAGTCAAATAAATCCACCATTTTCAGAGTCAAAAATTTTGAGGAAGAAATATAAAACTATCTTGTTTTGATGGTCATAGAAAAACTGATGAAGACAAATGGCTTCTTAGGGGATTAAAAAAGAATGTGGACAAATTAGCAGAAGAATTCTTTTTTTAAACTAGATAGTACAGAAACTTGTTACCAGGACTGTATGTCATATACCTCTCTTATGCCTAAACATACTCTCCATTACAGTCAATTTTAAATAGATATGACCGCCAGTGGTGAGTGCATCAATCTCATATTGATTATTCATATCATAACTTAAAACTGATTTATTTAGTACTATGAACTTAAGTAACAAGACCACTAATTTCAAAGGGGAAGGGTAAAAATTATGGGCACATTATCACTGTTTCAGCTTCTGTTGGGTCAATCACTAATTATGCTTAGAGAAATATGAGAAAATCATTTCCAGAGCATTGTTTCATTAACTGGGAAAAGTAACATGATTCTGTAAGTTCTGTAAGATTTTAAACAGCATTGTTCAGGCATTCAAGTTACATCTTGTCTTCACCAAGAAATTAATATGGAATACTTAGCTTCAAGAGTAAAGACAGGAAACCCTGGTAAGAAGAGCCCAGAAGTCCTGACCACCAGCACTGGAGTTCAGATCATTCACACCTTTAGGGAGCTGTGGGAGTCCCCACCCCCCAGACTCAGTGGCCCTGACACCCAGCAGGTACACCCATGCCCCAGTAAGTCCCACCCACCAGTGCCACCAGTCAGATTGATGCACACCTAGGTGGAAGCCAAGGGAACCTGCAACTGTCAGCCACAACATCCCTGAAGTACAACAGGACCATCCATATCCCAGTAAGAGTGCCCAGAAATCCTGCCAGCTGGCATCAAAAGTCTGGTGGACTCACACCTAGAACAAACCTAAAAGCAAACAATGGGGAAAAATAAAAAATACAAATGGTCAAGTATGCCCTCCTGGGAATAATATACCACAGACAGAAAATCAGCCTCCAGAATCCAGTAACAGTGACATGGAAAAATTTCTGTGCTCGACAGATGAAGTATTCCAAATTGCCATAATTAAAACTCTCAGATATAACAGAAGATGCAGAAAAGGAAAATAATGTTATGAGGAACATAATCAATGAACAGAAGAATAAGATTGAAACTAAATAAGAAAATAAAGGAACCGCATGATGTTAAAATCTGGGGGAGCCCATGGAAAACAGAATAAATGATATGGAAGAACAAATCAGTACTCTCATAGATATAGATACAAAAAGAACTAAAAAAAGAAAAGAAAAGAAAAGGAAGGAGATATATATACAAAGGAAAAAGAATTAAGAAACTTTGAGAGTTATCTGACACCATGAAGAAAGGAAATATAAGACATAGGACTCTCAGAAGGAGATGAGAGAGACAAGGAAATGGAAAACTATTCAAGGAAATAATTGAATAGAACTTCCCAAACTTGAAGACAGAAATGAAAATTGAAATACAGGAAGCTAGAAGGATGTCAAATTATCATAATGAAAGGGAAACTATAGCATGACACATAATAGTAAAACTTCAAAGAGCGCAAGACAAAGAAAAAATAATACAGCTGAAAAGGGGGAAGAAACAGATAACTTATAAAGGAAAACTAATTAAGCTAACATCAGAATTCTCTGAAGAAATACCAAAGGCAAGGAAAGAATGGAAAAACATACTCAAAAAAACCCAAGACAAAAATGCCAGCCAAAAATACTTCGTCTTGCAAGGTTAACCTTCTTTAATGAGGGAAAAATAAGGGTCTTCTCAAACAGACAAACCTTCTGAAATTTGCTATTACTAAACCCACACCCCAAGAAATATTACAAGAAGCCTTAAAATCTAAACGATCAGAGGAATGAAGAAGAAGAAATGCGAAAGCAAGAATTGAATAGAACCACAAAACAATGAACAAAATGGAAATAATACTTTAATGTGTCAATAATCTTCCTAACATAAATGGAATAAACTCACCAATAAAAAGACACAGAGTAGTACATTGGATTAGAAAACAAAATACAGCCTTCTGCTATTTCTAGGAAACATACCTAAATTCTAAAGATAAATGCAAATTGAAAATAAAAGGTTGGAAAACAATTCTACAAGCAAATGGCCCCAAAAGAAAACAAGGACAGCCATACTTATAACAGATAAAATAGATTCAAGCTTAAAAAAGGTAAGAAGAGACATAGATGGACACCATATAATGATCAAGGGGAAACCAAGAAGCCATAATACTCACCAGTATATACTTACCAAATGAAGGAACATCAAAATACATTGGACAATTACTATCATCTCTGAAAACAGATATTAGAGAAAACACATATATGGTAGGAAACTTCAACACTCCAGTCCCACCAATGGACAGATCAACAAGCCAAAAAAATTAACAGGGACAAAATAGTCCTAAATAAAGGTTTAGACCACATGGGCCTAATCTACATCTATGGGACACTGCACCCTATACATCCTGACCCTGAATACATGTTTTCTGACATGGCACACAGATCATGCCCCAGGATCAACCATACATTGGATCACAGGACAAACATCAAGTGCATGAAGATTAAAATCACACAACTATCTTCTCTGGACATAAAAGCATCAAACTAGAAATCAACTATGAAAAGAAAGCAAGGAACCCACCCACCCCCATACGTGGAGACAGAACAACAGGCTACAGAAAGACCACAGGGTTAATGTATGCAAAGAAGAAATTAGAGATGAATGACAATGAGGACAAAACTTTCCAGAATGAATCTGACACAGTTAAAGTTGTAATAAGAGTAATACATATAGCAGCATAAGCCTATATCAAGAAACAAGAAAGAATCCAAAGAAACAACTTAATCTATTTAGAACTAGAAAAACAACAACTAAATGCCAGTCGAAGAAAGGAAATAATGATAGTAATAAAAAAAAGAAAGAAATGAAACAGAATGAAAAAAACACAGTACAAAAGATCAATGAAACCAAAAGCCGGTTCTTTGAACAACAACAACAACAACAATAAACAAAACAGACAAACCTCCATCTAGGCTCACAAACAAAAAAGGGGGAGACTACTTGAATGGGGTCATAATTGAAAGAGGTGACATTACAACAGACACAACAGAAATCCAGAAGATAATTAGAGATTACTATGAACATTTACATGCAAACAAGTTCAACGATCTAGATGACAGACAAATTCCTAGAACTATCCAAATGTCCAAAGCTCAATAAAGAACAGAAAACTTAATCAAATCAATTAAAAACAGCAAAATTGAAATAGTGATCAAGAACCTCCCCAAAAGCAAAAGCCCAGGACCAGAAAGTTTCACAAGTGAGTTCTACCAAACACTGAAAGATGAAAGAGAGCCTATTCTACAAAAACTCGAGAAATTGAGAGAGAATATTATGAAATACACCTTATAAAGCCAATGTTTCACAAATACTAAAAGACAACAAATTCTGGCAAGGATGTGGAGAAAAAAGAAAACTCTTACATTGCTGATGGGAATGCAAACTTGTTTAGCCACTATGGAAAGTTGTGTAGAGGTGCCTCAAAACACTAAAAATGGATATGCCATAGGATCCAGAGATTCTACTCCTAAGAATCAACCCAATGGACACAAAAATACTAGTTTGAAACGAAATCTAAACTCCTATATTTATTGCAGTTCTATTTACATTAGCGGAGATATGTAAACAACCTAAATGCCCCTGACGATGATGAATGGATCAAGATGTGGTATATATACACAATGGAATATGACTGAATGATCAAAAAAGATAACTCATGTCATTTTCAGCAACATTAATGGGGCTGGAATGGATTGTGCCTTATAAGCAAAATTAGTCAGAAGGGAAAAGAAAAATATCAGATGGTTACACTTATAGGTGGAATATAAGGAAACTGAACAAAGGGTCAGGTAAAAAACAAAATTTGCGGGCCTCCCCTGGTGGCGCAGTGGTTGAGCACTGGGCTGCGAAGCTGCCCGCAGCCTCTGCAGTGCCGGTTCAATCTCTGGCCACCAGCGAGGGTCCCACATGGCGCGACAGACCTCTCCTGCTGTGCCCGCTGCTCCCCTCAGCAGCGTATTTTGTCAGTCTGTCTGTTCTGTTCCCCATTCTGGCTCTGGTGGATTCTCTCACCCACCCCCCCACACTTCTGACTGTACCCAGTGCTTGTATAAATAAATAAATAAATAGATATTTAAAAAAAATTTTGCAAGACCATAGATCTGAGGCATACAGCAGCAGAGGGGAAAAGAGGTGAGTCAAAACAGGGGTGGGAAGAGCACAGGGACTATGGTTATGTTGCATGGCTTCTATCATGGCTTCTATCATGGGAAGATCTACAGGGACTACCCTAGGGGGGAAAGCAAATATTGTACAGAAATGAACAATGATGCAAGAAAATAAGACATTATTTAAAAAATGAAAGGAGACATTGAAATTTCATAGATAAAGATGGAGTGGGGAGAAGTTATTGCATCATTTATTCATTATTTGTTTCTTATCCATTTTAATTTGCAGGCAGGCAATTTCATTGTTAAATATTTTTAGGTCTAAAATATGTAAATGAAATTATAAAGTGGTTAGTGAAATTCTACCACTACTGCCATTTTTTCTTTTAGTTAAAGATACAGTTTACTAACTGAATTCTGCAGAATTGAATGGTTCTTCAAATTGCTTAGGCATATCCTACAGATGGGAATAAAGGCATTGATGACTAGCATTCCTTTAGGACTTGGTTTCCTGCTTTCATGTGTGTTTCACTCCTGTTTTTGTCCTTTTTTCCTGGTTTAGACAGTAACATTTCATGCAAAGATCCATTTAACAATTAACAAAGAATACAGAGAAATTATATGAGGAAGAAAGGAAAGAGAGAAGATGAAGGAGCAGAAGGTGGAGAGAAGACAAAGAAAAAAAAAAAAACCTGTGGCTAAAAGAGTGGTTGAAACCATGGACTTTGAAAACGTTTTAATATTGTTAATGCATTTCCTAAGGATGTTATTCATCATTATATGTAATCAAATAATGCAGACTAATCAATACTAATTAGAAAGTCATTATTTTACTCTCTTCCTGATCCTACTTTATTCCTACCCTCCTTAGGCAAACAAGGTGGTATGAATACTTCAAACATTTCCAGATACTAGCCTAGTGTACATCTTTTTTTTCAAACTTCCCCAAACTTGTATGAGCATAAACAAAAAGACTTTAAGAAGAACCCTTTTAAGTGCTTTGTTTTTTGATGCCATAACTCAATTCAAATGGGATGATCAAGTTCTTTCTAAAGTCATAGCTAACATAAAGAAACTTTATTTGATGAAGTCCAGGAATTGAGGTAGTTGGCTCAAAGAGAGTCAGAAGGGAAAAGAAAAATATCAGATGGTTACACTTATAGGTGGAATATAGGGAACCTGAACAAAGGGTCAGGTCAAGGACAAAATTTGCAAGTTGACAACAGATCTGAGGCACAAAGCAGGGGAAAAGGATGGAGAGGGGTCAAAACAAGGGTGGGAAAAGCACAAGGGAGTGCAATTTTCTGGCTTTGGGTTCTTAAGTGACTAATTGAGATGTATGCTTGGAGATTATAGTGAAAAATATATTCCTTATTTTGCAATTTTGTATTTAAAATTCATTATTTAGAAGATCTATCTATGTATATATCTATATCTGTGTTCAACTGTCTTATTATTCTAATTGTAATAGTAAGGAGCTAATGTAGGCTGTATTCATTCTGGTGATTGTTTTTCAATATTTTGGTTACAATAAATATTGAAAACATTTCCTAAGGAGATTCTTTCATTTTGGATATATCAATTATTTATAAACAGTTCAATTTTGTTTTTCTTTTGGGAATATTGTAGATATTCAAGAAAGCACAAATCATATATTCTGGCCTATTTTCTTAAAAGTTATTACTGTAGATATTGTTGGTAATTAGATACTTAGAACATGGAATATCTATTGGATTTCCCCATATGCTCTCTTTCCCCCAAAAAACTTAAATTTTATTTATCTGTTTATTTTAGTTTTTATTTATTTTCTCCCAGCATTTCCAATGGGATCTTACTTTTATTAATTTTTTGTAACTTTCTTTATATTGAGGTAATACTGGTTTATAACATATGCTTTCATTTTTTAAAGTCCCACATAATATTTACTCTTTGTTGCTATAACCATGTCAGAGGGAAAATAATTCAGCACACTTTGAAACCAATTATCTGTCATATTGTATAATGAAAAAAAATGCCAAAGAAAGCAGGTTACCCTGGTACAGAAAAAAGGCTCAGTCCCTGATTTTTTAATAGAAAGTTGAAGAGTTTAGATCAAGACAACATACATATACATCCCCTTTCATTACCTCTCTGTCTCTTTTCCTATCTCTACCTCTCTTTGTTTTATCTCTCTCTGTCCCTCTATCCCCGCCTCATACACACACACACACACCTACCCTATGTCACAAGCATCTCCACTTCAGAGTAATTGGCACCTTCTAAAGTTTACTTTGCAGTTCTTTATTTGTTCTATATACAAGATACTACTGAGCTTGATTTCATTCTTATGTGCCATCATTTAGAAGTGATTACCTTTGGAAATTTCTTTAACTTCAAAGATATATAATCTCTAGTTAATGTCTTCAGGTTTTATAAAATGGATTGACAAAACTAAGTGATACTGGGCCTCCCTGGTGGCGCAGCAGTTGAGCGCTGGGTTGCCAAGCTGCCCGCAGCCTCTGTAGCGCCTGTTTCATCCCCGGTTGCTCCCTGGCCACTGGAGGAGGGTCCCACATGGTGTGCAGACCTCTCCTGCTGCCCGCTGCTCCCCTCAGCAGTGTATCTCAGTCTACCTGTTCTGTTCCCCACTCTGGCTCTGGTGAATTCACTCACCCTCCCGTGCTTCTGACTGTACCCAGTGCTTGTATAAATAAATAAATCTAAAAAAAAACAAAAACAAAAACAAAACTAAGTGATACCTGTATATATTTAAACAATGAATATGGCATTAATTATGTGTATGTTAAAACAGATTTAGATTAAGGCTGAAAATTATTCTGAGAATCTTAGCAAAACATTTTCTTATGACCTTTTTGTTTGTTTCAAGCAAATGCAACTTTTGACTTTTTGGCTGAATGGTTAAATTTCTTTTATTTGCCATTTGCAACCTCTTGGCTTGACAATATATACTAATGATGGTTCTCTGTCTCACCAATTCTCAGAGGAAATGTTGATAATGGTTCCCAGCCTTTAATGTTGATTCATGATAGGCACATATATTGAGTAAGATCTTTTCCCCTAGCTCATCTTTGCACTAAAGTTTAACATTGTAATTTAATAAAAATGACTTTGCAGCTGTGAAAGCTATCTCAGTAAAGAGATATATGTATTTCAAAGCTGGTTCAAGTTCAAAGTTAAAACAAGATTTTTTTTCCCCCGCTTTTTGCTATGTCCGTCTTTCCCTACCAAGGGAAATCACCTCTTCAAAGGAAAAGACAGTAAATCTCTAAATCTCCATATTTACTCAGGTCCCAAGATTCTGCAGGGCAAAAGCTGCCAAGTCTATAGATTTACAATGTTTTATGATAATGATTTCCTCCAAGGGCTCACCCGAGATGAAAAGATAAATTAATTTATCCACTTCCAACCACTAGTGAAAGTTTAGTCTCCATTCCAAAAGCTGCCTTCAGAGCAGTTCCTCCACTATATAATTCATCAGGAGTGATTAAAATTTAAGAGCCTCTGGATATGACCATCTTGCAATGGGCCTATCACGTAGAAAGCATTGTAAACAAATATGAGTTTAGAGCTGAAGAGGACATTATGTCTTTTTTTCTGACCTTGTGATACTATTACTATTGTTAATATTAACAAGTTACTTGTCATTGACTCTGTGGCATGCATTTTTATAGACAATTATCATTTTATTCCTCCCAACATCTCTGCAGGAGATTTTAAGAACCATGAAAATAAAGAAGTTCAAGGTTTTTCTACAAATCACATATTATAATCAAGAAAGCTAGAATGAAATTATTCTAAGTCCATATCCTTAGCCAACTTGGACTCCAATTTCCACTGTGCTGGAGTTTATAGCTGATGGGGTTTGGTCTTTCCTTTTTATTTATTTGGATTTTTTTTAAAGATTTTTTTTTTTAAGATTTGTATTTATTTATTTATACAAGCACTGGGTACAGTCAGAAGCATGGGAGGGTGAGTGAATTCACTAGAGCCGAGTGGTGAGCAGAGCAGGCAGAAGGACTGAAGTACAATGCTGAGGGGGAGCAATGGGTGGCAGGAGAGGTCTGGCGGCTCCTCCGGGGTCGGGGAGCAGCTGGGGATCGAACTGGCCCTGCAGAGGCTACGGGCAGCTTCGCAACCCAGTGCTCAACCGCTGCACCACCGGGGAGGCCCAATTTGGATTTTTTTTAAATATTTATTTATTTATTTATACAAGCACTGGGTACAGTCAGAAGTGCGGGAGGGTGAAAGAATTCACCAGGGCCAGAACAGGCAGACTGATGAAATATACCACTGGGGGAAGCAGGGAAAAAGATAGAAGTCTGTTGCACCATGTGGAACCCTCGCCGGCAGCCGGGGATCGAACCAGTGCTGCAGAGGCTGCTGGCAGCTTTGCAGGGCAGCGCTTAACTACTGCGCCACCAGGGGAGGCCCTTATTTAGATTTTTAATTGTATTCTTTGGTCTGATGTATTATTTCTTCACAACACTGTATAGGACTCAGATTATAGATTCACACCTTCAGATGTGTGGTAGAGCACCATGCCCATAACCAAAGCACCCATAATCTTCCACCATGGTTTCTTTCATTGGCCCCTTTGCTCTTTTGTTCCCCAGCTTCCACTCTCCCCTCTAGTAGTGTCAATTCTGCAAGCAGAATTTTTTCTATTTGGGTTTATTTTGGTTTGGTTTTGTCTGTTCCTTTGTTTTATGTCTTTATAGTTCACATATGAAGAAATCATTCAGGATTTGCCTTTCTCCTGACTTATTTCTGCTTAGTACAACCCCCTCCAATTTTATCTATGTTAATATAAATGGCA
The DNA here is from genome assembly GCF_964194135.1 of Talpa europaea. Lineage (NCBI taxonomy): Eukaryota > Metazoa > Chordata > Mammalia > Eulipotyphla > Talpidae > Talpa > Talpa europaea. The sequence goes on along the minus strand of NC_140075.1, from coordinate 65,676,691 downwards.
AGATTTCCTCTTTTTAATAGTGGAGTAGTATTCCAATGTGTGTATATTCTATATCTTCTTAGCCCACTTATCTGTCATTGGGCACTTAGGTTGTTTCCATATCTTGGCTATTGTAATAGTGCTGCAATGAACACAGGAGTGCATACATGCCTTTAAATTCTAGTTTTTGCATCCTTCATGTAGGAAGAACACTGGGAATTTAATTACTGGACCATGTGGTCCAGCAAAATAGATCTATTTTTAATGTTTTGAAAAACCTCCATACTGTTTTTCACAGGACCTGGGTCAGTCTACATTTACCTAGAAAACTTTGATCATTCCAGCTTCTGTACTGCTTTTTCCCCTTTTATCATTTAATGAATAAATTGGTCACTTTCCCTACATAGATTATTCACTATGCTCTATATTTATCTTTAGCTTATTTTCTCTTTTCATCTTTATTATTTTTAATATCATAAGAAAACCAAATGGGCCATGCAGTGATCAACAGACCAATATTTTTCATACTACAGCACATCTTCAACTCTAATGTTCATACTAGAACTACTTTGTAAAATACTTTGTAAATTAAAATCAATATTTATAAAAGAAGTTAAATTATATATTGAAGCTAATAACTACTTTGGTCAAGTAATGTTTGGATTTTTGAGCATCCATGAAAGGAAATACAGAAATGAAACTTAGCTGAATTATTTTTGATTCCAAAGGAACACATGCTTTTGTTGAATTTGGGGGTATTGTTTCTATTACCTAAACTTTCCCTAGCCAGATATGAGGAGATTCAGGAAGCAAGCAATACAGCTTTGGGGTCCAGCTGATTATCAGTGACTCGGACCATAGAATGAGCCATTTTCCAAAAATAGACAAAGAAACCAGGCCCACTTTGGCAATGTCTGTAGCTCTGGCCTAAGCACTGGCAATCTTACTAAGAAAATTATTTGTAATACTGGTGATAGGTGCTCCTTCATTCGTTTTTTAGTATAATAAACATCAGCCAAAGGGAACCAGAATAAGAATTCCAAGAAGTTGGAGGGAGAGGCAAAGACAACAGTTGTGAGAACACACAAGTCATTCGAAGAAACTGAGAAGTAACTGCCACTGCTGTCAAACAAACATAAGAAAGAGGTCTTAGAGTTCTATCACCGAAGGATGAAAATTATATACAATCTCCAAAAAATCAAAACTTGCAAGAGGGTTACAGGGCGGTCCCAGAGGGAAATGCAGTGACCTGTGCACTTAAAATCTCGGGAGGCACTCAGAGGGAAAGTAACAAAGAGGGGAAAGTGAGGAGGGGAGTGAAAAAGAGGGAGCGAGAGAAGGCTAATTGCTTTATACGTCACCATGGTACAAGCTGAAAGGACAAACAAGAGCATCTGTGCCCACAGGTATTCAGTTATATACAAAGGATGGCTGTTTACCTGTAGCTCATGGCAACTCCCATGTAGGAAGTCAGATTCATGGTATGCTGGGAATTGTATTTCTTAGTGCCAGGAGATTTCTTCACAGTGCAGAGGAGGGTGGAGACTAAAAAATATCAGGGGGTAGAGTTCATTAAGCATATCATTCAGTAGCTCAGAGTTCGCTCCTTGCTCTAACAAGGTAGTATCTACCCTATATTTGTAAAGGATAGACCTCTAAATTAGAAAGAGAATCTAAGAGGAAGGATATCTTTGAATTTTCTCATCTTGTAGGAATCAGACAACTTTATAGTGAGACCATTTTTTGTTATTGTCATTAATGGTAACATTTGCTCCTAAGATTAAATATGTCTAAAAGTGACTTTGAGGCTTTCTAGATTACTTTATACCTTAGGAAACTCAGAGCCTCCTAGAAAACTGAAAATATATGCTGACTATACAGAATGCAGTGTCAATATCAACACAGATAATAAATCTCATAGTGAGATTTGGTATAAATCTTGTTCTAGCAATTAAACTTACAGAATAGTTCAAAAAATGATCTGAGAGGATAGTGACAGGGAGGACCAGATGACAGGGATGGGGGTGGGACACATCTCCATAGGTGGTTCAACTGAATTACTTTTAGAGAAATTTCCTTTTGTGCTCTCATAGATATTCTTCTTTCCAGTGTATCACCAGATAGATAGCCATATAATCAGTCGCATAACCATAGGTATTTCAGGGACTGTCCTTTATTTTTATTATTCAAGAAATAGTTATGGTTGAGAAATTGATGACAATGTCAGTCATGCATTGCTAGTGAATTTAATATTTTAGGAGGCTAGCTTTTCTTTGGAGATATTTGGGCTTTGGGCCTACTCTTACATCTTATACTTTGTTGCAATCTGCTTTCTTTTTAAATCCTATACTTTTAAATAAATTAGGATATTTTATTAGAGGATGAAAAAATATCAAAATTTAAAAAAGAATTCTCCTTCTTGTATTTTTGTTCATTGAACCTATTAAAAATGAAGAGAAACATTTTTCTAATCAATTTTACCCCAGAAAAATATATGCATCAAGCTGTTCCTCATGTTCCTCAGTCTCCTTTTTGGATTCAGATCCTCTTTGTTTGTCTTTTGTTTTCACTGTTGAAGGGAACAGATCATGCATTTTACAGAATGGCCTTCAATTTGGATTTGCTTTGTGTTAAACCTTGCTACAATTTATATTACAAATTTTTGGTGAGAATGCCATGAAAGTGACACGGAGCAATCACAATGTGTCATATTTGGAAACTAACATGAAGTCAATTTTATCTGCTACCCAGAGATATAAATTTTGATGATTTTGATTATACAATGCTTCATATTTTCAGTAATAAAAAAACAAAAGGCCAGGCTCACTTAAGAATGTCCTAGGTGAGGCAGTAAAAATTATAGCTTGACCACATGCGTATAGTCATTTTAATATTATGAGTTTCAAAATGGGAAATATACATATAGCACATCTGCTATATAATCAAATAGACAGTTCTTGTGAAGTAAAGTGCTTCTGTGCCTTTTTTCATATAAAACTATTTTCCTAATAAATGCCAGTTGACAATATTTAGTTATCCCTGCATGGATATTTAGTAGATATTTTCTAACAAATTAAGGTTATCATTTCAAAAAAAATGAAATTATTGCCAATGACAATATTAAGTAATCATTTTAAGTAAAAATTGTAATTTTGTGAAACTTGTAGCTGTCACCATAAGTTTTAGAGCTTTCCAATACTTGAAAATGTTTCTGATGAAACCACTAGTGATATTAACAAAGATGAATCTTTTGCTATTTGATGATGATGATGAAATTAATCTTCAGTTTGAACATCTGTATAATTCATCTAACCAGTACTTTCTAAAGTATCAAAACATGATATGAAAAAGGTAACCATGAAATAATATCCATCATAAAAGCAAGAGAGGTCAATGGAGTTTCATTGTACCATATGAAAATTTGTTATGATTTTAGATTCCACGTTGTGAATTTTATTAAAGCAACATCACTGTTATATTTTTCTATAGCACCAAATATAATTTCCCATAATTGTCAACTTATGGGTATAAAAATAAAGTAAAAGGTTACAAAATCAATTTATAAATTCAGTTGCATTGCTATATGCAAACAATGAACTGAAGAGAAATAAGGCAAGAATAGTCCCATTTACTATTGAAATAAAACTATTAACAAATAAATTTAAAAATGGGTCTCCCCCAGTGGCACAGGCAGTTGAGCGCCATGTTGTGAAGCTGTCATAGCCTCTGCAGCGCCAGTTCGATCCTGGCTGGATGATGAAGGTCCCACATGGCACGGCAGACCTCTCCTGTCTTGCCCGATGCTCCCCTCAGCAGTGTATTTCTTCAGTCTGCCTGTTCTGTTCCCTGCTCTGTCTCCGGTGAAACCTCTCACTCTCCCATCCATCTGGCCTCTACCCTCGTTCTTGTATAAATAAATAAATATTTATAAAAAATAAAAGAAGTGAAGGATACATACAATTAACACTATAAGAAATTGTTAAAACAAAGAGAAAACACCAAAAAAACAAGATATTTCCAGTTCATGGATTAGAAGAATTCACATTGTTAAAATAGCATCTAACCCAAGAGTTACACACAGATTCAATGCACTCTATATCAAACTTTCAATGTCACTCTTGAAAAAAATAGATAAAAAGTACTGAAATTCATATGGAACTGCAAGAACCCCAAACAGCCACATCAATCCTGACAAAAAGTGAGGAAGGCTTCAGGCTATACCACCAAGCTATAATAATCAAGAGTATGCTAGTGAAACAAAGACACAGACCAATGGAATAAAATTAAGAGTCCAGAAATCAACCCACATTTATTTGGATGGTTAGACTAAAGCAAAGGAGGCAAGAACATACATTAGAGGAAGGAGAGCCTCTTCAATAACTTGTGTTCAGAAAACTAGATAATTGCATACAAAAGAATGAAACTAGGCCACTATCATACCTTATTAAAAAAAAAAAACAACAACTCAAAATACAATAAAGACTTGGATGGAAAAGTTGAAAACATGAAATATATAGACAAAAAAAAAAAAAAAAAAAGGCAAAACACTCCAGACATTAGTTTCATAGATGTCTTTGGAGACTCAACTCTAACAATGAAGGGAACAAAAGCAAATAAACAAATGGGACTACATCAAACAAAAAGCTTCTGCCTAGCAAAGGAAACTATCATCAAAAGAAGAAGAAATCCCACTGAATAGGAGAAAATATTTATATATTTTACATCTGAAAAAGACCATATATCCAAGATCTACAAAGATCTACTCATACAACTCAACAACAGCAAAAGATAATATTAAAAATTAAAAATAGGCAGGATGACTAAATAGATGCTTCTTGAAAGAAAAGATACAGATATCCAACAGGCACATGAAAAAAATGTTTAACATCACTTATCATCAGGGACATGAAAATCAAAACCATAATAAGATAATACCTAATAGTATGGTCCGTTAAAAACAACTGAAACTAGTTCAAGGAGGATGGAAAAAAAAAAAAAAAAAGAATCCCTCATACACTGTTGATGTGGATGCAAACTGGTCCATACCCTGTGGAAAACAGTATGGAGATGTCAAAATATTAAAATAGATCTACCACATGATTCTCCATCTACACTCCTACATATCTATCAGAAGAATGTAGAAACACTAAATCAAAGATATATATACACACCTATATTCACTGAAACATTATTACAATAGCCAAGTTATGGAAACAACAAAAGTGCACAAGGATGAATACATCATAAGTTTTCTTTTTAAATCTATGTTGTTATACAAGTACACAACAATGAGGATTTACAGGAAATTTTCAATATCAATAAAACATACCAAAAAAATTTAGCAAGTTTTGTTTGCTTATTTTTTTTTGCTATTAGAAAATTAGAATATATTTGATGCTCCTAAAATCCAAAATGGAAAATTTCTTAGGAAAGCATACATGGGGAAGAATAACAATAAATGTAATTACTCCCTTTTCCAAAAAAGAGAGTTAATGCCATTTCATGTGGCGGAAATAACTAATGTCATCTGATAGAAAAAAGAAGCTAAAATTATTTGCCATTTACTCCAGCTACAATAGCATCTGGAAAAGAAAAATCGTATTGTAATTGTAAAACTACAATATTCATTTTATTTTTTCTTTAATAGCATGTAAACAAAAGTATTCAACAAAAGAAAAGTCCAAGAAATAAAAAAAAAAACACTTGAAAGATACTCTATAATGGTACATATTTTTAAACATTTTGAAAACATGTGAATGTCACTTCCATTTAAAGGGCAACAAAAAAGTATATGAGTGGGGAGAGAATTAAATAAGACAAGCAGGTAATAAGCATCAGAACATCCTCTTTATTAAGTCCAATTTCTGTTTATCTTAGAATGTAAAACAATGGAATTTGTTTTCCAGAAAAGTCACTCAAAATTCAAAGTTACAAATGTCAACAATTTGCATAAAAGCTCAACTTTAAAGATTTAGTGCTGTGTACAAATGAAGACAAAAATAACACGAGTTTCATTTTAATATATGTATCCATTATCTAATGTTTATATAATGAAAGTCAAATGACTTGATTATTATCTGTGCTATTACACTGAATACCAAATGAACTCATTCATACAGGCATACTTGCTTTAAAAACTATTACAGGCCCATGAATGACAAGGGAAACATATATATGCAAACTTCTTTAGATAACTAATTTGATTTTTGTGTTAACTGCTAATGTATTATTAATCAACAGTTCATTATACTTTTAGATAACTTAATTTATTTGTGCTTTATTTGTACACAACTCATTTCTGCATTCTTTTACTCTATAAAATTTTACCACTAAACAATATTATCCTGAGATAATTAACACCACATATATGCAAAAATCAGAGAATATGGAGCTCACCAAAAATTTGGTTATACCCAAATATTAATAAGTGAAATCATTTTGCACAAAATTGTTTTCCCATTAATTCACTATTTTCAAAATATAATTATTAAGTTCTTGCTTGGCCTATACATTTATAAAAAAAAGTAGATCTTTGAATATATTCAGTTTATCTTTTCCATTTTTATCATTCTGAAATGGCCTTAGGGATGACAAGTTTCTTGTCATATGAATTGTTTTGATTTGCTAAATCCTACTCAAAATTAAATATTTAAAAATGAATTTAGGTGAGGTGATATATAAGAAATAATCAAGTGAATCAAATATTGTGAAGTTGTTTTAAAAAATTATAGGATGGAGCCTTCCTGGTATCAAAAGGTGTTAATTCAGTCTCATCACTATGAAGTTATTGCCAGCCACTGCAGTATGAGTTCGATCCTGGCCGGAAGCTAACCCACATGGTGCAGCAGACCTGTCCTGTCTTGCCTACTGCTCCCCTCAGCAGTGTATTTCAATAGGTCAATCTGTTCTGCTCCCCAATCTTGTCTCTGGTTAATCACCCCTTACCCCAGTTCTTATATGCATAAATAAATAAAATAAATCTTTTAAAAAATCATAGGATGAAAACAGACACAATTTGATAAACAGGTGAATAAAAAATATTGATGCTTATGACAAACAGCATATTTATTATGAAAAATCTACAATGCAAGCAACTTGACATGTTTATAGAAAGACTATTAGTAAAAAAAGTTGACAATGGTTTTTGCACCTTGAATGAAGTAATCGGTGATATTCACCAAAATTTCATATACTATTGTATAAGAACTATTTGTTTTAAATCTCTAATTTAGAATTTGTTCAGGTATTATTTTGATATATTATAAATATATGTACATATATTTTAATTTTCCACTTGATACAGATCAAGCATATCTTTAATTAAACAAAATGAATATTGATCACTACTTTAACATAGGAAAATAATTAAAACTTAACAAAATCAGTTCATCACATTCCTAACTTACAGATAATTGTCCACTTACATGTTGGTTAAATTATTATTTTTCTCTAGGTATTATAAAACACGTTTTTTTTCTAGAAAGCTTTATTTTTATAAGAAACATTTTATAATTAAATTCTGAATAGTATTTTTTTTATTATCTTATAGGATAGTCAGCCATTCACTAAACATTTTCTTACATAAAATATGCTGTTATGAATGATCCTGGCAAGACTGTGAATGTAACACATATTCAATAGTTCAGTTAAAATAATCCCAATGTTTGGCAGTATTTTTAGGAGAAAATTCTTGCAATTGTTACATAATTTGCAACTACAATGGTTAAGAATAAACATAGTAGGGCCTCCCCGGTGGCGCAGCGGTTGAGCACTGGGTTGCGAACCTGCCCGCAGCCTCTACGGCGCTGGTTCGATCCCCGGCTGTTCCCTGGCCACCAGAGGAGGGTCCCACATGGCGCGCAGACCTCTCCTGCCGCCCGCTGCTCCCCTCAGCAGTGTACTCTGGTCCTTCTGCCTGCTCTGCTCCCCGCTCTGGCTCTGGTGAATTCTCTCACCCTCCCGTGCTTCTGGCTGTACCCAGTGCATGTGTAAACAAAACAAACAAACAAAATAAATAAATAAATAAACATGCCTCTATAAAAAAAAAATAATAAAAAAAAAGATTCTTAAAAAAAAAAAGAATAAACATAGTATTTGACAGTTTATCTTATTATATTTTAAATAGCTCTGCTCCCAAATATCATAACAAGATTTGTATTTCAATATGAAGCAAGTTGCTTCCCTTTCGTTTAAACCCTAGTCCTGGTAAACTTCTGCCTAATCTGGAATCAAAAAAAGGTATTTTTTTTCCTCTTTTGAGAAGGTAAGACTATTATCTACTTCATTCAAGAAATTTTATTTTAGGTATGGAGATTCACTCAAAATGATAAATAATTGCTCTATTGAACTTAGAGCAAACAAAACAAATCTAAAACACATAAATCTACATTTTAACAAATTTACCCCTAGACCCCACCAAATCATTGGCAACAATGGTGTCTACAGATTGCTTTGAAAGTCTTGGATGCCACCAGATGGTGCTCTTACAGAGCCAAATAGACAAAGTATTCACTATAAAATTGAATGTAAAAAAAAAAATAATGACTTTTTTTGACTAAGGAAGTTTAATAATCAGAGAATCCCCTAAAGCTCATAATCTGAGCCTGACATCATATTTAAGTGTCTAGAAATTTTGTACCCTAATGCATTTTAAAACAGTACTAAAATATATTTAAAATAAAAACAGCAAATATTTAATGTAAATTACTTTTAGTGTATCAGAAATCATTCATATTAGCAGCTTTATATCTATAATCATATTTAGACAGATAGATGATAGATAGCCTGACCAAAAATAAGAGCTTCAAAATATTAAATATTATAAATATTTATTGTATTGTAGAAGTAGTATTAATTTTAACATGTATATAGAAATGATTACAATGCTAAATTTAATAGATGTTCACTATATGAATGTGAGAGCCTATTTATACATATATATTTATTGTTATATTATAAAAAAAACATACTACATAGACTTGAAATGCAGTCATGGCAAATAACAAAATATTGAGGTGCTTGTGTTTACCTGTAACATCATTTGATGGTAACAGGATACCTAAAGTCCATCTATTTGAAATAGTGAAATAATATAAGAAAAACTCATTATTGAAATAAGACCTTTTGATTAGTTACTAAGCTGAAGACCAGAGAAATATAATAGGGCTGGCATTTGTTAGGCATCTCTGTTTTTTGAGGATGAAAGTGCCACTTTATTTTCCTTCAAAACCAACCTTATTGTCAATACTTTTCCCCAAGAATTTTCAAAATTGGTAGATGTACAATATTTGCCTTAAATATTATGTAGTTAAGATGAGTTTCTATTATGTTTCAGCATATTCCATTATTGATCAATTATTTTCTCAGGAGATCTCTTACTTCAGTCAAAGTATTTATTGGAGTTAATTCTATCTCTTCCAATTCCTTATCTTAGAGATCAATGTCCTATGCTTTAATAATATATATACAACCATATTCCATGTACATATACAATATTATATATGTGCATATATGAAAAACACTCAATAACAAGCAATATTCAAATTATTAAAATAATCATGTTAGGAGAATTAAAATTTTATTAATAGACTATTTTGAAAAGTTATAACCTGGATGAAAATATTAATGCATCTTCTCAACATCTCATTTTCTTCATATTTTTAATGGTGTAAATAGGAAAATGTATGATCAGCAAATACTCCTTTATTAACTGACCCAATAAATTCAAAGATGGTCCTTCTTTAAATTGCAATCTCCTTCCTAACAAATATTTGCTCAAATGCCATTGTCATGTAGTTAAACATAGTTAACCCAAGTCACTTTATTAGTATCTATATTTTTAAACTTCTTTTCTTATCCAAGTATTTCCAGAATGGTGAGTTAGAATAAATGACTATTGTGTACATGTTTCTTCTTTTTTGTTTTATCCAATGGAGGTGATAATAAGAAATGGCAAGAAGCCAGGGATGTGTCAATATGAAAGAAATGGGAGCTGCTAATGCCTAAATGGTAAAGAAGAGAGACACCTAAAATGGTAGCAAACAGAGTTCCTAAAAAAAAAAAAAAGGAATATTTACAAATACAGAATGGAATCAGTTTTTTTTTTATACAAATTTCAACATACAGTAATTAGTCTGTAACGTAATGTTAACCTATAAAATCATTTTCCTATGAAGGGCCTCCCTCATAGGGGTTAAAGTCTCATTGCTATCAAGCTATTGCTAGCCACTGGGGCATTATGAGTTTGATCCCTGGACAGGGAGCTAACCCACATGTAGCGCAGCAGACCTCTCGTCTCACCCACTGCTCCCCTCAGCAGTATATTTCAGTAGATCCACCTGTTCTGCTCCCCATTCTGTCTCTGGTGAATCCTCTCACCCCCTGCACCTCTGGCCTACACACCAGTTCTTCTATGCAAAAATGAAATAAATCTTTAAAAAAAATTACCTATGACTGGGCCTCCCCGTTGGCGCAGTGGTTGAGTGCTAGGTTGTGAGGCTGCCCGCGGCCTCTGCAGCGCCAGTTCGATCCCTGGCCACCAGGAAAGGGTCTCACATGGCAGGACAGACCTCTCCTGCCCCCCGCTGCTCCCCTCAGCAGTGTACTTCAGTCCTTATGCCTGTTCTGTTCCCTGCTCTGGCTCTGGTGAATTCTCTCACCCTCCCACGCTTCTGGCTGTACCCAATGCTTGTATAAATAAATAAATAAATCTTTAAAAAAAAATTACCTATGAACTGTATGTTGAACTAAGCTAAATTACAAAGCTTCCAAAAACACTTCCTTCTGATCATTTTGTTTATCCTCTTACTAAACAATTTTTTTCCTAATTTGAAGCTTCATTTATGTTCCCTTTCCCCTCTGTGGCCCTTGTATGTTTCTCTTTTCCACCAGCCCTTTAATATGCAACACAGTCCATTTTTTTCCAGTGAAGAAACCCTTGATTATCCCAATATCTAACTCCCTTAGTTATGCCAAATATCTATCCTGCTCTCTTTTAAATAGGTACACATGTCTATTTCAGGCCTCTCCTGAACTGTTTCCTAGAACAACCATCAGTTGAGGACAGGAGACTGTATAACATTGTTTATCTACATCCCTCTGCCCTCCCCCTACTTTAGAGATAAGAATATATCTTATATGCTAATATAAGTAGCAGATATGCTAAAATATGTAACATAATGGATCTCAGTAAAATATAGACTGATTTTATATTTGTCTTAATATGTTCAATGTTTTGATTCAAATATCAAGAAATATATAGATACAGGTGGAAATATCAGCTCTCTACAAATAACTGGCAATAAAGATGACTTTCTCATGTTATTTTGCAATTAATTTTGACCATTATTAAAAGACATTCAATTTTTAAATTTTTCTCCTTAATGAGTCATAGATTAAAGTTAAAAAGATGACCTGAAAGTCACATGACTGCTAGTTTGCATGAGCTTTGCTGAAAAAATCTCAAGTCCCCCCTAAGTTCTGTTTCATTTGCCCTAGGACATTGCATATTCTTCTGCAATGGGAAACGTGCTTCAACCTGTAAGCATCAAAAATTCTGACTCCTTAGTAGTCTTCTGGATTATGATAAGGAGATTGGACTATTAGAAGGATGGCACATAAATAAGAGATTTTTATTTAGAGAGTATTTTTTTTAATTTCTCTTCCTTTCCTTTATGCCCCTCTCCTCTTGAAAACCACTAAACTCCCCACACATTTCACCTCCTCCACTACTAACTCTACTATCACTGTCATGATCAATATCTCCCAGCTTCATCTGAGATCAGAGGTTTTAGAAGAGGAACCTCCACTCACCAGGTAACAGAGATGGGTGAATGCTCATTAAATGAAGGAAATATACTCTCATCCAAAAAGATGTCTTCCTTATGATACAACGTAAATAACTAGTTAATAAATTTCCTTACCTCGCATAGTTATATCTTTCATTGTTTTTCTCTGATAATGTTTAAAAAAAATAAGAAATCTAGAATCCACTTCTTAAATCTATTACTAGCCACACTGAATGCAAATTATTGTTTAAAATAATTATCTTATACTCTAGAATATTATCTTTTCATTTTTTAGCAAAATACATAGTATGTCTTTAAATTTAATTTAATTTATTTTTGTGAAATTAAATGAATACAAAACTAATTTTATTAAATGAAGATACAAACTATCATCCTCTTATAGTACTATTTACCCAAAATTATGAAAAAAGTAAAATTAAGGAATGATCTATGAGATTAACTATAAAGCCATACTACAAAAATATTAAAAAAACATTTTGTTCTGTCATTTATGAAGAAGTATATCCATGAATACTGTAAACAGGGATAGTAAAAGTCAACAGGGGCAACTTTTAAACTTCTTTATGGGTCTTTATCTTTTTCCTATTTTGTACTCTTTGTGTGTGGATCTTATACTCACACATATTATTTGGATGCTGAGTGTCTTTTACAAAGTCCTTATTTCTTCAAACCATGTTAATATCAAATCATGTATATGACAACTGAACAGTACATAAGGAATAATGACACATGAGTTAAACATAGTTTGTGCTCTCGTGTATATTATGATCAACTGTGTGAATACATATACACATACAAACACACACATTCTTACACAAAGACAGATTGAATCAAAAGATAGCATAAGAAAGGTAAACATAAGTTCTTAATATTTCAGTGGAATGAGAAGTCATTTCTCATGGGAATATCTGTAAGACTGCGTAAATTATGTGCATATTCTCTATTCCCGTGAAAGTCCTTTCTTTTGGTAAAATGAATAAACTATGATAATGCATACTCACAGATATTGGTAATTAGTCAATATTTTAGCTAAAATGATTAATGATTTATGGTAGAAAATTTAAAAGAAAGAAAATTACTGAAAGTTCACGGACTGCAAATGATTCTGTTTTGTCTGATACAAAAGTATTCATGTAAGTTTATTGCCAACTGGGAAAGTCAAATGCTCACTATGCCAGGTTCCCACATTTGACATTATTTGAAATGTGTAGTTTCAGAAAATTGATTTTTCTTCAAAGATAAGAAAATATTTTTCTAATATATGTTCCTCTACACTGATACATATGTAGATATAAAATATATAGATAGAAGATGTATACATGTAAGTGATGATATTTATTATCGCATCCCTTGACATAATTTAATCATGGATATCACCCAAGGAAATTACTGTCTCTGTACATAACCTTTCCAGCTCCTCTACCTTGAAAGGAAGATATTCAGCTTGAATCCTGAAATTTTGTTATAAATACTAAGTAAATTAAGGTGATGAAACCAAACTAGAAAATCAAAGCTGAATTTTTTATTAGAAACAAAAAAATATTTTATAGGAAGTTATTTGAGAAATACAAATAAACAGCTAAATATTAGAACTATTTATATGTCTTTGAGTGGTAGGATTGTATCTCCTTTAATATTGTTATGGAATATTAATAGAGAATATGTACAAATAGCCCCATATGATCCTGAGTTTTTTGGATTACAAATAAAATTAGATGGAATTTAAAATGCAATTTATACATTTCAAATAGATCTGATAAACATTCCTGACTAACTAGTATTTCTGAGATAAATAGCACTATTCTGGTAGGTAAATTACCTGACAGGTCTAAGTTTTCAATTTTGAGAAATTGTCACTTATATTATTGGCTGTATCAAGATTCTTTATTTTTCTTCTTTAGCAGAGAGATTTGGTGAATATCAGAATCGATAAGATTTACTATGGATTACACTGTTAATCTTGGAATTGTCAAATGTTTCATATGAATATTCATTAAAATAGGTTATTAAATAACTAAGCATTACTCATTTTCCTGACAGAAGAAACTGATACAAGAAAGTAAAAATGAATATTATCATGCTTCCTAAACTGCTATCTATGATACTTTTAGATTATAGGGCATAGTCTTCTATTATTAAATTATTTTCTCCTGATTTTAAAATATAAAGGATATCACCCTTTGAAAAACATATTTCTAGTACCTTTAGATATTGAAAAAAAAGTTATGTTAATCAGGCTCTATGATGATAGGTGAGCCTACTTACTAGTTCATGCAATGATTAAATATACAAATAATTAGATCTATTCAATCTTAGACTTCATAAACTCTGAGAAAGTTCACATAGACAAAGCCCTAAATCATATACAGACTCTTATACCAATGTTATCAAAATTAAAATAAGAATATCATTTAGAAGAAAAAAACTATTTTTAAGTTTGGATAAAGGTCTCATAGTTTAAAAACTGCACTGTTTCTTGTTGACTCATTATTTTATTAATATTTTGCTATTTTCAGGAAAATAAAGCCTGGACAATAACATTATTAACAGTACTCTTTGAAAGTAAGCCAAGATTACAATCCCGTATGTAAATTATCATTTACCTATCTCTCATCTATCTATATGTCTGTCTATCTATCTATCTATCTATCTATCTATCTATCTATCTATCTATCTATCTATCTCATCATCTGCCTGTATCTATCCTTCTATTTATTCTAAACCATATTAATGACTCACTTGATTTTTCCTATTTTAACCATAAAGTATGTTTCCCTTCAGGTTCAGTAAAGTCAAAAACAATATTTAGGAGTTAATATATGTATCGAGTGATATTCTTACTGACATAAATTGCAAGTAAACTGGTAAAGAGAGGGATGTCTAAATAAATGATATCTAAGTTCTGATTCTTTATTTCACTGAAATAAACATTTTTAAAATAAAAGTCGGTTGGTAAAAATAAAAGTCAATGAAATGACAAAATGTTGATTTACATATGTATATGCAAAGTTATCTTTCTATGATTTCACTAAAATTGGCTGAACAATTAAAGAAAAAATATAAAAAAGTAAATGTAGGTAAGCATTTCAGTCAGTGCTGCCAATCGTAAGACAGTCAAATCAATCCTTTAAAAGTTTACATGTTAACTTCCTATATTATTTTATATTGACTTTCATTACTGCTTCACATATAAGCAATTCTACTTCACAGAAAGGTGGGCCAGTCAGCCATCAGTTCAGAAATAGAAAATTGTAATAACTGTATTTTCAGACATAATTCACAGGTTAAACCTGGTGGAAATTGCTTTTCCCTGTGTGGATGTTTAAGGATGATGTAGTCTACAAAATGTGTTGTTCTCATTCTTTCTCTGAGAATCACTGAATGCTGTGAAAAGCAGATGATGATACAGATAATACCATAGATCGTCACCAAATTAATGACCTTGGATTTTATCAAAAATCTGTTGCTATACCATTTTCATGTCATTTTTATCTCTTCTGGTTGGGAAATAGAATCTTTAATAGTTGAACAAATTTCTCTCTATACATTGACTAATAGTAAATCTTTGTATATCTCATTCAATCCCATCGTTCCTTCTGCCAGTTCAGTTGTTGGCCCAGAATTATTGAGATCCAAAAGAAAGAAATTGAAACCTTTCAAAATACAGTTCTTGGCATGAAGGGGCAAAAATCCATTAAATGTCTCATCTTTAGGATAGCAACTTTTGAAATGCAGAACTGAACTAAATAGCTTTCAGAGGTTAGTCTTAGAAAATAGTTAAGATTGCATTAGTGTGCTAAAACTAGAACTCTGTATTCTCTTCTCTTGCTAGTTTTTTCTCTTTTGCTGACACATTTTCTAGCTATGCTCCCTTTCTACATAAAAAAGAATCAAATTTTAAATTAGATATAAAACAACCTCTCTAGGTGTGTTTCCCTTCCGTAACTATATGAAAACAATTGCTGGAATATAGTAAACCACTAATCTGCTTTTAAGTACTTCCTTAAACTTTATCTGATGAACTTCAAAAGAGTTTGGAGGGCCTCCCTGGTGGCGCAGCGGTTGAGCGCTGGGTTGCCAAGATGCCTGCAGCCTCTGCAGCGCCGGTTCAATCCCCGGCTGCTCCCCAGCCACCGGAGGAGGGTCCCACATGGTGCGCAGACCTCTCCTGCCGCCCGCTGCTCCCCTCAGCAGTGTGCTTCGGTCCTTCTGCCTGTTCTGCTCCCTGCTCTGGTGAATTATCTCACCCTCCCACGCTTCTGACTGTACCCAGTGCTTGTATAAATAAATAAATAAATCTTAAAAAAAAGAGTTTAGAACTTGAAAGCTGGTTTGAAGGTTCTAGAAGGGGAACACTCTTGACCTTTGATCAAAAAAAAAAGTCTGTCTCTGTTCTGGGAAGGCCATCCTCTTTCACCGAGGGTACAGTTTCAAGAGTGAGGAACATGCTGTGGTGAGGGAAGAAGCAGACACCTACCTAGTTAGTCAGAATAGTCTAAAAAACTGGTGACCAAGGGGTTGACAGATGTCACAGCAGAGGTAAAAGGGGAATGGTAGAGGTGAGAACAAATTGAGGAATGAGCACAAGGGATTATGGTGTTGTACAATGGGTGCTTTGGTGGTGGAGTAAATCACTATTTTCTCAAAAAAAGTCACTGAAAAAAGATTGTGGGGTAGAATATAGAGTACTTGAGAAGTTTTTAGGAAAAACAATTACATATTTACTTTTGTTAACCTTTGCAACTATAAAAGTAGGCAACAGTATTAGAAGCACCTGTGACATTGCCAATAGTAAACATATTCCATATACATAAAATTGTTGTAGGTTTTTCAACATACTATTTACCTGTACTTTAAGATTTTGATAGTTGACTTATTGTTTGATCATATCATTTATTTCTTATAAAACACAAATATATTACTATATTATAAACATTTTAAAATATTGGATAATCCGGGCTTCCCCGGTGGCGCAGCGGTTGAGCACTGGGTTGCGAAGCTGCCCGCGGCCTCTGCCGCGCCGGTTCGATTCCCGGCTGCTCCCCGGCCACCGGAGGAGGGTCCCACATGGTGCGCAGACCTCTCCTGCCGCCCGCTGCTCCCCTCAGCAGTGTACTTCGGTCCTTCTGCCTGCTCTGCTCCCCGCTCTGGCTCTGGTGAATTCTCTCACCCTCCCGCACTTCTGACTGTACCCAGTGCATGTATAAACAAACAAACAAATAAATAAATAAATAAAACATGCCTCTATTTAAAAAAAAAAAAATTATCTTTAAAAAAAAAAATAAAATAAAATATTGGATAATCCAATATATTTTCTATTTACTTTCCTTTAGCTACATAATATTTTTAAAGAACTTCTATATTTATTTGTGTTAATTTTGGTGTTGTACATTCTAAATATTTTCAGAAATGTATAATGAAAATTATTCACCATTACAGTATCATACAGAATAGTTTCACTGCACTAAATAACCTCTCTACATACTCCTTCCTTCTCCACAAAAAGGGAAACCACATATCTTATTGTTGCTATAGTTTTAAAGTTTCCAGAATGTCATAGATATGAAATCATATAGTAAATAATATTTCTATTTTGGGTTCTTCTACTTAATATGCATTTAACTTTTCTCTTTGTCTTTTCATAACTTACTATTTCATTTCGTTATAGTATCAAATAATAGTCTACTATCTGGATGTACCATAGTTTATTTATGCATTCAGTTTGAATTTATTTATGCAGGACAGTTTGATTGCCTTCAAATTTGGCAAATCTGGTTAATTTGCTACAAAAATCTATGTACAGGTTTCTTGGACATTTGTTCAATTCCTTTGAATAAAGAAAATGTGGAATGATTAGTAAATGATATGGTCAGAATCCGTTCAGTTTTGTAAGAAATGTCCATAATCACTCACAAAATGCCTCTATTACATTCCAATGAGCAATGAATGAGTTCCTTTTGCCCCATGGCCTCACCTGCTTTCAGTGTTTTCTTTCTATTTTTTTAAGATTTATTTATTTATACAAGAGCTAGGGTACAGGCCAGAGACAGTGCAGGGGGCAGAAAAGGCATAAGGAGCAAAATACACTGCTGAGGGGAGCAGTGGGCGAGACAGAAGAGGTCTGCCATGCCATATGGGAATCTGCCTGGCTGGCTGGGAATCGAACTGGTGCTGCAGAGGCTGCAGACAGCTTCACAGCGCTGTATTCAACCCACTGTGCCACTGGGGAGGCCCTGCTTTAGGTGTTTTCAATATTTTGACTTTGGGTCATATTAATAGGTGTGTTGTGATATGGCCTTATTTTAATTTGCATTCCTTAGTGGCATATAATTTTGAGCATCTTTGCATATGTCTTTGTGAGATTTCTATTTGGGTATTTTGCTCATTTTGTGATAGGATTATATATCTTCATATTGTTCAGTTTTAAAAGTCCTTTCTATATTTTAGATAGCAGTTCTTTATCAGATGTCTTTTGCAAATATTTCTCCCAGCATATATAGCATGGCTTCTTATTCACTCCACATATATATTTTCTTAGACTCATAACTGAGTATTTCACTTTTATGATCACTAATATAAATGGTAATATGTTCTTTATGTGTAATTCCTTTTTGTTACCAGTATCTAGGAAAGCAATTGGCTTTTGTATATTAATCTTGTTATCATTTATTGTTTCCAAGATGTTCTTTGGATTTTTAATTTTCTTCACAATCTCAAAGAGATTTTATTTTCTTCTTAATATGCATACATTTTATCTTTTTTTGTCTTATGACATCACGTAGGACGTCCAATATAACAATGAATTTCCTTTATATTTTGAAAAACATTATTCTGAAAAGTTACCTATAGATTTTATCAGACATTTATTCGTCCTTGGGAAACACGGAAAGACACAAGGTAGGAATTACCATTAAATAAAAAATACTGGGGCCTTCCTGGTAGCACAAGCAGTTAAGTTGCAGCATTATGAAGCTATTGGCAGCCACAGGAGCAGGAGTATGATTCCCAGCCAGGTAGCTAACCCAGATGACATGGCAGACCTCTCATGTCATACCCGCTGCTCCCCTCAGCAGTGAATTTCAGTCAATACACCTGTTCTGCTCCCCACTCTGTCTCTGGTGAATCCTCTCACTTCATACCCGCTGGCCCCCTGCACCTCTGACCTACATCCCAACTCTTGTATACATAAATAAATAAAATAAATCTGTAAAGAAACAAAACAAAACAAAACACTGCTAAATAGTGAACCACCTTGCCAGAATATATGTAAGCAAAATGAAAGATACAAATTCACTTTTATATATTTGGTTGGTAAAACTAATTAAATCATGTCTGTATTCTAGATACACAGAAAAAAAAAACTTTTTTTTTTTTGTATTTCTTTTGTGTGTTTTAGGTACATGATTTCTAAACTATGTAACAATTACTTTAGGCTCCTGCAGTGAATTTAGAAAGCTGTCCCATAATACTTGAATTTTCTAGGGAAACTCAGTGATGTTAAATATCTGTTAGTCACTGTGTAAAAGCTAATTTCAGACAGTTTACAACTCCAACATTAGATCACGCTGCCTTTCTTTGATGACATCAGATCTTCACAAAGTTGTATTTTTGGAGATAGTTGTGAGAAACAACAATTACTAAGAAAAAAAATCAATGTATGTGGCGGCTCCTGCTCCCCCAGAGAGCAAACTTACCATTGCCACAATTTATCGTTAATATAAGAGTAGCTGTACTATGAAAGTACATAAGTCCCTCTTCCCCTGTGTGCTGGACTGGACAGTCAATGACGGGTAAGATCAGGAAAGATTTCTGACGACCTAAGACAGGCGCAGTCCCCAAGGGGATTTTAATGGTTCACACCTTTTACCTATGGAAAATAACGGATGGAAAACAAGTCTGGGAAATGTTGAGACACAACCAAGGCATGTTGTTAATCATTAATAGTCTAGGTCTTGTACTGAAGAAATTCAATTATGGTGAGAGAAACTGGTTCTATGACTTCTAGCAAATGTGTAACCAAGTAGAACTATAGGAATAATAAATAGTACTAGAAAGAATAAAAATATGATGTTAAAGATATGACAAAAATGTATAATCATAGTAAGAAATCATAATGTTAAAGAAAGCCTCCACTGGGGGTGTTACGATGAGTTCTTGATTCCTTGATAAATAATAGACAATATGTTATGTTATTCATGTTTCACTGCATTTACGATAAATCTGACGTATGATTAACCACATACTGTGAAAAACATATTGAGGTAATGACTTTGGAAATGTATAAAAAGAGAAGGCTGATTCCAATAAAGCGCACTCAGATTTTCACTCTCCCTTGAGTGTGTCTGTGTGTCATTTCTTTCGTCCCTCGCCCTAATTCCTTCGACCACCTTCTGCTCGTTCTCACTCAACCCCTGAGATTGTCTCAATCTCCCGCCGCCGCTGGGCTGGCCCGCGGCAAATGGAAAGCAAAAACCAAAAAAAAAAAAAAAAAAAAAAAAACAAGGTGGTGGTGAAAATCCATGTTAATGAAGGAAAGAAAAAAAATCATATGATCATATCAATAGATACAGAGAAAGCATTTGACAAGATTCAGGATCCATTTATGATAAAAACTTAACTGCTATGGCATAGATGGAATATATGTCAACCTAGTAGAGTTCACATATGACAAGGCCAAAATGAACATGAGAGTAAATGGTGAATGTGGGCCTGCTACTCCTAGGCAGCCTATTTGGCCGCCATTTTGTCACCTAAACAAGGTCAAAGTGGTCTGGCCAGTTAGGAACAGGAGCCCAACCTTTCAGCCCTTCAAATCAAATAAGAGCACAAAGCTAGATCACACTGGGAAGGTTATGCATCACAAGGTATGTCCAGAATGCCCAGAGGGCTGAGGACCAATGCATAACACCTGCATCAGGAGGTCCTGCTGCCCAGGGGGCTGAAGAACTATGCATAACACATACTCCCAACTTATACATCATGAGGTATGACCCCAGAAGCTGATCAGTGGAGTGCCTTGCTGATAAGATTAGAACCATGGCTGGGGATAAAGGTGTATCATCAAGTAGATAAGAAGTGCCTGGAGGGCAGACTCACAATCCCTAATCTTCTACACCCTTCCCCTTTCCTTAGTCTCCTTACAACCAATTACGTGTGTCAATAAAAGGGCCAGGATCTTGCTCTTCAGCAGCATCCTGCATTGTGCAGCCTGCTCCACGACTCCCGTTTGTCAGTGTGGTGTTGTCCCACGCAACAAGTGAAAAGCTAAAAATCCCAGTAAGGACAATAAGACAAGAAAGAGAAATATATTCAGATTGGAAAAGAAGCAGCAAAATTATCTGGCAGCAGATAATATGATTTTATATATTAAAAAAACGAACAAGTCCTCTAAAAGACTGTTACAATTAATAAGCTAATTTACTAAAGTTTTAGGATACAATATCAACTACAAAAATTTTATTTCTAACAATAATAGCAAAAGTATCAGAAAGAAGAAAAAATTCATTTACAATAATAAAATACTAAGGAATTTATTTAACCACAGAGATAAAAGATTATACAGTCAAAACTATAAGACACTGGTGAAAGAAATCAGAACCACAAAATGAAAAGTTCTATTTAAATTTTTAAAAACTTAGTAAGAAGAGTTAAAGTAAGCGGTAGAAATTCTAGCTTCCCCACACACTTCAGAAAGTGACTTGTGGTGAGTACTGCCAATCATTACCATATTCCTTTATCATCCTGTAAACTGTACCTAAACCCTCTCCCAGAATGTTTGACCCTTAGTGCTAGATTAGATTTTTAGTCATTTTATTTATGTCAATGAGTGATGACTTTCTTTATATTTGCTATTTTTATTTCTTTAGAATTTCTCCCCATTACTACAATACTCATGAACAATTTTATATTAAAATTATCCTGTTTAAAAATTAAAAAAAAAATATATATATAGTTGAAAAGTTCATACTACTGAATGCATTCCTATTAACATTCTAATGGCTTCTTTCACAGATATAGAAAATAATTTAATAGTTTATTTGTACACATAAAGACTCCAACTAACTAAAGTGATCTTGTGTAAAAAAAGCAAAACTGGAGATACCATACTTCATGATTTCAAGTGTTATTACAGGATTATATAAATAAAACAGCTTGGTATTAGCATAAAAACAGACACATAGGTCAATGGCACAGAATAGAAGGCCCAGGAATAAACTCATGCATATACACTTGGTAGAAATATCAACTGTATAATCATTACGAATGTATGTATGTAACAACACACACACACATCTATATGGAATTTAGGGCAAGATATATACTCATATATACTTCTTTGAGTATTATATTTTAGATAGAGAAAAAGTAGAGGATAAATGAAGGTTTTGATAGAATTTGCTCTTCAAGTTAAAAATGTACCTTAAAATAGAGGCACTTTCTTGAAATCAAGTATTAATTATCCAGAGAAAAATATTCTAGAAATATTTGCCAGGTCTAAGTTTAGTCTCTTTTTTTACTCTGATGTCTGATAATATAACTACTTGACTTGAATTTTACTCATCAGTTTTGAGGGAAAATTTAATTTATTAGTTTAATGTTATATCAAAATTTGCTCTGTAAGTTCAACATAGATTTTAATAAATACCTACTATTTTTTATAGCTATTTCTTTACTTTTATTGTCAAAGAATTAAATATACTCCAAAAGAGACACATTAGTACAACAAACCACAAGTATCCATGACCTGTCTTCAAAATTTGTCAGTCACTTTCAACTATTGATATATCTTCTATCTTTTCTTTATCTTTACAAATTATTGTTGATGATAACACCATGTGGTTCTCTACAACTTGGATTTAGCTGGTAACCTCTCTCAGAGAAATAATAAATTGACCCTGTTTAGCATTGGACCTTGTTCAGCATTTATCTATACTCATTTATTTAATGTTTTTTATTCATCCACATATATAGGGGCAGAATGAAAAGAAGAAAATTCAGCCTTTAAAAACAATGACTTTCAGAATAGTGTCTCTTACAGATGAAGATAAGGAACATGAAAAAGAGTCCTATACACATATATGCAAACATACATGCATATATAAGTATATATTAAAGACATTCTAGTCTCCTTTCCCCCTTTTTTTGATAACTTTTTAGTAATAAATGGTTTTCTATTGCATCCTTTGTTATTGAAGAGTGCTATCTTTCTCAAAATACTGCAAAGTTTACTCATTAAATAAGGATAAACATAAAATCAGCATCATAAACAACCAAAAGTCATTACACCTGTTCGTAGTATGAGAAAAAGACAATTCCCTTTACAATTTAGGGCTAGACTTCTTAGAAAGAATTCTGAAGGAAAGGGCTGAATAATTAACACTGCAAACTATCTAATTCTTTTAGCAAAGCTTATTTCACAGTTTTGCTTCAGTGTTCACCAGCTGTAGAGAAGGCAATTCAAACTCCCTAAATTAATCCCAGCTGCAGTGCTTGCAACACAATTAACACGTTTAAAAGTGATAAATATATGTTAAAAAAACAACAATTTGGGGTCAATTTAGAATGAGCTGTCAGAAAGTCCGAGATTGTCTAAATCCTTTTCATTGCCTGTCAGTTAATTGTAAATTTCCATAATCGATTTAGATTTGAGGATAGTTTTTAAGTTGAAATAGCAGTACTATTTTTAATATGTGTATTCTTTTTAAACTCCAGGTGAAGACATGACTAGAAAAATGTTTCATCATATCAAAGAACTTGAAGATATTGACTTTTTCATTGTAACATTCTAGAGAGAAGGAAGAAAAATTAAGGTACAATATTCTGGGGATACCTCTTGGAAAAATAGTTATAAATAATATACGTGGCAGATATGCTATATACTATCTCAGTCATCTACATACTATGTGATTTTTAGGCCACACAATCTTTAAAGTGATACTAACTGGAAAGAATCATCAGTATTTAGGAAGTAGGGCTATGGTCCTATTCATATAGTGATTTGGAGACTACCTGCTGTCATTTCTCACTGCAATCTGAAATCCCTGGAATCCATATTTGGAAATATATCATCTTGTCTGAGAAAAATACTTAACAGAAAATAATATTTTTTATTCCATGAGCTTTCAAAAAACAAGTTGCAAAATAAATTGTACTTTTCGTTTTGGAAACAAATGGTAATGTCTACTGTGCATTTGTCTTCCTCTAGCCAATGTCCTTTTTGTTATTTGATCTTCCCCATAACCATTTGAGTCTTTATTTTTATGTTTCAAGAAAGTGAACCTCATTATAAAGATTTACTTAACAATAAAGAATAAGCATATGCTAATAAAAACACACACACCACTCATTTTTTACTTCAAGGCACTCAGTTTCTAAACATTTCACAGCTATATCCTGAATATAGGGTTCTTTTTATTTTCCTCACAAAATAAGTCAAAAATATAGTTAAAAAATTATAGTGCTATCTTTCCTTTGAGATAATTTAGCACCTTCATTTGTGATGGTGGTTTTTCATAATAGTAAGTTTGCATTAGATAAGCGACAGAGGAAACAGTTCATAAGACATGGTGATAAAGTAGACACAAGGTAAAAAAGAAGGGAAGTGGTAGCCTGCTTACTCACTGAAGCAGAATTCATGTGCTTGGGAAGTAATAGATGTACATCTATTACTGATAGCAACAGCCAGATTACAGAAAGAAATGATATTTTAAATTATAACATAATAGGTTTTATAATTGGAATGCTAATAAATGTAATATCAAGAAGATGAATGTTTCGTACAATAATTCTGTGAACAATAATTTCAAGTAGTTTGAATTGAAAGCAAAGAAAATTTGAAAGAAGGAACTAAGAGGAATGAAAACACACTAGCTTGAGAAAATTTGACTGATAAATAAAATAATAAAACTATTTAAATCCAATTAAATATATCATCATCAGGAGATACATTAAGGACATATAGAAGGGATGACATATTATTTACAACAGTAAGGAAAGAATAACTCAGTGATTATAGTGATTAAGTAGAACCCATACATGAAGGACTCTGATAGAAAACAAAATCTTAGCAAAAAATAGAACACTATATTTATTTTGAAAAATATATGTAAAGCAAAAAATAAGTATTAACTGGAATTTACTAACTTAAAAGATGAAAATAGAATTTATGTAAGGAAATATTCATATATAAAGATTTTATATTTTTATTTTTTAAGTTTAAATATATTTTACTTTCATAATAATTTTAATAATATTACTTTCATAATAATTTTTTATTGAGTTAATGTTTGTTTACATCATTGTATTTTAGAAGTGTAGGATTTCCAGACTTCCCCTGATGGTGCAGGCAGTTGAGCACCACATTGTGAAGCTGTCCGCAGCCTCTACAGTGCTGGTTCGATCCCGGCCGGCCGGTGAGGGTCCCACATGGTGCAGCAGACCTCTCCTGTCTCTCCCGCTGCTCCCCTCAGCAGTGTATTTCGTCAGTCTGCCTGTTCTGTTCCCCACTCTGTCTCTGGTGAATCCTCTCACCCTCCCACACATCTGGCCTGTACCCTGGTTCTTGTATAAATAAATCTTTAAAAAAAAAAAGAAGTGTAGGATTTCCTCCCCCTCCCCCTTCAGGTGTTGTTGCCATAGCCGCTGCTACCACAAAGTCTTCTTCCCCTCTCCACTCCCAGCCTCTGGCCACCTCCTTTCTACATAGTCAGCTTTTCAACTTTCAATGGTTAGTTTTTAGTTTGGCTTTATCTGACTCATTGCTTGGTTTCTCTATAATATACATTAAAATCTTTAAATCTTTATGTTTGTTAGGCATTTTTTTAAATTTCTCGCGTGTAATATTTCTAATGCCCTAAAGACTCAGAAAGCAAATACTATTATTTTAATTTTATAAAACTTCGAAAGTCTTTTGTCCATGGTCATGCCACAGGGCCTAGGGACTGTGGTCTTTGTTTATTGAGTTAACCTAGTCCTTGTTTGTTACTTTGCTTTCCTGTTATTGAATTAACCTGATAAAACTCTTGTCAGTTAACACCCTCCTTCCCTGCTAACCAGCACTGAAGATCTTCACCATATAACATTTTCTATTGTGTGAACTATAATAAACATTCTTTCCTTGAATCTTTGATGAGTCTTTTCCTAAATTCCTTTCATTAAATCAGTAAAACTAGACAAGAACTCTCAAAATCAGTAGTGGTCACATATCAGATTGATTATGGAGCTGCGACTCAAACTCATCATTCCAAAGCTCATTTGATCACTTTGTTTGATCTTCCATGATATCAGACTCATACAATGAGTAATCTGGTCATCTGGTGGAAATAAAATAAAAATGTATATGTGAAAATAATAAGAATGACCTTTAATCTGTAAGATTATTTCCCTCTCAGTTTCCATGAATTTACTCATTGTTATTCTACAACTTTCTTCAAACACTTTAATTTCTGTAACAGCTTCTCTTTCTTTCTTTCTTTTTTAAGATTTATTTATTTATTTATATAAGCACTGGGTACAGTCAGAAGTGCGGGAGGGTGAGAGAATTCACCAGAGCCAGAGCGGGTAGCAGAGCAGGCAAACTGAAGTACTCTGCTAAGGGGAGCAGAGGGCAGCAGGAGAGGTCTGTGCACCATGTGGGCCCCTCGCCCAGCAGCTGGGGATCGAACTGGTGCTCCAGAGGCTGTGGGCAGCTTCGCGACCCAGCGCTCAACCTCTGTGCCACCAGGGAGACCCAACAGCTTCTCTTTCATCTCTTTTAGATAGAATGCCACACTACTTTTTAGCCTGTTTGTTTGCTCAGTCATATTCAGAATTTTACCAAATGTTAATTTCCGCACATTTACAACCTACAGGATAGCTCCTAATGTGTCATCATCATCAGGAATTATATATTCTAAATGTTTAAGTTACTTTTACTTCTTTTCCAACTTTAATTCCTTTTGTATCTTTCTTTTGCCTAACTGCTATAGCTAGGACTTCCAATATTATATTGAATAGCAGTGGTAAAAATGAACATTCTTGTTTTGTCCCAGACTTGGGGTAAAAGCTGTTAGTTTTTCACCAGTGAGTATTATCATGGCTATAGATTTATCATATATGTCCTTTATTATGTTATGTTCCCCTCGGCATGTTATTATGTTATGTTCCATTTGAGTGTTTTTATCACAAATGAATCTGAATCTTGTCCAGTGCTTTCTTTGCATCTATTGAAATGATCATGCGATTGTTTTCTTTTTCCATTGTTGCTATGAATACCATTAATTGATATGTGGATGTTGACACATCCTTTCATCCCTGAAATAAATCTCACTTGACCATGATGTATGAACCTCTAAATGTAGTTTTACACTTGATTTGCTAAGAATTTTGTTGATGATTTTTAAATTCATAAATTATATTGATTTGTAGCTTTTCCTTTTTGTGATCTCCTTGTCTCTTCCTTCGTTATCAATATTTTTTGGAAGAAGCTTGAAAAGAATAGGTATTAATATGGCGATGAAGGTTTGGAGAACTCAAGTGAAACCATCTGGTCTTGGGCTTTTGTCTTGTTCTATTATCATCAAAAGATCTTATCAATGCTTTAGCAGGCAGGCAGTTTCTGGGGTGTGCTCTATATGATAAGATCAGGAAAGAACACAATCATATGTTCATTGTCATACTTTCTTAGTCGTACTCTCTGAGTATCTATCAGAAAGAAAAGCAATTCCTTACAGAAAAAATTCTGAACAGAAAATTTCAGTGTAACCAACTTGCTGCTAAGTGTCCATAATTTACCATTAGAAAAGTGTTCTTATGTATTTTCCTAACAACACTTTTTACATGTTAGTTTATATAGAAATTAGAAATACATATTTTGTCACTGAGGCAAAGGAAACAGCCTGCTTATTCTAGCCAGAAATCCTCGTCTGAGAAGTTTTGACTAACCCAGGAGTTCTACATCATGTCTAAGGGAGTCAATGTCTTGATACAACTCTGTCTTAGCCCTCTAAAATGTTTTGGCTCTCAGTTGTGTTTTGAAGATTTTTTTTTCCTTTAACATACTGAATTTCTCATCGCTATAAATATTTTTATTATAAAATGCATTAAATTAAAATAATAACCTTACAATTTAGGGTTTACTGAATTTAAAATTAATTCAAATTGATCTTAAAAATGCATACTCTAATAATAGATGATTCCATGGCTCTGTATTATAATTCGTATCGCTCCTCAGATATGAGGTCATTAAAGGGATGGTTATGAACATGTTATAATACAAGTACAGTAAAAAAGCCATCTTGAATTATAAATACTCCTCACACATAAGTTAACATTTATATTTTTTTCAGCTTCAATTGAAATGGTTGCAGAAGATGTGATTTCCAGTTCATTTCAATATTGTATTTTTCCCTAATTATGTTTATTGCCATAAAATTGGTTTATATCTTTGTATCTTATCTGGGGGTTACAAGTTAAAATCTCTACAAATACTTTCAACCCTGTCTGCCACCCATACTCCAACAATTTTAAAATTAAACTGTGACATCATTGTTTCAAATCCATTCCATCAATGGAATCTGTATATCATAGGAAGCTGACAGTGTTATCTAGTTAGAAATAATACATGAATAGTATCTTCTTTAATACTGGAAATGATATATTACTGCTTTTCTTTGTTTTTCTACTCTAGTATCATGAAAAATTGTAGGGTATTTTTTATTTGGAAATACTTATTGATCATCCTGTCATTCTTACCTGTAACTAAATAATACATACAATGAAACTTAAAACATTTAAACAAAATAAATTTCTTTTTATGAAAACCATCAGCTGCTATGAGAAAACATTTTATATGTATCTCAGGATTTTTCACAGAATTAAAGTACAGTTAGAAGAACAAAGTAAGCAAAGAGAAAGTAAGATTTATTGATGATTGTATTTTAATATAAGTATAGTTATATTGTATTGATTAAAATTACTTCCTACACAAGCACAAACAAAAATTTTATAATTGCAAGCAATCATTTCGAACACAAAGGTTAAAGGTTTGTATTGCAGATGCTAAACTTGATGTAGTAATTTTAATAAAGTCATCTAAAAACTAAGAATCACAAACTTTTTAAACTAAGAAAATTGCAAAAGAGAAATTCTGCTTATGTAATATACAGCATGATAGCAGTAAATGTAATTTTTGTGGACATTGCCTCTATGTGGTTAATCAGCTAATCAAAGTCTGTTATTTTGTTTTAGTTTCCTTATCAGCTCGACAGAATTTTTACAGACACATATCTGAATAAAGTTTCCATAGGTCCAGAGGGAAAGTTTCCTCACTGGGAAGGATTCTTTGATTTGGATACTTCCTTTTGAAACAAAGTTGAAAATAACTTGTACAACCTTCTATACTGCATTTTCTTTTGACAAGCAATTACACAGGTTAAAATTAAGGAACCGATGGTTCTCAATTGATTAATATTGAGATCTATGATCTATGCATAGAATTAGAGTGTGAACTACTATGTATATAGCTCAAAAGAAAAACAGAAAATGCTTTGTTTTGGGGAAGATTCATTTAATGCTCTGATGAAAGCATAGATTAAACAACTCAGTATTGATAACTAATTTGATATTTCCATGCACCTCTGTATCAGAAATAAGTTAATATAACCCCAAATGGGAAAAGTAGAAAAAAGCCTCTGAAGTAAAAGCTAAACTCAGTGAGTCAGAATTTCTTTGGATTGCTGGAATAGGAATATTAGTAAACTAAACCCTGGACTATAGGCCAAAAAAAATGGCATGATGCTATATATATTCATTTTTAGTTAGTTTAATATTGAAAGAACATTTCATAAGCCAGATATATTCAAAGAATTTTCCAAATATTCCCATGCCCTTTATACCACACTTACCTCATTAATAAATATAATTACAATTGAACCTATTATTAAGTGAATTAAAGTAATACATTTAATAAAGTCATTCATTTACAAATATGTTGATATTTTTATACATCTATTCAATTTGATTTTTAAATTTTGGAAAACAGTATTACTTAAAGATTCATGTACCTTTATATATGTGGAATGGCAAGTGTATATTATAGTTTACTTAATCAATATAGTGTTAATATTTGTTATGATTTCCTTTGCTACTAACTTATTTATTAATTCTTTCATTTATTTATGCTGCTATAAACAATCTTATTTTATATATTATAAAATGAATTACTATGGCATAAGTTTTAAAACTAGGGTTTTGTGCAAAATTTGTATTGTTAACTTGTATGACTTTCAATCTTAATGAATCTAAGTTCACAAATGACATGAAGTCTGAGGAAGTACGTTTGACATGTATTTTATAATTTGATCTTGATTATGTACTCACTTTCAGTATACTCATCCAGAAGAACTTTGACTAGTAGATGATTACTATGATGTGTTAAAATGTCCAGTTAAATATACTTAGGGGTCAGTGGGACAATGTGCATTCTGAGAATACTTGATTAGACTTATCTGTGTTTAACATTTAAAAATTTGATTTTTGATTTTTACATCACTATCAACATTTTCTCTTTTTTTTCTCTTTGATTCATTACTAATCCTTTCACAGCCTCTCATTTTAGATATATAATCAGTGGGTAAGTTAATGTGAAGCTGGAATTAGCAAATCAATAGAATGGTGGAATATCTCTCAGATGTGTTCCTGATTTGCTTTCTCATCTTGTTCTTACTAAAGAACAAGAGAAAGAGTCAGAATTCAGTTTATAATGGAAAAGAGCTACTATATTACTATTTAGTTCTTGTTCATTGTCATTAAAAGATTTAAAGTTGGCAATGTGATTAAGTTTTAAATCTTAAGGTAGCAGTAAATTAAGTTTTTTTTCTGTTTTTCAAGGCAAAATCAGATAATTCTAATTTCCTAAACACTCAGAGATAGTATTTCTAATTATGTGGACTTATGTAGTGTGTATAGTAGGGAATGGGGAGAAAGGACATAATTTTTGTCAACTAGGTAACCAATGTTTCCTAATATTTAGAAGTAGTCCTGATAGTATGCATACCAACTGTTATACAATTAATTATATTTAATATTCACTGTGTACTCAGGAATTTATGTTAAATGGTCTAATGGAGTTTACATTCTAGTGAAGAGAGATACAATCAAATAAAATGTCAAATAATACAAGGTCACACTATTCCTCCAAAATGCAGAAATAGGTGGAGTTAAAAGTTTAACCAGTCTGGGGTATAATACCTGTGAATAGTAAAGAAGGGACTTCTTTAGATAGTATACTATCTTTAGTATGAGTAGTATCAGACAGAAAAGTGTTCAAACACAATGCTGATCTGACATCTGTGAATGGGAAGAGAGGAAAAAGTAAGAGGAGGCTAGGAAAACATCAGACTATGATGCAGATCTGTCAAAAGTTAATCAATTGAACCTGAATTTTCAGAGTTAAGAACATCCATTAAAGGAGTCTACCTTTTTACAGAAATGGGGGGTCCTCTTACTCTCAAGGTTTTGTTTTGGCGGGACTACAGTAAAAGTTTGAACTTTGGTTTCAAAAGCTAATACTAAAACTGAAGTTGGTGTATCTGACCATTGTTAATTAAATTTACTCATTGAATTGAATGGAATTTCTGCCATGAAGGCATAGCTGAGCAATAACTCTCCATGGATGTCAAAATAATGGTCCTAACAAAGGGGAGAAAACAAAAAACAACAACAAAAAAAAAAAACTTGTGCATGGGATAAAGAGTAGAGAGTGGTGCCATATTAAATAGGTGATTTAAAACATAAGCTCATTTAAAGGCTTCTTAAAGGAGTAATAATTGATCAGGGAACATTAGTGAGGTGAAGGCGGGAAAAAAAGCCATGTGAAAACATGAGGAAAGCATTCCACATAGGGGATAGTAAGTGCATAAGCTTTGAAGTAAAAGTGTGCTAGGTAAAGATTAAGAAAGAAAATAATACAGTGAGATTTGTTCCTGAGGAAAGACTAATTTGAAATCTAAGTAGACATAAAAGTACAAATAATCAAGGCTATCCAGATAAATTATGAATATAAGAACATACAGTAATGAGAATGATACCAACTTAGAATACCATGAAATCTCTCTAAATTAAAGTATATATTGGTGCTTGAATGGATTAACAGCACTGGAATATCATTTTTTATCTTTTTTACCATCTCCAAATGGCAAAGAAAAGCATATTCTGTAGGTAGAACTATAGTGAAACAGATGTTTTTGTACAGTCCTGATAAGAAGACAAAATGGTTAAATCCTTGTGAAGGAACCTATGGCATTATCTTGAATGTTGCTTATACATTTTACTTTTCACCAAACAATTCCACCAAAACTATCCCAAATAAGAATTTAAAATAACGCATGATCAAGACTATTCCTTGTGATGTTACTTATATACATAAGACAATGGAAACAACCCACAGGTCCACCAGTAGTGAATTCGTTAAATGTACTGTGATACCTTTAATCAATGAGACAATACTTTTGAATACAAATATGCAGTACTCTCTAGGATGTATTATTAGGTAAAGAAGAATCAATGTGGAATTTTTTACATTATGATAAAACTCAGTAATTGGAGAGATGGAAACTTATGGGCCTCTGGCCAAGCAATCAGGCCTCCTATATTTTAAGTTACCAACTTCTGTATGCTTCTCAGGAGCTTTTATCAGAATTGAGCCCCTTTGTCCTACAGCAGTGATCTTGATAATACACCATTATATTGGCTTTACTACTTCTTTGTCACATTCTCCCTATTTCCCCTTATCAAATTCATGGATGAATTTCATAAGAAATCTGCTCACACTTAAGTCCTTACCCCAACTCTGCTTTTGACACCTCCTAAACAAAGACACAAAGCAGTAACAAAATCCCAGAATTTCTTGGAAATTTCTCCATGACAGCTGCTATAGTTTTCAATAATTAGTTTCTTGATAAGGAATGCTTCTGAATCTTTGCAAGTCCATGATGGCCCTTGTGAGGACATATGAACCTGGTAATATATCAAATGATGGCACTATAGGTGTGATTTTGGGGGTGGGGGTATATCAAGTCTTAATGTTCCTACTTTACATTTAATTTTTGTCATACCAGCAAAGAGGATTATTATTCCCGAGACAGTAACAGATTTTTGTTCCATTTTAAAGATATAATCATTATCTGAAGATATTAAAAAATGAGTAAAAAGACATATCTGAATAAAATTTAGACAAGTTATCTTACAGACCACTATTTGATTTTACTATGCTTTTCAAAATAAAGCTGAAAATGTGTTAGCTTATGACTTCTGTTACTCTGTCTAATTTTTGAAACAAACTTGTGACACCAGGAAATAGGTAATATAGACTGGGACAATTTTTTAAAAGAAATTAGCTGCCCCAATTTGCAGATGAAAAATTATGACCTAGGAACTATGTCATAATCATTAACATGCAATTAATTGATAGTTAAAGATAGTTTTGAACTATATATCTCAAATTGAAGTCTGAAGCCCTTTCCATTATAACAGAGTTGCAAAAACACTTAACTACATGCAAATTGGCAATACTTATTTAATGCAAAAATGTCAGCAGTTATGTAACTACAGCCTTAACCTATTTTAGCATAAGATGGCTGCAAGTGAGTTTTTATAACAATTATTTTTCTTTTGAGTCATAAAGTTAGTCCTAACTTTATGTTAGATCTAACATCATTTTTTCCTAATTATCTGTGAAACACTTGCTTTATTAGAAAAGTTTTTGAAAACATCCACATTTTCAGTGCTAAAAGGAATTAACTTTATATTTCTTATTTTGAAAATTAATCAAATCTTAGTCTGTAACTATTGATATATTTCATTTCTCATAATGAGATGCACTCAGAGTTCCAATATTGTGTACTATCAAATAGGGTTTTTATTTATTCATCATTTTCATTATGAATAATCTTCATGCTCAATATTTTAGTCATCTGAATAAATAGCAAAATTATACTGTACAATGTCATGAAAATGAGGTTAGTCTATGTACAAGTCAAGTGAAAAGACTCTCATCTCAGCTGAATTTGTGAACTAATAAATAATGTAAAAGGGAAAAGACTGGCTGTTGAAAATCAATATCACTATCTAAAGTATATCAATAAGTTGAAAATATGAAAAACTATAATAAGACAAGTCATTGAAGAAGTGGGAAACACTGAAGTAAGCTGTAAGCTAGAATTTCATTATATCCAATATTAACACATCACATTTGGCCAAAAGACCATAATCCAAATCAAACTTTCTAGTAAAAGGCATGACTCTCTAAGAAGTATTGTTATAAATAACCTATAAAGTAAGAGTTGATGATCTTTAAAAATTCAATATAGCCCCTCTTTAAATCTGTGTCTGAGTAGTCTCTCAAAGTATAATTTTTGACATGATATTTTAATTCAGTGATTCTAAAATAAGTTACTATATTCTCATGAAAACCTTCTTATATTACCTAATATCAAAATCATTTAGAAGTAACCAACACATCAGTCTGTCTCTAAGGAAAATCTGCTCTTTTAATTCTTAAATTTACAACTGTAACAATAGCTGTCCTCAAAAATCAAAGGTAAAAATGGAATGAAAACTCTCAACAGAAAAACAAATTAAATTTAGCAGGTGTAAAACTTTCAATGTAAAAGTCAAACTAGAGTAAAAGCAGTTTATGACAAGATCCCAACATATGTCTGGAAAGAGCAAAGATGCTATTTGTTTTATTTGTTTTGTTCTTTAAGTTATATTTCTTTAAGTTATATGTTCTTTAAGTTATATTTACTTGAATTTGAAATTTAATCCCTAATTTATTAAAAACAGTAATGGCTATCTAATTTGTTGAATCCAGCACAAAATTAAAATGCAGGGACCATTGTTTAAATCTTTTAAAGAATTTCAAGATGGCATCAGCAGAGCATTAAACCAATTTGGAGTCCTTCTGAGTATGAAACACTATATAATTGCATAGGTTGCTTGCCTATGAAGCTATTCATCAAATTGGATCTTACATATATTATTATACATTATTTTGGATATGCAAGTATAAGTATATATTTCAAGCAGCTGATGAGATGATTTTATTGAGAAATTAATATTTCAGAAATTAAATATAAATCACCCAATTGATTTTCATTTTAATCAATAGTTGTCATACATTAGTATAAATTAAAATATGTCCTCTACACAAATACAGGTAAGCAAAGCCAAAACATTATTCATGAACCCTATTAGCAAAAATTTCAAGCTTACAATATGAGGATAGTTTTTAAAAACACTGCAGATATTATTTCCAAAGGAAAAAAAAAAAGGTAAGTCAGTGCTAATTATATTCACTATAATATCCGAAACAGTTTTTCTTTCCCCTTCTTCTCTTTTGGTATTCTCAAAACCAATAATTATTCTGTCATTAAAAAAAAATTAAGTTACCATTTTATGCAGATGATATGACAATATACATGGATATCCCTAAAGACTAAACTAAAAAAACTAAACAATGAATCAGTTCATTGCACTGGCAGGCTACAAAATCAATATACAATAAGCAGTTTCCTGCAAATACTCAATGAACTAAATAAGAAAATTAAAAAAAAAATTCCATTTACAATTGCATCAAAAAAAGTAAGCACTCAGGAGTAAACATAACAAGGGAGGTGAAGGACCTAAGACATTGTTAAAAGAGATAGAAGACACAAAGGAATGGAAAGATACTCCCTTCTCAGAGACTGAAAGAATTAACATTGTTAAAATGCCCAATATACCCAAAGAAATATACAGATTCAATGCAATCACTATCAAAGTTTAATGGAATTCTTTAAAGATACAGGACAAAAATTATGGAAATTCATACGTAACCACAAAAGACACCAAAATGACAAAGAAAATCTGACACAAAAAAGGGGAAGAGTGGTAGCATCTCATGCCTAGACTTCAACATATACTATAAAGCTTTAATAATAAAAACAGTATGATACTGAAATAAAAATAGATCAAAGGACTAGAAGCTAGCCTTCAGAAATAAACCAATATGGGCAATTAATCTATTATAAGGGAACCAAGAATATACATCCAAGAGAGGAAAGCCTTTTCAATAAATTGTATTGGAAAAACTGGACAGTCACAGGCAAAAGAATGATATCTCACACAATATACAAAAAATAACTCAACATGTAACAAAAATTTGGATGTAAGACCTGACACCATAAAATACATAAAGAAAACAGAAGCAAATCACTATACACCATAGGCATTAGAGATGTTTTTGTGGATTCATCTCTAACAGCAAGGAAAAAAAGAAAGTAAACAATGGGGACTGTATCAGACCAAAAACTTCTGCACAGCAAAATAAGTTATCATAAAACAAGAATACACCCTACTGAATGAGAGAAAATATTTGCACATCATCTCTGAAAGGAGCTGATATTCAAGATCTACAAAGAACTCATGCAACTCAACAAAAAAGAAAAAAAAAATAACCCAACCAAAAATTAGGCAGAAGAGCTAACTAGGCACTTGTCCAAAAAACAGTATACAGATGCACATGTGCACAGACACGTGAAAAATGCTCACCATCACTTATTCTCAGGAAAATGCAAATGAAAGCCACAATGAGATACTGTCTCACACTTTTAAATATGGTCCATATCAAAGAGACCAGAAACAAGTTAGGTGAGGATTTGGAGAAAATGATTCCTCCTAAACTATTGGTAGAATTGTAGATTTTTTCTGCTCCGACTATATGTAGTTTTTGAAAATATGGGATATACTTCTGCCATATAGTCTAGTGATTCAACTCTTGGGTATCTACCTGAAGAATGCAAAATCACTAATTCAAAGTGACACATTCACTCCTATGTTCATTGCAGCACTATTTATAGTAACCAAGTTTTGGAAGCTACCTCAGGGTCCAAGGACAGATGTGTGGATTAAAAAGATGTTGCATTGTTATACAGTGCAATACTACACAGGTAGGGGTGTGTGTGTGTGTGTGTGTGTGTGTATATATATATATATATATATGTATATATATATATATGAACTGTTGTCATCTGGGCCAACATGGATGGTGCAGGAGGAAATCATGCTAAGCAAAATAAACTAAAGGAGAAAAACAAATACTGAAAGTTCTCACTAACAGAGAAACAAAACAAAGAGCCAAACAAAATAAAAAGAAAGCCTAGAATTCTGACTGAAAATTGAGACTACCAGAGGGGAGAAAGAGAATGGACAGTAAAGGAGGGAGTGGGCCCAATAAAATGTGGTGGTGGACAATGTGTGCCTTGGTAGTGGATGTGGTGTGGTAACATGTATCTGAGGAGGTGTGATCCCATACCTCTGAACCACATATAGAATTGTATACCAATGTCACCACAATAGGAAGAAAAACAGATATAGAAATAAATACAAAAGTTCCACTTGTAAGTATATGTCAATATGCATATATAGGTATATAAAGTAAATTTTTCATTTGCTAATATTCAATTATATGACTACATCTTCAATTTATCTGTTTCTTGCTGATGGGTATTTGGGTTATTTTTTCTATTACAAAGATTATTTTTTTAAAAATTAATATCATTTGCAAACTAAATTTTAGTAAAGATTAAATAAAATACACATAAAGGACATTCTGTCAGAGTTAGTACATTTTAATGATGTTATGATCACTCAACTGGTTGTTAACACACTGAGCTTCCTGGAAAACAAAGCAAAGGTCCTAGGTGTGGGGGGTAATAAGAAACGGAAAACCCAAAAAGTCTCTTTGCTTGTTTGATGTAATGGAAATTCTTAGGAGACTAATTATATTACTTTCTAATACGGTACATTTTTTAAATAACATTTCCAAACCTATACCACTCAAGATGTGTAATTTTTGACTATGATATACTGTCTGCTTTTTCCTACATAAAGCATGAATTTTCACAGTTCTATATTTTTGCTGGCAGTATGAACATTACCTCACATATTCTTTATAATCTTTATATTTTATTAGTTCTAACAATTTGTTCATAAGTCTTTAGGAGTTTATAAGACTACTGCATATGCAAACAGAAGCAATTACACCACTTCCTTTCTGACTTGGAGGCCTTTTATTTTTATTGCCAAAGTGATATGGCCAAAACTTCCAGTACTATGATGAGTAGAAGCAGTGAGAAAATACATCCTTTTTTGGTCCTTAATTTTACAGGAAAAAATTCAATTTATTACCAATGAATATCCCTGTTAGCTATAGCCTTTTAATATATGCCCTTCATTGTATTGAGTTATATTGCTTATATACCTAATTTATTCTACATTTTTTTTAAATTTTATCAAAGCTTTTTCTGCATCTGTTAAAATAATTTAGTTTCTTATCCTTTATTCTGTTATGCAGGGTATCACACTTATTAAATTGTATATGTGGAACTATACTTTCATCCCATAGGTAAACCTCTCTTTATCAAAGTGTATGACCCATTTACTGTGTTAATGAATTTGGTTTGCTAATATTTTCTGAGAATTTTTAGTTCATTTCATTAGAGATATTGACCTTTAGGTTTTTTTTAATTCTCTTTGTGTGTTTTTTTGATATTAGGGTAATGCAAGTAACTGGTATTTGACAGTGCACCAATAATGCAAGTCCCTTTGGAAAAAGCATAATCTCTTCGACAAATGTTGTTAGCAAACGGGATGTCCATAAGCAAAGAATGGAATAGGACTTTTATACCACACAAATAAATCAGTTCAAAACAATTAAATATTTAACTCTGTTACCTAAAACTTTAAAATTTCTGGAAGAAAGCAGAGAAAAATAGAGAAATAAATCATACTAAAATATATATATATATATATTTGTACACAGTAGAAGTAACAATCAACAGATTGAAGAGTAACTGATGTAATGGGGTTAAAACACAAAATAAATAAAGAGCTTTATAACTAAAACACACAAATAATACAGGTATATTAAATATTACTAATTATTACTAATTATGTCTGAAACATAAAAAAAAACTACAATGGGATTCACATATTATTATTAGAATAGTTATTACCTAAAAGATGCAAGATGACAAGTTTTGGAGAGAAAGTGGAGAAAACAGAACCTCTTTTCAATGCTCACGAGAATGTACAATGGTGTAAAATGAGAATGTATAATGGTGCATCCATTACAGAACAATATGGGATTTTCTCAAAAAATAAAAAAAGCAAATTAGGATGATCAAATGGTCCAATATGTTCTCTACTGGAATTATAGTTAGAAGAATTTCTATAAGGATACTGAAGAGATATATTTACTTACATTTTCACTAAACCGTTATTTACAAGATGTGGAAATAAAATACATAAGCTAAATTCCCATTGATAGATGAATGGAAAAAGAAAATGTTTACACACTCATGCACAATGGGTATTATTCAGCCTTAAAGAAAAAAAACCTTCCATATGCAACAAAATAGTGCATTATGTTAAATAAAATAAGTCAGTCATAAAAGGACAGTTCCTGTATTATCACTATATATGAAGTTTCCAATGCGGGCCTGCGTATGTGTGTGCTTGTGTATGAAATTCATAAAAATAAATAGAATAGTAGCTTCCAGGGGATGAAGGGAGAAGGTAGTAGAGGCTTCTTTTTAATGGATATAAGTTTCAGTAATACAAGATGAATAATTTCTAGAGATTAGCTACACAACATGTGCTTAAAGCTAACACTTTTTAAAAAAATTTTTTTAAACTTTTAAAGCTAACACTGATTTTCATACTTAAAGATTTGTTAAACAGTAGATATGATGCTGTGTTCTTATCACAATATTTAAAAATGTGATATAATAAACAAGTATAACTTCATTAATGTTAAACAAAACAGTAAAGTTTGAAAACAAAAAGAAAAATATGTTACTAAAGATAATAGCATGTTGACTATTTGTGAATTTTAGTTATTAAATCATCATTTGAAATATGTCAATAAAATTGAATTGATTAAACAAATACTTGTATTTGGAACATTCGACACAATTCTCTCAGAAATCAGTAGAACAATGGACAAAAATATAGCGAATTATAGAGAAGCTGAATAAATTACACATGAAAAAGCTTGATAGATAAATAATGAATACTCTTGTTTCAAGGATTATTCATTTTTCCTAAAATCTATGCAGTATTTATCACAATGATTGTATATGGATTCTATAAGATTGCATCAATAAATTTCAAAGCTCAAATATTTTGAATATAATATTTTCTAAATGCTATACATTACAATTAGAAAATTATGTTGAAGCACCAATCAGAATATAAGCATTCAAGTTAAATGTAAGACAGATACTTCTATATTACTCATTTGCAAATGAGGGAATCCACTCAGTTTGCAAATACGTTTTACAAATTACAGATCTAAAGATGTATATATGCACAAATAGAATTGAAATTTATGTTTCATATAAAAGCACTGAGTGTATGAAAAAGGATAGGAAAAGTTTAAATTTTGTTTTTTTAATTTTTATTTTTATTAAGGCAACATTATTTTACAACACTGTATACAATATAGATGCACAGCATCATGCACTTCTGGTGTATGTTACCACACCACATTCACCACTAAAGTATTCATAGTCCACCACATTATTTTTTGTCTTTCTCATTACTTATTTCATTAAGCATTATCCTCTCCAGTTCCTTCCATATTGTCACAAATGACAAAAGTAGTATTCCATTGAGTGTATATGCACACATATTCCTAATCTACTCATCTGTGGGTACTTAGATTGTTTCTGTAATTTGGCAATTGTAAACATGCTGCAATGAACATACAAGTGCATACTTCCCCTTGAATTAGTGTTTTCACACTCACAGTATATATCTAGGAGTTGAATTTCTGGATCATATGGTAGATCTATTTTTAATATTTTGAGAAATCTCCATATTGCTTTCCAGGTGGGCTGGACCAGTCTACAATCCCACCAATATTTGACAATGAGCAAACATTCAAGATCTGCAAAGAACTTACACAACTTAACAAAAACAACCCAATCAAAACATGAGCAGTAGAGCTGAATTGGAACTTTTCAAAACAAACAAACAAATTTTCAACAGGTAGATGAAAAAATGCTCACCAACACTTTTCATCAAGGAAATGCAAATCAAAACCATAATAAGACATGAGCCCAAGTCAATAAGAATGGCCCACATCAAAAATACAAGTACTGGTGAGGATGAGGAGAAAACAGGAATTCTTGCCATTTGTGACAATATGGGTGGAACTGGAGACGATTATGTTAAACAAAGTAAGTCAGAAGGAGAAAGGCCAATACAGATGGTTTCACTTATGTGGAATACAGAGGTTCAAAACAAATAGTCAGACAAAACCAAATTAATAATAAATGCAGAAACCTGACTGTATAATTTTGGCTACCAGAGTAGGAGGGGTAAGGTGGAGAAGAAAGGGGACCCATGGATATGGTGGAAGATTATGTGCTTTGGTGGTAAGTGTAGTGTGGTAACAGACATCTGAAGAGGTGTAAACCTATACTTCTGGGTTATATACAATGTTGTAAACCAATGTTATCTCTGCAAAAATTAAATAAAATACAAAAGATAAAAAGATAAGAATTTGAGTTAACATAGTCTGTGCTATTTTTTTGAATGTGCTAACAAGATTTGACTGAATATGCTAGACAATAAGCTCAATAATTTAGAAGAATAAAAATAAATCTAATAATGTAGAAGAGGTGATTTATAGGGCCAAAAGCAAAATTAATGTCAGAAAACAGACACACTTGCTTTGAGGTACCACCAGTTCTAGATTAAGAAAGTGTAAAACAAATTTTCCCTGTTACTTGTCTCTGAATTCAACAAAATACACTAGAAATAATACAAAAGACACTCATTAAAATAAAAGGACTCAGAAAGGTAAAAGAAGGTGGACTGACCATAGAACTCAGAAATGCGATATCAGTGAGTTATCTGGGTTTTGTTTTTATTTTCCATACCTGTCCAACCTTCCAATCCCAATAGTCCAGCATGGACAGAAAAACAAATAACAAAAAACAAAGCACCAATAACAGCAGGCCAAAATAGCAACAATAACAATAACAAAACCAAAACTAAACATAACAAGAAAATCCTGGTCCTGTTGACCAAGGGACTTATAAAGGGGATGGCCAGCAGAGACTTGGAGTTAAGACCTGTATCTAATGACATGTTAGGTCAATTTTACTATGTTATTGTCACTAGCAAGTCCATGAGAGGATAAATGATCCCATCTCTTATATTCAATAACTGCCCACAACTGCGCTCAATCCGCCCAAAGCCAGCACATCAGTACATCTTAGTAGGAACACCTGAACCTACTGTCTAAATCTAAACAGGGAACATTTCCAGATTTAAATAAAATCAAGGAACTGCTAACATAATATCCAAAATATTCAGAACACAACCTAAAATAACTCATCTTACCAAGAATCAGAAAAAAGAAGGAACACAGCTTAAATGAAAAATAATAATAGCATATATCAACACTGAGATGAAAAAGATTTGAGGATTATCTGTCAAATATTTTTGAACAGTCATGAAAATTGTTTCAAAATAGACACAATGTATTTAGTATAATCTCATACTTATATGATGTATAAGCTAA
Organism: Talpa europaea; assembly: GCF_964194135.1. NCBI lineage: Eukaryota > Metazoa > Chordata > Mammalia > Eulipotyphla > Talpidae > Talpa > Talpa europaea. The sequence goes on along the minus strand of NC_140075.1, from coordinate 65,634,292 downwards.
TTAATTGAAATAAAGTATTTGTATATGACTTCATATACATATACCTATAATGTACATATGTGAGTAAGGAGTATATAGAGGAAAAACAACTGCTTAGAGACACACTAAATTATTAATGACACCATTAATAATTGGAAGAGGAAAAAAATGGTCTATATAATATTTTACATTTTTCTATATTTTGGAAATTTCAGTTGTTTGCATGCTTGAGAGAAGTTACCTACACACAGGCAATGAATAAAAGAGAGTTATTACTACCCATAACTAAACTGAGTTAATCCTCATGAAAAATTGGAGAAAAGGTATTCTTGGAACTCACCCCATGTAGTAGGCACTCTGATTAGTGGTAGAACTCATTATGGGAGTGTGGGAAGTGGTATTTAGTGCATATTACAAACTCATCATTACCTGATTCATAGTGTACACAACAAAGGACATTCTTTCCTCAGTTTTCAAATTCCTCATCTTAATTAAATATTAATGAAAATAACCTCATAGAGTTATCAAAAAGATTAATGAGTTAATAACACATTTGCATAGCATGTTATGTATGCTCAATAATACTATCTTATTCTCTCCATTTTTATAGATAAGGATATTGAAATTAAAAAAGTTAAAAACAATCACTCAAGGTCATAGACTTACAATTCAGTAAATTAGGAACTGCATATAGTTGGCTAACTCCAAACTTATGATTTTTATCATCTAATGGCCTTCTTCTTAGACTCAATCATTTGGCAAAATAAGTTGCAGATAATAATCTCTGAAAATGAAAGGCAGAGTGTAGACTCAGGGAGGAGAAGACTGCTCAGTAACATCAACACAGTCATTTTTGGAAAGAAACAATAATATAAAAGTGTAGATAAGGACTTGAAACTGAATTAGCACATTTGTTCAAATACAAACAAAATAATCATGGTAAGTTATATTTTAGTTAAGGAACACAAACTAAAGGATTTTTACTGAATAACAGAAATCACTATACATTAAATATTTTAACCAATAATAGAACACAACATTGACTATTAACAGCTGTAGAACTATTCTTTATAAAACTAGAATTGTAAATATGTCAAGAAACTGGTAAGAGGTGTTTGTCAATAGAGCAGGATTCTCTGACACAAAGAGGATAGTCTGCATGATTGGGTTTGTCTTTTCCATTCACTGCTGCTCTGGCTCTATGATTAATGAGCATCTCCTATCATTTTGCTTGCAGAGAGCATCTGTCATTTCAACAGGCTTGATGTTAAATTTGATGGTATAATGAACAGTTATTTTATTTTCTTAAATACAATTCCAGCAATTAATCAGTTTTATAAATTATCTGTTCTAATTGTTCATTATGTAAATATAGTAAATGTATTTGTTTTATAGTTAAATACTATTTTAAATATTCTAAATGCTCATATTATTTTCTTGAATAGAATTGAAATCTCTCCCTGAAACAGCTGCCTGACTCAATCATGATTTCAATTTCGACTTCCTACATATATTTTTTTCTTTTACTTTTTTATTGAGGTAACATTGATTTAACAATATCACATGATTCAGAAGTGTGTTACCACATGTACTCATCACCAAAACATCCAGAGCCCTCTAACAGTCCATTTAGCCCATTATCCTGTGTGCCTTCTATGCCCATGCTCTAGAAGCCACATTCTACGGTCAGATTTCTAGGGTATGTTTTTTGCTTAGCTTTGTCTATTGCTTTGTTTCTTTATGTTCCACATAGGAGTGAAATTATCTGCTATTTGTCTTTGGTTTTTTGACTTATTTTGTTTAACATAAACCACTCCAGTTCCATCCAGTTGTCATGGGAAGATGTCATGTCAATGGTAAGATTTCATTTTTTTAATAGTTGCATAGTATTTCATAGTGTGTATACATACTATACATACACACACACCCACACCTTCTTATTTCAATCATCTGTTTTTGAGCACTTAGGTTTAAACATTAAACTTAGTTCGCTATTGTGAGTAGCACTGCAATTAGTGGTTTTTGAATTCTTCAGAATCCTGGGAAAGGGTATGCTGGCTCATATGCTAGATATATTTTCATATTTTGAGAAACTTTCATACAGTTTACATTCCCTCCAATTGTGTAGGAGGATTCAACTTTCTTCACACGTTCATCAACAGTTGCTGTTTCTGGGCTTTTTGACATGTTCATTCTTACTGATATTAGGTGATATCTCATTGTGGTTTTGAACAAATTTCTCTGACGATAAGTGATAAGCATTTTTTCATGTGCATGTAAGCTATCTATATGACCATTCTTTGTAAAAGTGTCTATTTAGCTCTTCTGCCCATTTTTTGAAAAGGTTAATTGTTTTCTTTACTTGTGGCATGTGAAGTTTATGAAAATCTTAGATACTAGCTTCTTTTCAGGGCCTCAACTCTATGACCTAATTTAACCTTATTATCTGTTATAGGTCCTGTCTCCAAATAAAGTTTTATTGAATGTTAAGTCTTCAACAGGTGGATTTGGGTGGAAAATTTTGGACATTAGGCAGTTGTGTGTGTCTGTGCGTGTGTTGCAAACATTTTGTTTTAGTTTTTGCTTATATTTTCATTATTTAACTGTGTCTTTTGAAAGCAGGTTTCTAAATTCGGATAATGGAAACTTCATCATTTTCTTCTTTTATGATTATTGCTTTCTGTATCCCATATAATGAATACCTATCCATAGCTAATAATAATAAGCATTTTTCTGTTAATGCTCCTACTTAAGCTAGTATTATGGTTCTAGCTTAAATATTTAGATCTTTGATGCATTACAAATTGATATTTTCACTATGGTGTGAGGTCAAGGTTGAATTTTGGTATTACCTTTGGTTTCAGTACCATTTGATGAAAGAATTATTAGTTCAGCAATTACCAAGGCCACTGGAAGTTTTGATGATTTGCTAGAAGGACACACATGACTCAGAAATTGTTATCATCAAGGCCATAAAAAGATATGATTTAAAATCATCAAAGAGAAAAAGCACATGGGGTAAAGTCTAAGAAAACCCAAGCACATACTTGCAGGTATCTCCTACCAATGGAGTCACGTGATGATTTGACAATGCTCCTAGCACTTAAGTATGACAACACTTGTGTAGTTCTGTCAGTCAGGGATGATCACTAAAGCCTTGATGTTCAGGGGTTTTATTGAACATCACTTACATAGGCATGTAGTCCCCATAAGGCCATAGTTTTCAAAACTTTGCACATCTATTCTTCTCTCATTGAATTACCATGGCATTTGTGTCAAAAATCAATTGATCACATATGTATGTGTTTACTTATGGATTGCCTATTATTTTCCATTGATCTCAATTTATATGCTAAAATCACTTTCAGTCTGTCATAATTACTGTGACTTTATAGTAAGTCTCGAAATAAAGTAGTGTGATAATAAGGACTCATTAAATGCAATAATGGTAACTTAATTTTCTAATGTGGAAGTACTAAATTTGCTTACGACAGTCAATTGGATTTTCAGTTTCTTGTTAAGATGGGACTGACACAGCAGAAAAACAATCAGAGGACAAATTATTTTAGCTCAACTATGCATAGCCTTGAATAAAGTATCATGAATTCATGTCACTTGATTGTTTTTTTTTATTCTGTTCTTTTCTGTTGGTCATGCTTTCTATTATTGATCACAAATATAACAATGGCATTAACTTATTTTTAAAAATACCTTTTCTCTTGAAATTTGTATTATTTCAAGACTTATGCTCTTTTGAGAGGAAATTAAAATGATATATTCTCCTTGAAATGGAAATATATATTAAATAAACAATTAGAGAAATATAGATTTACATTTTAAACCAGTACCCACTGAGTGAGTCTTCGCATGTTCTGAAACTGGACATTTACTCATATAAAAAACATGCTCTAGAAAGAAATACTGGTGAAACATCTAATAGTTCAATATAATCAGAAATAAGTATTTAGAAAACTGGGTAAAATGTTCTTGAAATTATTCACAGGAAAAAATGTTGAAAAACACACAATAAAATTTATTTTGGAAACAAAATTACACTAATTGCTAACCAATAAAATGCCCAATTCCAAACTGCACTGTAATTCATGTATATAATGAATTATCATTAATCATAAATCTTGATACTACACCCAAAAAGGTAAATATTTGTAAATATTTTGCCTGTGAATGTGTGAATAAGTATGTCTTGTTCAAGAAAAAGGGTGGGTAAATAATATTTCCTCATTCCTACTTCATAGTCATGTGCAAATAAAAAAAGAGAGGTAATAGTTGTTTTCAGAAAGAGATATACAGAAAGGTACACATCAAAGGAATTTCTAAAACAGTAATTTTTAAGAACTTTTAATACTTATTTCAGTGTATTTCAGTCAATCCGCTTGTTCTACTCCCCAGTCTCTCTGGTGAATCCTCTCACCCTTCCACACCTCTGGCATACACCACAGTCATTCTATGCAAAAATAAATAAAATAAATGGGTTAAAAAAAAGAAGGCGCTCTATTCCATTCACATGGTCCACTGAATACTAGACTAGTGGGTACTTTTATTTTATAAATACAAATATATTGAGAAGGAGAGACTAAAGACTTTATAAAGGCGCCATAATGGAGAGGCCCAAAACATACTGCTTTTCTTATGATTCACTTAGGCTTTTAAATAAGACATAAGCAAGGAGAAAGATGAGAAAACAAAGACGGAAGAAGATGCAAAAATTGTCTTTTTCTTGATTCAGTCAAAAGCTTGAAGTTTTGCTGTGGCTAATAACCTAATTGTCCATACTGAAGTAAGAGACTGACTCCAACATTATTCAATACTCTGATCTCACGCTATACTTGTCCTTAACGTTTATAAACTTCATTATATAACTACTAATAAAGAATCTGAAACCCTAAGACAGATGCACATAGCAACTTTGCATTTGCTTTATCTTTTACTTAACTCACTTTTCACATTTATAATTTATATCTCAATTTGTCATTATTAGATGGTTGTGACTAAGTAGTTATAATGGTTTTACTATTGATAAAATCAGCATCTATTAGGATTTAGTTCTCTTTATTTAATATTGTTAGAACAAATATTTTAAACATCTGGTCTATAAAAGACAGATATAGGGAATGAGGTGGAAGGATAAGCTAATAGTCAAAACAGAATGTGTGCTTACAATAATATTCCAGGATACAAAATGTTATACAAATCATAAGAAATGTGCACGTGACCTAAGAAAAGGTACAGAAAAATCTCTCTGGAGAGCAGCAAAATAAGGATTATCTTAGCTGTAATTATATGATAATATTTTATGAATTTTGGCTTATACGGAATGGAAAATATATGGTAGGATGGGAGAAGAGAAGCTTTAGGCTTGGTGTTTTCAATATATTAGTTGGTTCACAAAATATATAATCCTTATGAAATAGATAGCATAAATACTCTATGTAGTTGTGAAAACTATGTTAGTATTTTTATAATATAGCTAAGTTACATAGTTATTAAGTGGCAAATGCAGGATTTAACTCCACATTGGATACAGAGTAACTAGACTATAGTCCATGGAACTAGGCATCCTCTTAATCAGCCATGATTGAACATTTAGAAAGTCATATAATATAAATCACTTAAAATATGCTATAGTCACAGTTTTAGAAAAAAAACCTTCACATTTGAGTTTTTTGATTAATCCAAATTATGTATATATATACATATATATACACACATATGTGTGTGTGTATCCTATGTCATGATGGCTTATGCTAAACATAAACAAGGAAGTGAATTACATTTTAGAATGATGAAAAATGAATATTAAAATGAAATTAGTTAAAATTAGTTTGTCAAATTAATTATGTAAAGAAGAGAAACTGAAAAGAGTTATACCAATTCATATGTTGCAGAATTTTCACATTTTATAAATAACCTGGTTTTGCTGATTCTATCTCACCATATTTGAGCTGGAGGTATGCTGAGAGTGACAGGGAGTAAAGAAGCTACATCCTGAAGTAGATTCAGGTATTAGGTGGCATATACAAGTAGGAATAAGGGGAGTATCTCAAAGGCTGACTTCCAAGGGTATATAATCTTGAAAGAGTCCATAAAATAAGACTGAATATTTAAAATTTTATTAATTTGCTGGCACTTTCTGGAGAAAAATGATGTGATACCTGATAAGGGCCCCAGGGGAAAGGGGCTATAGAGGTCTAGCAGTAAGAATTGTCCATAATGAATGAAATACAAATGCCTACATTTTCTGCAAGATGGTAGTAAAGAATAAGTTTCACAGATGTGGACATAATGAAAAGGATATATTACAGGAAGACCATAAGACTCAGGATTATGTTTCACAGGGGGAATCCAAAGGACACATCATTCACCTGAGGCAATCAGTGTTGTACTGCTGAAAGGGGCACACAGAATTTTTCTTGAGCTTGCTGGTAATTGGTATGTCTTATTCGGAGAAGTGTCTATATAACTCTTCTGCCTATTTTTTATTGGGTAATGTGTTTTCTTGTTACTCAGTTCTATAAGTTCTTTGTAGACCTTGGATATTAATTCGTTGTCAGATGGATAATGTGCAAAAAATTTCTGTTCAGTAGGGTATTGTTCATGTCAATAATAGCCTCCTTGGCTGAGGCAGAATCATTTCAATTTGGTGTAGTTCCATTTGCCTATATTTACTTTTGTTTTTTTGCCATTTTAGTGCTGTTCCCAAAGACATCCCTGAAGTTAATGTTGTGTTCTGTTTTATTCTATGTATTACTTCTATGTATATTCCTTCACACTTATATGTATGGTTTCAGGCCTTACATTCAATTTATCGATTAATTTAAGTTCATCTTTGTTTATGGTGTGAGAGAGTGAACTAGTTTCATTTTTCCCACATGGTACTCCAGTCTTCTCAACACCAATTATTGAAGAGACTCTTTTTTCCATAGTATACGCTAGACTCCTTTCCATGTGAGTGTGGGTTTATTTCTGGTCTCTCGGTTTTATTCTGTTGATATGTATGTCTGTTTTTCTCCAATACCATAAAAGAAGGCAATACATATGGCCAACAAGTGCATGAAAAAATGTTCATCATCATTTATCATTGGGGAAATACAAACAAAATCAGTGAGATACTACCTCACACCTGTGAGAAGGCCCATATCAAAAAGATCAGAAACATGTGTTTATGAAGAGTGGAAGAAAAATCTCATACACTGTTTTGGGGAAAATTGATTGGCCCAGCCTCTATGGAAAAGAGTATGAAGGTTTCTCATAACATTAAAAATAGATCTACCATATGTTTAAGTAATGCCTCTCCTAGGAATCTACCCCAAGAACACAAAACACTAATTTGAAGAGATATATGCTCACTTATGTTTATTGCAACACTGTTATAATAGTCCAAATATGGAACAACCAAAGTGTCCAACAGATGAGGAGATTAGGAAGATGTGGCATGTACACATACATACATACACAGACACACACACACAATGGAATGCCATATAACTATAAAAAGGATAAATCTTGCCTTTAGAAGAACATTTATGGAACCAGAGGTATTATGCAAAATAAGTCAAGAAAGAAATACCAAGCAATTTTAATCCAATATGTGAACAATAAAAAGCAAAGCTGATGAACATAAAAACCAATCTTAGATATCTGACTATAGAACTGAGGCACCAGAAGGAAAGTTGGAATTAGGGACAAAGTAAAGAGGGTACTTATTGGACTACGGAGAAATGTTGGTGTTTGGATAGTGAGCACTGTGTAACAACTGACATTTGTAGAGGTGTGACCCTATACCCTAAACACATAGAGTATTGTAATCATTGTTACTGCAATAAACATTATAAATAAATAAAAATAAAGTAGCTTCTGAATCGGGTAATTCAAGGAATCAACATAATTAAGAAGTACTTAAGATCTTCTTTTCACTGTTAGCATCAGCTTTTTAATTATTTTTCAATTTGATACCATAAAATCCTTTAAGAGAACATGTTTAGAAATGTTTTTACTGACACGCCATGACCTATATGTCTATTTCATTAAAAATTTACAACTAAGTTTTCATTTCTTAACAAAGCAGAATCTTGAGGTGGGTAGTTTCATAATTAATATATGTATTTTGAGAATTCTACCATAACTGAGAATTTGGAGTTATTTTATTTTTTTCCAGACACTTACAGTATGAGGAAATTCTAGTCATCTCACTTAGAACTGCATTAAGCTATAAGTGTTCAAGTAACAGTAAATTAGCCAAGTTGCCATTTATTTGTTTACACGTGTTCAGCTGTCTTTTGGTGTTATTAGGGATTTAGGCACTATCTTCCTCTCATCCAGCAGGCTTTTATACAGACATTTGTTTTTCTTTATTCTTCTTATTGTTGTTATATCAAGGTATGCTGTAGATTCAGCCATCATGAGAGTTCAAAGCATAAGAGATAGGACAGGGTTGGTACTGACTACAGTGGTCTCATTCGTGATGAATGAACACTGCCAACAGATTTTTTCTCAAAATGGTATGTATTTACCACTTGTTTACAAATATATATTAATTCTGGAAATACAACTTCATCTTTCAATATGTGCATTTTCTTAAATGCCCTCCACCAAAGCTCCAGAGCCAATACACTATCATCTTACCACTTCTACACCTCCCCTTTTCTCCCTCACCAATCCCACTCCACTGCTGGTGACAATCACAGTTCACATAGTCTAACTCTTATTTTTGTTGTATTTTGAGTTTCTTTTCTTTAGTTGTTTATATTCCACAAATGAGAGAGACCATATGGTAGTTGTCTTTCACTTTCTGACTTACTTTTCCTAGCATAATTATATCAAAATCTATATTGCTCCAAAAGGCCCTTGGGAAAAGAAGCACTCATTCAGAGACATCAGGGCATACTACTATTTCACTGTCCAAATTCAACCACCCATTCTCCAAGTGATAGTGGGAAAGTGAGAAAGCAAATAGTTATAATTGTTTTAGATCAATTATTATCAAATGCTCAGATTTGTTCACATTCTCATCACAAAATTACAGAAGTTCTTTAAGAAAGAACACATTGTGATTTACACATGAGAAGAATGTATACTCAAGTTTTTCAGTGTGCATTGCTCTACAAACATCTATTAAGCCCAGTTGGGTCAAAACTGCACTTCAGAGTTCTTTGTTGGCAAAAATGTTCTCCCAGTCGGTGGGGTTTTTCATTGTTTTTGTTATAGTCTCTTTTGTTGTGCAGAAGCTCTTTAATTTGATGTAGTCCCAGCTGTTTATCTTTGCCTTCACTATCACTGCTTTGGGTGATGTGTCTGTAAAGATGTCTTTGATGTGCATATCAACTAGCGTTTCGCCTATATTTTCTTCTATGTATTTTATGGTTTCAGGTCTTATGTCTAGTTCTTTAATCCATTTGAGTTGGTTTTTGTGCATGGTGTTAGGTAGTAGTCAAGCTTCATTGTAGTGACGCAGTTTTCCCAGCACCATTTATTGAACAAACTTTCTTTGTTCCAATGCATATTCTTTGCTCCTTTGTCAAAGATTAGTTGACCATAAATCTGTGGGTTTATTTCTGGATTTTCTATTCGATGCCATTGGTCTGTGTGTCTGTTCTTGTTCCAATACCATGCAGTTTTGATGATTATGGCTTTGTAGTATAGTTTGAAGTCTGGGAGTGTGATGCCTCCATTACCTTCTTTTTCAAAAATGAAGAAAATAGGGCCTCCCCGGTGGCACAGCAGTTGAGCACTGTGTTGCGAAGCTGCCCGCAGTCTCTGTGGCACCGGTTCGATCCCCGGCTGCTCACCAGCCACCAAGGAGGGTCCCACATGGCGTGCAGACCTCTCCTGCCGCCCACTGCTCCCCTCAGCAGTGTACTTCAGTCCTTCTGCCTGTTCTGCTTCCCGCTCTGGCTCTGGTGAATTCTCTCACCCTCCCGCACTTCTGACTGTACCCAGTGCTTGTATAAATAAAAATAAATAAATAAATCCTCAAAAACAAAGAAAATAATCCAGTCAAAAAATGGGCAGAAGAGCTAAAAAGAAACTTCTCTGAAGAGGAAATGCAAATGGGCAACAGGCATAAAAAAATGTTCAACATCACTTGTAATCAGGGAAATGCAAATCAAAACTACCATGAGATACCATCTTACACCAGTGAGAATGGCACATATTAAAAATCTAGTGATAACAAATGTTGGCGAGGTTGTGGAGAAAAAGGAACTCTCCCGCACTGTTGGTGGGAGTGCAAACGGGTCCAACCATTATGGAGAGCTGTGTGGAGATTTCTGGACCTACTAAACATAGAGCTTCCATATGATCCAGCAATTCCACTCCTAGGTATTTACCCAAAGGACACAGAAACATCAATTCCAAAGAGCACCTGCACCCCTTTGTGTATAGCAGCACTATTTACAATAGCTAAGCTTTGGAAACAGCCCAGATGCCCAAAAATAGATGACTGGATCAAGAAGATGTGGTACATATACACCATGGACTATTACTCAGCATTCAAAAAATATAAACACATGCACTTTTCAGCAATGTGGATTGAGCTGGAAAGGATCATGCTCAGTGAAATAAGCCAGAAAGAAAAAGAAAAATACCGGATGCTCTCATTCATAGCAGGAATCTAGAAAACTTAAATAAGGGACCAGGAAAAAGAATAACTATAAGAAAGAAAATATCAAAATCAAGAAATAACTATGAACCAGAGACCTTCTGTGGGAGGTGGGGGGCGGGGAAAGGAGGGCTTAGGTTCAAAACAAGGGGGTTGTAATTGTATGGGGAATATAAAAATAAAATTTAAATAAAAAAAAAGATATGACCTCACAACTGTGAGGATGGCTATTAACCAAAGACAAGAAAGAACAGGTAGGAAAGAATGTGGAGGGAAAAAAAAAAAAAAGAACAAAGGGAAGAAAAGCAAACAAAGAACAAAAGTCAGGACTGACTTCTTATCTAAACTGACCTTAATTGTCCAAAACCTTCAGGTCTTAGCCCTGATAATCATCAGCTGTGGGACTTTGGACAAGTGACTCATCAATACAGCTCAGTTTCCACATTTGTAAAATGAAAAGAGTAATGGAAACCACTTCTAAAATGTGTTCCAACAGTAAGAGACTACAGACAGTTTCATAGGTTGTGTCTTAACCCCTTGCGCCACCAGCCACTGAAGAAAGAGCTTGATCCCTGACCAGGGAGCCACCCACATGGTGCAGCAGACCTCTCCTGTCTCTCCTGCTGCTCCCCTCAGCAGTGGATTTCAGTCAGTCTGCCTGCTCTGTTCCCCACTCTGTCTCTGGTGACTCCTCTCATCCCCCACACCTCTGGCCTGTACCCCAGTTCTTGTATGCATGAATAATCTTTAAAAAAATTTAAAAAAAAGAGTTCTTTGTTGGTTTTCTGACTAGTTGATCTGCGAAGTGATGTAAGTGCAGTGTTGAAGTCCTCACAACTATTATGTTACTGCCAATGTCTGTTTTCATAATTGTTAATAGTTATCATATATTTTGATAATACTCTTTTTGATGCATATATATATATATATATGTACGTCTTCTTGATTGGATTGATTCCTTCATCATTATATAATGTTCATCCCTGTCACATGTTTTGAATGATATGTTTGGTTGTCCTAGAATTTTTGTGGGTATCATTTGCTTGTAGGACTATTTTCCAACTATTTACTTTGAGCATGTGCTTATTTTGATCCTTAGACGTGTATTTTGGAGACAGAAATTTCAGTTTTATTTTCTGATCTAACAAACCACTCTGACTTTTGATTGGTGAGATTAGTCCATTTACATTAAAGTTAATCACTTACATAGAAGGGCTTGCTATTACTATTTTGTCTTCCGTTTTCTCTTTCTACTTTTATCTCTACTCAAGTTTTTGTGGCTTGTTTTTGATTTAGATACGAGAGCTATCAACATATCTTATAGCAGAGATATAGCATTGGCAAACGCCTTTAGCATTTGTTTGTCTGGGAAGACCTTTATTTCTCCCTCATATCTGAGAATCTTGTGGGATGCAGTATTTCTCTATCCTCTTCCATCTGAAGTAATGCATTACTACTCTCAAGGTCATTGGGCTTCTCCACAGTAAAAGAAAATATTTTTAAGATGAAAAGGTACCCTATAAAATGGGAAGGAGTATTTGCACATCATACATCCAACATGTAACTGACTAATATGCAAGATCTATGAAGAATTTATATAGCACAACAAAATAAAAACAATCAACCAAATAAAAAATGGACAGAAGAACAAAATTGATCCTTTTACAAAGAAGACATACAACTGATCAGAAGACACATGAAAAATGGTAATCATTACTAATCATCACAGTGAAATGCAAGGTAAAAGTAAAATAAGATACCACCTCACATCTGTGAGAGTGACCATACTAGGAGTATGGAGGAAAAGAAATCCTTGCACACTTTTGGTGGGACATACTAGTCTATTCCCTATGACAAAGGGTTTCTAAAAATATTAAAACTAGATGTCATAAAATATATAAATTTAACTCCTTAGTATCCATCTAAAGGAGACAAAAACACCAATTATATGCAACCTATATTCACTGATACACTTTTACAAAAACCATGTTATGAAAACAGCCCAAGTGCCCAAAGGCAGATGTGGAGATTAAGATGTGGTATATATACACAATGGAATACTATTCAGTTATAAAAAGAATGAAGTAGTGTTATTTATGACAACTGGGATGGAACTATGAGGATTATGCTAAGCAAAATAAGGCTATATTAGAAGACAAAAACTAGATGATTTCACACATATAAAGAAATCAAACAAATAAGACTAAAGGAACAGATGATGTTAAACTAAGACAAAGTTTTGAAACTGACTGCAAAGTTGAAGATACCAAAATGGGAGGTGGGAAGGTGGGAGTTGGGAGCAATGAGGTAACAGGGTCCTGTGAATTACAGTAGCAGATTATGAATGCTTGGTTGTATGAGTGATATAGTAGCAAACATATGATGAAGTATGAACCTATACCTTTAAATTAAATATAGTGTTGTTCCAATGTTATATCAATAAAAAGTGATACAATTTGAAATATATAGAGAAAAAAATGTGAGAAGGTACAATGGACTATGATGGACTAATGATGCCTTCCTGGTGGACTTGGTATGGTAACATACATCAGAAGAGATGGGAGTCTATAATTCTGGTTTATATACATAGTCTTTTAAGTCAACTATAATGCAATAAAATATGAAAAATAATAAAAATTAAAATATTTATATACAAAGATTAAAAATGAAAAGGGGTATTTTTGGATCTTGCCTTAACAATACTGTAACACCTAGCTAATCTCAGTTGCTCTAATGATTATAAGAAAGGTATATAATAAATGCCTAAGTTTGAATATCTTTCTTCCCTTTATTAGTGATGTAACCTTGAACAAATTTTGAAAATATAAGACTACTTCACAAGTAGAAACAATCAGAAGAGAGCATGCAAGACTCCTAACACCGTATCACTAATCATTCTTGACTGCCTGAAAACATGGACTGATCATCTGTATTCCTGTCTTAACACATCTCTCTACTCATTCCCTGGTTTTTATTACTTGTTCAAGAATATCATTTCCACTATTCCTTTACTTATAAGCTTTTACCCACTTCTTGTTCCCCTAGCAGCTAGCAGTCTTTGAATGGTTCACATATTTTCAAACATAAAACTTTTAATATCATTGACAGTGAGCTGCAGCAATTATAAATAAATAAATATATATATATTTATATATATTTATATATATATATATATATATATATATATATACTCATCGCTTCTCGGCCTTTTGCCTAAGATCAAGTGTAAAAAACTATGCTCAGATATCACAAAAGGCAATTAGAAGCCATATTTTCCTCTATGTGTTAGAGATAAGAGTACATTTATTTTCCTTCGTCACTTCCCAAATGTGACCATGCATGATAACTAAGCAGTGAAATGGTACAAACATAGTTGCATTAGACCATTTTGGAGTAAGCCTCTCCTGAAATGTTTGACACATTTGGAAAATGAAAAAAGACATCCAGGTAAAATTTTGAGTTCTGTTAGTTTAAAATAAAAAATGGACAATGAACAGTAACCAATAATTTCTGTGTCGTCCATTGTACTTCTAGGGACCTAGTCAATTGGGAAATAAATTTTGAATCCAAATGGATATCATTTCTGGTTAAGCCTTACTTTGTTTTTGGAGTAATAGCATTCAATATCCCATAAGACACTGCTGTTCTATGAAAAGCAGTTTGGAATGTACCTGTGTAGAGAAATGACATCATATAAAAAGAGGCTTAGAAAGAGATATACATGATTTGGTAAATCTCTAAGGAATAATTAGTCGAAGACAAACATAACCATATTTCAGAATTGCAAAAGCAGTGAACACTCAAAACAAATAAGATATATTAGGAAGAAAAGTGCATTTAAAAATAAAAACTAATCTGCCTAAGAAACTATTTCAACCCCTTTTGTAAGTAATTCACAATCAGCTTTGACATGTTACTTGAAATAATAATGACAAGAATAATAATTATTTTTGAAGAATGTAAAAGAGTTACTGAGATAATCATGATTCATACCAATGTAGTAATTAAATTGTTTTTACCTTTCAATGAAATGTAATTTGCATCAGCATCCTTTCTAAACCAGAAATAGCTAGAAGAGAACAGTTACAGTAGTAATGGAGATCTTTAACCAGCAGGAAAGTAACATAATGTCTGATTTGGGCTTAATCAGAGACAAAACTAACTTCCAGGTTTCCAGTATGTTTCTATTATAAACAAGCTTGATAGCATATAGTCACCTATCAATAAATAAAAAATAAACATAGATGAGCAAAAAACTAGACATTTTTATCAGCAATCCTGCTCATCAACCTTGATCATATGAACCCAGACTGCCTAGTTCTATGATACTTCCTTTTCCTTGTTTTACCTACCCTTACAGGATATATCCTAGCAATAGCATCTGGCAATGTAAAAACAGAAATTAAGATGACAGAACTCCAAATTTCTCAACTTCTGTTGGCGATCTATTGTTCTGAGGGAGGAATCACACATTAGTCAATGGAGAATGGTATAAATCCTGACTCTCTGAAATGTCAGTATAATTTGACTACTATGGGATTAGGGCCAAAATAAGGGGGTGAGACTTGTATGGGGAATATAACCAAAATGAAAATACATACATTGTGCAAAAATGAAAAATGATGTAAGAATTATATAAAATAAAATAAAATATTAATAATAAAAAAGAATATTTGACAATAAACATTTAAAAACAAACAAAAAAAAAACCCAGGAGTTCAGTGGGAGATGACTAGTTATTGATGATCTGTTCTCCTTCAGTGTACCAGTCAATGGAGAAATAAACATAATATGGCCATTGAAACAGGATACAAGCATTATTTCTGATAAAAATCACTTAAAAATATGAAAGAGGACAGGTTCCAAAGGAGGGTTTCTTATCTTTGGTACCCTGAACTGAAGATGTTAAGCTGCACACTGACAGTATTTCATTTCCAAGTTGGCATAAAGCTAGGTGTATTTATTCTCTGAGCTACCCTTTGAAAGAGATCTTTTCTGTATTTTAGACATTCAAAATGGGAAGGAAAGGAAGTGGATGGAGGAAGAGAAAAGGGGAGGAAGGCAGAAAGAGAAGGGGAGAGGAGAGGAGGGGCGGGACTAAGGAAAGGCAGGTAATAAAATAAGTAAATAACAACACGTCTCTTAGTAGACTATAACCTCCAGGAGGGAAATTTGTTTTGCTCATTACTATATTTCAAGTATCTAAAATTGAAATATAGAGGTTGCTCAATAAATATTTAGAGAGTGAACTTTAAAATTTATCACCAAAATCCTTAAATGTATCTCTGAGTTTTGTAAGGGTAGGGCCTGTTAGGGAAACAAAAAAAGGCTGTTCATTAACTGAACATCAACATATATTCTACAAATGTCCATTTGAATGATTAGCAGCACATATACCTCTTCTGAGGGATAATTCTCTACGTGGTTAATTTCAGCTTCCAAACTATATGTCTGGCAGCAGAAATTCACAATTCTGAGTTAGACCAGAACACGCATGTGCTGCACCTGGAAACAATTAAGTGTCAAGGCCATTTGAGGAGCACAGGTGTTCTGGCAAGCAGAAAACTTTTATCCTCTATAACCAGCTCAAGATCCTGATTAATTGACTTGATTTTAACCTCAAGTAATGTCCACTGAGTTGTTAGGGGAAAAGAGATGACAATGAACCTTAAATAGGAGAGAAATAATAGCCATTATATTTGTATGGAAAATATATCTGTAGGTAATTCATTTTAACATAAGTCTGAAAATACTAGTATTTCCAATTCTTCTGATGTTCTGGATACTTTACTCTCTGATTCCCAATATACTTCAATGAAAAATAATGGCATTACAGTGAACTTGTGAAAAATCCGTTTATTTGAAGGAGATAGAATCATTTCAAAAATCTCCCCTTGAGAAATTTATATTTCCCTGTAGTATGGAATCATGTTTCAGCTTTCTTCTGTAATCTGTGGTAAGGAATTGGGGATAATATTTCCAGGGGAAACAGACTAATATAAATTTGTGAAATTAGTGGGACACTGGTGCCAAAGCAATTATTTCCCTTTCTGGACAACATTCTTGTTTAGACTAATTATACATATGCTAAAAGAGTGGCATTCCAAATTTTTGGTCAACAGTATGGCCGGTAGAAGTAAAACCCCTAGTAACAAAACCCATGATGGCTGATAGTTCACAAATGCAGCATTTTTTAATTTTGGTATTTAGTTATAAACATTCTGCTAATAGGTCTAGATGACAACTTTCCAGAGCTGCTGAAACCAGCTTCTGCAATTAATTCATAAGCTGCTTCACATACCACATACTTTTACAAAATACTTAAAGGGCTGTTTGCCATTTTTCACCTTTCTATTTACCTCCAGTGGTCTACTAACTTTGTAGTAATAGTCATCTCATTAAAAAAAATAAGTTAGCCACTTTTCTTATGCAATCTAGCAACTAAACAAGGTTATGGCAGAAAGATATTTCAGAATATTAAAAAATATTCAAAAAAAGACCTTCTGTTGTTGGATAATAAAAAGTGTTAATTTCTAGGAAACAAAAAAGAATATAATTATGTCTCTATGTGCTAATTTCTAGGAAACAAAAAAGAATATAATATGTCTCTATGTGCAGATATGCATTGAATGACTATCTCATTTCCTGAGACTTCATCTCTGAAATTTTAAAATATATAGACAGTGCTGTCTATAATAGAAGGGAAGTTACAATAAGAAAATGTTTCAGGGCCTCCCTGGTGGTGCAAGGGATTAAGCACCGCACTATGAAGCAATCTACAGCCTCTGCAGCATGAGTTCCATCCCCTGCCGGCCTGCCAGAGAATAACCCACATGGCGAAGCCAATCTCTCCTGGCTTGCCCGCTTCTCCCCTCGGCACTATATTTCACTCATTCTGCCTGTTCTGTTCCCCACTCTGTCTCTGGTGAATCCTCTCACCTCCCGCATCTCTGGCCTGTACCCCAGCTCTTGTATGTATAAATAAATCTTTAAAAAAAGAAAAAAAGAAAATGTTTTAAATACTAAGCAAAAATTATGAAAGATATAAGAACTTTAATATTTTTTAAAAAGTTCTATATTCTTTAAATTGATCTTGTCTTCACTTTTATTACGGAATTAACACTTCAGATGCCAATTATTTTTTCTCATACTTCCATATACCCTGTTACCATTCTTATACATATATCACTTTCTTAACTATTACATATTTCCTTTATAGCTTGTCATTCCTTCTTACCTATATGAAGCCTCAAAACCTAAAATAGTTGCTCATAATAGGTCATAAATAAATATTTCTTATATAAATAAATCTATGATTGAAGATATTTCAAAGTTTCAACTTTAATGCCACCATTTGGTAGTTTGGTAGTTATAGACAAGCTTTGGATTCACAATTAGCTATCCAATAAATGAAGAAAGAGCTATATTATCATTGATACTAATTACATCATCATCCATTGATGATTTACTGGGTATCAGAAAGGATACTTGCATAATATTATGATGCTATAATGATATCATTAGTATATTTATACCCATTTTGAAGGTGAAAAAAACTGAAACAAATCGTTCAAGTAAGTTTGAAAAGATCATTTTACAAGAAGAAAAGGATAGATGCAAAATTTTAAGCTTGGACTATAATGGCTGTGCACTTCTAATGAACCAGTTCCTGGAAATATAAACGTGACTATGTTTTGTAAACTTAAAATCAGCATACAAGAATTTTAAAAAAGTCAACTTCCTCTCATATGTTTGATACCTCAAAATGAGTACAATGCATAATATGCTTTAATAAATTAATTTTATAATATTTGTATATACATTTATAATGCTTCCAATTGTCTACTAAAGAGGATCTTAACGAGGAAATTATACCGTAGGTTACAGATGCAAAGTTATCCCTCCACAAACTAGAGTCACTGGGGCTACAACTCTCTAGAACTAGTAAATGGAGTAGAGGCAAAATAAGTGCAAGGAAAAGAGGGAAAGGTGAAGCAAAGTGAATGCAGAGATTCAGTGACTCCCTTCTCTAAATTTTTAGTAGGATATCCATGCTCAAATTGGGTGATGCTTAAAAAATAATTGTCTGGGCCTCCCCAGTAGCACAGCCAGTTGAGTGCCATGCTGTGAAGCTGTCCTCAGCCTCTGCAGCATGGGTTCAATTCCCAGCCAGCCAGGGAGATACCCACATGACAGGGAAGACCTCTCCTGCCTTGCCCACTGCTCCCCTCATCAGTGTCTTCGGTCCATCTGCCTGTTCTGCTCCCCGCTCTGTCTCTGGTGAATTCTCTTACCCTCCTGCGCCTCTGAGCTGTACTCCTGTTCTTATATAAATAAATCTTAAAAAAAAAGGAAAATAATTGTGAAGAGTTGGCTAGGTAATTAAAGCCTGTCAGCAGCAGTTTGGTGTGGCAAACATCAGAATAGTAGTGCAGAAACAAAAAATTTATTCTGGAAGGCACACATTCTCTGTGTCCAGGTTCACAGTAATATACAAATGATTTAGTTTACATTGTTGACAATAAGCATTTTTATAAAAGGGTTCCATATTACTTATTGATTGAAATTTTGTGCTATTCCTTGACTTTTGTTTTCTTTAATCTTATGTCTGAGAGATCTGAGTTGTTACTGGGTTAAAGTCATTGAAAAGAACTAGAGAGAATGAGATCAAATATTATACTAATATAGTTCTCAAATCTTTAATAAACTTTTTTAGTTTTAGCTATGTTTAGATTTACAGAAAAATTACAGACAGTACAGAGTTCTCATTTATGCTATACCTAGTTTCTCCTCTAATTAGCATTTTACATTAGTATGAAATATATGTTACACTTACTGAACCAGTAGATACCTTTAGTATTAAGTACATACCTTATCCTAATTTCAAAGATCATCTTTTTTTCCGTTGTGCAATTTCTTAGGTTCCTCTTGTGTGAGAATTTCTCAGAATTTCCTTGTTTTTAATGATTTTGGCAGTTTATTTTTTTAAAGATTTATTTATACAAGGACTGGGGTACAGTCAAAGGTGTGGGAGGGTGAGAGAATTCAGCAGAGACAGAGCAGGGAGCAGAACAGGAAGACGGACCAAAGATACTGCTGAGGGGAGCAGCAGGCTCGGCAGGAGAGGTCTGCCGCACCATGTGGGAATCTCCCTGGCCAGCCGGGATAGAACCGGCGCTGCAGAGGCCACGGACAGCTTCATAGCATGGTGCTCAACCCGCTGCACCACCGAGGAGGCCCGATCTTGGCAGTTTAGAGGAGTATAGTCAGGTATTTTGTAGAATGGCCCACAACTGAATTTTTTTTGCTGCTTTCCTCATGATTAGTCTGGGATTATGTGTTTTTGACAGGAAGATCACAGAGGTAAAAATGTCATTTTCATTACAATATATCAAGAATACATATTATAAACAGCACAGGTGATAATTAACAGTGCCATGCTTTATTCTTTGGGCGTTAAAAAAATGTAAAGTAAATGTCCTACTTTCTTAAGGGCAGATTATCTACATAAATCAGGTTTCATTATTTTGCATGTTTAAGTCCAGTTTACACAGTACTTTAAGAAGCTTTCCTTGTTCCATGGTATATTCTTTGCTCCTTTGAATAGATTAGTTGGCCATGTATGTGTAGTTTTATTTCTGGACTTTCAATTTGATTCTATTGGTCTGTGGTATGTTTTTATTCCAATACCACACTGTTTTCTAATAATGGCTTTGTAGTATTATTTGAAGTCTGGGTGTATAACACCTCCATTTTTCTCCCTTTTAGTCAGGGAATCTCTGGCTATTTGGGGTTTTTGGTGATTCCATATGAATTTCAACAAGATTGTTCCATTTTTCTGAAGAATGCCATTGAGATTTTTATTGGAATTGCAATGAATCTGTAAATTGCTTTTGGTAGGATGGTCATTTTGATAATGTTAATTCTTCTGTTTTTGCAGGTGTTCCTACTGAAACTATTATACACATTAATAAAGAAGTTAACTGTGATATGGATTTAAAAAAATAAAGTATATAGATGCCTTTCCTTCAAGGACTTTGATTTAAGACAGAGTTAAACACTCTGGGACAATATGCACCACTGTTTGTTACAAATATTCCTTTGTTTTCCTAAGTCAATGACATTGTGACCAGTTTGGAGTCTGGAATATGAAGAACTGTAAGTGGAAGGAAGACTGTCTCTAAAAACAAATTAACTTGGTCAATTCCTTAAGCTTAAATAATTTTTGAACAATATAGGTAGGGGTTCATACCACATTGTGACACATTCATTAAAAATAAAAACAAAAAATATTTAAAAACAAACAAAAGATACATAATGTAAACTGAGCAAAAGTTTAAGGAATAGTTTTCCATACTAAAACTGCATAAAGCCCAGTTAACATAAACATTGTATTAATGATAAAACGTCTACAATACAAGTTGATTAGCTGTAATAGCCCGTCTATTCAAATGTGTTTGTTCTGAAGGGACATTGCTGCACCTAATTTGATTTCCCCCTGAGCAGTACATGATGTGTTATTTGATGCCCTTCAAAGGACACGATTAGCCAAGCTATAAAGTGTCTCATTTTATTAGCTTTGCTGGGTTTTATCAGTTTGTAAATGTGTTATTTTCTCCATTTATTGTGCCTATGGGATCCAGAGATAGAGTAAGCATCAAGTTAATATGTTTTGGGGAAGCAGCAACGGCCATACTTTAACACTTACACTGTGTTGTGATGACATTGAAGGTGGAGTCGTGGAAACTGTAATGTCAGGGCCATTTATCAAGGCAATTCTTCAATGCTATAAACCTCAGCTCTGACACTGAATCCAACAGTAGGCTTTTGTTTTAAATAGAACCAAGTGTTTCTGGGCTGCAGTGCTAACAACCCTCTTTAACAGAATAACAAGTAGTCAATAATAAGAAAATAGGTCAGGCAGATGGTCAGAGGAGAAAAGGAAAGGTATTAACCTTAGATATTGTGGCTGAGGTTTGTGTTTTTTCTTTCTTTCTTTTTTTTTTTAGTTTTTAGAGAAAGACAGGTTTTTAATACTTAAGTGAAAAAGTAACTACTCCATAAAGATATAAAAAAAAAATGCCATCAGCACTTTGCTTTCAGTTGGGATAGAAAAAAAAAAAACAAACAAACAGTACACTCATTTAACTAGATCATTTGGCAGGAAACAATTTCAATGCCATGCATTCAAAGGGTGCCAAACCAAATGACATCACCAGCATTGAAGATGCTCAGAGTCTTTAACAAGTGTTTGTGACTTCAAGTTCCTGTGTTCTTTTTTTCAGGTTGCCTTTCACATAGTTTTCTCAGTGCTTATTCAAACCATTTGCCAATGCATCAAAGTTGAATACTGTACTTATTGTCAATCAATTAATTCCCTAAAGATAATGTCTACTCAAATAATGTTTGATTTTCTGCAATCATTTAATTAGCATTTTCTTTTAGTGTTGAATTCAAAAGATAATCTGAGGTCTCCTTTCACCCCAACTCCAGCAGGCATAACTAGTCCCTTCATCTCTACCCACTTACTTAAGGGATATGAATATGGCTTCTAAATGACTTGATTAAATGGTATACACTAAACGATATAAAAAACAATTACTAAGCATTATTTTATAAGTTTAAGGACCTAAAGCCAACATAGTATGTGTATATGTATACACATGCAAAAAATATTGTATGTATTAGGGGAGAAGAGACAAAATGTATTTTGTGTCAATATCCTTCTTTTTTGTATGGCTCTGCTGTATTACATATTATCCCCTTAATGTCACACAATGGTCTTATGAGTTGGAAAGCCAAAGCATTGTTATCCCAGTTCACTGTTGTGAAAACTAAGATTAAAGAAGTCAAGTGAGGGCCTTCCCAGTGGCTGCAGAGCAGGTTCTATCCCCGGCCGCTGGCGAGGGTCCCACATGGCGTGCAGACCTCTCCTGCCATGCCCACTGCTCCCCTCAGCAGTGTGTTTCATCAGTCTGCCTGTTCTGTTCCCCACTCTGGTTCTGGTGAATTCTCTCACCCTCCCGTGCTTCTGACTGTACCCAGTACTTGTATAAATAAATAAATAAATCTTTAAAAAATAAATAAGTGATTTACCCCAGAACCCTGCAATAAGTGAACAGTAGTCAGTGTAAGGAAATTGAAAAAAGAGGTCTAAAATACCAAGCAAATACAATTTGAAGATTGTATCTAAGATGAGCTACAAAATTTTTTCTGTTTAAAGTTCTATACCAGCAATTCTCTGACCTCTATTAGACAACAGATTGGTAAATCAGTGCTTAATATTATGTTGAATTAAAAAGACAGGGTTGCATGCTCATACTGATCCACTATATATTTATTTCACTAGAATAGAAGTAATTGAAGTTAGGGATTGTATTTCTGTTTCCTGGCAAAGCATGATATCTTCGATAGCAGATTTGCATATAGATAAATCGTTATGTAACATTTTAATTTTTAGATGACATCCTTTGACTATGTAGTGAAACATTTTATAGTTTAACAAGTTTTAAAACCTCACAAGTTTGAATAAATAACTTGAAAATGAAGAATGTATTAATTTTTGTATTTACTTCATCTATCTTTCTTTGTTTTAGACATGGCCTATTTGATTTATTGTGTTTTCAAGATTGCATCTAAGTAAGAGCAGTTCAAAATTGACATAATGTACAAGTTATTCTCTGCTCTAAATTAATCTTATTCTGAACAAAAGTTATTCATGCACTATGCACGCACACACACAAATTAATTACTTTGATTCGGTTCCTTTAAAAAGTACCACTTTCATACGTAAGTTAAGAAGAGATAAAAATTGGAGTTAGCAATTTCGATGTCAGGGTACCTAGATTTGACATCTAGAATAATGTATAAATTTCAGAAAATAATTCTCTTCTTTTTTTCTAATTGTTATACTCTCAAGTCAACAAAAGATTTACTTGGTCTGGTAAAGTATCCTAGGCATACACAGATGAAGTATTTTTGATAGACCCTTCTGATCCGGTAGAGAGGGTAGCAGTTTACAAGATTTAAATTTAGCGCTCATTATATTATAGTACATACTGTGAGTACAAATTCCAGCTTCCTTATTCTATTTTATTAAAAGGAAAAGTAATGCAAGGGGACTGATTTTCAAAGGAGATTATTACCTTGCTCAGATGGCCACTGAAAGGCATGCTGTGGGTATTTAAACTGTCTACTTTACTAATGGAAATATGGCTCATTAGGGGTGGAAGGCACAAACACCTTTCATTTTCTACTTTTCTCTCTTTTCAAAATCAATCAACTACAATTGTAATATATACATTATTTTTCTATATCCATTAACTAGAAATTCCCCAAATTAGACATCCTTTTAGATTTCTCCATTCTCACTTGCCTAAAGAAATGTGCATGTGGGGCCTCCCCAGTAGTGCAGCAGTTTGAGCGCAGCGCTGTGTAACTGTCCACGGCCTCTGCAGTGCGGGTTTGATTCCCAGCCGGCCAGGGAGATACCCACATGGCGAGACAGACCTTCCTGCCTTACCAGCTGCTCCCCTTAGCAGTGTATTTCAGTCACTCTGCCTGTTCTGTTCCCCACTCTGTCTCTGATGAAACCTCTCACCCTCCCGTGGCTCTGACCTGTACCCCAGTTCTTGTATAAATAAAAATAAACAATCTTTACAAAGAAATGTGCAAGTGCACACATTTTTGAATACATAATGTATAAATGAATGTGTGATACATATAATTAAGCATGTGATATATATGTAAAATAGTTGAATGTATTATATGTAAAATTTGTGATTTACTATATTTTTTATGTATCAAGACCATGAAATACTTTGTACTTTTTTTTTTTAAGATTTTGTTTATTTATATAAGCACTGGGTACAGTCAGAAGCGCGGGAAGGCGAGAGAACTCACCAGAGCCAAAGCAGGGACCTGAACAGGCAGAAGGACTGAAGCACACTGCTGAGCGGAGCAGCGGGCGGCAGAGTGGTCTGGGCGCCATGTGGGACCCTCACCTGGCGACCAGGGATCGAACCGGTGCTGCAGAGGCTGCGGGCAGCTTCACAACCCAGCCCTCAACCCCTGCGCCACCAGGGAGGCCCCTATTTTATACATTTTTATTCACAAAGTAATGATGGAGTAAAATAGACAGCAAAAAGAACATCTTAACTCAGATATATGCCATTTTTCTTTAATGGCAATAACATAAAACTTTGGCACTGAAAGTGACCTTAAAATGTATAAGTATAAACATAGAGCTCATGCTAATTGTAAATAAATGCTGCCATTATTTTGAAATAATTTCAGAGTTACAGAAAAGCAAAGCAAAATAGTCCTATTACTTCCTATACTTTCTTTTCTAAGTTCCCCAAATGTTAACATTTGCCACATGTGTCTGATCATTCTTTCCTTGACAAGTTTGAAAATAGACTTTAAGCATAATGTCACTTGACTTGAAAATACTTCAAAATGTTTTCTACAAGCAACAATTTTTTTTTCTTATAAAGCTCAATATAATTACAAAAATCAGGAAATCAGCATTGATACACTATAAGTCACATTCAAATACCAACAATTATAACTAATATCCCATATGGCAAAAAAAAAAAAAAAAAGAAAAGAAAAGGTGATCTCACCCAGAATTTAATCCAGAACCACACCTGATACAGTTTTCATGTCTCTTTATTTTTGTTTAATCTGGAACAGTTCCTTAGGTATTCTCCATGACCTCAACACTTTTAAAAGAATATAAATCAGTTATTTTGTACAATGTTCCTGATTTTAGATTTGTCTGACTTTTCATCATGATTTGATATAGGTAATGGGTTTTTGGCAGAAATAGCACAGAAGTTATGTTGTGTGCCTCAAGGTGCACCCTATCAAAAGGCATATAATATCAATTTGTTCCATTGCAGGTGATGTAAACATTGCTCACTGCACCAAGATGCTGTCTTTTAGCTTCTTTATTTTTCAGCTTAAGTTAATGAATAACTTATGGGTATATACTTTGAGACTATGTAAATATACTATTTCTCATGATAACTTTGCTCATAAGATGTAACATCCATTGATGAATATTACTAAAATAAGTAGTGTTATGACACTTCTAAAGAGTGCTTTTTCTAACTCTAATATTCTTTCTACATTTATTATTTGAAATTATACTTCAAAGAAGAGGTTTCCCATCTCCATTTATTTATCAGTTATTTGTTTCAGTATATAGTTAAGAAACATTCTTTTTACAATTTTTACTATAATTGTGTATTTAGTCAAAAAACTTGTCTCCAATTTGGCCAGTGGGTGTCCTTCAAATTGACACTTCTATCTATCCTTTTTGGCATGCATCATTTTTTCAAAGACTTCCTTTATGCTATAGAAATATCTTCCAGACTAATCACATACTTTCTAAATGCCAGCCTTAGCATCAGACATTTCTCTCAGGAGTCCTGTTTCCCTTATTGAAGAATACTAATTAAAAATTTGATCAATGGACTTATCAGCCAGACAGAAGAAATAAGGAAGAGTAATGTTAAAGGCGGAATTAAACCACAAGCTTTTAAAAGATTTATTTATAGGGCACTACACCCCAAAAATGTTGAGTCCACTTTCTCCTCAAAGCAAAAATAACACCTGATTATCTAAATGTTAAAAGCCAAGTGTATATGGAATACTCTACAAAATAGAGCATATTTCAGTCTGGGTCTGATCATAATAGTTTCAATTAGTAAACAATCACTAGTAGCAATCAATCACAAGCACTAGTAATCAATTACAAAACAGGAAAAACTTCAAGTGTGTGGAGACTGGACAAATATATAATACTCAATGACTGTTGGGTTAATGAGGAAATCAAAGGAGATATTTTAAAAAATAAATGGAGAAAAACAAAAGTGAAGACACATGTTTGCAGAATCTATGGCTCTACCAAAATCAGTACACCGCCAGGTAGGTCTAAGTAAGATACCAAGTAAATAAATTATCTCACCCTAGAGAACTAGAAAAAGAAACAAGTGAAACCAAAAGCCAGTACAAGGAAGACAACAATAAAAAAATAGAGCAGAATCTACAAAAATAGGAATCTACAAAAATAGTAAATAAATCAGTGAAATAAAAACTGAATAAAATAGATCAGTGAAACCAAAAACTAGCTATTTGATAAAAATAAACAGAATAAACAAACCTCTAGCAATATTCACAAAGTAAAAAGGGGGAGCCGACTAATAAACAGAATCAAAAACAAAGAAGTGATAAGACAGCTCAGGAAGACACAGGGTCATAAAAGACTACCATGAATACTGCTATGCCAATAAATTGGATAACCTAGAAGACATAAGAAATGTATAGCATACAACCTTCCAAGACTAAGTAATGAAGAAATAGAAAACTAGAACAGACCAAGTACAAGCAAGGACATTGAAATAGTAATCAACAGTCTCAACAAAAATAGAAGTCTAGAACCAGATGGTTTCATTAGTGAGTTCCACCACAGCTTCAGATATGAACTAATGCCTATCTTTCTTAAGCTATTCAAAAAATTGAGGAAGAGGGAATGCTTTTATTTTTTTTAAGATTTATTTATTTATGCATACAAGATCTGTGGTACAGGCCAGAGGTGTGGGGAGTGAGAGGATTCACCAGAGACAGAGTGGGGAACAGAACATGCAGATGTACTGAAATACACTGCTGAGGGGAAAAGCAGGAGATACAGAAGAGGTCTGCAACACCATGTGGGTCGCTCCCTGGCTGGCAGGGGGATCGAACTCATGCTGATGAGGCTGCGTATTGCTTCATGGTGTGGTGCTTAACCCCTTGCGCCACAAGGGAAGCCCGAGGGAATGCTTTTTAACAAGTTTTATGAAGACAGCATTACTATGACACCAGAAGCAGACAAGGTCATCACAATAAAGGAAAACTAAAGACCAATATTCCTGTTGAACATAGATGTAGAAATCCTGAATAAAATCTTAGCAAATCAAATTTAAATTGCATTAGCTGTATAACACATCATGATCAAGTGGATTTTTTTCTAGGTATGCAAGGATGGTTCAACATGCATAAATCATTCCATGTCATTCACCAGACCATAAAATAAAGAGTAAAAATCACATGGTCAGGGCCTCCCCTGGTGGCACAGCGGTTGAACGCTGGGCTGCAAAGCTGCCCGGAGCCTCCACAGCACCAGTTTGATCCCCGGCCACCCAGCGAGGGTCCCACATGGTACATAGACCTCTCCTGCTGCCCCCACTGCTCCCCTCAGCAGTGTATTTCATCAGTCTGCCTGTTCTGCAACCCGCTCTGGCTCTGGTGAATTCTCTCACCCTCCTGCGCTTCTGACTGTACCCAGTGCTTGTATAAAATAAATAAATCCTTTTTTTTAAAAAAAAAAAGAAAAAAAACAGTAAGTCAATACAGTGAGGTGGATGGCTATAAGATCAATATATGTGGGCCTGCTAATCCTAAACTTCCTGTTCGGCCACCATTTTTGTTACCTACACTTCTGCATTGCTATATAAGGTCAGCACTGTCCAGTCAATCAGTTAGAGGAGGCCAACCCTACAACACAGTGTTTGGACAGACAACAGAAAACTAAAGAACTCCTTTGGCTCTGAAATTTAATTTTTTTGAATAATCCCTTAATATTAAGGTTTTCTTATTTTTTAAGTAGAAATGGCTCTGGAATGGATGGCAGATATCATCTCTCACATCTCATCAAAAGTGAGTTCATTGGAAAGAGAAATTACTGTTTGGACAGAAAAGATGTTGAATATGAAGAATTGAAAAAGAGGCAAGTGACTTTTAAATATGTTTTTATTGGTGTACACACTATATAATGCTTCTCTAACAGTGAAAGACTATCATAGTGCTTTAGCCAATTTTGAGTTACATAACCAGGAAAAACACATTTTCATTAATAATCACTTGTATTATTTGGGGAGGGTGATAAAATTTTTAACATAATTATATTTTAATATTCATCTATATATTGCCTAAATGACTTTTAAATCAAATTTTATTGGTTTACTATTAGCCCTAAACAACCTTTAAAAATTTAGTGTTTTCAAAACTAAATCTTAAAAGTTACTAGACCTTTCTATTCTGCATGATTGTTATTTTGAAATAAAAGATCAAGTAGAATAGTAGGAAATTGCATTTTTCTATATATATGCTACATTAAAAAATTTAGTATCTTAAGCTATCTTTATTGTTTAAAATCTAACTAAATCACAAAACTTGTACTTTTTTTAAGAAATGCTTATTCTCCTTTGTATGGCTAACTTTGAATTTGGAAAAACTGCATATGCAATTACTCAGCAATTCAACATCTTCAAGTTGAAACTCTTTATAATAGATGAAATGTTGATAACCTTGGTATCTGAGCTTTAGTTTTTCTATTTTCTGCCTTTGTGATTTTAAGTTTTAGCCTGAAACTTACTTCAAAGCTCTAGAATAATTATAATTTCAATATATTTTTTATGTTCTCTAACAGAAGCAATCATTTATGGTAAATAACCTTATTGTTTACAAGGTATTTCTGGAAATGTACTGGGTAATTAAATTCTTTAAATTAAAAACACAGATTTTTCACTATAACTAATTTCAGTCCATAGGTGTTTATTTCTAATTGAGTATAGCCTATTATTGCTTGAAAATAAGGACATGATAACAATTAAATAATGCATATATGTAAGTTCTTAGATGTTTATGTAATCAAAGAAATATCATAAACCCGAGTAACAGTGTCTTTGTTAGATAGGCAAGTTTGGCGACAGAGGGTTGGTGGGATTATTGGAAGCAGCATGAAAAGAAAAATTGACAGATTTTTCTTCAGACCTTCTATGTATCTTGAATTGCTAAAAAACATATGATAAGTTTATAATATTAAGTTGTGGATTTAAATTTAATGTTGCTATTCCAAAGTATTGGGAAAACAGAATTTTAAAAGATGTGAGTACGGATTTTGTACTTGAAACATTATCTCCATCCATATATTTTTTTATTATTGGCTTAAAAGTAAGCAAAATCCGTACTCACATCATTTAAAATTCTTTTAAGAATTCAAGCTATGAGATTTAATCAAATTACTTATAGGACTTAGAATTTGGAAGAGAAATCTGAAATTTGTAGAATACTTCATTTTGAGAATTCACAATATTAGTAAATATATATGACACTATATTATATTACACATATTGAAACCAACCAAAGAACTTACTTTAATTACAACTATATATTACAAACATATATGGAATATATTTCCATATATATAGCAATAGCTTTAATTTTAGAAATTAGAAAAGGAAAAATGTGAACAATAGTATATATGTTAATTGTAACAATAAAAGGCAACAGTGAAAAAAAAAGCATATTAAAAAAATCTCTTCTTTTGTATCTTTAATTGTGTATTAAGGTCAAGATGAGTTACTGAAGATTAATGTATTCTTGAATAGTTTCAAATGATGGTAAAGAAAATCCTACCAGTTTTATAATTTCTCTATTTTTGTGTGTTTTTTTTTTGAAAAGTGTCAGAGTGAAAAAGGAATATATCTTGCATGGCAATTGAGTGTTCAAAATGATATCTTTTACAAGGTTGTACTTTTTCTTGTATATATAGAGAACTTAAAGAATAAGATTATTTAAAAGACACATAAGCACATATTAAAATACATGTCCACTGCATTTCAAAATTAAGAAAAAAAGTTAAGGAATGTAAAAGCGAATACATGGAATGAAAAAGTTAATGAAGGAAATCAAAGGCTCACAAGAATTTTAACATACTACATAAAGAACAAACTCATGTGTAAAGTAATAATCTAAGCAAGTAATATTTTATTTATGCCCCAATGCCTCAAGAATTTGTTGACAATAAAACTATGGAAAAAAATCTACTGTACACATGCCTCATATTTTTGAGTAATACAAAACAAAGAGAAAATCACTAAGCCAAAGGAGTGTTTGAAGGAAATATCAGACAGGCATTGATAAGGTTGAAATTCTCAAAGTAAATTATGAAGCAAGATGAGAAATTACAATAAAACAATAGAATCAGATATTATTTATTAGAAAAAAAGAGAAAAGAATTAAAATGTTAGTGAAGATATTGATAAAGACAGGCATGGTAACATACTCTGAAGGGGTGTTATCCTGTACTTCTAAATCATATACAATGCTATAAACCAATGCTACCTCAGTAAAAATATAAATAAAGCAAGCACTTCTGGGTGAGGGGAATCAATATTTAGTAAAAGTTAGAGTAATATGTTGCCTAGAAGTGATTTTAGTTATTATCTTTGAAGTTTGAAAAAAATAATTCATTCTTTCTAAAGATAGAATGCCATGGTACTCTGCTGCTGCTGCTGCTGTTAGAAGAGGTTTTAATAATAGTTCTCATTCATCTATGTTTTCAATTAGCACATACTGAACATATTTTAAGTTCAAGAAAAAAATAGTGCTATAAGTGTTAGATCTAGAATGAACAGATGATGAGGAACATTAAGATACTCACATGTACTCATGGATATTGATATATAACTGACTATTTACAGTAATAGTTATTAGGTGCTGCAATAGGGATTGCCATAGGTACAGGCACTGGAGCAAAACAATGTTTTATTAAAATGATAGAGAAAATAATTGCAGAAATAAACTCTTTCCTACTAGAATTTTATACATTATATAAACTCAACAATTATTTTTTTTAAATATTTTTAAAAATGTATTCTAATCAACAATGGCTTGGAAGTTTCCAGTTAACAAATACCTCATTGTCATAACACTTTCAAATGTTCATTTTGGATTAAAGAAACTAGGTACACTTTTTTTTTATTTTAAGGTTATCTGCCTAGTACACTCAAATAACACTATCATCAAAAGAATAAAAAATGAAAAATAAAAGCAAACTTCTAAGTAGAAACCATCTAGGAACCACATAGAATTATATCACCAAATCTGTCCACCAGACCTATATATCTTACATTTGGTCATAAAAGCAGCAGGATATGCAATATGTGTCTCAAGACATCTGAAATCTCAATTAGACCAGTATATAAATAGTGAACATGAATGAGACCAAATAGAGGCCACTACCAACTAGATGGTGAAATGATCTAGGGAAGGACTTCATGAGTGAACAGCAGGTACAATGAAGAAGGTCTTGCTTAAGAAAAGGCAGACAAGGCACCAATTAGGGAAGACCTTCCCATTGCAACTAGAATTGACTTACTTATATATTCAAATAGTACTAAGGGCTCTAAGGCAGACTTTTTTATATACTACTATTATGAACACATTTAAGTTTTAGTCCTTATTTGTTGTGGGAGATACCTGCTGAATAAAGCTTTGTAACTGGAAAAGTCAATACTTCCCATGACTGTGCTTCTCTGGATTGACCTATTTAAACTTTTAGAAATCTCAACTTAAGAGCAAGTTGGATTCACTTGCAAGTTTGGATGGTCACCAGTCCAGTGTTTTAGCTTTCAGTGCCTGTGTACTTGTGTGTTTGTGTGTCTACACATGTTTCTGAAAGAGGTGCAATATCCTTATTGTGAAAAGGAATAGAGATACAATCAAATAATTATATTATGTACAAATACTCTAATTTTTCCAATACTGGAAATATTTATTCTTTGTCCTCATGGAATTTGCAGATAATTAATGTCATTTGCCACACATTTTTCATCTAAATTTGTAATACCTGTATTCATCTGGCTTTTTCTTTTAAGTCAACATGCTCCAAAGGGTGTATTGTACCAGATCTGCTTGACTATAGTAAGTGCTTGCTGAACAAGTAGAACAATGACTCGGTAGGTCAGCATCTAATACCAGTAACATTATGAAAAGCATATGCCCTCATTAGCAGGAGGGGAACTGGGATTTTCAGGATAGTTTTGAAATAGATTTATCAGTTTATGAGCAAAGTATATGGATATTGTTGGTTCCTAATGTAGATTTTCAGGTCCTATATTCTTGCAGTAAATTCTATTCAATAGTGAATCAGATTAGAGCCAAGAATCCAAGAGAACAAATTATATACATATTTTGTTTTATTACTATGTAAGGGAAATAGTGAAAGACGTAGTGCTAGCTTTGACAAGGTAGAAAATTTCTTCCCAGAACATGTGGTTAATTTTAAAGCTATGAAGGTGCCATAGTTCACTGGCCATGGATAATGTCAAGATTAGTGACTAAAATATTTTTCTTTTTTTTTAAAGCAGCTTTGTTACACATTACCTTTTTGTTTTACTTAATAAAAGTTGTATATCTACTTATCATACATCTGTTTATGATTTTGAAGAGAATTAAGATATACTTAAAACTAAATCCCATTTGTCCACAATTCATGTGATTATAAAATCTCTCCTACCTCTCCAGTTTTCAATTTCATCTTCTCCTAAGATTTTCTTCCCTCTTTCTGTTCCAGCTGCACTGAAAAGTTTTTTTTTTTTTTCTATTCCTTATCCTGGTAAGGTCACCTTTTCTTCTGATAAGGACATTTTTATTTCACTATCATTATTAAGTGTTCCTTTTGTCTGAAGCACTCTTTCCCAGTTCTTTACAATCCTGGACCCAGCTCATTAATCAGTTTTCAGTTCAAATGTCATCTCCTCAAAACAGCTGACCTAACCCCTATTTCTGGTTAACTCTCTCTTCCCTCTCTACCTATCCAGATACATTCTCCATTTTTTTCCATAGCATTTTACAGTCTCTCGAATGATATTTTTGCATTGCTGTGTACTTATCTCTCTCTACCAAGAAGACAGAGAGATTGCCTTGATAGTCACCAGAAGTCTGCAGAATGCATAACAGTGTCTGGCACAAAACACATGCTAAAAAACAAATTGTTAACTAAATGAATAATTGTAGTGAATAAATAACCACATTTGCTTCTTCATTTCTATATAAAGTCACAAAGGTATATACTATTCATCTGAACTTTGTTGATTTACGTTGTATGGAATTTTCTATGCTGCATGAACCCCTTAATTGCAATGCATACCCAGGAAATAAATGACCTGATGCTTCACATGTGAAAATTATTGCCAGACCCACATCATCGATCTTAAGGTCCCAGAATGATACAAATTAAAACAGATTTTTTAGCTCACAGAGTACTAGAAAAATTGAAAGACCTATGGCTTAAGATATATGATGGGAATGAGAATACTAAGTTGGATACACTTTCTGAAAACTTTACAAATGATTTTCAATTAGTCCCAAGATATCAGCCCTACCAAACAAAAGAAACAGCCTATATGGAAGAAAAAATAAGGATAAACAGGATACATTACTTCCCCACTTATGAGACACCTACCATATTATTTTGTGGAATTTATGCTGTTCAGTGTCCAAGATATTATGGAAAAATATACATACATGTCATGGCACTGGAATTCTTCCCCTAAATGCCCAGTGAAATAAATTCAGAAATTATACATACGTGTGTGTGTGTGTATCCTGCTGTCACCCCTAACACACATACACATACACGTACAAGACAGGGAAACTATCAAAATATAAACACCACATTACTGCTTTCACAGATCAGAGAATATTGATTGATGAGTTTAACATACGTCAGATTGTAATCCTGGAACACCTGTGTGTCCAGACTCACACTACTCCAATTTAATAAAAACATTTTTACTATGTGAGGAGCTGTACCAGGAAATTTTTATATATTAACTCATTTAATGCAGATAAGAGCACTGAAAGAGGAAATGGGTCATCATCAATCAACACCAGAATAAACAGGACTGGGAAAGTGAACACAACATTAACTTGCTCATTTACTATGTGCAGAAAGTAGGGTATCTTTCAGTTCAAGATGATGTTCTCTATCCATAGTGGGAGCTGTTCTTCACTGAAGAAGAGTGACTTTAGCCTGAGATGAAAGTTTACTAGCATTTTATTCTTCCAATTTTCTAATTCATGAAGAGGCACACCTTACTGTCTTCTGATATTAAATATGGCTATGTAACCAATGAAATAATTATCACTTTAGAAAAATTTGGTTTTCAATTTTTAGCAATCATACCCCCTTCTTCCCATACCACTTTAAAAAAAGATATTACATATTCCAAATTGTGCACCTCACAGAATTGTTCTATATATATCAGCATAGGTATATGTATCATCCAAAGGAAACTTCCTTAGAGAATTTGAAAGTTTTGCAGGAGATTGTGAGGGAAGGCATCCCTGGTGGTGCAGGGGTTGGTCTCATCACTATCAAGCCATAGTCAGCCACTGCAGCATAAGTTCAATACCCAGCCAAGGTGCTAACCCACACAGTACAGCAGACCTCTCCTGTCTTGCCTGCTGCTTCCCCTCAGCAGTGTATTTCAGTGGATCTACCTGTTCTGCTCCCCACTCTATCTCTGATGCATCCTCTCACCCTCTGCTCCTCTGGACTGCACCCCAGTTCTTGTATGCATAAATAAATAAAAATATGTCTTTAAAGAAAAGATTGTGAGTGAGCTACAACCTTGGTTATATTAAGCAAAAAAGAATTTGGGATCACGTGTGAAAGCACAGATCCTTGCCTATCCTGAAATCAAGGTTGAACATGCTATGGAGCTTTAAACTCCTTAATGATTCTATAATTAGTGATCCTTTATCAAACAAATATTTTTTTGTTTGTTTTATTGAGGTATAGTTGGAAAACAAAATTTAAGATATTTAAGGTATACAATGTGATGATCTGATATACATTATGAAGAGTCACCCCATCAAGTGAACACATTCATCATATGATATGTTTGTCCCTCCTTTTTTGGATTGAAAACATCTAACTTACATTCTATTAGTAAATGTCTATGTTTATATCATTGAATTATTAAAAACATTAAATATTTGTTAATTAGTACTTAGTAAACAATACTGTATTAACTTGATATTAACTATAGTCAGCATGTCATAGATTAGATCTTCAGTCCTCCATATTGTTACAATTGAAAGTTTGTACCCTTTTACCAAACTGTCCTTATTTCCATCCCTCCATCCCTCTATACTTGCAAATGATTTGCAAATGAAAGTATGAATTTAAACTTTTATTAGGATTCCAAATACAAATAATACCATGTGTCTTTTGTTTTATATCACTTAGTAATATGTCTTCCAGTTTCACCCATGTTGTCACAAACAGGTGTTCCTTCTTTTCTAAGTTTGAATAATATGCATAAATCACATTTTCCATTTCAAATAACCCATTCCTATATCTGTTGAATAATTACATGTCTTCTTTACAAATATGTCTATTAAAGTTCTTTGCCTACTTTTTAAGTTGGTTTGTTTGGTTTTCCACTATTGAGATTTATTAATTTTTGGTATATTTGGCATATTTACTACTTATTGTATATGTGTGGTATGCACATAAGTTTTTATTTAAACAAAAGATACACAAAAATTTACACAAATACATTTATTTACATAAATACATTATTATTAAACAAATACATAAAATTTTCTATATAACTATTCTAGATTTTCTTTGTATTAAATATATTAAAAAATCAAGCATAAGTATCACAAATAGAGAATTAACCTGTGTGCAGTGCTATTAAGTAAATTTTAGAATTTACTTAAATTTTACCAAATTGTTCCGCTCATGTGTTTTCACTATTTCAGGTTTCCATTCAGGATATAATAATGCATCTTGTTGTTATTTCTCATTGGTCTCTTGTACTCTGAAACAGGGCTAACTCTGAAACAGGCTATGCTTTTTCATAACTTTGGTATTTTTGAAGAACATTTTTCAGCCACTGTGCCGAATTTCATCAATATAAGTTTATTTGGTATTTTTATGATTGGGCTGAGGTTATAAATTTTTGACAAGAATAACACAAAAATGATCATGCATCTTTCTCAATGCATGATATTGTAGAGTTCATGATGCCAACTTGTCATATAACCAGTGATGTTTAGATATTAATTTCTCAATTAAGATGGTTTCGGCAGGTTTTTCCACTGTCAAATTGTTATTTTTACTTTTCTAGTTAATTAGTTGAGAGAAAAGCTTTTAAACTTTCTTTTCAAACTCTTCTTTCTTTTCAAACTTTCACCTACTAATTTTAGTACCATCAGTGGATCCTATTTGTATTAATTATTTGCTATGAGATATGTCTATTATTTTAGATTTCCCCTTTAATAATATATTGATTGAAATAAGACTGCATACTAATAACAGAAGAGTTTTTCCTTCTCAACCATTTATGTAATTGACTACTCATATCAGTATGTACCTATGGTTATTAGTTCATACTATATTTTATAATTCTGTAAATCATTATTTTGTACTCATTTTTTCCAGCATTGGGCACTGAGTTGGTTCCTTCTGTCATGTTATAACGTCTCATTTTTTTTTTTAGAAAAATATTTCATTATTTTCTGACACTGCTGTAAAATCAGGTTCATCTAATATTTTCTTGCCCACTGGACTCAACCATTTTTTCAAAGAACCTTGTTACTGTTACTCAAAAATGGTGTTTAGAAATTAAGATGTGGGGTTTATGTGCTCATTATTGTTGGGACATCATTGTTCCTAGTCCCTCTCAAGGAACAGAACTACTGAATGTGAAAGTATAATAAACTATATATATAAACTATATTTTTATCTTTTATTTTTGCACAATGATGCTAGTTCTTATGGTAGCTCAGATTTCATGAACCTTTGACATATACAGGTACACTTACTCCATTAAGTTAGTGTTACTAGTGAAAAATCACATCTATCAGAATTATAATCTATTAATTTATATTTTTGTCTGCTATTAAAAGCTTACATTTTCCAAGAGAGAGATTGAAAGTAAAATTAAAAGGCAGGAACTCTTCCCTCAACACTTTTACAACATAAGAAGAGATAAGCAGGGCCTCCCCGGTGATACAGTGGGTTGAGCACAGCACTGTGAAGCTGTCTGTAGCCTCTGCAGTACCAGTTCAATTCCTGGCCAGCCATGGAGATACCCACATGGCCGGGCAGACCTCTCCTGTCTCACCCGCTGCTCCCCTCAGCAGTGTACTTCGGTCCGTCTGCCTGTTCTGCTCCCCACTCTGTCTCTGGTGAATCCTCTCACCCTTCCATGCCTCTAGCTTGTATCCCACTTGTATAAAAATAAATAAATCTTTTTTAAAAAAAAAAAGAGAGAAGCAGAGTTTTAGTTAGGAATGGAGAATAAACAAGTGAATAACCATCTGATGGTAATTATGCAAATTAAGACTCAACATTACAGCAAACAGCTGGAAATGGAACAGAGAGTAGTAATGATAATAATAATTAATGAGTGCTTAGTATATGCTGACACTCTGCTAAGTGCTTTACCCATATTAATTCATTTAATGCTCAAAATCAACCTATTAGTGTCTTAGTCCATTAGAACTCCTGAAACAAAGCATCATCAACTGGGTATCTTATAAAGAACTGAAATTTATTGCTTACAATTCTAAAGTCTGGGAAATTTAAAGTCAAGTCACCAGCATGATCACCTTCTGGTGAGGACACTTTAAGTGGTTCACAGGGGGTGACTTCTAGTTGTGCCTTCACTTGGTAGAAGCAGCAAGGAGCTCCACTAGATCCCCTTTTATAAGATACTGATTCCACTCATGAAGGTTTCATCTTCATACTCTAAGCACTGCCAAATTACCTACTTCCTAATACAATCATCTCTGGGATTTAGAATTTGCATATAAAAATTTAGAAGGGGACACAAGCATTCAAACTACATCATTAAGGGGCGGAGCAACATGGCGGCGAGGAGACGCTGCGAGTAAGATCTCCCATTAAAAAAAGTTAATAGGGAGGAAAAGCGGCAGGTCCCAGTGAGAACTGGGACACGGAAGATAAACTGACAACTCCAGCAAACTGCCCGAAGAAGAAAGTTGCCATAAAAGAGGACGAGAAGGGGAGAAGGGAGGGAAGCGCAGAACCCTCCTCCCCTTCCCCGCCCACAGAGGCGGCACTCTCCAACCGGCAGAGACGAGGGAAACAACAAACCAAAACGCCCAACAAGAAAAACGGATGCAGCAAGCGGGGACTGTGAGTGGAAAGGAACTATTTCAGCCACCACACCCCGTGAACGTGAGCTGAGGCGAACCCTGCAGGATCCACCGCGGAGGTGAGCTCCAGGCACCATTAAAGAGCCCCGCCCACCAGGAGGAGACCAGCACCAGCACACAGCCCCAGCCGCCCGGTAAGCTTGCGCGAAAGCGGCGCTCGGATTGCAGCTGCCCAGGCCCCTGTGCCTGCGACCTAGGCTTGCGGGGGAGACGGCGGAGGCCCTCCCTGAGTGAGCAGGAACAAGGTGCCCAGGCAGGGGAGCGGGATTCAAAAGGCGCCATTCCCGCGCCACTGATCTGGGCTACAGCCCGCGTCCTGGAACTGAGGGCTTTGGAACTGAGACCCGGGTGGAGGCCCTCCCTGAGTGAGCAGGAACAAGGCGCCCAGGCAGGGGAGCGGGACTCAAAAGGCGCCATTCCCGCGCCACTGATCTGGGCTACAGCCCGTGTCCTGGAACTGAGGGCTTTGGAACTGAGACCCGGGGCACGAAATTAGGGGCGTGGGTTCCCCACGACGGTGGGGCACAAGGCAGACACAGCACCCCAAAGCCGTTGAGGTGTACCCTACCATCCCCGCTCTGCTCCCTGTCCCACGGGGTGGAAAATCAGCTCCCCAAGGGCTCTAGGAGAGATCTCTGGTGCCACCTAGCGACTTGACCCCAGCACAGGCTACTGAAGGAGCTAATGGCCAGCTGGGGAGTTAGCCCACACCGGGCCCCTTCTGAACAAGTAGTCTGAGCCCACAGGGAGAGCGAGCACCCACAGCCGGGGCAGACCAGGCGCGCAGAAGAGTGTGCCTGAGACCAGAAGCGCAGGGAGTGTGTCCCACATCACCATTTTAGAACAGGGACATTTCTTCAGTAAAGACTACCTGCAGAAGGCTTCCTCAGGAGCCAGAGGTGAGCGGGGTAAGTTCGCCCACGCCAGACCCCCTCTGGCCTGCAGTCCAAGCCCAGAGGGGAGCAGGAACCCACCGCCGGGGCAGACCAGGCGCACAGGGGAGTGTGTCCCCACATCGGCATTTTAGAACAGGGACCTTTCTCCAGTAAAGGCTGCTTGAAACTGACAGATGACTCCTGGAAGAACCAGAGGGGAACAGAGAAGCCCACCCAAGATGCCGGCAAGTCCCAACAACACAGTGTCCCAACGCATACGGCAAATTAGAAAACAGACAGTAGGAAGGAGAAGAACCACACGCAACCTAGCAACTCTCCAGAGAAAAAGCACACCACAAAAAGAAAGCCAGCCCCCAGATTGCAACGAAAATAACTTGGAAGAATTTCTGAGCCTTCCAGAAAGAGAATTTAAAATTGCCGTGATTAAAAAACTGACAGAAGTCATAAAGGAAAACAATGATAAGGGAAAAATAATCAACGATCAGAAGAATGCAATTGAGTCCCTAGAGAGGGAAAACAATGGTCAGAAGAAAGAAATTGAGTCCCTAAAGAGGGAAGTAAAAGAAATGCAGGAGATCAAAGAATTAATGGAAGAACTAAAGAATTCTGGGAAAAGCAATGAAAGCAGAAGAGATGAAATGGAAGAACGAATAAGTAATCTTGAAGACACAGAAATAAAAAGAACCAAAACAGAAAAGGAAAGAGAAGTACGAAGGAAAAAGAACGAAGAAAGACTTCGGGAACTATCTGACTCCATGAGGAAAGGAAATATAAGAGTTATAGGAATACCAGAAGGAGAGGAGAGAGATGTAGGAACAGAGAAAATATTCAAAGAGATAATTGAAGAGAACTTCCCAAATGTGAAGAAGGAGCTGAAAATTGATATACAAGAAGCAAGAAGAACACCAAACTTCCACGACGAAAGGAAAAATACAGCAAGACACATAATAGTAAAGCTCCCAAGAATCCAGGACAAGGAAAAAATAATGAAGCTGGCAAGAGGGAAGAAACAGATAACATTCAAAGGAAAACCAATCAGGCTGACATCAGACTTCTCCGAAGAAACACTACGGGCAAGGAGAGAGTGGAGGGACATAGTCAACAGACTCCAAGAAAACAGATGCCAACCAAGAATACTCTATCCCGCAAAGCTCTCCTTCCTCTTTGAAGAAAGAATATGGACCTTCCCAGACAAACAGAAACTCCGGAATTTCATTGCAACTAAACCCCCACTCCAAAAAATACTACAAGGAGTCCTAAAGCCAGAACCTCAGAGCGACGAATAACAATGAAAGAAGGCCAAAAAAAAAAAAAGTTATTAAAAGAATAAATAAATAAAATCAAAGGAAAGACAAACACAATGGCAAATACAGATGTTAACATATCAATATTAACTCTAAATGTAAATGGACTAAACTCTTCAAAAAAAAGACACAGAGTTGCAGCCTGGATTAAGAAACAAAACCCAACCTTTTGCTGTCTCCAGGAAACACATTTAGCTACAAAAGATAAAAATAGACTCAAAGTTAAAGGATGGAAAAAAATCCTACAAGCAAATGGACCAAAAAAGAAAGCAGGAACAGCTATACTTATATCAGATAAAAGAGATTTCAAACTCAAAAAGATAAAAAGAGACCCCAATGGTCACTACATTATGATCAAGGGGACAATACTTCAAGAAGAAATAACACTCATTAACATATACTCACCAAACGAAGGAGCACCAAAATATATCAGACAACTGTTGTCCTCTCTGAAAACAGACATCAGAGAAAACACATACGTAGTGGGAAACTTCAACACACCACTATCAACAATGGATAGATCAACAAGACAAAAAATAAGTAAAGAAACCAAAGCTCTAAATAAAGACCTAGAGCAATTGGGCTTAACAGACATCTATAGAACACTAAACCCCCAAAAAATGGAGTACACATTTTTCTCAAGCGCACACGGATCATTCTCCAGGATCGATCACATACTGGGGCACAAGACAAACATCAACAGATACACCAAGATTGAAATCATATCAACCATCTTTTCTGACCATGAAGGCATCAAACTAGAAATAAACCATAAAAAGAAGGCAAGGAACTTTCCTACCTCATGGAGATTAAAAACCACACTACTGGAAGACCATTGGACTAAGGAGGAGATCAAAGAAGAAATTAAAAAATTTTTTGAATTGAACGACAAGGAGGACACCAATATCCTAAATGTATGGGATGCAGCAAAAGCAGTAATAAGAGGAAAATATATAGCAATAGAAGCTCACATCAAGAAACAAGAAAGAACGCAAAGAAACAACCTAATCTCGAAGCTCAAAGATCTAGAAAAAGAACAACAAAAAAACCCCAAAACCAGTAGAAGAAAAGAAATAATAAAAACCAAAGCAGAAATAAATGAAATTGAAACTAAAAAAACAATCCAAAAGATCAATGAAACCAAGAGCTGGTTCTTTGAAAAAATCAATAAAATAGACAAACCCCTAGCCAGGCTCACAAAGGAAAAACAGGAGAAAGCACAAATAAACAGGATCATCAATGAAAGAGGAGAAATCACAACGGACACAGCAGAAATCAAAAGAATAATCAGTAACTACTATGAACAGTTATATGGAAACAAGTTTAACAATCTAGAGGAGATGGACAAATTCCTACAACTCTACAATCACCCAAAGCTAGATAAAGAAGAAATAGAACACCTAAACAGACCAATTACAATTAGCGAAATTGAAATGGTAATCAAAAACCTCCCCAAAAACAAAAGCCCAGGACCTGATGGATTTACAAATGAATTCTACCAAACATTCAGAGACGAATTAGTGCCTATCCTTCACAAACTCTTCCAAAAAATTGAGAAGGAAGGGACAATACCAAACACGTTTTATGAAGCCAACATTACACTAATACCAAAACCGAACAAGGACAACACAAAAAAGGAAAACTACAGGCCAATCTCCCTAATGAACACTGATGCAAAAATCCTCAATAAAATTTTAGCTATCAGAATCCAACAATGTATCCATAAGATAATTCACCACGACCAAGTTGGATTCATTCCAGGGGCACAAGGATGGTTTAACATCCGAAAATCAATCAACGTTATCCAACACATCAACAAAAAGAAATATAAAAACCATATGATAATATCAATAGATGCTGAGAAAGCTTTCGACAAAGTGCAACACCCATTCATGATAAAAGCCCTTGAAATTCTTGGGATACAAGGAACATACCTCAACATCATAAAGGCCATCTATGACAAGCCAACAGCCAGTATCATTCTCAATGGTGAAAAGCTGAAAGCAATTCCATTAAGATCTGGAACAAGACAAGGATGTCCACTCTCACCATTGCTTTTCAATATAATACTGGAAGTCCTAGCCAGGGCAATAAGACAAGAGAAAGACATCCAAGGAATCCAAATAGGAAAAGAAGAAGTCAAACTATCACTATTTGCAGACAAT
This sequence comes from Talpa europaea, assembly GCF_964194135.1. Lineage (NCBI taxonomy): Eukaryota > Metazoa > Chordata > Mammalia > Eulipotyphla > Talpidae > Talpa > Talpa europaea. The sequence goes on along the minus strand of NC_140075.1, from coordinate 65,591,298 downwards.
ATGATATTATACATAGAGAACCCCAAAAACTCCACAGAAAAGCTAATTCAACTCATCAATCAGTTCAGTAAAGTGGCAGGATACAAAATCAACACGCAAAAGTCAGTAGCCTTCCTATACACAAACAATAAATCTGAAGAAGAAGAAATCAAAAAGACCATCCCTTTTGTTATTGAAACAAAAAAAATCAAATATTTGGGAATAAATCTAACAAAAGAGGTAAAGGACCTATACAAAGAAAACTATAAAACACTGTTAAAAGAAATAGAAGAAGACACAAAGAAATGGAGAGACATCCCCTGCTCATGGATTGGAAGAATAAACATTATTAAAATGGCCATCCTTCCAAAAGCAATATACAGATTCAATGCTATTCCAATCAAAATTTCAATGTCATTCTTCAAAGAAATAGAACAATTATTGATGAAATTCATATGGAATCACAAAAAACCCCGAATAGCCAAAGCTCTCCTGAAAAAAAAAGAAGGGAATGGAGGCATCAGACTCCCAGACTTCAAACTATACTACAAAGCCATAATCATCAAAACCGCATGGTATTGGAACAAGAACAGACATACAGACCAATGGAATCGAATAGAAAATCCAGAAATAAACCCACAGGTTTATGGTCAACTAATCTTTGACAAAGGAGCAAAGACTATGCATTGGAGCAAAGAAAGTTTGTTCAATAAATGGTGCTGGGAAAACTGGGTCGCTACATGCAAAAGAATGAAGCTTGACCACCACCTCACACCATACACAAAAATCAACTCAAAATGCATTAAAGAACTAGACATAAGACCTGAAACCATAAAATATATAGAAGGAAATATAGGCGAAACACTACGTGATTTGCACATCAAAGACATCTTTACAGACACATCACCCAAAGCAGTGATAGTGAAGGCAAAGATAAACAGCTGGGACTATATCAAATTAAAGAGCTTTTGCACAGCAAAAGAGACAATAACAAAAACAAAGAGAAACCCCACCAACTGGGAGAACATTTTTGCACCCAACACTAATGATAAAGGACTGATCACAAAAATCTGCAAAGAGCTGATGAGTCTCAACAACAACAAAGAAAATAATCCAGTCAAAAAATGGGCAGAAGAGCTTAAAAGAAACTTCTCTGAAGAGGAAATGCAAATGGCCAACAGGCATATGAAAAAATGTTCAACATCACTTGTCATCAGGGAAATGCAAATCAAAACTACCATGAGGTACCATCTTACACCAGTGAGAATGGCACATATTAAAAAAACTAGCAACAACAAATGCTGGCGAGGGTGTGGAGAAAAAGGAACTCTTCTGCACTGTTGGTGGGAGTGCAAACTGGTCCAACCACTGTGGAAAGCTGTGTGGAGATTTCTGGACCTACTAAACATAGAGCTTCCATATGACCCAGCAATTCCACTCCTAGGTATTTACCCAAAGGACACAGAAACATCAATTCCAAACAACACCTGCACCCCTATGTTTATAGCAGCACTGTTTACAATAGCTAAGCTTTGGAAACAACCCAAATGCCCAAAAATAGATGACTGGATCAAGAAGATGTGGTACATATATACCATGGAATATTACTCAGCATTCAAAAAAGATAAACACATGCAATTTGCTGCAACATGGATGGCGCTGGAAGGGATCATGCTCAGCGAAATAAGCCAAAAAGAAAAAGAAAAATACCGGATGGTCTCACTCATAGCAGGAATCTAGAAAACTTAAATAAGGGACCAGGAAAATGAATAACTATAAGAAAGTGAAAATCAAAATCAACAAAAAACTATGAACCAGAGACACTTTTAGGGGGGCGGGGGCGGGAGGGGAGGGATTGGGGTCAGAATGGGGGGCTGCAATTGTATGGGGAATATAACAATATAATTTATAAAAAAAAAAAAAAAACTACATCATTATTTCCTTCTTCTAAGTACAAAACTGAAATGCAGAGAAATTAAGTAAATTACAAAAAGTCAAATAGCAGAGGCACCCCCCCCCCCAGTGGAGTAGCTGGTTGAGCCCAGCACTGGGAATCTGTCTGCAGCCTCTGCAATGTGGGTTCAATTCCTCGCAGCCACGGAGATACCCACATGGCACCGCAGACCTCTCCTGCCTGGCCCACTGCTACCTTCAGTGGTGCTTTCAGTCCATCTGCCTGTTCTGCTCCCAGCTCTGTCTCTGGTGAATCCTCTCACCCTCCCATGCCTATGACCTGTACCCCAGTTCTTGTACAAATAAAAATAAATATATATATATATATATTATTTTTTTTTTTTTAAAGAGGCAAACCAGAGATGAATTTGGTAGACCTAATCCAGGGTGTCAGTTTTCAATCAGTTTAGTTCAGGGAATATGTTGGGTATTAGCTGAGATATATAATAGTGGAGTAACACAGAAACCATGAGGTAATCAGTGGCTGAGATGGATTTAGAAGAAATAACCATGGCAATCTCATAAGACAGTTAGATATTGACTGTTTAATGCCAACACTGAAGGTTCGTTCTCAAGCTACCGATGCCGATCTCAGGAAAGATGGGAGACATATGTAGAGGTGTTTTGTTTTTTTGTTTTGTTTTGTTTATTTTGTTTTTTAGTTAGCCATGTAAGTTTATCAAGAAATGATAGAGGCCTATTAATTCTGAGTCATATGTAAGTGGATTCCTCTAATTGCCTATAATTATTATACTATATACCATTAATTTAGATCTACATTGAGAACCTTACTAAATCTGTTAGGATTTGTTTACTTTCCTATGTTAGTCACACATTTAATTACCACCTCTTTAAGGATACATATAATCTAAAACATCATATCTTTCTTTGCCAAGGCTGATCTTTGATTATTTGGAAGAATATATGGATAATATTACAAATTATTGTTCTTAGATAATTAAGTCATCTCATTAAGTAGTTATATGCATTATAATGCTTTAAAAAATGTAAAATATAATCTGTGTGACCAATGACTTGTACCTTAAAATGCAAGCTCAAATGTGGTGTGTTGCATTTTTAGAAATATAAAATGTAAAAAACTTACTAAACAAAATGTATATTGCTCAGTTAATCTTAGTAATTATTGCAACAGAGCATGTTTAAGAATAATATGTTTATCCTAAGTTTAAACGAAAAAATAATAATAAAATCATTAATATTTTGAAAATATATAGGAATTCTGGTTTAAGGGTAAATGGTAAAAATATAAATATGTGTATTGTTTAACTAAATCTATACCTACATGCTTATATAAGTACTATATAAGAGCTAGTAAGATTTCATTCCTTATTTCTAAAAAAAATGCTTTTCTCTCTAATATGAGAAGAATTCATATTGAATTATGTCCATAGAAGAATGAAGCAGGATGGTAACACAAAACAATAACTAGGCAAAAAGAAAAAGAATAAAACTCAAAAACAGTAATTTATAACTCTCATTAAATTAATAGTATTACCATATTCTCAAATGTAGGCCTCATTAAAATAGTGCACATATTTAGAATTCAGATGTATTTGATAATTATCCATCTTTCCTCTAGTTCTATAACTAAAACTAAACATTTTCCTGAGTTGCCTAATTGTCTCCTATCATGTTATCCATTAAAACATAAATAGAAACCACATAGTTAATGTATTATTATCATAATACAGCACAAATCTTTTTTCCCAGAGGGAAAAAATTTCATTTATAAACCTTGTGCTATAATTTTGAATCATAGTTAGAATGTTTTATATCCTCAGACTTTAATTTTTCTATTACTTTAATATTGGTTTTATCAGCAATTCTTTGAATAAATAACAGCAAAGTAAGCAGTAAATAAAACTACATTGTTTGGATGGGTTTTCATATGAAAAGAAAATAAGTATTGCTTACCACATACTATTTCTCAATACAAAGAAGTTGTAAAAAAAGATTCAATTAAAGCAAGATATACTATCTAGATTCCAGTTAGAATACACAGCAGGTACTTTAATTACACCTATTGAGATTTCAACAAAAGGACCATTCAGGATCCAAATACAAGTGATTCAGGTTAGTCTGGTATAAAAAGGTATCAAAGTTTTATACTACTGAAACAATGTAAAAGGAAAAAGAAAGAAAACACATTGTAGTTAACATACCCCTATCTGATATAAATATTCAGAACAGGAGGAATGCTATAAATACATCTCCCTCAGGCATTGCCTTTGCAAAGAATATACCAGTAAGGAAAAAAATAAATCATCATTATAAATTCTACTTCATTTAATCAAATATGTAATATATATATATACACACATCTAAATTTCACACTGAGATGTTAAAACTGATCTCAACAAAATACCAAAATTTAGCTCCACATATGATTCTATGAATTAGCTGACAATCAACATAACCTCCCAATAGGCATTTCTTATTTTGGCTTAACTATATCCTCTTTCCACATTGTATAATGCTTAATAAGCATATCTCCTGTGATTATTTTACTAGCTTTTCTCAATGTAGCTGTTACACGGTTCATACTTAATATTTGGGAAACTTTTATTTTTTAACGTGGTAATGGAAATACGAGGGTATCATTAATACTGAATTATTCAATTTAAATGTTTATAATTTTAATATTCAGGGCAACTGTTACTTCCCTTAGAGATATTTAGCTAAATGCCATACCTCTACTACAAAACCATCCAATCAACCCAGCAAGACCAATACATTATTTTTCTAGTAAAATTTAGAGGTCTAGAAAATAGAAAGATAACCACCAACAGTAGGTCTGCAATGTGCAAATGGTAGTGAAACAGTATTCAAGTCCTCCAGTTTTTCTATATCAGTAATAGTGAAATGAAACACAATCTTCTTTTCACAGATGCAAGAAGAAATTGTTACATATGCTTATTACATAGTTATTTTACTTGTGATTGTTTTAGTAGCTCTTCTCAATGGAGCTGTTCCAGTATTTTATCTTGGTTTGACTCTTATTCTGACTTACTCCAGGGTTAAAGCATCAGACCTACTACAATCATTTCACTTGTCAAAGGGTGTGTTTTCTTTCCAAAATAATATTCAATATTTAACAATGATTTTTTTTAAAATTACATATGATAGGTGCTACTTTAGGTTTCAAAGATGTAGATAAGAACAAGGGTGCTGTCGATGTGGAATTTTCATTCTATTGGATGTCACCTAAATAAATAAGTAAATAATTAAATATAAAATTATGATAAGCTTCATGTTAAAAATTAAATAGCCTTAGTTTACAGGATTTTACTTTAAACAGACTGGCCAGGTAAAAGAAGTAACGTGAAAGCTGTGGACACAATGGTAAGGACATACACAAACAAAGATCATGGAATAGACATTCCAGGCAAAAGCTACAACGTATTTATTTAAAGAATTTAAGATAGAAACTAGCTGTGTATTGTTTTGGAATTAGAAAAAAGAAAAAAAAAATCTCATTAGATCTTTGTACTAGTACAAGAGGGTGGGCAAAGAGTATGCAGAAGTTGAAAGGTGACAATTATTTTCTTAGGTCTTTTTCCTCATTCCTTCTCTCCTCCCTTATCCCACCTCCCTCTCTCCCTCCCTCCCTTCCTTTCACCTATGATTTCTTTTTTAATTGTGAGGGTGCTGAGAAAAGATCATTAAGAGGTGGGCAAAAGTGTACAAAATCACTTAGGAGAGTATTTCCTTGTTTTATGGAAAAAAAAATAATGTTTTGACTACATTGGCAGTGGTAGAAAGGAGAAAAATAAAGAATGGTGTTAAGAAAAGAAAGGAAATAATAATGCCCATATCTTTGATTGATTGGAACTGTCAAATTATTTTCTTACTGGGGGAGACATATGTTTGGAAGAATATATAATAAACTGAGTGTTCTTTTTTTGAACATGCTAAATTTGAGGTAATTATTAGACACTAAAGTGAATAAAGTGATGTGATTTTGTAAATAGTTGAATATTGGAAACTAGAATTCCACGGAGAAGTTACAGCCAAAGCATAGATTTGAGAATCACTGACACATAGACTTTATTTAAAGACATGGATTGGTTGTGATCATATAAGTACCTCCAAGAGATCAAGTCATAGGTAGAACACCACATGATATTCTTTGTCACAATTTGAAAGCAAATACATTCTGAAAACAAGAGGTAAAATGCTATTTAATACTCTCTCTCTCTTTTCCCCTCTCGCTCCTCCCTCCCTTGCAATTGCTCTCCCTCCTACTTTCTCTTGCTCTCCCTTATCCCTTGTCCAGAGTTGCATCATTATGCCAATTTCCACACTTAGCTTTGAAGTAAATTGATCTATTCAATAATTATATCCTGTTCTTTGTAAAAAACTGTCTTAATCAAATCATTTGTAATTAATTTTGATAGCTGACAATATAATCCTCTAATTTTTACCTTCTTCAAAATACCTTTGCTATTTTGCCCTTCACCTTTTCATATAATTTTAGAATTAGTTTGTCATTTTCTACAAAATCACTGTGCAGGTTTTACACATTTTTTGTTTATTCCTAGATAACTTATATATTTCGTATCAAATAAAATTATATATTTTATCTACATAGACTTTAAAAGAAATTATATATACACATAAATACTATTTTAGTTTCTAAGTTCATTACTAAGATGGTTTTTAAAAGCTTATTAAAAAAAAAGTAAAGACAGACTCTGAAGCATGTAACAAAGGCATTCAGATAGTGATATCATTTTAAATGCTTGCTCGCCCCCCCCCCACTCCCACCTTCTTTCATTGAGCATGACACACTCTCAGGCTTAATTTGTGTGATGACAGGGCTGGATATTCATCTTGTTTAAATGAAGATTTTTAATATAATTATTGTTATTAAGGTAACATTGTTTAGGATAGTGTATATGATTCAGCAATACAGGATCACACTTCTTCATGTATACTGAAATACACTGCTGAGGGGAGCAGGGGGCAAGTCAGGAGAGGTCTGCTGCACATGTGGGTAGCTCCCTGGTTGGGGATCAAACTCATGCTGCAGCGGCCGCAGGGAGCTTCACAGTGCTACGTCTTAACCCCTTGAGCAACCAAGGAGGCCCCCTCCTCCACCTCATTTTGACAAGAAGTGGTGCTGGGAAAACTGACAGCCACAGCAAAAGAATAAAACTATACTGTTATCTCACACTGTACACACAAAAAAATTCAAAATGTACTGAAGACTTAGATGTAGGAGCTGAAACAAAAAATACATAGAAGAAAACAGGCAAAACTCTCCCTAATATAGGACTCAGTTGTTCTTTTTGGGCCTCAATTCCTATGGCAATAGAAACAAAAGCAAAAATAAACAAATGGGACTACATAAAATTTAAAAGCTTCTGCATAATGAAAGAAATTATCATTAAATATAAAGACACCCTACTGAATGGAAGGAAATATTTGCATATCATACATTTGACAAGGGGCTAATATTCGATATTTACAAATAAATAAAATAATTCAACAAAAGGAAAACATAAAGTTCAAACAAAAAATGGACAGAGAACTAAACAGACACTTCTCCAAAGATGACATACGGATAGTCAATATGAAAAAATGCTCATCATCACTAACCATCAGGAAAATGAAAACCATAGTGAGAAACCATCTCAAGTTCATAAATAAGTGTTAGAGAGGATGTGAGAAAAAGGAACCTTCACACAATGTCGGTTGGAATGCAGACTGGTCTTGCACTAGGGAAAACAATATGGTGGCTTTTGAAATATTAAAAATAGATCGACCGGGGCCTCCCCGGTGGCGCAGCAGTTCAGTGCTGGGTTGTGAAGCTGCCTGCAGCCTCTGCAGCGCCAGTTCGATCCCCGGCCGCCAGGCAAGGGTCTCACATGGCGTGACAGACCTCTCCTGCCGCCCGCTGCTCCCCTCAGCGGTGTACTTGGGTCCTTCTGCCTGTTCAGCTCCCTGCTCTGGCTCTGGTGAATTCTCTCATCCTCCCGCACTTCTGACTATACCCAGTGCTCGTATAAATAAATAAATAAATCTTCAAAAAAAAAAATAGATCTACCATATGATCCAGTGGATCCACTGCTAGGTATCTACCTGCTATATGCAAATACATTAATTGGAAGGGGTATATGCACTCTGATGTTCACTTTAGCACAATTCACAAAGTAAATTTTAACCAAGTTATGGAAACAAGTGCCCAAGAACAGAAGAGTGGATTAGAAGATATGGTGATGATAGATAGATTAGATAGATAGATAGTAGATAGACAGACAAATAGAAAATGGGATAATACTCAGCTATTAAAAAAAAAAGGCAAACTGTTGCCATCTGCAACAAAATGAAGGTAGCTGGAGGGGATTATGCTAAGTGAAATAAACTAGATTAGAAAGACAACCAGCACATGGCATCACTCTTGTGTGGAATATAGAAAAACAAAATGAAGGGAGACACAACATAAAATCTAAAACAAGCTCTAGAGGGGCCTCCCTGGTGGCACACAGGGTTAAGCACTGCACTATGAAGCAATCCACAGCTTCTGCAACACAAGTTCGATTCCTGGCCTACCAGGGAGCAACCCACATGGCGCAGCAGACCTCTCCTGACTTACTCTCTGCTCCCCTCAGCAGTGTACTTCGGTCAGTCTGCCTGCTCTGTTCCCTGCTCTGTCTCTGGTAGATCCTTTCACCCCACTACCCCTGCATCTCTGGCCTGTACCCCAACTCTTGGATGCATAAATATTAAAAAAAAATAAAATAAGCCCTAGAAAACAAGAGAAACTTTTTTAGAATTTACTATTTTTATAGACAATTAGGAAAATCCATGAAGGTAAAAATTCTTATAATCACATCAAAGACAATGACATTTAACTGTATTTCTATTAGCTCTTTTTTTTTAAGATTTTTTTTTTGTGTGTGTGCATACAAGAGCTAAGGTGCAGGTCAGAGGTGCAGGGGCAGGGAAGGCGGGGGTGGTGAGAAGATTCACCAGAGACAAAGTGGGGAGCAGAACAGGCATATCGACTGAAATACACTGCTTAGGGGAGCAGTAGGTGAGACAGGAGAGGTCTGCTGCACCATGTGGGTCAGATACCTGGCTGGGGCTCGAACTCATGCTGCAGTGACTGCCAATAGCTTCATAGTGCTGAGACTTAACCCCTTGTACCACCAGAGAGGCCCACTCTCTGTTATCTCTTACCTACTTATGTTTTTTCTAATGTATTTCTATCACTACTAAAGTAAGATATTATTAATTTAATGTATCCATATTTTATTTTCCCTATTACAATTAAGAGCAAATATTTGAAAATTTATCTAGAATGTTTATTAGTAAGTTTTGTACAGACTTATTAGGAAAATGTGACAAAGATGTAATTGTCCCTTAATTTTTAGGGTTGCCTGAATTATTTAATTTTAACTAACAATTGAAATTTGTATATTTTATTTATGCTTCATCTAAAATTCCCTTAATTCTGGATATCTTTTCATTACCCATCACTATGAGAAGATGCTCATTTTCACTTTAGGTATAACATCTTACCTAGGGAATAGAAAAAATAAACATTAAATTATTTTAATGTCAGCAAGTGTGAAATCAGGAACCAAATATAGTTTCAAACCTAGGAATATACGCAACTAGATAGCTAATTGAAACATTGTCCTCTGGGGAAAAGAAAAGTGTGGTGGTTCCATTTCAAAATTCTGCCTACATTCCAACTATATCCTGCCATTGCTCAATTGTCTTGTGCCTGTCATCTGGCTTTGATCTCGCCCACAGTAGTGTACAGAACAGATCAAAATCAGGCAACATTCCATCTGGAATTTGTTGGGTCAATTTATTCCATGTGGAGATAGAATGGTAAAGACTTGGCAATAATATTGACACAATATGAGAAGTTTTACATCTTTGATTGGATTTCAGCCATCCCAGCAACAACCTCCACCACTGTATTATAAATTTTGGATGGAGCTATCTAACAGAAGGCTAACTGAGATTATGAAGAGACAACTGTTTGGCTCATTATAAAGTCAGATGTGTTCTTTGGCATTTGAGTGGACAGCAGAGACTTTGACATTAACACATGGCTCATTAGGAATGAATTTGAGCTTGGCCTTTTGCTGCACTTAAAACAAAATATCTAATATAGAGAAACAACTCTTTGAAAATGCTGATACAATCTCTTAAACATACATAGCTATAATTTAAAATGAAAACAAAGTTCCTCTAGGCATTTGCCATTAAGAGCATAGTGCCGTGTCTGAAAATTGTGAAGAAAACAATGAAACAAGCAAGATCATGTTCCCTTTATCTTTCTTGTTCCTAGTGACAAATATACTGACTTTTTCTGTTTCTCCTAACTGTTTGTCATGTTTTATAACAGGCCATCTTGTAGTTTCATGATAGGGTCAGGTTTACAGCATTACAAAGTAGTTACAACTTTTATGATAAATTTGATTTTGTAGCTCAGTTAATTTAATTTGCACTAAGCTGAAACTTGAAGCATAAAGCAATGCACTACCTTGAATCTTCAGAGCAGGATACTCTTTGATGTCAAGGCAGCTTAGCAATGTCTATTGAAAGTAGTATATGAACTAACTACTAATGCAAATTGTTTATTCTATACTGTTGAACAGTTTTGCATTTCTTCTAACTGGCCCTATTTTTGCTGCTTCCAATACTCTGTACTTCTTACAAAGCATTTCATCCAAAAATAATTTAGATAACATTTTCATTTAATTTCGAATAAGTCTACATTATAATCTGTTTTTCTGCTTAAAGAATTTTAAATTGTAAACAAATAAATGCTGCTTTCATAATTTGTATACATCAGAAACATAAACCAATTCAATTGAGAGAAATATGTTTGCCAGTCCTGTCATTTATGATGAAAATTACAAATTCCTTATACTTTGAGATCTGTTTGTAGAATCAAATGATTCTCAAGGAAAGAGCACATCAATCAAATATTTCATGGACAGCATGACATGACTAAAAGCTTCAGAAATTGACTAGTGCTGAAGTGCATAAAATGTGTTAAAATATCTAAAAACTTGATTTCAAATGATAAAAAGGCAATATAAGGAGTCCATACAACAAGCAAAACAACAGATAAAATGAAATCTCCCTAAGCAAAGACTTTCAGATTAAGACTGAAGCAACAACCACAACTACCTTTCCTGCTCTTTATTATTAGTATCACCTCAAACAAGGCATAGTTCATATTGCAAATGATGGTATGCTCTGCTGAGTTAAAAGAATAAAGACCACAACAAAGCTTTCCTAACAGATTTCTGTGTCTTGTGTTTAACTGATATTTATCCTAACCAGAATGAATCTATAATCTGTTTTATTCTTTTTAAAGATTTATTTATTTATGCATACAAGAACTGGGGGACAGGCCAGAGGTGCGGGGGTAAGAGGATTCACCAGAGACAGAGTGGAGAAGAGAACAGGTTGATTGACTGAAATACACAGCTGAGGGGAGCAGTGGGCGAGACAGGGGAGGTCTGCTCACAATGTGGATTAACTCCCTGACTGGCATGGGATTGAACTTGTACCATACTGCAATGGCTATGAATAATGCTGTGACTTAACCCCTTGCACCACCAGGGAGGCCCAATCTGTTTTATTCTTATATTCCTTCATGATTCTTCATACACTGGAGGAACTTAATATTTTTAAATGACTGAATGTTTTGAATTATTTTATCTTAGCATGAATTTTCCAAAATAAAAATATGCATGGTTGAGCCTAAACAAATAACATCCCATGTTATTAAATGAAAATAACTATATGGTAATAGTAGTCAATAGGAATCAGGATTAAGTTAATTTGATAGAAGTAGTGATAAACTACTTTAGCTAGATCTCATTTTTTAAAATCTATAAAATGGAGAATATAATATTTACTGTTACCAACAGTAAAATACGACTTGAGAAGAATAAAATAGATTACCTATTTAGTATCTTACAAAATTATACTATATAAAGTTTGGGAAAATGGTAAGTATCCAGAAGAGCCAACTTTGAAAATAAAATCTTGAAAGCATTTATGAAATGTAGTGAGAGTCTAAATCCCTGGTAGTACTCCACTTACAATTACTTGAAGTGAGGAAATATATTTTAATAATTAGGTGGATTTTTTTAATTCCCTAGCTTACTATTTTAAAGGATCATCAGCACCTGAACATTCAGAGATGTTTGATCTAGGTTTTTTACTTAGCTAAAGAGTCAAGTTCCCTTGACCTCAGATATTTGCTGAGGTATAAAAAAGTTTGGAATTCTCAGAATTATTTATTTTATAAGATTTCTGGGTTGTTCAGTTTAACTGAACAATGAATAAATAAGAGCTTTATAAATAAAAAATCCTGATTTAATACCGTTTTGTATATATACACAATAAGTCTATGCTGCTTGTTCTACATGACGTGTACAGTGAGAATAAACAGCTTGAAATGTGCCTAGTCCAAATAGTTTAAATAGATTCACTTAGATTCGGAGAACAGAGAGTAAAGAGAGTAAAAAGTAAACATGCAAAAGAGATGTGTGTGTGTTTGTGTGTGTGTGTGAGAGAGAGAGAGAGAGCGAGAGAGAATGAATCTAAATTGAAGGTTGGTCCTGTAACTGTGATCAGTAAACAGCAGATTTAGCATCATGGTTACAATCCCTATTAAGAAAAGTTTAAGGACATGATGTTGAAAAGTATAATATTCTACTCCTACCTGGCAAATGTTTAGTTTCCATCATGGAAACGGGAGGAAGACAATATAAAATGTCTCACTTGCAGTAAATCCAGCATTGAAGAAAACGTGTATTTGAGGGACAACTGTTAGGAAATAACTGTTCTATCAAGTACATCAGATAACAATATTTAATTCAAAAAGTCTTGTTGATTATTTTGAAGAACCCAATACACACACATACACACACACAAACACACACTTCTTTTGTTCATTTAAACATTTCTAACTACCACTCAAGTAAAAATGAAAAGGTAATTCTGCATTTTATGTGTAAATAATGTATGTTTCACCATTGAGACACTAAGGAAACTGAGGTCCTTGACTAAACAGCTCTATAACATTTCCCAAAAAGACTATCCAAATTCTTTGCAATATAAACCATGAACTCACTACTTCAGTAACTGAATTAACTTATTTAGAGTGCTTTAAGCAGAGCTCCAAATTTACGGCACTCCTTAAAGAGTCTCCACCCTGATCTTCAGCTACAAAATGGCATCAACATATCATCTAACAAGTTTCAGGGAAAAAAAAAAATGTTAATCCCTATCTCCCAAAGGTGTATAAGCAAGCTAAGTAACTCTAAAAATGAACTAAAATTGTAAACACAGGTGAACCTTGGGAACAGTAAAATCTTTAAAAATCATAAATATTGTATAACAGGTTATTGTGCTTAATTTTTATAGTAAATGCATTATCTTATTCATTACCAGTTCTATCCATCAAAACTCCAAAGTTTGAGATTAAGAGGATAAAGAGAGAGACTTTAAAACTAGTCCTTTGGAGTTATGCCATGTATATGTCTAGAAATGAAAGAGCGGAGAGGATTCTTAGCTTACAGGATATTTTTGCTTTGAAGCTCCATGGCCTAATTTCTCCTCAAATGCTCTATCAATGTTTATTTGTGAATGTGTACTCAGTTTTATATTGTGATATACACTGGCCAGGTTCTTTTTAGCTTGTTGATAGTGCTCTCTTTCTTTAGAATTAAATTTAAGGGAAATCTATACCTCCATCATTTCTCTAACAAGGGATACTTTAAATAGACATTGGCTACTGGTGAAATGATAATAACTGACCGCAGAACATACTAAAGAAAAACACTCTCATCCATAACCAGAAAATGTCTCTCAGGGATATTCCTACTTGCATTTGGGTAGATTTCTGAGCCTGAGAATCCCAGTGCACCACGAAGAAGGTTATTCCTCTTGGTATAATCATCCTATCAGGAAGTCATTTATCTGGAACAATACTGTGTTGTTGCCTATATTTAGTCCCATAATGAGAATGAAATTATTTCTTATGAAATCTCCTAATAGATATCTCTAAAACTCATAATATTTTACTATAGGTAAGGTGTAGACAGCAATAAAACATGATACAATGAAAAATGCATTAATTTTTTTGTTAAATTTTGAGATGGTATTATAACTTAAGCAGGACTTTTCAAAAGACATTTCTTGTATATGAGCATATTGAGCTCAAAGTTATTTTACTTTCATGGGTATGTGAAACAATTGGCAAACAAAGGAGTAAGAAGATGAGATTTTTAAATATCAGGATGCTGCCTGCAATGTCAAAATAACCATAAGGAGACTGGAAGAGAAAGAATCATTTCCCTATGAGTTAAGTTCCCAGTTCATTGAGGAATCAAACTTGATATATGAATATAACATTGAAAAGAAAAAGAGAAAAATCAAGTGTAAATAAATACGGACTGTTATAATTTGAAAATCAACAGAAAATTTGATATATTTTAATGTCTATTTGTTAGAGTTTTGTTTGTAATACACAAAGGTTCAAGCAATTCCCTCTTCATATAGCAAAATGATTAAGCTCATTCACAAATTTATGTATATAAAGTGGTGTTGGCTATTTGAAGGATGCTCTCATCCTTTGATCAGATTTGGGAAAAACTGCAGAATAATTAAAATTTTTAATTGTTCATGGTTTTATTTTGAAATTATATTTCATAACCATAATCATTTTCACAATTACTATTAATAATTTTTGGAAGTCCTAAATAGAACAATTAGATAGGAACCATATACAAAAGTAAAACAAACTGGAAAAGTAGTAAAACTATCACTATTTGTAGATGCCATAATAATGTACACAGAAAACCCAAAAGACTCCACCAAAAACTAATTCAAATATTCATTCAATATTGTAAAGTGGCAGGGCCCAAAATCAATTTACAAAAATCAGTTAGTTTCTATATGCAAACAAGTTAGAAGGGAAAGGAAACACCACCATTTATAATAACATCAAAAAGAAATACCTAGGAGTAAACAAAGGAGTTGAAAGACCTATACAAAGACAAATAAGACATTGTTAAGAGAAATAGAAGACACATGCAAAAAATGTAAAGATATTTCCTACTCATATATTGAAAGAACACTGTTAAGATAGTCACCACATGCAAAACATTACTCATATTCAATGCAAACTCTATAAAAGCTCTAACAGTATTCTTAAAAGAAATATTTAAAAAAATTGAAATTCATATGGAACCACAAAAGACCTAGAATGACCAAAACAATTCTGACATATAAAAGGAAGAATAGAAGTCTCACACTGCAGGCATAAAACTATAACTGCAAAGCTATAGTACTTAAACAACATGGTACAGGAACAAAAACAGACAAAACAGAACAAAAGAAAATAATTCAAAGCCCAGAAATAAACTCGCACTTGTATGGACACTTAATTGATGACAAAGGGCCCAAGAGTATAGTCTGCAAAAAGGAAAGTATTTTCAACAAATGGTGTGAGAAAAACTGAACAGCCTTATGAAAAAGAATGAAACTAGATCACAACTCATACCTTACACAAAAAAAACTCAAAATAATTTGAGACATGTATGAAAGACCCAAAACCATAAACACATAGAAGAAAATATTAGTGAAATACTCTACAACATTGGCTTTAGTAATGTCTTTGTGGATTTGTTTCCATAAGCAAGAGAGAAAAAAGTAAATATTAAAAAATGGAACTAGATAAAACTAAAAATGTTTTGCATGGTGAAACTAACTCCCAGTAAAACAAAAAGACACCCTGATGAATGTGAGAAAATATTTGCACATCATATAACTGATGAAGGGATGATGTCTAAGATATATAAAGAATCCATATAAATCAACAACCAAAAATACCCACAAATAACCAATTAAATAAATGAAAGAATAGTTATATAGATACTTCTCCACAGAAAACACACAAATGACTGACAGGCACAGGAAAAAATGTCCATCACTTATGATAATGCCCAATGAGATAACATCTCACACCTGTAAGGATGACCATATCAAAAAGACGAGAATCAACAAGTGTTGAGGATGTGGAGAAAACAGGATTCTCATACAGTGTTAGTAGTAATGCAGACTGATCTATGCCCTATGAAAAACAGTATGGCGATTTCTCAAAATATTAAAAATAGATCCACCATATGATGCAGCCATTCCACTCATAGTCAACTACCTGAAGAATGCAAAAGACACTAATTGAATAGGCTATATGTACTCCTATGTTCATTAGCCAAGCTATGGAAACAACCTAAGTGCCCAAGAGCAGTGAGTGGACTAGAAAAATGAGGTATATGTACACAATAGAATACTTCTCAGCTATTAAAAGAAATGAACTCTTACCATTTGCAACAACTGGGTATAGCTGGAGGGGATAATTCTAAGTGAAATAAGACAAATATCAGACAGTTTTATTTAAATGTAGAATATAGAGGGGAAATAACCCTGAAGGGTCAGATGAAACCAAACCAACAAATTACCCTAGAAATTTGGCTGTGGAATTCAGGATACAAGATGGGAAAGGGAAGGAAGGAAATCAAAGTGGGAAAGGAATACAATTGACTGTTTGAAGACTGTAGGCACCTGTGTGGTGGGTGTGGTATGACAGCATCCGAAGAGGAGTGATTCTATGTCTCTAATGCACATACAATACTTTAAATCAATGTTACTCAACAAAGATTATCTTTAGGGAGTAATCTTTGTATATTTAACACCTGTATAAAATAAAATCTGTTCTACATTGGAAAAATAGCTAAATATGTAATTTTATAATTGTATAAAGTCACAGCACAAAATATAATTCATACATGCTTATTAAGTGTTCTGAAAACACAGAATGAAAGTTTTGTAAAGCCTCCAAAAGTGTGATATTACATGGGCTCATATTTTTTAAAGTGTCTTTCTTAATGTTCTTCATCATTCTCATTGTAATCAGTAGTGAGTTTGAATTACTTTTCTTTCCCCACAGAGATAATGGAATTGGCCCACTTCATTTATTCATATTATTTAAACTGCGTCCTAAATTTCTACTTCCAAACTTAGTAACTGGGTAGCATTTACACTTGTTTTGCAACCTGTCTCCTACCTGGATGTGAGTGTTCTGAAGTCAGTTTTTTGGGTTTGATCAATTTAATCATATACATTTCACAAATTATTTTGGATACTATAGTCAGATTTCCACTAACATATTAAGATGTGCTTTATCTGTTTTATTAATGTATTGTAGGAATTAATTAGTAATAAGTTTTCAGTTCCTTTGCCTTGACTTTACACAGATTATAAGCAATTTCACAGCTTCCAGATAATTAATTCTGCTACTATTCTTTGATCTTTAATCAACATTTCACATATCTCTATTTCTAATGATACCCTGCAGCTTTTAAATTTACTCTAATCCTACTTTATTTTCAATGCTAATAGCAAACCTTAATTTTCTAGGTATAATAGAAAAGAAACATTTCTGCTTTAATTTCTATACCAAAAAAAAAGGTAAAGTAAAATAATGCTGATAAGCAAATAAATAAAAATAATTAAGAGGAAAGAGCAAAACAAAAAATCCTCCAACAAGTCTTTAGAGTCTCATTCATGGCTCTTATTAAATTTCTAAACTTTAATATGCATGTATTTTAAGGCAAAATTTACAAATTGTAAACGGTTAAGATCTTAAGGGCCTCCCCAGTGGCACAGGGGTTAAAGTCTCAGTGCTATCAAGCTATCACCAGCCACTGCAACATGGTTGTATCCTGATCAGGGAGCTAACTGACATGGTGCAGCATACCTCTTCTGTCCTGTCTGCTGCTTGCCTCAGCAGTGTCTTTCAGTAGATCTGCCTGTTCTGCTCCCCTCTCTGTCTCTGGTGAATCCTTTCAAACCACACCCCCACCTCTGGCCTACACCCCAGTTCTTGTATGCATAAATAAATAAAAAATAAAAAAATCTAAGATCTCAAAATAATAAATATATTAATGAGCCCTTAGTATCTAAAACATGATTTTTTAAAAAACTGCTAAGCTTAAAATACATCAAACAATGTTGGGCACATTTTTACCTTGAAACAAATAAACATAATATCCTAACATCCTAAGAGTGTGTGCTATATTGTGTGTATGAGATGATCACAAGTAAAATATCTTTTTTGATTTGCATATAATTGATAACTGATTTTTAAAAGATTTATTTATTTATGCATACAAGAACTGGGGTACAGGCCAGAGATGTGGGGAGGTGGCGGTGAGAGGACTCAGAGACAGAGTGGGGAACAGATAAGGCAGACTAACCGAAATATACTGCTGAGGGGAGCAGCAGGCGAGTCAGGAGAGGTCTGCTGTGCCATGTGGGTTGCTCCCTGGCCAGCCAGGGGATTGAGCTCATGCTGCAGAGGCTGCGGATTGTTTCATAGTGCGGTGCTTAATCCCTTGCGCCACCAGGGAGGTTCGTGATAACTGATTTTAATGAACAAGATTAAACATATTCTAGAGGAACCCAGAAACTTTTACATGTATTGAATGTTTCTTAAAAAGTTAGATAAGACTCTTATTAGAAAATGTAATGTTAGGTCATGAATGTAAAATGTATTTTAAGTTTAGACGAAAAAATTCTATTTTCAAAATGTTTTTACTAAATGGTAATAAGTTAAAATGAAGTGACAGCTCATTTTTAAAATTAGATGAAAGTTTTCACTGTATTTTAGGACAAATGCAGTATAAAAACAACTTATCTATGAAATCCATTTTGCTGTAGATAATGCTAAAATACAACAGCTTGGATTGAAAAGGTTTAGAACTGTACTAAATCAATAAAATCATCATGAGATTGACTAGAAATTATTTAATATGATATAAAAAGGAATTATTTACAAAATAGGTAGAACTTTAATAGCCATATCAAAATACAGAAATGACAATATCAACAAAATTCACAGCCTTTTATATAATTTTCACTTGAATTCACTCATTTTAGATACTTAATATTTGTATTCATTTTTCTCTCTACATCTAACTTGAAAAAATGTAAAATTTTAATTTCAAAATGTTTAATGATAGACTTTTCTAGCTAAAATAGAACTATTTACAGAAGCCCAACAATCCCCCAAATCAATCAGATTGATATTTGGGCACATTTATATACATAAATAGATAGAAAGATATCATAAAGGCCTAAAATAGCAAAGAAAGTTCTTAAGATCTCAGAATAAAAGAAAATCAAACAGATGTCAGTTTTTTTGTCAGGGCAGTGGAATGTTCTTGGCAAACCTAGACAGAGGACTACTGCTAAGAGAAAACAAACCAGTGGAGTTATTTGCAGCTTATAGGATTTGAGAAGCAAAAATTGAGTTCTGGGATCAAAAACATTCACACTCGTGAAGTCAAGATCCCAAAAAGGAAAAAAAAAAAATCACAGAAACTTGAATCCTTTATTTTGGTACTGTTTTCCATAAGGCATTTCCCAAATTGTAAATATACAAATGAGATGGCCTAGGTGAATTAAACTGACAGCTGACAGGATGGAGATGCCTAGCATCCACTTGAACAAGGTAGACAAAATCATGAGTTAACAGGCCCCTGTCTAACATTTTGTTAAAACATCCTGTCCCACCATACTGAACAAAGGTGCTATCCCTAGACACAAGATGCTATATCCTGACTGATGATTGTTTCACAGTACCTTGGAGGGGGGAATGGCCAAGGACACACATGTGCAGATGGTAAAGGAATCTGACCTACTGTGACCAAGATGTCAACAATAGGCTAAAATACACACCTTCAATGGAGACTTTAGATGCTAATGAGACAGTCAGCATGTGAAAAAGCAAGAAACACTTGTGCATTTCCAGGAGGGAAATCATCTCTTCCAGTCAGCACATGAAAAAGCAAGAAACACTTGTGCATTTCCAGGAGGGAAATAATCTCTTCCAGTATTGCCTCCTTTGTGCCCATCATAAACTTAACAAACCTTATCTGGAAGACTGACCACTGATCTCTTTGTTGAATTCTTTCTCAAAGATGACAAAGAACTGTGAATTTGGTAGCACTAAGATCAATTAGCGGGAAAAGAAACAAAAACTTAAATATAAATAAAATTAAAAACAGCTTTAATATAATATAAATAAAATTATACAATATAAATAAAATATAAATAAAATTAAAACCAGATTTTCAGCTGTTTCACCACTGAGAAATGACAGAAATAGGAGTTTAGGAGTTCAGAAAGTAACCCTTGAAAACATCAGAGGTTCAGTCAAAATATCTTGAAGGCTATACTGTTTAACAGGAAAAAAATAGTCATTGATCAAAGAATACAACGATTTCAAGGGAGTTTTGGACTTTAAAATCAACTAATAACCCACACACAGATAACCCAAATACTTATGATTAGCATGCAGTTCTTGTATGCATAAATAAATATTTTTAAAAAAGAAAAGAAAAAGTATGTGTAATGAGTATTCTGATACCATTTTTTTTTTAATTTCCTCTTTGTTTCAAAGCCTCTTAGTTTACTCCTCCTTCTTTCCTTTTTGCCTCATACCTGGAACATGCTAACATGATGTCAAATGTGGTAAGGCCCAAAGAAAAATGGGATTTCAGAATTTCCAATTTTTCATGCCAAATTTTATGGATCCTGTTCTTCCCAATAAGAGTCCTTTAACTTTGGAATGGACCTACTTGGGTTGTTAATTCACCATATCTGGAGTTCTGTTCCCAGTGTAATTAGGCTCAATCTACAGGAGATGAGCATCTCCAATCTGCTACAAATGCCCTCTGGCTTTCAAATTTAGGCTTAACAGGTCATTAATTTGAATCAGATTTTCATTGTCTTCAAAGCCTGAGAGCATTCAGCAATAGCAGTTCAATTCCATAGTCCTTTAAATTAATCCTTCCCCAAGAAATAACAGTGTTGGAAAGAATGTGGAAAAAAAGGAAGCCTTGAACCCTATTGGTGGGACTGTAAATTGGTGCAACCACTATTAAAAATAATATGGAATTTCTTCAAAAGGTTAAAATAGAATCCATATAGGATCAGAAATTACACTTCTGGGTATTTATGCTAAGAAAATAAAAACAGCAACTTGAAAAAATACATGCACATGTTCACTGAAGCACTTATTTCAACAGCCAAGGCATGGAACAACTTCGGTATCTACCAATGGACAAACGGATAAAGAATAAGTCATACACATACACACTTACATATATACAATGGAATATTAGTCAGCCATAAAATGTGAAATCTTGACATTTATAACATGTGGATAGACCTTACAGACATGATGCAAAATTACATAAATCCACACACAGACAAATACCATATGATTTCACTCTACATGTGGAATCTAAAAGAAAAAAAATAGTGGTTTTCAAAGGTGGAGGATAGGGTGTTGTATAATGTAGAATATGATGACTACACCTAATACTTAATTGGGTATTTGAAAGTTGCTGAGAAAGTAAATCTTAAGAGTCCTCATCACAAAAATAAATAAATAAATAAATAAGTCCTCATCACAAGAAAAAAAAAAAATGTAACTATATGGTGGTGTGCTAACTATCCATATTATTATAATTATTTAGCAAAGTACACAATACCAAATGATAACCTTATATACCTAAAATGGATATGTCTAGTATAATTCAATACAAATAAAGGCATCAATGTACCAAAAAACTAAGAATTATGGAGGCTAAAATCGAAGTTGATAATTTCTGAAATATTGTCATAATTTTCATTTAAAATATTTATTGACTGAAGTATATGCTTTACCTTTTCATTTTAGTAGACAATTATGAGCATTTTTTAAATAAAAATTACTTTGTAGAAAACCAAAAGTAAATATCTCCTTTTCCTATACTCGTCTAAAAATGAAGTCTTTGGGCCTCCCCTGTGGCGCAGCGGTTGAGTGCTGGGTTGCAAAGCTGCCCGCGGCCTCTGTGGCCCCGGCTGCTCCCCGGCCATCGGAGGAGGGTCCCTCATGGCGCGCAGACCTCTCCTGCCACCCCGCTGCTCCCCTCAGCAGTGTACTTCGGTCCTTCTGCCTGCTCTGCTCCCCGCTCTGGCTCTGGTGAATTCTCTCACCTCCCACACTTCTGACTGTACCCAGTGCATGTATAAACAAAACAAACAAACAAACAAACAAATAAATAAATATGCCTCTATAAGGAAAAAAAAAGACTTAAAAATGAAGTCATTTCATAACTAGTGTATTTTTTCCTATCTCATTCTCGACTGCTACTTTTTGATAATTACACCATTATAAATGGCATAGTGTATTCCAGGAACTATCCGGATTCCACCTATTTTCAATAATGATTGTCACAGTTAGTCACAGTCAGTTGGATTACTAACAGGTAATCCAGCTTTGAAAGCCACTTTTAGAGATTTCGTCCCAGAAACATTTTATTATTAACTGTCTTAGATGTGGTCTCTGGAATAGTCTAAGGTGAGATTTGTAGGACAGATGTTTCTTGGAGAATGACCTCAGAAACGGTATTTGTAGGGACTATGGCAAACTCTATAGAGTACAGGGAATATGTTCCAGTGCAAAATGCTGCAACAAAAGCCTGATAATCCTGTTGGGAACTCTGGAGCTGAGATTGGTCCCAAACACAAGTAAGCAAGCTCAGTTATTTAAGTCCCTTTGGTAGGAGATGCTGGTTGTCTTCTGGAGAATGTGTAATCTTGGGTGATACAGCTTCTTTAGTCTAAGGCAATTTTCTGAGATGGGCACACATGTGAAATGTCAGCAGTCAATACTCTTGACAGCCATGAGAATAAGTTCCTTGGTCTATAAGAGAGATTTGGATAGCACAGTCCAGAACCCACTAATTAAAGTTTGTATGGAGTTACTCCAACTTTATGGAGTTAAAAAAAAGGTAAAACCAATCTACAGTAATGGCAATAGGGAAAAGAGTTAAGTTTAGGAAGATAATGACTGGAATAGGGCATGAAAACATTTTCCATGCTATTAGCAATGATGTATTCACAATAGGAGGAGTTATTACTTGGATAAGTTAAATTGTTTCTCAAACTATAAAATTATAAACTGTACTGTTTTGTATACATGTTATATTTCAATTAAAGTTTAGTTTCAAAAGTAACATGACACACAGGCAAATAATTAAAAGAGCTACTCTATAATTTTGTCTTTGGTTTTACTTTCATCAAAGTAATACTTGTGAATAATTTTATTGTGCTTTTTACATGTAATTTAATATTCAATTCTCTGTAATGAATGTAGACAATTATTATGATCAGAATCTTTTAAATAACCAGTTTAACAGATAATATACATAAATATCTAACTGATATTGAAAACATTCTTTTCCCTGATTATTAAAATAAGAAAAATAAGTATCAGAATAACTACAAATATGCCAATGACAACTGCTTTAAGAAATATACATTTGGTAGTTAAAAGTTATTTAGCTCAACCACTTTGCCCGAACAAGATTTAGGAGATGGAGTTGACTAAATTAAAGGAAAGACAATATAATGGCTTGGTAATTGCCATGTAAATACCCCATCATTACAGTGTGAATATGTGATTGCTTCTTTCCTTTAGAAGACTCCAGTTTACATGGTATTTACTTAGGGACTATTAAATGTAATTATAGGGTACATTTCAAGAGAATGGAAACAAAGTGAAATTTGGTTTTGCATATCTATATATTCTAGGAGTTAATAGTTATTTTCCAACAGTCATTTTATTTGGATATGAGCACATTGCTTATTTCTGTCCTTACCAACTGATAAAGTTACAGTTACCCCAGAAGAATTTTTGACATGATTAATATAGCTCATATCTTATTTTGAAAGGATAAGAATATTACAGCTGGGCCTCCCTGGTGGTGGTTAAGACACAGCACTATGAAGCTACTGGCAGCCATTGCAGCACCAGTTCGATTCCCAGCCAGGGAGGTGACCCATATGACTCAGCAGACCTCTCCTGACTCACCCACTGCTCCCCTCAGCAGCGTATTTCAGCCAATCTGCCTATTCTGTTCCCCATTCTGTCTCTGGTGAATCCTCTCACCCTCCCCCACACCTCTGGCCTGTACCTCAATTCTTGTATGCATATTTTTTTAATAAAAGAATATTACAACTAAGGAATAAAATCATTAACCCTAGATATTCAAGGAATTTGTCAATGACAATGATGTTACATGATGGTCTTCATCACTCAGTTGCTCTTTACAATACACACTTGATAATGAATAGACAGCAATAAAGATATAGTGCATAATGTGTGGTCATGAAATGTGTTTCTATTATCTGCTGGGGAAAATAGACTACATTTCCCAGTGTCCCTTATACTTAACTGTGGCTATATGATTGTATTGCTGGCAAAATAAGAGTCGATTAAACCAATTCCAGGCCTGCCCCATAAAAATTTCCTCCCTAAAAGCCTGCCAAATACAAACAATACATCAGACGTCTCTGAGGTCCTGGAGGATAGCAGAGGCAAAGCATGGAAGTTGTCTAAGGGACTAGATGACCAAGTCTAAAGCTGGGTAAAGACTTGAAACACCCAAACAATACTTTACGTGAGTGCTAAGACACTGAAATTCAGAGGTGCATTTGTTATATTTACCCACCCTAAACAGTTATTTACCCTAATTAGTACAAAAAAAAATCATATTTGACACATTGTCATTAACAAATTGTGGTATTTCTTTAACAGAGAACAGAAAACAAGAAAACATATATTGCAGTACTAAAACCTAGAGCCAAGCCTAGAAAACTGTAACTGTGACAAAACTTCCATTTGCCATAATTTGTAAAGCAAATCATTTACATAATGACTCCTACTCTAGAGAAGTAACTGGAAAAAGGTGTTCTGTGCCTTTAACTATTGACTGCCTTTAACAAAGTGTTTCTAGAAAGACATGAGTTACAATTTTTTTAAAAAAGTACAAAATGTCCAAAGTGCTGAAGTCTTTAATGATTAAAAAGGCACTGTTCTAGACTCTCACCTAGAAAGTATGAAATAGAGTAAAAAGAAACACATTTAACAAAAACAGGTCAGTGAAAATAAAAGTTAAAGATATTAAATGGTTGAGAGAAAGAGCGTAAGAATCCTAAAAAAACTCAAAACTGATTTTAATAACTTTGAGAGAGAACATACACATGATTATTAGTCCATAGACCTAATTGGATGCAACAGATTAGAAGCTCAGCAAATTTTTATGGGAATTAGGTAGCCAAGAGAAACTAAGCATCTTATCCAAATATACCTGTCATTTTTCAACTCTTTTAAAAGAAGGTGCTAAGATGAGAAACCATATACCTGAAGCCTTTACAGAATTATAAAGAAAAGCTACCTCAATTAAAAATAAGTAAATTGCAAGCATACATAAACCCCCAGTTAACAACCCTATGTTTACATATGATGTGACTATGAACGAAAATAAGAAAAACCCTACAAATGGTGAAAACAAGGCCCTGAGAGAATAAGAGGAATATGATATTTCTTTCAGAAGTCAAAATCAGAGTCCACCTTAGGAAATTTCCCTTACAACTGTTATAGAGCAGCCCCGATATTAAACGGGTTCCTGGCTGTGGGTCCTCACCAGCGCGCTTTAAAGAGACTTATGAATACTCTACTACAGACACACACAAAAGGGTTAATAAAAGGTTTATTTACAAGAGAAAAAGAAAATAAGGAAAAGGTACAACTCAGGGAGAAAATAGGGAAATAAAGTCTTTAATGCGTCCTACCCGATCCGACGACCTGGAAACCCAAAGTCACTCTCAGAGCTGACCGGACGCTGCAAGCTGGCCGAGAGCCCAAAATGGAGAGAGAGCCCCCCAAAGCCCACGTGTCTGCCTTTTGTATCCACCTGGCTGCTTAACCCCACCCTCAGGTCCCAGCCACCTTCCCTTTGGTGGTGATGGGATTTGGAGTTCCCAGTGTCTTTGGCTTTGACCTGGGGTGGGGGTGGAGTCCACAAAGCCTATATGGAATTTGCTTTGGGACATCCTTTTCCCCCTAACACAACAACTTCTACCCCAATATTTCCCTTACAACAACTTCTACCCCAAGTTGTTCCCTTACAACAACTTAACAAATGTTTAAAGATTCCTAACAGAATGTCAAACATTGAAATGTGTTCATAATGACTGTGTACTTCACTTCCCTATTTTCTTTTGTTATTTTGGATTCTCTTCACCACTATGTACTTGATGTTTTAAGTGCACATTAGTTGTTTTTCCTGTTCATTTATTACTGGGCCAGGAAAATGGCTGACCCTGCTACTATATCAGCAGAACAGAATTAAGGTAAATGGAAAAACTCAAAAGGATGTTGTTGCCTCTCAGGGTGAGTGGGTCTTATATATACATGGGGTTAAGAAGTAAAATGGGTATTCAATGATCAAAAATCAAACAGACTATGAAGACTACTTTTCCCTTTTCTTTCCTGTACAAGATTGAGTTCCCTAAAAAACAGATTCTGGGCCTCCCCATTGGCACAGTAGGTTGAGGGCAGGACTGTAAAGCTGTCTGCAGCCTCTGCAGCATGGGTTCAATTCCGCTGTCTACTGATATACCCACATGGCATGGCAGACCTCTCTTGTCTTGCCCGCTGCTACTCTAAGCAGTGTTTTCAGTCATCTACCTGTTCTGCTTCCCACTCTGACTCTGGTGAATCCTATCACCCTCCCGTGCCTCTGGCCTGTACCCCAGTTCTTGTACAAATAAAAAAAAAACTTAAAAATAATAGAATATGTACATTTTATCTAAAATACACTTAAAAAAAAAAACAGATTCTGATATGCAGGTTTGCAGTTGGGTTTGTGCACCCATGCACAGGAGCAGATGAATTTAGAGTCTGCGATATGAAGAGTTGAACTGTTATGAAATTACAACAAAGACTTCAGTCATCCCACGGAAAACAATGGACCTATGAATTGCCCCTTAGAGTTGCCCTGCCTTGTGGGAAGTGGGCCAGTCCTTTACAGCTATTGCCCATACAGACCAGCCATGGAAGTGTGCTGCCTCTTAGAATAAGACAAAAGTTTAGCTATGTCAGATTTCTTCATTGATGGAAATTTCCAGGCTTAGCTGAAAGTTATCCCCTACCAAGTACTCTAAATAGTGGAAAAATAAGTGGAGAAGTAAGACCAGGAATGTGAGTGACATACTGTAGCATCTACTACACTACAAGACAGAAAGTGAAATTACACATTCTGTTCCTCTGCTGCTTTTGCAGTCAGGGTGGCTGTATTAACAACAGCTGAGCACAATTTCCAGGTGTGCTTAATACAATTTTCAAGCGCTATCTTCCATATTCTGTCCTTCTCCACATTATTACCTGCTAAAGATGATTCATTGAATACAGAAGATAACATCTGGATCCTAAATGAACAGGCTAAATATTGCCATCAACCATAAATATCTAAGTTTGTGTTTTTAAAAAAGAAAAAAAAAATGAACTCACCTTAGGTTAAAAAACATAGATTTGGGTCTCCCCTGGTGGTGCAGCAGTTGAGCACTGGGCTGCAAAGCTGCCACAGCCTCTGCAGCACCGGTTCAACAGCCGGCTGCCTGCGAGGGTCCCACATGGTGCACAGACCCCTCCTTCTGCGCGCACTGCTCCCCTCAGCAGTGTATTTCCTCAGTCTGCCTCTTCTGCTCCCCACTCTGTCTCTGGAGAATTTTCTCACCCTCCCGCGCTTCTGACTGTACCCAGTGCTTGTATAAATAAAAATAAATCTTTAAAAAAAAACCAAAAATAAAACAAACAAAAAAACCCATAAATTCGGGGGCAATGTTTATGGCAACTAAAAAAGACCCATGCTGTGACAATATATAATGCTATCCAAAGTTCAAAGTAATAGTAGCAATCATGGTAAAAATAGCAAAAAAATTACCAAATCAAGTAACATCTGCATATTTGATGATTTGTTTGAGCTCTACTAATTCTGTTTTTTTCCATTGGTTAATTAAAGAGTTGGTTTGAATAACCAACATTGTCTCCAGCACTAATAATCAATGGTTTTACAACATTCCTCTCTGGGAGAGAATGTTGACATACATATATGTTTTAGAGTTAATAATTCTATAAAGGTATCTAAGTCACACAGGGTGGAATTTGATTATTTAGAAATCATGGTGAAACTCATGTAATTCATTTACATGAGTAAATGTAAATTCTATGCTTTATCACTTGGAAACATTCAGACCTAGATGCTACATGTTTGTGACTAGCATGCTTTTTTTTTTTTTTTTTGAGTGTTTAAGGTCTTTGCTTTCAGAAATCTAACTTTGCAATTTATTGAATGAATTACCAATACTTCTTTATCAAGACTATTGCTTTTACATATGCAGGTCATTTTAATATAGGGACTACTTATATCCTAGTAGGAAGGACTTTCAGAAAAATGTTTCTCTCTTTCTTTCAAAAAATTGGCCTATTCCTCCCCGGTGGCACAACGGTTGAGCACTGGGTTGTGAAGCTGCCCACAGCCTCTGTGATGCCGGTTCAATTCCCAGCTGCTCCCCGGCCACAGGAAGAGGGTCCCATATGGCACACAGACCTCTCCTGCCACCTGCTGCTCCCCTCAGCAGTGTACTTCGGTCCTTCTGCCTGCTCTGCTCCCTGCTCTGGCTCTGGTGAATTCTCTCACCCTCCCGCGCTTCTGACTGTACCCAGTGCCTGTATAAATAAATAAATAAATAAATGAGTAAATAAATAAATAAATCTTAAAAAAAATTGGCCTATTTCTTGTACTACTTGAAAGGTTTTCCATGATCCAGTTAGTTATAATAGTAAGTATGCATTCACCTCAAAATGTGTCTTCCCTAGCTACTAATATTTGTCTGACAAGTCATAGTATCAGACTCTGAGAAAATTCACTGGTATAATGAATGTATTTGGGATAGTACTACTTAGGAGCAAACAGATACAGATTATAAAACTGTGTACCAGCCATAGCCAGAAAGGAAGTTTTCAGGTAAAATTAATAGCCTCCTTGTACTTTAAAAAACAAAAAAAGAAAACAATGTGTTATTGAAACTGTATTCATTCAAGGTTACACAGCTGGTTTAATGCTGATATGCTGATTATGCTTTAAGTCAGAAAGAAAAATTAATAGGATAGGAAAAGTTATAAGGTTATTCATGGCAGAAAAGATGTCAAGAACACTACAAAAAAGGCCAATTGCTGATCAAAGAAAGAACCTAAGATAAATTTCAGAAAAACTATTGGTTTATAACTTTTCCCCTTCATCTAAAAGAGTAGCTTTATTAAAATATTGTACACACTTTGAGAGTTCTATCCTTTAAAAATAACTCTAACACACATTCTTATTCTCAGTTTATGACATACACAGTGACTAAGACACATAAAACCCAATTAAACTTTAGCCTTCTGGACTTTCCACGTATCAGTTAATAAATAAACAATATTCTTAAAGAGAAGGACAACATGGACCTATATTAAAGCATAAAAATGAGATAAAAAATAAGAAATACAATCCTCTTGCTATTATTTTAATGGATATTTCTGAAATAAACCACTATCATTTGATAATTTTAAGAAAACTAATAATTTTAGAAATTTCATTAGCATTTGATATTGCCATGTCTTTTTTTAATGATGCTTTGATATAATCTTTTAAATACTGATGCTTTTTTAAGCATAATAATTAGAATTATTCAGTCAGACATTTTTAAAATCAATATTAAACTCATTCATATTATAAATTCTTGTTTTCATCTTTAGAAAATTAACATTATGGTATTTCTCACTTGAAATGACTTGTTTCATTTATATTAGATTATTTTAAAGGTTACTTCCTGTTGAATCCATTTCAAAAATCATTACCTTTGTTATCAGAGATATATTAACTGAGATACATTAACTTTAGCAAACAGATAGATATGATAAAGGATTTCAGAATCATCTCAGAAACAGAATTTATATGTATACATATATAAACACATTCACAGAGCCTAAGGATTGGAATGATTCTACTTGTCTCTGATGATATCACTAAAATTAAAAAAATAAAATCCCCAATTTCAATGAGTTTAAAAAGTATAAATAAGACATCTAGCTCTCCTCTTGGACTGTTGCACAAATGAATTTCATATGGGAATCACAATGATCTGTTACTTTATCTTATATAAATTTTAATCTCTCTAAGCAATAATGTATTTCAATAAGCATTTTCTGCCCTCTTATCAGGTAAGGTAAAAGCAAAATATAAAATGTCTCCTCACTTTAAAGAGGAAACAAACATTGGGCTAGGAATTATGCTTTTAAAGGAAGAATTATATTCATAGATTTTGTATTGGTTCAGCAGCAAAATTGGTTTTACATTGTTTTGCTCAGCATCCTGCTGGTTGTTCAGTCTGTCATAATATATAAAATATCATTGCTCTGAAATCACTCTGCAAGCTTTCCAAGTGATTGCATTCCAGACATAATTAAGAATAAACTAATGCCTTCAGACATTCTTTTTTTTTTCATTTCAAATGATCATTTTACAGAAGAATACATTATATTTTCCATCAGAGTTTGATTTACAACTCATAGTTGAAGAATAAATTTGATCTCTTTTATCTATTGGAGATTTTAGAATAAATTCCTACTTTCATTTAAACATTTATTAATTTAAAGTTATATTACTTCCCCTTATAGTTTATATTCTCATATAAACTTCAGCTTCTGAAAAAGATATGTAACAACTTTTTTATATTGCTTAAAAAGTACTTCAAAAATAGCAATCAAAATAGAAAACTCCAATTTAGCTGCTCTTTAGTAAAGTCCTTCAAATATATTGGGGTCTTATAATTCTTAGATGAATTAACCGAAGTAGAAAGTTTCCCACATACCATCTTGATAATTCAGGTATCAGTGAAATAGGGAAACAAATATTTTGTTCAGTTTTTTATTTAATCAAACAAAACAATGTTTTTTGAAAAGTACTCATATTTGTTCACTGAAAAGCTTAGTTTAGCATTCCAAGACTTCATTCTCACTGTCATGTCTCAAAGAATATAGTTTATCATCTTCATTGATTAATACACCATGATTTCACAGTAGGTGTGGCTCAAATACTGCCAGTTATCCTCCTGTGTTCCTACTAGTAAGAAACACTGGATCCCCAAATCAACAATTTTGAATAAATTATTTCTAATGACATTTAAAATGCCCACAATCCAATTCACCCCTATTACACATTACTGAGATTTACAAAAGCTCTCACCCAATTATGTATCTTGTGTTTGAAGCCTTCATGCAATAATTGATGCTCCTAAATACATTGTGTGAGGGGCAATATAGAAATGCTTTCTCCAAGCTGAATTTCATGATATAAAAAACAAAGAATTCCTTTTGAAGATAACTGTCCACTCAATGAACTTTATGCATTCTAATCCCTACTGTGGGTAGGGTTCTAGAAAATCAAATAGAAATGACTAACCTCTAAAACATCAAATTATCCACTGTAGCTACTGCCACTGAAACTGCTTTCCCTTAAACTACCTGATGTCATATATGTTTTACTATCTAAATACACAGAGGCATTTACAAAAACATTTTATATGTGTTTAAAACAAATTTACAAATACCCATATAGGCACCCACATTGCTCCACCATTGTCCATCATTCCATCCTCACCCCATTTTGTTCTTCCTCCTCCCTGTGTTCCTCTGGTAGCCTCAATTCTATTCATGTTTCTAGTATTTGCTATTGGTTTGGTTTATCATGTTTTAGTTGAACAGAACAAAAGAACCTATTGAAAAGGCAATATCTGTTCCTTCCCAATTTGTGTTTTTTGTATATGACTTTTATTGTGCTGAGTTATTCTTCTACTCCCAGTTTTTTAGAGTTTATATCATAAAAGGATGTTGAATCTTATCAAATGTTTTCTCTGTATATGACCACATGATCTTTTTTTTTTCCTTTGTTGATTATATTGATTTATTTGCAAATATTGAAACATCTGTGCATCCCTGGAATAAATTAACTTGGTCATGATATATGATCTTTTAAATATATTGTTGACTTCAGTATTTAAGATTTTTTGCTGAGGATTTTTTCATCAATATTCACCAGAGATATGGTTACACATTTTCTATTTTTTGTTATGTTCTTGTTTGCTGCTGTTATCAGAGAAATATTGGCCTCATTAAAAAAAAAGCATTTCACCATTTTCAGAAAACATGAAAATATACATAGAAAAATCCTAAAGATTCCACTGAAACTATTAGAAGCAATAAATCAGTACTGTGAAATGAAAAGCGAGAAAATCAACATACAAAACTCTTTTGCATTCTTATATACAAACAATGAACTGGAAGAAAAGTAAATAAAACAGAAATATCCTATTTATAACTGCATCAAAAAGAATTAAATACCCAGGAATAAATTTAACAAAGGAGTTGAAAAAAAATAACATGAAAAATTTAAGACATTGCTAACAGAAATAGAAGAAGACACAAAGAAACGGAAAGATAGCCTTCATTCACTGATTGGAAGAATTAACATTGTTGAAATAGTCACTCTAATCAAAGTTATAAACAAATTCAATGCAATCCCTACCAGAGTTTCATTGGCATTCTCCAAAGAAATAAAACAGACATTACTGACATTTATAGAGAATCACAAAAGACCCTATAGTAGCCAAAACAATACTGACAAAAAGAATGTAGATATCATATCCCAGACTTTAAATTATATCACAAAACTGTAGTAATCAAAATGGATATAAGACTAAGAAATAGAATTTAGTCCTCAAATAAGCCCAAATTTATATGGAATATTAAATTATAATAAAGGAGCTAAGAGTATACAATGGAGAAAAGAAAGTCTCTTAAAACAATTGTGTTAGGTAAATTGAACTACATGCAAAATAATGAAACTAGACCAATCTCTCACACAATACACAAAAAAAATAGCTCCAAATGGATTAAGGACTTGAATGTAAGATTTGAAAGCATAAAATACATAGAAGAAAACATGGGTAAAACACTCCATTAAATTGTCTTTCATGATGACTCTGCAATGACAAGGGAAACAAAAGCATGGTGAACAAATGTTATTGTAATAAACTAAAGAGCCCCTGCACAGTGAAATAAACTATCACTGAAAAAAAGAGACACTCTACCAAAAGGGAGACCAGGGGCTAATATCCAAGATCTACAAAAAACTCATAGAACTGGTCAACAAAGGAAACAAATAACACCCATTAAAAATGGGCAAAATATATTTTTCCAAAGAAGACATATAGATAAACAGGCCCATGATAAAATGATCATCATCACTTATCATCAGGTAATGAAAACCAAAACCACAATGATACACCACTTCACATCCCTTAGTAAGGCCCAGATCAAGGACACCAGAAATATCAGCTGTTGGTGAAGGTGTGGAGAAAAACAAACCCCTGTACCATTGGTGGGAATGTAGACTGGTCCAGTCCCTATGGAAAGCATTATGACACATTCTCAAAATATTAAAAACAGATCTACTATATGATTGTGCAATTTAACCCCTAGATGTACCATCTATAGAATGCAAGAATACTACTTCAAAGGAATATATGCACTCTTACATTCACTGCAACAGTATTTATAATAAATATATAATATATAATGTATATATAATAAACATTGCAACACTATTTATAAAAATAAGTATGGAAACAACATAAGTGCCCAAAAACAGATCAGTAAAAAAAGATAAATTCTTGCCACTTGCAATAACATGGATGCCATAGGATATAGGATAGGGGTGCTTTGATAATGGGCATACTGTAGTAACATTTCTGAAGAAGTATGAACCTATACCCCTAAATGTTACAGTGTTGTAAATCAACATTACTTCAATAAATACAAATAAATAACAATACAAAGGAAATGTTACATTTTTAAATATATAGTTTTCCTAAAGCAAAGTATTCTGTCTATATTTTGTACAAAGTTGTGACAGTGAGAATTACTTGTCTTGCTTCAAAAAAAAATGAAATCAATAGACAGGTAAAGATAATATATGCAATAAAGGTACTAAAATGAAAAGGAACATGGAAAGCGAAAATCTCCTTTCTTTTGAGATTACTTTAAAAAAATTATAAACTTCTTATATGATTCCAAAATAAGGCTTCTACATTTTTTTCCTTCCTCTTTTTTTATTTTTTTTTTAATGAACTAATGCTCTACTAATGCATTTAGTTGAAATTGGATGTGAAGTTCAATTAACATGTGTTCCTTATAGTGGAGAATATTATGAAAATATTCCTAGCATGCTACTAAAACCTCAAAGTATCCAAGGGAAGTTAATCACCATCATTACCATTTATACCTTGTTCTTGATAATTGCTGAGTCTTGCAGCAGTAAATTACATAGATGCTATAAAACAGTAAAAGCCAACAATATTATATCAGCAGAAAACCAGAAAACCCAAGACACCATTTACAATTATCAGTCTTAGATTAGAATTAGTGATTATTTATGAGAAAATAAAGGGAAAAAACAGTAGTACCCTGAGTTTTATCACAATAAAAAGACTTTAAAAAGCCATCTAGTTTTACATTGGGTCGAAGTAGCTTGCTATACTAGTATTATAATTGATCTGATCATAGTTCATCATTGGTTATTCAAGACAATTTATCCAATGTTGGCACAGTCCAGACTCCTTTGCTCATACTCTATTATCGTTTTTCCTAAATTTTGTTCATTTCACTCCTCATTAGCACATCCACTGGAGGATAACCCAGATGAGGCCTACAACAAATAATTGGGTCAAAGTGATTCTGATACAGAAAAGGACTAAAGAGTTTAGTTGAATATTAACCAATGATCATAATATTCAGAATACATATCAATAAAGGATAAATTAGTATTTAAATAAAAATTTACATTCAAGTATAAATTTTAATAGTTGTGTATTTACCTTAAAAATGTCAAAACTTTCTAAAAAGGTAATAAAGTGACAGGAACAATGCTTTACAAGAAATCAGAGGAAACTCCTATAAAAATGGTGACAGTTGTTAAGTCAGTGGTCTTTCATATTATTCCTAGAGTTTAGGACACAAGCTTATGCTTAAAACTTTCTTTGATATATATAATTTAAGTATATTTAAGTTTTCACATATGTGTACCATCACCAAAAACATGAAAATGAATATATCCACCATTCCAAGATTCATATGAATTTTAAATCTCCAACTTGTCCATTTCTGCAACAAAAATCATTGGAATTTTGATATGGATTGAATTGAATATCACTTTGGAGGTGTATACCATCTTAACAATATTTAAGTTACAATAAATGAACACAAAATCTATTTAGATCTATTTTAATTTCATTCAGCAATGTTTTAGTTTTCAGTGTACTTTGGTACACTTTTCAGTGTACAGAGAAGTTTTATATTTTTTGGTTCAACTTATTCCTGTTTTATTCTTTTTGAATTCATTATGAAGGGGAACAGTTTTCAATTTTCTATTCAGATTGCTCATTGCTTGCACTTAGAAATATGTATTTATAATGAATTGTTATGCATTTATCTTTTAAATCATATAGGTAAAAAAGAATAATGACAAGCCAAAGACACAACAGTAGTAGCTTTTAAATTACCTATATATGTCCTGTTTATGGTATTCTTTATTTCATCATATATCATCAAATTACTCTGTATTGTCATTTCATTTGTCCTGAAGAATTCTCTTCATGACATTTTGTGGGAAAAGTCTGCTAATAATGGGCTCCCTTCCTTTTTTTTTAGCTAGAGATGCTTTAATTTCTATGTATTTGTAGGATACTTTTACCAGATACAGAACTCATGTCTGACAGTTTTTAATTGCATGACTTTAAATATGTCACCCACTAATTCTTCAAATTTATTTATGACTCTATCTGCTCTCTCTTCAAACACCCACTATACACATTCATTGGCACACTTGATGATGAAACACAGAATTCTTAGACTCTATTCCTTGTAGTCATCATTCATTTTCTTTCTGCCATTAAGACTGAATATACTCAACTTACCTATTTTCCAGATAGTTGATCCCTTTCTACTGCCTATTCAAATTTTCTGTTGATCCCATCTGTGAATACTTCATCTCTGTTTTTACAACTCCAAAAATTCTACTTGGTTGCTTTCTAAAAATCTCTATTTATTTATTACTACTCTCTATTCAGTATACTATCATTTATCCATTTCTCTTACTTTCTTTCCCATAGTTTCCATTAATAATCTGAGAAAATTTAAACAGTTGGTTTAAAATGTTTCACAAAAAGACTTGCTCAAGGATTTTTTTTATCAATTAATGCTTTTTTTTGTACATGGTTCATCCTTTCCTTTTTTGTTGCATGCTTCATATTGTTTTTGCTGTTGTTGAAAACTTGACATTTTGAATATTACTAATTTGGTAACTTTGAAAATCAAATACCTCACCTTCCCCAGGATCTGTTCCACTTGTTCTTTGTTTTATAGGATTTCTGAGCTACTTTTTATAGCCTGTATTTTTATCATATGTGCCTGTGGAGATCATCTGGTAATATAAAAAAAAGATTTCCTTAATTACCTACAACTAAACATGCAGGAAAACAAAAAGCTCTCCCAGTATTTACAAATTGACTGTATGTTAAAACACTCAGCTGTTTCTTAGTCTTCAAATCCTCCTTGTGTGGATCCTGCAGGACAAAGTAGAAACCAGGGTATTCTCAGGTCTTTCCATACACGATGTGAGTGTTCTACAAAGCCCAATATCTCTAGTCCCAGATGCCAGCGGCCAGTGCAGTTAATCTTCAAATACTTTCACAAATGCTGTCCTGGATATCCAAAGGAGATAAGAGAGGCAACCACCAGGCATTTCATAACACAACAACCACAACTCTAGAGAATAAGATCACTCCCTCAGTATAACAATGCACCAGGAATATAGGATTTTGTCTTCAAGTTTCTCCCAACCTGTGGGGTGAGAGATGAAAATGCCACAGAGCTAATTACCAAATTTTAGCTGTTTTTTTTTTTTTTTTTGCTTTCTTAAGCATTCTCTTGGTTATTGTTAAGTTTTTTTACTAGATGCCAGAATTCAAAAAGAGTTTATTATGATAGGCCTTCCAGCATATCTTGTGCTTTGGAATCATGGAGTTTTAGAACCTTATTCTATCATTTTCACTGATGCAACTCTCATCATGCCATTTTAAAATATTGAATATTTTATTTCTTTCTTTTGAGTCTTCATGACTTTTACTTTTCTGGCCTCATTGCAATGGTTAAGATTCCATCACAATGTATAAAAGTGGTGATAGAAGTTATTATTATGTGAAATAACAGAGAAAATATAAGTGATTCACTTTTTTTAACAGTTGTATCAGGGGAAATTTGAATCCAACAGAAATAATTTTTAATTATACAAAGAAATGACACTGTAACTTTGTAGGAATGTGCAACCATAATCACATTCCAATTTTAGAATATTTCCATGAACCCCAAAAGATCCCTCAAATTTGTAATTACTTTCCATTCCCATACATGGCCACAGTAACCATTAATCTACAGTATGTTTCTATAGATTGTCTTTTCTGGGCATTTCATCATAAAAGAATCAGACCATTTGTCATATTCTGTATATGACTTTAATTATAACATTGTTTGAAGTTTATCTGGGATATGGAATATATCAGTACTTTTTCCTTTATTTATTGAATACCATTCCAATGTATGAATATATATATTTTCTTTATCCATTCATCAGTTGATATGTTTGGATTGTTTCCAGTTTCTGATTACTATGAATTATTTTGCTATGAAAATTTACATATAATGTATGCTTTGTGTCAAAGTATGCTTTCATTTTCTGTTGGATAAAAAGCCTAGAATTACTTGCTTGTATGATTAATTTATGTTTTACCTTTTTAATAAACAGTCAAATTATGCTCAAACTGGCTGGCACATTTGACATCCCCATAAGGAAATAATGAGAAAACAAGTTTGTTCACAATCAGCACAGTATTCTTTAAAATAGTTATTACATTGTGATTTAAGTTTGCATTTCCCTAATAACAAATGATGTTGAGCATTTTTGATGTCCTTATTTGCCATTTGAATACATTTTCTGTTGAAATGTCTATTAAAATCTTTGAATTTTTAGACCTTAAATTTCTAGTTGGGTTATTTTCATATTTTACATTAAGTTCTATTATCTACCTTAAGTATTTTTGTGTGTGTGGTATAAATACCTAAATTCTTTCCTCACATGGCTATATAATTTTCTCAGAATCCTTTTTCACTAAATAAACTTAACACCTCTCTAATACTGCCTTGTCATAATACATAAGTATCTCTAGTCATCTTTAAGTAATCAAGCACATATTAATTTTGAGGTATTTTGATGTTCCCAGTGCTAAGATTACTATTATTTTTGTTACACCAGTTTTTATTTGCATTCACTATTTTGCCTTATTTAAGCACAGAGATATTAGATTCCTTAATATTGTTATCAATTGTTTTTATTTAAAAAACACAAAGCCATTCAAAAGCCTAAGTTATTCTCCTAAATATTTTTCTACAAGTATAATTTTTGTTTATATATTTTATCATCAAAAGCAACTTATATAAACACTATTCCCTAAATTTGTGAACCTTTTTATACATTCAATGTATAAATAAATGCCTGCACACACACACACACACACACACACAGAGAGAGATAGTATGTTTCCTGATATTATGTTCTCTCAAAATTAAATTATGAATATAGTTCAGTACCCCAGTGTTACTACATACTATTTTTGTGACTTCACAGTGCTTTCTACGGTAGAGCTTGTAATATAATTTTATTACTTTTCCATTACACAATACTTTTCTGGCATCAATCTCTATATGTTACATTTTTAAAAAATCAGGTGGTTTCTCTAGTTCTCTTATCTCTTCTACCTTCAGTTCCATAACCCAGGTATAATTTAATAAAGCTTAGAAATTTTAACAGGATGCCTTTGCCTTATTGTTCTTTTATAATTACTTTACCAATCTTGAGATTCAATTATCATATTTCCTGTATTCAAGTTGAGCAAGCAACACCTTAAATAGTCAATTGATAATTTCAGAAATAATGGAGTGTACATCAGTTAGTTCATACCCATCATACATATTTTAAAAGTGACAATTCTTTCTTTTGGGGAATAAGTAAAGTCACTTACATTAGTATTTCTTTAGCTCTGTTGTAATCCCTCCCTACTCTGTACTTTGAGCTTTGACTTATCAGTTGAAATGGATTGGCTATTTTATAGTTTCATAATTATGTATGAGTTATAATTACGAATAGTATATGTGTGTATTAGTGTATATATAATAAATATTTGAATCTTTAATGCACATGGAATAATTGGCAGTATGTGTTTGACCTCAACAAATACCTGTAGTTCTAAATGTTCTTTAAGTTTACTTTTATAATTTTATTTAATTTTGCATAGAAGAACTAGGGTGTACATCAGAGGCATGGGGGAGGATTCACAAGAGACAGTGGGGAGCAGAACAGGCGGATTCACCAAAATATACTGCTGAGGGGAGCAGCAGGTGAGACAGGAGAGGTCTGCTGTGCCATGTGGGTCACCTCCCTAGCTGGGGATCAAACTTAGGCCATAGCAGTGATAGTGCTGACACTTAACTGCTAGGCCACGAGAGAGGCCCAAGTTTAATCTTATAAAAAAGAAAAAAAGTATACATATATGAAACATATTTAAAAGTAAATATTTATGTATGATATGTGCATGCATACGATAATAAAATAACAGGACCATCAGATTTTTTATTTCTTCAATACTGTTTCCTGGGTTTCAGAAAGGTCAGGTGGTTCAGTTTTTACTAGACATTTAAAAATACTTTAAAGATATTAGTTTTTTTAAGGAGCACTATAAGTGTCCCCTTAAGAAGATGAGCAGCAGCTCATCACAATAAAGCTCTGAAATTTGTGCAGAACCAGGTATTTCTCTATGTGAGTATCAATTGTATAATTATAACACCCAGATCACTGCATCAAAATTTTTCATTTTATGTCAGTTTTTTCACTCTTTCTCTGTTCAGTGCTGGTTGCCTTAGAAGAGAACAGTTATTCTTTGTCAGGTCGAGGGCATTCAAGCGAACCAAAAGGTCAATCTAATTAAAAAAGAGAAAGAACTTCAAACCACAAGGGGAAAAAAGATCCAGCTAAATGCCAAGGAATTTATATTACTGAATGCTTGAGGTAAACAGTCAAACAATGAGCTGAATACACAAAGGTGTCAAAGAGGAAAAAATAGAATCTGTGACCTTTAAATTATTATTTTTTTGTAAATTAAATGATATTTACTCCTAGAAAGAGAAACACTGCACTTTAGAAACATTTAAAAATGTAATTAATTTTATCACAGCTTCATTTTGGAAAGCTTAATTTTTCCTCCAGTAATTCACAAAAATATTTAAATTCATAAAGTATTCAGTGGGTAAACTGAATCAAAAAGGAATATCTACTCTGAATGTTTTTTTCCAAAATTACACTTAATAATAATAATAATAATAATATTAATTTTAATTTTTTAATATTTGTAAAAGTTATCCATCATTTGGACCTGCCTCATAAAATATTATTCAAGTCATTTTTAAAGTTCAGTTAAACTTTTTCAAAAATAAAAAAAAATAAAAATAAAAAAACTTTTTCAAAAATAGATTTCTCTGCATTATTAATGGTTTGCAAAACTAATAAAGAATATAGTGACAGAAGTGTTTGTTCCTTTTCTTTTTTTTCAACCAGTGTGGAGTCATAAGTGGATATATAATACAAATTTAGAAGTTCTTTAAAAGATGAAGGTATCTTCTGGGGCCTCCCTGGTGGCACAGGTGTTAAAGAAAAAGTGCTGTCAAGCTATCACCAGCCACTGCAGCACAAGTTCTATCCCTGGCCTGGAAGCTGACCCACATGGCGCAGCAGACCTCTCCTGTCTTGCCTGTTGCTCCCCTCTCTCTGATGAATCCTCGCACTCCCCAACCTCTAGTCT
The DNA here is from genome assembly GCF_964194135.1 of Talpa europaea. Classification (NCBI taxonomy): domain Eukaryota; kingdom Metazoa; phylum Chordata; class Mammalia; order Eulipotyphla; family Talpidae; genus Talpa; species Talpa europaea. Next base: position 65,550,333 of record NC_140075.1, on the reverse strand, counting down.
ACACCCCAGATCTTGTATGCATAAATAAAAAAAGGTAAAGGAATCTTCTTACATTAAATTGTTTTACTGATGACTTTACTGTCACCATGTGATTTTAATGCATTTTAACAATTCATTTAAATGTTCTATGGTAGATGTCCATTCACAATGGCAGCATTCAACAGGGATTTTAGTGTCAGAGTGCATGAGAAGTTAGAAATTTCTTTAATATCTATATTGTCAATTATTACTCTATCTACTGACTTGAATGTGTAATATGCTACATCAATCTTCCACCAGGCATTTTTTCTTATGTTTTAGAAAATCATAGAAAAAAAGTATAATTCTTGTGCAAATATAAATACATTGTCTATAGTTTTACCTGTCCTTTAAAGTTTTCCGCAGTCAAATCATTTTTAGTTGAAGGGAGACTGAGGTTTCATTGCCCGAATGCCAACCTATGAACAATTTCTGAGACAAACACTTTCTACTTCTCCCGTTCCTTTCATCTTTTTCCTCAGTGGGTACTATGACTGCAAATATATTAATACTCAGCCAATACCATAGTTCTCCACTATGACTGAATCAAGTCATCACCACTAGCATAACTGGTCAGAACTTAAGAACTATTTTATCTTACCAGGTCCACTTGCCTTTGATGGCTCCAGAATCACCTGCTACATCTGCCAGGATCTTAATTGCTGCTCTCCCACTAGTTTAACAGTTAATAGAAACATGGATTTGCTCTGCTCTGCATTTAGGATAAATTCTAAAAGTATTTATGGCTGCTAGACATACAGGGAAGGCCGTTATGCCTCTCAGTGTTTGTGCTTTGTAGTTACTGATTACTAATAAGAACCATTCTTTTCAATGGCACTAATTAACAACAAATTGGTCACATATTTATGAAGCGAGTTTCTGCTCAGCCCTACCAGTTCACTTTTTATTCTGGATTGGTAAGTATTGCTAAATTATTAGTATATTTCTGCCAATGAATCCAGTTTTAAGACATAGCCAACTGTCATTGTCACTAGACACAGGAAACTAATCATAATGTAGCTGACTGTGTGTCTGTATATAGGCCTTTTTGGTTACTTTCTATACTATAGATCTTTTGTGAAAATATTTCCGATAGAGAATTTTACAGAATTTAATGTTTAACAAAACAAATATCAAAGTATTCAAAAATAATTTCAATAGAAATATATTATCCATGTTCCTCTATTTTGGATGTGAATTTCTATCTTTGAAAACAGGGTGAAAATGAAAAAAAAAATTCAAATATAGAATCATGTCTATAAAATATATTAGCTAATATAAACATGGAAAACATTTTAAACTTACTGTATGTCAGTAAAGTTCTCATATATGGAATAATTTCTTTTAAAGGAAATGCACTTATATTCACTTGTCACTCAAAGTCCTCTGGAGAGTTTCTAGAGCCTCTTCTTTGTAGTGAAACTACTGAGATTTAGATTTCTTTTCTGAACAGGATTAAATCAGTGTACTCCTCAAAAACAAGCAGAATAACAAGGAGGCAGACTCCCAGTGGATCTGATTTGTGGTATAGTAGAATGATATATATATATATTTTTTGCACCAGAGGACCTGTGCTTAGGTAGTGATTTTCTATAAATCTTTATTGACGGTCTAAGGATTGACTATGACTTGTGAACAGTAAAACTGTCCTAGAGAATTAAAAGGCCTGATGACTTGGAACATAATGTTACTCTTATCTCCACATTCTGTGGCATGTCTTATGATCTTTCCTTGCAGAAATTCTCACTAAATATAATGGTATTATTCCCTGACTGCAAGTCACACTATAAATAAAGACATGAACCCATAACTTTAAGGTCAGAATATAGTTCTAAAGGCTCTAATTTTTTTGGAAAATTCTCAAAATAAAGCACTAATATAAGGATTACTTTCATGAAAAATATCAACTTCTCTTAAAGATTTCCTCTCATTTTTTTATCTTCACTACCACATACATATTAGAAAACCAATGTTTATAATTTTGTGTGAAAGTAGATTGCGTGTTTTCATATTCCATAGATAGATATAACATTGTCAAGTTCCAGATTTGACTATTCTTAGCAAGTTGACTCATGTTGATATCACAGTAAGAATGATACTGAGAATTTTCTCTTTAAAAACCTATCTTCTGGGCCTCCCCAGTGGCGCAGCGGTTGAGCACTGGGTTGAGAAGCTGCCTGCAGCCTCTGCAGCGCCGGTTCGATTCCCGGCTGCTCCCTGGCCACTGGAGGAGGGTCCCACATGGCGCGCAGACCTCTCCTGCTGCCTGCTGCTCCCCTCAGCAGTGTACTTCAGTCCTTCTGCCTGCTCTGCTCCCCACTCTGGCTCTGGTGAATTCTCTCACCTTCCCATGCTTCTGACTGTACCCCAGTGCTTGCATAAATAAATAAATCTTAAAAAAAAAAAAAACTATCTTCTAAAGTGGGGGAAAAAAAAACACTATCACTTAGTTTCTAGAAGATGTTAGAACCAAATTATAATTTATCATTCTCCTGGCAAGCATGGGTCAGTGAAGGAGGAACTGGCATTTTAATGTCAAACTTAGATACATTAGTGATCATTAGGAATACATGTATTTGATATCAGGTAAAATATCCTCTTGGGATACAGACCCTCAGTCATAAACAGGGTTGAAAATGCACTCGTACAGACTCCTTTTCGATGCTTGTTTTTAAAGCTCATATATTATCATACTTTCCCCCATGTACCCATAACTTTGATAGGTTTCAACCTAAATTTTTTCCTATCTGGCCCTCGGCACTCTTCTGTCTGCTAAGAAAGTTGCCTTCCTATGATTGCCATTTGCTATGTGATTATATTTTAATTCATATATTCATTTTACTGATTGTCTTTTCAACACCTTATAACTATCCTTCATCTATAATTCTCTGTCTAAATTTATGCACTGTGAATATCTGATATCAAGCTTTCTTATACCAGGAAATTACTTCTAATCTGAAAGCAGAAAAGAATAGCAAATATTTCCTCTTTCTATTAGTTCTGGTTCATATGTAAGATGAAGATATTTAAGTCTACATATTTATTATTTATGAAAATATTTCTTTATATCATGGGAAGCTACCAGATGACATTAAATTCTTTTAAAAGGAGCTGCATTTCTGTATTTTCTGACAGTCCTTTGCTCAAAAAAAAAAAAATCACACACCTCCAAGGAATTCCAAGTGTTAATTTCACTTGATATGATTTTTCCTTACTATAGCTCCACATTTATTGGCTTTCTTCAAATTCTGTCACACTATAAACTCTGTATACAAAACATTTGTCACACAATGAGATTAAGTGTTTTACATTAAGATCAAAGACATTTTATAATAGGAAAATTAAGATACAATGAGATTGAGGAAACTTCTAGGGGTGACAATTTTCCAGCAGTGCAACAAAAACACTTTTATATGTAATACTCCATATAGTTTATTAAACCAAATCATAGAGTTTGTAGCAGTATATTCTCCAATTTCTAGAATGGTATATCTAACTTTTCCTTCTCAAACTCTATTTCTAAGCCTGTAGAAACATTTGGGAAATGCCTTAACAGATGACAAAGAATTGTCACGTCCTCTATTTCCTTGAAATTTTAACTAATTTACCATCTTCACATAGTTTTCTTATTCCAAATTATATAAATGATAATGGACAATCTTTGACTTCTTCTCACTAACAGTGAATCATACTTGCACAGACCTTTTTGAGAAATAACATTCTAAATAAGCAGACACTACAAAATAGAGGCCAAACTCTATGGAAGTTTGGCAAATCCATATATTCCTTCATTAATATGTGCCCCCACTTCTAAATCCACCTTTTTTAAAGATTTATTTATGCATACAAGAGCTGGGGTACAGGCTAGAGATGTGGGGGTGAGAGGATTCACCAGAAACAGAGTGGAGAACAGAACAGGCAGACTGACTGAAGTACACTGCTAAGGGGAGCAGCAGGGGAGACAGGAGAGGTCAGCTGTGCCATGTGGATAGCTTCCTGGCTGGCCAGGGGTCGAACTCGTGCTGCAGAGACTGCAGATTGCTTCACAGTGCAGAGCTTAACCCCTTGTGCCAACAGGGAGACCCTAAATCCACTTTTGAGCTGTTTATAAGTTATGGGGAATAGGTCTGATTATGACTTCTGCAAGTAGAGAAATAACATGTCTTATATTGGCTTGTAAATCAGAAACCTAAATGTACTAAGAATGAGTATATCCCTATTGCAGCAACTATTCTATATATGGAAACTTGCAAGTATTGTTTCACTCAGTGTAAACTTGTTATTGAAAATTAATATCCCTTCACAGATTCCTGAATTTCTCTAGAGTTGTATGGGAGATATGTAATTTTGAATTCTATGCAAGAAACTTACTTTAATGATGTTAACATTTAAAAATCACTCAAAATACCCAATGGCTATAGAAAAAAAATTAAAGTAAAAAAAGTATTTTTAGATAAAGATTTGGGATGGCATGAAAAATATTTCATTGTAAATGTGTATTTTTTCTAAGTATAATTTCTCTTAAGAAAATGAAGAAACTGATAATCTCCATAGAATTCATACTTTCATAAATTTACATAGATTTTAAAAAGCGGTGCTAGGAATGGATTTATAAAATAGAACATTTTATTGAATGGATATATTTTGCTTTGTTACTAATAGATACTTTTTAAAGATTTACAAAAAAAATTACCTGTAAAAAAAAGTTGGTATAAGAAAACAAAGGTAATACATTTCCTAATGACATTGAATATGTAACAATATTAAGATAATAATACCATTATTGTTAATTAATATGATTACATTACTCGAGAGTTACACAAAGAATAGTAATCTAAAATTTTCACAGTATTCTATTGAATTAGTGAAGTAAATCATCTTAAGTGCTTCTGGGATATGAAATAATGAACTAAAGTTATTACTACCAAATTTCTCAGACAGCCATTATAGAAGATAGTAGAATAAGCTCTTGTAGAATAATGAATTATTTTTACTCAACTAAGGAACTTTTAAATTAATTTAATTCATAGGAAAAATGAGTTAAGTCCCTTAAATTAAATAATAGATTCTATTAGCTAAAAAGAATTATTTTTAAAATGCCTTCACAATTTTAATGAAGTGATAGGAAAATGCTATCAGTAGCTAATAAATAATATATTCAGAAAAAAGTATTTATAGATAAGGTATAAAAAAGTAAACTACATTTGTTCTTAAGATCATGAGACATTCAAGAGATCTTTATAACTGATGATTAACATAATTGGCAAGTTCCAATTTCTCTGTTTGCAAACAAGCAGCTTGCATTTTAAATTAGAGATGTGGGTAGAGAAATAACAGTTTTGACTGTGAAAATCTGCTAATGAAAGCTGCTACTTCACACTTAATGCATAGAAACTGAATAACTACTGCACTGAATTGATATTTTTATACCACAGAACTTCATAAAGATATCAAATAATGTAATTCATAGTTTAGTAATTATTCTTAAATATCTAATACTGAATGAAGAAAATAAATGAACAAAATAACAAGTTATTTTAGTGAATATACATTAAAAACATGAATCTGGGTGTTTTTAATTTATGATACAAATATAAGGTCCATAAAGATTTTTGCTATGAATATAGATTTAATAATCAATAGAATAATATTATTATTAAAATAATATTTTACTATATTAAATATATAAACATCATACATGGAAATGTTAGCACCAGATTTCAGTTAAGGTGAAAATGCATAATACATCTATGGGAGAACTAGAAAAACTGCCCATAGAAATTAACTGGTAGGGAAGATCCATACAACCTCAGAGGAGGTTCCTTGCTTTGGTCCCCAGAGGATCATCTTGCTCCCCAGTGAATTACTACACCCAGAAAGTTCTATGGTTTGGGGCAAAGCAAAACACTTATGGAATCAGACACCAGGTAGACTATGCCAGAAGGCACAGAGACTTTTATGTCAGTGAACAAGACATGGGTGGAGAGAGATTCTTGGAGACCATGGTCAAGGTGGGTGACTATCAGATAAACTGCCAAGGAGCATGGCCTGCAGCCTCAGGGAAAGGAGAGCTAAACTGTGTGCAAGCATACATCCTTGAGCAAGAGGAATTCTTACAGAAGAGTAGGGGTTGTGCTCAGTGGTACACTTCAGCAGTGAAAGGAGTAAGGACAGTGCAATAGGCTGCGCTCTCCTCTCCCACCCCTCAGACAGTTACTGAACTTGTGAAACTCACAGACAATATGCAGAGACAGCAGAGACTCAAGTCCTGAGTGCCAGGAAAGAGGGTTACTCATGGTGCCACAAAGTCTGCATTCCTTTCACCACCCCCAACCCCACCAGATTAAAGAGACTAAGAGGCCAGGATGACCACATGAATCATGATATCCGGTATTGAATTTTCAATCAGAACAAGTGTATTGGTGAAAACATGTGTGAAATATATCTATGTTAGGTTAATAGTATTGAACAAATGTTTGCTTCTTTGTTTTGATAAACATTCAGATTTTATGAGTTAACATTATGGAATACTGGATCCAAAACATATGAAAATTCTGCACTATTTTGGCAACACTCTGGTAATCCTAAAATACTTCAAAATAGAAAGTAAATGAGATAGAACAAAATAAATATTTCTCTTTACCTCTAAATATAACCTGGGGCTCAACTCTTGTCTTTTTTTGTTTTCTGCCCTCCTTATGTAACATTGTTTCGATTTTTCTAGAACATAACTGCATTTGACAAACCTTTCCTTTAAGTTACTTTATAAGACTTCTGATTTTTAAAAATTGACTGGCAAAGTTCAAAGAAACTTATTCCCTGATCATTTCTCTATGCTGCCAATGTCACTCATATCCTAGATCTTTGACCTACAATTCTTCTAACTAAATTTCTACCATGTTGACTGTCATTCAAGAAAACATAAATACCATCCTCTGGGAATTGTATGTGCTGTATGGAGAGAAATGCTATCTTTCAAATAATCCAGCTTGTTTTAAATTCATCATAAAATGCATATATGGAAAAGGTCTAAAATTTAGGTTAAGATAACACATTTATTTTGATACCAGTAATCCTTATGATCCCATCATTCATTTATTTATTGTAAAGAGAATTAGAAACAATACAGCTGAGCTAAAATAGTAAAAATGGCCATCTTATTTTCAAATAGTTACAGGATTAAACTAACCAAGAGTAACACTACAACTTTAATATGCCCTCAATCCATGTATCCCAGCACCAATACTACTTTGCAATAATTGCATCAAATGATGCTTTCAAGTGCTAGAATTTTTTTACTATTTATTAGTATTAGTTGTCTTTGATGACTTCCTAGAATATTGAAAAGAACAAGAATAGCTGTTACTTTCATATAACTAAGCTTCCCCCAATGCTCACTCTTATCCCTGTTCTATAAACCAAACATTTAAGAGTCCCTCATTCCTGTATAATTCCATATAAAAATGGAATTATATCCTCTTATATCCTCAATTATATCCACTTATATATCCAATTATATCCACTTATATCCTCAATTTACACAAAAAGTTACCAAGGACATGAAATGGCATTAGAGATTTATCCAGAATAGCTGTTTCTATCTTAGTTCCATTTTGAAACTTCTTTAAATATCATACTACATAAGAGTGGGTAGAAGCCCTTCTCTAGATTAGAGGCAATGGCAAGTTAAGGATAGATGAATGTAATTCAGAACAGAGGAATAAATATAGTTATAAGGACGATGAATAATAAATGCTCAAGTCAGTAGGATGGTGCAGATTAATAAGTTTTTTAAAAAGAGGTTAAGAAGAAAATATTGTGCAAAACTATGTAGCAATCAGACATCAGGAAGTATGCCCAAATTGGTGATCAATTGGGTCAGAGTCAGATAAAGTTTTCAAAAAACAAGAGAATCAGATATAGCACACAAGAAATTAAAGGACCTTTGGCTCAAGCAAAATCTGACCTCAAACATGTATAAAATTTTCACTATATCCTGCTGAAATAAAATCACTAAGTATATCTAATCAGTATAAAGGAATGCCCAGACTGATGATTTGAAATAATTCTTTTTTACAGACAAGTATTCTGAAATATATAAAGTTAAGTTCATTATATTCAGTCACAAAATATATTGCCTGCATTTTTAGCTTTTATTTGCCTTTGGTAAAGCCACCAAAAATATACTAATCTTCTGTATATAAATCTGCAAAATTATTTTATTCTTTTTTTTTTTTTAATTTTCTAGAGGCATGTCTTATTTATTTATTTATTTATTATTTGTTTGTTTGTTTGGTTTATACATGCACTGGGTACAGTCAGAAGCGCGGGAGGGTGAGAGAATTCACCAGAGCCAGAGCAGGGAGCAGAGCAGGCAGAAGGACCGAAGTACACTGCTGAGGGGAGCAGCGGGCGGCAGGAGAGGTCTGCACACCATGTGGGACCCTCCTCCGGTGGCCGGGGAGCAGCCAGGGATCGAACTGGCGCCACAGAGGCCGCAGGCAGCTTCGCAACCCAGCGCTCAACCGCTGCGCCACCGGGGAGGCCCTTATTTTATTCTTTATACCCTTCCACAGTACATAGACAAGGGCATCTACCCACAAATATCTTGGGCATTCACAGCCTTCCCATTGGTACTGCTTTAGTTTTACCTCATAATTTTTCACAAGAAATTAAATGTTTGCTTTATTAAACACATCTTCTATATTTAATGTATTTCCTCAAAGACTGGCATGATAACAAAATAACATATCCCAAGAATCTTTGACTGCTTATAGAATGAGTTTAAACCTTTAGAGTGAAATAATAGATTTTCCTTTACCAGGCTGCAATATATACTCTAAAAAATCTGTCTGCTTATGAGAACCTTGTTCATCTAAATTGGATCACTTAATCTCCCCAACATTCTAAACATCTCCCCATTATCTACACAATGCTATTGTTCTAAGCATTTCTCCTTGCCACAACCTCTATTTGTGAAAATCATTTCAATTCAGTTTAAATACTACTATGATTATTAATCACTTATAAGTATCTCCTATTAATATTTTTTCTCACACTCTATGCTAAATATTTATTTTCATCCTTACATGATTCTTATTATATTAACTTTCATCAATTTATTGTCAATGGTTGAAGTGAGAAGTCCTCTGAGTTCAGTTTTATATAACTTAACTATCTTGATTGAATAATTATTTCAATAACTGCGTTAAGTAATTTGAAAGAATATTACAACTGGGATAGAGGACCATAAGAAAAAACAGAATAATGAATGACTAAGATCTCATAAAAAGAAAGCAACCTCTTGAATAGATCATCCCCTAAAGTATGTCTAACTTAGTGGATAAACTAATTGCTAATTGATAAAGCCATTAATTTTGAGCATCTGACACTGAAAAAAAATTGCATGCACCACTTACTCTCTTGCTCAAAATAGTGTTTCCTCTTGGACAACACAAGAATCTCTATATTTGTCTATCAGTTACAGTTATAAATTATCATTACCCAGCATATATCAAAAATGACCTGGACATAGAGGCTCTTAACAACAAATTTCCTAAATGAATCATATGTTTTCATATAAATGTGCCAAACTAATCAGCACAGGACAAATATAATTAAATTAAGTCACCTGAAGATTTTTTTTATTGCAAGATTGTTATTTTCACCTAAGAGGATCTCCTAAATAGGAGATCCAAACTATTCTCTATCATCATCAAGAAATCACATTGGAATAATGTCAACTAAATCACCCAACCCATTTCCATGTGTTAGACCTAACAATGTTTTGGCCATCAGACTCACCCTGTGTTTGTTGGGTTAGATTGTCAATGGTAGGAGGAAATTTTAATTTCACCCTAATATAAACACAATCCTAAAAAAAAACAAGGGATAATTTTTCAAGAAAGAAAACAGGGGGCCTCCCCGGTGGCGCAGCGGTTGAGCGCTGGGTTGCGAAGCTGCCCACGGTCTCTGCGGAGCCGGTTCAATCCCCGGTTGCTCCCCGGCCTCCCGAAGAGGGTCCCACATGGCGCGCAGACCTCTCCTGCCGCCCGCTGCTCCCCTCAGCAGTGTACTTCGGTCCTTCTGCCTGCTCTGCTCCCCGCTCTGGCTCTGGTGAATTCTCTCACCCTCCCGCACTTCTGACTGTACCCAGTGCATGTATAAACAAAACAAACAAACAAACAAACAAATAAATAAATAACATGCCTCTATAAAAAAATAAAATAAAAAGATTAAAAAAAAAAGAAAAAAACAGGAACAAAAACAGGAGTCCAATAAGATGGGAGGGAAGCACTGTTTGAAAACATGTATTTTCAGGACATTGAAACTACATGGGACATCATTTCAAATTCAACTGCTTATACTAATATCCACAGACTTCCAGCACCTCACTATCTATCTTCTATCTTCTAGCTACCTTTCTATCTCTAATAAAAGGGAGAGAAAACTGTTCCTTTAGTTCAGTTACAATGTTGCATATGAAATCCTGTCAAGAACATATTTCATTTATTTCACTCTATTGCCCGGCCTTCCTGAAATTATGTGAAGACTTTTGAACAGTTTTAATTTTTGGGCTGTAATTAATATATATCCAATCTAATATTCTAATTGATCTCTGCTTCTGATTGCTTCTCTCCTCATAGTGATTAAAGATGAGACAATGGTGATGGAGATCATTCAATCATTGTATGAAAATTTAATACAGATCAATTCTGAATTTTAGTCAGTAGGGTGACTCAGTAGGAACTGTTCTTATCTGTGCTGCTTACAGATAATCAACATTTAGGAATGGCTCTAGCTAAAGAGCACATGAAGAACTTTTATAAAAGGATTCTTTCTACTTTACATTGTATGCACATTTGTATTACATATGCAAGGGCTCTAAATACTAGGAATTAAATTAAATTACATATGCAAGGGCTCTAAATAATAGGAATTAAATATTATATCTACCCCTATGCCTGAATCTATATGTGAGCCTCTCAATCATACCAATTAAATCTGAAAGCCTGCGCTTGAATATAAGAACTTGAGAATCTAGTTTCCTCAAAGTTTACATGACTATAGTTCAAGTGATGTTTAAGAATCTCTGCTATAAGAGGTTAACTTACAGTATTTTGTTCATTTGTTTGTTTTCAGATAAATATTCCCATGCCATATGTCAAAATTTCAGGAATAAACATGTACAGTACATATATTTTCATAAACAATAATATAGGTTTAAATATCAATGACTCTTCATTATTTTTAGAATGTCACTTAAAAGACTTAAAATAGTCTGAATCTAGTCAACATGCAAATCAGTAGAAAGAATATAGATTTTATTTTTTTTTTACCTCTCCTCTTTTTTTTATGGATTTTTTTTAATATTAAATTTTATTTTTAAATTCCCCCATACAATTGCAAATGCCCCATTCTGACCCCAATCCTTCCCCTCCCGCCCCCCACCCCCCCAAAAGTGTCTCTGGTTCATAGTTTTTTGTTGATTTTGATTTTCACTTTCTTATATTCATTTTCCTGGTCCCTTATTTAAGTTTTCTAGATTCCTGCTATGAGTGAGACCATCCGGTATTTTTCTTTTTCTTTTTGGCTTATTTCGCTGAGCATGATCCCTTCCAGCGCCATCCATGTTGCTGCAAATTGCATGTGTTTATCTTTTTTGAATGCTGAGTAATATTCCATGGTATATATGTACCACATCTTCTTGATCCAGTCATCTATTTTTGGGCATTTGGGTTGTTTCCAAAGCTTAGCTATTGTAAACAGTGCTGCTATAAACATAGGGGTGCAGGTGTTCTTTGGAATTGATGTTTCTGTGTCCTTTGGGTAAATACCTAGGAGTGGAATTGCTGGATCATATGGAAGCTCTATGTTTAGTAGGTCCAGAAATCTCCACACAGCTCTCCATAGTGGTTGACCAGTTTGCACTCCCACCAACAGTGCAGATGAGTTCCTTTTTCTCCACACCCTCGCCAACATTTGTTGTTGCTAGTTTTTTTAATATGTGCCATTCTCACTGGTGTGAGATGGTATCTCATGGTAGTTTTGATTTGCATTTCCCTGATTACAAGTGATGTTGAACATTTTTTCATATGTCTGTTGGCCATTTCCATTTCCTCTTCAGAGAAGTTTCTTTTTAGCTCTTCTGCCCATTTTTTGACTGGATTATTTTCTTTGTTGTTGCTGAGTCTCATCAGCACTTTGCAGATTTTTGTGATCAGTCCTTTATCATTAGTGTTGGGTGCAAAAATGTTCTCCCAGTTGGTGGGGTTTCTCTTTGTTTTTGTTATTGTCTCTTTTGCTGTGCAGAAGCTCTTTAATTTGATGTAGTCCCAGCTGTTTATCTTTGTCTTCACTATCACTGCTTTGGGTGATGTGTCTGTAAAGATGTCTTTGATGTGCAAATCCCGTAGTGTTTCGCCTATATTTCCTTCTATGTATTTTATGGTTTCAGGTCTTATGTCTAGTTCTTTAATCCATTTTGAGTTGATTTTTGTGCATGGTGTTAGGTAATAGTCAAGCTTCATTCTTTTGCATGTAGCGACCCAGTTTTCCCAGCACCATTTATTGAACAAACTTTCTTTGCTCCAATGCATAGTCATTGCTCCTTTGTCAAAGATTAGTTGACCATAAATCTGTGGGTTTATTTCTGGATTTTCTATTCGATTCCATTGGTCTGTGTGTCTGTTCTTGTTCCAATACCATGCAGTTTTGATGATTATGGCTTTGTAGTATAGTTTGAAGTCTGGGAGTGTGATGCCTCCATTTCCTTCTTTTTTTTTCAGTAGAGCTTTGGCTATTCGGGGTTTTTGGTGATTCCATATGAATTTCATCAATAATTGTTCTATTTCTTTGAAGAATGCCATTGAGATTTTGATTGAAATAGCATTGAATCTGTATATTGCTTTTGGTAGGATGGCCATTTTAATAATGTTTATTCTTCCAATCCATGAGCAGGGGATGTCTTTCCATTTCTTTGTGTCTTCTTCTATTTCTTTTAACAGTGTTTTATAGTTTTCTTTGTATAGGTCCTTTACCTCTTCTGTTAGATTTATTCCCAAATATTTGATTTTTTTTGTTTCGATAATAAAAGGGGTGGTTTTTTTGATTTCTTCTTCTTCAGATTTATTGTTTGTGTATAGGAAGGCTACTGACTTTTGCGTGTTGATTTTGTATCCTGCCACTTTACTGAATTGATTGATGAGTTGAATTAGTTTTTCTGTGGAGATTTTGGGGTTCTCTATGTATATTATCATATCATCTGCAAATAGTGATAGTTTGACTTCTTCTTTTCCTATTTGGATTCCTTGGATGTCTTTCTCTTGTCTTATTGCTCTGGCTAGGACTTCAGTATTATATTGAAAAGCAGTGGTGAGAGTGGACATCCTTGTCTTGTTCCAGATCTTAATGGAATTGCTTTCAGCTTTTCACCATTGAGAATGATACTGGCTGTTGGCTTGTCATAGATGGCCTTTATGATGTTGAGGTATGTTCCTTGTATCCCAAGAATTTCAAGGGCTTTTATCATGAATGGGTGTTGCACTTTGTCGAAAGCTTTCTCAGCATCTATTGATATTATCATATGGTTTTTATATTTCTTTTTGTTGATGTGTTGGATAACGTTGATTGATTTTCGGATGTTAAACCATCCTTGTGCCCCTGGAATGAATCCAACTTGGTCGTGGTGAATTATCTTATGGATACATTGTTGGATTCTGATAGCTAAAATTTTGAGGATTTTTGCATCAGTGTTCATTAGGGAGATTGGCCTATAGTTTTCCTTTTTTGTGTTGTCCTTATTCGGTTTTGGTATTAGTGTAATGTTGGCTTCATAGAACGTGTTTGGTATTGTCCCTTCCTTCTCAATTTTTTGGAAGAGTTTGTGAAGGATAGGCACTAATTCCTTTCTGAATGTTTGGTAGAATTCATTTGTAAATCCATCAGGTCCTGGGCTTTTGTTTTTAGGGAGGTTTTTGATTACCATTTCAATTTCGCTGCTTGTAATTGGTCTGTTTAGGTGTTCTATTTCTTCTTTATCTAGCTTTGGGTGATTGTAGAGTTGTAGGAATTTGTCTATCTCCTCTAGATTGTTGAACTTGTTTCCATATAACTGTTCATAGTAGTTACTGATTATTCTTTTGATTTCTGCTGTGTCCGTTGTGATTTCTCCTCTTTCATTGATGATCCTGTTTATTTGTGCTTTCTCCCTTTTTTCCTTTGTGAGCCTGGCTAGGGGTTTGTCTATTTTATTGATTTTTTCAAAGAACCAGCTCTTGGTTTCATTGATCTTTTGGATTGTTTTTTTAGTTTCAATTTCATTTATTTCTGCTTTGGTTTTTATTATTTCTTTTCTTCTACTGTTTTTGGGGTATTTTTGTTGTTCTTTTTCTAGATCTTTGAGCTTCGAGATTAGGTTGTTTCTTTGAGTTCTTTCTTGTTTTTTGATGTGAGCTTCTATTGCTATATATTTTCCTCTTATTACTGCTTTTGCTGCATCCCATACATTTAGGATATTGGTGTCCTCCTTGTCATTCAATTCAAAGAATTTTTTAATTTCTTCTTTGATCTACTCGTTAGTCCAGTGGTCTTCCAATAGTGTGGCTTTTAATCTCCATGAGGTAGGATAGTTCCTTGCCTTCTTTTTATGATTTATTTCTAGTTTGATGCCTTCGTGGTCAGAAAAGATGGTTGGTATGATTTCAATCTTGGTGTATCTGTTGATGTTTGTCTTGTGCCCCAGTATGTGATCGATCCTGGAGAATGATCCGTGTGCGCTTGAGAAAAATGTGTACTCGTTTTTTTTGGGTTTAGTGTTCTATAGATGTCTGTTAAGCCCAAATGCTCTAGGTCCTTATTTAGAGCTTTAGTTTCTTTACTTATTTTTTGTCTTGTTGATCTATCCATTGTTGATAGTGGTGTGTTGAAGTCTCCCACTACGTATGTGTTTTCTCTGATGTCTGTTTTCAGAGAGGACAACAGTTGTCTGATATATTTTGGTGCTCTTTCGTTTGGTGAGTATATGTTAATGAGTGTTATTTCTTCTTGAAGTATTGTCCCCTTAATCATAATGTAGTGACCATTGGGGTCTCTTTTTATTTTTTTGAGTTTGAAGTCTGTTTTATCTGATATAAGTATAGCTGTTCCTGCTTTCTTTTTTGGCCCATTTGCTTGTAGGATTGTTTTCCATCCTTTGACTTTGATCCTATTTTTATCTTTTGTAGCTAAATGTGTTTCCTGGAGACAGCAAAAGGTTGGGTTTTGTTTCTTAATCCAGGCTGCAACTCTGTGTCTTTTTATTGAATAGTTTAGTCCATTTACATTTAGAGTTAATATTGATATGTTAGCATCTGTATTTGCCATTATGTTTGTCTTTCCTTTGATTTTATTTATTCTTTTAATAACTTTTTTTTTTTTTTTTTGGTCTTCTTTCGTTGTTATTCATCCCTCTGAGTTCTGGCTTTAGGATTCCTTGTAGTATTTTTTGGAGTGGGGGTTTATTCGTAATGAAATTCCGGAGTTTCTCTTTGTCTGGGAAGGTCCATATTCTTTCTTCATGGAGGAAAGAGAGCTTTGCGGGATAGAGTATTCTTGGTTGGCATCTGTTTTCTTGGAGTCTGTTGACTATGTCCCTCCACTCTCTCCTTGCCCGTAGTGTTTCTTCAGAGAAGTCTGATGTCAGCCTGATTGTTTTTCCTTTGAATGTTATCTGTTTCTTCCCTCTTGTCAGCTTCATTATTTTTTCCTTGTCCTGGATTCTTGGGAGCTTTACTATTATGTGTCTTGCTGTGTTTTCCTTTCGTCGTGGAAGTTTGGTGTTCTTCTTGCTTCTTGTATATCAATTTTCAGCTCCTTCTTCGCATTTGGAAGTTCTCTTCAATTATCTCCTGGAATATTTTCTCTGTTCCTACATCTCTCTCCTTTCCTTCTGGAATTCCTATAACTCTTACATTTTCTTTCCTCATGGAGTCAGATAGTTCCCGAAGTCTTTCTTCATTCTTTTTCCTTCGTACTTCTCTTTCCTTTTCTGTTTTGGTTCTTTTTCTTTCTGTGTCTTCAAGAGAACTTATTCGTTTTTCCATTTCATCTATTCTACTTTTCTTGCTTTTCCCGGAGTTCTTTAGTTCCTCCATTAATTCTTTGATCTCCTGCATTTCTTTTACTTCCCTCTTTAGGGACTCAATTTCATTCTTCTGACCATTGTTTTCCCTCTTTAGGGACTCAATTTCCTTCTTCTGATCTATCACTTTTTTAATCATGGCAATTTTAAATTCTCTTTCTGGAAGGCTCAGAAGTTCTTCCAAGTTGCTGTTGTTGCAATCTGGGGAGTGGTTTTCTTTTTGTGGTGTGCTTCTTTCCTGAGGAGTTGTTAGGTTGCGTGTGGTTCTTCTACTCCCTACTGTCTGTTTTCTAATTTGTCGTATGCGTTGAGACACTGTGTTGCTCGGACTGACTGGCATCTTGGGTGAACTTCTCCGCTCCCCTCTGGCTCTTCCAGGAGCCATCTCTGTCTTCTGGGGGAGCTTTCTGCTGGTTTTAGGCAGTTTTTACTGAAGAAATGTCCCTGTTCTCAAATGGCGAAGCGGGATGCAGTCCCTGCGCCTCCAGTTTCAGGCACACTCTTCTGCGCACCCGATCTGCCCCGGACGTGGGTGCCTGCTCCCTCTGTGGGCTCAGACTGCTAGTCGGAAGGGGCCTGGCGTGGAATAACTTCCCGGCTGGCCACTGGGTCCTCCAGAAGCCTTTTGCCCTTTTCAAGCAGTCTTAAGAAATTTCCTGTTCTATGGGGTGTTAGTGACTTTTTTTTTCCTGGTCGCTAGGTGGCGCCAGAGATCTCTCCTATTGTCCTTGGGGGGCTGTTTTTCGCTTCCCCCCACCCCGTGGGACAGGGAACAGAGCGGGAATGGTAGGGTACACCTCAACAGCTTTGGGGTACTGTGTCTGCCTTGTGCCCCACCGTCGTGGAGAACCCACGCCCCGAATTTTCGTGCCCCGGGTCTCAGTTCCAAAGCCCTCAGTTCCAGGACGCGGGGTGTAGCCCAGTTCAGTGGCGCGGGAATGGTGCCTTTTGCACCCCGCTCCCGTGCCTGGGCGCCTGGTTCCTGCTTACTCAGGGAGGGACCTTCACCTCAGTGAGGACCTCCGCGCGTCTCCCCGCAAGCCTAGGTCTCAGGCGCCGGGACCTGGGCAGCCATGATCTGCACTTGCTTTTCAAGTGCGCCGAGTGCACCGCTTTTCCGTGCAAGCTTACTGGCAGCCAGGGCTGTGTGCGCGTCTCCCGGGGTCTTTGTTCTTCTCTAATGGCGCCTGGAGCCGCGCTGTGGCGAATCCTGCAGGGTTCGCCTCAGCTCCCATTCACGGGGTATGGTGGCTGCAATAGTTCCTTTCCACTCACAGTTCCGCTTGCTGTGTAGTTTGTTCTTGTTGGCCGTTTTGGTTTGTTGTTTTCCTCCTCTCTGCCGGTTGGAGAGTGCCGCCTCTGTGGGCAGGGGAGGGGAGCAGGGTTCTGCGCTTTCCTCCCTTCTGGTCCTCTTTTATGGCAACTTTCTTCTTCGGGCAGTTTGCTGGAGTCACCCTTTATCTTCCGTGTCCCACTTCTCACTGGGACCTGCCGCTTTTCCTCCCTATTAACTTTTTTTAATGGGAGATCTTACTCGCAGCGTCTCCTCGCCGCCATGTTGCTCTGCCCCCTCAAGAATATAGATTTTAAATCGAAAGACACCTATGTTTTAATATGAGTTCTTTACTTACTTAAGTTGTGGCTTCAAGCAAATTCCTTCATTTCTTTTCATCAATTTCCTCTTCTGAAAACTTGAGATAACAGCATTTTTATAGTATTACTTTAGAATTATATGAAATAATTCACAATAAGTAATAGCCATACTATCTTAAAGTTGCTTAACAAATTTGAACAATCTTACATAAAATCCAGGTTCCCAAATTGGTATTATGACTCAAGAATACATTTTACACTGGTTTGTTAATATTGGAACTTCCAAAGTTGGAGGCTTATTCATTTGGTTATTAATATGCACTATACATGAGCTTCACATGTATTTTAGAATGCTGTGTTTTGTTTTGTTTTTTTCTTTATTTCCTTCCAGCAGTGCCTCCATGTTTTCTTCCGGATTCTATCTTAAGAACAGTCTTTTAGAGAAAAATTAGTGGGACAACATGTGACGACTGGCCTCCTGGACAGCAAAGATTAAAATGCCACTGAAGCAGAAAAAATGAGAGAAAGAAGCAGAATTTTCTCTGTTTTTAAAATTACATTTATACAAAGAAAGCGTTCTTCAGGTGATTTGAGCATCTTTGGTATTACTCATTTTCATTAATCTCTTGAGTCTTCTTTGGCAAACCTCCATTCCATCTGAGACCCATGTGAAGTGCCAAACACGGAAACTAAATTGAATTTGAAAATCAAACTGCCACCAGAGCATACTTTCACTAAAACTGGTGGGGGGTGGTCAATAAAATACCAACTAGTGGTGATAATATGATACAAGCAAAGGAATATGAAACTGATGCTTTTCTAGATATCACTAATATGCTACAAGAGAATGGAAAACTGATAATGACATTCATCAACAAACAGAGTAAGGTCCCATCAAATACATTTCCTTATCTTTTTTATGATACAACAAAATAATAGAGCAAAGTATTAGTGAGAAGAAAAAGGGGATAAAATAGAAAGGTTGGAAGAAAAATATTGTTTTGAGTGTCTTAGATCCTTAGTGACATTATCATCAGATAATAGACTCCCCCAAATCTTGTAAAGATTCAAAACATTTGCTCCTTTTATAGCAGATACAAAAACATTTGTAAGAATAAATGAGTAACACAGTGTTCTGAGACAACTAGGTCTGACTATGTAAGTCTCATTAATCCCAACCAGTAATTATTTGTCCCCAAATCTGATAGTTTTGTAAATCTATGGGTTGAATTAAATTTGACAGAATCTAGAAACAACTTTGTAAAATAATGTTTTTATAATGGGAATAATTATGAAAAAATAATTGAAAAATATAACAAAAATAACAATTATTAGTATAAGACCCACGAGGTACTAACAAAAATTCACATGCACACACACACAAACATTATGCAAATTAAGTAAAGGAATACAAACACCACAGGAAAACATTTAAGAAAATAAGTAGTTATTCAAGTATTTGACAATGTATAAAAATATTATTTTCTAGTATGTTTTAATGCTTTGAAAATATAACCACACCCATAACAGGACATGGTACAAAAATAGTACTGCATTTAATATTTTTTATTGAGGTAACATTGTCTTACAACACTGTATATAAATTCAGAGGTATAGATTCATGCCTCTTCAGATGTCTATCACCAGTTCACACTTCTTCAGATGTATATTAGTTACCACACCACACCCACCACCAAGGCATTCATAGTCCTCCTCCACAGTCTATGTAACATGCCACGTGGCTTCAAGAGTGCTAGGGAAGGCTGAAGACTTATGTGCAGAAGGAATTGGAGACAGTACTCATTTTGTTTTTCTAGTATATACTTCTTCACACTATTAATAACACAGGTTAAAGAAAGCATTAGTAGTGATGATATATTTAGACTGTTATATATATATTCATTTAAGTTTTTTCCATAGGAAACTTTTCTCTAAGAAACTTAACAGTAGCTTTTTGAGGAAGTCAAGTGATTAAGATGCCTAATGAGGGAAAGAATCAATGGCCCAGAAGAACTGAAATTAGAATTAAGAATTAATTGATTTTTAAAAATCAGATTCAAAGGGATTATTAAATGCAATTCCTCTGGAATCATTAAGCTTGTAGTAATAAAATGAGTGGGTATTGCTTCTAAAGTGGAATATTTTGATTAGAAAAGTTTCAACTTTTAAGAGGTTGGTTTTGAAGAAAGTTTCTCTGAAATATATCAATAACATTTTCCTTCATTAGTGAAAATAACATAAAGCCAATGAGGGGAAGCATTTTCACTAGAAGAAAAGTAAACTCATGATTTGATATAATCACAGTTTTCAATTTTAAAATGTATATATTGTCATGTGTTATAGGCATAGATATGTTCTAATTATAAAAATGAAATGATTAATTTAGCCTTTCAGCCTCTCTTCCAATCTTGTCTTTGCTTTAACATGTAAGTTAGATTTTCATATTTTGTTGTTGCAGTAAGAATCAGCTGCAATCTAAAATATTGCTATAAAAGACTGAAACGGAGTAAAGATATTCTGCAAAATCCTTTCAAATTATTTCCTACTGAAAATATAATTTTACCATTGTGCTCTAAAACCTGAGAATACTCACAATTGATGTTTCTGGGAAATTAGTCATTCTATTTTAACTTTCTTCATTGTTTATGAAGTGTCTTAGATGAGCAGATGTGTTTATATAATTTGGTTTGATAATTTACAGAAAATACAGAACTACATACAAGTGCCAAGAATAACAGGTGCTGTTTAGAAGGACTCTGAGGAAGTTTTATTGAATTTCATAAGCTCATTTAAAAGCCAAGGGTATCTGATAGGATAAATCCATAGGTAATAATAAGCACTAAGAAGCTTGATAAGCATACATTTAAAAGGGAAAGAAAAATCTGTTTAGATAGAACTACATCTTAGGGAGATTTCACTCTTTGAATATTACATATTAATTATATATAATTATATATCAATGCATAATATATACATATTTAATTAAATATGTTGCCTGTACAATAGACTACATGATTGATTAAATCTAACCAAAATTGCTATATGAAGATAATGCAAGGAAGTCAATATAAGAAAAACTCAAAAATTAAATCACAAGTTTAAAATACAAATTTAATACTTTATTTTCAGTATACAGAGGTTATATTAAATCTGGTAGTCATCCAGAGTGTAACTCAAGGTTACTATTAGTCTGAACTTTCCTTAACTATATTATCTACATGGAAGGATATTAAGATATTAATAGTGAAATAAAGGTATTCTCTTCCCACTCAAACCTATCATCTTCCCAACAACAAAACTGTAGCGTAGTACAGCTGAAAATGGTAAGTTTAGAATATTAATCTTAAGTGGTGGATATACAATTTTTGTAAATGTTATATACTACTAGTAAAAACATATTTAAAGAAATTTCATATTGCTAAGCTATAAAATGTTTCCTAGAGATATAAACAGATCTGTATGATACTGCTTTGCCTCATACTAATCATTATGGTCATTGGTTATCAACATAATAGGTCAGTTTTCGGGCCTCCCCTGGTGGTGCAGCGGTTGAGTGCTGGGCTGCAAAGCTGCCCACAGCCTCAGCAGCGCCGGTTCGATCCCCGGCCTCTGGCGAGGGTCCCATGTGGCGCGATAGACCTCTCCTGCCGCGCCTGCTTCTCCCCTCAGCAGTGTATTTCGTCAGTCTGCCTGTTCTGTTCCCCGCTCTGGCTCTGGTGAATTCTCTCACCCTCCAGCGCTTCTGACTGTACCCAGTGCTTGTATAAATAAATAAATAAATCTTTAAAAAAAAGGTCAGTTTTCACTGAATCAAGATCCTTAATAAAGTACTACTACTATCACTGCCAAACAGTATCAGTAACAGTGACTGATAGAAGATCAGCAAAACAATGAAGTACAGTTTTGGTCAGGATTTCTGGAAAAATAAATATTTGTATGTATATTGTTGGTTGAGACTAGAATTAATTCCTTTATAGTCTGAATTTAGGGATCTTTATAATATTTCACTTCTACTTTCCCTTTAATAAGAGGAGACTTTACTACTCCCACAATAGATTAACATATAGCTTCCTTTATTGCCTAAAAATCTTAAACCAATAAAAGATGTATTTTGTAATTATGCAGAATATATGTTTTGTTTTTTATTAAACTCCCCATATTTTTTTAAATTTTTTTTTAAGATTTATTTATTTGTTTATACAAGCACTGGGTACAGTCAGAAGCGTGGGAGGGTGAGAGAATTCACCAGAGCCAGAGCGGGGAGCAGAGCAGGCAGAAGGACCGAAGTACACTGCTGAGGGGAGCAGCGGGCGGCAGGAGAGGTCTGCGCGCCATGCGGGACCCTCCTTCAGTGGCCCAGGAGCAGCCGGGGATGGAACCCGTGCAGCAGAGGCTGAGGGCAGCTTCGCAACCCAGCGCTCAACCGCTGCACCACTGGAGAGGCCCCTCCCCATATTTTAAATCTTGGTGCAACCCTCAGTAGAAGAGTAACTTTGGAGAAGACAGTTAAACTTTCTAAGCCCTGATTTCTACCTTTGTAAATTAAAAGTATTTTAGCTTTATTTCTTTGTGTCTTTCCTTTAAGTGAGAAAATACATAAAGAGTACCTCAATATTAGCTGTTATTATTTTATTTTTGTTGATAATAATTTACTGATTTCTCTTAACCTCAAAGTTTATTGTTCCCTGTGTCACTAGACATATAATATTAACATATAATGTCACTGTGTCATGACAAGATTTAACTTTGTATTCAGAGTAGTGACTGCATTTTATTTTTCATAGATGTTACTATTAGAAACAGTAATCCAGTGAGAAAATAGAAGAAACATGCCATTTTATTACTCTTATTGATGTCATTGTGGCTATGGTAGAAAATAGTGCTTTGAATAATTCCAACTACAGGTTTTTAAACTAAATGATTTAAAAAAAAAGCTAGGGAATTTATTTTATCTTAATTCCCATAAAACTTACTATAGGTCACACAGATAGTATATTGAAACTATCATAGAAATATGGATTTCTGTGATTCCAAACCAAAGCATCATTTACACAGATACTAGAAAATAGGCTTACATAAGAAATATCCTTTCTATTTCTAGAGTTATATACATTTGGCTCCAACTACAGAAATCTTAATGCATACTAGTCATGCCTTACAATTTGAGTGCAATTAATTAGATACCAAATGTGTTTTTATTTAAGTAAAAAGAAAGAATGAAAATTTTCAAAAAAAAATAATGTCAGAGCAAGAGTCTTACTTTCTTTGAAAGAGATTTAGGACAGAAAAAGAAACAAGTTAAAAATATAAAATTCAATTCCAAGTAGAACTGAGACTGAAGGTTGTTTACCAAAGAATACAACATTGTTTTTGTTTCTATGTCTTAGTAAAATCACTTAATGATCAAATATATCATGATAGGAATAAAGGACAGACTTTCTGTTTTTAAATTAACACAAGCATCTAAATTTCCTTGCTTCTCTGAAGTACACTGAGCATAAGTTTAAAAAGCAAACATTTATTGGAAGCAATAGATGCATGGTTCAGATATTTGCAGGACAATTTTATATTAGCCCCAAAGGACAACTGGTTTTGTTATCAACATGATTTATCATAAAATGACAAGACTGGAATGAACTTGAGATTCCATAAACTCTATTTTTTCCCTCCAAATAGAATTTAAACTAAATTATCTGAAACAGATAAGAATATTTCAAAGTAACCTTAAAATTATACTATTCACTGCTACTGTAATGCTCTAGAGAATGAATCGGTCACTGATGTCATGACATGAAAATTTGATTAGTATAAAAATCTCTTCTTGGGGAGGTAAATCTTCATTCGACATAAAACACCCATCACTAGTGTGATTTAATACATCAGTTGCCCTGGGCCTCCCCTGGTGGCTCAGCGGTTGAGTGCTGGGCTGCAAAGCTGCCTGCAGCCTCTGCAGCACTGGCTCAATCCCTGGCCACAGGTGAGAGTCCCACATGGCGTGCAGATCTCTCCTGCCACGCCCGCTGCTCCCCTCAGCAGTGTATTTCATCAGTCTGCCTGTTCTGTTCCCTGCTCTGGCTCTGGTGAATTCTCTCACCCTCCAGTGCTTCTGACTGTACCCACTGCTTGTATAAATAAATCTTTAATGCATCAGTTGCTCAATACAAAGCAATAGCAATTTTTTTTACACTGAAAATCAAAAGCAAAAATAAAAACATCATTGGTTTCAGTAAGCAAAACAGTCTTACAAAATCCTTGTTTCCACTGATAGCAATACTCAATAACTGATCTGTTTTCTTCTTAGACTCAAATCAAGAATTTATTCTTTTTTTTAAGATTTTTTAAAAGATTTATTTATTTATTTATTTATTTATACAAGCACTGGGTACAGTCAGAAGCATGGGAGGGTGAGAGAATTTACCAGAGCCAGAACAGGGAGCAGAGCAGGCAGAAGGACCGAAGTACACTGCTGAGGGGAGCAGCGGGCGGCAGGAGAGGTCTGCGCGACATGCGGGACCCTCCTCTGGTGGCCAGGGAGCAGCCGGGGATCGAACTGGCGTCGCAGAGGCTGCAGGCAGCTTTGCAAACCAGCGCTCAACCGCTGCGCCACCAGGGAGGCCCAAGAATTTATTCTTTTTTTACCAAATCAAACACAAAATCAAACCCTACTGTTGCATCACTATGCAAAAAAAGCAACAACAACAAAAAAAAATGAGCCAATCTCTAACCAGAGAATTACGGATTTTAGCTTCTTTATATTATTTCCTTGCAAAACGACAGAAAACACATTCCCTATGTACTGACCTACTTTTGCAGACATTAATAGGTAATAAAATTCTGCAGAAATACCAAGAGAAAAAACGATGTTCATAAATTTGAGTAATTGAAGATCCAATGACTGAGAGCATGCAAAAAGTGGCACCCAATTGTAAATTTGAATGTTTTCACTCAACCAGATTTACTATGAGTTCTGTATTCCAGGTTTCTTTATCTAGTCCTCAGGACTCAACAACCTAGATAGTTATGGCCTTATCTTCATGACACATGTACCTCATAGCTCAGGACCTAAAGAAGTTGTTAAGCACAACGCAAGACACCTAATCTGAAGAAACTTCATTTCCATGCTACTCCTATATTTGCATCCTAAATAATTATGTAAAATGACAGAAAACTAGAAATGAATGTGATAATCTATCTACATATCATTTGCAATTTTAAGATATAATAGTTATGTTCAGTTAAATATAAAATATATGCATTATTAATTTGTAGTTTGAAAGATCAAACTCTTAAAAATTTTCACTTAATACTACACTTAATTTATAAGAATATAAATTACCTTTATATTTTAAGTATATGTGAGGTATGTCTTAGGAAAGTCTACCACAATAAATGTGACGTTATCATCTCCAGAAATGTTACTTTCTTTATGAATTCCTTTGTGCTTTTATCACTATCTTCAAAAAATATTAGAGATAGGCCTTGAGTAATCTGTTCACATTTAGTTCTCAAAATTTCTGAATTTAAATGAGTATTGATATTAATTAAATGTTTCTATAATTAGATGTTTCATATTATAGTCTGAATAAGTTGAATTTTATGGCAAGGTTTCCTTTTAGCGACATGTATTTTCTCATAAGTAGGTTAGGGAATCAAGAGAAAGGGCATCATCTGGTTTTCTACTCAACCATGAGCACTAGCAAGTTGGTTGGATTGACCGTTTAAACTAGAAATCCCATCAACATTTTGATATTTCTCATATTGGTAATTTTTAAGATCTTAACAAAAGCATTTTGTTATCGATGTGCCAAGTATAGTAGTCTGGACATTTAATTAATCAGTTTACACCTTTTAAATTGTTCTTGCCAAATGTTTAGAATTTCAAAAATATCAATAGTATCTGTGACAGATGCAGACAGATTAAAAAAAAGACAGTCAGATTGTGTAAAAGAAAGACAGGCATATCTTACATTTCACCCCACAAATTAGAGGTACATTAAATATCAGTGAACATAGTGACTTTAGGAAGAAGAAAAAGCCTACACCCCTTAAATAAAGCTATTCCGGTAGGATTTATTTAACTAAAGGGATTCTTCCAGGAATGCTGAGTAGCATGGGTTAAAATAGGAAATGGAATAGAGAGCAAATTGAAGAAAGTTTGACTCAATGCTAGAAAAGCAAATATTTTCCATGTGAAGTTAAAGATGATATTGTACTGGGAGTAGAGGGCAAAGGAAATTATATTATTGATTCCATATCCAAAACAAATCTAAAATCTGATTTGTCTTTTCCTTATAACTATTTTGACCCTTTATTTTGTCAATAAAACTATAAAATATTATATCCAATACAGTTGTTCATATAACTAAATTATTTAATATATTGTTTGTGTATGTGTATGTTTCTAATATACACATAGGATGTATAATAAACTTTTTATTATAGGATCTCAGATAGATTTTAACTCATAATTTGGAACAACTTATAAGAACATCTATTTCCACTTAAGGACACAATTTTTAAATTCCATGGTTATCAAGAGAAATTTGATGAATTGACAGTTTAAACCCTTGATATTTCATCCTGTTACTTTATTTCTATTGATTGGTCTCTGCAAAGCCTCTCATTTCTGCATTCCACATTCATTCTCATGCTAACATGTAACCACTTTTGCCTGCTTCTGTGAAAAATAAAAACTTGCCAAAAATGAGTTTAGAAAATTTAACTTTTAAAATAATGTTTCAAATTCAACAGCACTCTCAACACTGACTGTTTACTAGACAGAGTGACATCTACCTCTTCAAATCACAGTTCTGGTAAGAACTATAAATTGCAGTGAGAAATACTAGCACAATGATGGCCACATTTTTCACCTTATCTTTATGTTGTCAAATAGAATTACAATGCTCATTCTGAAAATATTCTCACATGGATTATTATGCTTCAATCTTGTAGTCTTCACACTGAAACTATTTTTCTAGTTAGGTCATACCATCTTTGATTCTAAGGAGGGCATGACACTAGATTCAAGAAAGATAATCATGTTTGTATTTTTTGTCATGACTTAAACTCTCATACACGATAACAGGTGCCAAATGTCTACCCTATGCTTTCTGCTAACACCCTGAACCAGCTATCCAAATAAAGAGATTTAATGAGCTATTTGTGGTGATTACAGAAAACTAAGTAAAATATAATAAAAGCATCTCCACTAAAGATAATATCGATCAGTGCAAATTTCTATAAATTCTGAATGATATAGTGCTTTTGAAAATATATTTTTAAATCAGGCTAAGTAGTAAAAACAAATATTAAATATCCCTATATTACTTTTTAAACACTAGATAACAGTAACTTGTACAGAAATTTATTTTTCAGGTTTGACAACAATGTTTGTTTTAAATATTCTTACTTTAAACATAAGCATGTGCTCACACAACTTTAAAAAAATAGAAAAATCAACAGTGTGATTCTACCTGCCTATGTACAAATTCTCCAAAAATATTAAGGATATACAATTTTATCCCTTAGCTATTTTTTGAAAAATAAATTCCCTTTTCCATGAGTGAAAGGAAGGAAATTCAAAGAAAAATATTTATTGTTTGTAATATATATTTAAATAAGAAATTCTTCAAATAGCTTTATGTATTATCAATTTAGACTGAGTATCTAAAAGTATAACTTTGTATCCTGTGAGAGCTTTCAAGTAAGAACTGTTTCCTTTCTGATTATTTTGCTCTAACTGTGATGAATAGCCAACTAGAGCAAAAGTTCAAAAATAGAACTTAAATTTAATTAGTCAATGAAAAGTCTAAGTGCTGCTATCATATTTCATGACTAAAATCAGTTCCTAATTATAGTATAGTTACGGGAAGGAGACTTTTATTCATATATAAAATAGTCTGCAATATTTTAAGGGACAATCAACATGACCTCTGATTGTGATTGTGTACACCGTACCTCCCCAGTGGTTCAAGGAACAAAGAATCAGGTAACTTCTGGTGATTTTTATAAAGTAAACATAACAGCAAGAAAAAATTTGCTAGCATGCTTTTAGCACAAAAGTGCGATGATGCTTAGAGCCTAGAATCTATCCCATTTCCAGATGGTAAATATGTAGTTTTAGTTTACCAGAGGATATAGAACAATGTTCAAGACCTTCAAAATGCCAATATATCTCTATCTCAGTGAGACACAGCATCATCTTCCACCACTCTAAAATGTGCCTGTAATATCAAAATGCCTATAGTTCTTGTTCTTTTTAGTCATACTGTAAGAGTCAACTAAAACTAACCTAAACTCTCCTTGACATTTCTAAAATGGAATTTATCTTCACACCAGCTACAGAATCTAAGCATACTTCAAAAATGGTATAATGTATTCCTTTACTCATAGCATATTATCAATTAATTGATAGTACACCTTTACTCTGGATATATAGATATATGCATAGATATATAATACACATATGCCATCTATACATATTAAATATATATACATATTAGAAGGAAATATACAGCAGCTTTGCTCATCAGAAAAACAGAAACCACTTGATAGATTCCTTACGAAATCTAATTGAGTTAGAAGCTTTCAAATACATTAGTAGGAATGGAAAATGAAAAATGAGAAGACAGATACAACTTTTTTAATGAAATTGGATAATTTTTGTACTTAAGGTAAACTACCAGTGAAGTCACAGCTACCTTCAGAAGCAAGGCTGGGAGTTTCCAGGGGACTCTTATAGGATGTATGTGTATCAATGCTCATGAGCCTGCCCATCACTGCTGGAGGTACATTAGTATGACCTTTATTTCCTTTCTGCCTTCTAAATCTCAGATGACTATCTGGCAGAGTTTGACCTATATTCTTGCTTGCAAAGACTTTGAGAACACAATTCCCAATCTTTCTTTACATTATTTTTTGTGAAAATACAGAGATCACAGAAGAGGGACAATGCTACTGAGCAGTCAAGACATAAATCAGGCATATTCCATTGCATTTGCTGTAAGTTCCTTCTATTCATATTCATAGTCCAAATAACAATTATAATATCAGCACTCTTCACTATATGGTACAACCACCCTTAAAGAAAATATCCCCCAACAGATGCAAGTATGCTGAAGTTTGACAAGATCCAAAATGGATAATGCAGTAACATGTGGTTTTGGAGTAATTGAACTACCATCACACTTATGACTAAAAATTCAAAGGAGTGAAATAAATACAAAACTGAAAATAATATGTAAGTTCCTGTGTCTTCAAAGAAGCAATAATTTTCAGTACAGGGGAATAGTTAACATGAGGCAACCTTAAAGGGAGAGTTCTAGAAAGCAAATACCCTGACTTCACTGTCTTCCTCCTTCAGATCTTTTGTCAAGATTCCTATATAGGCTGAAACCAACCCAAACCAAAGACTGTTGAAATAGTTTATGCCATTCAGCATCCCAGAACTGAGGGAAGAATGAACAGAGTGAAGAGCAGGCCCAGAGGTACAAATGAAGACATGCTTTGAAGTATTGTTCATCAGTCATGCCAATATAGCAGTAGTGGCATACACTGTACCTCCCCATTGGTTCAAAGGCATAAAGAATCAGGTAACAGTCTCAGCATGCAATTTGATGAAAATATTATTTTTCTTAATGGAAATGTTATACTTTGAAAATGAAAATATTAAAACCAACAGTATTAAATCCTGTTGAAAGTGGAAGCAACATTGGTAATTAAGTTATTGAGGTCAGTATAGTTTACTCTAGATTTCTTAACTCAATATTTTTCATTTATACAAGGAAAAAAAAATACTATTGGCTCCGAGCATGGACTGCATTCTGCAGAACATCCCTCCACCCTCAATAAGCATCTTAATAAAGTCTTCAGTAAGTCAACCCACCATTCTATAAGTCTAGCACTTTGTTTGATAGGATATATAGTGATAAAGCTCAGAAACTTGAGAGAGTAAAACAATTCCCTCACTAATTTTCTTCTACAATTACTTCTTTAGTTATGAGTAATAGTGTACAGGATACTATTACCTTCTGCCTATACCCCAGGCTTGGTTTAACAGAAAACAATGAACACATTTCTTAGAAATATGTATGACACAAAGCATTGCTGGGCTCTAGGCTCTTCATAAGAACAAGAATATGGTGTGATGTCTAGCTTATACTGCAGACCAGTGAATCATTTGTCACTGTATGTGTGTTCTGCTAAAATAAAAATTCAATGTTTTTAGTCCTCTGGTATCTACTTAGATTCTTACCATGAGAGCAATTGGTCTCATGATTAAGTTCACCATTTCTCGGGTCTAACCATAGTGTACTGGCTTCTATGCAGAATGCTAGAGAATATCTCACTGAGGGAAAACTTGTCACTTCTCAGTGGTTTATAGGCGACTAGCTCTAGGACTTATCAGTCCCCACAGTTTGCTAATATGGGAAAGTTTGCTGTAGATCAGACATATGCCTAAATCCTACAAAGCAGAATAAAGTGGATGAACTAGACTAGATACATTATGCCACCCTCATACACTCAAAGATGGGAAATAATATTAGCACAAAATAATTTTAATAAATAATCTTATTATCCTTTTTTTTTTTAAAGATTTATTTTTTTATTTATACAAACACTGGTACAGTCAGAAGCGCGGGAGGGTGAGAGAATTCACCAGAGCCAGAGCGGGGAGCAGAGCAGGCAAAAGGACCAAAGTACACTGCTGAGGGGAGCAGCGGGCGGCAGGAGAGGTCTGCGCTCCATGTGGGACCCTCCTCCAGTGGCCGGGGAGCAGTCGGGGATTGAACCGGAGCCACAGAGGCCACGGGCAGCTTCGCAACCCAGCGCTCCACCGCTGCGCCACCGGGGAGGCCCAATAATCTTATTATTCTTTGATGGAAAAAAAGCCCAAGATGTACATACACTCTGAACAGCTATACTTTGGTATTGGAAAGGGAAATAAAAAACTTAGAGAAGCCAGTCTTAGTTTTTCTTTAATATTATTTGAAAGTAAGTGCCTATTGGCAAAAAGATGCAAATCTATTTTTAAAATGAACAACTCTTGTTTATTATAGCAAAATTAATATGACACTAATATAAAAACTTAGATCATACCATCTGATGATATTCAAGATGAGTACTAGCAATTATCTGATATTAAAAACTAAGTCAAAAATATGGCATAAATACAGAAACAAAAAATAAATTGAAACATTCTAGTTGCCCATTATAGTTGCAGCTATCAAATTGACTCATTAACCAATCTGTCCTATTCCAAAAAAAGTAAAATTTAAGACAAACTTCTGGAAAGAGGAATTACCAAATCATGATTCACTTATGACACAAACACATGTTGAATGCTTACTAAATTCATTTTAAAATGTTCCATAGTCATTTTAGATTATCATTAAATACTTATTATTCTGTTAAAATAAAAAGTTGCAAAAGCTAACCAGTAGAAATCAGATTCAAAAGAGTAAGAGGTCAGGGCCTCCCTTGGTGGCACAGCGGTTGAGCGCTGGGCTGCAAAGCTGCCTGCAGCCTTGGCAGTGCCGGTTCCATCCCCAGCCACCAACAAGAGTCCCATATGGCACGACAGACCTTTCCTGCCGCCCACTGCTCCCCTCAGCAATGTATTTCTTCAGTCTGCCTGTTCTGTTCCCTGCTCTGGCTCTGGTAAATTCTCTCAACCTCCTGTGTTTCTGACTGTACCCAGTGCTTGTATAAATAAATAAATGAATCTTAAAAAAAAAAAAAAGAGGAAGAGGTCAGTTTCTGGCAGTAGAAGAGCAGCAAAATGCAAGCCTTCTCCTCTACTTTTTTTTTTTCTGAAATGCTAATAAAACAGAGCACAGGTATAAGGAGTAAACTCAAAAGGGTAAAGGCAAGAGATAAAATGAAAACAATTCAATAAAATTGCCTGCTTTATCCTTTGCCTTCTGGAGAGACCTAAAACAGGTGTACAAATAGTTACTGACTTTTTTTTTTTTTTAACAGAAATGTTTCCTTTTATTTTTTTTTTAAAGATTTATTTATTTATTTATACAAGCACTGGGTACAGTCAGAAGCGCGGGAGGGTGAGAGAATTCATCAGAGCCAGAGAGGCGAGCAGAGCAGGCAGAAGGACCAAAGTACACTGCTGAGGGGAGCAGCGGGCGGCAGGAGAGGTCTGCGCGCCATGTGGGACCCTCGTTCGGCAGCCAGGGATCGAACCGGTGCTGCAGAGGCTGCAGGCAGCTTCGCAGCCCAGCGCGCAACTGCTGCGCCACCGGGGAGGCCCTAGTTACTGACTTTTTATCAAAGAATTTTTGATAATACCTCAATTCTTAAACAGGCATAAGCAGTTAAAGAGTAAATAGAGTTTCTTACAAAATTCCAAAGATGCTCAGAAAGTGTAGGAACCAAGAGCCACAGAAAGCGGTCATGAGTTGAGAGGTTAAGATACATCTTTTGAGCAGGATGATGGAAAAGAAGTCCGCCTTTCTTCCATGTTTCATATACTATTTCTCTCACAGCAAGCATAAGATTTGATCATAAATCAGAAAACTGCTGCCTCCTGCATGCACACCCATCACTAATTTTACAAGTATCTAAGGGAGCAGCACACACCTATTTTTTTATTGTCCGTGGCTGCTTTCACACTGAGGGGAGTAATTGTTCCCCTCAATCTGGTCCTTTACAGGCCAGCCTTTGCCAACCTTTGGTCTATAATTAATGAACTGGAGGGACCGCAACCGAAGGGCACTTACAAGAGAGTTGCAAATCATAAAGGCACAGACTGAAAATAGGGAGATGAAGGCCAAGTCTACACATTACATTGTGGGAGTTTCCAAACCCCTTCCCTGTCCTCCTTCGGAAACAGCAATCCAGCTAACCAGTGTGTCAAATGCAAAATGTACACAGCACGTTTAAAAAAAAAAATAATATAGCCCACCATTTCCAAGTTTCAAAACCAATTTCAAACATTAATTTTAGCCTACAAACCATTTCTGATTCAGGGGAATGACCTCCTACCTAATACCCTTTTTGTCACAATACAGATAAAGTGAATGCCCACGTGCGCCTACCTCTTGGCTCCAGAAATGAAGAGTCTTTCACCAGCTCTTGGCCCCCGTGGGCCCAGCGGGATAGGCGCCCCCCGCCTGTCAAGGGGGGCTGAAGCATGGCATTTGCTGAGCCTCAGCCATGAAGGAGCGTCTCCTCGGAGTCGGTCACTGTGCAGTGACCATTCTTTGGCCATTTTGTTAGAGCCAGGCAATGAAGGGAATTTCCTTTGCCCTCCTGTGCCCTGTGCTTGGAGAGCACATGGAACCCAACACTCCTGCAGTAGGAGCTAGTTCAAGGACTAGTCTCTCGAGAGTAATGTGTTTCTAGTGGCAGGAATGGGCACAGTGCAGGTCTTCTATGATTCAAGCAGACCGGTGAAGGAGGAGTCCTGGAGAGTCCTCAGTGGCTTCCTAGGCTTTCTATGTACATGGCAGGCAGAAGTGCTGGGGGGCCAGAAGGCTAGTAGGCCTCCCGGCCCCCAGCAAGTCTTCATTCTTTCTAGGCTCTCTGGTGTTCCCTGGTGGTCTCTGCTTCTCTGCACTCTGCTCCTCTCGTGGTTCTTTCTGCTTCTACTGGGTCTGTGATGCTGCACTTATAAGCCCAGTCTTAGCCCAGGTGAATCCCATCTACCTATGCCCACACCCTACTCCAGATGCTCACCTTCAGGCATGCATTCAGGACCATAAGGATCCATCATCAATTCCAATGATGGGAGGGCAGAAAAGCCTGAAAATCACTTACCCTACAGTGTTCTTGCGACCATGTGAGCTGTACTTGTGCTTTCTCACTCTGCCCTGGTGGAGACAAAACCCGGATGCCAGTTATCTAATTAAAACACTGCCACCAATATGCTATATGCTATGGCTGACTTTTCCTCACTCTCTCCTTGGCCTCTGAGTGTGGAGACCGTTTCGATTTCCCCCAAGGGGTTGGTTTTAACAAAGGTTAAAAGCTGCACAAGGCTCCCTGCCTTTCTTCAACACACCCCTTGTCCCAGTATGTGTGCAGTAAAGACGGCCGCCCTGGTAACTGCTGCACCCAAAGACTGATCTGTTCAGTTGTAGCATCTAGGGGATTGTAGAGGCAGAAACAGGACACAGTGCAGGTTTTCTGATCCCATGCAGACCGGGGTAAAGGAGGAGTCAGAGTCCTCAGTGGTTTTTTGCAGGTCTTTATTGGGGTTCAGCAGGCACGTGGCAGGCAGGGGTGCTGGGGGGGCCGGGAGACTGGCAGGCCTCCCAGCCCCCAGCAAATCCTCACTCCACCTGGGCTCTCCGGTGATCTCGGCTTCTCTTCGGCTTCTGCTGCTGCTACTAGCGTCCCCGTGACGCCCGCCATCAAGCATGCATTCAGGACAAGGATCCATCATCTATCCTGATGGCGGGAGGGCAGAAAAGCCTGACATTATCTTTACCCTACAGGGATGTCCCAGGTGTAACTCAAAAACCCTTCACTCAATTGAGTGTCAGAAGCAACAAACGAAGGTCTTCTCCACCAAGGCAGTGACTGCAATAAAAGCACAGGGCAAAAAGCCAAGCTGCAGTGGGGCCACTGTGCTGTGAAGTTCCACTGCCTGTTCCTGGCAGAACTTCTGATGGCACTTCTGACTCCATGGGCCCCAGATGCCAGCACAAGGCCTGGGTCCTGGAGTCTCGGGAGAGGTGCCCCGTGGGGAAATTAAACCACTTCTGGTTTCTCCACGCATTATAACCACTAGAGACTGTGGATGGCTTCCAACAACAAAATTCCCCCACATTTCCATTAAGAGTTTTCTAATGAACATGCCAGTTAATCTAAACAAGATTTAGAGATAAGCCACACCCCGCCCACTTATCCAGAGTTTCAGTCTTTCTGTTTTACACCTTCTTTTATAAGCAAATAATGTATTGTAAGGGTAAATTCCTTGCTACCAGGAATTAGTCTGGGCTGTTTTGCTTTAGTAAGTGCTATACCAGGACATTGTTGACTCCAGGTCAAGGTTTGAATTGTATTAATCCTATTGCTTTTCAATCTTGGGGCCAAGGTGAGTTTCCATGGTTTGTATGGATTTGCGAGGGTCTCTGATTGAGAATAGTGATGTGATGACTTACACCAGGTTTAAGTCAGACACAACTCCCCTGCCCTCCCAGGGGTCTGCCTCTGGCCAATTATTTTCCAAGATAATGCCTGTATTAGGTCACCTGGTCCTCAGGCGTTTTGCATCTATCCTGGTGGTTTCTGATAAAGCACACTCCTGTCCTGCATTTGGAGGACAAAGATAGCTTCCAGCCTCTCCAGATCTGAGGGTGCTCTGAGGCAGCCTTTGGTTGATAAGCATTTCTTTGCTTAAGAGCGCTGTCATTTTGTATTCTTTTCTGACAATAAACTGTAGGTTTCTAAAGATTGTAATTTTGTGTTCTGAGTTTTTTAGCAATTAAAATGGTCTGCTACCATTAGTGAAGCCTCCAACAAGAAAAACAAATAGAATAAGAAAAAAAAAATTAGAACTGAGGGAAGAGGAAAAGAAACAGTAAGTCATATCCTTAAAAAAAAAAATGTTATTTATTGCGTCCCAAACAGCAGACTTTCAGGTTACATAAAGGAGGAGCAGGCGGATTGAATATTTGGAGGATGGAGTGGAGGAAATCTAAAATGCAGGGGGAAATATAAAAAGATGGAAAATTGGAGAAAAGATTCACATTTAAACTTTCTTAACAGAAGATCTAGAATATCAGGAAAATGGAGTAGGGTAAATTAAAAATGGTGTAATTCATTTTTTTTTATTTTTTTTTTAGATTTATTTATGCATACAAGAACTGGGGTACAGACCTGAGATGTGGTGGATGAGAGGATTCACCAGGGACAGAGTGGGGAAAGAACAGGCGGAGTGTAGGGTAAGGAAAAAATGTCAGGCTTTTCTGTCCTCCCGCCATAAGGATAGATGATGGATCCTTGGGGACCTGAATGCATGCCTGATGGCGGGCATCTGGAGGAGGGTGTGGGCATAGGTAGATGGGATTCACCTGGGCTGAGACTGGGCTTTTAAGGGCAGTGTCACGGGGATGCCAGCAGCAGAAGCCGAGAGAGAAGCTGAGAGAAGGCCAGAGAGCCCAGATAGAGTGAAGACTTGCTGGGGGCTGGGAGGCCTGCCAGTTTCCCAGCCCCCCAGCATCCTTACCTGCTGTGTACCTGGTAAAACCCAATAAAAGACCTGCAAAAACCACTGAGGACTCTGACTCCTCCTTTAACCAGTCAGCTGGATCCTAGAAAACCTGCACCGTGTCTGTTCCTGCCCCTACACGGAGCCACTAAAATACCCTGCTGAGGGGAGCAGCTTGAGAGAAAGGAAAGGTCTGCTGCACCATGTGGGTAGCTCCCTGGTTGGCTTGGGATTGAACTCATCCTGCAGAGGCTGCAGATAACTTCGTAGTGCTGTGCTTAACTCCTTGCACTACCAGGGAGGCCCCAACAGTGGTATAATTCATAAAAGTCTCTAGAAGGATTAATGACTCCATGTTTTAAAGTTAATTCTCCATGTATCAGTCAGTACATTAAAAATATTTTTAACCAAGTATAGCATCAGCAAGGCATGGAGCAGGTTCTCTATGGACCAGACAGATGGGTAAAGAGGGAGACCTGGAGCCCTCAGTGGATTTTTTAAAGCTTTTAATGATCTTTCTACACCATTTGTAGTGAGGCAGCTGGGTGCAGGGCAGGCAGGGAGACTTGGGGGCCGGGAGGCTGGTAGGCCTCCTAGCGTTGCCCCCACCCGGGGCCCCATGAATCTTCACTGTCTCTGGGCTCTTTGGGGTTCTCTCGTTCTCTCCGAGGGTCTCCATTGCTCTCTGCTGCTTGGTCCTCTGCTGCCACTGTCCTTAGAGGCTCAGTCTCAGCTCAGGTGCGTCCACTCATGAACGCCCACACCTAATTCGGGTGCTGCCATCAGGCATGCATGCAAGACCATAGGTGATGATCACTGATGCAAATAGCTGAAGGGCAGAAAAAACCTGATCACTTCCATTTACCTTTTGCTAAGGTATATCATCATCATGCAATTTTTATAACAACAGAAATAAGGTTTTACAGAGGAAAAAAATACCATACCAAAACACATTGTGGGTGGCACAGCAGACCCCTCCTGTCATGCCCGCTGTTCCCCTTAGCAGCATATTTCAGTCAATCCACCTGTTCTGCTCCCTACTCTGTCTCTGGTGTATCCTCTCATCTCTCCCACACCTCTGGACTACACCCCAGTTCTTGTAAGCATAAATAATGGAGAAAAGATCTTTTAAAAAAAAAACATCATGTGGATATATCATTCTAGCAATACAGAGAAAAATCTAAAATATTGGTGGAGAATTTTTTAAGTTATTTAGAAAGAATGATTTAAAAATAGAAAATTTTTAAAGTTTAAAATATGTTCTTACTTATAAATTATGATCATAAGCATGTGCCTCCAAAACTGTGTTAAGCTTTTTTTCCGTGATATAGGACAGAATGTTATATAGAATTTATTATATTTATGTGTGTAGTGCTTCACAAATTTGCATATTATCCTGTCATGGGATGACATGCTAATCTATATAGTTTTCCAATTTTACTATATGTGATACTATAGTGAGATTACCATAGGATTTTTAGTATTATGAATACTAATACTAAAAAAAATAAAAATTATCTTAAGTTTTACAAATAATGTTCACATTATTTCAACAGGCAAGACAACAAATCTTTCTAAATCACTAACTATACTGTGCTGAATGTGAGGACACAGGAAAATAAAATGTTGGTGTTTTGACAATCATTTAAGTATTAGATATTTTAGAGAATATTAAGCATTTAAATGTTAAAAAGAGAAACTGGAAATTTACCATTGTGATGACTAAAACACTTGATAGTGACTGGATAGCATCTCTGATTACCATGAGCTTCTCTGTGCCAGTGAAACATAACCACCTAAAAACAACCATAACAGGAAGAAATTGAAAAAAGATATTTATCATTGTATCTGAAAATGCTGTGCCAGAAAATTTTGTCTCTACTTTTACAAAATATATATATATATATAAAACCCAGTATCACACTAAAGGCACTACCAATATTCTGGGTTTTATTTTTTAAAGAAAACCATCTCTTTCCATTCTCCCTCTTCTGTATTGAATGATAGCACATATAGCAGGGACTAGAGAAGAGATATGTGCTTCATTCCTGGTAAAATGAAGGCTTTCATAAGTAATGTGTTTCTATGATCTTAGCATTTCTGCAAACATCCATGCATGTGTGTTAACCCTTAACTACTGTAGGAGGTGATTTAGCAGAGGATTTCTATCTGTAGCATCATATAAGTGATTCTTGAAGGAGGGATTCTTGTGTGCTATTTGCTCACTGCAACTCAGTAAATAAATTGTACACAGATGCAGTTTATTATATAAAGGAGAATCTCTATAAAGTACAAAGACAACTGCATTTGTGTGCTTAGCACTAGTTCCTCATACTTTTTGTATTTGTGCCAAAGTACTTCTGGTAATATTAATTGAGAGGCACCCCATGGTATTTTAAATAGAGTCATGGGAATTTATGCCATTATACAGCTGAGTAACTATACAAAACATCCATCAGTACTGACCACACCATCCAATATTGCATTGTGGCATCAACCCAAGACATTACATTTATCTAATCATTGACTTTACATTTACCTCAATCTATTTCAAGACAAGAAATGAAATGCTTGCTGCAAAATTACATTTCCAGCAATTTCTGATAAAGGAAGGAGATGAACTTTGAATGGAGCAATTGTTTTCTAAATGGATTTTTAAGACATGGTATATTGGGTCTTGAGTTCACTGATTTGTATTGGACCAAGTGGCACAGGTTGAAAGGGGACATCTCTCCAGTAAAAAAGAGTTGGAAGGAGATTGCTTATACACTGAATCAGAGGCCTCAAGCCAAATTTTTAAAACCTGCTCACAGAGCAAATTTCTTTTGATTCCTTAAAATAAAATTTCAAGATCCTATAAACACAGGGACATCTTATATCTTTTGGGACATTTTAAAGAGAAAAATACATTAGTTCAGTAGCTAGTTCAAAGGATTGGAAATGGGATATAAGACCTTTCACCCTTGGAATACCATTTGATGAATGCAGCCTAGGTTTAAAGTGATCATAATTCATTGCATTGCACTATGGTAGTTTAAAGAATAATCATAAGATTATCTTCAAGTTACGAATCCTTGTTCATAAAAAATACATTCATAGAGCATTTAATTTGATACTTGAACCTGAAAAAAAGGTGTTTGGTTGTTTGTGAGAATCATTTATATATAACAAATAAACCACCAGGATAAATGGATGCAAGTTTTCTTCAGCTGAGCATCTACATTTTATTACTGAAACATGCAAACATAAACCCTTTGTTTTATCCCTTGCTAAAATAACTAAAGATATTATTAAATCAAACAATTTTAATGCCAATAAACTATTTATGAAATTAAATTGTATGTATTATAACAAAGTTGAATTCTCATTTCTTAATACCATTAATTGTTCTTTTAATCCTTTTAGCAGGTAAGAGGGAATTAATATACAGATAGAATTTTTTTCTATTTTCAAAATTTGGAAGTTATATTCTCCACTATGAAGGCCAAAAATGTCCATTTTAATGCTTCTCTTTGAAATTTTATTTAAAAACAAAATATCTATCAGCATAAGATGTCCATACAAATAAATGGCATGGAAATTTCAAGCTATTTCAAAGTGACCCTCAGAGGTTCTTGTGTAGTCAATAATGACTTTCAAGCTGTTGCTGAATTCAGGGGATTGTTTTATCCCAAGAATTTCATATCAAGAGAACATCTGAATGGACAATTCAGTGAATCATTAAGTGTCTCTGACAGGACTATTCAATGATCCCACAGATGCCTTCTATTTAAAGAATCTAGGCATGCACTATTCTGGCACAGAAAGCTGTCTATTCTAGAAGAAGAATGCTAGAAAAGAAATTGCCCCCCCTAAAAAAAAAACTGAAGTATTTTTCTTGTAATTAATCAAGATTATTCATTTGATTATGAATTCAAGATGCTGTCAAAAGTTCAAAAATAACAGAAGTGAATGAGCCATTGATATAATATTTAATAAGTTTATTGTACACACATTAAAAACACAGTTTATTAACTAGGAGTACTCAAACCAAACATGGAAGGAGGCTCAGAAGCATATTGTTATAAGGGACTTATGCAATGAGGAGGCAGTGACTATTTTCCACAATGGTTGGCTGTAATATTAGACTTTTCTTAAATGATAAGGAAATGATGAACAGTTACTTCATAGCAGTTTTGGGCAACAGTTTGTTTTGCTTATGATTTCCAGACAAAAGATACCCAGGTTAAATTGGTTTCTGTTGTCTTGCAAAATTAGCTATATTAAGCTTTGCTTATATAACTAAACTGGTTTTGTTAGCTCAGCACATTTTCCTGCTCGCCTCTATTTCTGTTTGATTTTAACTAAGCCATGAATGAAAGTGTTTTCTTCACCCATTTCTCTTTCCAAACTATTCATAAAATAGCTGACTTTATAATGGAAAATGAATTGTTATTGGTCATTTCATACTTATAAATAATCCATACAGAGACTTACAAATGAGTGATATGAAAATTCCAACCTATTTCAAAAGATGTTATTTTAAGAATTTATAATGGAAACTGGTGTGATGATATAACAAAATGTGTCTAATCCTCTCACTTCTTCAATATTCAAACCCTCTCTTCAGTATTCTTCCACCTCCTTCTTTTTCTGTTGCCTGTTCTCTCTCTCTCTTTTTTTTTTTTAAATATTTATTTATTTATGCATACAAGAGCTGGGATATAGGCCAGAAATGCGTGGGGTAAGAGAATTCACCAGAGACAGAGTAGGGAACAGACTAGGTAGACTGGCTGAAATACACTGCTGAGGGGAGTAGCAGATGAGACAAGAGAGGTCTGCTTTGCCATGTGAGTTTCTCTCTGTCCAGCCAGGGATCGAACTCTTGCTGCAGAGGCTGCAGATTGCTTCATAGTGCGGTGCTTAAGCCCTTGCACCACCAAGAAGGCCTTGTTGCCTATTCTCTTACCCTTTTTTTCCCTGCTCCCCCATCATAGTCTAAAAGGATATCAGTCAGTATGTTATACTTCTGATTTTTCCAATATTGCATCAGGTTTAAAAGGACAAGAGATGATATATATCATACTGGCAATAAAAATAGACTTTCAACATAAAGAGTTAGAACAGGTTAATATCAATAAAATATGTACCCAAAGAGCTTAAGCACATAAAAAAAAATAGTTGATGGTGTTGAATTTCAGTTTAATGATGAAGTCATAAGTTTGAAAATTTATGAAGATCATACTTTGCTTGTGTGTTGTGATTTCATTGTGTACTAAATCATTTTATATTTTTCATCACATCTGCATCGCAAAAACATTATACATTCATGAAAATAAATTATTATTGGGTAGACATGAAATCAGATTTTTGTTTAACAATTTACATTATGGAATTATCTTAATCAATAGCTCTTCATATAACATATATTCATTGTACTTCATGTTCTTCAATTTTGATTTAGATGATAAAGGATGTAGAAAAATATTTATGCATGGTACTCACAAATAAATACATGGAAATACTTCTTTTTAGTATGTTCCTTAAGAGGAGTCATTTTTTTGTAGTTGTTTTTGTTTTGGAATTTTGTTTTCAATTTTAATGAGTTTAGCATTAGCTACTAACACTGTATCTTTAAATTATCCATTATTATTGATTCAAAACCACATTTTACAGTGTGCAAAAGTTTAATTGACAATGTTTATATCCACACACTTCTTCATCAAGATCAGGGAAAATACCTTTGTGACATGTGTCATCATCATAACTTGTGGCTCAAAGTTTCTCTTTCCACAGTGAATTTATTTTATGGATCAACTCAGCGTCCAACCCATGCTTCCCATCCCACACACACTTGGATGTAAAGCTGCTCACTCAGGAAACCACACACAAAATCATAAGGTATTTGTGTGCACTGTGGAATGTACTGAACTACTTAGGAAATGTTAACAATCCACATCCACAAAATAGTCTACTTAAGAAAATTGCACTCTTGTTTAAGAAGTTGTTTTTTTTTTTTTTCTCCCCAACTCATCACTGGTAATTATTTTTTTATCAGGTCTGCTCTAATAACATCTGTCCTCACATAAACTTTTGTTTCTTTGTTTTTTTTTTGTGTGTGTGTGGGATCCTCGCTGGCAGCCGGGGAACGAACCGGCCCTGCTCACAGCCCAGTGCTCAACCGCTGCTCCACCAGGGGAGGCCCCACACTTAAACTTTTGATTGTTTCTTTCTTTCTTCTTCTCCCTTTTCACTGTTGAAAAATCATCAGAGAAGCGAACAGTAGGTTCCTTTCTTCATTTTCCTCTTTTCATTGAGATTCTGTCAATGACCGCTTTTCTCCATGAAAGATACTTCTAAACAAGGACAGTTAACTCTCAACAAAAGTCTTGTTTTATTTTTCAATGTTTTAAGTTATTTATATGGATAAAATGAGTTGTTTATCTTCTACTTATAGAAGTCTACTTCATATGATTAACATATGAAAGAGTACAGCACACTTAATATTAAGTAGAATATATTACCCATATACAAACCAGTTTTTAAAGATCATATCATACCCCAAGAATATGGGAGTCTGATAACCACTGTGCAATTTGTTGCTGCTTAGTCCCTAACCAGGTCGGAGACAGTTAATTATCATCCTGAAATCATCTCTTCCAACTCCAACTATTTGGGAAAATACTACATCACAAACTACAAATCCTTGTTAAATTCACACATTAGGATGCTGCTCAGTGGTTCTTTTTATTCAACAATGTATTTAGTGTCTACTGTGTATGAGATATGGAGATTACAACAATGTATACAAAAAGACACAGAACCATCCTTTATATAGCTCACTAACTGAAAAGGTAGATTTTCAGGAGTGTAGGGGGAATGGTGGATAGATTAATCTGATAAAAGAGGTCAATTTTATGAAGATGCATTAGACTATTTGTGTATACAGATATTGGTTTATAATGATATATACCTGAAGCTTATATAATGTTATAAATCTGTTATTTCAAAGAAAAAACAAATAAAAAGCAAGATCTTTGTCAAAACCATATCTTCTAGTTTCTTTGACTCTAGTCACTTGATAACTGAAGATTCCATTTGATCTCTTACCATATATATACTGTGAATATTTCCTAGCATCGACTGAATATAGATAAATAATAATAATAATGACACCAAATAAACCACTGATATGAAAAACACTGAAATTCAGACAACCTTCAACTCTCGAAAAGAACATCAAAAAATATATATTGATAGAGTAAATCCTAATATGAGAATATACCCAATATAAGCATTATGGGATAGAGAAATCAAAAACTGCTTCAGCTTTTGGCTTACTTAGGAAAATAATATATTAGAATGTTAGATTTTATAGACATTTTAATGAGGCTCATTTGTGGAACTTTCCATTATGTTAGGATTTTACTTTTTTTTTTAAATTTTACTTTTCTTGAGACTCTTGTCATACATGATATTTATATATGACTTAAGGTCAACATCATTTCCTCCAGTGTGGGTGAAAGTGTCTGTGTGTATGTGTGTGTGTGCGTGTGTGTGCACAAAGAAATGGAGAGAGAGAATTTTTTTTTTTTATTACAGTTTTTATTTCTTTGGCGGTAGGGAAATCTTTCCACAGTATTTCACAAAAAACCTACAACCTCACCACTGTTAAGTGCTTTTCTTCATAACTGATCATTCATGCTTCATCTATGGAGTAATTTCTCAAATAACTCCACTGCCACCCGCTGCTCCCCTCAGCAGTGTATTTCAGTCACTCTGCCTGTTCTGCTCCCTGCTTTGGCTCTGGTGAATTCTCTCACCCTCCTGCGCCTGTGACTGTACCCAGTGCTACATAAATAAATAAATATATATATTTTTTTTTAAAAAGTAGACTTCCACTTTATTACATGCATCACCTAAAAACTTGGGCAAGCTCTTTGCTGACCACATCCACTAGTGACCTATACCTTCTGATTTCATAATTTGCTTCCCTTACTATCCCACTAGGTGCTTCAGCCACACTGAATTCTCCACTGCTACTGAATAAATTGTTACCTCTCTTTTTCCCTTTCCATGAAGTGCCCTTCTTTATCTGTGCCCAGTTATCTTTTTCTTATCCTTAAAGAGTCATTACAAGAATTCCATTAGAGAAATTTCTCTCTTTGCTTAAGGCAAAATTAATTATCCCTAATCAAAGAGTGTACTATAAACAGTTTTGGAAAATTCAGAGTTTCCTAAGAAAATCATTTATTAGTAATCATGTGATGTGTTTATGTTAGTAATCCAATAATGGCAATAAAATATAAAAAGCAGTATCACAGATA
This sequence comes from Talpa europaea, assembly GCF_964194135.1. Classification (NCBI taxonomy): domain Eukaryota; kingdom Metazoa; phylum Chordata; class Mammalia; order Eulipotyphla; family Talpidae; genus Talpa; species Talpa europaea. The sequence goes on along the minus strand of NC_140075.1, from coordinate 65,506,127 downwards.
AGGAAAATAAAGGAAAATAAAAGAGATGATCTCACAGAAACCAAAGGAAGAAAGCTAAATTGGTATAAATTAAAAAAAAAAAAAGTTTCCGTGTCCAAAATGCAGCACGCGAAAAACACAGTGACAATGAAGTGAGCATAAAGTTTAGAAGCTTGAGGTAATGACAAGTTTATCAAAGTGGGGTTTTAATGAGGGTGGAGATAGGAATCAAATTTAAGGAGGCTAAGGTGTGATTGAGAAGAGAGGGACAATTACAGAACACACTTTCAAAAGGTTGGGTGTGATAGGAGTGACAGATTAGATATTAGGACCTGTAGTTGGAACGTCTTTTGCAGAAGAGAAAAATGAAACATTTCTAGCTCTGTGAATGAAAGATGACAATTATATCAAAACCCAAGAAGATACAAGGTGCTTGAGGCAAGGTAATAACTAGGTAAAACATGATTTAAAGTATTACTTTTAGATCTGAAAAGTAGTATAAGGTACAGAGATGGGGAAAAATGTCTGTACATGCAAGTAAGTACCTGAATGAAGATTAATATGTATGTGAAGATGGATGCAAGGTGATGAGCTGAGAAACAAGGGCATGCTGGCTGAGGAGATGAGGGAAGGAGGTCTGAGATAGCAATTGAGGATAACAGAAGTTGCTGTTCCAGGCTAGGGAAAAACATTGATAAGCTGCTTGAAAGATTAGGTAAGTGTGAAAATGTATAATGACAACAAACCACATTTATGTAACATTTATCAGAATTTCCTGGAACAGGAGTTGATTACAGTGTGGGAGATCATATTGTAGGTTGGGGACCTATTAAAGTACTTATTTTTTACATGTGAGGGAGATTACCAAGATGGAAGAGAGTTAGGATTTTGAGAAGAAACACCCCGTTAAGGGGGTCAACTTGGCTATGTAACAACAAACAACCCTAAAATCTTAGTGTATTATGATAGCGCTAATTTATGGCTTGCTGACACACCTGCAAGTCAGCATTCCTTTGACCCTGTCCTATTTTATTATTTTTTTAAAATTATCTTTTCTAATATGGCATCATTTGGCAGGACCACTGATATCTCACTGGCAAAGGCAAATCATTTTACATGGTCAAGACTGACATGAGATAAGGTAATATGCACATTCTAAATGGAGGCTCTTCAAATGTAAGATATAAAAAACTCTTTGAGGGAAGAGATAATTAGGGAGAATAGATCCCTAATTAGATCATATTAGATCATATTATAGGAAAGATGCTTGTTTAGTACTAGCCTATGGGTTAAAACAAGTGGAAGGCTATCAAAGATTAATATAAAATAGTAATGAGTTTCATTGGAAGAAAAGACTAAGACAACTCAGAGGTTTAACGGGATGGTAAAGCTTTTGATGTTTAGAAAGTGGTTTTAACAACATTTTACCGAACTAATAGGATGGTGGTAGAATTTGTCAGTGCTGTGGAGGGCAAGTAATTATATGACTAGAATTTAAGGTTTTCCTCATATGTATATTGAAAATATTTAATGGAAAGTACAATAGGTGAGAAGTGAAATTTCTGAACCTCCAGGGAAATGGATGAAAGGATTAAGGATAAATAGACATATTATAGCAGATAGATAGATAGGTAGATATAGACAGACAGATTATAGACAGACAGACAGACCAGACAGACAGACAAGAGAGAAATATAGAGTGTAACAAAGATTTCTGGTTTCTGATCCCACCTATAAGGCACCAGATACACTTTACTCTGTCCTAACAACAAGCAGAAAACTGAACTGACTGAAACAATAACTCATTTTGGATGCATAAGAAAGGGAAGGAGACAAGGCAGAGTGCTGCCCCAAGATTGGAGAGAGACAGACAAAAACAGGCAATATTGATGTACTGGAGCAGAAACTGCTATAGGTAGTGTCAAGAATTAGCACTTGGGTAAGAAAACCATAACTGTAATTGATGAATTGCTGGAGGCTAGGTGTAGATAAACCCAAAAGTTAAAATACCCACTGAGACCAAAATAAGTAGCCCCTACAACACTGTGACATTTACAATGTGGAAACTCAACCAGATTCCCACAGAATATGTAAGAATAATCCCCTATTACTTCCTGCTGGGGGAATGTTCTAGTATTTTTCAAAATACTAGTTAAGAAACTCTTATAAAGTCCACTGCCCATAGATAGATTCTCTACAGAATGTTTTTCTTCCTCCTTCTCACACTTCACGGCCATATTAGTAAAGTTGATTTATAGCATTTCTACTAATATTTACCCCATATATTGTACTTGGCTATCAAGAAAAAAAAATTAAAAGGCAGTAGCAAAATGCAAAAAGCACAATATAAAGAGGTTGAACAAACATCAGAACCAGACATGGCAGTAATGATGGAATTATCAAAATGAGACTTTAAAATAAATATGGGGCCTCCCTGGTGATGCAGCAGGTTGAGCACAGCGCTGTGAAGCTGTCCTCAGCCTCTGCAGCATGGTTCAATTCCCTGTCAGCTGGGGAGATACGTACATAGCGCAGAAAACCTCTCCTGTCTCGTCTGCTGCTCCCTTCAGCAATATATTTCTGTCAGTCTGCCTATTCGGCTCCCCACTCTATCTCTCATGAATCCTCTTACCCTCCTGCACCTCTGGCCTGTACCCCAGCTATTGTATAAATAAAAAAAAATAAATCTTTGGGGCCTCCCCGGTGGCGCAGCGGTTGAGCGCTGGGTTGCGAAGCTGCATGCAGCCTCTGCAGCCAGTTCGATCCCCAGCTGCTCCCCGGCCACCTGAGGAGGGTCCCACATGGCGAGCAGACCTCTCCTGCCGCCCGCTGCTCCCCTCAGCAGTGTACTTCGGTCCTTCTGCCTGCTCTGCTCCCCGCTCTGGCTCTGGTGAATTCTCTCACCCTCCCGCGCTTCTGACTGTACCCAGTGCATGTATAAACCAAAAAAAAAAAAACAAAAACAAAACAAATAATAAATAAATAAGACATGCCTCTAGAAAATTAAAAAAAAAATCTTTAAAAAATAAATATGATTAATCTAAGAGCTTAAATTAATAAAGTAGACACCATGCAAGAATGAATGGGTAATACAAGCCAAGAGATGGGAAATCTTAAAAAGAAACAATATACTAGACATAGTATTATACTTGAGAAAGACAATAATATGGGAAATAATTTGCATAAATATAGCAGGTGGATAGAAAATTACTGAATGTTATGAAAAGCAGTAGTAAGACCTATTTAATTTAGCCTATTCATATTAAATTTGGGTCAGTCAAAAAATGGGCAGAAGAGCTAAAAAGAAACTTCTCCAAAGAGGAAATGCAAATGGCCAACAGGCATATGAAAAAATGTTCAACATCAGTGAAACACAAATCAAAACTACAATGAGATACCATCTTACACCAGTGAGAATGGCACATACTAAAAAAAACTAGCAACACCAAATGTTGGCAAGGATATAGAAAAAAAAGAACGCTCCTGCACTGCTGCTGGGAGTATAAACTGGTCCAACCACTATGGAAAGCTGTGTGGAGATTCCTCAGTCTGCTAAAGATGGACCTTCCATATGATCCAGCAATTTCACTCCTAGGTATTTACCCAAAGGATACAGAAACATTAATTCCAAAGGGCACCTGCACTCCTATGTTTATAGCAGCACTATTTAGAGTAGCTAAGCTATGGAAACAACCCAAATGCCCAAAAATATATGCCTGGATTAAGAAGATATGGTACATATACACCATGGAATATTACTCAGCAATCAAAAAAGAAAAATTCATGCAATTTGCAGCAATAGGGATGGAACTGGAAGGGATCATGCTCAATGAAATAAGCCAGAAAGAAAAAGAAAAATACCAGATGGTCTCACTCATAGCAGGAGTTTAGAAAACCTAAATGAGGGACCAGGAAAAAGACTAATTATAACATAGTAAAAATCAAAAATCAACAAGCAACTATAAACCAGAGACACACTATAGAGGGGGGGAGGAAGGAGTAGGATCAAAACAAAGCGGGGTGGGAATTGTATGGGGACTATAACCAAGATGAAAATGCATACTTTTTGCAAAAATGAAAAATGATGTCAAATATATAAAATTAAAAAATAATAAGAAGAAATAAGAAATAATAATAAAGTTGGGTCAATTATAGATTTTTTTCCCTTTATTTTATGGTTGATCTAAAAAAAATCTGTCTAAGACCTGCTAGAAGGAAGTATCTGAAAGATACCAGGTGGTTTCACTTATCTCTGGATCATAAATGGCCAAAAAAAATATTCTGGAAAAACACAGCAGAAACAATCCTTAGACCCTGGGGAAAATATACTGGTTACCAGAGGGACTATGGGAGTGAGAGGAGGGGGTAAGGGAAGAAAGGAGATACATTAGCGTCTGAGGTGGGGTAGTGGGGTGGTGAGTGGAGCAAGTGTGGCGTAAAAATGTGACCTCCTCCCAAAGTTATATAGATATATGTAACTGAGAAATTAATAAGAAAAAATAAAGTGAGTCTGCAAGATTAAATATGCTGCTTCAAATGATCATTCCAGAACCAGTGGAATCTGATTCTATACACTGCAAAGAAATCTGCCTCAGGGAGATGCTGTTTGAAGTATTCATAGAGGTACTCAGTGTACTCAGGAAATCAAGGCAAAAATATTTCTCAATATTTTTACTAACTTTCTACAGTTACCAAAATGTATTCAGCTCTCCATGTTCCTTTATAATTTACTGTTTAGGAAAACTTTAAAACTCCTTATCTAGGCCTGCTGCCATCTAAGCAGATTTTGAGCTTTTAGCATTGCAAATTACATAATCTTTTTTTCTTGTTGTTATAGGAAGAAATTTTAATATTCCAACTTGTGAGTACTGGTTTGATTCCACTGATTTTTATAACACTTCCTCAAATACCTACTTACCTGTCACATACTGATCAAAAAATGTTAAATTAAACTTCAATTGCAAGCAAGCATCCAAATATAAAAGACACACTAGATATTTGTTGCTATAAAACAAATCACACCAAAATTAATGATTTGAAACAACTCATTTACTATCTCCTAAGTTTCTGTGGCTCAGACATCTGGGCATGACTTAAGTGGGTCCTTTGCATCAGTTTCTCACAGGCTGCATCTGAGATGTTAGCCAAGGTCTAGAGTTTCATCTGATGATTGAACTAGAAAGAATGCAATACCAAGCTCACTCAGTAGTTGTTCACATTCAGTTCCTGAGCATTGTTAAAATAAGGCCTTCAACATCTCAATGGATGTTTTTCAAAATTTCCTGCTCTTCATTCCTTGTGGGCCTCTCTGACATATAAGTTTGCCTCAACAACCATGTATGCTGAAAAGGTAATAAAGTCCACTAGCAAAACAGAAGTTACAGTCTTGTGCAGCACAACCACGTAAATGGTATCTTTCCCCTTCACCACATTTTAATGGTGAAATGAAAGTTATATGTCAAATTTGAATATAGATTAGACAAGAACTGAATACCAAGAAGTAGAGATCATTGGGGACCATTCCGATATCTGCCTACCACATGTTTTCTTAGATTTCTTTTTATTTTCTGTCTTTTATTCCAGCTTTAAAGACATAATTGACATATAATAATGCATATGTTTAATGTATTATGACACTGTAATTTATAATAAGAGATATATTTAGTCATCATCCCAGTTTCTAGCATAGAGACTATAACCCTTGGAATTTCCTAATTGAAGGGAACAATCAGGGTAGCTTTTGTTAATGAGATGTCTTTTGGAAGGCCTTACAGACATGGGCTGGTTGACAGTACAAACAAACATGATTGGAGGGGTTGGAACTTTCAGTCCCATCTCCCAACCTCCTGGATGGGCAGATGGGCAGAGGTTATAGCCATTACCAAGGGTCATTAAGTTAATCAACCTATGTAATGAAGCTTCCATAGAAATCCAAACATTGGGTTTAGACAGCTTCCAGTTGATGAACACACAGAAACTGGGGGAAAATGGTATGTCCAGAGAGGGTATAGAAGCTCCAGGCCCCTTCCCAAACACCTTGCTTTATGCCACTCTCCCATCTAGCTGTTCACCCTATAAAGGCATTTTTATCATTTGATAATAAACATGTAATATAATAAGCAAAATCTTTCTCTTGAGTTCTGAGTCACTCTGGCACATTAATCAAACCCGAGAAGGGGGCTTGGGGGATACTCAGATTTACAGCCAGTAAGTCAGAAAGACAGGTAACAACCTAGACCTGTGATTACAGTGTCTGTAGCTGAAGAGAGACCAGTCTTAAATTGACCACTTAACATGTGGAACCTGAAGATTTTTCTAGATGGTTACACCTTCAGAAATGATTTGAATTATAGGATTCCCAGCTGGTGTCAAGAGAATTGCTTATTTTATATGTGGAGAACCCCCACCCACTTTGAAAATCGGTTCACCAGCCCAGAAGATATATGCAATGTTATTTTATATGCACACATATGTATGCATATATGTATGTGGATACACACACATAGTGAATTATGACCACAGTGAGATAATTAACACATCTATCACCTCATGTAGATAACAATACTTACAATTTATCCTCTTGGCAACTTTCCAAAATATAATTTAGTATTATTATCTACAGTCACCATGCTACACATTTTCTCTCCAGAACTTAATCATCATATATAACTAGAAGTTTGTGTCCTTTGATCAACTTTACTCATTTATCCTCTAACCTTCTCTAACCTTCCCCCACCACCGACACTCATATAAAGACACTACCCAGTCAACTACCAATCTGCTCCGTGTTTCTCTAAATTAGGTTTTTAAAATTCAAATAAAGTGAGATTATACAGTATTTGTCTTTCTGTCTGATTTATTTCAATTATACTATCCATCTACATTTGATGCAAATGGCAGGGTTTTCTTCTTTCAATGGCTAATATTTCATTTAGGTTGTTTCCATGACTTTACTATTGTAAATAATGCTGCAATGTATGTGGGAGCACAGATATCTCTCTTTGAGATAATGGTCATGTTTCCTTTGGATATGTACCCCAAAATGGGATTGCTAGATCATATGGTAGCTCAAATTTTTAAACTTTTGAGGAATCAGCACACTGTTTTCAATAGTAATTGCACCAACTTACATTCCCAACAATATTGTACATGGGTTTCCTTTACTCCACATCCTTTCCAGCCCTTATTTCATGACTTTTTTATGATAACCATTCTCATAGATGTCAGATGATATGTCATTGTGCCTTAGATTTGCATTTCCCTGATGATTGGTAATGTTGAGTACCTTTTCTGTACCATTTTTAGGTCTTAAAAAATGTATATTCTGGTCCAATGTCCATTTTTATATCTTGTTATTTGCTTCTTGGTTATTGAGTTTTTTTTATGAATTCCTTACACACTGTGGATATTAACTTCTCTTTTAAAGATTTATTTATTGATACAAGAACTGGGGTATAGTTAGAGGCATGGGAGGGTGAAAGAATTCACCAGAGAGAGTGAGGAGCAGAACAGGCAGATGGACCGAAGACACTGCTTGAGCGAACAGCGGGAGAGGCTGGAGAGGTCTACCATGGCATGTGTGTTTCTCCCTGGCCAGCCAGGAATCGAACCCACACTGCAGAGGCTGTGGACAGTTTCAAAGCACAGCATTCAACCCACTGTGCCACCAGGGAGGCCCTGGGTATTAACTTCTTATCAGATATTTGATTTGCAAGTAGTTTCTCCCATTCCTTAGATTGTCTCACATGCTGCCTTATCATTTTGTTATTTTATTTGATGTGCAGAAGCTTTTTGGTTTGGTGTAACTCTTCTTTTTTATTTTTATTGCTTATGCTTTTGGTATTGTATTCATAAAATCATTGCCAAGATCAATGTAAGGTAGCATTTCCTCTATGTGTTTACTGTAGGGGTTATACAGTTCCAGGTTTTTATTTCATTTCATTTTTGGGAATGGTATAAATTAGAGGTCCATTATCTTTCTTTATCTTTTCTTTTCTTTATTTTTTCATGGACATCTCCTGTAGTCCCAAAATCATTTATTGAGGAGACTATCCATTCTCTATCATATATTTTTGGCACCCTTACCAAAGATCAGTTGGATGCACATAATGGGTTTATTTGTGGACTTTATTAGTTCCATTGGTCTATATGTATGTTTTAATACTAATACTAAAGTGTTTTTTGATTACCATAGCTTTGTAATGTATTTTAAAATTGGAAAGTATGATGCCTGTAGATTCAGTGTGATGCATATAGTTTTTCTTCACACACAATGCATTTAACATTGGCTATTAGCAGATACAATTTATGACTACATTGAAAGTCTATCTGTGGGTTATATCTCCTGTGTTTCAGAAAAGAAAATGTTTCAGTGATGATCACTTAGTGATGAGCTGCTTCCTGGACAACTTTAGCTATCTCAACTAGATTATCATTGTAATTTTTTTTGAAAGTTCAATTTTAAAATGTGATATGATTGGACAATAAGGCACTCAAACAAGAAAGTAACTATAAACCAGGTATATGAGCTCCATTAATTTATTTTATTCTGGGTAGTCAGTGAAACGCCAGTGTTCCAACATTTATTGGCTACCCTGGGCTGCCATCTTTTTTTCTAGATACTCATGCAAATTCATTGACAAAATTTGCAAAACAATGGCTGCTACAACTGTTTTGACTGCAACAATAATAGCAACAAAAACAAATATTAGCTAGGGTCTTACCAAAAACCAGATACTTTAAATATATATACTTTACTCATTAAATTAATCTACAATACAAATACATTGTATAAGATGAGAATTAATTTTAGGAAAAGTAACTAACAGTATAGATTGGAACAGATGACTTTGAAACAACTTTTGTGTACTGGAAAGTTACTCTCTTTTCTAGTCCAGAATACTTTAGATATGGCATTAAAGGTAAATGCAGAGAATAATTACAATAAAGTACTTCTGTAAAGCACCATTCATATGAATAGCTCAAAGCACTTTTTATTACATTACCTCATTAATCTTTGTGGAATCCTACTGAGTGAGGGTGGCAGGAATTTTATTTCTCTTTTATGGATTATTTTTTTTTTTTAAAGAAACTACATCTTTGACTTTCAGGTGCTTTCTTCAGAGATATCAGTGACTGCTTGAACTAAAAGATGGTAGGTTTAGGTCTCCTATTCCTAAATACGTCATTACTTTAGTAAATCATTCTTTTAGCTAACAGATATTGAGTGCAAATGTGTATTATACAATTATTAAAATGAAAGCTCTGAATAAAACCTATAATTCTAACTGAGAAAGGCCTTAAATACCAGGCTAAGTATTTTTAATGGATAGAAAAGATAGTGGGTCCCTAAAAGGGTTTGAATTGGAAGTGACAAAAGAACTAGCATTATAAATATTCATTTTTATCAAGTAAATAGGAAAGGAATCTCTGATGAGCTTTGTGCAATAGCTCTCCCTAGAAGTAATGGCTTAAAAACCATCCGTACAGGATTTATATAAAGGCAAGGCTTAAGGAGATTTGGCCTGAGTCATTTCTATTCAGGACATATTTAGCAAGCCCCTATCGCCTTCAAGATGCTGAATATAGAAGTAAGTGAGAATGTCTGTGCTTCTTAAAAACATTCAATCTCATGGGGAGGATGAAACAAGTACCTAAATATATGTAGTATATGGCACAATATAAATATCATTAGAGAGGTGAAAGAAAGTGCTATTGAGGTATATAGAAAAAAAATAAAGCCCGATCTATTGGCTGCAAATCAAGAGAGATTTCAGAGAGTTTATAACTCTCACAGCACAACAGATACACATATGGATGAAGCCATTTGTTTTTGCATTTTACCTGCAGTGATTGAATAGAGAGATTCAATTCAGCAGACTCATACGACATTGATGTGAAAAGTCATTCCCCAGAAGGACACATTTTTTTTTTAAAAGACAAGGATAAATATTTGCTATGCAACAATTACTAACCTTATAATTTGCCTGGAAAGTAAATACATAGGGCAGATCTAGCTCCATCACGAAGAGATGATTTTGAAAGACTCTTAATCCTAGATTAACTATTGCTATTTTATGATAATCTATATATAGTTCACCACAATGCAATTTATAATTAATATTATGTTAAATAATTTAATTTTTATAATGACCCATCATCATTTCTAATTGTTTTATTTTCTTTTGCAATTTTTCTGTTATACTAATAATCTTCTACCACCTCATAATTACTGTCAAGAAATTGTTTCTCCTGCTTCTGGCTGGAATATTTAATTTGGAGGCTTGATGCATAAATATCACCTTTCACTTTCCCTCATTGCCCTCCTGGCTGGTATTTACTCGCCCCTGGATACCACCTCTTTCTACCTCTTCCTTTTTTTTTAATTCCTTTTTCAATTTGCTAATGTGCATATGCAAACAATTTCCCAGATAAAGACTGGTAGCAGGTAAGACTTTTGATGTGTAATTCTATACGTATAACTGAATTTTAACTTAATATAGTTATGTTTCACTCTGGTTATTTTCTGTTGTGCATTGTTTTTTAGATGTAGTTTTTCTGGTGCAAGCTCTAATGTCATTCTAATGTATGTTCACTTTTTGTTTTCTATTTTGGTATTTGTTTGCGTGTGAGTGCTGTACATCTCTGACATGGAAAAAACACCACTCTGAGGCATTTCGGTAAAGGTATTGTGCTTGTATATGTGGTGTATGTGTGTGTACACTTCATCTTTTCTGTGCTTTATGGGCCTTATCAATTATAAGGCTTCTGTCACTTTTTATTACTGTGAAATTTTCTACCATTATTTTCTTAAAATATTTCCTATATTTTCTCTTTCCAGAAATTTCTATCATATATATATATATATATTTGACAATATGCAATGTACATTAACATCTCCAAATGTTCAATTTCTTTTTTTTTATGTGTGAGGATTTTTATTGGGTAGTAAAGATATTTTCTTACCCTATTTCTGTTACCTTAGAGAAGATTTTTCTTTTCCATCTGTTTTTTGTTTTTGTTTTTTCTCTGTAATCAGAATAGAGGAGGTGGGCCAATAGTGGTTGCATTATTACATCTATGGGTACTCAGTACCTCCAGTCCCTACCCTCACTTCTCACACCTATCTTAGCTGCCACTACATCTCTTGGTCTAGCATTTCTCAATATACTTTAGGGCCTTTCAACTGTATCCACTTCTACTTCAACATTTTTTCAATTTTAATTTTTATGTTATCAGCTCATTCATCTTCTAGAAAATGTTTCATATTTGTACTTACTCAAATCCTATATTATACATTTTTATCCATTGAGGAATATGCTTTTCTGTTTGCTCTTATTTTAGGGTGCCCTTAAGTGGGGGAGATTATAAACATGTACTTGATTTACCTTCTTAAGCCATAACTTAACACTATCTCTTATTATTTTTAATAAAAGAAATGATATAATCTGAACTGTGTTTCAGAAAAATAATATGATTGTATGTAATGTGGATTGGCTTGGAGTAGATATGGGAGATACAGTTATTGTGGTTGTCTTGTCAGCATGTAAAAAGAATATAATAATGATAGAGTGGTAGTGGGAAGGTATGTAAAGCTTTTTAGATTTGAACCTATGGAATCTATTAGCTTTACTAGTATGATTTTGACCCAAATTTTAGTGACCTAAAAGTAGTAGAAGTTAAAGAAAAAGCAGCATTTCAAATACCATGTAAGATAAAATAGAAAAAGGCAAATGATTAAAAACCTGATTTTTTTTAAAAATGTATTTTATTGTAAAGAAATATAACATATAGAAAAATGCATGAATCTGTTAGTATAATTTAACAAACTGTTATAAAAGTGATCACTTATTCTAATGTCTATGAAATCATAAACCCACGCCTTATAATATCAAGCATTCTTTTCTCATGGTTGTGAATTCTGTGAGCTAGCAGTGTGGACAGAGGCACCAAGAGATGGCTTCTCTCTGCTCCACTGTGCCTGGTCTCAGAAGACTTGAAGGCTTATTCATTAATGAGTTTGGTGATTAATACTGATTTTTGACTGGTGGTCTTAGTTCCTCTCTATTGAGGAATCTCTGAATTCCTCTTTGAGTCTCTTGTCACAGGTGAATTTGGTAATTTTTCATAGAAATTGGGTTCCCAACATATGTGTACTCTTGCAGATACTGTCTAACAAGGTTGTCCTATCCATGAGTTACTTCACAACATATACTACTGCTCTTAGCAGTCATGAGCACCCATTTGCTGTTGAGAAGTGTTAGTCATAATGGAAGTTCATAGAGGGTAGTGTCCCATTTGAGGAAAATACCATCCAGATCAGAAACTAGAACATTGCCAACTAGATGTCACCTACTTGAACATCTTTATCTCAAATCTCTGCATGACTTTAAAGGAAATAACTATCCTGATTTTTTTTTTAAGATTTATTTATTTATACATACAAGAACTGGGGTATAGGCCAGAGTTTTGAGGGATGAGAGGATTCACCAGAGACAGAGTTAGGAACAGATCAGGCAGATAGACTGAAATACACTGCTGAGGGGAGCAGTGGGTTAGTCAGGAGAGGTCTGCTGCACCATGTGGGTCACCTCCCTGGCCGGGGATCAAACTTGTGCTGTAATGGCTGTGGTGAGCATCATAGGTTGCATCTTAACCCCTTGCCCAACCAGGGAGGCCCCCTGTCCTGATTTTTTATTGTAGTCCTTATTTGCATTTCTTGATAACTTTCCTACAATTTATATATATATATATATATATATATATATATCAATAAGTGACATGTTTTAATTTTTGGGCTAGCTTTTGAACATTATGTGTATAAAATAATACTGCAATTAGTCTTGCTTTTCTTTTTTTTAAAGATTTGTTTGTTTATGCATACAAGAGCTGGGATACAGGCCAGAGATGTGGGGGGTGAGGGGATTCACCAGTGACAAAGTAGGAAACAGAATAGGTTGACTGACTGAAATACACTGCTGAGGGGAGCAGCGGGTGAGACAGGAGAGGTCTGCCTCGCCATGTGGGTTTCTCCCTGGCCGGCCAGGGATCAAACTTATGCTGCCGAGGCTGTGGATAGCTTCATAGTGCGGTGCTTAACACTTTGCGCCATCAGGGAGGTCCCAGTCTTGCTTTTCTTGGTCAACTTTATGCATATGAGATTAGTCCAAATTAACATATAGCTCATTTGTTTATTTTCATTGCTGGAATAAAAATTAAACTTCCAATGATATCCTCAAACACAACCAACTTATAATAAAATACAAAGCAATGCAATATCAAGTATAGGTAAAGTGTGGAATATACTAGGGATAATCATTGCCTGCAGGGTTATAGCTACTTTTGAAAGTGGTATAGAAATTTTCAGTGATGTTTAAATCATATGCACCAAAAGTGTATTTATGTATATATGATGTATGGAAAAAAATGTTCTCACAGCAGCATTATTTATAACACTGGAAAAATAGAAATCTTTTTTTCTCAAATAAATAGTTATGCTTTCATGAATGCAAAGCGCTGATACTGACATGTTATTTTATTCATTTATATATTTGAATGATTTCAAAAATGAATCTTAATAACAAATTGCATACAATGAAATAAAACAAATAATAAAGGCAGGAAAAATATGGAAATAGGGGCAATGTATACACAAGTCATTAATAAAGTAGTTAATGTTTACACATAATATTAGTAACAAAAAATTTTAAATTTGTGTGAATTTATTTTTGTTTTCCTAAAAATATTTATGTTCTTAAAGCCATGCCTAACCATTTTAACTTCTAAGAATGAAGTTAATTTGGGGGCAGGTTTACTTAATTTTTCTTGAAACCAACAAGACTTTCATTAAAATACCTGATGGTCAGACTCAGCCTTTTTTGGGGGGTACTCTTTTTTTTTTGGGGGGGAGCAGATATAAGGCATCAACATAGCCATAGTCTATGGTCGTTGCTATAAATGTCATTTAATTGTATAGCTGGAATAGGATGTCAGCAGTCTACAAGCATTTTGAAAAAGGCTATTTGTTTTTCTCTCAATAATGTTTCTGTAAATTTTAGATTAAAATGACACAAAGTGATCTTTGCCTAATGCCTCTTCTTCTCAAAGGAAAGGTAATTTTCCCTGATTTCTACTCCTGATATACTTTTCACTCATTTTCTCCAGTCTCCCCTCTGAGTTCTTGCCCAGGTAATTGTACCTTCTCTTTTCTAAAGCTGCAATCTCCTCCGGCTTTTCTATCTAAAAACCAACTTCAATTCTTCTGTTAAAATTAAAGTCAAAACAAAACACCCATTGATCCTTAAGCTGCTATCTTGTTACTTTATTTCTTTCTCTTCCCACTGACCAAATGTTCATTAACTCTTGTACAAATTAAATTCTGAGTTCTTCCGTGTGTGTGTGTGTGTGTGTGTGTGTGTATAACATCATTCTTATTTATTTATTTATTTATTTTTTCATTCTTCATTTTTGCACAACGTATGCTTTCTCCTTTCAAGTGTATTCTCAGTAAAATTCGACCACCGATTCACCTGTGCACCATCACCATAATCCCTTGTGCTCTTTCTCCTGTTTTGATACTTTTCCCTCCTCCTCCCCTGCAGAATGTCTCTGATTTATAGTTGCCTGTTGATTTTTATTTCTAACTTATTATAATTATTTTTTTCCTGATCACTTTTTTGATTCCTCTACATTTCTTCTACAAGTAAAACCATCTGATATTTTTCTTTTTCTTTGTGGCTTACTTTACTGAGCATAATCGCTTCCAGCTCCATCCATGTTGCTATGTTGCTGTGAATGGCATGAGTTTATCTTTTTGATTGCTGAGTAATATCCCATTATATATATATTATTCCATTATATAATATTATTATATAATATATTATAATATATTATATATAATATATAATATATTATAATATATTATATATTATATATAGTAATATATTATTATATATAATATATATTATATATTATATATTATATATAGTAATATATTATTATATATAATATACATATTATAATATATATTATTCCAATATATAATATTCCATTTTATTTATATATATATATATATATATATATATATATATATAATGTGGGGGTGAGAGGATTCACCAGAAACAGAGAAACAGAGGGGGGAACAGAACAGGCAGATCCACTGAACTACATTGCTGTGGGGAGCAGCGGGCGAGTCAGGAGAGGTCTGCTGTGCCATGTGGGCTGCTCCCTGGCTGGCAGGGGATCGAACTTGTGCTGCAGAGGCTGCAGATTGCTACATAATGTGGTGCCTAACCCCTTGCACCACCAGGGAGGCCCTATACCACTTCTTCTTGATCCAGTCATCTATTTTTGGGCATTTGGGTTGTTTCCATAGTTTACCTATCATAAAAAGTTCTGAAATAAACATAGGGGTGCAGGTATCCTTTTGAATTAATGTTTTTGTGTTTGGGGGGTAGATTCCTAGGAGTGGAATTGCTGGACCATAGGGAAGCTCCATTTTTCGTAGTTTGAGGAAACTCCACACAGCTTTCCATAGTGGTTTGCATTCCCACCAGCAATGTAGGAGAGTTCCTTTTTCCCCACATCCTCACCAACATTTGTTGTTGCTAGTTTTTTTAATATGTTCCATTCTCACTGGTGTAAGGTGGTATCTCATCATGGTTTTGATTTGCATTTCCCTGATTACAAGTGATGCTGAACATTTTTTTCTTAAGATTTATTTTTATTTATTTATACAAGCACTGGGTACAGTCAGAAGCGTGGGAGGGTGAGAGAATTCACCAGAGCCAGAGCCGGGAGCAGAGCAGGCTGACTGAAGTACACTGCTGAGAGGAGCAGCGGGCGGCAGGAGAGGTCTGCGCGCCATGCGGGACCCTCCTCCAGTGGCCGGGGAGCAGCCTGGGATCGAACCGGCGCTGCATAGGCTGCGGGCAGCTTTGCAAGCCAGCGCTCAACCGCTGCACCACCTTTTTTTTTATATGCCTGTTGGCCATTTGCATTTCCTCTTTGGAGAAGTGTCTTTTTAGCTCTTCTGTCTATTTTTTGACCAGATTGTTTACTTTATTTTTGTTGAGTCACATCAGCTATTTGTTTATCTTTGTTATCAGTCCCTTATTAGTTGTAAAAGAATTTCCCCCAAAAAGTAGGTTGTCTGTTTCTTTTGGTTAACGTCTATTTTGCTGTACAGAAACTTTTTAGTTTGCTGTAATCCCAGTTATTTATCTTTTCCTTCACTTTCTTTGCCTTGGAGGATGAGTCTTTATAAATGTTATTGAGGTGTATGTCATATAGTGTTGTAGCTATATTTTCTCCTATATATTTTATGGTTTCAGGTCTTATGTCCATGTATTTTATCCATTTGAGTTGGTTTTTGTGCATGTTGTGAAGTCTAGCTTCATTCTTCTGCATGTAGCAATCCAGTTTTACCAGTATCATTTATTGAACAAACTGTCCTTGTTCCATTGCATATTCTTTGCTCCTTTGTCAATTCCACTCATTACTGAACTAAAATTAGACATGTTTTTGCTAAAGCAATTAAGGTTTTGTTAATTGCCCAGGATAGGAGTCTTACTTTTTTTTTTCTAACTGCAATATGTCTTATTCAAACATTGATCCCAAGTGAATACTTCATATTTCTCACAGTTTTTCTTGGACTTCAACAGGAAACTTTCTTAGCATTCTCTTACCATTCTAATCATTTCTTCTTCTTCACTTTTTCTGGCACATTCCTCCTCAATGGCAGATGGCATTCTCATGACTGTGGCCCTCAGATCCCCTACCATACTCCCCCCAAATAATTTCTTTCCATTCCCATAAACAAATACATAACCTCTAAGTTATTAACTCCCAAATCTAAATTATCTCCTTTTTTTTGAGCTAAGGACTCATTTATTTATTTCACCCTTGAATGGCATCTCTGCATATTTCACAGCCACATTAAACACATGCCTACATCAATTATTTCATTTTCCACTAAAAAAACACTTTTATGTGCATTGTCCAAAACTCAGTGTTCCAAAGAAAAATTATATCTTATATCCTTTTCTACCCCCGCTACACACACACACACACACACACACACACACACACACACTCTCTCACACACACACTTTCCACTAGAAGGAAATATCTCAAAATATCTCAAAGTAAATAACTTCTATTCAATACTCTATCCTTATTGGCAGTTACAGTAAATGACCCTTACTAGACTCACTTTCTATAAATGATTTTGAGTTAATGAAAGAAAAATTGTATTTTTCCCCAAACCCGATGCACTGCTTAAATTTTGGCCTTCCGAGCCTCTCTTTGAACATCACATAATCCTTCTCTATGTTAATATTTATGCATAATATTCAATATATGAAAGTTTTTCCCAGGTCTCAGAGCTTATGGGGGAAAACTAAATAAACAACTTGACTTGCCATAAAGATTCGTTATCTGCAGATCTCAACCACCTTGCAGTCTTCATCCCTTCCATTATTTACCACTGCTTTCCACACTTTTGCCATATACTTATTTCAATAACTAGACCAGTGAAATACCTGTTTTCCTGAGAAGCTATTTTTATAGTGACTAATCCTGCAGTGCTTTTCCTTTTTTTTCTCACCTTGCAAACTAGCATTTATTCCTGACATCCAGCTCATTGACAACAAACAGAATTTGTTTCTGGATTCCTCCAAGCAAAGTTTGTCATTCCTGTCCTATAAATTCCCAAAGGTTCTTTTTCCTCTCAACACTGTATCATTTATCATGTTGTAGCAGAATTTACTAATTATATATGTGTCTCTGTTATAAAATTACAAGCTACTAAAAATAAATCTTCAACAATTTTCTTTTTTAGCCACTGTTATATCATTTGTCATCAGTGTAGGTACTTAATGTATGTTTACTGAATAAATTGTTCATGAAATTTTTCTTCACTATTTTTTTTAACATTTTTTTAAAGATTTATTTTTATTTATTTATACAAGCACTGGGTACAGAAACGCGGGAGGGTAAGAGAATTCACCAGAGCCAGAGCGGGGAGCAGAGCAGGCAGAAGGACCGAAGTACACTGCTGAGGGGAGCAGCGGGCGGCAGGAGAGGTCTGCGCGCCATGTGGGACCCTCCTCTGGTGGCCAGGGATCGAACCAGCGCTGCAAAGGCTGCGGGCAGCTTCGCAACTCAGCGCTTAACTGCTGCACCACCGGGGAGGCCCTTTCTTCACTATTTTTAACCTATTATCAAGACTTCTGTATTTTAAAATGTGTGATGTAAACTACGTTGATATTGGCCTCCACATAGAAATCAGGGAAATATCTGTTAACATAGTCCTTCATTTCTAAAGTTTTCTAAAATATATTTTTAAGATTTATTTATTTATTTATACAAGCATTGGGTACAGTCAGAAACGCGTGAGGGTGAGTGAATTCACTAGAACCAGAGCAGGAAACAGAGCAGGCAGATGGATAAAGTACACTGCTGAGGGGAGCAGCAGGTGGCAGGAGAGGTCTACACGCCATGTGGGACCCTTTCAGAAGGCAGGGGATTGAACCAGCACTGCAAAGACTACGGGCAGCTTTGCAGCCCAGTGCTCAACTGCTGCGCCACCAGGGGAGGCCCTTCTAAAATATTTTTTAAAAAGTAGATTTCATGGGATAATTACTGAAAAAGTATCACTTCAGTATTTATTAAAAAATTGTATTTAGATAAAAATTGAACTTAGGGCTCCCTGGTGGTGCAGAGGTTAAAGCCTCAAGTTATCTCCAGCCACTGCAGCATGAGCTCAATCCTTGGCCATGGAGCTAACCCACATTGCATGGCAGACCTTTCCTGCCTCACCCGTAGCTCCCCTAAGCAGTGTATTTCAGTAGATCAGCCTGTTCTGCTCTCTACTGTGTTTCTGGTGAATCCTCACACCCCCTGCACCTCTGGCCTACACCCCAGTTCTGGTTGCATAAACAAATAAAAATAAATCTCAAAAAAATTTTGAACTCAATGTTAATTTTCCAAATAAATGGTAGTGAACTTAAAGTATTGTTTCCCAAAGCACTAAAAATGTCTACCATATACAGTTCTGTAAATGGCAAATATATAGTATTGTTCTTTGAGTTAGTATAGAGAATAAAATCATTTAAATGAGTCAAAGATTAGAATGTAAGACTGAACTCATACACTATATAGAAGAAAACATAGTCTATATATTCCTTGACTTTGGCCTTAGAGATATCTCTGAGGAATTGACTCCAATGGCAAGTGGCAAAAAACAACAACAACAACAACAAAAAAGTAAATGGGATTTCTTTAACCTAAACATCCTGTGCACAATAAAGAAGAAGAAGAAGAAGAGGAAGAGGAAGAGGAAGAAGGAAGAAGACGAAAGGCCTCCCTGGTGGTGCAGGTGGTTGAGTGCAATGCTGTGAAGTTGTTTGCAGCCTCTGCAGCGTGGGTTCAATCCCTGCCAGCCAGCGAGATACCCACAGGGCGCAGCAGACCTCTCCTGTCTCTCCTGCTGCTTCCCTCAGCAGTGCATTTCAGTCAATCCGCCTGTTCTGTTCCCTGCTCTGCCTCTAGTGAATCCTCTCACCCTCTGACTTATTTGGCCTGTACCCTGGTTCTTATACACATGAATAAATAAATCTTTAAAAAAAGAAGATGAAAGATACCCTACAGAATGGGAGAAAATATTTGTAAATATTTAAAGTTTTGAAGTTAATATCTAAAATACATAAAGAACACATACAACTAAATAAAAAAAATCACCACAATTGAAATATGGACAGATGATCTTAATAGACATTTCTCCAAAGAAGAAAAACAAATGACCAGTAGGCACATGAAAACATGTTCATAATCCCTTAGAATTAAAGAAATACAAATTAAAACAGCAACGATCTATCACCTCATGCCTGTGAAAAATGGCTATTCTCCAAACAACAAGAAACAGCAAATGCTGGGGAGGAAGCTATCCACAGCTAATACCCTACTGGCCAGGGAGCTATCCACATGGTGCAGCAGACCTCTCCTGTGTCACCTGCTGCTCCCCTCAGCAGTGTATTTCATTTGGTCTGCCTGTTCTGCTCCCTGCTCTGTCTCTGGTGAATCCTCTTGTCCCCCACACCTCTGGCCTGTACCTCAGCTCTTGTGTGCATAAATAAATAAATCTTAAAAAAATAATCCTTAAGATCCAGTTATCCCACTTCTGGGTATCTACCTTTAAAATATACAAAAAAACTGATTCAAAGGGATGTAGGAGCCCTCACATTTCATTTTAGCATTATTTACACTAGCCAAGATTTGGGAACAGTCTAAGTGCTCCCTGACAGATAACTGGATAAAGAAAATGTGGTATAAATACAAAATGGAATGCTACTCAGCTATAAAAAACTAAGTACAAAAATAAAATAAGCATAAATAACTTTTAGACCACAAGATCAAATTAATTGTTAACAAAAGAGATGGGGGAAAGGGGAGTATATAAATTGAGTACAAAGGATGTATTGGGAAGGGCAGAACTGGACTTTTAATGGTAAACTTAATGTTAGTATAAACAGATATTGATTTATAGTAATGCACACCTGAAATTTATGTTTTAAGGTAATGTTAATTAAAAAAGTAACTTTTTTGAATGCTGAGTAATATTCCATGGTATATATGTACCACATCTTCTTGATCCAGTCATCTATTTTTGGGCATTTGGACTGTTTCCAAAGCTTAGCTATTGCAAATAGTGCTGCTATAAACATAGGGGTGCAGGTGTTCTTTGGAATTGATGTTTCTGTGTCCTTTGGGTAAATACCTAGGAGTGGAATTGCTGGATCATATGGAAGCTCTATGTTTAGTAGGTCCAGAAATCTCCACACAGCTCTCCACAGTGGTTGGACCAGTTTGCACTCCCACCAACAGTGCAGGAGAGTTCCTTTTTCTCCACACCCTCGCCAACATTTGTTGTTGCTAATTTTTTAATATTACTCAGCATTCAAAAAAGATAAACACATGCAATTTGCAGCAACATGGATGGCACTGGAAGGGATTATGCTCAGCGAAATAAGCCAAAAAGAAAAAGAAAAATACCGGATGGTCTCACTCATAGCAGGAATCTAGAAAACTTAAATAAGGGACCAGGAAAATGAATAACTATAAGAAAGTGAAAATCAAAATCAACAAAAAACTATGAACCAGAGACCCTTTTTGGGGGTTGGGGGGCAGGAGGGGAGGGATTGTGGTCAGAATGGGGGGTTGCAATTGTATGGGGAATATAAACATAAAATTTATTATTTAAAAAAATTAAAAAAAATAAAAATTAACATATCTAAGGTCATCTCCCCAAATTTGCAAAAAAAAAAAAAAGTAACTTTTTTCTTGCTTTATGTCTCAATGTCTATGATTTATAGAGGATCCCTAAAGTGTTCTGCTATTAGTGCCTGCTCTTAGACTGCTACTGCCCTAATTTGGAAATTTTAATATATTTTTATTATAACAATTGTCATAAAGAAGTCTTTAATACTGAAGGCATATGGCATGCATATGTGATTTCACATTGATTTATGACTGGGTAAAATCATCCCCAACAGCTAGTGCTGAAAAGGACGCAGGGAGAAAGGAACCTGAAAATACTATTGGCGAAAATGTAAACTGATGCAGTCATTTGGGAAATCAACCTGTACTGACCTTGAAAAACTAAAAGTGCATATACTGCATGACCCCAAAATTCCACTTTTACGGTATAGTTGAAAAACATGAAGACATAAGCCAAAAAAAATTACATATTCTACGTGCTTATTGTAGCATTGTTTACAATAGCGAGGTCATGGAAACTTTTGGACCTAGAAGCTATATCTATAAAATGGAATACTATTCACCCATAAGGAAAGACAGAATGTTTCCATTTTCCATTTATAGAAAGATCGAAGACATTCAGGGAAATTACATGTAGTGAAGGAAGTCAGAAAAACAAAGACAAATATTGAAGCTTTACTTAGTGGATGATTTAATAAAAAAAAATACTTAAGACTAGGGGAACTAATAAACAAGGTGAAGTTTTGACATTAATAGTGGGGGGACAGAGGGGAAACTACAAGGAATATATAGGATGTAGTGGGGGAAAAAAAGACTAGGTATAGCCAGCAAAGAAGGGCAAGGTAATTAAAGTTTTTCTAGCCTTTATGAGCACATAATTATCTGCCAAAATCATTTAAATACATACATTGCCATGTTCTTTCTTAGCCACTAAAGCATCTACATAATGATAACTATAATAATTATAAAAATACTTATAAAGCAAACTAATACTTCTCTGAAAGTTTTAGAGTTTTTATACATACATTTTGTAAGTAAGGAAAAAAAAAATAAAGAAAAAAGGGTCTAGTATTCCAGCATGCAATTTGTAGTGTGCACATGAACATTTTGAATGAATTTTTTTTTAAGATTTATTTATTTATTTATACAAGCACTGGGTACAGTCAGAAGTGCGGGAGGGTGAGAGAATTCACCAGAGCCAGAGCAGGGAGCAGAGCAGGCGGAAGGACCAAAGTACACTGCTGAGGGGAGCAGAGGGCTGCAGGAGAGGTCTGCGGGCCATGGGGGACCCTCCTCCAGTGGCCGGGGAGCAGCCGGGGATCGAACCAGCGCTGCAGAGGGTGCGGGCAGCTTCACAACCCAGCGCTCAACCGCTGCGCCACCGGGGAGGCCCCATTTTGAATGAAATTAAACAACAAATTGAATGAAATTTCCAATGCTAATACCTATAATTACCATAAATTCATTACATTTATACTATTTTTTAAAGCTGCAAAGACACATTTATTCATTCAAATCCTTCTACGCTGGAGTGAGAATTACTATTTCTATACTTGATCCCAGTTATCATACATATCACTAGGTTGTCTGTCCTTGAAATTTAGATTCAATTTCAGCCACTGTTAAAATCTGATTTTTAAAAATCAAATGCAAGAAACAAATGGAAATGCATTTTTCAGCAGCATCGTCTGACAGTAGATGATAAACAGTATCATTTACAGGACACGAATCATACCATTTACATTTAGGAGGGAAAAAATGCTGATTAAGCTTCCATTTGGTCCAGGACTTCCATTCAATCTTTATATTTTAAAGCCACATACCTCTCTAATCATAACATGCCAGAAGCAATAAAACTACCAGAATGAGTGGAGTTGTCTACGTCTGACACATTATAACATCTCTGAGCCAGCAATATTCCAAAAACATGTGTTATTATTATCTCTGGATTGACAGCTCAGCACCCAAGGGCCTCTTTCTCCCCAATGTTTGTTTTTAAAACCCACAAAAGGATTTCCTTAAAATAAGTATAAAATTATATTTCTCATTCAATGACTCACCAGCTTTAAAGGAAAAACAAATCATCTATTTTTGCAATTAAATCTCCATTTTTGGAGCATTTAAACAAAGTAAGACAACTGCTAAACATTGTTGAATTTCTGATTTGTTATAAGTTGTTCATGCTTTAAAATTGCTCATTTTTAGTTTTGAACATACAACAGATTATGTTATTTCTAGAGGAATATGAAGGATTTAGAGCATCAAGTTAAAATACAAAGAAAAAACTTCATTTTATAATTTCATGATTCAATAAATGTTTCAGTTGGCACTGATCTTTTTGCTAATTATGAAAAAAAGTTTCCCTATATAAAACAAAAATACTAAAAATAGTTTTAACTGTGAGGTCCACAGAATCTGTTATTTTAGTAATTGTTTTTATGCACTCTGCACTATTTCAAACAATTTTTATCTTAGCCATATGTCTCCTTTCTTAGAAATCATTCTTGTCTATTCCTTAAAGTAACATAAACATATAGTCCTGACATTCAATTTTAGTTACTGAATATAGCTAAAAAAGCAAAATACATTAAAATAGTTCATAACTTAAACTGGCCTCTTCTATTAGTACAATGTACTTAGATTTTTTTTATTTCTCTGTAGAAACTCTTGGTTGGAGCTGATAATTTTTATTATACCCTACTGACTATATCCATGCAAAAAACGAGAAAAGAGAACACTTGTACATTAACTTATTCCTTATTAAAATTCAGAAAGAAGACAATGTGGATGATCAATTTTCATACAATAACAGATGTAAAATAAGGAACTTAAAAATTAAACTATGTATGAGTGTAAATAATGTATTTTATGAGTCAAATTTCAAAGTATCTGAGGAATTACAATTTTGTTACAATACATTAGACTTTTCTTCTAGACATTCTGATCTTTTACTATTGAATGTGTATTTTTCACTGCATTGTGAACTTTCTCTCTGTGTGTGTAATATATATTTATTTAATGTCTTTTCACTTATGCATTTATCTTTTAAGCATAAATTGCAGTTCCTTTTCAAAGCCAACACAGATTACTTCAACTTAGGTGAAATCTATTAATTTATAACATCTTTTTCAAAAGTATACTTTAATAAGTATTTGTGCATTGACATGTAGTGTTCCTGTTCTTGAGTCTGTGCCCCATGATGTAGCAATACGCTATCTGCTGGCCCACGCCTGTCTCACCAGGACCTGGCACAAAAAATGGTCAAACAAAGGGTAGTGGCTACATGATGAATGAACAAAAGGATGAACGAATATTTGAAAGACTAACATAGTAAGATTCTTTCAGAGTCACAGAATCATAGTTCTCCCCTGCCACTGGGCATATATTCCTTGGAATTACTATTAGAAAAGATTGCCAATATCTGTGCTAAAAGTGAGTAAGGTGTGTCACCTAATAGATTGACAATGTAGTTAAGAGGTAGATGTTAGTCAAATAGCTCCATAAATGAAAAACAACGCTGTAAATAATTGTGTGATAATTGAAGAATTATATTATACTGTGGTAGGTAGAGCAATGAATGTATGGCAGGCAGATTTCCCTAAATCAGGAAAATATCATGTCAAACTCTTCTGCAGAATTTAAGATGGAGCTGAGATCAGGAACAAACTTTGGGTAAGGTTAACTTAATATTGTAATATCTTTTAGATTAAAAAAAGTCCTGGGGTCTAGGAATATTATAATGTGTCATCTGTGCAACTGATTTGGGAAGGTTCAAGGTTAGGTTAAAGGAGAAGTAAAAGTAACATTGATTGAGGCACTATCAAGAGTTAGGAAATATTTTAAAAGATATTCTCTAATTCATTCATATTCTCTCTCTCTCTCCCTCTCTCTCTCTCTCTCTCTCTCTCTCTCTCTCTCTCTCTCTCTCTCTCTTTTGTATTGTACTTCTTGGCTTCTTCCACAGGGATGGAGAACTCATAATCTGATAGATCAGCAACAATGTCAATTTCATTCTAATTTGTAGAGATCTGTTTTACTTTTCTGGGCATCTAACTGTCTCAGTAAATTAAATTGACCAGTTCTAAAGTGAAACCATTCCCCATCCCAACTCCATTCAGCACGGTGGCTTTAAGTGGGTACCCACACGTCTTCAGGAGCCATTGCCACCCAATGTTTCTATTTCTTGTAGCATGTAACCAGAAGGATCTCAATACTATCCCAAAAGCCAGATTATATTTTCAGAAAAGTCAGAAGGTAGAAACCCCCATTTTGATCTGTTCACTTTCTCATGTGATTCACCCAGACAGATCCATAACTCGGCACTGGAAGTTGCTTGAATTCCACCCTACTAAATTAGTATTTAATTTCCCATATGACTACTACTGTGTATAAATCCCTTCCAAGTTTATTGGTATTTCAAGGGGGGTGGGGATGGGAAATCATATGTGTAACCAATTTGACCTCTTAAACAGGGTATTTATTAATATTTATTTAAATATCCATTAATTAAAACTGCATTTCACTGAATGGAGAATGTGTAGACTCTGTTCCTTGGAGATACTTACATTAAATGAACTAACCAGCCTATAAGTCACTTATCTCCACAAGAAAGGCTCAGATTGTTGATAAATATTCTGAATATTTGAATATTTTCTACTCCTAGAAAATCATCAACTGAGAAATGTTAAAAAGCTTGTGAGGAATATGGGAAGAGAAATGTCTTAGGTTATTGTTGATATCAGAGGAAGATTGAAATCCTTGGTATTCATTCATATGTGCAGAATTCTGTTATGGTATAAAGCCTATCTGTAGGTCCTTATAAATGCTGTGCCAGAGTAGATAAATAAGCATCTGTCAGCCTTGTCACGTGTTGGATCATCAACCTAGGAACTCATCATTTTGCTCACATACTA
This sequence comes from Talpa europaea, assembly GCF_964194135.1. Classification (NCBI taxonomy): domain Eukaryota; kingdom Metazoa; phylum Chordata; class Mammalia; order Eulipotyphla; family Talpidae; genus Talpa; species Talpa europaea. Next base: position 65,479,959 of record NC_140075.1, on the reverse strand, counting down.
CTAATATTCTTTTAAAACTCATATCTAAGGTCACTTTTCTTTCAAAATAAATTTCAGCCAACTTTTACTATAGTAAACCTTTTCTGAACTCCTGAAATACCAATAAAATATTGATGTCAATGTCCTTTAGGAGGTAACTGGAATTGTCCCTAACACTTCATATGATGGAAACGAATACAAATGGAGGTGCCATGAGACTAAAATTTCATGTTCTTTAACTTTCTACCCTATCTCTATCCTGCACCTTTCCTTCCTGCATGTTCCTACCAAAGTTGCATGGACTACCGTTTGATTACAGGGGGAAGGCACACTGATGGGGCAATCCTCTAGCAAACAAGTCATGTAGAGGAAGACCCCATGGGATCTCAGGCTATTTGGGAGACTAATTCTGCTAGTATATCCAAGATAGCTCTATGACACCTGGGCCCTGTAGACTCCTCACCCTACTGGGATAAGTCAGTAAGAGAAGATCAGGGTGGGTATATCTAAAATGTGGGGCCATTGGTATTGTATATATGCCTTGAAATTGGTAAATATTTTTTCTCTCTTTCTATTCCAGTTTGAGTATACTGGGTATAAGAACAATGTATTGTTAATATTATTTGTAAAATTGTGTTTTTCCCACAATAGTGTTCAATTAATACTTGAATACATGGGAATATATTAAAATATGTTAGAAATACCAATTACGGTCTCCCAAAGTGAGTTGTTTTTACCACTCTATTGGGTAATTTCATAGAATATTTTTCATCCACAAGAGCTTCTAAGTCTAATAAGGTCAGGGAGCAGTCATCTGAACTTAACTAAGATGATTCAGTTGTCTTACAAATTTGGAATTGAGACACAGGGAGATTCTATCAATTAGCTGTTAATTGATATGAAGATGCACATATATGAAGATACGTGGGCCTTAAATAAGTTGGAAAGAGAAAACTGTTTTGCAGGGTAAGAGATGCCAAATATCTACAGAGGTAGATAGAGGCAGAGAACTTGGAAGACTTACCTCCTGAAATCTTTCTAGCACCTTCCTGGATTAGATTCTTGCAAGACTCAATTATACTTCCTTTCTCTCTTTTTTTTTTTTTTTGAATTCTGTTTGATATGCTTAAACCCTAATCTCTCTTCCTCTTTCTTTCTCTTCTTCCTCTTTAATTTCAGTATTTATTTCAGTCTGTGTATAAAGATTATTTTTGTTTCACTATTAGATCTTAGAAGAAAGCATCTGTCCTAATATATTTATATCAAGCCTCTCCCATATCACTTGGAAAACTTAGTGTGTTCAATTCTTAGTTGTCTAAATGACTAGGGGAAGTAAACTAGTAACTCAGGTGATTAAATAGACTTTTGAAATTGTATTTTTAATCTTTCCAGGGCTATTTGAAATGGATTGGTTAGTCCTTTACCTTAAATACAGTCCTAATGACAGTGTCTACATGATGAATATTTCTCCAAAAGATTTCATTTTTCAAATAATTACTGAAAAAGAGTGATAAAAGTCCATGGTAATTTGTTTTTGAGTAAATATGTTTACTATTATATTCAATGTACATTTTTCTTTTTGGATAAATTAGCACTATTGGAAATGTCTAATTATCTAGTCAAACTCTAAACATGTCTCTAATTTGTGTTACATTTTGTGAACTACAACAATTTTATGAGCCTAAGATAAATTGAAAATCAAGGGTAGCCTTTAATGAGAAAATATGCTAGAGATCATACAGCTTGACAATATACAGGAGATTGGGAGGGTGTACCATATAATCTCTGGGATCAACAGGGAATGGTTTTCAAAATGTTTTAATGTGAATGGATGTGTGCATTGGACTGCGTTGTTGTTCTTTTTTTTCTGAAACCAAGGCAGTTTCTTCTCTTTGTTATTTTATGAATTGACTTTCTATTAATAATTGCTCCAAAGGTTTTGCCAAAATTAGTTTTGAACAATTTATTAATTTGCCATCATCCAGAATTAATTCTGGTTATCTGATATACTTTCAATAACTTTATTATGCTTCTACTATTTGAGGATGAATTATTTTTCAAAAATGATAAATTATAGCTGGGGCACCTGAGAAATATTTAGTGTGCTCCATTAAGGCTAGGACAGGCAAAGCACTTGGCCAGAAATCAGGAAATTTCAACTATAGTTATGTGCCACTAACCAGCCCAGTTACCTCAGGCAATTAAGAAACCTGTCTTTTACCTTGGAGGAAAAAAAAAAAAAATCAGAGTCATTAGGGCTCTTCCATTTAGAAGACTAAATGGTTTTAATATACATTTTTAATAGAATAGTTTTTTTTTTAGGATTTATTTATTTATGCATACAAGAGCTGGGGTACAGGTCAGAGATGCGGTGCGGGGGTGAGAGGATCTGTCAGATACAGAGTAGGGAAAAGAACAGGCAGACTGACTGAAATACACTGCTGAGGAGAGCAGCGAGCAAGACAGGAGAAGTCTTCCTCGCCATGTGGGTTTCTCCCTGACCAGCCGGGGATCGAACTCGTGCTGCAGAGGCTGCAGATTGCTTCATAGTGTGGTGCTTAACCCCTTGCGCCACCAGGGAGGCCCAAGAATAGTTTTGTGATGCAATTTTTAAAAAAGGAGATTTTGCATAAGTGGAATACAGAATTCCACGGAACTGGATGTGATATTGTCTTCAAGAGTATAGTAACCTCACAGATGTCTACAGTATTGCTGCAATTCACAAAATTGTCATGTGGTTGACTTTCTGCATATTTCAGAGTTCAGTTTGGTATATTTGCAGCATAAAATGCAGAATAAGAGATAAGCATATACTTGGATGTATTTAAGCACGGAAAAGATGAGGTAAAATAAATTGTTCTCTTGAAATTTCAACACATTACCTATTATCCCACACCAAGGAAGTCAATGAAAAACAAGGATAAGCAAGATGGATGAGTTATTAACACTCTTTCCAGTGACATCTCCATGAACTCAAAACTGCCTCTGTTAACCTTGGATTAAGAGCCAAACACATTACTAAAGCCAACTTCAAGTCTTCACCTCCTTGACAATTACAATATGTCTGTGATATATTTGCTATGGAATTATAAACTAGATTTTCACTTCTTGGGAAAGGGTATTAGGGAAGACCCCTTTCTAAGCTCAGTATGTCATTTAGATTGGGATAGGGGAGAGGTGAAGATTAAGATAGAGAATATTCTGTTATCTCTGAAAAAATGAAGTGAAAAAATGGAGTTCCTTCTTGAAATGTCTTGTTCTGAGGTAATCTGAGCGATTGTTGTTTTGAACTTCCCCTCTGTTAAATATGCTTCCATCATGCTGTCTGTACAGAGGAATGATTTGTTTTGCTGTCGCTGTTGGCAAAGCAGGAGGTGTAAATATGTTTTTCAAATCCTCTAGGGGACTGCTGAGGTCTTCCCCACCCCCAATAGAAGATTAATTTAAACTGCAGCCTCTCCCTCTTTGGCGGGCTTCCATGCATGAGCAGGAAGGAATCCTTCTCCATCTGGAATTCTTAGTGTTGCAACCCTAGCAAACCCTTAGGGGGAAAGAAAAAAAAGAGAAAGAAAAAAAAAAAAGAGCCTAAAAAGTCAGTGTTTTATCACATGCACCTACCATCTTCAAACAGAAGTCACAAATGTGAAAGAGAGACAATCACATGTACTATTACTGGAAAGGAATCTTGTGCTGTCCTGTAATACTTGTGTATTTCATACATGTATCTTCTTTCCGTGGCTGAGATTCCCCTCTCTTTGTCCTCATATAGCTTTTTCTCTATGTAATTTCTCCCTGATGTTTCCCTTTTTATAAGAATAACAGTCTCATAGGATTAGGCCTTTATTGTTATGCTCTCATTTAACCTTCATTATCTCTTAAAGGTCCTATATACCTTCGCATTCAATTGTATTATTTATATATTTATATATATATAGAATATATTTATATTTATATATATGTAAACTTCGGTTCTACTTAATATCTTAAGTTTTATTATATTTCAGATATATCTAATAATATATCAAAATATTATGAGCACTATCATACCCATTTCATAGTTTGAAAGAAACATTTCTCAAATAGTTAAGTGTTTTGCTAAGGCGGCCATCCTAAAAATGCTATTACTCTTATACAATATATACTTTTATGTGCTGCTAAACTCTATATAAATAATATCATTTGCAATTTTTTTCTCTTCTGCAAGACATTTGATAGCTGTATCTCCAATATAGCTATCCAATATATTCCTTTTCACTGCTGTCCATGCTTTTGCTGTATGAATATGGCACATATTTTGACTGTCCTATTAATGAACTTTCAAGTGATTTTCCATTATTTATACTATCACAGAAAAACTGTGGTGAACATTCTCATGCATGTCTGTAGGTACAAATGAGTAAATTTCCCTAGGGTGATTTATTTCAGGGCAGAATTACTGGTTCTAGGAATGTACATCTTCAAATTTAACTAGGTATTACTGAATTACTTTCTAAAGTTCGTATCTATTTATGTATCCACTGATATGGATAAAAATTGCTTTTGAGCCAAAGTCCTGCTATCACAAAACTGTCATACTTCTAATTTCCTCAATCTGTTTGCTACATTATATGTAATTCTGATCTTAAACTGCATATAGTAGGAACATATTCTTCTTCATCATTCTCTTGCTCTGTGCACCAGAAGTCTCACCTTTTGGACTGCATTGCTTGGGGGTTCCTTGATATCTGGTTTCTGGTGCTAAATTTGTTCAATGAAAGTCACAGGGAGATTCGAGAGTTGAAGGGAAGAAATACATGAATATTCATTCCCCATTTCCTCTCTGCTCTGGCATTGGGGATTCTCTCAGTTGCTTTGCCCTTCTACAGGTTACAGATCTGAACAGAGCTCTTCTTGAGTTTCTACAAAGCTATGTTCTCCACCTTTCCAAGAGTATTAAGTGTGATAATGATTCTCCACTGTTAGTATACTAGTGCCTGAGACTTAGTTAAACACTTTTGGTTAAAAATGCCTTCTGTTGAGCCTCCTATTTAACTGACTTATCTGATATGAGAATGATACAAAGACATACTATGATACCTTCTGAACACAATGTACTTGATTTCTTATGCAGACTGTTAAAGGTATCTAGAAGAGATTTTGCATACCGATTAAGGCAATTAAAATGAGTTCTAATCCTTTTTTTATCACAAAAGGTAGCCTACAATCATCACCTCTTCAACATTTTTTTAGTTAATAATATACTAAAATGGTATTCCTATTAGTACATGAAGAGCTTCTTTATTGTGATTTTTAACAGGTGCATGGTAATCCATTTTATGGATATACATTAATATATTTATTCAGTCCTCTTATAATAGTTTATTTACTTCTGCTGGTACTAGCATTCTGTCAATAAATAATGTATAATCAATTAACATGTAGATTTGATTTTGCTGATTTCATGAAGTTACATGAATCTGGGTTTTTTTTAAGATTTATTGATTTATTTATACAAGCACTGGGGCAGTCAGAAGCGCAGGAGGGTGAGAGAATTCACCAGAGCCAGAGCGGGGAGCAGAGCAGGCAGACTGATGAAATACACTGCTGAGGGGAGCAGCGGGCGGCAGGGGAGGTCTGTGCACCATGTGGGACACTCGCCCAGCAGCCAGGGATCGAAACAGTGCTGCAGCCTCACAACCCAGTGCTCAACTGCTGCACCACCGGGGAGGCCCATGAATCTGTTGTTTTCACAATATATATATTTTTTAATTGCATTCTAGAAGGATTGTAGCCGTTTGCAATCCCATTTGCAATGAGTGCTGGGACAGTTTACCCTGCATTCTAAATAGTGTAGTGGTTCAACAGATGGTTACAATTCTATTAATCTAATATGCGCAAAATGGTATTTCCTAGTTGTTTTAATTTTCTTTACCTTGTATTGACTGAGGCAAACACATTTTCATGTTTAAAAGGCATTTGTATTTTCTGAAAACAACATGCTTATATGTCATAACCATATTATATTTAAGTGTTTCCCTTTCAGTTAGTAGACTTTCTTTATTAATATAAGGGACAGGTTAACTCCTTTATTCTGTAGTGTGAGTTTCAATTCTTTTCCCATTTGTGATTTTTTTTCACACTGTTGTTATTGAATGTTAGTTACCATGTAAAAAATTTTTACTTTTCTAAGAGAAATTTCTCAGTCCTTTCTTTAATGGTTCATGTGATTTTTATTTTCAGAAAGAATTTATAAACTTGGAGGTTATAAGATGTTCTTTCATAATTCCTCCTGTATCTTCTTCATTTCATGTTTTACATTGAGTTTTTCCTCCCAGTTAGGATATATTTCTGTTACAAATGGAAGTCTGGATGCAATTCTTTTTTTTTCTTTATTGAATAATGATAGGTTTATTTTCAAAGTGTCTTAGTTTCTTATTTATTAAACTCTTCTATAGTTAGATATTTTAAACACCCTTTGCTTATAATCTGTTCCCAAGATCTGTAATTTTTGAATTTCCTATTTTGCTGCTTGTTATTTTTCCTAACTCTTAATTGTGGTGGCTTATTTCTCCTTTAGGAAAAATTTTATTGTGAGCTCAACTTTGGCAGGGTTTCATGTGTGGGAATCTATGTGTCTTGAATTGAAACTGAATCCCTTCAGAGAATATTTGTATTTCCTTTTGCTAGGTACCACTAGGCAATAACTTTTAAATTAATGTTTCAACTTAGGGTTTCCTGGACCATATAGGTAATATAAATAACAAATACCAAGTACAGTGAAAGAAGAAAGACATGCACATGTGTGAAACCTCAGGAAAGATTTTTTCTCCCAAGATTCTAGGTTAATAAGATCTGCAAATAGCCTCCAGGCACCTGTGCTTTCACTATCTTCATAACAAAAGTGTTTCCAACTTCATCATTCTCATCACCTATAGAATTCATTTACTTTGTTTCTATTTTTCCTAGAATTTTTAGGATATCCACAGTGGGAGAAATTTTTTGTTTTAGGATTTCTAGTCAACTATCTTACTAACAATGATACTTTCATTTATATAAATGAAAGCTGTGATTATAATTTAAAGCAAGAACATCATTTAGAATGTATCTAGTATAGGATAAAAATACTGACCATGCTTTTTCTCAAAATATAAGGTGTAAAACATCAGTTAAATGAAGTATTCCAGCAATAAGGTAGCAATAAGGTTAAATGGCATTCCAGACAAAAAGAAGAGAGAGTGCACAATATAAAGGATAGCATACCCTAAAGTAAAATGAAAATTGTCATTTTGGCTGGAAAATTGTCAATTGCCTGGAAAACAAAAGCAAAAGTAATACTTAAGATTACAAAATTATAGTCTATACAGATCCTGGAGAGTTTGATATATGATCAAGATTTTAGAATTTGGGCTGACTTAAAATAATAATTTTTAATTGAACATTGGCATTACAAAGAGCCAGGCTTTTGTAATCTTGTTTGAAGCCTCATTATTACACTCTATATTCATTTTAGTGTGAGCTGTGGCCATTTGACATGTTCAGTTCTTTCTCTAGGACCAGCCTGACCTGAAACAGGGAGTGCTAATGTGACAAAATAATCTTAAGTTGTTTTTTTCCATCCAGATGTGCCTGCATGTTTGTATCATTTATGTATTCTTTTGGTATTGTGAGATGATTTAATAATGAGTTTATATTAAGAATTCGTCACCATTCAGTAAATTTTAAAGCTCTTTTGAAACTCTTATAAAAATGACAGAGAAGCTCTAAAGTCGCTCACTGAACAAATGCAAAGAGAGATAAATGAATTTTTTAGACAAATGAGAAAAAAAGAGATAAAGAGAGAGCCAAGTGTTCTGTGAACTGATTCATTTTGGGAAAAAGTGAACAATGTTTAAATGCTGATTTTTTCATTAAATTATCTTGTGAGAGAATTTTGGATTGTTAGTGTGGATGTTTTATGAAACTAATCAGAATTATGGGCTTGGTTCCAAATCTGTCTTTCTAGTGCAATCTTCACCCCCACATATAACATAAAAACTCAGTGGTAATCAGGCAGCAGAACCTCTTTGGGAGTGTCTCATTCTGTATGACCTATGGGTTTCTCTGAGGAATAAAAACATCATTTTATTTACTTTTGTAAATTTTTGTACACTACCATAGACTTTAATGCAAAGATCTTTCCATTAATTGTTCAGATGTCAATGATGCTTATTTTGTTAAAAATTATGAACAAGTCTAGAACTCTCTGAACCAAACCTAACAAAACATACTGAAGTCTCAAATTTGTTATATCCTACCCCACTCCTAAGCTTTTTAGTTTCCTTTAAACTTTCTACAGAATTTTTTTTTTAATACTATAGACTACTGACAATTTTAGAGAGTCTATTTAAGTTTGTTTTTTATGGAATGACTCCCTTAACATGGGTTTTCTAATTTTTTTTTATCATGATTAGACTCATTTAAGAAATTTAGGTGGAAATACTAAATGGATGATTAGTTTGGCATATTGCAAAGCACATGATGTCAATCTACAACATTATAGGTGATATAATTTAATTAGTTGAATAAAATAGTCTTTACCAGATTTATCCATAGAAAAGATACATTTCTTTTTGTAATGAATAGTGAAGTGATGCACAGAGCCTACATTTGATTTTTCAAAGATATCTTACCTAGCGTTTTTATCATATATTGATGATTTTTTCTAAATGCATTATTGTTATGGTGATTGTGGAATGGTGACATTATATTGCCACAATTTCTTCTATGTTTAATAATTCATTTGACCTTATTTTTTGTAAATAATCTATCTCCGCATGCCCCTTAATTTCACTTTAATAAAATCAGTATAAAACAATGAATAAATTTTTAATTCAATGTTATATACATTCTATTTCTTTTTTTTTTTTAATTTTTTTTTTTTTTAAGATTTATTTATTTATACAAGCACTGGGTACAGTCAGAAGCGCGGGAGGGTGAGAGAATTCACCAGAGCCAGAGCGGGGAGCAGAGCAGGCAGAAGGACCGAAGTACACTGCTGAGGGGAGCAGCGGGCGGCAGGAGAGGTCTGCGCGCCATGTGGGACCCTCCTCCGGTGGCCGGGGAGCAGCCGGGGATCGAACCGGCGCTGCAGAGTCTGCGGGCAGCTTTGCAACCCAGCGCTCAACCGCTGCGCCACCGGGGAGGCCCATATATATATATATACATTCTATTTCTATAATTGTTTCCTTTGAGGCCCAATTTGTCTTAATACTGAACAATGAGAGTCCTTTTAAAATATTTTCTCTCTCAACTCATTCCCATAAGTGTGTGAGTACTTTCTTACAAAATTATAAAAGTATATTCATGTATATTTATAATTTATATATATATAAAACAAGTGGTGCGCACACACACACACATTCTAGGTATCCACCTAGAAAACACAAAACTCTAATTTGAAGTGCTATATGCATTCTTATGTTCATTGCAGCACTATTTAATACAGTCAAGGTTTGGACACAATATAAGTGCCCAATGACAGATGAGTTGATAAAGAAGTAGTGGGAGGGGTGTGTACACACATGCATACATACAATGGAATACTAGTGAGCTTATATCCAAACATAGTATGCAATCTTGCCACTGGCGAGCACATGGATGAAACTGTAGGGGATAATGCTAAGCAAAATAAGTCAGGAGAAAGACAAATAAAAGATGATTTTACTCATATGTGGACTATAAAGAAATAAAACAAAGGAACAGACGAAACTAAAACAGAACAAATTCTGGAAATTTGACTGTAGAAAGTAGGCTACTAGAAGATGGGAGTAGGATAGGAAGCAAAAGGGAGGGGGTCAACTAAGACTAAGGTGGCAGATTATCGGTGCTTTTTTTGGTGGATGTGGTGTGGTAACACAGATAGATCTGATGAGGTGTGAACTGATATCCCTAAATCATGTACAATGTTGTAAACCAACATTAGCTCAATAAAATAGAATACAATTTTAAAAAAGACAAAATTTTAATGGAGAGAATGCCAACCAAAATTTAAACCAACATTATAGTGCACTTTACTTTTGTGAACATCATATTGGAAAATGATTTACTTGAAATAATTGCTTTGAAGTTAAACTGATGACAGTTAGGAGCGCAAAAGCAAAAAAAAAAAAAAAAAAGATTTTCCTTTCCTAATTTTATTAAAGACCCCCAGGATGAGGTCTTGAATGGATGGAGAAAAAGGGTTATTGATGTTCATTAAAAATAATAATGTTCACTTATGAATGCTTTTTAGATATGTTTTAGTGAAAAAAGTCACCTGTGACTCAAAAGTATGGATAAAAAAAGGATGAGCCCATTTAACAGGCTTCATTTCACATTCTATTTCTTTATTATTTCAAAATGACACCTTTGCAGTTTAGAGGGACTAGTAGGCATTGTTATAACTAAAATTGAATAAAATTCCAAGCGGTGTCAAAGACATTGTTTGAATTCACTTAAAAGTGTTTTATGTCACTGCTCACCAGCTCCCCTTCTCTAGTCATGATCTGCCTGTGGCAAACTGTTTCTCTCTGGGACTGAAAAGATTACTCCCACTGATACTCCTCTGACAGTGTGAATATTGACTTGCACTTATAAAGGTCAGACAGTTCCACTAGTTAATAGGAGTGAGAAGAGCAGTTCCAACAAGTCTCTTTGAAAGGAACTTAACCTTCAAATTGCAAAGCATGCTGCTCTGTGGAGCCAATTTTGGCAACTAACAAAATACATACTTTTCTGCTTTCCAAAAATACCAACTAGAGCCTGAAAGTTAACATTACAAAAAGGAAACAAGCACGCCATGTAGCAAATGTCCACAGGAACACCATCCAGAATATGCCTTGTTAGTTGTATTTTTTGAAGAGAGTTGAACACTGTGGAGTAATTCTTTGGACCTTTAACATTCCTCAATGTATATAATAGCCTTTTCGAGTTTTAAGGGCCATGTGCTATAAGATGATAAGAAACCACATATATTTTTCTCAGCATCATCCTGACACAAGATCAAGAAAAAGGTTTATTTCCAGTGGCGCATCTCCCTACCTATCCTTTGAAAAGTCCTTTGCTCTGTTACTGTCTCATGACTGAGAGTTCAGGTGAGGCTGACATAATTTAAGGTCTCTGGGAATGGGGCCTATCTGTTAATAGCAGTGTCCTGAGGTACAAAACAAGAAGGATGAGAGTGTGAAAACAGGACTGAAAATGATACTTCACATTTCAAATCCTGATGGAAAGTAAAACCAATACTTTTAATTTTTAATAAAACCCATTTATTGTGGCACTAGTAGCAGAAAGAACGTGCTGCATATGAATGAAGATGATTCCCTAGTTTGTCTCCTGCAGCGGAAGACAGAAGACATAATGATGAAGAGTGCCTTGTGTAAGTAATAGCTATGAAGAAGAGTCCTGGGTGGAAAGCAAAGCTTTCATGATACCAAAGCATATCTTAGAAACCACATTATGGTTCTCATTGCTTTAAGTTTGGCATTGGCAAGATTTTAGATAGTGCTAAAATCATCCTTAATGTCCTTTCTGCCCCATCAGTGGGGCACTATTCAAGTAACAAAGTGCCAATCAGGGGCTCTTGTTCCTCTTTAGCTTGAAGAAATTACTGTGGAGATTTTTGTGAGAGCATGATCTCTCTGCTTGAGATGCCCTTTATTACAACTATAGTTAAAGGTCTGCTGACTTAGCCATTATAAACCCCTAATGTTCTCCACTATAAAAATTTGCTCCAAAATAAAGCTTAGCATACTAAGTTGGAGGCCCAGGGGAGTCCTGATTTTGATAAATTTGAAGGGAATAATATAGTCATTTGAGTTAAAGAGAGAGTAGCAAAAAAATAAATATCAAAGCGATGTGAGTTATGTGTGCCACTGCTCTGGTTTCTCTAAAAATAGCATTGTTAATTAAAATGAAGTTGAAAAGTAATTAGCTCATAATGTGCACTAATCATTTTTGTAAGTTTGGAATATAAAAATGTAATTAAGAAAAAGAAAAATGAGCTATATACAGGGCTGTTTTCTTGATTGAGAAAATCGTGAATTTTTAACTTAAAATATGGACCTGTATTGTTATCGCAGAGACTTTACAGTCTTTTCCTCAATGAGTCACATACTTCTAATGCTTAAGTATCTCTGTAAGTTTTTTCAGCCATTTTTAGAGCATAAGTAATTGAAATGAGTCAGAAATAGAACTATACATAAAAAAATATAACTGCAAGCTAAAGCAAAGTATTACAAAGAAATTAACAAGAAATATATCTCAAAATTTTTGCTATTTCACTTTGAAGACTTTATTATCAAAAATGCACTTTTATGTTTTATTTTTAAGAAATTATCAGAAGACATGCATTTTCCAAGTAATAGGTACTTTTCAGAGTTTTAAAGAAAGAAAACATTTTAATAATAAGCTTTCAGCACATCAACCTTTCTGCAGATAATGATTATGAACTTAGGAGAAAATTAAAACAAAATAAAAAATCTATCTTAAAACTGTAGAGCATGAACAGTGGTAGCTGGATTCTAGAGATGCACTGTGAACTTGGAGAGGGGACCTCCAGAGGATGAGTTTGCAATTTAGACAGGAATTTATAAAGGAATAAATAGGTAATAACACGGAGAATAGTAAGATGTCTCCTTTTACATAGTGTGGTTAGGAAAGCCAGTCTGATGATTCATATTGGAGCTTGGAAGTAATGGATATGAAATAGCCAACCAATGGAATTTCTGGGGAAGCATACTGGAGTTAAGGGGAAGAGCAAATGTTAAAATACTAAGGGACAAAACTTGGCATGTTCCAGAAGCAGAATGGAACCCATGGGACACACATGTTCATATATGTTTCAAACTTCTTGACTGAAATTGAGTTTTCCCAGAAGCAATAATCAAGGTTCAAAGGAGGAGTGGGATGAGGCACTAAGATTTGGTGGTCACTGAGAAGATTAAGGGGAAATGATTAACACTATTTATCTTCTGCTACTCTTAAGATTAAGGTTTGGCTGCTATAGAGTTTTTTCATGGAATCTCAGTTCATGATTCTCAATTGTCTCAAATCTGATAAAAGTATACTTTAATCCTGCATTTCCAACTATCTATTGTGATATTTCCCTCTATTCTTTCATACTTAAGACTCTAGAAATAATCAACTATACTCATGATGCCCACTTCTCTGTCTACTTGCTCCCTGATCACTAAAGTATGGTTTCCATCTCATTATGTTTCTGGGACTCTTTTCCTCAAAGGGTTCCATTATTACTAAGCCAACTATATAATTTTATACCAGTTTTACTCATCTTTTTGTAGATTTTGCCTCATTTAACCACTGCATATGTCTTTTTTTTTTAATTGAGGAAACTGACATTGGTTTAGAATACTGTATATGATTCAGAGGTATAGGATCACACTTCTTCACAGGTATGTTACCACACCACACCCGCCATCAAGGTACCCATAGTCCTCCATCATAGTCCATTGGGCATCTTCCACACTTTGCTTTCCATTTTCCCACACCTCTCTGATGACCTCAATTCTACAGTCTGATTTTTAGGGTTTGTTTTTGGTTTGATATTGACTGACCTTCTGTTTTGCTTTTCTATATTCCATTTATAAGTGACACTATCCAATATTTGTCTTCCCCTTCTGAATATTTTGCTTAGCATTATCCCCTCCAGTTCCACCCATGTTGCTGCAAATGGCAAGAGTTCTGAATATATAATTCATATTTCTTAAAATTATCATTTTTAGCATACAAATTTCTTCTGATTCTCTTATTTCTATGAGCATCCCTTAAATAATATTCATATTGCTTTTCCCCAGGGACCTAATCAAACTTTATTTTCTCTATATTTTGGATAGTATTTTAAAATTCTACAGTATTAACTACCACATATCTTCAGATAACTCATGTATATCTAGTACTAGTAAATGAGTAAGTGTTTAATGTTTTCAATACATAGTTAGGTGGGTAAATTATAAAAGTGACACTGAAAGTTTTGGAAGAAATATGAATAGGCATTTTGGGGTATTCAAAAAATTAAAAATATTACTTCAAACCAATATTTAGGATTTTTTTTTTAAATCTAGAATTTCCCTTGAAAAAACTGGAAAGAACCAGCCACAATTGACCCCACATTCTAATATGGCAATGATCAACTGGAGCTGAGTAGTAGTGGTGCATTTTAGAGGAACATATTGTTCAATTTGGCACAGAGAGATAAAGTCAATTTCCCTTACTTATTTTACCTATCAGGTATCAGTTAAATACCTCAAACAAACATAGCCTGCAGATATATAAATGCAATATAATCCAGACTTCATTAGTTATTTTGCCTTCAATTTACTCATCAATGACCTTTTTATTTATGTACCAGATTTCAATGAAGAAAAATATTGTCCACATTATGTAAACCACAAAACACAAGAACCTTGGATTATTTCATTCCTCTCTCCTAATCCAAAATCTTATCAGCTATACAATGTATCAGTGCACACTATAAATATCTAATTTATCTCCTCCTTTACCTTAAGCACATATTATCTTTCCTGTACTATTGTGATAGGCTTTTTACCGCTCTGCTAGCTGGTTCTTGTCTCCTCTCTATTCATCTCTCTGAAAACCTCCTGTGTACATACCTTCAAGTCTCAGTTCTAGTGCTATGTTCTCTGAGAAGCTTATCTGATTTATTGGAAATGTATCTATTTCTCCCTGTATTTAGTAAATTATTATTAATGTAATATTAGAAAATATGATAATAATGGTAATTATAGCCAGAATAGTGATATTCTGCCACTTAATATATATGTTCTCATTCTATCTGTGCAATATTGTAAGGTAGATAAGAATATTATCAACACAAAGATACAGTGGTACAAACTGTACCACTATACTGTCTGATTCCTGACTGTGAATTTGATTATTCTGATTCCACAGCAGTAGTCCCTTCTAAATCTGTATATTATTGTTCAGCTATTCAACAAATGACACCAATTTATTTTAGGACCCTAACAGCAGTGTTTAGGTTTTGTAATTTGTGTGATTTACTAGTGACTAATATCTCAAAAGAAGGTTAAAAAAATTGTTGAATTCATGAATGACATGACTAATTAAGTTGGTAAGATTATGCAATATTTTATCTTCTTTGTGTTGTCTAAAGCTCCCTTTTTCATAAGACTGTCCTCTAAAGTAGTTGAAGCCTATAGGTCTTAGATATTAAAGGTATTATATATAACACAGTGATAAGGCATTTGCATTTAGTGTCACTGGCTTTTTACTTGATGTTTAATGTGTGGGGTGATTCCTATCTGAGCAGTTCAGGCTTGAAGGGCCCACTTTAGAGTTCAGCCATATATTGTTAATATGCATTTTTTGTTCTGAGAGTTGAATCATATGAAGTAAAAATAATCTTTTTTTTAACCCTTCACAGGTAACTAGAAATTTTCGTGAAATAAGCCATAGTCAGGTTTACTGACTATGAAATCTAGGCACAACAGAGAAATGCATTTAGTCAGGATGAGAGACCAGTTAGTGAGAAAATAAAGCTACAGTACATTCAGAAACAGAGTAAAAATACTGCAAATTCAAAATCTTGTGGGTCAAACAGTTCCTAATGTGAGATATTGCCAGTTTTAATCAACTGAATGACTAAATTGAAGAGGAATGAAGGTCATAGGGTTATTAGTTTGAGAAAAATTTAGGTGAAGGTAACAGTTATAAATGTAAATGTTGAAGACACACATCTTGTTGCCCCTACAACATATGAAACATGCTACTTCCCTACAAAATCTGTTGTATGTGAATTTTTAAGTAAGTAGATCCTTATTTTGCTGTCATTAATGAAATGATAGCTACCTAAAGTCAGAGACTAATTACTCTACCTCTTCACTATAGTGCTTAGCCCTGAAACCCCCACTGGACCATATAAAATCAAGATGAACTAGACATTAAGCAGCTAAGAAGGAAGCATTTCAGCCCAGTGACATTAAAAATATTCATATTCTCAACTGATAATCTATTAATTGTAGATCTGTCCCAGAGATTTTTTTCCTTTTGATTTTGTAAACTTTGTAGCAGGAATTTAATAATCCCAAGTAACTCTAGTTAAATAATTGTATTTGAAATAAATTTGATTTGAGAAAAGCATTGGTTAAGCCCTATATTTTCCCCTGGAGAAATATGTATTTAGACTGTCAGAGCAAACTAATAATTTTCCTTCAAATCTGTATTAATTTCTCACAGAAGAACAAGAGAGGTAATCTTTGTTTATAGAACTTCTTTTGTATTGGTGGGATGATTCATGTCTAAATGCAGTTTCTGTCAGATGTGTCATTATAATGGAGGACTTCATAGTTCTTTTTGTTAAATTATAACATTACAACATGCAGTGATGTTTTAAGTTTCCTTAATGACAATATAACTTTGTGAAACATTACTGCTATTAAGAGAATAAATCCATGCATTAGGGAAGTTCATGACACATTTTGAAAATATAGAAGTTATTATGACACATATACTCTATCTTAATCTCTAGTTTAGAGGTGTACAGCTAAAACCCCAAATAGTTTATTCATCTTCTCTAAAATGCTGATCCACAGAGAAAAGTTATAAGGGTAGTAGCTAGGAGAAGAGGAGCTCATTTAGATAAAAATAGAAATTGAATTTCAAGGGGATTTTAGGATAATTTATAAATGAATAAATTGAGACTAGGGTTATATGTCTAAACTCATAACATTTACTAGTGCTAGGGAAAAATAATTTAACTAGCCTGCTATCATCATTACTAACTACTAATGGATTAGCCTTCTTACAAAATAATAATCATAAGTATTGGAAAGTCTAGCTTTAGTTTGTATGGTTTATATATTTATATATCTTAATATAGTCAGTCTTTTTTTCCCTTTACAACACTATGGAAATACTTTTACTAAATTTATGATGAGCCCCAAATTACCAAATCCAATGATCTGCTTCCAGTCAGTATTCTATTTGATTCTTGTTAACACAATTGTCTCCATTTTCCATGTTAGCCTTTTGATATTTTCTTTCCTTTGAATCCTGAACATCATGTTTGCCTAGCTTACTTCTACCTGAATATCATATTTGCCTAGCTATCTAACTGAAAATACTTTTTCTGTCTAATTTATTGACTCCACTTTCAACATTCATAACCATATTTTAGTATTCTCTTAGATTTTATATTTGGCTTTCTTATATTTCTCTCTATATACTATATATACTTTCTGGGATAATTAAGATTGCTTCTAATAATCTTAATTTATTACTCAAATCTTTCTCCTCTTTGGTTCTCTCTCCTGAGCTCCCAATCCAGTCGCCTGCCAATCCTCTCTAACTCAATATACCATTGCAACCAAAACTTAACACATCAAATATAGCATTTAGTATCTTTATACTCACTTCAATCTGTTATCTCAGTCATTAGTGTTCAGATATCCAGCTCAGCATGGTGGTGTCATCATTGATGCTTCTGTACTCTTTACATAAGACGTAACATCAGCAAACAATTCCTATGTAGTCAGTCATTACATCATTTCTTATTTCTGTTTGCCCCCTCTATCCCTGTTGCTACTATCTTTGTTCAGATTGTTTCTTGTCTGAATCATGATAGCAACTTTTTTTTTTGGATTTCCTGTTGTCAATATTTTCCCTTCCCTGACTTTTTCCTCCCTACTGCTAGAATGTCTGTTAAAATCCTAATTTGATTCCTCTATTTTAAGCCATCACAAGGTATAAATTTCAAATCCCTCACTTCTCATAAAAAAAGCCCCCTGCCTTAAAGTACTTCTTCAATCTCATTTTCTGTCACTTATATTTGGCATTTCATGCAGTGACCTTTGGGTTGAATACCTAATGTTTTTATATATGTGCACACATTACTGACTCATGTTCACATCTCTCAATTATTACACCTCAATACTTAATTAAAATGTGTTTTCCTTCAAGACAACATTCCTGCGACTTTCAGGTCTCTCATGGACACTGTCTCTTTATCTCTGTAGCTGTCTATCTCTATCCACACAAACATACACATATACATTCATATTCACAGGGAGAGATTAAGAGCTTTGCCACTTATAAAGAAAAATGTTTTCTAGAAGAAATCCCCTTCAAAAAGAGTATTAAATTGGAATTTTTATACTGCTGTTTATCACATTTTCAGATGCTTGAGTCTTCTTGCCTTTAATGTGCATTTATATTTGCACTAATTTGTTTTATAAATTATTTCTGTGATAGATTGATGTGATACAATTTTTGGTAACTCACTTCACTTTTTAGATCTCATTTTCCTCTTATGTAAAATAAAATATTTACTAAGATCCCTAAGTTTGCTTCCATACATAAAATTTTAACTTAAATGACTCTAAATATAGTCTCATGTTTTTCTCAGGAGAAATACATTTACATTAATTCCATCACTCAGATTATGGTCATTTTCATGTGCATAGATTTGATAGTCAATACATATATCTCATTCTCAATATATTTTAATATTTCACTGTATTAAGATTTTAAAGGTGAATATAACTAGAGAGAAAATACAGATATGGAAATACCAGAAGGTTGTATTTCCATCTGCAATGAGATGAATTAAAGTCATTCCTTTGTATACATGGTTTATAAGGATGTCCCTGTCTTTGGAAATATGATGACAAAAGGTTATGTTTGATATTCTGGTCTGTGCCACTACTGCAGTTTTGCCTCTTTAGACCTTTATTAACTTCTTAAATTACTATCTCACTGAAGACACTGCTTGCTTTCCTGAATTATAAAATATATAGTATACACAGAGTTATATATGTATGCAAATGGCTTAGTGTCAAGACAAGCAGGCCAGAAGTCCATCGGTTTGACTTTCTCTTTTGTCATTGTTACGTGCATATTCTTGAGTGAGTTGCTTATCAGTGGGTACACCTCTTTTTTTCCTTACAGAGAAAATTGGGTATAAATAATAAAGGATGTTGCAACAATAAATAGTATAATAGGTACAGAAAGAAAGTGACCTCTTCAGGAAAAAGCCACTTTGTCATTTAGTAAAATATTGTTTCACAATAGAGTGTGCACACACATTTATTGTTTTTTATCATCTTTATTTTTTCATACCTATCCTGTTGTAAGCTAAAAGATAGGAATACAGGCACAATATCCTTGTTTGTCCTCTGCTTTCAAGGAGACAAACTGTTCCTTCCAATTGCTGTAATATATCCTTGGTGAGGAAGGGAGGGAGAGGGAACACAGAGGGATGGAGTTCTACCAGAGATTTTTTTTTAATTGTTTGATAAAGGTAATGGATTACTACCTCTATTATATTGTGCCTCACACTCAAGAGAGTAAGAATAAGTGAGGATAATCTTGTACTGACATTGTCCATTGGACAAAGCAGCAGGCACAGAACAGCAAACAAAACCCACAAAGAGGTGGAGTAAGTGAAGAATGTCCTTGGGGGAATTCTCGGAATTACTAATTATTCCTACTTCATTATCTCATGCCAACTATTGAAACTGACCTCACTGTAGCAGAAAAAAAAGACTAAAGAACAAAGAGGAAAAGAGGTAGTACAATTTTTCATGACCAAATAAATTTCAGGATAAACAAATTTACTTCATTCTGGCATGGATTTAATTATGAATATTAGAGAAGGTCTTGATAAGTGTGTGTTGCCATAACTGGATCTCTCATTAGTACAAGAGTATTCAGCAACACAAAATCATATTTACCTACCTCCTTATGCATGTCAGTTTTGTTAGGTAACAGTAGAAATATTTAAATACATGAATGATGTTCGCTGAGTGCCATGTTAAACATTGAATGGCATAAAGCTGATCGAATTCCCTGAGACAATGGTCAGGGAAAGACCCTCCCATCTTTATCATTACTTCTAAATATTTCAGTTTTATTCATTAACCATATCACTGTATCAGTATTGTGTGCTTTTCCAAAATTCAGACAGAACTCAATTGGCATTATGGGTTTAAAATGCCATCATTCTAAATGTAATTTGTTTTCTAAATTTTTATGTGAAGAGCTTAACTTTAATATTGTTGTCTTCTAGAAACTGATCACTCTGAAAATATCTTAGTCAATAAAATGTGAAAGGCCATAAAGTTTCTAAATTGGAATGAAGAGTCATATATGCTTCATCTAGCAAAGGATATTTTTTTCTTTTCCACTACCAAATAAGATAAACTATAAATGTGTGAAAATATTGTTTCAGAAATAGAACATTATAGTTTATAGTATTATCACACAATCTACTTTGCAGGATTAAACACTAAAATAAAAAATTCAATATCTTATTTTCATAAAATATCTATTTTTTATTATGTAGCACACAAAGATCAAAAGAAACAGTACTGAAATATTAGTGCTAAGAAATATTCCCTGAAAAGAGTTGAGTAATAAGGTATACCCAAACAATTTCATATTTATTTCAAAAATAACTGAAATTTGTTGTGTATAAAAATATAGCATATTCCTTTAAATTCTTATCTTTTCCTGTCTTTTATAAATAACAACAACAAAACAAATGGAAGGAATTATAGCAAAAAAAAAACACCCAAATGGAAGATTTATTATTACAGAAATCATTTAAAGTTTCAACCTTTATGATATCCTCAAAATTGCAAAGTAGATCTAATTTTACCTTTAAATTTTGATTTGCATCATTCCATTTTATCCCTCTGTGGAAGTCAGGCAGAGGCTTGATACTGAGATTCCACCACTACTGCTCTGCAGCTTCAAAGCAGTTGCTGTAGGTTGGCATACCCAAGAACTGGTAAATCCAACTGCTGGTAGAACTTACTGAGCAAACAACAGAATTTTGAATTTTGAATTATGGGACTTACAGGATAAAGATCATACATAATCACTATCCCAGAAGAAACCTCAAATATCCCATCAAAGTACCACTGAGTACTTTCCTATTGATGTTTCTCTACTAAGTTCCATCTGCCATATGATGTGGATAATAAAATTCTTCCTGACTCCACCTCTGGGATTATTTGGGATTGAGGAGATAATGGTAATAAACATATATGAAGATAGATAGAATAAAATTCAAATTAAAAAAAATCAAATTTTTACAATAATTGAAGGAAATGATCTATTTATGCCCCAAAGAGGAAATCTGTCAAATTGTCACCTCTGCCAAATTATCACTTCCTTAGACAAATTGTAAAGCTAATCACTGGGAAGAATGTACCTATGACCTATATCTTTGTCCCAAGGTGAAAAATACCTATTGAAGATCCTCATGGATTCTTGGAAGCTAATGCCATTAGAACTATATTTATCTGACCCTATCCCATTTTTTGAGGTTAGCGGTGGGCAATGAACACAGAAAAAGAAAACTTTGTATATACTTAAGCACATATACTGTTATATGAATTCAGTTTGAAGTCATTATCTTTGTTTTTAAAAGTTAATGTCTTCTTTTAATCTCAGCTGTACTGTTTCATTTCTCATTATGAAAATGTTTTTATATTATACTTTGGTTAATTTCTTTGGAGGTTTCCCCTTCCAGTTACTGTACCATTATTAGATATATTCTTTCCAATATTTCCACATAAAAATAATAGTCTTCCTCATGATATATTTTTTAAAGATTTATTTATTTATTTATTTATTTATACAAGAACCCAAGAACCAGGTACAGGCCAGATGTGTGGGAGGGTGAGAGGATTCACCAGAGACAGAGTGGGGAATGGAACAGGCAGACTGAACGAAACACACTGCTGAGGGGAGCAGCTGGCACGACAGGAGAGGTCTGCTCCCCATGTGGGACCCTCGCAGGCTGGCTGGGATCCAACCGGCACTGCAGAGGGTGTGGACAACATCACAGCATGGCTCTCAACCGCCTATGCCACCAGGGAAGGCCCCCTCATGATATTTTTATTTAAATATAATATCTTATTAAGGACATTCTCTTCTTCAAAAGATGGGAGTCTTGCTGATACTCCATATTTTACATAAAAACGGTATATTTGATCATTTTGTTAGATATATTTTAAGACCCGTTTCCATATCCTAATGCTTTGACTCTATCAAAGTCTGCCTGTGATGTTTAGATGTTTTTCTATGTAATACCCTATATGCCTATGTAAATGATATCTATGTGTATATTATATAAGGAAAAATGCAATTATGAGGATATTTTCCAGGACATCTTCTGTTTGTGCTTAAACAAGAATGTGCTACTGGAGGCTTTAATAGCCTGGGGCATAGAAGAGATTAGCTTCTCTAAAGTTGGCTCCATTCATATATCATTACTTATATGGAAAAGCCGCGTAGACAAGGCAGGGTGTGGAAGAAGGGTGGGAGGTAACAAATGCACATGTTTCAAGTTTTATTTCCAAGAACTGGGGTGGGGCCTCCCTGGTAGCAAAGCGGTTGAGCACTGGATTGCAAAGCTGCCCGCAGCCTCTGCAGCACTGGTTCGATTCCTGCGAGGGTCCCACATGGCATGCAGACCTCTCCTGCCGCCCACTGATCCCCTCAGCAGTGCACTTCGTCAATCTGTCTGTTCTGCTCTCCTCTCTGGCGCTTGTGAATTCTCTCACCCTCCTGAGCTTCTGACTGTACCCCAGTGCTTGTATAGATAAATAAATAAATCTTTAAAAAAATTAAAAAAAAGAACTGGGATGATGGTGACAATGTAATATTCCCTTTTTTCCGTAATAATTTTGCAGTTCAAAAGATTCATAAAGGACAGTCTTCATGATAGCTGCAAATCATAAAACTAGACACCAAATTCTGTATTCTAATGAGCTCCATTTCTTAAAACTCTTGACAGAATTTTTAAAATGAAGGCAACCTACAAGCATATTCTCCCCAAATTCATACATCTGTATATGTTCATCTTCATAAAAATAGTATTTATTATTATATATGTAACTGAAGAACAGAGCTAAGATCCATTTCAGAATTTTGTATTTAAAACCCAATACAAAAAAAATGTGGGCCATACTGAAGTGGATTGACTTTGTTTTTCAATTATGTATTCTGCTCAGAATCTAAGATGTTTTAAGTTGACTTGCTTAGGTAACCTTCAAGTCCCTGAAGTTCTCTGAAACTATACTTCCTTACCGTTTAAGTAGGAATGCTAAAGTCTGACCAGTTATCACTCATTTTTAAAAATGAAGTGCTAAGGTCACTGGCACCTAATAAGCCTGTAGTAGGACACCATTTTAAAGTCACCATAACATGTATCCTCAGGGTATGCAGATCAGGAGCTAGCAGTCCTTAATTGGACTTTATTAGACTTAAGAGAATCTAGTGATCTCTCCATAGTGAGAACAAATGAATTACAAACCATGGAGTCAGAACAGCTATGGACAATGTCAGAAGGACAAAGTAACATTCTCAAGGCTCTAGCAATAGAAGCAATTTTTTGTTTTCTTTTGATATGATCAACATGCTTTCACAATCCCACTGGCCAGAATCATGTAATCAGAAACTACTTGAGTGACCTAAAAGAACTTTTTGTACTATTACATTTGTAAACTTCACACACACAAAAACATAAACCTGCAACTATGACACTAATAACAGTCTAGAAAGTAAGACAATCATAGCTTTGAATGAATGAGTGAACTTTTATAATATTCCTCAGGTTGATACTAAAATTATAAAGTTATGAATGTTCCAGAAATTTTCATTTCTTATTTAGAGATTCTTGACATATACAAGAAATTTAGAAAAAAATAATTCCATTGGGTAGACCTTTTATGACATATGATAAAGAACTGAATGTAGGGCCTCCCTGGTGGCATAGCGGTTGAGCGCTGGCTTGCGAAGCTGCCTGCAGCCTCTGCGGTGCCAGTTCGATCCCCGGCTGCTCCCTGCCCACCAGAGGGGGAGGGTCCCACATGGCGCGCAGATCTCTCCTGCCACCCGCTGCTCCCCTCAGCAGTGTACTTTGGTCCTTCTGCCTGTTCTGCTCCCTGCTCTGGCTCTGGTGAATTCTCTCACCCTCCCGCACTTCTGACTGTACCCAGTGCTTGTATAAATAAATAAATAAATCTTTAAAAAACAAACAAACCAAAAAAAAAGAACTGAATGTAGTAGAAATTTTAGTCAAGTAAGAAATAAATGGTCAATCTCAAAGAACTCATACATCTTAAGTTTATAATATCAGGATAAGGAGGGAGTAGGATCAAAACAATGGGCGGTGGGATTTTATGGGGACTACAAACAAGATGAAAATGCATACAATGTGCAAAAACAAAAAAATGATGTAAAAATGCACACAATAAAAATAAATAAATAAATAAATAAGAAAAGAGAGTTGTTACCCCCCCCAAAAAAAAAAGAAATGGATGGGGAATATAATCATTGGAGCAGAGCAATTGTTTATTAAAAATGTGTGGTCACAACTTAAATGAGTGGTTTTCAATCACCATGTTAGTCCTTAACATGTTAGTTAGTTTACAGGGAATCTCATCAGTGTAAATCTTTGCAAATAAAATTTAAGGCAAAGGAGAAATGTTTTAATACTGACAATTTATGTACAGTCCATGAACTACAGAAATCTACCCTTATGCATCTGCCTTAAAATCTTTCTATTTGGTATCTCTAACAGAGATAGTCATGTTCACTAATAACATGTTGCTTCCTGTTCTTCCTAAGCATACATTTTCCAGCTCCCATAAATGTAATTATGTGATTAGAATCTTATGATTGATTTCCCATTTTCTGATCTTCTGATTGACCTGTAGAATGGTAGTTGAAGTGATTTATACCATGAGGGGCATGGTCCCAAACTTTCCTATACAACCTGCCAGGTTATGATTTTTTTTTTATCTACCCATGCAGCTGAAAGGACAGGACTCCAAGGCCTTATAATTTGGAGAAGTCTCATGACAAAGAAACTTGGATTTCTGAGGCAGCATGTAGAGGGCAGCTGCTCTGGAAAGACATTAGACCAAGAACTGTCACATTACACTTTAAAGCTATTTTAAAAATTGCTTTTATTTAAGATGCTGAAATTTTTGGAATTAAAACAATCTATTGTGAATAGTGCTAATTTTACTGCAAAACAATTTTCCAATGATTGCTAGGAGTGGTGTCATCTTATAAGCTACATACTTTGATGTTGTTTTGTTTCTGGACTTTACCCATACCCTTTGTAGTTTCTTTCCTATTTTGGCCAGATTCATTGGTTCTTATTATTTCCTAACAAAACTCTTGAAATGCAAGTTATTAGTCCTCTTTTCCTGAATACTGCAACATCAATGTAAAGTGATCCCTCATAGTTTGGTGTATGTTTTGCAAAATACATATAGTCCTGGATTAATCTTTGGACCTAATTAAACAGGCTTAAAAGGAAGCTGATAATATTAGCTTTTTTAACTCTTACCTCTTCAACATAGATGACATGCTGTGTTCAACAAGTCACATAAATGTTCCATGCTGAATTTCGTTTCTTTCAATATTACTTTGGTGGTTTAGAATGAAATTTTATTTTTCAATTGTATAGTCTTCAAAGCTATAACATATATACACAGAGGGAAATAACTGGATAAAGTTTAATGCCTTCTGCAACCTGCATTAATATGAATTATTCTCAGATTTAAATGTTTTATATTTGCATCACAACCAGTTAAACCCTTTGTTCCCAATATCATCATCATGAACAATAGACATTGTATTCAATAAATAATGTAATTCTTCTACTTCTTAGTTATATGAAGAATTTATTATTAAAGTGTTGGACATTCAAGACTCAGTCAATAAATGGTTCTGCAAGAAAGAAAGAAGGCAGAGCAAACTTGAAAGCCAAACCCGATCTTAAAGAGAGGAAATCTGAAACTGCCTGTCTTCATAAAATACACTGAAGAAAACACAGGCAAAATATTTCACAACGTAAGTGTTGGTAATGTCTTTAGGGTTTCATACCCAGCAGCAACAAGAATATAAATGAGACTACATCAGACTAAAATGCTTCTGGATATAAGTAAAATGAAAAGACACCCTACTGAGCGGAAGAAAATATTTGCACACCATACATCTGACAAGGGACTAATATCAAAGATCTACAAAGAATTCATACAACTCAACAAACACAAAATAAATAACCCAATCAAAAAATGGGTGGAAGAACTAAGTAGATATTTCTCCAAAGGAGACACACAAATTGAAAACAAGTACATGAAAAAATGTTCATTATCACTTATAAGGAAAATGCAAATCAAGACCACATGAACAACATTTCACATCTGTAAGAATGGCCTATATCTAAAAGACTAAAACAGAAGTATTTGTGAGGATGATGAGAAAAAAGGACCTCTCATACACTATTGGCAAGAAGGTAGACTGGCCTATAGAAAGCAGTATGGAGGTGTCTCAAAACATTAAAAATGGACCTGCCATTTGACCCAGTAATTCCACTCCATACAGACCAATGGAATCGAATAGAAAATCCAGAAATAAACCCACAGATTTATGGTCAACTAATCTTTGACAAAGGAGCAAAGAATATGCATTGGAGCAAAGAAAGTTTGTTCAATAAATGGTGCTGGGAAAACTGGGTCGCTACATGCAAAAGAATGAAGCTTGACCACCACCTCACACCATACACAAAAATCAACTCAAAATGGATTAAAGAACTAGACATAAGACCTGAAACCATAAAATATATAGAAGGAAATATAGGCGAAACACTACGTGATTTGCACATCAAAGACATCTTTACAGACACATCACCCAAAGCAGTGATAGTGAAGGCAAAGATAAACAGCTGGGACTACATCAAATTAAAGAGCTTTTGCACAGCAAAAGAGACAATAACAAAAACAAAGAGAAACCCCACCAACTGGGAGAACATTTTTGCACCCAACACTAATGATAAAGGACTGATCACAAAAATCTGCAAAGAGCTGATGAGACTCAACAACAACAAAGAAAATAATCCAGTCAAAAAATGGGCAGAAGAGCTAAAAAGAAACTTCTCTGAAGAGGAAATGGAAATGGCCAACAGGCATATGAAAAAATGTTCAACATCACTTGTCATCAGGGAAATGCAAATCAAAACTACCATGAGATACCATCTTACACCAGTGAGAATGGCACATATTAAAAAAACTAGGAACAACAAATGTTGGCGAGGGTGTGGAGAAAAAGGAACTCTTCTGCACTGTTGGTGGGAGTGCAAACTGGTCCAACCACTGTGGAAAGCTGTGTGGAGATTTCTGGACCTACTAAACATAGAGCTTCCATATGATCCAGCAATTCCACTCCTAGGTATTTACCCAAAGGACACAGAAACATCAATTCCAAAGAACACCTGCACCCCTATGTTTATAGCAGCATTGTTTACAATAGCTAAGCTTTGGAAACAACCCAAATGCCCAAAAATAGATGACTGGATCAAGAAGATGTGGTACATATATACCATGGAATATTACTCAGCATTCAAAAAAGATAAACACATGCAATTTGCAGCAACATGGATGGCGCTGGAAGGGATCATTCTCAGCGAAATAAGCCAAAAAGAAAAAGAAAAATACCGGATGGTCTCACTCATAGCAGGAATCTAGAAAACTTAAATAAGGGACCGGGAAAATGAATAACTATAAGATAGTGAAAATCAAAATCAACAAAAAACTATGAACCAGAGACACTTTTAGGGGGGCGGGAGGGGAGGGATTGGGGTCAGAATGGGGGGGCTGCAATTGTATGGGGAATATAACAATAAAATTTATTTAAAAAAAAAAAAAAAGAAATTGATACAAGGAATTAGAAACTGATGTCCAAAATATCCACTACATCAGAAACATTTTACTACCAGAAGCTATTGATTTATTTTTCAAATTCTATTATATTGAAAGTAAAACTATCTCTTATTTGAGTGTGAAAATGTACCATTTGAATGAAAGATAAAAACTGGAATAAATATGCATATTTAATTCAAAAAAAAAAATTTCAAAGAAAACTTGCACTCCCATGTTTACTGCAGAGTTATTTACTACAGCCAAATTACCCCCAAAGAGATGAGTGGATCAAGAAGATATGGTGTATACATATACAAGGAAATATTATTCAGTGACAAAAAGATAAACTCACACCATTTGCAGCAACATGGATAGAGCTGGAAGGGATAACATTAGATGAAATAAGTCAGAAGGATAAAGGTTGATGGCATTATAACATATTACATATAATGTAATATAGAGAAATATATTATGTAATATAAAATTACATAAAATATATAATGTAATATAGAGAAACCAAACAAAGGGTTAAAGACAAGCTTAAAATCTAACCCTTGAATGTTGACCACAGATCTGAGGCATCCAGAGAGGGGAGGGGAAAAAGGAGGAATAATGTCAATGAGGGGTGAAAGCATCATGGACTATGGTGGTGGACTGTGGGTGATTTGGCGGGGAGTACACTATGGTGGCAATACCTCACAGAGGTATCTAAATATTACCTCAAATATTACCTTTTAATTAAAAATTAATGAATTTTTAAAAATAATTGTCTAGTTTAATTTATAAAACAGTTTTTCTCCACTTTGTTTTCTATGGAGTTTATCAGAATACACATTCCTGAACCTATTTATGCTAAACCCCCACACTTGCATCTTTTAAACAGTTTCCTCAGGCAACTTTAATGTGCAAAGAAAATTGAAAATAATTGATGCCAGAATGCCCTCAAATATTCTGCTAGTAAATTATTTTAATTTCTTAGTAAATAACTTGAATTAATAAATGCATGAAAAATAAAACACTCCTGCTAGTCTATAGTCACTAGACTGAACTATTATATTTCAGCATTTTTAATCGTTTGTTTCATAGTATAGCAGAAAGTTTAGAAAAATTGGAATCAGCCAGATGTGGGAAGAGATTCTGTCTCTACCATTTACTGGTCTTTTGACTATGAACATGCGATTTCATATCTTTGAGGCTGCTTCCTCATTTATAACTTGGGGGTAATATTTAACTCCTAAAAATTTGGTAAGATTAAATGACAATTTAAACACAGAACATAATAGAGTCCCTATCTGATATACAGATATACTAATATTTAGTGATAAATTTAAATTAAATTTAAATTTATCACTAAATATTTACATTAACAAGACAAAGACGTAGCTACCAATCCATTATTTATATTAGTGTCTACTGTCTTTGTCTTGTCCATGTAAACTGAAACATTTTTACATTTAAAGCCAAATGATGGTCAGTACATATTATGACAAAAATTTTCATTTGAGAAATTTTAGAGTAGTTAAAACACCATGATTCTCTCCACATTCTTTTTCTATTCTGTATTCCACCTTCTTTGTTTTCATCCTTTATTTTCTAAAAAAAATATTTGACAAATGACAACTATAACCAAATTGTATATCACAGGGATTGTGTAAAAATAAGCAAATGGCATAAACTTAATTACATACAACAATAATTATTGCATCATAATTATTTCTGAGAGTCAGAAATGCAAGAGTAACTTACTGGGTGGTTCTGGTTTGGGGTCTCTCATTTAGCTGGAGCTTTAGTTATTTTGAGACTTACCTAGGCTAGACCATACACAATCAAGTTGATTCAGTCAGATACCTCTTAGCTAGAGACTTTACTTTCTCACTATCTAGATTGTTCAGGAGATCTCAGTTCCTCAAAATGTATATTTCCTATAGTTGCTGCTGAATGACATTACAATATTCTAAGTAGCTTATTCACTGCATGTACAACCATGAGGATCAAAATTATATTGGCAAAATTGATCATTTTAGACTATTATCTATTTTTTATTCTAAGTTGGCACTGTTTCTACCAATAGAATTATTTTAAACCTGATTTTAACATGCCAAAAATCACACAGACAAATCTCTTTGATATTTGTGTTTTTCTACTTTAAATTTGGTAATTGGTCAATTTCCTAAGCTTTTTTTTTTAACCCTGAAATGCTATTTATTAGATAAACATTACATTGAATCGCCAAAGAACATACAAGGCCATTACAAGGGTGAACTTTTTTTTGCCACCATTTCTTTTTATGTTATCTCCTTAAAGAAGGACTTTCAGACCAGAGCAACCTTGGGGAAAGCAAGACCACAAAAAGGGCATTCACGGTGGTGATTTTCTAGACCCCCATATTCTATTCTTTTGGATATTTCCTTTTGAATGTGAGCGCTCCTTCCCACAGCCATGTTTGGTCTCCTGGTTTGCAGTGACGTTATGTCTGTGTTGGTGACTCCCCAAAATGCCACTAGAAAAATTAAAAATATGGAACGCTTCACGAATTTGCGTGTCATCCTTGCGCAGGGGCCATGCTAATCTTCTCTGTATCGTTCCAATTTTAGTATATGTGCTGCCGAAGCAAGCACAATTTCCTAAGCTTTTTAATGCCTCTATTATTTGACTTAGAGGATCTCTGAGGCATATTCACAAATACTTTAGAGAACCTTTTTTTTTTTTTTTTTTTTTTTTTGGCAGAATGGTACTATGAGCTATTACCTTATCTATTACCTAAAGAGCTATTACCTAAAGAGCCTTTTGAGGTCTTAACAAAGATTTCACACCTTGATTTCATCTATAAATCATGATTTCCAGGCAGTGTTTGCTTACTTAAGTGTTTTAAAAATTTCAAAGCAGTCCAATCCTTGCTCAGTTGTGTTTACCAATACTCTTACCAGTTCATCTTTTTCTTCTCACATTTTACCATAAGCATTTAGTAGAAATAAGGTGGCATCTTCTATGTTTAGTCCAGAAAGCTCTGTTGTTAGATCTCCCTTTCATTGGGTACATTTTTTCCTTTCTACCTTTTTGCAGGAATCCATGTTGCTTAACCTTTTAGTTTATATCAAAGGTCCCCTTTCCTCTAGATTTCAGTAAGATATCGATAATTTTATTTTCAATAGTCATGCACAACCTCTTAAATTGACTTCATTTGACACAGAGTTTCTACAAGGCTTTATGAACTTTTACTACATTTCTTTTCAAAATCCTACTAGTCTTACCCACAGCCCAGTTCCAAAGAGATTTTACATCAGTCATGGCAGCACAATGAACCACTTCCAGATACTGAAATTTGTACTGATTATGACTTAGCTTTGGAAGACATACTCTACAATTTCTACTGCATTCTATTGTTAGCAGAGTCAAAAAGTATAACCCACACTGAAAGAAAAGGAATGTAAACTCACTTTACGGAAGGGGGACTCAAAATATCTGATTGTGGCAATATTATAAAACACCACCAGGAAAAAAAAAAGAGAGAGTAGGAAATATACTTTACTCAAAGACTTTTATTATTAAAGTAATGAATACATAAAGAAACATAATATGATATAAAATATACTATACAACCTGGAATTAACTGAATTACTTATAGCTCAAAAAATGTTTGTTTTCATACAACTGGCCCAGAACACTATATACATAAAATATCTGGATGAATTTCCCTCAGGAAATCACTCATTGACTTCTTGGCCCATCTTACAACATTCACCATTAGAGAGAACTGTGTAAAACAATACAGTCAAAGCACATGCTACTCAAAGATTCAACTCCACTTTATAATAATGACTGTTTCTATAACAAAACTTAAAGAAGTTTAATTAAGTGACCTTATCTTTATTTATTTAGCCAGGAAAACTAAAGGGTGTAATTTGTAACCTTAAAGTTGTGTTTCAGAGAACAAAAGCTGGCTCAGCGATTAGACACTTTATATACATATATATATTTAAATGGCAGGTTTATCAGGGAAGGGATAAAACAGTTAAAGACACTTGCATAGACACAAGTGGGCAGGAAGAGCTGCCCCAGAAGGAACAGATTTGCTAAGAGAGGCCTGCATGGTTGCAGGCGGGCAGCCTCGAGGTTATGTCTATATGTTACAACATAATCTCTGTAAAATGGGTTGTTCCACATTCCCTTCCTGCCCTAAGGAAGAGTGGTGCTGAGAGATGTTGGAGAAACTAAAGAAGAATGAGAGAAAACAGAGGAGAAACAGGAGGAGGCACAAGGAGCAGAGAGAGATATAAAGAAGGCAGGTTTGCTTCTCAGCTTTGGACTTGCACCAGGGACTTGGGGAATGTGCAAGAAGACATGTGGAGTGGAAACATGTTGAGACACTTGCAAGAGACCCGTGGATGAGACACCTATGGAAAGACTGACAATGGCAGGAGATACCTGGATTTGTACTCTGAGTTGGCTCCTTTCCTCCCAAACTTGCCTGGCCCCTTCTTCTTCTTCCTATGGTTCCCCAACAGAAGGTGACTTAGACTTGTGGCAAGCTTTTGGGTCTTCAGTGACCCTATTTAAGGCCAACCTATTTGGCTGGGCATTTACCCACAGTGGATGGGGAATTTTGGGTGTTTAATTAGGAAACTATTATTCAATCTTCTCTCTCTATGCACACTATTGTATTAAAGTTCTTCCACACTCAGAATCCGCTTTATCTTTATGTGACAGATGTCAGAACCCATTTAGAGCATGCCCCAGGGTACCCCTCAGCCTTCCCCCTAACAGCTTGACTCCTAATCTGTCAAGTTCTTAAGCCATAATAAATTTTCACAGAAAAGAAATAAAAAACAACTGATGTTGCTAAAACTATTTTCAGATGAAAATGTAATACTTTTCAAATAAAATAAAATTTAAAATATACATATCTATATTAATCACCAAAATACTGGACTTTCTTATACCCCTATATCTTCAACTTTAGCAGTTTACTACTGGCCCTAAGAGAGCTCAAGTAGACAATAAAATCTATCTCCCAATCCACTCTATAAACCCAGTGTCTGATGTGATAAAGAAAAATATCAAGGAGACTGCTGCTCAAATCCTGTTTTTTAAGAGGGTGACATAAATCATGTATACTGAGAAGATGCGGATGTTTAAATGCCTTACTTATCTTCCATTAACAGTCAATTAGCCTGAGGAGAAAACTTTTAGTAGAAGGTGTGGGAGGAATTGTCAGACTGCTTACCGGAGGCGGATCAAAAAGTAATAATGATCTCCATGCCAAGATGCCTCCTACTCCCCAAATCCCCATGAAATCTCAACAATCCCTGAATTAAGCAGATGTGATTCTATATGCTCAAAACAGAAAGAAGGGGGAAAAACAGAGAACTAACAATTTGGAAAGAATTCGCTGTAAGGAGGATGAACCAACTTTAAACTTTCTAGAGTGGAAAATAAAATTAAGCCAGAGAAAGATTTTTACAATAATGATGACTTGAAATCATAATTTGAGTGAGGAAAAATAGTACTGTCTCTTAAAAATTTTTCAGGAAGATAGTGTAAACCATTAGAAAAAAAATATGAAAAGTACACTGGAGATTTTCCCATAGAATTTCATGTCAGCACACTTTATACTTAGTACTGAAAGTATGAGTCAGGAAAGAAAAGAGGAATTGATGTTTTATAAAGATTTAAAACCCAACTATTGTCAAAAACTCAAAGACTCAGCTACTGATTTTATATATATATATATATATATATATATGTATATATATAAATTCCCCCAAATTATGCCACCATTAGTTGATAAAGGAAGGCTGGTTCAAGGGGAGGTAAAAACCTAAAGACTCAGGTCTACCTCCTGGAAAGGGGCATGAGGGGAGACGGGTTTGCATCTCACTTTGGGAAGCAGGACTTGGGAGGACAAATTAATTTCCTTGGCTGGGTGTGCGGGCAGGATATATAGAAATGTGAGTTTGGTAGGAGATAATTGGGCAAAATGAAAAGGGGAACAGAAGAAAGCAGAGCTCGCTATGCTAAGTCCTTGCTGCTATACCTATACGGGCTGGTGGGCAGGTCCTTCTAATGCCAAGATGCCTCTTGGACTAGAGCTGGACCTAGATTGCTGGGTTTTCTTTATCAGGAGAAACAGAAATCCTTGGAAAAAAACAAGTGGGACCTGTTATTTTAACAATAAGATCACAATTTAGCCATCTAGGCTAGCAAACAGAAAGTGGCTAGACCTAGTTAATAGCTAAGGTATGGGCAGAAAGAATGCAGGGCTAATTTGGGAGTGGGTTTCAGCTTTGGGAGCTGATTTCATGCCTTTTCCATAATAAATACTTTCCTAAATAGCAAAACTGATATATCTGAAGTTATGGAATCTTTACACATTATATTAACTTCTGTAACCTCACATTGTCCTATGATCACCAGCTGCTCCTCACCCCTCTCCCCCCAGAACTTTGCTTGATAATTAAAAGGATAAAATATGAAGCAGGCAGCAGGAGCTCTAGCTCTGGAAAGGTTAAAATGTCAACAGCATATTCTTCAAGCTATATAAGATCGTAAACAAATGAATGACAATTAAAAAAAATAAAAAAGGCAGCTAAATGCAATGTGTAATTTCTTGATAAAATCAAAGTTCAATAAAAAAAATTGAATCACAGAAAGTTAAAGAAGAATGTAAAGGGAGGTCTGTTTACCACATATTCAACCCTATTCCCTAATCTTGGTATCTTCTGTAGCAATCACACAGTATTAAAACCAGGTAAAATTCAGTTTATCTATATATAACCAGTTATACCTATATATCTATATATAACTATATATAACTATATATATCTATATATATAACTATATATACCTATATATAACCAGTTATACCTATATATGCAATTTTATGGCATATATTTTCATATAACCACAACCACAAAGTTCAAATCATTCAAGGACTCCTTTGTTATCCCTTTACAGTCACACCAGCCCTCTTTCACGCTATTCCTATTCCCTGTCTACCATTAATTTTTTCTCACCTCAATCTCTCTCTATCACCATTGAAATATATTCATTATTTCAAGAATAGAATATGAATGGAATAAAATACAAGTTAGATTTTCACAAACCTGTACACCTGTTTTATGGTGTGTGTGTGTGTTTGCATGCATGTGAATGTTTTGGATTGAGGTTCATTATCATATATTGAAACTGTAATATATGTATATTGGATTTGAGGTTGGATTTTTTCTCCAGCATTTCTTTGAGGTTCATCCAAGTTGTTGCATGCACAAATGCTTTGATCATTTTTATTGCT
This sequence comes from Talpa europaea, assembly GCF_964194135.1. Classification (NCBI taxonomy): domain Eukaryota; kingdom Metazoa; phylum Chordata; class Mammalia; order Eulipotyphla; family Talpidae; genus Talpa; species Talpa europaea. The sequence continues at coordinate 65,444,973 of NC_140075.1, read as the reverse complement.
AAGCAGAACTACATTTCATGGTATTGTTTAATCATTCACCCACTGAAGGACATGTAAGCAATTTCCAGTTTGTGTTTATTGCAATTGAAAGTTCTATGAACATTTATGTGCAAGCCTGAGTGACTACACGTTTTCATTTCTCTCACATAAATGCCCAAGAGAGTAGTTGGTGGATCCTAGGTAGAGCCCATCTTCAGTTTTAAAGGAAACTGCCAAAATATTTCCCAGAGTAAATGTACAATTTACATTTCCACCAGCAATGTATGAATATGACCTGGTTTCTCTACATCCTTACATGCATTTGATGCTACTACTATTTAATTTTAGTCTTTTGGATAGGTGTATAGTGCTATTTCTTTAGGGTTTTAGTTAGCGACCCCTGTTGTTAAAGTGTGGTCTGATTTATGGTCTGGGCCTAGTAACGTCACCATAACCTAGGAGTTAATCAAAATCTCAGGTCCCCAGTTCAGCCATACTGATTCAGAATCTCTTGTTGAACAGAATCTCCCTATTAATGGTGAGGGGGAAAAAAAATACAGTGTCTTCGGAGCAGAAGTCAGAAATAAATATATATATATATATATATATATATACACACACACACACACACACACACACAATTTTATATATAATTCATATACATATAAATTTAGCTTCTCCAACTTTCTTCATTCTTTTCTGCTTGAGTTATGATAATAGTGGTTCTACCTACTTTGAAAGAAAAAGCGAATGAGAAACTAAACTGATGAATTTACTTCTGAGGTACTTAGAGCCTTTTCTTTTTATTTGAAAGTTTGTGATTGTCAAATAGTATTTAAGTCTTGAAAATTATGTACAGTGATAAAACCTTAATTTCAAACTTTAAAGGCTTATCAAATTACTTGGAAAACACTTGCTATTCTTATCTCCAAAGAAATGAACAAAAGTAAGGAAGTTATGTTATTTTATAGTTTTGGGTAATACATGCCATTGATGGCATCAGCAGTTAGTGACTGCAGAAATGTGTTTCATTTAAGTTCACTTTCTTTTCATGAATGAAGCATAACGAGAACTAAACACAGTTTGGAAGCTGGAAAACTACACTGAGAATTATGAAAGTAGGATATTAGCACATTAAGTTAAAGTATCCAAAATATTGATCTAAGAATCTTCCCTTTAAGAGATCTAGGATTAAATTAATTAAATTGCTATTGGCATGTTTTGTAAAGGAGCTAAAATTAAAATGTATGAACTTAAAAATAATATAAACTGTTGTAGAGTGAATTGCATTTTCCCTGTGGATTTTCCATTTCAAACATAAACTTGTCTAATTAAAGTGGAATTATGCTCAGATACATTCCAAACTCTCTCTTTCAATGTTGTTCTTTTTCACTCTAATCTTATAGTGGTCACTCTGGGAAATAAGCATTAGAGTAGCAAGATTTTTCTAACCTTTTAAGCCATAATCTCTATGGAATGCATTGACTAAACTTTTAAAAGAGTAAACAGCTAACATATTAATGTCTCTCTGGTACTCTTTGTGCGTGGGGAAAGGTATAGAGCTAGTGCCAATTCTTTAACTAACAGTAACCTTGAACTAGGACTATACCTCTGCAAATTCAACTATTATTTTTTCCAAACATGTTCTCTGTTCAGTAGGTCTAAAAGTGTCCATTTAGTTCTGACTCTATATTCTTCTTGCAAATGACCCTGAAAAGATTTGTGTGTCAGTATCACTTAGCATTTCCAACCACAACCTCAATAGCTTGCTGGGAGTTGATAGGTTTTTAATACTAATGATATCATCTGTTCTATCCTGCAGGGAATCAAAATCATACATCTAATTCTCTTCCTATGGCTGATTTTACCCTTAACTGAAACAAACAACTTATTCATGTCCCAATAGACTTCCATTTAGAAATACAATTTCTTTTTGAGAAAATATAAGAATTGAAACCCTACACCTTGAGCTTAGCCTAATTTATGTGTCTTTAAATTTATACTTATAGTTAGAACCAAGTGTGATTATAACACCTCAATATTCTATAAAAGTATGCTGAATTTAGTATTCTCATGCATTGCTTGCTTCAATTCTTACAACTCCTGTACTTTTTATTTTTGTAGTTGAAGCCCATTATTTAAATTACTATGGTCACCATTATCATATATTCCTAATTCTCTGCTAGACATGAGCCATTATTTTTAAAACTACATATCCATGTTAATTATTTTGGTACATTATTAAGAATAATGTAGCTATGGAACTTGGAAAGGATAATAGAGATCATCTTTTGAAAGACTCAAAGAGTCTTTCAAAGACTCAAAGAGTCCCAAGTCAGGAGACTCTCTGGGTACAGTGCTCCACTGGTTAACCTCGGTTATCTTCTAGGGAGTAAAGCAAGGAATGCCTCGGTTGCCATCTTAGATTTGCCTCTTGGAATCTGTGTTTTTGGATTCTATTCTCATTCTCCATTATTTATCTAAGATTTCCAATAACTATTCTTGATGTGTAAGAGAATGACATAGTTATAGACAAAAATATACACTTGTTATGCTACTTATTAATTTATATAGATTTACTGATTATCAATAATGACATTAAATTTATAGGCAACTTATTTTTTTAAAGATTTATTCATTTATGCTTACAAGAACTGGGATACAGGCCAGAGATGTGGGGTGGGGGGGTGGGTATGGTGGTGAGAGGGTTCACCAGAGACAGAGTGGGGAGCAGAACAGGCAGACTGACTGAAATACACTGCTGATGGGAGCAGCGGGCGAGGCAGGAGAGGTCTGCTGAGCTATATGGATAGCTCCCTGGCCGAGGATCAAACTCTCAGCACTGGCTCCGGATAGCTTCATAGGTTGCGTCTTAACCCCTTGTGCCAACAGGGAGGCCCATATAGGCAATTTCTTCATATAACCTTAACTATTTCATTTATATTTCCTCATTAAAATAGGGTGTTTGAGGTTTCTCAATCTTAAGACCATCTGATTGGATGGAGAAAAATTAATCTGAGATGTATTTTCTGTTAACATTGCCTCAATTCTGGGTCCCCCTCCTTATGATCAAAAGAAAATTTAAAAGCTTTCTCCATCTGGTACTGGGGTTCACTTTTAGATCTAATCTCATTGTTTAGTACACTTAAAGTTTTAACTCACTGATCTTTATTTGCTTGTTTGTTTCTTGTTCTTTCTCTGAAACAATAGACTAGCATTCTATATGGTTATGATGACTTTTTAAAATGGTTGTTTCTCCTTTAAATAGTTATCAGATCTTTTACTATTTTCTCATTTTTAATAATTGCCTAACTTTGGTCTATCTCTTTTTACTCTTTCACCCATAGCTTGATGCCTATTATTTCTGTGAAGTTTTGTACATCTTTCCTAATGCCGAAATATCTGATATACAACATAAATCCTATTTATTTTTTTAATCATGATCTCATTGTGCCAATAATATAGTTCAGTGCTCTAACCACCTTTTAGTAAATGTTCATTAATAAGGCAGATCAGGTCTTCAAACCTTTGTCTTTTTAGCCATCCAAATAAGAAAAAGATCAAGTCTTCTGTTTCAATTGAATAATATTTCTAGTGGCAGTTTGAATAAAATGTCTGCTCCATGTGGTTATTCAAAGACTCAGGCCAACAGGATCTCTACCACCTGGAATGCTTTGATTCACTGTGTGTCTGCTAAAACATCATGTGCATCACTTTGATGCTCTGTTTTAAAATGGTTGCACATCATTTCTGCCCATAATCCACTGCCAAAAACCTAGCAGAGTCTTGCCAAATTGTAAAAAATGGGATATAAAAGGGTTATCTGGTAAGTACTATCATCCCTGCCCAGATTTGTGGATTGCTTTTCACCTACGTACTTCCTTACATCGCACTCCTTTGACAAGAGCTGCTACTTAAAAGCAACAGCTGTATTTAGATTACAAACCCTAGTACACTGCATTTCTGGGTATAACCATGAGAACATAATCTACCTACATTTGTTCAAACTGAAGTCAATTGCATAGTTTTGGCATATAGTTACTGGAGCTTTATATATCAATGTCTTTGTATCTCTAAAGGTACTTCTTATGTATCCTCTCTACATGATTATTTATATGACACATGTCCTTCTTGAAAAAAAAATAGTGTTTTATTTCAGATTTCCCTTATCTGATTCAGTTTAACTGATTTTGATCAGATAGGAATGTTTTGCTAACTACACTATTCCGAGTACTGTAAGATTCAATGTCTTTGACAATAAGAATTTTAAAATCCTATTTTTAACTTCATATCCACAGCCATCTGTTCACTGCTCATAAATACTTGTTCTTTCAAATTTTAACCTTCAATTGCAAGTGGCAAATATTCCACATATGTTCCCAAATGCTTCTATTTACTATCATATTTACTAATTTGCTCATCAATATCACTAGAAAGACAATCAAGTTTTCTTTATTCATTTATTCATTCATCATTTATATATTAGTTAAGTAGCAATAGTGTATTGAGTATTAATTCTGTGCCAAACATCGTGATGTTAATACTATATTCTGATATATTTAAAAAAATAACTAAAGGTTAATAGAAATTAAGGTAAGGATTGTTGATCTAATAGACACATCTGTTTGGTATATAATGTAATTCTCCAAAACCAACAATAATTTTAATTTTAAGTCATTACCCACGAAAGTGAAAAGAAGGGAAAAAATGACAATACTGTTATAATTGTGGAAGGTGGAAAACATGTAAGTGGAAATTACTACCACAGTGAAGAAATCATAAATCCATAGAAGGGTAAATTCACAACAGTTTTTCCCACAGATTCTCCAAAGTCCCCAGGAAATCCTGGACAAGGTGTTAAGGACAATAAGGCTACAACAAGGACAAGCTAAAATTGTGTTCACTCACTCTAGTATCCATATCCCTTTCCCTGCTTGTTCAACAATGTGATTGTTCCTCCCTCCTTTTGTGAAAGTACTAGACATTTATTTTGTGAATGAAAAAACTGAAATAATTAAAAATAGAGTCGCATTATAGGTAAACTGGGCACCATATTTTAGACTAAGGAGCACGTGTACTTACATATAAAGGTGCTGACATAAGCTCAGCGCCTTTCTTTCATTGGGTTCCTTTGGTTGGCAAAACACAGGAGCTAGGTTTTCATGCCCCAAAAATAATTGAAGAGACTTATCTCAGGAGCCTTCGTAGCAGACAGGAAGGGAGCGAGGGAGGGAGGAAATGAGGAAGGAGGAGGTAAGGGAGGGGTAGGGGAGGGTAAGGAAAAGTCCTTGATAGCAAATCCACCATTAAATTATCACCCCTTAGTTAAGCTCATATCCTGTGCTTTCTGCTCATTTGTTCAGTGCTTTGGTGTAAGTGCTAAAACAACAAACAAGCAAATAAACCCTCAACAATAAGTGGCTGAAATAATGCTGAAGATTATATCCTAGATAATAGAGCATATAGTATGAAATGAATCGTAGGTGGGAAAAGAACATTAGCGCATCTTTTGAAAAGGGCCAAATATCTCGGATTCTGGAGAGAAGAAAAAGAAAAAAAAAACATAAGGGGATACATTATTAATGTTCATAAACAATTTTTCCAGAAGTCCAGGGAATAAGGTCCAGACTGAAGGTACCCACCAATTATTCTGCTCTAGGAATACAGACCCAAACCAAGGCAAGTCATTCTGGCATTTCTGAAAACCAGAGACAAAGACAAGCTTCTAAAAGTTTCCGAAGAAGGTCTCCCTGGTGGTGCAAGGAGTTAAGCAAAGCACTATGAAGTTGTCCGGAAGCCTCTGCAGCACGCGTTAGATCCCTGGCCAGGGAGCAACCCACATGGCACAGCAGACCTCTCCTGATTCGCCCACTGCTCCCCTCAGCAGTGATTTTCAGTCAATCTGCCTGTTCTGTTCCCCGCTCTGTCTCTGGTGGATCCTGTCACCTTCCTGCACCTCTGGCCTGTACCCCAGTTCTTGTATGCATAAATAAATAAATCTTTACAAAAATAAAAAAAAAAGAAAGTTTCCAAAGAAAGAAAATAAGCTACATGTAAAAGTCAGGCATCAAATAGTACTAATCATTTACAGCACTGGAAATGATTTCTGAAAGAAAGTATTTTCGACCTATAGTTCTATAATGTCTCAACTCTCAATTACATGGTATGTATCTAGCACTTAAAACAGTATTTAACAATTTAAAAACAAGTAGTAAATATGATTAGATGAAATAATGAATGGAAGAATGAAAGACAAAATACAGGATGATGTGACAGAAGGATTTTAAAATGAGAACTGTACTCACGTGAAGGGGGTAGTCTGTTCAGATTGTATGTAATAGGTAAGATGATCCTCAAAGAGATTTTTTAAATAAGTATTAAATCTTATGGAATATTTGATGTCTGTAGAGGTGACATACAGAATAGGAAATCATCAAATGTTTGGGTTGAACTAGAGATATGCACCTGTGACAAACAGAAAGCAAACACTTCAAGAAGAAAAATAAGAGAGCAGAGAAAACAGGAAAGAAACAAAAGAGATGGTCTGTATTTGCCATTGTTGGGAGTCAAAACATAATGCTCTAAAATGAAAGCAAACAAATAAGAATAATAAGAGGCTGTTATCTAGAGACATTGGATTGGTTTTCAAAATAATCAGCTAAAAGGAAATAGAAACAATTCAAAGACAATTGCAGTTAGAAAAGAATTGTAGGGAGATGCTGGTTTTCTAAATAAACCTATAGATATATTTGACATTTTTTTCCTATGTGCAAGTATTGCTGATAAAAGTATAAACTAACAAACAAGGAAATAAAAGAGGCCTGATGGATGACCATTTTACCAGGAACATTCGCCATCCTTCATCCTTCCCCAGGAAGGTGTCTATATCCATCTTCCCTTGGAGCAAACACTACTAGTTATCTTTTCTTCCTGAAGTTAACAACATGCAAAAACCTCATTGTTGTTCACTAGAAATCGAAGGGTTAGTTGCTTTTAATATGAAAGCTTTTTTATATTTTGTGAGGAATCTATGTTACTCCTTGACTCATCTGGCTTTTATCTTTTATAATTTTTTATCTGTCATACAAATGAAGGTTATCATTGACTTTTTAAATATAGCATTCTTACTGGATTTCATCCAAAATTATTTTTGTATCCAGTTTAGAAACTTACTTGTTATCTTTTAAATGTGTTTTTTATCAAGACAAACTTTCTTCCAAATCCTCTAATTGATAGCAATCTCAAACAGGAATAAAAAACATAGCAGCTATATTTCAAGTCATTGTAATAAATAAATCATCACATGTCCTTTCTGGGATTCAAAATTTCAAATCACTCCCCTTCATATGTTTTCCTTCCAAGCAGGCTTCATGCCTGATGCACTAAAGATCACCATTCAACCTATCCCACTTATATTCACCTCTCTATATTCAGATTTGCTGGAGTCTCATCTCACTATTTTTAATTATCCTACTATTTACCATTTATTTCTTCTTACTTGAAAATCTGCTTCTAACTCTGTTTACTCCCCCAATACTTATCTAATACACTACTAATCTCTAATTACATAACTATTTTCAATGCTGTTACCTGATTTGACTTCGCCATGGTATGTAATAGTAAAATGATTCCATTTTACTTTATGTTCTTGACTCATTTCCAGGGCACTAATTCTTCTTCTGCTAATATAGTTATTTATTTTTAGTATCTTTGCTGGCTCTTTTTCTTCTTTTCTTAACACTTTTATCTTTATAATTTGATTATATCCCTTTTTCATGCCCTTATGACTATAACCAGAATCCTATGACCAGAATCCTTCCTCACCTTGACTGTGGTTATAATTATTGCATGATATTTCTGATTTATTTTCTTCTCTTTAAGGAGATTTTTCTAAAGTTACCTTTTTGCAGCTAAATTGCCTTTAGTAATATCTTCAGATAGTGTTATGACAAATTTTACAACAGTGTGTTTCTACAGATTAGACTGGAAAGTGAATTCTGTCAAACAAATAAAATATTTGCATTGAATTCTAATTTAATTTTAGGTTGTGTTCCTACCTTGTTGATGTCAATGTGCAGTCAAAAGTGCCAAGACTGCTTCTTCAGCTATCTTCAGCACAAATCAGGAGGAGTCAGGGATGCAAACATCAGCTCTTCCCATAACATTTTTTTTTTCTTCCCTGGATGCAACAGGTGTGAACATCAGGAAAACAACTTTTATGTCTCTAGCAGAATTCCATTAATTTAAGTCTCCAGAGACCACATTCCAACTTTGTCATTGATGTTCTAATTCCATTTTTACAAGTATCTATAATGTGTGTTGCCAGGAATTGTTGATATATACATATATATTCCACTTTAAAAAATGCTGTAGAAAGTTACAGCTTTAAACTCTTCTGTAGTAAAGAAATCAATGTAGATATAGGCAAACTGACATGAATAAAAAATTATATCACCCTAACAGCTGATTTAATTCCAATTCTGGATAGAAGGACAACTTCTTCATAATTTTACTTTATAGTATGTTTTCTAAACCTGTTCATGTAAATGTCAGATTGGCTTAATTTTTCTCTCAATTCAGGATTTTTAATTGAAACTAGTCATCCTTCTAGATATGTTAATGAAAAGGGCTACAATTAAACTAGCTGGATGGTACTTGAAAGCTCTGTAACCTTTAGCAATCCAGAAAACATTTTAAACTACTCTTTAAAATAAACAAATAAAAAACCATAAATACTGAATGTTTTGTCCATGCTTAAGCTTATGGGCATCCCCAGTCTCTTAAATTACAGGAAATTTTCTTCTTACCCTCACAGATTCAGTTAATGCATGCAATGTAAGTATATATTAGAAATCTAGTTGCATTTATTGTAATATGAATGCAAGTCAAGAAAACAGTAAAATCTGCAGTGTCTGCATTTTCTAGGGCTCTGGTTTGTTGGAGTGTAGGAATTATTTATGGACATTTTAACATAGCTCTAATACACAACAGGCTGCAAGGTTTCAACTAGCTACCTTAATTTTTTTTTTAAATATGCTGGAGATACTTCTAATTAAGTAGTATGTTCCCTAGCCTACTGGAATAAATAGAGTTAAATTAATTAATATTCTGCTTTTCCACTGATTTATAATAGGTCAATTTTTTATGTTCCCATTCCAATAACCAGTAGTGACGCACCGTTTTTTCACATTGAACTCTAAGACTATACCAATATTATCCAAAATCAATCTTTCCAATCAGTGCAGTTCTCAGGGACAAAGGCCATGTTTTTCTATTAAAGAAACAAACAATAAAGGACTGAGTAACTAGTGTGCCTTTCTACCTTACTTCAAATAGTTAAATATTTGTAGGTCAGTATCATTTTCATTGGGAAAAACTAGAATTTGTGTAGAATAGGATATATAAAAAATGGAACAGGTAAGTGAAATGTTTTGTAGTCCCAGAAAATATATAGGGAAGGGGCAACACCTTGCTAAGAAAGAGATTGTTGTTGTCCAAATGATGGAAATCCATGCCAGTATCTTTAGAGGTATCTGAGGAGGGGACTAAGTGGGCAGGTGTTCATAGAATTAATACCTGCTTTCTATATTCCTTGACAAAGAATAACTACATTCACTGGAAACATAAATCTTTAGATCTCTGAAATGGTATTAGGATAGAATGGAGACTTCCCAATCTTATCATTTTCTGCCCATATAAACTTTATATAACAAACTTTTTACTTGGTATATGTAACACAGATTTAAAATAGCAATTTAAACTCTTTGAAGACATAGTATGAAAAAAGAGAGACTTGGAAGAATAACAAAAATAGAGTCCAAAGTATTTGGTGCTTTTGATCACCAACTTCTTTTCCTATTTTGTACAACTCAACCCACAAAATAAGTCCTGACTGAAAACAAAAGGTATTCTCTCTAGCTCGTTCTATCCCCATAAAGTTCATTTCATCAAAGTTTCCCTGCTTCAAGCTGACAGCATGTCTACACAGTTAACTAAATAAGTTTCTGTCTCAATTCCTGTTGTTTTACTATATATATATATATATATGTATGTATGTAAGTATGTATGTATATATATATGTATGTGTATATATATATTTTTTTTTTTTGTGGGACCCTGGCCGGTGGCAGGGAAATGAACCGGCGCTGCAGAGGCTGCAAGCAGCCTTGCAGCCCAGCGCTCAACCGCTGCGCCACCAGGGGAGGCCCTTCATTATAATTTTCTAATGATATTCCGTTAAAATGTTACCTCAACAGTGATGTAGATTTAGTATGTGATATGGAAATTAGCATTTTACCTGTTTTGGAAGCAAATTTCTCACCCCTGCTGTCCATATTTTCCCGTGTGTAGTCCTGTCCATATTTAACAAGGACAATGGAAATATTTGGAGATTGCCTTTAGGGGAAAACAAATAACACCGCATTGTTAGAAAGGTATGTGTAATGCAAGTTTGAAACATATATGATGTGCTGTCTATATACATATTTTATTTGCTATATATAATATAAACACATATTTGAAGAATGGCTGGACTCATTTGACATTTGCAGAATTAAACTAAGCACAGGTGAAGAGTTATTTGAGTCTTGAAAAAACACATTGGATTTGGGGCCTCCCCGGTTGTGCAGGCAGTTGAGTGCAGTGCTGTGAAGCTGTCCGCAGCCTCTGCAGCACGGGTTCGATCCCTGCATGCCAGGGAGATGCCCACATGGTGCAGTAGACCTCTCCTGTCTCACCCGCTGCTCTCCTCAGCACTCAAGAGTGTATTTCAGTCAGAACAGTCTGCCTGTTCTGTTCCCCGCTCTGTCTCTGGTGAATCCTCTCACCCTCCTGCACATCTGGCCTGTATCCCAGTTCTTGTATGCATAAATAAAATAAATAAATCTTTAAAAAAAAACACACTTTGGATTTGATAGTTCCATACAAATTTACCTTTAACTTCCTATAATTCTCTAAGTCTTCTAAAATGCAAAGGAATTTGCAAGTAAATAATAGGCAAAGCCTAAAGCATCATAATTTTACTAAATCATTTAAATCTAAAGCTCTAGAAGATATAGTTCATAATAAGACATTTTAACTATTTACTCAATACTATTAATTTAATTTCTGCCAAGACACTGACCTTCCCTAAACACCAATTCTCCTTCTCATCAGGAGTTCTTATCTTATCTATAGCTTCACTTTCTTTCCACAAATACTTGTATTTATTATATCAGACACTTCCCATGGAAAATCTTCTAAGCAAAACAAGTTCTAATTTTGTTAATCTATACAGGTATGTTTATAATTTAGATTCCTTTGCTAAGCTAGCTCTTTCCTGAAGAGTATATTTTCATATTGTGTTGGCTTTGATGCTCTATCACCTATCTGAGATACATTATTTTCCACTCAGTTGAAAAAAGTAGTTCCATGTAAAATTCACTCATGTATGGAGCTTTATAAAAAATTGCAAGTACCAAACAAAAAGAAATATGAAGAGCCTTACTCATTTGAAAATGCAGAAAATAATGGGGAAATTTCCCTTGTTTCCATCCTTGCTCTGTTTGGGTCACTACAGCTTCCTCTGCTCAGTGAATTTAATCAGACACAGCAAGGATTTGATTTGTGCAAAATTCCTTGTATCTTTTATATAAATAGAAAGCCATGGTATGCAAAATATTGTAAAATGTGAAGATAAATACTGTGAAATGTTTATAAAAAGCAAACATAACTGGATTAATTATAAAACTAAAATATGTTGTTTATTTCTTGAGTCTGGAGTCTCTTGAAAACATTAGTGAACAAAATAGTGTTAGAACACTTTCTTCTCATGAGATGAAGGCTTAGTAATATAAAAGCATAACAAATTTAAATGAATATGCACTGAACTAATCGCAGTTATATCTCTAGTAATCAAATAAAAATCTTTACCAAAAATTGCCTCCCCTGGTGACGCAGCGGTTGAGTACTGAGCTGTGAAGCTGCCCGCAGCCTCTGCAGCACCAGTTCAATCCCCGGCCACCAGCGAAGGTCCCACATGGCACGACAGACCTCACCTGCTGCGCCCGCTGCTCCCCTCAACAGTGTATTTCTTCATCAGTCTGCCTGTTCTGCTCCCCTCTCTGGCTCTGGTGAATTCTCTCACCCTCCCGCGCTTCTGACTGTACCCAGTGCTTGTATAAATAAATAAATAAATATTTAAAAAAATATATTTGCCAAAAATCTACAGTTAAAATGTATTGGAATTTTAAAGTCATCTTCAAATGATGTCACCACTCTTCAATAAAAATTTAGAGTAAGTGCAAATAAAGTTACAGAATCTCTAAGAAATGATCCTCTGATAGTTTTTGGCAATTTTCCTGGCACTTTGAAGTAAATGAAAAAGTATCAACTGTAAAAGTGGCTAAATTAGAGATAACTTAATCATAGAAGGCAAGCATGGGCAAACGGGATTTGGGTAAAGAAAGGATCATGAGAATCTCATTCTGAAAATACACACTGCATTAGAAAAGAAGTTTTTTTTTAATTCTTTTCTAACTTCTTTATATGCTGTTCCATATATCTCAAAAGACGTTGCCTTGGGTCTAGACATCAGCTGAGTGCTGAGATCTAGCCAGAGTTATCAGTAGTAGAAGATGGAGTGGATGACTGATGAGGCAATTTGCCCTTTCTAGATCCACAAAAGACTTCTTGAATTCTACCCTCTCTCCTAAAAAGAAAGGTGGCAAAATCTCTGAAATGTGACATTTTCCAAATACAACATTCTGAGAAAACCAATTACCATCTTATTCACTTATTCTGTATCACTTTCTCTTTTATAGCAACTCAGAGTAAAATCAGGGGTTTAGTCTTAACAGAGCAGACAGTCCTTAATTGCATCCATTTCCCATTAATGTTTGATGAAGCAGATTTCTTCAAATTCCTGTCCTTCCTGTGTACATACCAGTTGCTTTTGATGTAAATTTTTTAATTATAAAATTCTGCATTGTGCTCATTTTAGAGGCAAATAAAGCATCAAAAGAGAATAATTTGTGGTCAAAGTGTTTACAAGATGAATACAATATTTTCCAGTGAAACTAGAATGACTATCCATGAGTTATTCATCAGTCTTTCATTTTAGCTCTGTCCCTAACAAATGCAGAAAATCTAGTGTGAACACGTTTATTTTCCACATAGCCTGGTCAGATACCTGGTAGTGGCAATGACTGGCATTTCTTAGGGAAAAATCTAACAACTTAACTTTAATTGACTGCACTGCATGATAGCTACCAACATGATTTTATTTTTCAAAGATTCCTCAGGATGGGAGAAATGTTCATAGACCTGACAAGCATAATGATTGCTTCTCCTCTGGGTAATAAAACCAGCTACAATTCTCTACCTTTTGCCTGTAGTTTCTAAATGCAAAAGAAAAGCAATTATCACATGAAATATATGCCTAAGGAACTCTTCCTGCATAAGTCAGTAGGCATCTATTCCTTTTCAATTCAGAATCTTTTGGAAGGAAAGAAAAATTCCAGGCCATGTAAGATGTTTCCCAAATAAGATACTTGTAAGAATCGGAGAATTTCTTTTTACTATATCTTATTTACTCTAATATAGACATAAGTCAGTTTTACTCTAATTATAATAAGAGAAATTCCCCTAAGCCTGTTATTTTAAAGAGAAAAAGTTTGGAAATAAGACAAGTGCTCATATCAATCATTTTCTAATAGTAATTCTCTTTCATTTTTTGATCCTTTAATGAGTAACAATCACATAAGACAGGTAATTAATTGACTTTAAGTTTACATACAAACTCTATTTTCTTTTTTTAAAAATGTGTATTAATTACAGATCTTTCATAGATGTTGTTTCTTTGCTTCAAGCAGGAAATTTAACTTAAGGTCCCATTGTTTCCTAAATAATGTCCATAATTGATAAAAACAAAAAGGAAAGGAAATGATTACTTAGGTTTGGAATATTCTATATTAAACCTCAGGCTGAAAATAAAAAAGGGTACCTTAAGTATTCTGGAGAAGAAATGTGGATAACCACCCTGGTTGGATCTAATAAGATTTGGAATCTACATCATCAGACCAAAGATAAACAAGAGAGCCCTTAATAAACATTTGTCCAAAAAACAATCCTTAAAGCTAACTACAGATCTAACACATCCAGAGGGGAAGGAGAGGAGTGAGAATGGGGATGGGCGAAGGGTTGGGGGATGCACAACCCATTGGACTATGTTAGAGGACTATGGGTGCTATGGTGGTGGGAGCCAGGGTGGCCACACCTGAGGGGAAAAACTAAATTGTTGGGCCTCCCCTGGTGGCGCAGTGGTTGAGTGCTGGACTGTGAAGTTTCCCACAGCCTCTGCAGTGCCGGTTCGATCCCCGGCCGCCAGCGAGGGTCCCACATGGGGTGCAGACCTCTCCTGCTGCGCCCGCTGCTCCCCTTAGCAGTGTATTTCATCAGTCTGCCTGTTCTGTTCCCCACTCTGGCTCTGGTGAATTCTCTCACCCTCCCACGCTTCTGACTATACCCAGTGCTTTTATAAATAAATAAAAAAAAAAACCTGTAAATTGTCAAAAAAATTAACAATGATGTAAAACAATGGAACTCAATTCAAGAATAAATAAAAAATATACTAGGAAGGCAAAGAAAAAATAAATGCATTTAATGAACATGAAAATGTTAATTTTTAACATGTCTTTCCAATTTTATCCAACTATTCATACATCCTCAAATTTCAGCTGGACATATATCATGAACTGTGCTAAACAGAAAGCTCATGGTAAGATAAGCATTATTTTAGCTGTAATGGAACTTACAAAATAGTGAGTTTTAAAAATTGTTATTTTTTTAAAATCGAAAGATGACAACTTTTTATAAATGGAAGTGAGGAGGTGACCAAACACTTTTCTTAGAGTTAGGAGAAGTGTTCCTGAGGAAGTGACTCTTTAACCTGAAGCATCAAGGAAAATAAGGAACCAGCCACTGTCTGAAGTAGCAGTAAGAAAGGAAGAAAAGGGAGGGAAGAAAGAAAGGCATAAAAAATATATTTGCTATTCCTAGAACATTCTCTCTCTTACCCAATAATGTTCTTCTTAGGCAAAGATCATAAGAGCATAGAACCATAAAGGAGTCAAAAAAGGAAAGGTTATAAAAGTCCTGGTTTTTATAAATAAAAATATATTCCTTTCTGAAAACTAAAGAAGAATAATGTTACATTGATCTCAAGATAATGTAATTCATTTCTAGATATATTGAATTGCACTTAAAAGAAAAAATTAATCACTTACAGTTAGCATATGTTCATTAATAACAAGTGTAGCCAGATTTAACTTTTCTATATTAATCATGTTACAAAACTGCTAAGTATAGATTTCTGGATTTCCATGGAACATTCAAAATCCTGTGGATGCCACCTTTGTAAATACAGGGGAAAATATGTATTATGGAATAATAAAGTTATATAGATAGATAACTGGACATTGGTAATAAAGCTGAATTAAGAGACTTCCTCAATTAAATGCTATAAAATTTTCCATCCTTTTTAAGGATTAAATAAGAAACCCAGATGATGACATGGACATTATTGATATATCATGTATGATCTTAGAAGGAAACAAAGCATTATTAGCTAGAAAGAATTACCTTCCTATTTATCTTTTGGTTCCACATTGACAGTTCAGAGGTATACAAAATACTTTGAATCTTACTTATGTGTAATATCCCTTTGAGTATTTAAAGAAAAAATTATTAACTTTTAGTCTTTTCTAGGATAATCATGCTTTGTCTTCAGCTCTTACACTAATTTCTGATCATCTTAAGTGTCTCTCTATTCATTTCAGTTTAAAGTAGAGCTCCAAGCAGTGAGTACAGTATGCTCAAAGATGAGATACCCTAGGATGAGATTGGCTACCTTGGATTGGGAGGGGGCCAGCCCTTTGATATTCTGAACCTAGAGCTTGAATATAACTGGGAACATAGTTAAGTAGAGGGATCTCATTCGATTGGGTCCATGGTCTTCAAGACCTCCAGAATGTTGATCATCATCCTTGAACAATGGAGCAATGAGCATAAAGAATATATGAATATATGCTTGAACTAGGTGTTACATAATATTTTATCAATAATCATACAAACAAGTGCTATTCTGGATCCAGAAGTACAGAAAAAAATCAATAGAGGAAAATCAGATTAAACAAATAAATTGCTCTCAATTAAAAAATTCTGTCGGGCCTCCCTGGTGGTGCAAAGGGTTAAGCACAGTGCAGTGAAGCTGTCCATAGTCTCTGCATTATGAGTTCGATCCCTGGCCTGCCAGGGAGCTACCCCCATGGCACAGGAGACCTCTCCTATCTCACCTGCTGCTCCCCTCAGCAGTGTATTTCAGTCTATCTGCCTGTTCTGTTCCCCACTCCATCTCTGGTGAATCTTCTCAACTCCACACCTCTGGCCTGTACCCCTATTCTTATATGCATAAGTAAATAATTTAAAAAAATATTCAATATATTAACACTGGGAAATATAATTCTTACAGGAATAGATCATGTATCTTGAATTTATACTCTCAGATAATCTTTACCTTAATTTCCTCATCTTTGAATTACATTTTGATTCTATTATTCCCTTCACAATGTAGTCTTGCAATAACTTCTCCTTCATTGGTGAAGGAATAATGATATAAATGATTATATGAATAATTGAGTGAACAGATACAATGAGTATTTGGTGAGCACTTGGATTCTCTGAGATGCAGTTCAAGAAAAACAGAGCCTTGGCATTTCACCAAGCAATTATTACAAATTGGATGTAGCTAAAGTCAATTGAATTTGTAATAGTTAACAGACACCCTTAGAAGTGTATATTAAGATAGCCAGTGGGAATCAGGATGTCAAAGGGTCAGAACAGATACATGATTATTCTCCAGTATAGGCTCAGCACATACTCTCAGCACCAGATTTTATGAACTCCTAAAATCCCAAGAAAAATAAAGGAAGATTTTAATAATCATCTTGAACATTACAAAAGAAATCTGTGCTGTATTAGAAAATGATTGTGATTGTTTGAGCAACAAACTGATTATAAAATTGTCTTCATAACAATAATTAAGAGTTTGATTCAGTTCGTGAATCTGAAAGCTAAATATATACCAGGCATTATACATATGTAATTGTTTTTACATTTACAAATATTAAAAGACAGAAATATTTTCTTATACTTTTAAGGAGTACAAAATTGGTAGTATTTATTGTTGTTATCTGAAAATGCAACCAGACACACGCACACTAAATGCCTCCAAAAGTAATAATTGCCCATTGTAAATAAAAGAAGTAGAATCTGCCATCATGCTTTCCACCTAAAGAAACCATTTCTAAGGTCTTGATATACTGTTGCAGATACAGCTCCATGAAAGTGGAAGAACAGGCATCATTTGCCCTGCCCTCACTTAACATGCAATTGCCTTGGACTAGGAGTCCCAGATGCCATGAAACAGACTTCCTGAATGGGGGCAGGGACAGTGAGGAAGGATCAAGGTGGGTATATAAATGGAAGTGGAATGAAGGAGTGGGGAGAACATTTGGAAAGAGACCCATAGAGGTGAGACATGTAGAAACACTTGGAAGAGATAAATGTGTCAGAGACACTTGGGGAGGCTGCTACCGGTCCTTGGAAGAGATGATAGTAGCTGATCTTGACCTCGTAGTAGATAAGGAGGCATATTTTCAGTTTTGATTCTCCTTTTGCCCCAGCTCTCTGGGACCTGGGACCTGCCTAATCCCTTTCTTGTGGTTCCCTGCAGAAGATACCTTAAATGTATAGCAAATGTATAGGCCTCAGCAGTCCTGCTTCAGGCCAAGCATGTTTGTCTAGGCACTGGGTCATAAGGTTATGGATAATTTTTGTAGTTTTATTCGGGAACTATTATTCAAAATCCTTTCATCTGTCATTGTGGACTAATTCTATTGAAAAGCTTTCATACTAGGAATTTTGCTTCCTTTGCATAAGCATGTGGATGACCAGACCTCTTTTAGAGTGTCACCCTTTAAGAGTTAGGTGTTTCTGGGTACCCTTCAGTCATGTGCTAATGATACTTTGTTCCTTATTTCTCTTTAGACTTGCAACATTTTATTTCTTAAATATTTATTGATAATTTATATTTGTAAATAAATTCAGATACATGGATCATGTATACATATATATGTGTGTATGTATGTGTGGACTGAAATTCTATTTCTTGATGCTTGTTAATGCCAAAAAACTTTTCACATACATCTTCACATTTCTTTTTATTGATATAGTATACTACAGGCTTGTATTATGCTTTATATAACCTTTTTTTTTTTTACTGAAATCAAATTAGGCAGGTTTCAATTTTTAATTAAAACAAGACTAACAAATGTTATGAATTGTTTTATATTTTTATTTTTCATGTTGCTATTTTTATAAAACAGTTTCTTAAGATTGTCAAGTCATAAAGTTTAGAAAATTTTTATACATTGAAAATTGTTTTTTTTAAATATGGCTCCAATATATGCTCCTATCACAACTGTATTGGATTACCTGTTTCTCCTCACACTTTCCAAAAATAAAAAGCAGTAAACTTTTCTTTTTTCAGTAATTTTCTAATTAGATAGAAAAGCAAACATAAAAACACTTCATCGAATTTACATCATCTTCAGACACAATTTATCTGGTTTAAAGTCAGCAAGTAGATGTGTGAATCTGTCCACAAATCTGTGTTCTATGCCTGGGCATAGAAAACATTACACTTAGATATTTCCTGAGATTATTTGTGACTAATGTCAAACAACAGTGAACAATGAAAATATTAATAGTTTAATTTTGGTATCTCAGAAACTTTTAGCATCCATTGCATTTCATTCCTTCTGAGAGTGTGAAGTCTAAGTCTTAAAACACCAAGGTATGTGGATATACCCTCTCATCCTTGAGATGTTTATAATTTGAGGGTGTGGAGAAAAAGGAACTCTTCTGCACTGTTGGTGGGAGTGCAAACTGGTCCAACCACTATGGAGAGCTGTGTGGAGATTTCTGGACCTACTAAACATAGAGCTTCCATATGATCCAGCAATTCCACTCCTAGGTATTTACCCAAAGGACACAGAAACATCAATTCCAAAGAGCACCTGCACCCCTATGTTTACAGCAGCACTGTTTACAATAGCTAAGCTTTGGAAACAATCCAAATGCCCAAAAATAGATGACTGGATCAAGAAGATGTGGTACATATATACCATGGAATATTACTCAGCATTCAAAAAAGATAAACACATGCAATTTGCAGCAACATGGATGGCGCTGGAAGGGATCATGCTCAGCGAAATAAGCCAAAAAGAAAAAGAAAAATACCGGATGGTCTCACTCATAGCAGGAATCTAGAAAACTTAAATAAGGGACCAGGAAAATGAATAACTATAAGAAAGTGAAAATCAAAATCAACAAAAAACTATGAACCAGAGACACTTTTTGGGGGATGGGGGGCGGGAGGGGAAGGATTGGGGTCAGAATGGGGCATTTGCAATTGTATGGGGGAATATAAAAATAAAATTTATTATTTAAAAAAAAGAATAAATACTTAAATGTAAAATAAATAAATAAATAAATACATATATGACATTTAAAACACAAGTTAAAAAATTTAAGCTGATATGGATGGCACTGAATTGACTTCAGGGATATGGAAAAAATAAAAAAAGAAAAATTTTGGTTATTGCAAAACCTTAAATTAACAGGGAAACTTTGAGTTTGTTTTTATTTTTAAGTTATAGAAATCACCTTAAGATCATCATTACTATCCCTATTATCATAGAAAACATTACAGGAAGTAAGAAAATTGTATAATCATCAGCAAGTAAGCTAAACTCATTGGGGCTGTTAAATTAGGAAAGATAAGAAAGCAGTCTACCACACAAATAGAAACTGATAAAATAAAGCAATCACTTTTGCTCAAGATTGGTCACCAAGACAGCAAAGGAAAATCATTAAAGAGCTTTAGAGCTTTCAGATTGCAGCTGTACTTAATATACACTCTATCTCTGCTGTTCTTCAGCTTGCAGAATTTGACCTTAAGAACCACCTTTTAGAGATAGTAACAATGATGTATATACCTTTTAAAATCAGAGAAAAACTTAGAATTTTATATACTTTTTATTTTCTGAAAATTAAGTTAGTAAAGTTCTCAGTATAACACTATCATGGAGAGATCATGTGAAAAATGCATATATTTTTGTAAGCTATACCTTTATTATACAAGTTGCATATTTGTGAAGAGTAGAGGCACTCAAAAGCTTAAGTGAGCAGTATTTCCACACATGGGCATAAATGCATATATACACATTTAATTTTACCCTTCAGATCTCTCATCACCATTATGCCAATATATATTCACAAATCAGTCATATATATAGGTGTGTGTGTGTGTGTGTGTGTGTGTGTGTACATATATATCCCAACAAACCAAATTATTTCTGGACCGGAGGAATTTCTGAACAAAGACACTTCAAGTTTGGAGTGCTGCATCTAAATCTGGGTTCTATAGCTATAACTTCTTAATGGCCCAAATCCTTTTAATTATGTAAGGATCTGCATCACTCGCTATGAGGTTCTTGAAGATCTCACTTACTGATCATCAATGATCTAACGATGACTTTATTTTCTAAGCTCATACTCTTATACTATCAATACAAGATTTTATTTTATATTTACATAGAGGAATTGTTAGCACATATCCAAGGAGCACTCTGGGACCCAAGAATGTTAAGGGGTGAACACTCTGGAAGAGATTTAGCCATGTATGTACAAAAAGAAAGTATACTCTTAGTGTGAAAGCTTTCTAATAGAATCACTGCATATAGAGAGAGAAGAAGAAAGGATTCCAAAGAGCAAAAATTACCCATTCTCTCATGGACAAAAGCCCAGCCAAATAGGATTCACTTGCAACAGGGCCACAGAGGCCCACAAGCTGGCCACAAACATAAGGTACTTTCTGGCAATGAACCATAAATAAGGGCTTGGGCAATTCCCAGAGAGCTGGGACAGAAGAAGAAAGTCAAAATTCAAAACATACCATATAATCCAACATGAGGTGAAGGTAACAGCTGCACTGTCTCTGATAGGTCTAGGAGCAGTATATCCTACACTTGTAAATTACAAACAATGATATAACCAATGTTACCTCAATAATAAAAAAAAAATGCTGATATAGTTCCCACATCTCTCACCAAGTTTCTCTTCCAAGGGCCTCTATATAGCTCTCCATGTGTCCCCTCCCAGAACCAAGGTGTAAATTAGTCAAAAAAGCAAAAAGGCAAGCACATGGTTTTATATATATATATATATATATATATATATATATATCCGTATATATTTATATATAACATATATATAAATATATATTTATACATACATATACATATACATATATATGTGTGTGTATATATATATATATATATATATATATATAAAATGTGGCTGTGTAACTCCACCTCTAGTTTCCAGCAGTCCCCAATACAAGAGGTCAAATTCATGGTATGCTGGGAACGCTGGGAGTTGTAATTCTCAGGGCCTGAGACCTCTTCAGCATGGAGACGGGTGGAGTCAGTAAAAATGTCAGGGGGTAGAATTCATGCACAGTGTCATTCACAGGCTCAGAGTTTGTTCCTTACTGTTCCTCTAACAGAATTGGAACATTTTAAAAGGAGGTACAACTTAAAAATTGAAGTAATACATGAATGATGCATTTCAAAATTCTAAAGCAATAGCACTTATTCACAAACTTCAACTAGTCAGAGCTGTATTCAAACTGATGAGGCTTATCTCAACTGTTCTGCCTCCTGATCTCAGTGGAGACCAAGCAGCCATGAAACATGGAAGTGCCAGAAATAGATCAAGGAGGGAAGGATCAACACTCTTCTTATCTTCGCCTCCACTGCCCTTGACATATAATGTCGGGAAAAAGTTTTGATAATTTCTTGGTGTAACACCTACCTACTGAACCAGAAAGACATTTTCCCAGAAAGAGACATGTTTAAATGTCAAGTTAATTACCAAACAATGCTCTTTGTAGAGAGGACCTAAACCTAGAACAAACAGGAGAGGTGAGGTAGGGAAGACAGTGGGTCTAGAGAAGGGACATGAGAATTGGTGATCTCAGGTGATTAGCAAAAAAAAAAAAATAAGGGCCCTGTGAGTAGGAAACAAGCTTTTGTTAGCCCTACCATGAACTTCAGACTACTCTTCCAACAAGAGCAGGGACATGCTTCTAAAAATTAAGAGGACTGGATGGAATATATTCCAAGCTTGCACACTACAAAGCACATAAAACTATAAGTTTATAGACTATAAATGCTTCTTTCAGAATGTAAGCAATTCCACTTTCTCCAAAGTACTTCATTTCAAATGGCTAGTATAGGCACATTCTTTATCTTCAATGCTACTTCATTTATTATAGGCAGCCTAACAACTGTCAGATCTTTTAGAAATAGTGCTAATATGGGCAAACACTAGAAAATCTTTAAAGCTTAACAAGAGGAAAACTTTATAGAGTGTGAAAAAATCTTATTGCATTCATATCTTCATTTTTCCCTTGGTGATTTTTATGTTAGAATGACTGCTGTGATTTTAATACTAATACAATCTGTTCACACAGACCTAAGAGAGAGTGATTAGGGTTTTAGAATAACATACAAGATTCTTTATTAGAAAGATTTAAGATTGTCAGGAAATCTTTAAGTTCCACCTATTTCACTCTCCAAAGGTTTGTACTCTAAGTATTCCCTTGTTCAAATGTAATTGATTGAGAACAGAAATGTAAACAAACATATAATTTATTATTTTTGTATTATGTTTTCCATGTGACTTTAGGCAACAACTAGAACAGAGGTTAACTTCTTTTCAACCTCATAAATATTCATATGAAATTCCTACACATCCACATAGGTTGATAGGTGGAAATTGAATGCAACTTTGTTATGTTCTGTTTTATTTAATTATCTGCTGAACATTTCAGGTGACAATATGCCCCATAAAGCATATTGCTAAAGGATAAATTTCTTGATTAAAGAGATATATTTAGAATATCATTAATCATTAATTACTGAGTCCATCAAAATCAAACCTCAGTGGTCTCTGCATGTATATGCACATAGACCCAAAGTTGTTTTTTGTTGCTTTTTCTTTTGTTGCTTTTTTGTTGTTGTTGTTGTTGTAGAATTTGTGATGCACAGTGGTGCTAGAAGAAAGGAATGTCAGTAAACAGAACTGGATATAAAAACTTGCCTCTGACTTTCAGGAACTTATGTTCCAATAAATTTAGGAATGGTACCAGATGTTAAGGAATGTATAATCTAGAAATAGCTGTAACTTAAAGACTTCCTGACAATATTAAATTTTTCTTAAAAAACAAACATAACTGAACAAATTTACAGCACAAATAATAGTTTAATGTAGTGAGTGGAATGTATATGTGCCACGAAAATGTGAAGTTTAGATAATTTGTTAGAGGAGACTTCAAGGAGAAGGGGAGACTGAGTAAATTTGAAGCATGTCTGAGTAATACCAATAGAAAGAACTTATCTTCAGAGTGAGCAGTAAGGGGTGAAAGTGCATAACCCAAAACACAGAAATGGACAGGAGGAAATTCCATGAAAGAAACATGAGTTACAGCAACTAGGGAGGTATAAGGCTGAATGAGTGGAACATGTATTAGTTTAATATCATGTGCAGTTGCATGTAACAGAGATTTGACTACAGTGCAATGACCAAAGAAAGGATTATTTTTTCCCCAGAAAACAAAGAATTTGGAGATATACTGCTCTGGGATGGTTCTGCAGCTCTATGATACTAGATTAAATTCTGAATCATTCTGTGTTTCAGTTCTGCCAGTCTTACTATCATTAGCCTTCTGGTTATAACATCATTCCTGCACTGCAAGCAGAGTATCTCTGATCCAGCCAGGAGAAGGGCATAAAGAAACCTATATTCCTGAAAACTTCCAGTAAACTTTCTCTCATTATCTAAAATCATGTTACAAGGTCACTTCCAATAATAAGGGGTCTGGGAAATCAGGTTCTGTTTCATTTTAGTTTTTAACTAGTCACATCAGCATGCTTATGTTATGCCTCAGAGAAGAAAGAATAAAAGGAAAATGTGTATTGTAATAGCAATACACAGTATCCGCTTAAGATAGATCTACAGATTAAAGAAAATAAAGAAGATGCAATATAATAGGTAGTAATGAACTATTACAAGTTCCTTAACAAGGCAATTTGGCAAAGAACCAGTGCTTCATTAAACTGAGTTTGGCAGCAGTACTATATGGAAAAAATGAGAGGCAATCTTGGAAGGAGGAAGGAAAATGACCTAGAACAATGCTGCAGTCTCATATAAAAAGTGACGCGAGCCTATGTTTGTGCACTGATAGCGGGAATGGGGAAATATTTCCAGAGCTGAGATATTTCTATATAAGAATAGATACCATTTGAAACAGGAGTTGAAGGATGAGGTAGAAGGAAAGGTTATGTACTTCCCGGCCTGTTAAAGTTTAAAAAAAAATATTTGTAAGAACAGTTTCCTGATTTGAAAACTAAAATACCAGAAAGGTCAAATATCTGTTCACAGTACAAAATATCAGCTACACAAGCCTGACTAAAGTCATTTCCTAATTCATTGCTCAGTACTACAACATTTTCACATATAATTTCCATGACGTTTTATTGTATTATATGTACACATAGAATAGATATACTTTAATAAGAATTAACATTTTATAGATATAGTTAACTATAGTCACATGAATAGTAGGAACCTGGAGTGTAGTACATTTTAGATTATTTTTATTATCGAGTAAGTTTCTTATATTACAAAACACTTATGGTATATTCTCTTACTGTGTTACAAGAATATTGATGGAAATTACATTTTAGCTTGCAGAAACAAGACGGTAATAAGATAGGATGCATAGGTTCCCTGTAAAAGTTTAGAAAGTGAAGAAAATTTTACTAAACTGATAGACTGAGAATATTTTATTTACATATTTATGATAAAATGTTGCTATAAACAGCTAAATCATTGCAGAAGGGTTATTTTGTAAAATCATGTCGTTGGCTCTTTGATAAAACATCATTCACACTGAGGGTGGTTATTTCACAAAAGTTTTGCCTGTTTTCACAGTTCTATACTGCTCTTCCCATCTCCAAAATTTCTCCAGACCCATTTCTCCAAAGAGAGAAGACATTTCACAGGAGATATCTCTTGCCATTTAGGTTAACTCAAGCAGCCAAACACCACTCACTCTCCATTTTCCCCCATCTCTTTCCCTCCTTGCACTCATCAAAACTGACCTCAGGTGCTCTCCTATTTTCTTTGGTCTTTGATTTCTTTTAAGAATAGGACGCAAGGGCCTCCCCTGTGGCGCAGCGGTTGAGCGCTGGGTTGCGAAGCTGCCCGCGGCCTCTGCGGCGCCGGTTCGATCCCCGGCTGCTCCCCGGCCACTGGAGGAGGGTCCAACATGGCGCGCAGACCTCTCCTGCCGCCCGCTGCTCCCCTCAGCAGTGTACTTCGGTCCTTCTGCCTGCTCTGCTCCCTGCTCTGGCTCTGGTGAATTCTCTCACCCTCCCGCGCTTCTGACTGTACCCAGTGCATGTATAAACAAAACAAACAAACAAATAAATAAATAAAACATGCCTCTATTTAAAAAAAAAAAAAGAATAGGACGCAAGTATGTTTTAGCATGATTACTGTCAATAGTGATATATTATCTTCTAGACAAATAGTATTCCCTTTTAGTCACATATTATGTATATATGTTAGCATGTGTTTCAGGTGTACAACTTTATAGTTCAACATCTATATATATATGACATCAAGACCACCACCAACATTCTAGCTTCCCTCATACAGTTAACTCCCATGTATCCATTTTACCCACCATCTTTTCCTTTTTCCCTCTGGTAACCAGCATTCTGCTGTCAGAATCTCAGGTTATTTTTTTTTCCATTTTGCTTATTTGTTTACTTTGTTTTTTTTTCATTTTCCATATATGAATGTATTCATATGTTTTTGTCATTCTCCTTAATTATATGTTTTAGTTTATTTATTTTTAATTTTTTGAAAGATTTATTTTATTTATTTACGCATACAAGAGCTGTTTGTAGGTCAGAGGTGCGGGGTGGGGAGTGAGAGGATTCACCAGAGACAGAATGGGGAGCAGAACAGACAGACAGACTGAAATACACTGCTGAGGGGAGCAGTGGGCAAGACAGGAGAGGTCTGCTGTGCCATGTGGGTCAGCTCCCTGGTTAGTGATCGAACTCATGCTGCAGTGGCTGCAGATTGCTTCATAGTGCTGAGACTTAACCCCTTGTGCCACCAGCAAGGCCCTTCAGATGTTTTAATGGAATAAAAAAATGGGATCCCAGACTTAATAGGAAAGTAGCACTTGTATATCTCCTCAGGTACAATAAAAATAGCACACCATTCCTTCATATAGTCAACAAATATTTCTACATTTTCTATTACATGTAAAACAGTAGAGACACAATTTCATGAAAAAGTAGTTAAAACCCTCATAGTATTTAAAAAGTGATGGGGGGACTATACTATATGCTAACTACACAAATAAATATTACAAACTATGATAAATTTTATTAATTCAAAGAAGAAGCTTTTATGAATAACCTTGAAGGTAAGAGTTTGAGGGAACAAAAGAATAGAGAGAGTTACTTACAAATATTTTTGCTCTTAATGCAAGTAGGTCATTTTTTTTCTTTTACTAAAATTTCCACTTAATGTGCATAGCTAATCTTTTCTGCTTTATAGCTTGGAATTGAATATTATAAAATTTATACATTGATATACAGACGTTCAGCTGAAACAGTCTTTCTTCTAAATGTGTAATTCATTCTAAAGACAACATATGAATTAAACCATTGAATTCAGAAGGAGAACACAAATAGTAAAAATTAGGAAGTGTTTTTTAGTCTCTGCTAAAAAGAATTATCTTAGAATTGATAGAGCATATTTCAGGTAATAGTACAAATATTTTTCCCCAGAGCATAAATTCTGGAAAGGTAGTATTTCCATGGATGTCTGCACAGCCTCCATGCGGAAACTTAGTCCTGGGCCTTGCAGACTTGTTCTCTCTTTCCTGACCCGAGGCCTCTCCTTCAACCATACTCTGCCAGATATTCAGTCAGGCTAAGAAACATCCTCACTTGATCCTCTGGGTATTTATTGGTGCAGTAATGCATGTCATGTGCTTGGCGCTGTTCAAACTAGATGTCAGCTGGGACAGAAAGAACAAGCCAAATCCCTGGAACAAAAATGAGTCCCAATGATTGAAAGTTCTACTCAGTGAATGTTGGCTACAGAAAACTGAAGTCCAGGCTTCTAAATGAAATATTTCACTATAAACTGCTTAAAATGAAGGTCTTCCAGAAGCCATCCACAGAATTTTACACTTAACCAGGAAATATTTCACCTCTAAAATAATGAAATTGTCTTGGTGTATTGTATTGGGTATCACATTGATTAATAAATATCTGAAGCTTGGTAAGCAAAAAGATAATGTCTCCACCAGTTCATCAATGACTATCATTATTAGAAAACCATGTCATTTAAAGTTAATAATTTTAAGTAACTTTGAAGAAATAAATAAGAGACTATGCATAAGCCACAATGACTAAGCAGTTAGAAAATTGGTGCTTTGAACAATGGTAAAGATGAAGGAATTGAAATAATTTAGCTAGTGGGAGAAAAAAATTAATACTAATTTACTAGGAGGCTTCAAATGTATAAAGGATTAGTAATGAGGAAATGATAACCAGATGTTCTTGATCTCTACAGTAAAAAGAATAAGGTTAAATCAACTGAAAGTGCAACCAGAGAAGTAGAGCCAAAACTTTCAGAAAATAAGGGAACATAAGCACAATAGTAGATCAACAAAAAATAAAATCAAGCTATCTCCGATATCTACCTAATGCTATTTAGATACGAATCGATTTGAGTATGCCTCCTATCTTATATCTCTTGGATTATCTGCACACAACATTGGAGACAAGATTTCTTGGGAGGAGATAAAATGGAAACCAAACTAATAGTAAGTCTTAAGTCAAAGAGGAAGAAAATCAACAGATTTCAAAATTTTTGTCCTCAGAAAACAGAATAGAAATTGAATACAAAATTAGTTGAGTTCCTATCTTAAAACGTAACTTCTCTACTGTGGTAGCCAAGATTATTTGGGAATTAAGTACTGCTTCCCCAGTCACCAATATCAAAAAATTTGATTCATGAACTCTGGATATCTGAGTAATCCTTCAACAGGTTTTGCATCTTGACAACACATAATACATGCCTTTAATTTGAGCCTTAGAAACAAACTCAATTACACAAAACTACTTCCTCATTTCTTTATAAGAAATGAAGTAAATTAAGCAAAATGGGACCATGAACAATTCAAATACAACAAATGGGGATTATCCCACTGACTGAAGCTTAATATTAATGATAATAATAGTATCAATAATATTTTGTTCTTGTTGTGTAGCTGGCAGGCTTGGTTAAATAAAATACATATTTGTAAACAAACCCAGAACAAGACAAAAAAAAAAAAGGATTAACACCAAGAGAAATAAAATCCTAGGGTTGGCCCACATGGCATGTCAGGACCAGGCCGGCCCCTTTTCTTAAAGTGGGGCTTTCTGCCTTGGACATCAAATTGGGACCCTGTTTATAAGCACCGAAATTGGATATGGACAAAGAAACCAGCCATGAAATGTTTAAGCAACTTTGCATGTTCTATGGCTCATGGACTCCATATGAGTGGGGAGGAAGTCTTAGTTTATTTATCTGTAAGTACTAGAAGTATACAACTCATAAAGTTGTGAAGATTAAATAAAATATGCATTTATCACATTACCTGCTAAACATATATAGAAGCACACAAGGCAAACCACTCCATGACATAAACCTCAGAAACATCTTTGTTTCTGGACTTGTCTCCAGAAGCAAGGAAAACAAAGGAGAATATAAACATCTGCAACTATATCAAACTGAAAATTTTGGTAGAGCAAAAGAGACAGCAACCAAAGTGAAGAGACACCCTAGTGAATGGGAGAAAATATTTGCACACCATACATCTGATGAGACTGATATCAACGATCTACAAAGAGCTTGCACAACTCAACAAAAGCAAATCAAGCACAATCAAAAAATGGGTAGAAAAGCTAAATAGAAACTTTTCCACAGAAGAAATGCAAACGGCCAACAGGCATATGAAAAACTGGTCATCATCATTTATTATCAGAGAAGTGCAAATCAAAACCATAATGAAATACCACCTCAATCTTGTGAGAATGGCACATATTTGAAAAACCAGAAAAAAGTGCTGGAGAGAATGTGGAGAAAAGAAATCCTTTTACGCTGTTGCGAGAAATGAAACTGTTCCAACAACTATGCAAAGCTGTGTGGCTGTTTCTGAAAACACTAAAAATTGATCACCATACGACCCAGCTATTTCATACCTAGAAATCTACTCAAAGAACACAAAAACACTAGTTTGAAAGGAAACCTGCACTATGTTTATTGCAGAAT
Organism: Talpa europaea; assembly: GCF_964194135.1. Classification (NCBI taxonomy): domain Eukaryota; kingdom Metazoa; phylum Chordata; class Mammalia; order Eulipotyphla; family Talpidae; genus Talpa; species Talpa europaea. Next base: position 65,415,417 of record NC_140075.1, on the reverse strand, counting down.
TATTTACAATAGCCAGGATATGGCAACAACCTAAATGACACAAAACACATGAGTGGCACAAGAAGATGTGTATATATACACAATGGACTATTACTCAGTGATAAATAAAAGATAAGCTTGGGAGCTGGAAGGGATGATTCTAAGAGAAGTCAAAGGGTAAAACTAAATATTAGATATTTCACTTATTTGTGTAACCAAACAGAGGATCAAAGACAAACCTTGAATACTGATCACAGGTATGAATCATCCCGGATAGAGGGAGAGGAATGAGAACAGGGTGGGTAAGAGCACCAGGGACTATGGTGATGGACTAGTGTGCTTTGATGGTGATAAAACTATGGTGACCACACCTGAGGGGAGAAATAATATACTTACAAAAATTAACAAGAAGAAAAAAGTACTTTATAATAAAAAATAAAAATACAATTTAAAAAAAAGAAGCTAAGACTTTAATGAAAAGGTTAGTTGCCCAAGGTCACATATAAAGTAAATGTCGTTTCTGAATTGAGCGCAGGCCCTTTTGATTCCTGAGTACAAATTTTCAACTGCTGTGAAATACATTTACCAAAATCCAATAAAGTTACTAATACTCTATTATAGAGGAATTTTCCAGGACAAATTCTTCCTGTCATTCAGGTGCTAAAATACACACACACACACACACACACACAAACATACACACACACATAACTTCTTGGAGGAGTGGAAGGATAGTAAAATTGTAATTAATATGATCTATTTATTAGTTTAATATGTGTCCTAAATTTAATCTTGTAAAATTCTATTTGATTGATAGGATTATTACTTGCCACCTGCCAACTTTTGGAAGGAGTTATGGAAATTGATTGAGATGAAGATTTTAATTACTCCAACACACAGCACAAGAGAGACATGTGAGAGTACAGGGGTGACTAAATACCTTTTAAACAATAAGCATTTAGCAAAAGAAACCAGATTCTTTAAAATGATTTGAACATATAAAGCTTCACTACACTTAGAATGAAAACAAGTTTTCTCTTTGCCTTAATATTATCTCCATAATCTTTCCCACATCTATTTTTCATTATTGCCAGTATCCTTAATTGAAACCCTTAAAAGACATCTAGAATATATTTTTCCCTAAATCTCCACACTTCCTGTATCTCCATTGTTTAATTACATTTATGTACTATTTTTAAACCAATTTTCTTGAAATATGACTATAACTGTATTCCACTACTTAAAAGTTCCTGATGGCTTCTACTGCTGCCATAAAATATTACAATTGTGATCATCATTGATATCAACATTTTTTCTTCACTGACTACTTTCTATTTGCCAAGAGGTAGGATAGATTCTGTGTATGTTCTATCTAATCTTATCCTCCTCAAAATATGTTGAAATGTATATTTTATTATCATTATCTTATATACGAGAAACAGAAACTTAGAGATGTTTCTGCAGATTGTACTAAGCCATATGACAAAGCTTGGACAATGGACTATGGTGAACTATGGGGAGTGTGTGGTAATGTGGACCTGAACGGTATAATCTGATACCTCAATATTATATACAGTGTTGTATACCAATGTTACCTCAAAATCTTTTGTCTCAATGCATGACATTGCCCCTTCAACTGAAAGAAAATGCATTTCAGTGTAAACTAATACAACCATGTGCATATTTTTGTCATTAGCTACATTCCACAATTGTTTAATGACTTAGCTTTTTTCTTAAAAGGCTAAGACATTTTATAAGAACAAGATAAGCATCTGACTCAAATACTCCTACTTTATATACACAGTACCAAGATTTGCTGAAAATATTGTTGTATTTGTTTCTGAATCAATAAATGAAATAGACTTTAATCATTATAAGAATTTTAGATAGACCTCAGAAAAAGACTGACATAGGAGGTGAGAGATATGGAATAGTTACAGAGGTAAAAAATGGACTTTCTCTGAAGTCATAAGAAATAGATTGTATTTTTATCTTTCATGACAATTTCCAAGTGTTGCTATATGAAGAGTGGAGAGGGGATTTAAAACCACCTAAAACTGCTTTCCAATTATTTAACTGTAAGATCAAATGAAGGAATTTGCATCCACTGTAATTAACTAAAATTTACTAGAAATACAGCTAGTTGTAACATATTACAACTTTTTTGCATGGTTTCTCGTGTGTGTGTGTGTGTGTGTGTGTGTGTGTAACATAAGAGCCTCACTCAATTTAGAGAAATTTCCAAAGTCTAGTTATATTTTATTCACTCACTTAAATCTCCAGGCATAAGTTTGGCATTCCATAAAAATTTTACATCCATATTTGAATTTGGAAAGAAAGGATGGGAAGAAAACTGCTCATGTCATTTTATCACTTCCCCCTTTCTATTTAAGACAGAATCAGAACCATATGAAATATATGACACAGGAAATAAATTTATATTAATATAAGATGTAAAAGTCCAACACCATTTGCAGTGCAGGCTGAGGCTGAGGAAGTTAGGAGTTATTTCAACAAAACTTTTTAACCTACAGACTCCTTGCCTCTTTCTCTGCGCAGAGATATTTCTGAGGGTGTAGTACTGAATGATGATGAGGTAATCCTAAACACAAACCTCTGCTTGGCTTCTGATAGGAAAATGTGCCTGAGTCACAAGTAATAAAGTAAATACAGAAGCTACAAAAATCCATCACCAGAGGAAAACAATAATTTAAATGATTTTAAAAAAGGCATTTCATCTATGCATGATAAGAAACCACTGACAATACAAGTTATACATGACACCAGAAAGGCTCACTACCCAAGGAAGTGCAAACAGCTTATGATGAGAGAGAACAGAAAACTACAGAGACTCAAATGAAAAGAGAATATCCCTCATATATGGAATGCAAATGTTCTGTTCCAGAAAACTTCACCCAGACTATTGTACTCAAGTTGCAGGAATTGTGCTCAAGGAACACACGGCTATTAGTGATGAAAATTTTTGATGGCATTTTGGATGAGATAACATTACCATCAAGGATGCATAATTTCCTGTACACAAATACGACTGGCAAAGTACCAACTACATTATGCTAATATCTCCAAGTTACTGTTTTCTTCAGATACAGTTCAAATAGTTGGACAAAACATGGCACTGTCTTTGCTACTTAGAATATTTGCTATTAATGACTATAGCTTTTTAGAAATATTTTATGCCTGAAATATTGTAAGAGAAGATGAGCAGGAATAGTTAGTGATTTTTTTTATGCTATGCAGTAAGTCAATTTCTGCATCCAGATAGAACTCAGATCTCATGAACTCAACAGGTATTAGCTGCTATAACAGTTTTATCATTTTATTTCTTCTGTTTTGTTGTTGTGCGGTTAGGATCCACAGAGAGTCTCTCACAATCTCAGAATGTAAAATAAGAAAAATTTAAAAACTGGCAAGGGCTCATATGATCATATCTTTAAAATGAATTATCAGGATTGATGGATAATCAGAGCACATACTGAGTTAGATGTGAACTAGACTGTAAGATCTAGGCTCAGGTGGGTAATTCATATGCATTAAGTGATGGGTAGGAAAAAAAAAGAAAACCAGTTGAGAAGTAATACTAAGAAAAAAATATGTTTATTAACATGGAAAATTGAGAAAAATATCTGAGAAAATGTTAGACAATTGAAAAACTGTATCACTTTTTTTTTTTTTTCTGGCCATAGCCTCCAATTTTTCTGAAATACTGGAAACCATCATTCTATTTTCTGCTTCTAAGTGTGAATATTTAAGAATCCACATATAAGGGAGGTTATACAGTATTTTTCTCTCTGTCTGGCTTATTCATTTAGCAGTATATCCTCCAGGCCCAACCATGTTGTTGCAAATAATAGAAATTCCTTCTTTTATTTTAAAGATTTATTTATTTATTTAAAGATTTATTTATTTTTATACAAGAACTGGGGTACAGACCAGATGTGCAGGAGGGTGAGAGGATTCACCAGAGACAGAGCAGGGAACAGAACGGGCAGACTGACGAAATTCCCTGCTGAGGGGAGCAGCGGGCGGGACAGAAGAGGTCTGCTGCGCCATGTGGGATTCTCCCCGGCCAGCCGGGATTGAACCTGTGCTGCAGACGCTGCGGACAGCTTCACAGTGCGGCGCTCAACCACCTGTGCCACCAGGGAGGCCAGAAATTCCTTCTTTTATTAAGGAAAATAACATTCCTTTATATTTAATTCCACATTTCATTATCTACTAACTGATGATGGAAATATTATTTTTATATCTTTACTTGTGAAATTTATAATGAATATGAATGTACAAACATCTCTTCAGGATCTTGATTTCATCTCCTTTGGATATATACCAAGAAGCAGGATTTCTAATTTTAATTTTTTTGAGGAACTTCTATATGGTTTTTTTCATAGTGACTGGACCTGTTTCACAAGTTCTCACCAACAGTTCACAAAGCTACCTTTGCTCCACATCTTTTGCAACACTTGTAATCTTTCTGTCCCCCATTTTTCAAAAAATATTTTATGTACAGGACAGAGGTGCAGGGATGAGAGGGTTCACCAGAGAGAGAATGGGGAGCAGGACAGGCGGATCTATTGAAATACTAAGGGGAGCAGCAGGCAAGACAGGAGAGGTCTGCTGTGCCATATGTAGGTTAGCTCCCTGGCTGGGATGGAACTCAGGCCTTCCCAGTGGTAATACTGAGACTTAACCCCTAGGCACCAGGGAGACACCCCATTTACTCCTGTTTTTAAATTGCAGCCATCTTAACAAGTGAGGTGACATCTCATTGCAGTTTTGATCAATGCTGATTTATGTTGAGCATATTTTCTTATACCTGTGGCCCTTTGGATGTCTTCTTTGGAAAAATGTCTGCCTAGGTCCTTCACCCAGTTTTTAACAGGATGATTGCTTCATTTTAGTTATTGAGTTATATGATTTCCTTACATATTTTGTATATGAACTCATTGCACATATATTTTGCAAATATTTTCTTCCACACAATAAACTTCCTATTTGTTTTATGGGTTGTCTGCTGTGCACAAGTTTTTTAGTTTGATGTTGTTATACTTATTTTTGCTTTCATGGCTTTTGGTGACATATCCAAAAAGTCACTCCTCAGACGGCCATCATACAGGCTTTTTCTAAGCTTTCCTCTTTGCATTTTATGGTTTCAGGTCATATATGTAAGTCTTTAATCAATTTAGGGTTGATCTGTGTGTGGTATAAAATAAGGAACCAAATTTATTTTGTGAGTAGATATCCAGTTTTCCCAAAACTATTTATTAAAGAAACTGTCTTATCCCCACTTTGTATTATTGGAACCCTCGTCAAAGATGAGTTGATTCTATATGTGGGGATTTATTTCTGGACTCTATTCTACTCCATTGGTTATGTGTCAGTTTTGATGCTGGTGCTGTAATTTTTTCCACTACCATATATTTGTAATATAATTTGAAATCAGGAAGTGTGATACTTCCAGATTTGTTCTTCTTGCTCAAAATTGATTTGTGTATTCTGGATCTTTTGTGATTCCACATGAATTTTAGGATTTTTTTTTTCTATATCAAAGAAAAAATGTCAATTTTTGGTAGCGGCTGCATTGAATCAGTTAATCACTATGAGTAGTATGGGCTTTTTAACAATATTAGTTCTTCCAAACCATGAATAAAGGTATATTTCCATTTACTTTTGTATTCTTCAATTTCTTTCATAGTTTAATAGTTTTGATTACATATCTCTTTCATCTCCTTGGTTAAATTTATTCCAATGTGTATCTTTATTTTTATGCTATTATAAATGGAATAGTTTTCTAAATATATTTTTCAAAGAAATTGTTTTATAGATAGAAATGCAACTGATTTTTGTATGTTGATTGTATCCTGCAAATTTACTGAATTCACTTATCAGTTCAAACAATGTTTTAGTGAAATATTTAGGATTTTCTGAACATATCAACAGCAAAGAGGAAATTCTACATCGTTCCTTTTGACTTGAGGAGTTTCTGTACATTAAACTCATGACATTATAGTCATTAAAAACTGTACACATTAGGAATAAAAAACAACATAATAATTGTTTGCCTTTAATACTACAGAAGAGCTAAAAAAAAATTTGTAATGAAACATGGAAAGGTTCACAAATCTGCCCAAACAAATTCTTGGATGCTTTAACTTCAAAGAATGAAATGAGCTCCCACAGAAACTCAGAGTGATGTAAAAAAGTTAGGAATGTATTAAGGGAAAGAAAAAGAAAGTAGATTACAGCTCCCGCAGGGGAGGGAGTCTTGAATGTGATGTTCAAGAGCGAGTTTCTTAAACTACTTTATATATTCTTTCTAGGTGAGCTTCTGGCTTCCTGCTGAGTCAGGCACTGCTGAAGTCTCTTGCATCATTTACAGCTGTTGTTCTTTTCTCCTTATTGTCTTTCTCCTTGGTCAGCAGATGTTTTCCTCTAATATCAAATTTGATATGCGATCTATGGCCAGCGCAAACCTACATGGTGCTTATCTTACTTCCTGTCTCAGTAACTTAGAAAATTTAAATGGAGGTTTACAAAGAACACCAAAATGATTAACATGACTTAAAACATAATTAAGACACACAGAATTAGCCATAAGTTTCCTCTGCCATCTTTGAAGCTGTCAAATATAAGGAATAAAATAAACAAATTTATAAAGAAAGGTTTTTAAATAAAGATGAATTTCTCCCATCAAGGAAGTTCATAGATTAGAGGAGGAATACAGAGAGACAGAAAACCTCGTTTTAGATCTTTCAAGATAAGTAAAAAAAAAATCTAGTCATGAAAAATACTGCTTTAAAATTTAAACTGAAGTGCCTTTCTGGTGGCGTAGGTATTAAGTCTCAATGCTATCACTCTATCACCACCATGGCCTGATTTCAATCCCTGGCAAGGGAGCTCCCCACATATGACACAGCAGACCTCTCCTGTCTTGCTTGCTGCTCCCCTTAGTATTTCAGTAGATCTGCCTGTTCTGCTCCCCACTCTGCCTCTGGTGAATCCTCTCACCCCTTCACCTCTGGCCTCCACCCCAATTCTTCTCTGCATAAATAAATAAACAAACATATCTTTTAAAATAAATAAAAATTTAAACTGAATAGATAGGTAAAACAAAAAAAATTAGAAAGAGCTAAAGTAAAATATTAATCTTAAGAAATTAGATCTAACATTAAGATCTAAATCAACAGATTAAAAAAAGCAATTAAGAAATAGAAAATAGAATAAGAGACTCAAAAGAGAGACCTGGAATAGCATAAAGGAAATATTCTTAGAAATAATGACTAAGAATTTTTTATAATTGAAGAAAAATATGAATTCTTAAATTTAAGAGACCAACACACAAGCTGGATCTATATCTGTATGTATGTATGTATCTATCTATCTACACATAATTGTAGAAACTAAAGACAATGACCAACTTTCAAAGGAGCTGAAGGAAAAAGAGTAGCTACAAATGAAAATGTAGAATGAATGGGGCTGCAATTGTATGGGGAATATAACAATAAAATTTATAAAAAAAAAAAAAAAAAAAAAAGAAATAAAAGCATACCATGCATCTGACTGATGCAATATGAATGCTTTTACAAAAAAAAAAAAAAAAAAGAAAATGTAGAATGAAAGCTGATATTTAAATAAAAAGGTTCATGAACAAGGGTCTTTATAATTCAGTGGTTTTTCATTACAAAAAAGAACTGGTGAGACCTTAAATATCCATAATCAAGAAATCTGTTAAAGAAATTGTGGTGTACACATGTAATCTCACACAATATAGTTGTGAAAATGAAAGATTATGGGTGCTTTGGTGGTGCATGTGGCATAGTAACATATGTCTGAAGAAGTGTGAACTTATACTTTTAAATCAAATACAGATTTTATACCATTATACCTCAATAAAAGATAATACATTTAGAAAAAAAAACAAGAAAAGAAAAAATTGAACTAAAAGTATCAACATAAGTATAATTTTTATGCAGATTTACAGGCATCTATAAATTTTAAAATGGCAGTTACAAATAAATGTCTGAGCCTGGACAAGTAGGAATATCCAAGTTAGTTTAGGGATGTTTTGAATTATTCAAACTTCTGTTATCTGAAGTAGGGGTGGATGTTATGAAAAAGCAAATAATATTCTGTTTTCTTCCAGCATTGCCCAGGGGATGGATGTGGGTGCTGGCTACAAGACAAAAGCTTTTGGTTTCAAACTAACAGACTCCACCCTACAGTGACCACAGATGGATCTGGCTTGCAGTCCTCCATAGCCTCGGGCATTAAGGTCACTCAGACACACCTCCCAATTACATTTAATTTTAAGAAGAAATGAAGAAGAAAAAAAATGAAAATGAGATGGGAATAAATGTTGAGGATTTCATGATCATTACTTGGTGTTTGAGAGTGTCACAGGTACTATGTGCTTGCTAAAATGACTAAGTTGAATGATGGATGAGAAAAGGTCCCTGGAAAGAAGAAAGAAGATTATGAATCATAGTAGACATAGATGGAAGGAAGGACAGGCTTCTTACAAACTTTGTAGAGCAGACAAAAGTAAATGGAAAAAAAAAAAAAAGAAAACGTCATTGACGTTAGTTCACTCCATTATGATAGTTTACATATATAAGTAAAAAAAAATAAAATGATTACTGAGCAGCAGAGGTAGGGATTACGGGGAAAAACAGTGATGTGCCATAGCTATATGGGAACACGGGATCAAAGACTGATACAAAGATGGCTGAGGAAGCTAATGGCCCAACTAAAGATCAGATAATACATTTTAATGGTTCAATCACCTTATTCTCCACAAGGTAGTTGCAAGTTTTAGCTCAAGGCTGTGAGCTCAAGGGTGTGAGTAGGGCTAAGAAAAAGAAAAAAAGAAAAACAATGGAGGAAATGATAAAATTGACTACAAAGTGATTGACATGGAATTACAGAAACCCTACTAGATTAAAAAAAAAAAAAAGTAAAACTGGATAAAGGGTGTAGGGCTAGATTGTGAAAATAAGTTTTAGGAAATGAAAATCCTGATGTTAGCAAAATGATGGAAAAAAAAGATGTGAGAAAATTGCAAGAATAGGTGAAGATGATTAGAAATTAACTTCTCTCTCACACACTGAGTTCTTCTCTTTCTCACTACTGTGTTGTTTTCTGCACTTATTAATACTTGGTATTTTCTTTTCTTCCTGAGAACACGAATAATTATTTGTCTCACTCATTCCCATCATCTAGAATGATTATTAGTACAAAATGATTTTTCAGTCATTATTTTGAATATCTGAATAAGTGCTAGACTTACAAAACTTGGTGTGGGTGATGAACTGGAGGGAAAAGCTTACAAAAATAAAAATAAGATGATTTCACCTGAAAGTATCATATGAGAAACTGATGGCAGAGTTGAATGGAGTCTCTCATTTTTAAAAACCATACTCTGGTCTAATGATTTATACCTAGGCATCTGGTATAAATTTTAAACAATGGATTTGGCACTGGCTGCACAATGAATTAACAGTAGAATGTATAATGACCTGAATCATTATGCGTCCCCTTTTTCTCATTCATAGAGGATATAATATTTGGGAGGAAAAATTAGGCAATAATGCATATATGCTTTGTGACTGGCACATGGGGATTTTCTTTATATGTCAGGTATTTTTAAATACTCCTCAAAACACTCTGATGTAATTTGCATCTTTCTTTTATGTAATGATATTATTTTACCAAACCATCAAGTAGTTTAATAATTGCCAGCTCTAAAAGCCAAACAATGATACCTACTGATTATTAATAATGTTTCCCTTTATTGTTTTATCAAGGAGCAAGTCACCACCATATCAATGATACTGCTAGTTCCAACTAATTGTGCTTTACATAAAAAGAGGACATTTGCACTGCAGAGACAAAGAGGCAATGACACTGTGTCAGGTGTCAATGTGTAGTCATACCAACAAGTTCACAAAACACTTCTGAAGAGCTAACTCTTATGTCTTAAACTATGTAGCTCTTCACATATGGAATATGATCTGTGTCACTGACCTTTCCATCGTGCTTACAGTCATTAAATGCAAAGATATGATGTCCTGAAACTTTCTGTAAGAGCTACTATATTTAAAGGGAAGTACTTGTCTTCAGAAAGTAAGGGACAAGCATCAATCTATGATGGCTTAATGCCCATTTTCATTTTAAGCTTCTGCTCTAGCTTCTTATAAACTACCATGTATTTTAAAAGCAAAAGGATGTAAAGGATTATCTAAAAACATGTTTAAATTGTGTTCTGCCTTCTGCTTGTATAATGAAAAATGACGTATCTAAATAATTCTATAAGAAAGAGCTAAATTGGAGCAAAATAGAAAAGCCACACAATCATAAGAGCACTTTAAATACCTGGAGATTGTTCATGTGCATGAACAATGCAAGAGTAAATGAAGATGTTATTTCTTCATCCCATTTACTTGGCATACACACAAGAAAAAATTTGACTTCAAACATGGGACACAATTCAAATTTTTTGTATAATTTTTCTAGGAACTGTTTTGTCAAATTATTTAATGTGACTTTGCCTGAAATTAAAATGTCAAAGCATCACTTTTTACAACCTATTTATTTAGTGACTCTTTAACTGGAAAGTCATCATACTGGAAACAAAAGGAGATACTGTCCAAAACACTTTCAAAATATTCATGTTCTATTACTGTAAATAGTTGTTAACCGAGCAGGCATTATGTTCCATAGGTCTGTTGTTCTTACCAGTACAATTTTAGCTCTATATTTTTTTCAAAGAAAAACCTGAGTCAGGGATAATAATGATATACCTACCATACTTTTTTTAGGAAATAAGATTTCAAAATTCTGAACTCTCTGAATTCAGTTTCACAGTAACTTTTTCTTAATTGAAACACACACACGACACACATGATCATTAATACAATAGTCTTCAGACAAAATGCCCAAAGTTACCCATCCTCTTGTGGGTAAATACCCAGCCAAACAAGGTTGGCCCAAAGCAGGACTGCTGAAGTCCAAAAGCTTGTCATCAGTCTAAGGTACCTTCTGGTGGAGACCCATAAGAAAGGGGCAAATGGGGCCATTAAAGTCTGGGATGAAAGGAGCAAAATCAAAATCAAGTAAAGGCTGTCATTGTTAACCTCCCCATTGGTCTCTCACCCATGTCTGTTTCAATGGTTTCCTTCCATGTTCCACATGTGCTTGGTACATGTCCAAGGCTGAGAAGCAAATGCAGCTTCACATGTCTCTCTGCTCCCTTTGCCTCCTTCAGGTCTTCTTCTTGCTCTCTTCCTTCTCCCTTTCGACCCCCAGTCTCCCCTCCAGCTTCTCCTCCCTGCTCAGCTCCAGCCTTCCTTGAGTGGGGTAGGGAACCTGGAACCTCCCCTTTCCCTGGGGACCACCCTGTTATAGTATCATGTGCTTAATCATAAAGACTATAGAATAAGGGGTCAGTTTTACTTTATCAGTTTATCATCAAGACCAAAAGGACTAAATTAAAGGTTTTAACCCTTCTCAATACTAAAGAAGAAGTACACAATGTTGCTAACAAGAAGAACATAATACAGTCACCTGACCTATGAGCAGAATTTACCACTTTCTTCTTGGGCCCAGAGTACTTTCAGCATCACTATTGAAGCACAAAATCTGCATGTCAAATTCATTTGTACTCTCTTCACCTCACATTGATTAACACAAATTAAGTTTCACACTCATCACCTAGAGCAGTTAACAAGTAATAATATCAAATTTCATGACTTTTCCCCCACCATAATTCTTTTAACTATTCTTTCCACTATTGCTATTAAATAGAAACCTCTAGTGTTCATTTCAAAGCAATCATGTGAACTGAAGGTGCTCACAGCATGTCTCTGGTTGTCTCAGTGATGAAAGATAGTTTGAAGACACTTGTATATTTAATTCATAGCTAACCTGGTTTCAAAAGATGGACCCAATAATTAGTTAAAGAAGTGTGGTCTAAATGTGTTGAATATTCTATGATTTTGCATAAGGAAAACCCAGAGGCATATCATCAAGTCCTGGATTGTGTTCATTTACATAAAAAACAAATGTAGAGCTATCACATCAAAGCAAACTCTAATATGGACAAAATGTGAGGTTTTAAACTCTATTTAAAATATTATGTTTTCTATTGCCTCAAATGTGAGTTAATGAAGAAAGAATATTGCTGAGTCTGTATTTCAAGTGTTATAAAACTCCTTTTACATATTAAGGTTTCATAACCATAAATGCATGAAGAAATGCCATGACAGATCTACAATAAAGTATATGTTAAGTAACAAAGGGGAAATATATTTTATGAATACAAATATATCATTTTGTACTTTAGGATATTTTTCAGAAAACATGAGGATGATATAGTAATAAAAATTCAAATTAAGCAGTATTGTGCTAAACACACAAAAATTATTAAAAACCCACATTGAAAAATTGTCAACTACCATTTGGCCTTGTTATTTGGAAAGCTTTTGGATACTATGTTCTCCCATAGACTGACAAATTTGGTTTAAGAGCTTGTGTGTGTATGTGTTTAAGGGTAGACCAGGTAACAAAAGTATTCAATATATCAAAGGTAAACTCCAAAAACAGACTCCAGTACATCCACATCATAAGCATTACAACAGTAATACTGTGATATCCATATGACTCTGGTTTTGTGTCTGTCCTTTTTCTTGTGGACAGTAAATCGGAAACTACACTCAAGGTTTAAACAATGTTTTTTTTTTTTTTTTATTTGCTTGTCTATATCCTATTACCCTCAACACCTTACATTAAAATGTTAAAACTCAGGCCTCCTAGTAGCCTAGGGGTTAAGTTCAGCTATGGCCTGAGTTCAATCCCCACATATGACACAATAGATTTCTCCTGTCTCACTTGCTGCTCCCCTTAGCAGTGTATTTCCTGTTCTGCTCCCCATTGTCTGGTGAATCCTCTTTCCCCCACACTTCTGGCTTATACTCCAGTTATTCTACACATAAATAAAATCTTTAAAAAATGTTAAAAGTCAAGAACTATCCTCTGCACATAGTTATAAAAGTAGATGTTCCTTGCCCTTATAGTTTCTTATGGACTGTGCCCCCCCCCATATATATTATATATTATATATATATATGGGGGGGGCACAGTCCATATATATATTTGGGTATATTCCCTTTGTAGTAATATTTAGATATGGGGTCTTTGGGAGCTATTTAGAGTTAGGTGATGTCATGAAGGTATAGCCCCACTGTGGAATTAGTGTCCACATAAGGAATGAAAGAGACCAGAGATTCATTTTCTCTGCCATGTGATAATATAACCAGAGTCAGTCATCTGCAAACAAGGAAGAAGACACTCATCAAAAACCTAATCTATCAGCAGCCTGATGTTGGACTTCCCAGTCTCCATAACTGTGAGAAATAAATTGCTATTGTTTAAAGACCTTGATCTATGGAGTTTTGTTACACCAGCCTGAACCAATAATTGTACATCAGCATGCAAAAGAATGAAACTGGACTCTCCCCACACCACATAAAATATTAACTACAAATCAATCATAGGTTCAGTGACAAAGTTAAAATTTTAAAACTCTTAGAAGAAATGACAATCATATTTTTGTGACTTTTTAAAAATTGAAGTATCATTGTTTAATGTACTTGTTAGTGTTTTGACAGTATAGGATTCACCCCTCATGTATAATCACCATACTCTGGATTAGGCAATGGTTTCTTGGATATGACATGAAAAACACAAATAAAAGATATATAAGCAAATTGGATTTAATAAAAATTAAATATTATTCTGATTCAAAAGGATACCATCAAGGATGTGAAAAGAGATTTGTGTCCAGAGTATATAAAGAACTCTTCTAAGTCAATAATACAAAGACAACCCAATTAAAAAATGGACAAATGTTTGAATAGCTATTCCTTCAAAGTCAATGGCCAATGGCTGCATAAAAAGATTCTTAATACAATGAGCGACTCACTGAGATGTTTAAAATAAAACAGGTGTTGACAAGAATGTACTACACTTTGGAAACAGTTTGGCATTTTCTCAAAATGTTAGACATAGAGTTACCATATAACTGAGAAATTCTACTTTCAAATAAAAATATACCCATTCAAAACCATGTACATGATTATGAATAATGTATTATCCATAATGCTAAAAATAAAACCCAAAATCCATCAATTAATAAACAACATTCAAACACTAAATTAAGTACTGATAGATGGGTGTATATTGGATACATGCCATACAGATGAACCTGAAAAATATCCTAGTTAAATGTCAGTTTACAAAAAACTACAATATTGTATGATGTAATTTAAATGAAATTTCTAGAATAGGCAAAACCATCGAGACAATCAGTAAATAAGTAGCCAAGGCTGGGGGAGAGAGCTCGGGAATGCTAGTGGATATGGGGTTTCTTTTGGGGGAATAACAAAAATGTTCTAAAATTAGATAGTGATAGTGGTACTTGCAAAATTCTTATATAATTGCAAAAATCTATGAATATACTAAAAAAAAACTGATTTGTGCACTTCAAAAGGGTAGATTTTATGGTGTAGAACCCCAGCTATCAAACAATCTAACAAAAATAATGAAGATGAGCAGAAGGCAGTCACTATCCTTTTATATTAGAGGTTAGACCTTCCTATTATTGTTTCAATCTTCATAATTGCACAACAGCCACTCTCTCCTTTATTTCCTGGTCGTATATAGTCAACAAATTGTATATTAGCAACAAAGTGAATGTGTTATTAAAAAAAACATAAATTAACAATTTATAAGTCAAAAGCAACTTCTGAATAAGTACTACTAAATAACTTAATTACTTCTGATTACCTGATGAAGCTGCTAGCTCCCAGGTTTGATCCACCAAGGAAGAAAGAAAGTGTAAGGGTAGGAATGGTACAGTGCAGGATCTCTATGATTCTATGCAGATGGGGTAAAGGAGGAGAGAGTACTGGAGCCCTCAGTGGCTTTTCAGGCTTTTATTGGGATTTACCAGGCACATGGCAGGCAGGGGTGCTGGGGGGCCAGGAGGCTGGCAGGCCTCCCAGCCCCCAGCAAGTCTTCACTCTGTCTGGACTCTCCGGTGTTCTCTGATCCTCTGCTCTCTCATGGTTCTGCTTCTCTTCTGCTGGTGTCTCTGTGACGCCGCCCTTAAAAGCCCAGTCTTAGCCCAGGTGAATCCCATCTACATATGCCCACACCCTACTCCAGGTGCCCGCCATCAGGCATGCATTTGGGACCACAGGGTTCCGCCATCTATCCTAATGGCGCAAGGGCAGAAAAGTCTGCTACTTTTTACCTTACCCTACAGGAAGCTAGAAACAAGAAAAGAACTGGAAATGTATGCCGTCCCGCACACTCCAAATTTGGTCAGTGACTTTAAACAGTTCCTAGCAATCACTCAGATTGACAGAATTAATTTCTGTGTCATTATTGATTGAAGACCCTTACTTCTTGCCTGTTGCCTGGAAGCTACCTGCAACTTCAAAAGACCTTGTTGAACTACTGACCACCTGGGATTCCTGTTTACTTTTTCAAAGCCACCAAGTGTGTCTCGTGTAAATAATCATGTGAGTGTCATTTCTTTTCATTACGCTTGAATAGTCTAATCATTAGAAGAAAGTCACAAGATAAGTTACTGTAGTATGCAGACTGAGGGGTACCCAGAGACCCCCAAACTTGCACACTCTAAAGAATCCAACCATCTGTGTGCAAAAAGACAAAGTGTACTTCTTAGCATGAAAGAACTTTATAGAATCAGCGGAGACTAAGATACTTCTGTCAAGGAACCCTGTAAAGTGGCAAAAGGGACCACGTGGGATTAAAAGAGCAAAATCAAAGCACAAATTTAGATATGGGTGCCATTGTCAGCCGCCTTATGTGTCTCTCACCCCCATGGCACTCACCCATGTTTCTCCTTCTAGTGTCTCTTTCCTCCATGTGTCTCCTCCAAGTCCCTGGTGCAAGTCCGAAGCCAAGAAGCAAGCCAGCCCTTCTCCAGGTGTCTTCCCTTAGCCCACTTGCTTTCTGTGTTATATAGCTTCACCCGGCCGTTCAGCTCTGCCCATCATTAGATGAGTGTGGGAACATGGTACCTCCCCTTTTTATAGAGATATCTCTGTATCATCAAAACTAAGTTTTTCTGGGTCATGTTAACATAACAGCATATTTTGAAAGAAAAGCAAGCAAATATTTATTGAGATTCTTTTCTGTGTCGGTAAAAAACACAATAAAGTATTGCATGCATTGCTTTTGGCATTCCTATAAAACAGATATACCAGTTTTATTTTTTATGAAGACTGAGTCATTTTCCCTGTGTGATAGAAATAGCAAATGTTAGAGCATGCCTTTCAGTGAAAGACTACCCCCTTAGCCTAATGTTTTCTCTTCCTATTTTACATCATCACTATATTGGCTGACGAGAGGCTAGTTTCATCTGTTTCCCAGTTTGAATGTGATAGTACATGTTAAAAGGACAGAAGGTATATGAAGAAAATGGACAGAAATATTATTAAATCACCTTACACAAGTTTTCATCATAAATATAGTTAATCCAGGTTATATTATTTTTAATTATTTGATTTCAAATACACAAAATTTACACTTAAGACATTCCTTAGAAATGAACCTTATGGATTATATAGCTCAATTTCCATGGAGATATCTCAATACTGAGTGTTCTAAGAAATAGTCAAAAAACTTAGAACTTTATACAAATGAATCTTGCTTTTTGACAGTTAAATAGTAATAAAATCCACTTAGAAGTTTCATTTTTCTTTCATAATTGGCAACAGTAATTTCCACATTCTCTATTAATTACCAAGAATTTTCATTTCCCATAGGTGGCAGCATAAACTTCAATAGAATATTCATTACTAGCCATTATTAATTCAGATCTTCTATCACAGTGGCAAAATGCTATATCTGATTCCTTTGAGTCCACCACTTGAATTTATTTAAAATGCTTAGAGAGTAACTTATTTTGTTAAAAGTACAATTGTAAGTAGAAGTATAGTTATAATTGTACATCACTTTTGGAGACAGTCTCACCATTTAACATTGGATATATAAAAAAACTAAGGTTCAAAGCTAAAATTAAAATTCATTTTAATTTATATGGTTAGGTATTACACACTGTCAGAGTTGACAAAATAAGGTGATTTTATATTAATCAATGAACTATTTTATAATGCATTGCATTATTTTTATAAATGCACGAGTACATGCAAACTATTGTATGCAATATTGTCTCGAGGAATCATCTCTCTCAAATTCTTTATATTTTAAGCTTGTACATTTCTTAGGATTTCTAAAGAAGTCAGAGAAAGGATTCATTCTTGTATTTTAAGAAATGCCAAAAGATTCAATCAATTTTAAGATTATTTTTACATCCCCCTTTGAATCCAGTAGAAAAATTTTCTCTTTCCCAAGTATAATATTAAACTTTTACTTACTTAAATGCTATAAGAATAAAAGAAAGATTTCAGTTGCAGTTAACCTTACATCAATAGTCAGTTGGCAAAATGTTGACATTAAAGTTATCTGTGTTTGTTTCCAACTTTTATTTTCAGTAGACACCCTTCTGCCTTTTGTACAACATTATCTCTTAAGAATTTGCTGTATTCTGGATAAATGCGACATTTCAGAAAAAGTCAACTAGATTTCAAGACAGGATAGTTAACATAATTGCCCTACTGATAGATGTTCTATTTCAAAGACATACTAGTAGTTCAACATTCAAATATCTGCTTTTTATAAACTATCTTCTAGGATATGTCCCAAAACAATGAGGTATATTGTTGACAAAGAATTAAATGTAATAATCAGGCAATTAACCAAGGGTATTTGAAGCACTGTATAAAGAGACAAATTAAGAAGACTACCATGGTATCCAAAAGCCATCTGTTAACCAATGTCAAATTGATGATAAAGAAAATTGAGTTCCCTTGGCAGTTGTTTTTTCTCCAGCTGCATGCAGCTATAAAAGAGCCATCAAAGACAAATCTGCATTTGTTGTTAATTCAGAAATGCAGTAGATAGGCACTGAGAAACCTCTGGTGACAAATTTTTATTCTGAAAGTTGATGCTAAGATTCCAAGGAAAATTATACCTTGGGCCTTGGATAAGCACTTAAGACAACGTTGATAGGGTAAAGAGATAATCAGCACAATTCTCATACAAGTGTGCATTCACACAAATACACTAAAAATCTGTTCAGAGCATAAAATAATGATTGAATCACTTCTAACATAATCATCATACAAAGATTAGTTGATGACTGATATGTGCACCCTAAACATTTATGATTGGATGTATATTATCGTGATTCTTACTTTAAGGAAAGTCTCATGATGAAAAAATACCAGAAAATTACCATGAATTCAGATGGAATTTATTTCTAAGTCATGATAAAGACTAATTTCAAAAGTTTAGCTAATGTGTTCTCCAGAATAGTTATAATATTAATGCCTAATGGAAACTTGAAGAAGTTCACTTGAAGTCTTGAAAGAGTTTGGGAACTGGAGTCAGGAAAAAAACGTTACCTCAAATTCACATTTCATTCCATATTAATATGACCTTGGGCATATTAATCTGTTCTATTGTATGTATAAAACTGAGACTGATGATAACCTTGCAGGGATGTTGAAGGGATAAAATGAATTAATGGATGTCAAAACGTATTTCTTTCAAATTAAACATCAAATGTCTTATCAATGGATTACTGAAGTAATGCTAATTGCCAAAGACTTTAAGCTTATTGTGAAAAGGTCACTGGGCTGAGGATCAGAAAATCTAGCTTATTTTTCCAGCTTTGTCATAAATTAGCTGTGTGACCTTGTACAAATCAGTTAACTTCTCTGGACCTCAGTTTACTCTTTCCTAAATTAAGGTTGGGATAGGCATGGGATTAAAATGCCACTATTAATTCTAAAATCCTGTAATTCTAAGTACTTAAATTAGATAAAATCACATTACATTGTTCAAGTCATTGCAGCCTCTCACATGCATGTTTATCGCATCATTTATAAAGAAAAATTAAATGGTGGGAAAAGTCAGCTTTCATAGTCCACTTAAGGTTTAAATTTATCATGTATGTTTTTACTAGAACAAAATTAATTAGAAACTTAACTTTTAAGTAAATATCTCTTTATTTACTAAAGCACCTAGCTGAAGCAGATTAATACAGAGCAGTGTTAGACTTTGCTTACAGTAGCAGTTTAGAATTTTAGACCAAAAATAACTTATTCGCTCCTCATTTTATGGTAGAAGAAGTAAAGCATAAAAAGATAACTTCAAATGACAGAGAAGTGGTTCTAGAAATGAAACATATTAGTCTTAGGTCAATCTTTTTTCCCCATCATATTTCATTATGTTATTTAAAAATATTACTATCTGCATTTCACTGTTTCATTTTTAACAATCTTGGGAATTCATTCTATGTCAATCACTTCTCTCTGCCTGATACTTTATGACTTTGTTAACTATGACTAAAATTACTGCATTTAGTTAACCAAAGTACAGATGATTACATCAAGATTATGCAAACAAATGTGATCATTTGAAAATATAAACCATTATATACCAACACATTAATAGACAATATGTTCATATTTATAAACTAATTAAGATATGACTACTGCATAATTATTAAACAAATTGTATTATGAAGAAGAATGTGATGGTACCATAAATGATTAGATACAAAGCATGCTATTAAGCTATGGAAATTCAGCATTAGGATATTTCCCATTTGACCAGGTTTAATAAACCATACTCAATCTTTAGAAGCCAGCATAATGATCAATCAGTCAGTCAGGTCAATCTTTGTTTGCTCTGTAATAATTATTTGCCACAATATAATCCATCACTTTAATTAAAAGCAAATAAAACCGGGGTCTCCCTGGTGGCACATGGGTTAAAGTCACAGCATTATCAAGCTATTGCCAGCCAATGTGGCAAGAGTTCAATCACCATCTAGGGAGTTAATCCACATGGCACAGCAGACCTCTCTGTCTCACCTGCTGCTCCCCTCAGCAGTGTATTTCAGTAGATCTACTTGTTCTGTTTCCCACTCTGTCTCTGTTGAATCCTCTCATCCCCCGCACCTCTGGCCTGCACCCCAGTTCTTGTATGCATACAGTCAAATTACTAGATACCATCTAGCATCTTAATTTAATTCTTTTTTTTAGATTTATTTTATTTATTTATGCATAGAAGAACTGGGAGGAGCAGGTGAGACAGGAGAGGTCTGCTGCTCCATATGTGGGTTAGCTCCCTGATGGGAGATCGAACTCATGCTGCAGTGGCTGGCAATAGATTGACAGCACTGAAACTTAACCCCTGCACCACAAGGGGGCCCAAGTAAGCTACCTTTGAGAGTACAATTCATAGTAGCACCAACAGGTCATGCCCAAATATATATTTCCAAAGCATATGTACTTCCATTATATAACATATCTAGGAAGTATATAGTTCACTAACTCTTCTTACCAGATATAGAATTTGAAAATAAGAAATACATAGCATAGCCAGAGTAACATAGACAGAACTTCAATCCAGGGTTAATTCGGCACAGAGAAAGAAAAGATAGTAGTTCAGTCTTATTTTATGTTTTATATATTTTAAAGAACCCTGACTAATAATGTCAATCTAAGCAACACTAAGACATTTAGGGTTAACAGATAATAGGAATAGGTTGGGGAAGGAATGACCAGGGCACAGGAAAAGCCACCTGCCCAAGAGCCAGCAGTACACAGTTGAAGTAAACAAATAAGTTGCTATGACAAGAATTAGGGGGAAATGTTCCCTGAGAACTCCAAGAGAAACCACATGGAACTCTATTTTTAATGCTCTCCCTAGGGAAACAGTGAGAGTATCATTCCACTGATAGTCAAGGTAACTACTGCATTAGCCTTTCCTGCCTGTGGTAGGTACTAATAAAGTGTGCTATAAATACAAATTGGTGCCACTGATATAGATGGTGATTTGAGGAACAGTGTTCTATTCCTTGGTTTATTATAGAGCATGAAAAGATTCTAATAAGATAGAAAAAATTATGAACAAAAGGCTGGAAAGAATATTCTGAAGGGAAAAAAAAAAAAAAACTGCTGCCTTAACAGAATCTTGGACATTTGCTCTTTAACTGACATAGTTAAAATTTAAATTCCTTAAATGAGCACTAAAGAGTTGCAGGCCATTGCTCAATTGTGTTTATTTTAATAATAACCAGATTTGAAGACATTTGCAGATAAAGAATAAAGGTAAGGAAATATTACGTATAAAAAGGGAAGAAAGGACTGAGGATCAACCATTTGTGATCCCTGTACCTGGGCAAGCAAAGAAGGTTGAAAGGCCTTTAGATGTGGCAACCAGTGGACACCAAGAAGCTGTCATAGCCTGGAGGTAGCATAATGACTAGGAATACCCTAGGAATAGTGTCAGGGAATGGGGTTTCATAATTAAGCTCTACTCAAGTAATATCTGCTTTGATGAGTAAGCCATAAGCATAATGTTGATGCTCAATATTTTAAGTGGCTGTAGCCAATTTTGCCAGGCTATACCCTACCTAGTCTAGTATAGATTTACGTTTGCAGCATAAAATCTGAGTCAAGTTATTGATAAACAGTAGCACATAGAATAGAAAGGGAGGAAAATGTATCTGTACACAACTGGTACCAGACAGAGGAAAACCTTAGGGAGAATCTAAACCTTCTGAAGTCATAACATTTCATGTAAGGCATAAAGTCAGAAGCTGGAATGAGTTTTTTGTTAACAGAACAAGTCAATAAGTGTTTGAAAGATAGGACAACCAAAAGGCATATGTTAGCTTTTCATCACCACAAGAACAAAGAAAAGTTAAAATTACTTGTGTCTTCTAAAGAACTTTACACTAACATGAGCAAAAAATAAAAACCCATGAAGACAGATAATTCTAGATATAGAAAAACATAGTAAAAGATCATCTTGGTACTTTAAATTTAATTTACAGATGTGTGCCATGGTTACTTATATAACAAGAACTGGGGTGGGATGGAAGTGGTATTTCACAATCACTGGGAGTCACTATTTCACTACATTTTGGGTCTAATGCAAAATTAAAAGCATACAGGAAAGTCAAATATTACTCTAGCAATTTAAGTGTTTAAGTTTAATAATGTTTATGTGTATATAACAAGTGTACTTTTTATCAGTGGGAATGTTATAGGACAGGGAGAGGGGCAGCCCAAAACCCTGCAACCCTGCCTATTTTAAATGGGTTCTGCCATCCGCTGCATCAACACAAAACATATGAGACTTTAATGGGAAGGACCTTTAATAAAACCAGGAAACAATACACGTAAGGCAAAGAGTCTAGTTTCTAAGTGAAGCACCCAAAATTACCCGTCCCCTCGTGGGTAAAACTCCATCCATATGGGATCGGCCCAGAGCAAGGCCCCAAAGCCTGCCACAAGTCTAAAGCATCTTCCAGTGGGGACCCACAGAAAAGGGTCAGAAACAACCAGCCAAGCCCGGAAGGAAAAGAGCAAAATCAACATCAAGATAAAAGCTTCCATTGTCACCTCTCCACGGGTCTCACCCACATCTGTGTCACCCAGTCCACGACCAAAAGACAAGCGCAGTTTCTTCACGTGTCTCTAGGCTCCATGCGCCTCCTCCAGGTCTCCTGGCTCCATCCTGCTCCTTCCTCAGTCTCTTCTGCTGCTTCTCCTCTTCCTGCTCAGCTCCACCCTCCCTTGGGTGGGGCAGGGAACCTCCCCCTTTCCTGGGGACCACCCTGTTACAGGAAGACTTTTTTAAGCAATATGAAGTTACAAGAATAAACATTTTTACAACATATTTTAAAGTAGTATCTCTTTCTTATTCTGCAACAATATCTCTGAGATGTTGGAAAGAGAAAATTTGTAGTGGCTGAAAGGTTGGAATACATAACATTTAAGGTACTTGCCAAATTTTAGCATTACCAAATGCTAAGAAATCATTCCTGTCATCATCCCTAGCATCATAAACAAACATGTACATGATAAAAATTAATATATGTACATATATATGTGAACACATGTATAAACTTAGAAATTTTTGTTCCAGTCTCAAAATAGACTCTTTGGCATTGAATAACTTTGTATGTTTCAGCTCCTTGCTACTTTCATTCTTGCCTAAATACATTATTTGTTCGGTAAATTAGGCTAGGCTTCAAAGTCAGTAAAAACCTTATAAGTGTTCACAAAAGAATGATGCAATTATGTCACCATAATGTTTGCATATAATTTAGATAATTGGATATTTTTAGTGCTGTCATTAATTTTAATCAATAAATGATGCATAAGATCCTATAGAAACATTTATAGGGACCAACATATTGCAGTGTCTCCTGCTAACGTCTCACCACACTATCTAAGGAACACTAACAGAATTATCACCTCTACAGTAATTGATTCCCTTACAACTAAGTGGCTACAGTTGTGATGGCAGGGGGAAAGTAAATTAGAAAGCTGGATAAATTTGGTGTATGAAAATACAAACAATTTCTTTCTGAGATAGGCGTAAATGGGACCAATAAAAGTTTTTAACATTCTTCCTGACAAGCAGTCTCCATATTTTTTTAATAAAAGGACTATAATCAAGACATTTAGATACTACAGCATAAATTATATTTCTGAAAATATAAAAGTTACACAAAAGATACTCAAATATTTTTGAAAAAAATGAATTAGATTTACCTCTTAGCTGTTCAATGAAAGAATATACATAATAAATTGCAATCTCAAACACAGATGCAGAAAACAATAAATTTTTTAACATACATAGACTAAATATGATGTACAATAATCCTAATTACAACTGTGAGATGGACTGTAATTTCTAGTTTTAGGCAAATGACCAATAAGAACAAAACATTAAAACAGAGAAATTCTTATTTGTCGATTTGAGTTAAGATGTGAACAGACAAAAAAGAGATAGGCTGATAAATCAAAGGCAGAAAGTACAGGCTTTAACTATTAAACTAGAGCTAGTTCTCAAAATAAAATTTAAGAGCGATTAAGCCTTCAAAAATTATCAATGATTTCTATTACTACCAATTTAATTGTAAGTTTCTGTTAATAAGTTGTTTGCATTATTAAAATACCAAGTGTTCCTTGTTGTATTAGAATTGCAGGCAAAGGTTTTTCTATATCTCCAGATACAACAATTTAATTGCCTATAGAGGACTGTTTCTACAAGAAATGGTGGATAAAACAAAAACAAAACAGAAGTAGACATAGAAGAAACTAGGCTATCCTTGAGTCAAGAAGACAACAATCAGCTAATTCAAGAAAAATAAGAAAGGAATAATTTAAAAAATATTGAATACAATGAAATTTTTTAAAGTTCACAATTTCATGACAAACAATAGAACTGTTCTATATTCACTGAGTCCATTTTATATATATATCAAATATCTTGTAGGAAATATTGTATTAATTAATACACTTGATCTCTGATTTGGACTGGAAAAAGTTGCTGAAAGGAGTTAAAAATTCAGTTATTCACTAACTTTCTTAGAAACTCAGAACTCATGCAATCAGAAATTTTAATTTACTGATTTATTTCCCAACTTGAGTTACCAATGCAAAATGTTTCAATATTATTCTTTATTTAACTGCCTAGCATCACTGTAAGCTGGTGTCAGATTGTTACTTTTGAACAAATGATTAGCACTGGTGAAAACAATATTTCTCTTCAACTTCTGAGTACTTCAAGTAAAAAAAAAAAAATAAACATAAAAGAGCAAAAGCAAGGGTGCTGTTTTCACAACCTAGGACTATCCAGAAAAAAAACCCTAACACTATTTCACCACTCATTTGAAAGGCAAATATATAATATACTTCTAAACATCCAACTGACTGAATAACGTGTTCAGATCTATGACAATGATTTATAATACATCCCCATGGGCCTCACTGGTAGCATAAAGGTTACGTCTCAGTGCTATCAAGCTGTCACAACTGCGGCCTGGGTTCAATCCCTGGTCAGGGAGCTAACCACATGGCGTAACAGACCTCTCCTGTCTCGCCTGCTGCTCCCCTCAGCAATGTATTTCAGTAGATCCCCCTGTTCTGCTCCCCACTCTGTCTCTGGTGTATGCTCTCCTACACGACACCCCCAACCTGCACCTCTGGCCTACATCTCAGTTCCTTTATGCATAAATGAATAAATCTTTAAAAAATTACACCCCTAACACCACTTTTCATAATAGATCTTAATTAAAAGAGAACACAAGTAAAAGTCATCTTTTAACATAAAAACCTGGGATTTCCTCTCAATGTAATAATGTAATTTGGCTGCAACGTGGTCAACACAAATGCTCTGAAGGCAAGCAAACCTCAAGCTTCATTTTGTAAAATTAAAAAAGAAAAACACTTGCTTAAAGACTGATGGCTTCAGGGTAGCTCATAAGTAAATAAGTTAATTAATGAATTAGTTCATTAAATATATTCCTTTGATTATGTTGCACAATTGATGCTTGCTGGCCCAAAATCTATGATTTGGATGATTTTTTTCAGCCTCAGTAGAAGGAAACAGGGCAAGCTTAGCAGGGTGGAAGCAACTACATGTTAAGGATTCCAAGTCTGCAAAGACAATGCTTGCAGGTAATTGTTAGTACAGAGAAGGTGCTCCTGCCATTACCAAATCTTATAACACTGTTAGCCATCCTGTTTCAAATGAAAACATTCTGCCACAATCTTGAACTATCTGGCTTAAGCCAGCTAGCCTGTCAACATTTGAAAATCAATGTTATCAGTGTCTCTTCTAGTGGGAGGATTACTTGACAGGGGTATCACCACAGTCATCTTTGGCACACCTGGTCACAGGAACACATAATTTACACAGCTGCACAGTAGGGGTTTGTGTTGAGAGAGATTTTAGCAGATGAGGCATAAAATTTGAAAATATGCAGCCAGGAGATGGGTGGTATGAAAACCCTGTGTTCCATAAATGTCAGTCTTCAGATTTTGTCCTTAAGTTTTTACAGCTAAATATAAGTGACAAGGTTCCAAAAGATTATGTAAAGATGCTGGCAAATAAATAGGTAAGTTATCACAAGCTGGCATAAATAAATGCTCAACATTTGAATGTTTTATTATACATAACAGATTTGAGCAAACACTGGCCAAGATAATATTGGAAAACAAAAAACAAAAATGAAATTAGGCACATGAAAACATGTGAGAGAAAATTTCAGAAATGATAATCATTCAGAAAAGTATTTATAACTTTTGCAAGGAAGGTAAAATGGAAGTTAGAAATGTTGGGGATGGGAGACAGCCCATAGATTGACCAGGTGGTGCTTATCTTTGCATATGAGATGCTGTTCAAATTTGCTCTATAAAAAAAATAGAAATTAAGAATTTGCTAATGTGTTTTATGTGCATATTCTTCATGTAGCACTATTGTACTTTGTTAAATCCCAGTTACTAAGAATAATTTGTATGGCACTATCTCCCTTACAGAGATTAAGAAAATACATTAGTTCAATACCACGAATCAGTGATTTTAGCAATACTGCTTAGTTAATGACATCACTATTTCTATAACATTGACATTTTAACACAACCTATTATGGAATTCTAATACATTGAAAGGTCTTGTTTCATTAATTCAATGCTAATAATATTGAGTCATATGTACCTCACCGCTTTCTCCCTAATTTTTCTACTCTCTGTGTTATTTTTAAAATAACACATGTACACATAATTAAGAACAATGATTTTAGAATCTTATTTTAAGACTGAAGTAGAATCCTAACATATGTAAAAAATAAACATAATAAATATAATTACTTAACAGTTGGCAAATATAAAAGTGATCTTAGAGAGCCAATAATGTAGAAATTAACACTTTCAATTGCTTGTCAAAACAAAATAGTGAAATTTGATTCAATTCAGTCTAGATATCAATTACTTCAAGAAACCTTCCAAAACATATCCCAAATTTAAATAATAATTTACTTCTCTCAAGTCTCAGGTCAGTTATTCATACCTGTTTTATTAAAAAAAAATTATCTTTCAATCATTTGATATAATTTAACATGTATTTTGTATTCTAATACTCCAGAAAGTTTTAAGGCTGAGAGCTTTATCCAATTTAGTTTTAAATGACTATTATTTTAATAAGAAGTATTTTAAAATGAATAAATAATGCAGTGCTATTAAAATTTTAGGGTATCTGTCAGAGCTACAATTTTATCTAGGGTTTCGTACCAACTTCTTCAAGATCTGTAGTTGATGGTAGAATTCAGTATCTTGTCATCATAGAACTAAAATTCTGTTTTCTTGGTCAATTACCCCCTTCAAAATTAAGTTAAGAAAGGAACATTGAATTCTTCTTATTCCCTTTCTGCTTTGTGTTCTGCTTTTAAGAAATCATGTGGTTTTATTGAACCCCTGCTCTGGATAATTCAGGGTAATCTTTCTGTTTTAAATTCAACTGATTAGTCAGTGTAATTACATCTACAAAGTTCTTTTTACCATGTTAAACAACATATTCACAATCTGGGAGCCAGATTTTAGAATCATTTTGGGATTCACCTATTACTCATCTTGCCTGAAATTCATCATCTAACATATACTAATTTGAATATGTAAGCAGACTTTTGAGATGAATATGCCTAAACAATAAAGGCATTATTTTCATCTCAGTGAGCACTAATTTAGTCAGGATTTTACCTTTTAAAAATGAACTCATATTAAGGAATAACAATTATAAATGTATACATATATATGGATATATAAGATATAATAATGTAATTTTATAGCATGGACAAGTATTTCCCAGGGGAGGAAATGAAGTGCAGCTTGGGTGTAAGAATAAAATTTGGTGATTTAGAAAGAGATGCTAGAGAGTAGAAGAATGTGGGGTCAGAAGCAATGAAGAACTGTAAAACAGTTTTTCTGCAGGATGAATTATAATAATGAACTAGTTAATCAGACCTTAGATATCCTTCATATTTATCAATTACCCAAATAACACACACACACACTAAACAGAGGTCCAAGAAAGCATCTTAGTAAATTCAGAAGTTGAGGAACCTGCTTGTTTCCCCTGGAGCATTGTATAATGTTTTCATAAA
Organism: Talpa europaea; assembly: GCF_964194135.1. Classification (NCBI taxonomy): domain Eukaryota; kingdom Metazoa; phylum Chordata; class Mammalia; order Eulipotyphla; family Talpidae; genus Talpa; species Talpa europaea. The sequence goes on along the minus strand of NC_140075.1, from coordinate 65,387,300 downwards.
ATAACAGTAGTATTGGGGTTGAGGTGAAGAGACATTTGGAATAGAAGGAAATATACAATGTATACTATTTTAGATGAGCCAATAATGTAGAAATTAACACTTTCAATTGCTTGTCAAAACAAAATAGTGAAATACCCTCTAACTGTTAGGAACAAACTTGTCTATTCAAGTATATTATAATGTGTATTTAAAGAAAGAAATAATTTTCTTTTGCAGCAAATACTGTGCTCAAAATAATCCAATCATGACCTTTACAGAGAGTAAAAACACTCTGTTTCACTTCACCACACAGCACCATAGTATTTAATCATTTTCTATTGATAGTTAAAGCAGGCAGTTTCTACTAGAAAGTTTTAAACATCAGAGGTAACATTTGGAGGCAGTAGTAGATTCCCTGTAGCTCTTTAATATTTGGTCACTTCATAATGAGTTTATAAATTTGCAAAAAAAGCACATACAAGGCACTGGGTCATGGCTTTAAAGTTATAAAACCAATAAAATCATTCAGGATGTATGTAGCATTATGTTGAAACGACTTATAAGCATTTTCAGTTTACTGCCAAATATGTTTATAATTCCTCTCCCAAAGACAAATGTGCTTGGCTTGAGTCGTGTAAGTCCTTGCATTTCATAAATTTTCAGTCTTTTTTTTTTTAATTCACAATTAATCCTCTTTACATTTATATAACACTATTCTAAATTTTTTCTCCTTAAATTAATTTTAATGGGTGATTGCATATTACATTTTTATAATGTTGCAATTATTACATACACATAGTTCTTTGAGCACCCTTACAGAAGGTATTTTATAATTTAACTATTTTATTGCTCAAACATTTGCAAATAACATTCATAAACTCTAAAACATGTAAAAATGACAGATTCTAATGTCATTGAGAAAACCACTAGATCATTAATATCTTATATAAATGTGAGTTACCATTTTATATACTACTAGCCAAACTGCACATGGTATGGGCCTAAATTTAGCCATTTTTCCCTACCAACACAGAATACTGCAATGGACAGGTGATATTAAAAGTGTGTGAAGTGTCCTTTACCTGGTAAAAGGATAAACACACTGTAGTGAATCCATAGGATCCCAAACTACACAGCAATAAGGAGCAGATTATTGATATAAGCAACACTGTGCAGAGATTTCAAATAAACTCAGAAAAGGGAAAGAAGTACAGCTCAAAGGGCTACACATTTCTTGATTCCACTGGCATGACATACTGGAAAAGCTAAAATTATAGAGAATGAGAACAGATGAGAGACGCCAGGTTTTAGGGCCAGAGGGGTTAATTACAAAGAAGCAGCACAGGGGAATATTCTGGGTGATGGAATAGCTCTGCCCCTTGCTGACTGTGGTAGATACCCAATTCTGTAAATTTGTCAAAAATAATGAATTTTACTATTTGTAAAATTAAAATGTATAAATAAAAATGAGTAGGCAAATTTAAAACACATTACTTAAATCATTAAACATTATCAATGATAGCTTTGTAGTACAGGGAAACTACAATGGAAATAATATAATAACAAGTAAATATATGTTTATATTTAATAAGAAAGAGAAACAGTCATATAATTATTTTATTTAGAGGTACTGAAGTAATCAAGAGAATTAAAGAGGGAAACTGGTTATCCCTGGGAAGGTTGTGATGAGGAGATTTTTATACTCATCATGTGAATCATGACCGGATTTTTAAGTATAACTTTTCATGAAAATGACTTACATAGCGTTTACCATATAAATATATTTATAAGAATTAAAGGGCTAAATAGTATCTAGTAATTTGACCTTACGCAAGATGTGATTTTAATAATTTGTATATAATCCTTTTGGTGTCTTCATATTATAAGCAGATAAAGAAGCAAATTTTTTTGGTTAAAGCTGATTTCTGGATCTCTTAGATCACAGTTATACGAATAAAGTAAACGTATCTTAAGCACACTCCTTAAAACCCTATCTTAGTCTAAATTTGGTCAGTTTGTTCTGTAGACTTCTTTACATTCTATAAAGTGGACCATGTGAGTACTTGGGGAATTCTAAAAGTTCTAACAAACCATAACTAATCCACTAAAAGATATGTGTCTAATAGACAGACATAAAATTCTTAATACAGAAAAAAAAATTATAGATCCTACTACACAGAGCATAAATCTCAAGAGCAGGCTGGTAAGACAAGCTGTGTTTGGAAGCATAGAATATATCTTTGTCCAAGATTTTTAGTCCATTTTTTTTCTTCAAACTCTCAGGAAACCCTAACAAATATTATTCTGGTTCTGATAAATATGTTCTTGTCCTCTCTAAATATAATACCATTTTTCTCATAGCAAAGATAGTTTCCATCATAAGGTATTAAATAATATACCAATGTCATGACAAATGCTTAGAAAACTGCCTGCATTTCTTTGGTATTTATTTTGCACATCTCAACTTTATCAAAACCAACTCTCTGTCAGCTTTCATGCTTGGAAACCAAGGATTACTTATTGATTCTGAAAACACATATTTGACTCCTAACATAGGCAAAAGTTGTAAGACTTGGTAAACTAAGCTGGTAAGCTAAAATCACTTTAGCTTACCCCCTTTATAAAGTCTCAATTCTATTTTTGGGAGGAGAAATGTTTATTTTCATTGAACGAGGATTTTCTACTTTTAATTCATTGTCTGCATATATTTCCTAAATTTAGTTAATTTCATAATAAAATCTACAGGAAGATCCCAAGCATGGCATTAAGAAACATAACTTTTATTGAGAAATAATACACAGCCTTCTTTATCCCATCTCTAATGACATAAGGTTTGGTGATTGATATATAAGTATTCTGAACTTGTGTTTTTATTCTGAACAATACTGCAATAATAAAAAAAAAAAAGATAGAAAACTTACTGAGGGAGGAGGAGGAATTATATTCAAAAAAGAAGTAGATTTCATTTTAAGTACCCAGGGGGTTATTTTACAAGAAAGTATAAAAATATATATATTTTTTAAATGCAGCTTGGCAGTGGCCTTTATGTCTAGATTATTGCTTTCTCAATATAACCCCCATTGAGGCAAAAGTAATATTAACAAATGATAAAGTTTTGCTGTAATTCTTAGTATTTTAATAAACATAGTTATAACATGCCAAGTAAATTAAACTCCTTAATCTTTCCCCCTGTTTTTATTCTAACAATGCATTGCTATACTTGGAAAATGATCATTCTACAAAGTCACTAATCATCCAAGACTGATTAAAAAGAAAAGTTTCCTTGATTCCTAAACTGAACTCTCTAATAGGAGATTAAAGATTAATTGTTTTTATGTACCAGTTAAGTGTTATCAATCTGGCCTTTTCACCACTTTGAAAGTATAAGTTGCTTGAGTAAAATAGGTGAATGCTCTGTTTTTACTCCTTTAAAAGATTTCACATTTTTCAATTTCTAGATAAAAAATAATACCTTGACTAAATGCTAATCATACTTTCTGCTGACAAAAACTAAACCAGGAGATTATCTAGAATACTGAGGAGGTAGCAATATGCATAAATCAATACTGTCTCTACCTATATTACTAATCTCCTTTCTTACATAAAACACAGGGTTGTTTTTTTTAAAAAACATAGACCACATTCAGAAAAGTTTAAAGTGCTCTCTAAATCTGAAAATGTAATAGTTTGCGGAACTATTTTAAGTTTAAAATACTTAAACTATTTCAAGCGTAAAAGATACTGGAGAAAAGTCAGGGCACCTTTTCCATCACTGTTGTCTACTCAGTACTACTGCCCATGTGTCATCATGTCCGATTCATGTATACACTACCTGAAATTTTCCATGCAGCACAAATATTATTTTATAGAAATTTTAACATGAAAGTACATCTTGTATATTTTTTCTTGAAAAACAACTTATATATTGATCCAGATCAACACACACAGAATTGGTATGTTGGTTTATTATATAAAAGTTCTATAATTCATTTAAATTAAGATATATTCAGAAACAGTGAAGGCCTGATATTGATCTTGGTCCACTTCACTCTCATTTATAATGAGTTCCCTTTCAGGTTCTCTTCCCTGCCAATCATGAGTAAGAGACTAGGATCTCATTTAACTCTGAGTTCAAGTATTGGCTTCATCAGTTTTTCACCATGAATTTGCGGTGTGTTGGTTTATTTAAGTCTTAGTTTATACTTCTGTAAAAGTGATATGATATCTCACAAGTGTCATAAAATTCATATTTAACTGTCCTTGGAACATTCTAAGTGCTTTATAAATATATGGTATGGATACTGATACGCTTATTCACAGAATTTTTTTTGGGGTAGGAGGTAAAACCATCTCTGCACATTAAGTTTTAAACACATCATCCAAAAATATGTATATGCCTTGTCCTAACACAGGTCGATGTGCAGAAAAGATTTCTTTCTACTGCTGCTCTCACGTATGCAGAAATTTTCCTCAAATCTATATAACTACAATGGGCATGTGGTCTTTTCACAAGGCATAGCTATAAAATTTACTAGACCTCCTTTCCATTTAGAGTTAGAAAATCTCCAATATCTTTTAAATAGCAGACTCAAACTCCTCCAAGATCCGACATGCCTACCAGCAATCTCTATATAAAATTAATTTACACAGACCAAGCAGTCCACTTGTTTGGTTTGTTTAGATAAATTTGTATGCATAGCAGTAAGCACCTCTTTTCTCTTTTGACACTGCGGATTCAGCTGTTCCCTATAATGTCACTTCTATACCCCAGAAGTAGACACTTAATCCCCATTGTGCTTGTAGTTAACTGCCCTCTAAGTAAATGAGGGTGGTAGGTAAAGTTATGCACACCATTCCCTTCTATATGTATATAATTTGGAGTGAGGATAAAACAAAAACTGAGTAGTTTTGATCTCTGTATAGCACTGATTGTTTACGTGCCGCATATTATCTCATTTATTTCCATAGTATTCCTGTGTAACCACTATTGTGTCCATACTACAGAAAAAAAGAATCAGTAGCTTACAAAACATTTGGTAATTTCTTTAAAAAAAAAAGACTATTTATACAAGCACTGGGTACAGTCAGAAGCGCGGGAGGATGAGAGAATTCACCAGAGCCAGAGCGGACAACAGTACAGGCAGACCGACGAAATACACTGCTGAGGAGAGCAGCGGGTGCCGGCAAGAGAGGTCTGCACACCATGTGGGACCCTCACCAGGGGCCCATGTGGGACCCTTGCGGGGGGCTGGGGATTGAACCTGCGCTGCAGAGGCTGCAGGCAGCTACGCAGCCCAGTGCTCACCTGCTGCGCCACTAGGGGAGGCCCCATTTGGCAATTTCTTTCAACTAACAAAAACCATTAACTGAAAAACTAGTATTGCAATCAATCCCAAGTTTCACTGACTTCAAGGTCTATATTTTTCCACCATATTAGTTTGTCTCATGAATAAAGAAAGAGGTTTGTGTGAAACTGTAAGATTCTTTTTTTTTTTTTTTTTTTGGTGGGACCCTCGCCGGCGGCCAGGGAACAAACCGGCATTGCAGAGGCTGCAGGCAGCCTCGCAGCCCAGCGCTCAACTGCTGTGCCACCAGGGGATGCCCGAAACTGTAAGATTCTTAAATAAACCAGATTTTTTTCTTTTGCACAAGAAAAAAAAAAAAAAAACCATGAATAGGGAATCTAAGTGTAATACTATATTGCACAGCATGTTATACTATAAAACACAATAAACTGCTGACATATTTTCCAACGGTATCAGAAGCAAAGGTAATCAAAGGTGGACCTGCAAACATTTGAGTATCCCTTTACAAAATGAAGAGAAATGGCAACACAAGAAATTTCACATAAGATAATATAGATGACCAAAGTAGCGCATTAAAATCAAGAAGACTAAGTACTTTCAGAACCTGTTCATTAAAATATTTTTGTCCAAAATAGTTGTCTACTGGACTGATCAAACCATACAATTTGAAATTACTATCCTCGTTCTATAATCTAAAAAATAAACATGTACAAGGACTAGTCCCTAGTGAGGAATACCCTTCCAGGCCATTGAACAAAAGTTTTTGCCTAAAGGATTTAAACATTTAAACTTGTTCTCATTACAATTTTATTTCAAATCTATGCATATGTCCAAGCTAAGCTGTAATATGAATAATAATAACTTGAAGTGTTCAAATCTCCTTCACATTCACTCATTTGGGTCTCACAAGAACCTTTATTTTTGTTGACAAGACAAATACTACTTTCCCATCTTTGAGATTCCAACACTGAAATGGAAGATTTGTCAAGACTGTTTTCCATTACTGAGAAAGGACACAATTTCCTTACCCTTAGACAAATGTTCTTCTAATGATATGGCAGTGATATTGAAGAGGGAATGTTACAAAAATATCAGCAATGATTACAGCATTGTTATTAACCTTAAGTTACTGAGCATATAAATTCTCAAAATAATTTTATGAAATAGAATAGTCTTATACCAGTCAGAAAACTGAGGTTGGGAAAGATTTAAATTACTGTCTTATGTCACAGTTTATAAATATTTGAATAAAAAATTAGACACTAGTTTTACTGTTCAAAATGGGATGTGTGCTATTTAGGAATGAATTGTTGTTTAATAATTTTCAAATTATAAAGCCCTACATCATTTTATTTAACTATCATATAAAAAGTAATAGTAATTTATTAGAACAAGGTTGGGAGTGCTTTAATGTAGCTGCTTTGGCATATCCCTTCCTCTGATTATAAAACACATGTGTGCAACTTTTTTTAAAGGTAGGAGAGCATTTTCTTTTTCATATTTCTCTCTGTATTTTCCCAAATCTTGCCTTCTTTCTCTCTTCCCATGATCTCTCAGTGCAGATCACTGACATAACCACTTGCAAATACTTATTTCCATCACAGTTCATTCAACAGCTGTTATGAACCTAAAATATTCAAGCACTTTATTAATGTTATGAATACAGCAGTGGATGAAATAAATATGGCATCTCCCTTTCTATGCTAAAGACATTTATATAAATGCATTTGCACGTAAAGGCATTTCATGTTAAGCTATTAATTGAATGATAGTCAAAAGGCAGGATGCAGTAAAAGTAGGATGCAAGATGAAAGAAGAGAGAGTCATCTAACTTGAAAACTCAAGATAGGTCTCTCTGTAAAGTAATTTTTAGTTGAAATAAAAAATGTGAATAGGAAGTATGCATTCCACACAAATAGGATAGGAAACTTATCCAAAGGCCCTGAGGCAGGAAGTTACAAAATGAAGGAGCTGGAGTTAAAGTTTAGAGAGGAAGGATGGGAGTTGACTAGGTAATCACTGAGGTAATCAGGAGTCTTATACAGAGTATTCATGATATCTACTTTCTTCTTTTTTTTAAAAAAAAGTACTGAAAGGCTATATTAAATTATATTTAATCACTGAATTTTACCTTCCTTTGTTTTCACTTAAAATTGAGGTTGATAGTTAAAATTAAAATTTATACCTTGCAGGACCTCCCTTGTGGTGCAAGTGGTTAAGCATCAGCACTATGAAGCAATCTACAGCTACCACCTCACGAGTTCAATCCCAGGCAACGAAGTGACCCACATGGCACAGCAGACCTCTCCTGACTCACCTGCTGCTCTCCTCAGCAGTGTATTTCAGTCAATCTGCCTGCTCTGCTCCCCACTCTGTCTATGATGAATCCTCTCACCCCCTGCACCTCTGGCTTGTACCCTAGGTCTTGTATGCATAAATAAATAAATCTTAAAAAATGATTTTATCAGGGGAATGCAAATTAAAACAAGATACCACTATGAAGTAAGAGGTCAATCTGAAAAAGTTGCATGCTATATGATTCCAAGTATATGACATTCTGGAAAAGCAAACTATGGACACAAAATTCAGTGTGGTTGCCAGGAATTAGGAGCAGGGGGGAAGAGATGAGTAGACAGAATGCATAGGATTTTTTAGAGCAGTGAAATCATTCTGTACCATAGTGTAATGATAGGTACATGTTGTTAAACTGTTGTCAAAAACATGGAATATGCAACAAGTGAAAAAAGTCTATTGGAAAATAAAGCCTATTGAAAGATGAAAATCAAGGTTAGTGATTATATGTCAGCTCACTGAATATAACAGAAGAATCTTGCTGCTAAGACTATAATAAGGATCTTTACTAAGTACTTTTAAAAGTTCTATTTTATATATGTTTTGTCAACAAACTATCTGCTTAATTCCTCTGAAAAAAATGGTCCATACCTTTAGAATTGCTTCAAGTTCAGATTAGATTATTAATCTGCCCAGCATATCCTTCCAGTGGATTTGAATATTTCACTGCATACTGGAGGTCTGCACTGATTTTCATCTACAGATATTACAACAGATAATTTTATGACCTTTTAACTAAATTTAAATTCACCTAATCTGTGATTAAAGAACACAAAGTTATAAAAACAATTAGCATTCAAAGAACAGGAAAAACATCATATTTAAATGTTTTGGTGAATTCAAACTAATAATATTACACATGTAACGCTTGATTATGTTTTGAAGAGGTTTATATACAGAACAAATGGTCTGACTTTATTTTAAACAGTTGCATTATGTTTATGCGTTATATTTACTTAAGGCAGAAATTATCATTGTGTGATCCAATACTGTCCTTTCTTGAGCAGCTGCCATAAAAAGTACATCTCTTACTGAAAACATAAATATATACTTTAGTTATCTGTCAGTATGCTGAGTCATCAAAGTTGAAAAGGAAGACAACAAATTGACAGCACGCCTGATTTACAACAGGCTGTTACTAGGCAGGAGCTATGACCAGAGTTCAGGATTTGATTAGGGCACAAGACGGATAGAGTTTGTTTGACTTTAATTTTTAGTCTCCAGGGATATTTTGCCCATATTTACCAATATGAGTATTCATGAAATAAAACAATGGAATCATGCCCAGAGAGAAAATTAAAAGTCCAACATTAATTATTCACACAACTAAACATGAAAATGAAAAAAAAAAAAAAGGCAACTAGAAAATGAAAGGAATGGGAAGAAATATATTAAATGCCCTCATTAAAAATATGTTTCTGAAAATCCTGTTGAATTTTTATATACTAATATCAAACTACCAGAAAGACAAATTAGCCCATTTAAATTGCATCAAAAAGAAAAAAAAAAAAAAAAACTAGGAGTAAATTTTAACAAGGAGATAAAGTCCTGTACACTGAAAACAAAAAGACCGTGATGAATGAAACTGAAGATGCAAAAAAATCAAAAGATATTCCATGCTCACAGATTGGATGAATTAATATGAGAAAATATCCATATTATGAAAAGCACTCTGCAGATTCAATGGGATCCGTAACTATATATACAGATACAGTTATCAGAAAGCGTGGTATTGACATAAAACCAGAGAGACATAGATCACTGGAACAGAACAAAGAGCCCAGAAATAAACCTACCCATATGTTTACTAAATACTGTTCGATATTTAGTTTGGGATAAACTGGAAAATCACATGCAAATGCAAGAAACTGGATCACTATTTGCACTGGACCACACCATGCACAAAAATTTAACTCAAAATTAATTAAAAAGTTTATGTTAATAAAATTATAAAACTTCCAGAAGAAAACATACACATACACAGTATTGACATCATCTGTCTTAATGATACCATTTGGATCCGACTCCAAAGGCAAGAGAAACAAGAACATAAATATATAAATAAATGGAACTATAGCAAATTAAAAATCTTCTACACAGTAAAGGAAATCAACAAACAAAATGCACACTCACAAAAGAAAATGTTGCAGTTGAGGACAAGATTATCACTGTAATCACAAATCTGACAAAGTCACAGAAAAACAATCCTCCATATTTCTTTTCTTCTTTAGTTCAACTAATATCTCCTATTCTGTTCACTCCTTCTGCAGTTACCTAATATAATTTAATGACAAAGAGAGAATAATTCATTTCTCTCTCAGTGAGTGAAAGTACTTCATCATGAATTCATGATTTTCACTCCCCAAATTCTCATTTTCTATTGATTCTTACTTTGGTAAACAGCACCATCATTTAGCCAAAAGTTCAAGCCAGAAACTTGATGACTGCTTATCTTCACTATAAATTGTACACTTTTCTTATAAGTTGCATTTTAATAAATATGTATATTACATGTAGTTTCTAAAATTATAGGTTTTAAGGCTTAATTTTCTACCATATAATATCTTATCAGACATATAGTGATATAGCTTTGTAATTTGTAAATTGAACTTCAGTTCATTATATGAGGAAATTTGATTAACTCAATTATTTTAGATGCTAAGCATTTTCATTCCAAATGAAGAAATGAGTAGGGGTGATGAGTATCTATCTGTATAGCAAAGCATAGCATAGCATAGCATAGCACATTACAAGTGGTTTATGGGTGGGAAGTTTAGATATATATGAATTAGTCTTTAATTGTTATATTAAATAATTAAATAGATGTTTTTAATTAAAATGGAATTCCCAACCTTCTATTGGAACTAATGATGCACAATGTTAATATGTAGATATGTAGGCAATACCACTATAAGTACATTTATACTCATTTTATATTGACTTAGTAATCATTAATTACACAAGGTCATACAAAGTATTATAATCTTAACCACTAAAACAAAAAATTAATAAAAACTTCTGTACAAGTTATCGTATGCATTTTATGAGAATTAAGCTAGTGTCTTTGCTGTTCACTACCTTAACTGGAGAAACAGAGACAGAAAACTTTTGCAGAATACAAGAAAACAATAAGTCATTGTAAAAACAAAAAAAATAAAGATATAAAGAAGATATTGTCTTCCTCAATTCCAGCAAAAAGATGGTTCGTTAAGCTTTACAAATAATTCATTTTTTAAAGAACCATTTAGATTTTGTACTGTTTAGACTTAGAACCCAATATCCTCATGAGACAGATAGCCTATTTTGTTTTTGTTAATGTTTTCCTCTTAGGTGATTCTCTAAGCTTTTAAGACATATGCATTTAAAAATTTATATGTAATATACATTTATACAAAAAACAAAACCCTCTTGGAAAATTTGCCTCCTGATGATTATGGTTTATCCTATTCAGCATATAAGTTACTTTTTTCCAAGAGTCTCTGATATTGCTATTACATCCAATGTGAAGTAAGTGAAATGCATCCAAGAAAAAACATTCATCCATCAAGTATAAGGGACAATACCAAATTTGACAAGGGTTGGCAATTAACACGTCATTATTAATCATAGTATGAAAACATGTCTTTGTCTCTATTACTTTAACACCTCTGAATAAAAATAAAACAAAGTGATATGATGCTGAAAAGCTTTTTCATATTCCCTGGGCATTCTCTGTTATTAAACTCAGGAGAAGTCCATTCTTCTATTTTTGTTTGTGTAAGAAGGCTTTTGTGGGGGGGAATCTTGAGTTCATCTTTGAGTTTGCATTTCACATGAAGAGTAAAACCAATGATTCCTTTCAATATTCAGAGTAAATATTCATCTAATTGTCTGGATAATCAAAACAAAAATATTTCATCCTACAGTGTCAAGAGAAAAGATAATTTTCAAGTATAGTCCTACAAAACTCTTGTTCCTTTATTCTTTATAATCATGTTTTCTCTAAGATTCCCTTAGATTGGCTATCTACCAGAAAATTAATTTAAGTTCAGCCAAGATAATTTTCAAAGTAGCATACTTTTACTTTTCACCACAAAATGATATTCAACTAGAAATGTGGACCTTTATTTTTTTTTAGAAAAACATTTGAAAAACTGGAAATCAATATTCACTGTCACCAGGAATGTAATCTAATGCTATGCAAATCCTTAGATAAAAATCTTAATATGTCATCTTCATAATATCACTCCAAAAATAGCACACACATTCATTGTGAATCATGTAGAGATGATTTTTTCAATCACCTCTATACTAGAAAAGTATTTAATCTTAGAGACATTAAACTGAATAAGTCACTCTCTTTTTTTTTTCCCCTATGGAAAGTGCTTCTGGGAACAAAAGAAATATAAATGCCTCTTTCATATACCTATTAATAAAATAGGGTGATTGCTTAGGTTCAGTTGTGAAAATATTTCATTTATTGGTTAATTTAAATGCATTACTTAAGCAACTCTTGATATTAGATTCTAGGCTAGTTACAAAGATAAATATACAAGAAATTCAGAAGGCAGGATTTTTTAATGTTGGGTAATTTATATTCAATGTCAGGATCAAGGGTTCGTGTTTGTTCGATTTCTTTGTTTTTACACCCTCAGTGTGTGGGCCTGCTCCTCAAGATTATATGACACTTCCTAGTATTCTGTGTATTCTGTGTAGACCCAACAACATCCAATGAATGAATAGGAGGTATTTTTTCTCAGACTATACTTTACACCAGTGAAAAATCTAAGCTTAACAACTTTCAACTACTTCATCACTGGCCAATATTGGTTCCATTTCCTTTCTCACACTAATTCTTGACAAGGAAAATTAAATTATCATAAATGGCTTAAACTAATAATTTATCTGCTCTTTGAGCTCAAGGTACTTTGATATTTTATTAACAGAAGCCCTCATAACAAAGATTTTTGCATCAGGAGATTTAGAATTATTAACAACAGACTTCAGTGCACTGCCCTGAAAGTATTAGTTTCTCAGATACACTTGTTTCTTGATACATGGTTTTCCATTTCCTTTCTTCACTTTCTCCCTACTGCAACGATGTCTACCCTTTGAACTTCTTTTCAGCCTTCAAGTATTGACAGTAGGATAAAAACTAGAGCCCAAACCTAACTATATTTTACTTTTAAGAAAATATCAAAATAGGGGCCTCCCTGGTGGTGCAGGGGCTAAGATGCAACCTATGAAGCTCTCCACAACCACCACAGCATAAGTTCGATCCCTGGCCAGGGAGCTACCCACATGGCACAGCAGACCTCTCCTGACTAGCCTGCTGCTCCCCTCAGCATTGTATTTCAGTCTGCCTGCTCTATTCCCCACTATGTCAATGGTGAATCCTCTCTCCCTCCCACACATCTGGCCTGTACCCCAGTTCTTATATGCGTAAATAAATCTTTTAAAAATATATCAAAATAAATTATATAATATTTTGTTCTAAATGTATCAAGAGTTTCACTTATACTTTCTGAGTCACAAAGATGATATGCCAATATTACTTTAGATTGGCAGCAGACACAGAAGACTGTCTTCACTTTGTTGTATCTCCCAGGGCAGTTCTGCTTGAGTATTTACATATTGAAATGTCATCGTTTTCTCTTTTTTTCTCATTTATTTATTTATTTATTTGTTTGTTTGTTTGTTTGTTTTAATTTTTAGCATCATTGTTAATTTTTAAACAGTATTTGCTTCCCCCACCCCCTCAGGTGTAGTCCCCATAGAGTTTCCTTCACCAATGCACCCATGCACCATCACCTCAGTCCCCTGTGCTCCTCCCTGCCTCCCTCAGATCCCTCCCCCGTCTCCTCCCCTGCAGTATATCATCATTTTATTGTAAAATTCTTTTTTTTCATTTTTTTTGTGAAATTATGGGGCTCCCTGGTGGCGCAAGGGTTTAAGAGGCAGCCTGCCTGTGAAGTTATCTGCAGCCTCTGCACCACTAGTTAAATCCCCGGCCAGCCAGGGAGCAACACACTTGGCACAGCAGACCTCTCCTGACTCGCCCACGATTCCCCTCAGCAGTGTACTTCGGTCAATCTGCCCGTTCTGTTCCCTGCTCTGTCTCTGGTGAACCCTCTCACCCCCCATACATCTGACCTGTATCCCAGTTCTTGTATGCATAAATAAATAAATCTTGTGAAAAAACGAGAAATTAGCTATCCATCATGAAACCACTAGCTTTCTGTTCTACTAGGACTTAAAATTGGATTGTATAGAAGCAATCCATTGTTATGAAACACGGTCAAGTTAGACTTGGGTAGGTCCAGAAGAAATAAAAAGTTTCATGTGACTCATACTTTACTGTATTACTACCTTACCTTCATCTTACACTGATGGCCTCTGGAAGAGTTCCTTCTGACAAGTCCATAGGATGAAAAAACATCAGACCTGATTTACAGATGAGTGCATGTGATATGCTGCAACCAAACACCTTTCATAAGGCCAGGAAGAAACAGTAGTCTGAAGAGGGACCCTGCAAGTTGACAAAATATGAAGTGATATTTCTGATTGTCTACTTTTATTATAAAAATAAAGTATAAACATGGTGATTTATGTAATTAAACATTTTCTTAGGTTTAGAGAGAAAAATGGAGAGAATCTGCTTAGCGATCATGAGACCAGAAAGCCTCAGGTAGGGGCATGTCGGTATACTGCTCAAGATGGCACACAGGGGAATTTGTTTCCTGTGTGACTATTCACCAAAGGGTGTTGTAACATGGAGAGAAAATTCAATCCATACAGTACAGACTATCTCTTTTCCAGGTACTTTGCTTTTTGCTTAATAGACTCAAGTTCATGGTGGCAAGAATGGGGGTTGTAATCAAGCTTAATGACACAGATGTGAATCATCTCACACAACATTTGTACCAAAGTCTCTTTCTAAAAAACATACACATAATTTACCTCTAAAATTACATACCCAATGAGCAGTTGTAAAAATCATTTATCCACTGTCTATCATCTCTTTAAGGGTTTCTCCTGGAACCCTTTACTTTTTTCAAAATTATGTACATATAAATATTTGAATATCCATGCCATCAGAAAAGCCCTGGGAGAGAAAGAACAATTTTCTTACATAATTTTTATTTTCCCTATTCTTGGCCTAGATTTTAGATGGCCTGCATTTTTTGGTAGAGAGGCCCATACCTTCATTCCAAGGTGTACCAACTCTCTTGTCATCCTGTGATACATGAGATTGTCCACCATTATTAATAAATGAACAGAAACAAAATATATACTTGTGAATCCTCTGAGTCCCAGACATATTTCCAAATGCTTCAATCTTGAAACAAAACTTTAGTTCCTCAAGATAAACAAAAGGGTTACCTATCTCTTTTAGCATATAACTTCCTTCCTTTGATTCCTGGTTAACCAGTATAAAAAAAAATGTATATATAACCTTGTCAAAGTGTTGTATTCAGTATCTCCAATCAATCAAAACTTTGAGTTATAAGGAAGGAAACATACATCACATGGTAGGTTATTGGAAGTGATGGTGAGAAGAGCTAAATCTGCCTTCATTCTGTGATTCATAGATTCTTTTTTTTTTAATTTTTGTGTGTTTTAATTAATACCTTCTTGATTGTAGGAATTGGAGAAGAGCACTATGTATTTGCCATTTATTCAATGATTATATCACATCCTGGAATATAGTGTTCCAACAGATGTTGTCTTCAAGTTGGCACATTTGTTGAAAATGTAATAGGCTATTAAATTATTCTATTAGGGATGCTTCTGGATGATTCTTTATGGAGCAGACCCCATTCATATTATGGCCATGCGCCCACTATTTCATGTTCTTTGTGGTAAAATAGTCCTTTAATTTGAGGCAATATTATATAGGAATCCCAGGTCAGCATATCTGGCATTCCTCTAGTCCTCAGATGGTGGTGCTGGCAGCAGTTTTATGGACTGTGAAAATAACCCATTTTAGAGTTGGTGTGTAATCCATTAAGTGTGAACCACAACCTCTCCAGGGTACAAAGAGTATCATGTAATTAATTTGCCACTAAGTAGAAAGCTGGTCATCCCTAAACATGTACAATATTAAAGAGAGGATTTTTTTTTCCTTATGTGATGGCAAATGGAATATTCACCAGGGTCCATACCTAGTATCAAGGCAGTGTCTAGTAAGAAGGGATCTAACTATTGGATATATGTTAGTCTGTATGCCTGCGACCCTTGTCACTCTATTCATGGGGTCATTGTACAAACATTGTAGTGGCGAAAGAAACAGACTACTTTTTGTTCATCTGAGAAGCTATTCTGTCCATCTGACATTTGAGCATTTTCTCTGGGGTGGCTATCCCCTGATATGAATTAGAAAAGAGGCAAAACCCACAACTTTTATTTTTGCCTAATGATTGCCTATTTCCATTAGTCTTCCCATATACCTGTTGTAGATGCTGTGATATGTCTCTCAGGTATCCTTTTGAAGACTGACAATTATTCCCCTAACTGCTGTTTCTAACTAAAATTCCTCAGCCAAGACACTTTTCAGAAATTGATCTTAGTGAAAGCTTGCAACTCTGCCCAAGGTTACAGTATGTTCTTGGAGGCAAGTATCCAGTGACTGTGTAATGCAGGTATAAACTTTGCTGCAAGTTGTGAGAACTATACAGATATCCCTAAAGATAGCTAAGTCCTTAATTGAGACAGAACATGACCTTACCATTAAGAGATTATACAGAAAGTCACATAATTATTTGAGTTCTCACAGATTTACCAAATCATAAAAGTGGCACAATGAAAATATTTAACACATTTTTAAGCATTCAGTAATAGTGGGAACCAAAATACATTGTCTTGAATCAATATAAAAGAAATATTCTTCTAGAACATCATGTACAATCATATAATCCATTTATATAATGATAAATTCTTAATTAAAAATGTCAATGTATATAAGACATAGTATCAAAATATAGGAGGACATGAATATAATAAATCACAAATGCATTTATTTGCCTAGCTTTGAATGTAATATCTAAGAGGTAAAGTGCAGAAACTGGGCATAGCTCTCTTAGAATAAAGATCACGAAGCCCTTTTCATAGTGGTTCATAAACTTAAAGAACTATTTGTTCCAAGAAGTAGCAGTGGCAGGAAATTAAGCTGTATTCAAAATGATTTTCATCAAATTGATGAATGGTAAGACTATAAAAAGTTACTAAGAAAAACTGGGGCATGATTAAGCATTCAGATTAAAGTGAGGAAAATTAATCCATACCATTTAATGACAGGTAACCTGTGGAAATTGTCCATAACAGAATAATTGCTCAGAACTGAGATGTCCAAGAAAAATCATCAGTCATATATGGTTTTCTAAATTTAAATTGATTAAAAATGAGTAAAATAAAATTCAGTTCTTTAATTGCAATATACACATTTCAACTCTTTGGCAGATGTATGTTTGTGACTGTATCATTGGACAGCACAGTTTATAAACCATTTCCATTATCACAGGAAGTACTCCAACTGCACATATGTTCTAAAGAGTATAGTAAAATGATGAGGAATATTACCTAAACTCTACTGTTTCTATGCTGTTTAAAGGGAAATTACCTTTCATATCTCACTAAAAGAGAGATTCTGGGGTTAAGCATGACTTTGCAAACTCAATCTTACAGAAAAATTGTGTTCTGTGAGGAGTTTAAAAAAAAAAAGTTCCATGAAAAATAAGTGAGAAAAGTTCTAATGTGGAATATTTGGGAAAATAGTTTATGCAAGGACTGCATTAGAGATTCATAAAATTGCATATTAGCATATTTAAAATGACACTTAAACACTCTGTAGTAAATGTATGTGTTCAACTTTGCTTACCCAAATGTTCGAAGAGAGAATTTCTTTTCTTAGGCCACACCAAAAATAATTTTCAAGAAAACTCTGAGAAACCCTACACTGTTACTACTAATGCCTATAAATGAAGACCTGTTGTGTTTAAATTTATTCACCCAACTTGTAAAATTGGTTCTTTTTAAAAAATCATTTAATAAAAGAATGAATAAGCTATACAAAATATGTATCTTATTTTATGACAAAAATAGTACCTTAATCATTTTTCCTTTCACTATTCTGCTATATATGTAATGAGTCTTATTTAAAGCTTTCAATATTCACGAATTTGCCCAAAGATAGATAATTGTAACATGCTAGAGAAGATTTTTATAGCAAAAACATGCTAGAAAAACTTTATAGAAAAATCAGTACTGCAAATCTGTGCTTTTAAAATTATATTCAAATTTTAATAGCCTTTCTTTCAAAAAATATTATGCTATTGATCAACATGCAAAGCAGATAAATGGGCAATTTCTCAAACTGAATCTGTGATGGGTGAATTAAGCTCAACACTAATGTGAATATATCTATTTCCGCCATAGCCTTCAAAAAAAAAAAAATGGATATCATTGCACTAGATTCTGACATAGGCTAAGCATTATGCTTCATGATGAAAATATAAGAACAAAATATGATCTTTCACACCCAAAAAGCTTAAATAGATATAATTGAGATATCAAAATATAAGGTAGCAGTTGTAATAGTTGTTCTTATGCAATTAATACCACCAGATTCAGTTCGTGTCTGGGAGGGGAGAATAATTTTGCCTTAGGGAATCAGAGATAACTTCTGATGAGTTTTGATTGAAACTTCAAGAAAATATACTGCATTCCTTGTCAGAGAAGTGTTGGAGAACTCGTCAGGCATGGAAAAAGGCACATGTAAAAGCAAAGTGGTATGAGAAAGCTAGCAAGTCAAGAGTAGAACAACTGTTTTGATGAAATGGGAGTGCAGAGAGCCTCACAGATTGAGATAGTCCTCTATAATATGTCATGTTTTTTTCTAATTTGTCATATTGAACTAAAGGATCACTTAAGCAATTAAAGTACAGACATGGCTCAATTTTATTTGTGCATCAGAAACATAACTGAGTATAGGTATTAAATTGATAAAAGAACAAGAAACAGGCCAACTAGCTAAGAGACAATACAATAATCCCAGTAAGAAATTTTGTATAATAAATAATAATAGACTGAGTCAGAGACAATGGAAATAAACATTTTGTAAAGAAAAAAAGATACTGAGTTCTGGACAGACTGTTATGAAGGTGCTCGTGGAACATTTTTGTGAAGATATCCAGTAAAAAAAAAAAAAATTGATTCAGAAGTCTGGAATCAACAAGAATGTTTAACTCTGTTCCTTTGATGATAAACTTTAAGGTCAGTAATACTTAAGTACAGATTATAATCAAGGATAAAATCATTCATAAAAAGCTGGAAAATGAAACAATGTGGAAAAACTAGGACCATGTCTTTGAAAACAGTATTTTAACGGTTGCTTAAGTGAGATAACTTTGTGAGATAACTTACTTCTCTCATTAAAGACTCCACTACTATAATATTATCAAGACTATCAGTGGGCCTTTAGGATTCCACTTACTATTTTACACATATATTAGTACCAACCCTTTTACGAGATTCAGGGTAAGAAAAATACCAGTACATCATTCTAAAGATGTGCTTTTCCCTGTTATAATATCTTGACTTTATTATCATGATGGGTGATCATTCTCTAAGGCTATTCCAAAGCCATAAGAGACCAATAAATTACCAAAAATTTCTACTCTGCATCTTCCTAAGGCCATTTTTCAAATCTTTAGTTCTACTTATCTGTCTTTGCAGGTAATTGATAATTAGTAGTAATTAATTTCATCATTTTTAAAATTACTATATTTTCAATGTTGTTGCCAAAGTCACTAAATTATATAAAGACAACTCCTTAGTTGATTCTAACCAAATACTTTCACATCCACTAGAAAATAGTCACATCTTAATTGACTTCACTTTTTAAACTCTGTTCAGGTTAGGTAGAAAGGGCAGAATATAAATATATGGAATTGAAATTTATTTCAATAAGAACAAAGTTTCTTCTAAGGTTGAGATTATATATGTTTTAAACACAGAGCAAATCTCTCAGGATGAAGACACACTGGAAACTCAAATCAAAACTGTAATGAGGTATCACCTTGCATATTTATAGGTGATTATTAATGAAAACATAAGGTAACAACTGTTAGTGTAAGATGCAGAGAAATTGTATATTGTTGGTGGGAATATAAAGTGGTAAAGACTATAATAAACAATATGAAGTTTCATCAAAAAATGAAAAATAGAATGACGAAGTTACAATTCCATTTCTGGGTATATATTCACGAAACTTGAAATCAGGATTTCAAAAACAAATCTATAGTCTTATATTCTTTGTAGCATCATTCACAATCAAAATACAAATTGATAAAGAAAACATAAAAAATACACATCCAATGGAAAATTATTCCATTTTAAAAGTGAAGAAATTATGCCACTGTGACAGCATGGATGAACCTGAATATTATTATGTTAGAGGAAATAAGCCACATACAGAAAGAAAAATATAACACTACATGATTCCACATGATATATTGAATTTAAATTAAGCAAATTAATAGAAGCAAAGATAAAACTGTGATTGCCAGAGGCAGGGAATGGGGATATTTTGTTTAAAAGATGCAAAATTTCAGTTAGCAAGTCGAATGAGTTCTGGCCATTGAATGCAGAGAATGAAGACTATAGTTAACAATATTATACTGTGTTCTTGGAATTGGCTAAAAGATATAATCTTAAGTGTTCTCACCATAAAAACAAAAAGATAAGGGTAACTATATGAGGTGAATGGATATATTAACTAACTTGGCTCTGGTGATCATTCACAATATGTACACATGTCAAATCATCAAATTGTACACTTAAGTACACACAATTCTTGTTAATTATACCACACCAAAAATAAAAAAATGAAAAACTACCAAATAATCAATTAAGATTGTATTTAAAATTTTGAGGAATCTGAAAGTTTGTATTTGATGCAGATTAATGAAATGTATATGAAAGCCCATTGGCAGTATTCTTCATCAGAAAGTAACTTGCTTGTGTGAAACCTCTTGTGAAACAGTCTTTGAACAACTATATATCCCAATGCAACTACCTGACTCCAAAAAGTCTTGACATTTGCAAAATCAAATAATTAATAGTAACTAGTATAGATTTCATGTATGTTAATATTGTAATGACCATGACTGACCTAAAGATGGTAACTGAGCTAAAAATACTTAAATTATCACTTAAAAAGCAATCTACTGTTTATGAAGACAATTAATAAATGGACATGAGAAAAACAATGCTAGATAAAAACTTGGCTGTGCAATGAGAGGTCTGCCTAAATCAAAATTATCAGGTGTTCTGATAATATGCCTCTGAAAAGTTGTCTAAATATAGGCACAAAATATAAGGTAATTTGATATTGATGGACTCCATATTGATAGTACTAAAGCCTTCTCCAAGGTTTTGCAATTAGTGCAGGGGATTCTTCCTCTGAGAACTGGCACCCCCTTACTTACAGGTGGGCAGATGCCAGGAACTCTTTGGGAAAGGACCCACCCAAACTGTATTGCCAATCTCCCAAACTTTACCAAGAGGTCCCTTACCTCTCCCTCTTGCCATTTATTTGATTGTATACTTATACTATTGTAATGTGGATCCCCTCCAATAAATTGATATTGTGGTTATATATATTTGGCTTGCATTTTAGTTGTAACTAAAAGCCTTTCTGTTTCAGGAAAGTTGGCACTATGAACCTGATTAAGTAGCTATTCAAAAGAGTCTATTTTAGAACAAGTAGAGATATTTCCAAAGGAAGTGATTTTAAAATATTTTAAACAGTGATAGTATTCTTAGAGTCAGCACAGAAACTTTAGGAGTTACAATATTGAAGAAGATAATACTTACTTGGATATGTTCCATCATGTTTGTTGTTTTATTTTAAGTACAATTGATTTAGAAATAAAATCAATAACATACACCAAACTAGCAGCTAACAGATTTGCTGAGTATGCCTCTTTTGTCAGACCTGCTTATTAAACAGATAAGAAAAAGCTGAACTTAGCACATATTACATTTGTGTGTAAATTGTATTTCTAAAGTTCTTAAAATAGTTTATTTTGGGAAGATTAAGAATTACCCTCTTTAAAATTTACAAAATCAATTTGCATATCCAGACCTTTAAAATTGGCAATGAAATGTTAAATGTTGTCTTTCCTGTAGGTAATTAATTCCACACCCTAGTTTATGGAGGTCTAACTTAGATAATTTTTGTTATATTAAACCAAAGACATATTTTTTAGTGAGGAAAGATATTCCTGATGGTTCTTTGTTCCATAGAGTTATACATTATAGAAAAAGACAATTTCAATTTCTCTCTAAATTATTCTTTGAAACACTTTCCTTTGAAACAAATGAAGCAGTGAAATAGCAGAGCAAAATAGCTAAAAGAAAAACAGGTAAAGTAAGTACATTTTCTCTTTGCTTTTAACTTAAAGGCTATGTTTAAAAATCCCATGTATTTAGTCAACTACCATGCTTTAAGCTAAACCATTAGGGAAGTTTCATTAAATTCAAAAAGAAAGGGGAAAACTCATCCGGTATGACTTTTATTTAGAGACATAGTTCCAGTTTATATCATTAATGTAAAAATGTAAATTTCAAAGAAGAAATACAAATGACAGATAAACATATGAATATATTGAATATAATCTCTGAGTTGAAATGCATTTAAATAGAACTGACAGTTTAACTGATCAATTATCAAATATTTTAATAATTAAATAATAATGTTGGTTAGGATATATTAAGTATGCTATTAGGCACTGAAGGTTGGAAATTAATTAGTATCTCTAGTATCAAGTCATTTCAGTAATTAATAATAAGAGTCATTAAAAGATGCTGTTCATTTTTGACCAGCGAATTTCATCACTAAGAATCTACACTAATAAAATAGTAAAAGCTTAGCCATATAATCAGGGAAAGATATAAATTCATAGAAGAGATACTAGTAAGAGACAAAATCAGAAATAGTAAATGTGAGACTACGGTAAAAAGTGAATATATAATAAATCTATACAATGACTTTCATAATGCTATCTAAAATTCTAGTTTCTAAGATTATTTAATGGTATGATTAAATGCTCACAATTTATATGAAGAGCATAAAGGAGAAAGTTGAATCACATCCAAATTGATATAAATAAAGAAAAACTAAGAAACTCATATCACATGTAAATTAACACAAGGCTAGAAATTCTGAAAGGATACATGATATAGAGGATGGATGGATGGATGGATGGATGGATGGATGGATGGATGGGTGGGTGGATGGATAGATGGATGGATGGATGACTTAGATGACAGACAGGAAGGAGTCACCAAAAGGTGATTATTTCTTGGCAGAATTATGAGTAAATTTTATTATTCTCTTTTAACCCACTTAGGACTAATATATATTAGTTTTATAATCTTTTTAAAATAGAACATGTAAAACCTCTAGTATATGTATTATAGTAAATATTTTGTCACATTTTCATTGTTAAAAAAAGTTAACAGCTTTAATGCTAAAAGTTAATAAATATTTTTTGGGGATAATCGGGCCTCTTCTGTATTTTGTCCTCTTATTCCTGGAATTATTTTTAGAGTATGATCTACATTGAAATTAGCAGAGTAAACTATTAAATAATGACATTGTGTTACATGTACTGATTCAAAAATAAAATGTAAGTTAATAAATTCTTCATAAACATGACATTATCTTCACAGAAGGGCACTATTGGAGATTGCTGGTTGATTAAACCTCCAGCAAGATACATTTATTTTCTAGTTCTATACTTATTGATTCTGCAATAATAACTGCAATGCAGAATTACTGTTTGCACTTACCTCAGCACAAGAAGCCCTGTTGTTTTTTATCAGAACATTATGTTTCCTATTTTACTTTTCAATTTCCTGGCTGTATCAAGAAAAATAAAATGAGTTTAAAGAAAAGAAACCTGGCACCTGAGACTCCAATTTAGATCACCTAAAAATACAATGAGAAATGTAAACAGAGTTTCCAAGAAAATAGGGACAACTTTCACATATCAGAAATTGAAGTTTTAATAGGGTATTTCACTTACAAAAACTATTAATTTTAAATATTTTATTTTTATTTTAGAATAATATCTGCTTTTCGGGTGCACTCACCTTCTTTCCATTTATTGATTTTCTATAGAAGGATTTATAAGGGAAAAGTTTTTCTAGCTGGAACAAATATAAGTGGTCATATCTGTTACACTGTGTTTGCTTTGCAAAAAAAAAGTTGCTAGTATACATCTCTAATCATAGTAACAAAATTCTGTTTCCAGGGATATAAAGGTACCTGAAGATTCAACAGTGAAAATTATTTTGTTTCCAAATGACATAATAGACTTCCTTCCAACACTTCAGTTTCCTAGAATCCAAGAGCACAGTGGCAAGCTGTAACAGTGTTTTGGGCCATTCTTGATACAGTCACAAATTAATTTGTATATACTTTCAGTTTTTCTTTTCTTTTTTAAAATTAACACAAAGAAAAACTCAGGATGTGTTTTAACTGGACACAAAAAAGGAAAGCGATCAATACAAATAGAAGACATTACTTGCTCCTGTAGATCATGGAATTTTCATGTTTACAGAGTATGGGGAGTGTTTCTTCCCCCAAATCATTTGAGAATCCAAACTGTGGGTGACTTTAACTTCAGTATGCAGTTTCTAAGCTTGTCTTGGGGGATAGTATTTTCAGTCAATCAAAATGGGCAATGAGCATAAAGGAGTCAAGTGAGAAAATGGGGGCATGGAAGGGATGGA
This sequence comes from Talpa europaea, assembly GCF_964194135.1. Taxonomy (NCBI): domain Eukaryota; kingdom Metazoa; phylum Chordata; class Mammalia; order Eulipotyphla; family Talpidae; genus Talpa; species Talpa europaea. The sequence continues at coordinate 65,362,884 of NC_140075.1, read as the reverse complement.
AGCTCACATTTCATAGATGAGGACGTAGTCACATGTACATATCTACCTGAAAGAGAAACTATAAAATGTAGACCAGAAAATATGTTTTCTATATGACAGCCCCCACGCAAGTTAACCCCTCCACCCATGTATAGAATTTCCCATAGCATACTTACTCCTTCCCAAATGAAACAATGTAATACTCTGTAGATGTAGAAGTCTACTCAAAGTTCCTTAGGTCTGAATTTGCTAATGACCTATGCATGAAAGAGAAATTATAGATACTCTCCCACACTCAACATAAAGGCAAGGGAAGGATGGCTGTATGAAAACTTCTATTTAGGAAAAGGAAAAATGAGAAACATATCACAGTTCCAAGTTTATGATAGGGTAAAATTCTGCAAGTCAGGTGTTGTGAAAGATCCCTTCCCAGGGACCTGGAGCTTGTTTTTGATCACATCCACAGCTTGTTCTCTGAGGAGATAGTCCTATCTTCATGTATCTTGAGGCCCTTCCTGTATCTGAAAGGACTGAAAAGTCCCTTCTTTTTTTATGGTTTTAAATGGCTGCATCTGAGGTGGATGGGGTGGAGATGCCTACCTGAAAATATTACAGTTTGGAAAGACATTTCTCTGTTTCTGATATTCCTGGCATTTATTGGTTCTCTCCACCACCCCTCTCTGTCTCTGTCTCTCCATCCTGCTGCTGCCATAAGCGCTCCCAGGCACTCCCATCAACAGTGGTGAAAAGACCTTTCTAACATTTAATTTTAATACAATATCAGAGTTACAGAAAAGCTGCAAGAATAATGTTACATTTCCTTTGTCTGTATCACTGAAATTCCTGATTGTTAATAATTTTATGTCCTTGTGGGTTCTGAGGCAATATAATTCCATTAAAATGTATATTCTTCTGATAAGCTCCGTGTTCTAGTAAATGCTGCCAAAGTTTTTTGCAAGCCATAGTTTTGAAGTGAACTATTAAGTTGGCTTTATTTCCACTCTTCTTCCTCCACACATGCTTCTCATAACCCTGCTCCTCTCTCGATTGCTCCGCCTCATCCGCCTTCTTATTGATAGCCTTTTCAGGCCCTCTGAAAAATGGAGTAACTGAGAAGACAACCCCTCTCAAGACGATTTTTTCCACAAATTAAAGCTTTTTGATGGCATTAATATGCCTTTAGTCCTCATGGTCTTTTTCAGTCTTAACTGCTCTTATTAATTATTTCAGAACAGTTGTGTTTTTTAACTCTATGTTAATTTTAATCTGGTTTCTTTAATTATTATTATTACTTATTTTGTTTATTATTGCAGTTAATTTGGTCTACATTATTCTTTGTATAACAGAAGTATAGGATCCCCCACCCCAGGTGTTGTTACCATACCACACCCACCACCCAAATACCCACAGTCCACCAACACAGTCCCTTGTGTCTCATCCCCATCTTTCTCTGGCCCTTCATTTCCCCTTCCCTATGGTAGCCTCAGTTCTACACTCAGATTTCTAGATTTAGTTCTTAGCTTAGCATTATAAGACCCGTTGTTTGACCCTTTATATGACCCTTTGTTCATCTCTATATTCCAAATACGACACCATTTGGTAATTGTCTTTCTCCTTCCAAGTTATTTCACATAGCACAATCCCCTCCAGCCCCATCCATGTTGCTGTAAATGGTAACAAGAGCTTATCTTTTTTGATAACTAGCAGTAGTATTCTATCATGTATGTATACCACATCTTCCTAATCCACTCATCTGTATTTGGGCTTTTATGTTGTTTCTGTAGCTTGGCTATTGTAAATAGTGCTGCAATGAACATGGGAGTGCATGATCCCCTTCCGATTAATTTTTTGTAGTCTTCAGGTAGCTACCTGGGGTGAAATCAGTGGTTGTATGGCAGATCCATTTTTAATCTTTGATTCTCATTCAATCTCTGTTTAAAGCTAACCAATTCCTGCCTGAGTTCATTTCATTCTCATAAAATATGAACACATCAGCAAATAACAGTCACACATTTATCGCTGTTTCATATTTTCTTCCATTAGAGCTACAGTTTGAGTAGGCACTTGGTCTACCTTCAAAAGAGACTTTCCAAAATATTTTCCCACTGCATAGTCCAAATCTCTACTTTGCCACCTCTTGTATTTATTTTTCTAACTATCTACTACATGACCTCTATTTGTTTTTGTTGTTGTTAGATCAAATATTTATATTATAATGCATTTTATTTTTTATAGCAGTACTCCATTTTGATGTTATCATTTTTCTACTAGGGTAAAATTGAAGTATAAACAATGAATGTAAATAAATGATTCAAGATACTATCTTTCTCATGTAACTATCAAGAGACTTTTCAAGTCAATGACCAAGTACGGGGCTAGTACAGGTACACAGTGAGTTTGTATTTAGGAAAAAGGAAGGGGCAAAAAAACAAAGGAGTACTCATAAGTGATTTTTATATGATAGACATGGAAATATGCACATTACTTTCTCCCACATTTCACCAGAAAATATCTGGTCAAGTGGTCATAATAGTCATAGTTGAGTATATAGTTTAGTTTGTGTATCCGTGGGAAAAGGGCACATGCATCTGAATTTCAAGAAAGGAAATTGTATAATTCAGGGGACATGAAAATGAATATATAAAGTAAGTAAGGGAAAGTAACAGTGAAATGTTCAGAGAATAGAGCAACAGTAAACACTGGGTTTATAATCATCTCATAATTTGCATTTTATAAATTGAAAGGAAATACTTCCTCCTTCAATTCCTTGGATGAATATATGTATTCACTCTAGGTAGGTAGTCACTATTCATTTGCCTATACATGTTTTGATGTTGGTAAAGATGAATTTAAAATTAGGCTGTGAGGTTTTACATTTGTTTCACAGAGTAATGTGCATTTGGTCAAGAGAGCAGGAAATAGAGTAAACTTTCAAGTTTCAATAAAGCTCTAATTTCTTATCACTCTGTCACTTAGATATAATTATGTCAGTCAAAAGGCAAATATCACTTTCCTTTTTAAGAAAAGCAATATCTTTTAACAGTAGGAAGGATTTTCTATGTCTACATAATTCATTTCAATTAAGGTTTCCATGTTAGTTTTTCTCGTATAATTCAGGATTTTGTCATGGAAAGGCAGAGGAACACCAGACTGCAAAATAGATGCTCAATAATTCATTTTTAATACTGAATTTGAATTATATTACATTGCCTCCTTCAAGCTTATACATCTATAACAAAGGGATTTTAATATATCCTGAATTTGGAAAAGGAAAATAAAACTCTGCTAGTGGGGCAATGGTATTCCATTAAAGGTAATGATTATATTTATTAAGCATTGATTGTCTTAAATTATGAATGTTTTAAGATAAGAAAATTGAGGTTTAATAGTCTTATTTATTTAGTTTTGAAGATTTATTTTATTATTTATGCATCTAAGAACTGGGGTGTAAACCAGAAGTGTGGGGGGTGAGAGGATTCACCAAAGAGAGTGGGGAACAGAACAGGCAGATTGACTGAAATACACTGCTGAGGGAGGAGTAGGTGAGGCAGGAGAGGTCTGCTGTGCCATGTGGGTTGTTCCCTAGCCAGCAGGGGATCAAACTTGTGCTGCAGTGGATAATGAGAGCTTGATAGTGTTGTCTTTAACCCCTGGCACCACCAGGGAGGCACAATAGTCTTATTATTTAACCAAGATCTAAAAAAATGAATTAATAAAGATATCCACAAAGATTTTACATGAACAACCACCTACCTGATCCTAAAATTCAGTAAAAATTAACACTATATTTTACCATTTTAATAATAGCAAATGATTTTATTACATTTAAACAACGTTAATATATCTCTAGGATCTTTACATCTATTGCCTGAATCCTGACAACAATTTACTGGAGAAGGTACCACTTTTATTATGGAAGAGAAAAATAAATCATGGAAAGTTTTAATAGATGGCTCATGCTTACACTCTATAAGGGGTGGGGCTAGGACACACACCCCTGCGGTTTGGCTCCAGGAACTATGTATTTAACTACGTCTCCATACTGTACCTCAAATAATGTTCTATTCCTACCCAATGAGCTTTTTATTTTTGAGGACTGAGTGACCCTTTGGCATTAACCTGAGAGTGCAAGATTTGGCTTATAATACATGCTTATTAAACTGATTATATCCTACTTCATTTTGTTTAACTATTGATTACTGAGTAAATATGTATCATTGTCTAAGTGAAAAATACTTTTTATTTATCTGTTGATCCCCAAACTTCCTAAATATTCAGGTCCTAAAGTCCATTTTGCCAAAATTAATCAATTGTATAAATACATCATTCCTCTCCCCCTACATCTTATGTTGTGTTTTGAGCCAGGCAAACTGGCTCAGCATGACTCAGCATGACTTAGTTATGAATGAAAAAATGAAGAAATCATATCTCATATTCTCAAACCTATGACATTTTTCTGTTTCTATTACACAACCAGAATTTCAGTATTATAATTAACCACATTATGATAGCATGGACATGCAGACTTTGCTGAAAAATTGAATAGTTGTTTTCTACAATGAAAGGAAATATTTTATTGTTAAAAAGAAGAAACCTGTGGGGAGTAATTTTATTCTAAAAGAAATATTTCAGTCTATTTTACCCTGCCTTATCCCAAAGTCATCATGATGTTGATATCAGAACAAAACAATGGACAATTAAAATGATGATAATGAAGACATAATCATGATGAAGGACTCAAACTAACTTTTCCTTTCCTGAACAATTTGATCTTCCACCAGGTTTTGATTTAGAATGTTATAGAAGTGCAAGAATGTGCAAGAATGACTATCAAAGAGAATCCTGACTAAGGGGGCAGAGTGGGTCACCTTTGTATAGGACCATATGCAGAGAATCTGCTATTTGAGGCAAGTGCTCTAAAGAAGGAGAATTGCCACTGTGTCCAGTCTGCATTCTATCAATAACCACCCCAACACACCCATTCTTAGATTTAGATTTATTTCTCACCAAGATCTTTCTGAGAAGATAATACGGGTGGTCCATGTTGAGGCGGTTGGTACTGCCTCTGTTCAGCAGCATATTTAGTCCTCTTTATGGATCAATCTTTCTTCACTCCTCTTACAGGTTTGGGACACAGAGATGAAAACAAAGACATACCTCAAAGACACAGCATATCAAGAATTCCACTGAACTGGACATGTTATTCCTGAAAGCAGAGAAAAAGACTGTTCTCAGGAAAATAAAAACACCCTTGAGTATAACTGATAGAGATAACTAAGCATTATCCACTCAGCAATTGGTTCTATCAAATGCCTTCCTTTAATTTTTAAATCAAAGCACTAGAATATAAATGATGATCCCTAAAATCAAGTAATAGAATATTCCATTTCCTTTTCTATTTATTTATATTTTTATAAAGATTTATTTATTTATGCATACAACAGCAGGGGTACAGGCCAAAGATGTGGGGGCTGAGAGGATTCACCAGAGACAGAGTGGGGAACAGAACAGGCAGACTGACTCAAATACACTGCTGCAGGGAACAAAGGGCGAGACAGGAGAGGTCTGCTGCACCATGTGGGTTGCTCCCTGGCCAGCCGGGGATCGAACTGGTGCTGCAGAGGCTGTGGCTTGCTTCACAGTGTGGTGCTTAACCCCTTGCGCCACCAGGGAGGCCCCTACTTATTTATATTTTAAAAAGCTCCAAGAAGGTAGCCATGAATGAAAATCATTTCCTTATTCTACAGTAGGGAAACTGAGTAAAATGTTGATGGTTCAATTAAACAGATGCTACCGCTAGTATAATTTTTTTTCTAAGTCTGTAGATGTACTGAAAAACTTTAAAGCTATTTGATTCCTTTAGGTGAAGTAAAAGCAGAAAATTAAATGAATTTATTATTATTGTTCCCCACCTGACCAGTTACCAAAATGGGGGTTGGGGGTGGGATGGTTGCTAGAACTTTACCCAGGTTTTCTACTATTTGTAATTCTAAAAATAGCTTAACCACCTTTAACTAATGGGCACTACTTATTCTTAAAATAGTGTTTGATAATGTGTAGACAGGCAACATGATTGGATTAAAATTCATCTAAACCCCAAAACTCATGTTTAGTATTAAGGAGCTTTGGCATGATTATTTGTTTCCCTATACCTAACACAGAGGCTGAACTTGGGTATATTCTATTCATTATATATTTTTGAAACCACTAAGTGAATCCAAATCTATGTCATATTTGTGAAAGAATGAGAACTGAAAATGAAAAGAGCATAGCATTTCAGTACTTGTTCTCAGGATATTTCCCTTACCCCTTCCTCTTAAAATGTAATTGGAAAAATAGGGTAAAGAATGGTTAATGATAATTTGTTCATTTCTGGACTGTTTATATTATCTAATGGCAATGCCAAAGACTTAATTTAGAAAGTTCAGCATATTCTTTTATTTCAATTTGGACTAGGTCATAAATAATTAAAAATGGGTTCGGAATGAAGAATGGTATACATCTTTCTGTTAACACATTTTCTTGACACATATTCCCATGGATAACATTTTCCAATTCATTCCAAGCTTTCCAAATTCACCCCTCTTAAGGTCAGGAAAAAGACAAAATAATGAGAAAATAAAACAAGCAGCAGCTAATGGAAAGAAGCAGTTCATGAAAAGCGGTAATGGCAATTCCACCCTGACAGCAAAGGAATGCAGCATTTTCACTGAGCACTACCTGACAGATTCAATAATCAAGGGAAAGCCTTAATTGATGACACTTCATTAGCATAATGAGTCGAAGCTGGGAAAAGAGAGTCCCTTATTAATTAATCAAGCAAAGCACGAACTGTTTCAGTCTCCTACACTCTGCCATTTTCCATTAATCAAGAAAATGTGTATTAAACTCATTTGAAATCCCGGTATGAGGATTATCATTCCAAGGAAGCGCAATGGCAAAAGGTTTGCTCAGCTGCACACATCTGTCCTGGGTTCATGCATGACTCCCATTCAGATTTGCAAGGTTGAAGTAATGCACAGAGGACACACAGAAAGTGATTCTCCAAAACATGTAAATCTTCATCTCATTAGGAAAGTAAAGAAACCCCCCTCGACCTCATAAGAAAAAAAAAAAGAAAGAAAACAAAAATGGAAATTTAACTTCATATGCTGTCTCTTCACCTATTGTCCGAAACCTCTGTTGCATGAAATATAGAAAATATATACAGGCACATGATCTTCATAGTAATCTGCTCATCATCTGTACCTGATTCTAGATTCACTGTGTTTGGCTCTTCGTATTCCAATAGGTCATGAGAGAAATGACTATTGGGTGGTGGGTTCTGGTACAAAGAAGTCATCCACCCTAGGTCCCTGACGCACCACTGGCACAGGTGTTGAGAATCACTGCTAATGAGGTTAACAAGCCAAGATCAAAACTATGGACTCCCTATAGCAGAATGGACTTGAAGAGAGACTGAAACCATGACTCTATTATTGTTAGGTCACTTCCCTGTGATGTCTCTTATAATCTTCAGGTGAGAGGTGGCTGTTAACACATTAAAAATCTAAAGGGAGTTAGCACAGAAGTTTGAAAAAAAAAAAGATTACTGGGAAATAAATTTATAGACTTGGATTTTTAGATCTAGTGTAACAACCACTAAAAAGAGACTTAGTTTGCCCCTTGATGAGAAGGAACTTTAATTTACTCCTATAATGTGAGAAATCTGAACTACAGGAACTCTTAGGTAAGTTCTGATTGTTGTATTCTGAGTTGCCACTTAGATAAGAATGGGAGGAGCAGCCAGAGGGGACCAATTTGCTAGTGGTGAAAGGTACTATTGGCAGTGGGTGAAGTGTGGCATATACCATTTATTAGGGTATGAATCTGTACTCCTGACATTTCTATAATATAGACCAAAGGTACATCAAGAAAACAGGAAAAAGGAAAAAAAATGATTTGCTCATTTAACCAACTATGAAATTTTATGCAACTTTAAAATAATGGCTTAATCTAACTTCTAACTCACATTATATCGCTGTGCCAGAGCCTTCATGTACTATTGTTCCAGTTGCATATTAGGTAGAGCATCCTTTTCAAAGACTAGAAGTGATCAGTGTACCTTAAAATAATGCAGTACCCAAGTGGCATGACCATACACGACAGCCATGGATACAGTGGCATGGAAAAGCAAAATCAATGTATCTGTCTTGTCTACCTATTTTATATTTATCTATATCTGTTCCAGGCCAAAGTGGATTTGAAGAATCATTTAAATATTAGTAATTCCAGAATAAACGGAAAAAAATAAAAACTTTGATCAAGCAGAACACAATGTTATCCATTGGTTATCAGCATTATTTTTAAGTGCTTGACAATCAAAAGACAAATTTGCTTGACAAGAAAGTGATTCATCTAAATATTCAAGTGGGTGCATTAAGCCCAGTAACAAAATAAATTTACTTCGGAAGCACTCCTGATATTCCAGAACTTAAGTGCAGCGGTATACAGAACATCAGAAAAAGAGCCATTACTGCTCTAGGGGCTCTTTCATGAGTCAGCCAAGTTAGTCCCAAGTGCTGAATATTAACTGTTTAAGCTCTGAGTGGAGATGGGCATTACCTCTTTGCAGGTTAATAACATGTGTCCATTTAGAAAGAGCTCAGCTTTGTGATGAGGAAGATTTTATAGTAATAAATTGTATTTTGCAACTTGAAGACCGCTGAAGCCATCACCTGTAACACGGGATGATAACCAGGGACTGTATGTGCTCAGTAGCTATTTTTTCTTATAAATATTTTATTGATTTTTCAGGTCTAAGAAGATCCCCTGTTGCCATAAAGTTGATTTAATGCATATAACCAATTTTGTTTTATGCATATAAAATGAAGTCTTCTCTCAGGTATAGTAGAAATGGGAAAAAAATGTCTGTTAATACAGAAGCAAACTTTTTTTGAGTTCCAACTATTGATTTTTCAGGAACACGTTCAGGTCTTATCACTATCTGCTAAATATTCTTGTAACATGCTGTTTCTGCTTACAAGTATTAGCAGTCAATAAAGAAATATCAAAACATCTTAAAATTCAAAAACATTATATGCCAAAGTAAAAAATTAGCATAATTAAACACAAACAAAAGGTAAAAGGCAGAGACATTGGATGATAGCAATTCTTTTTCTTAGGTATTAAGAAACAATATTAGAAATACACACTTCAATAAATATCAAACTACTATATTTTATTAAAATTTTCTCTTTCTTAAAGTTATGAAAATAGTATATTATGATTAAAATATAAGAATTGAGATAAATTTAAAAGATGAGACCCATTATCTCAAATAACATGAGTGCCAAGTGAGACAAAGAACTGCTTCACATAAAAGAAACATAACAGCTATTTTTAAAAAGTTCTATAAATGGCTAATTTCAGAAAGATTCAAATCTTTTCAAAATTTAAAGCCAACAATTTATATTAAAACATTACTAAACTCAAGGATTACCTACAACTTTATCTTTGAAATGATTTTACTTCTGAAGTCAATCATATTCATCAAGTAAGAACTAAGTTCTTGTTTTGAAAATACGCATAAACTTACAGACAATTTAAACTAATTTTATGTGCCATAAGAGCAATCTAAGATAGATGATAGGGAGAGAGATACAGAAAGAGAGAGAGAGAGAGAGAGAGAGAGAGAGAGAGAGAGAGCACAAATACATGTGCAAGCTGTTCAGCATCACAAGTAAATCTGTAGAAAAATGAAGTAAGAATTATATAAGTTTTTTAAAAATTATTAGAAAAAGATAACTCTAGAATAACCTTACTGCACAGGAAGAGTTACAAAACATTTAACTTTGTATTTGCTATTCTCCATAAAACCAGAAGAATGTAGAAAACAGCAGAAATGAATGAAGAACTGCCTTTAATAGAAAGTACATCAGGGAAAGATATAGATGGCCACTGTCGAGCGTAAATCCAACATTTCCTCCAACATCTCATATATTCCTTCATCCCCAATCAATTAAACAGATGATAATGAGATGAATACCGTTAGGGGAGAAAAAAGAGCCCAACCGTAATGTCAAAGCTTTTTTTGTTTATTCAATCACACAACACATTCTGCAGTGAACAGGTAAGAGGCAGAGTTACCACTACTACTTACCATCTTTTAATATTTCTTGAGGACCCCCTGGATACATTGCACTTGATACGAGATAAAAAGAAACACAAACAACAAGTAAAAGGCAGAGATACAGAATGATAGCAATTCTTTTTCTTAGGTATTAAGAAACAGTATAAAAATATACGTTTATTTCAATAAATATCAAACCAGGCTTAGAGACATGGAGTAATTATTGTCCAAATGACAAAATGAAATAACGATCCAAAGAAACAAAATCTGTTATCTTCTAGTAACCTGATCACTATCTCATGCGAAGTCCCCTTTGGCTGTTTGCTGGGAATATAAAGCACACCCAATAAACCTTGATTGGAAAATGTAAGAAAATTCATACTATTTTAACAAGCAGGGTGAGAGAATGAAAATGAATGGATTTCTATTCTTGAAACTTTTTAATATTGAGTTGGGAACCCAAGAAATTATTTTGTGTAACAACGAATACTAAGAACTACAGTTACTAGGCCTCTTAGTAGTTACAAAAGAAACACAAAAATTAAATTTTGACCAGTCTTAATGATTTTGGTAAGCTCAAGCCATCTCATTTTTCTTAATGATTTTTATAAAGTGAATTATTCACATTTTTGTATTAAGGTTTCAGGTTGAGAACAGCATACAGGGATTTATAATTTAAAAAACTGTAGTCACCATATCTTGGGATCTTTATTAAAATGTTAAAATACCTCTGGTTTTAGAAATTAGGTTCAGAACATATTTGATTACAGAAATTTTTAAAATTTGAGTTTGAGTTCATTTGAATAGCAATATCAAATTTTTAACCAATAATTTGATATAGGTACTCTGGGGAAAAGGTCACACTATTTAAAAACAACACTGTCCAAGGAAATCAATATATGTTCATTCAACTAAAGGGACAGGTCAAATAGGAGTGGCTACTAACTTTTTAAAGATTTTTTACTTTGCTAGCTTATTACAATGGTAGTTATGGACTTGTCTTCATTAGTATCTTTCTTTAGTCTTCTTCTACTGCACACTTCAAGCCTACGATGTATACCTGATACAAAAGAAAGATGTAACACAAACCTTTCTACCTACAAACAGGTGATCTTATGGGATTTACTTTGTAAATCCTATCATTTCATGGCAGTGTTAGTTTATACAAATTTATAATCATTGTGTGTTTTGTTGATGTTTGTGTGGATAGAAGCAATGCCATATCTTCAGGATTGTTAAGTCAATAGATATTGGCAACTGTTGGTAGAAACCAACAGATATAAGTTCTGTTTACATGTTTTAATTGGAATAAAGATCATTGACTATCAATTTCTGAGAAGAACCCAGTAGGTTACATCAGTCATAACACTTTTTAAATAAAAGTTACATACTGGTAAATAAATTATGTCAAGTAAAAATGGAAAGCAAGTCTAATAGTTTGATAAAATAACACAATAGATAGAAATATATCTATAAATTTGGAAGAATTAATAATCATTGGAACATGTAAAATTTAATACTAGCCATATGGGTTCACTTTAGATTTATTTTTTGTTTCTCATTGCAATTCCCTGTCATTATTATGATAAAAATAGTACCAGAATATAGAACTGCCACCAACAATAATAGAAAAATACCGAGATTTTTATAGTGAATATATGAACCACCCTTACACATAGAGCACACTTTCAACTTGAATATGGAAAAAGTTCTCCTGACAGTAGGGGTGGTAAAGGGATCCTTCCAGAAATATCATCTGAGACTTCATGGATGTATTAGTAAGATTGTAAGTGCACAGAAAGTGACAACTGCTTCTCTAAACACACACCTGGAAAAATATGGGAGTAAATTTTTTCTTATGAATCCATCAAATAATGATCTGAAGATTAACATTCTTCCACTTTCCTCAGAAAATGTTCCTTCAGAAAATTTTCTGCAGTTAGGGCCTCCCTGGTGACACAAGGGGTCAAGTCTCAGCACTATGAAGCTATTGGTAGCCACTGCAGCATGAGTTCAATACTCGGCCAGGGAGATAACCCACGTGGTGCAGCAGACCTCTCCTGTCTCACCTGCTGCTCCCCTCAGCAGTGTATTTCAATCTGCCTGTTCTGTTCTCCATTCTGTCTCTGGCGAATGCTCTCAATAAGCCCCACCGCCTGCACCTCTGGCCTACACCCTAACTCCTGTATGCATAAATAAATAAAATAAATATTTTGAAAAAAAAGAAAAGAAAATGTGCTATAGTTTGTTATAGAGCAGCCCCGATATTAAACGGGTTCCTGGCTGTGGGTCCTCACCCGCGCGCTTTAAAGAGACTTATGAATACTCTACTACAGACACACACAAAAGGGATAATAAAAGGTTTATTTACAAGAGAAAAAGAAAATAAGGAAAAGGTACGACTCAGGGAGAAAATAGGGAAATAAAGTCTTTAATGCGTCCTACCCGATCCGACGACCTGGAAACCCAAAGTCACTCTCAGAGCTGACCAGACGCTGCAAGCTGGCCGCGAGCCCAAAATGGAGAGCGAGAGAGAGCCCCCCAAAGCCCACGTGTCTGCCTTTTGTATCCACCTGGCTGCTTAACCCCACCCTCAGGTCCCAGCCACCTTCCCTTTGGTGGTGATGGGATTTGGAGTTCCCAGTGTCTTTGGCTTTGACCTGGGGTGGGGGTGGAGTCCACAAAGCCTACATGGAATTTGCTTTGGGACATCCTTTTCCCCCTAACAATTCCCCCCTTTTACTTGTTGCCACCATTTCCATGGTGATGAAGATCGAATATATGGAGGTTGGGATGCAGTCTCAGATGAACATTTTAGAAAACCAGTCTCTCCAGGTATTTGTCCATTGTGGAAAGCAAAAGTCCTCCACTCCAGGAAAAATAGTTCATCAGTTTAAGCCAAAAAAAAAAATCTGGAGGTGTTAGCCAAAACAAGACAGCAGATATGTAAAAATTACAGGAAAAAAAAAATCTTAAAATGGTTCAACTGATGTACAAAAAACCAAAAATTTTCTCAACCTTGATCCCAAACTTTTAACAGCAAAGCAAAAGTTTGCAAACTAAATCTACTTTTAAACCATTTTTCCTATTTTTGCATAAAATAACAGGGTAGAAATAACTAACAGCAATTTGTTGCTTCTCTTACACACATTGTAACCCTGAAAAAAGACTGTCTCCTAATATTACACCATGAAATCTGTGCCACCATAGATATGGTGGAATAAAAATTAAAAGGGGGGATTGCAACAGGGTGGTCCCCAGGAAAGGGGGAGGTTCCCTGCCCCACCCAAGGGAGGGTGGAGCTGAGCAGGAAGAGGAGAAGCTGAAGAAGAGACTAAGGAAGGAAGCAGGATGGAGCAAGGAGACCTGGAGGAGGCACATGGAGCCTAGAGACACGTGAAGAAACTGCGCTTGTCTTTTGGTCATGGACTAGGTGACACAGATGTGGGTGAGACCCGTGGGGAGGTGACAATGGCAGCTTTTATCTTGATGTTGATTTTGCTCTTTTCCTTCCGGGCTTGTCTGGTTGTTTGTGACCCTTTTCTGTGGGTCCCCACTGGAAGATGTTTTAGACTTGTGGCAGGCTTTGGGGCCTTGCTCTGGGCCGACCCCATATGGATGGAGTTTTACCCACGAGGGGATGGGTAACTTTGGGTGCTTCATTTAGAAACTAGACTCTTTGCCTTACCTGTATTGTTTTCTAGTTTTTATTAAAGTTCCTTCCCATTAAAGTGTCATATGTTTTGTGTTGATGCGGTGGATGACAGAACCCATTTAGAATAGGCAGGTTTGTGGGGGTCTGGGGTGCCCCTCTCCCTGTCCTATAACAGTTGTCAGATCCTTTCTTTTTATTTTTCCAAATGAGATCAATTAATAATTATTATCACTGTTCCTCCACTACACTGCTCATCTATCTATTCTTTGTGTTCCCACAGATAATCTTAGTTCAGGATATCTTTACTTCTCAGAGAAAGAGGAGAAAGGTTGGTAATTACAGAGGTCATGTTTTTGAGATGGTGGAATTCAAAGCACACTGACACTAGTTTCATTGGAAGAGGGAGACTGCACCCAAAGTAACAGAGAAAATAAGATAGCGTAGGTGGTCACAGATGTGGGTGAGTTGACAGTTTTGATGATGGGAATGTTTTGGTGATGGGAGTTGACAGATTTTGTGAAAAGCAAACATGTCTACTTATATCTCATTTCTCAAATACAATGTTTGGTCATCAGTTGAAGCAAGGTATAGAGGGAAGCAGGAACAGAACATACAAGGGAAATGAGATGATATCAATGTTGTTTTGAAGTCTACTGGATGTTTTACATAAAGAAATTAGCTATAAATCCCATAAAAGATGTGTAACAAACCTTCTCTGTACCTATTTTCTTTCAAATTTGGTTACAAATGCTCTCAAAATCCACTTTGACCAGTAAGAGTTCATTCAGAAAATGCAGGTTCACTGGGCAGAAGGAATAATAGCAGATGACAATATTGTTAAGGACTCAGGTGATGACATGCATGTGGTTCAGCACTAATCTTTCCAAAAAAAAAAAGCATGAGAGTAACTACAAGGGAATTGTATGATAAATTATTTCCAAAGAACAGTCTTAATAAATTTCCTCAATAATTTTCTTTGAGTGCCTCATGGCTTAGACTTGAACCTGATGTGAATGTTCTCATCCCCATCGAGTCCTTGAAAATAACACTCTCTAACTTCCTCAATGCAGAACGCAAAACAATTCAAAGTCATCGGTGAGGAATACATGTCCTACTTGGATCTTAAGTGAACAAACCAGCAATGTCAACTAGATTCATCATGAATATCAAAATGGCAAATATTAGAACGGAGTACAGGGAGGGGGAGCTACTACATTCCTGGAAAGTAAAAGGAATGACACATAATAAGAACGTGGTCTGTTTACCAGAATTGTGGACAAGACTTCATATTAACAATATAGAGACACAAGTAGAGTGATACTGGAGAAGTGCACTTTTTTATTTATTTATTTATTTTTTTTAATAGAGGCATGTTTTATTTATTTATTTATTTGTTTGTTTGTTTGTTTTTTGTTTATACATGCACTGGGTACAGTCAGAAGCGCGGGAGGGTGAGAGAATTCACCAGAGCCAGAGCGGGGAGCAGAGCAGGCAGAAGGACCGAAGTACACTGCTGAGGGTAGCAGCGGGCGGCAGGAAAGGTCTGCGCGCCATGTGGGATTCTCCTCCGGTGGCCGGGGAGCAGCCGGGGATCGAACCGACACCGCAGAGGCCACGGGCAGCTTCGCAACCCAGCGCTCAACCGCTGCGCCACCGGGGAGGCCCCAGAGAAGTGCACTTTTTTAAATAAGCACAGCTTGGAGTCTGTGTCTCATGTAGTTGGTAAACTAAGAACAGACTATGAGGGAGAATGAGTTGATGGTGAAACAAATAATGTTAATATACAATCCCTTAAACCTTTCTGTCCCAAGAAAGGTATAGTATTTGGTATATAGAGAGACTCTAAATCAGTGACTCTCAACTAAGACTGGCGTTGTCCTCTAAGAACATTTAGCAACATCCACAGACATTATTTTGTTGTCATAATTGGAGGTAGTGCTGATGGCATCTAGCAGTAGACATCAGCAAGGCTATTAAGCACCCTACAAAGCACAGGACAGTCCCTCACAAGGAAGAATTATCTGGCCCCAAATGTCATTATCACAAAGGGTGAGAACGACTATAAAGAAATGGTCAAGTAGCCACAGTTGTAAGAAGATTGAAAAGGAGGTGGGAAGTTTACCATTCGCATGACTCAAGGCTATTCTTATCTGATTTATGCTGCATTTTGGATGCCCTCATATAAATCACTGAGGAACAACCTTATACTCATGTGGCTCATTGGCCATTGTTTAGAATATTCTCTCTCCTTGTCTAAAGTTTGACACAATGTTTTGCTAAGAAAGCCATACTGTTGGGCTTTCTTAGAATTCAATTTGCTTTTTTCCTTACAAAAATTTTCACACTTTAGAGCCTGCCTCTTACTTCAAACACTGTTGCACCTTCTTCCATTTTTACCTAACTTTATACTTTTTCCCAATTATTGCATTTCCAGACTCAAATAAATGACTGATCTGCACACACCCTTTAGTTGTGTTCTTGGTCTATCCCAAGATGTGGTGACAATTACAAACATGTGCCTCAACATACAGCCTGACTATTTCACAAAATATTCTTGGGATAACATATCAGTGCTTAACAAAGAACTAATTTGAACTAATGCACGTTGATCCACACCTTTCCCTCCCCTCCTACATCAGCATGTCAGACCATTTGTCAAATGTAGTTTTCATTCATCAGAGAACAAAAATACCCTGCCACAGATTCCCACTAGCCTTGGAGAACCGCCAAAGGTTGCAGTTCTACAGCCACTTTCCTGGAAACACAAAGGACAATGTGTTTATTTAATTATGTTGTGCTAGAAGCTCATAATATTTAGCTGCTTCCAAGTCATCTGCATAATAATGACTGCATGGAATCAGTTATAGTGATAAAAACACATTCACACAGGAGGTATTGTTCTTTCCTCTTGAATCACATATCTCTTTATCCAGATACTTGCTTTAAATTCAGCACATGTTTAGATAATCCTCTTTGTGACAGCTTCTGCAGCTTCTCTGAACAGAAATAAAAATAAGGAGAAAGCCTGGAACATTTTATTCCTTTTAGTACATAAAGAATTGAAAATGCAAAGTACTGAAAATGTAAGGATTTAGAACTTCTGATAAGTATAAAATCTTTCCCAACCATAATATTTCAAATTCTAGAGGGTAATAATAATGTAATAATAAATTAGTCTGTAACATGTAGTTTTAAAAAACAAGTGTGTTTTTTCCCTCTACAATATACCACTGAAAGTACCTCTTCCTGATGAACTGTCCTCATTTTTTTTTATTGCATAATGTTAGGTTACTTATTGCTCTTTCAAAATGGTCCAACTCTCATATATTTGCTGCATATTTTATTATGAATGATAAAACTTGTTTATGTGGGTAAAGTAAAAAAAAAGCCCATATTTTTCATAATGAACTAGTTTTAGGGTAGAAGCATGATTCGTTTTTCCTTAAGAAATACTAAATTTGACTGCTTATTTAAATTATGTCTCTGCTCAGCTCTAAATTTGTATTATTATCTTTTGACATATGACACAGCATCATTTAGCACATGTGCACATAAAAATTACTACTGGAGAAAGTATTCTATCTATCTGTGGATAAACTCCCCAAATTATCACATATCAAAGTAACTAGGACAATCTTTCCGAAAGGGTGAAGATGCATGGGGGAATATGTAGAATTATCTTTGAACTCTCAGTTGTTGTGTGCAAAGGAAAATAAAATAAATTTGTTCTTGAAATCCCTACAGGCATTTTTATATGACTTTAAGAGTGTAGGATACTCCAGCTTGATTTTACCAAAAAGCTTTCTTTTCCTCACATTTGACCATTTTTAAGGCAAATAACAGGTGATGGTAAAGTGATAGTGCCATGGGAAGATATTGATTCTACTGTTTGGAAATAAAAATAAGGCAAACTATACATACAATGGTTATAAAATGGTGTGCGATTTCACAGCACCAGAGCTAATGTTTGTAAATAAACTATATTTTGATGAAAATGTACTCAACTTGCTGCAAAATGCTTGCAAATACAGAAGTCAGTATCACATGAGGAGACAAGAAAATCTCACAGTAATTATGCAGCTGTTCTGTACTCTAAGTCAGCACACTCTGGCCAGGAAGTTCTGGAGAAGGATTGGTAACTGATTCAAAAATGTTCCTTCAAAAGAGGAAGCATAATATCTTTTATTAGACCTTTCTAGACATATCCTTCTCATCAAGAAGTGACAGTTCTTAATTTTAGTGGAGATTTAGCTCTTAATATCCAGAGAGCTATGAAATCAAACCATCTGTTTAAATGATTTTCATCAAAAGTTCTGGATCATGATTGCCACACTGTCCTTAAATTCCTCCTATAAAGATAGGCAAGCTGTGTGTCTATTATTTTTGAGTATCAAATTTATATAGCATATCAACAACAGTTCTGAAAAACTATGGCTGATACACAGATAGTACCAAAATACAGTTTTCAACTCTATTTCCTATTATCCTTATTTTATTTTTTAAAGATTTATTTATTTATACAAGAACTGGGGTACAGAACAGGCAGACTGACCTAAATACACTGCTGAAGGGAGCAGTGGGCGAGACAGGAAAGGTCTGCTGCACCATGTGGGTATTTCTCTGGCCAGTCGGGATTGAACCTGCACTGCAGTGGCTGCAGACAGCTTCACGGCACTGTGCCCAACCACCTGTGCCACCAGGGAGGCCCTATCTTTATTTTGAATAAAGTTTGCACCAATACCTTAGAAATCCTCATACCAGTGTTACCAACATGGTGACTAGTGCTTTATTTTACAAGATTAATTCGCTGCTAAAGATCTCTTGCATGCCTGACTCACTGTCACCTTCAGGATACTCAATAAGGCCAATGCCATGACTTATGGGCACCTCCAACATCATCCCTTGCCAGGCTCTGTCCTAAGTTTTAGCTATGTTAAAATATTTCAAGTTTGAGTTTCAAGTCATCCAGATTTTACCTCCCACCTTGTACTTGCTGTATTATCTCCTTGGATGGGATTCTCTCATCACATTTCACCTGACTGATGCATTTTTAGCTTTGACAGTTTAACATGGAAGTTCTTTCCAAAGAATCCTTCTCAGCCTCCAATTCGAGGTTAGATGTCTCTCAAAATTGTTTCCTGTGAAACTTATCCTTTATCATGACTTTTGTCACATTGTATTTGTTCATATGTTTGCATTTCCAGTAAAATAGAACTTGCATATTGGAGACAGCTTTGTATTTCAAATGCCCAATACTATTTCTAGTCATTAGTTGTTGCTTAATAAGTGTCTATTGAATAAAAAAGTAAAAAATGCAGACAATGTTTCTCCTGCTCTTTCTATGGGCATTTTAAGACTGGCTGAGGAATGCTGGGTTATTTTTCCTCTTTCTTCATATTGAGTGTTTATTTATTTAATTCATGTGTCAGAGGAAATTGATTATTTTGCCTGACTTCTTAACTCAGCAGTACAGTTTTGACTATGTTGGAGCCCGGTGTTTTGTTTATTTGTTTTTCGGATCTCTGAATGGATTTCATTGGTTTGTTCTTTACTGTTTACCATTATAATCTGAATTTCAGTGAGAGTTTTGAAGTATCACAAGCTGTGTTGCGGGGGCTGGAGGGTGAGAAAGCCCAAAGTTAGTGAGGTTAATATCCATTATTCTGTATTTTTTCTTACTGGACTACTTCAGATGCACTATTAAAGGTATAAATTTTTTACAACAATGTCTGAAATTTTATAGAAAAATCCTATAAGTCTGGGGAGTTTTATTTACACATTTGACATCTTGAAATGAGAAAGCAAAACAACCAAACATGTTATTTTGAACAATCTAAAACTGTCTGTCTTTAATAACAGTCTTGTGTTCTGTATAGCGTTTTAAACATAATCCATCCTACAATGTTTTTTTTTATTTTTATGAAAATAATATTTAATGATTATTAATATATCAACCTTGCAATGACATGACTGACTCAAAGAGGTATAAAATGATTCCAGAGATTAAATTGATAGTGATAGCAAATAAGTCTTTTGAATCTCAGCACAGGTCTCTATTCAAAAGAATTACAAGACAGAATGGATAATTTGAGGTTACAGATTGCTCTTTCAAATAATTTCACAGATATTTACCTGCCATTTCAAATAAAATACATTGCCTGTTAAAATATTTTCACATTGTTTCTGCCTGTCCTTATCCCATGAGTGATACAGCTTTTTTAAATGAACAGTAATGTGATCATGGAAAGACCCAGATGATACAATTAAGGTGTACACATTATTTAGCAAACATATAAGAAACTTAGAGAAATCATGAAATGGATAGGGAGGCAATGCAGAACATTACCAGGTGGAAGGACAAGTTCATGGAAATGGAAAGAAGCTTCTATCTAGTTTTTAGCTTCTACTTTTGGGATTCATTTGTTACGCAATTGGCTTATATCCCAATTTTTACTCCTATGTACCAATGTAAAAGTCTTAAATGTTTACTATATTTGCTTTAGGTTTTCCAGTTTTTTTTTTTAGCAAAATAAATATACTTTTGAATCATTCTTCTCCTAACTATCAATTTTTCCTCTCTCCTTCCCCAGAGGTAATTAGCATTATGAAGACTAATAGGAAAAACTACTTGTGGCTTTCACTCTAATTTGCTATTAAATCAGCAAACAAGTAGTGAAAAAGATACACTAGAAAAAGGTACAAATGAATAAACAAACAAAGCTAAGAAATGTCTAGTCACTTATGGAGATGCATTGTTGAAGTATGAGTATCCAGTTATATGGTACTATCATTTCATAAATATTTTTAAATACTTTGAATACATATTAGGGTATAATTCAGTCAGAACTAGCAAAAGTGAGAAATAAAATTCAGATAAGAGTAATATTTTATTGTGGACTTTTTGCTGTGATTTAGAATAGTTTACTATTTAGTATATATAAAAATGGAAATGTGTACCACATGATAAATGCCATCATATAAAACTGGTTTAATATACCAGCACAGATTAAATATTGCCAAATGAAACTATGGTATTTATATCAACAGAATTAAACATTAACAATCAATACTAAAATATTCCATCATTTACTTGATGTTGTTAACCACTGAGTTTTATACCTTTGTTATCTTTGCCTTTACAACTAAGTCAACACTATTACATTTAGACGTGCAGTGTTTATTTTCTTCTGCTTCCAAAAGTTGTTGATAAATGTAAATAAAATGTTGGTGGTAAAAATTTAAGTAACTGAAAGTGCTTTTGTAGAACTGTATAATATTAGTTCAGCAAGTCTCAGACACTCTGCAGGTAAGTGGAGCACAATCTTTTTGTGCTTACAATAAAAACAATCGTTCAACCACAATACCTCAAAATGAGCCCCAGTAATTTTGTTGCCTTGGTTTTCTCTTAAGAGACTGTAGTAAATATTCAGATATAATGTGTTTATTTGGTAAGTGATCTAATGTAGAAAAATATGAGGACTGATCAGTGAAATAGGCAAAGAGGAAAAGCCAGTTCAATAATTCTTTATTGAGCTGCTTTCGGTTGTGGTCAACTGTGGTTCAATTCCACTGGAAAAGCTCTGTGCACATACCTGTGCAGAACGTGTCACTGAATTATCTGTCTGTTATATGAAAAAGGAGAACACGTTTTGTCTCTTCCCTCCCTCTGGCATATCTTTAATTCCAAGCTAAAAAGTTTCAATTTTATTAATAATAATGTATGATTCATTAAGCATTACATATGCTAGAGTAACTTTTTTAAGCTATTTTTAGTTAGTCCACATTTCAGGTTACCAAGAAAGACTCAACAATTTTAAATGAATTTCCCAAGTTTACCCAGTAATAAGTGACAAGGCCAAGACTTAAAGACAATTTTCCAGTCAAGAAAAAAATGGTACAATAAAATTAATATCACACAGAAGAATTTAAGGAAGGGATTGTCTATAAATATATCATATAGTAAAATCACAAAGGATAATGCAGTGCATAAATAATAGTTCTAATGGTTGAGGGAGCGTGGTTGAAGAGTTAATTTAACCACTATTCCTGAAGGAATATGGGGGAAGGATACTGTTAGCAGAAACTGGAAAGAGAACATTTGCATGTGCAAAGACCATGTTGATGGGACCTTTGGATTTCAGTGGTAGAAAACAGCCAGTCCAAAATAACAAGGGCAAGGGAGAAAAAGTAAATAATCTAAAGAAGCTGAAGACCAAGAGTGTTATGAATCTACTTCATTACATTCCAACCCCCTGCTGTAGGATAAAACAAAGAAAAAATAGGGCCTCCCTGGTGGCGCAAGGGGTTAAGCACTGCACTGTGAAGCAAACCACAGCCACTGCAGCACAAATAGCAAGGCAGACCTCTCCTGTCTCGCCTGCAGCTCCCCTCAGCAGTGTAATTCAGTCAGTCTGCCTGTTCTGTTCCCCACTCTGTCTCTGGTGGGTCCTCTCACCTCCCACATCTCTGGCCTGTACTCCAGCTCTTGTATGCATAAATAAGAAAATCTTTAAAAAAAAAAAAGAAGAAATAGAGTGGATCTGGGTAGAGTAGAAAATAAATAGAAGACAAACAGTATACAATCATCACATTCCAAATCAGTCTTTTATCAATATTAAGTAATTATATATATTATTTTACATTATTAAATTGTTTTTAAAAGAGAGATTATATGATCTGAGTGTTTGTTCAGAAGTTTGTTCTGTGAATAATGTATGAAAAATAAAGGAAGGAATTGAGAGTGGATGTGGGGGATATCAAGTTGATTTGCTATGAACAAAGAGAGTATTGAGGACCTGCACCTGTGTGGACCTTGCTGTGTGTATGAACTGATCACAGTTTGACTGCAGAGGTAGAATCAAGCATACCTGACAAGTATGAAACATGGAAAAGTGAAAAAGTCAAGTTGTAAGCATAGATGCCTGGTACAAAATGGCACTATTAAAAGAAACAGACAAAATAGAAGGAAGTGCAGGTTTAAGAAAGAACATGATTATTTAATTTGGGGGGGGGGAACTGTATTTGAAATTCTAATGGAATTTACTGGTGAAATCATCTAGCAAGCTGTTGGAAATGCAGCTATATATCTCTGGGGGAAGGCCAGAATTTAAAATACAAATGAGGGACACATCTGCAAAGAGGTGATATTTATAGCCATGAGTTAGGCTAAGAAAAAAAGACATCATATATAAAGACAAATACTTTCATGGTATGTGCCATTCAGATGAAAGATTAAATTCATTTTAAAACACTAAATTTATGTATCTACTAATCTAACCTCAAAAAATATAAAGCAAAAGGTAGCCAAACTAAAAGTATAAAATGAGAAATTGACCTTTAGAAAAAGATATATTAACCAATGTTAGCAATTAATAGCTTAATCAATCAAGTAATCTATAAATTTATGGAAGGTTAGAATGCACAAATTAGCATGTTTAATTTAAGGAATGTATACAAAAATACCATCCTCAAATGTATAGAAAAATACCATACTCAAAACTGGTCTTTCCAAGAACATTTGGAAGAAAAAAGAATTGAATATGGGTGCTTTCTGTATTAGTCAGTGTTCTGCAGAGAAACAGAGCCAATAAGATATATAGAGATGAACATAAGAGGAGATTTATTACAGGAATTAGCTTGTGCATTTGCTGTCTACAAGCTGGAGAACCAGGAAAGCTGGTTTTATAATTCAGTCCAAGTTCAAAGGCTTGACAACAAGGGGTTGCTAGTTTAAGTCTCTGAATCCTAAGGCCCTTGAACTGGGATCTGCAATGTCCAAGGGCAAGAAAAGATGAATGTTCCAGCTCCAGAAGAGAGCAAATTTGCCTTTCTCTAGCCTTGTTGTTCCATCTGGACCTCAGCAGAATGGATGATGCTCACCCACACTGATACAGTTGCATCTCTTTACACAGTCTACTGAATGAAATGCTAATTTATCTTCCAGAAACATCTTCACAGATACATATGGACATAATGTTCTGCCAGCTACTTGGGTATCCCTTCGTCCAGGCAAGCTGACATGTAAAAATAACTATCATACTTTCCTAACATCATATTTTAAAAAAAATCAATTTCCTTCAGATAAATAGGAAATTTTAAGAAGGAAGATTTTAAAACTTTGAGAAGATGCAATGTGATAATACCTTTAAATATTTGGGACAGAAAATTTTTATTTTAAGTTGCCACAAACACGACTTATAAAGAGGAATAGGATGAAATTCAAATTGGAAGTATGTAATTGTATAGATTAAGAACATAAAGAAAAGAAAAAACAGCTCAACAAGAAATCTGTCACTCACTGACAAAAGATTAATATACAAAATAATTATCTATAAATTTCTACCTACTAGAGAAAGATCAGTAATACACAAGGAAGACATTTAAAGGATATGCATATGCACACTGTAAGCAAAAACGTACAGAAAAGCACTCAAAATCACTATTAAACAGAGACTATTAACAATTAAGAAATAGTGATCACAACTACTAGCCTAGCAAAAATTACAAGCCTGGCAATATCTCTTGTTTGCAAGTACGAACCTAAGGAAAGACTCTTTACACTATGGTAGTAATCTAAACGGATACCATCTCTCAGTTAAACAATCTATGATTAGCTAGTAAATTGTAGCATGTATATATGGCCCAACAATTTCAAATATATATATATATGTATATGTGTGTGTGTGTGTGTGTGTAGGAGATATATACAAAATATATGTACAACATATATACAAGAATATGCATGAGGGTATATATACAAGAGGAGATATATACAAGAATATGCATAAGGGTATTAAAAGAGAAAAAAAAATGGAATTCCCTAAATGTCCATCAATAATACAATAGGTATACTGTGTTACTAGCATAAATGAACCCCCAAGAAAATGGATCAACTATGACTACACCATCAATTTGGAAGGTTCTTAAAAGAAAAACATTGTATTATGAAATTAAATGTCAGACTATATCAAGCATAATTTAACATATATAACATATAAAACCTTGAGCAAGTAAATAATATGTCCTGGAGAGTACATATACGCGGTAAACTAAAAAGGAAGAAACAAGAGTACAAAAATCAGAAAAAACAAAAACAGGTTAGTGGTTACCTTACAGGTAAGGAGACAGGGTAAGCAATGGGTCCATTGAAATTGTGTAAAATTGTATTTTCCCAAAATGGTTTCATCAATATTTCCAGGACTACATACCTTTTCTAAAGTGTACTGTTTCTCATAAGTAGATGGAGCTCATTTATCCTTTCCTTGAATTTTGTCACTCATTCAAAGTATTCAGTATGATGCTTTGTGACCCTGAAGACTCAGTCATAACTGGTAATAAAACTTTTGCCTGTTTCTTTTTCCCCATTGTGAGCTGCTTATCAAGACACCTTCACTACAGCCGAGGATAGATGTGGATGCTTATTCCTAGCTAAAGTGTCAACCAACAAGCACCATCAACCACAAGAAATGCGATGAACAAGAATTCTGACTCTAAACTTTGAGTGGAATAGTGAGAAGTTGAATCCAGCCCTGCTGAGCCCTGCCCAAACTGTAAATTCTTCAGTAAAATAAATGCTGTCACTGCATGGAGGCAATAAGTCGTGGGGTTACTTGTTACGCAAAAATAAATAACTGGAACAGATTTTGCTCTTCAGAGGTAGAACGGAACTTAAACAAAACCTAAAACATGGTTTCAAAAGTGGGTTGTGGTTTGGAATGACTGAAGAGAGTGCTGGTAGAAACCCAGTGACCCTAAAGGAGCTTGGAGGCGAGGACTTAATGGAAATCGAACATTACTGGAAGCTGGAGAAAAGCAGGGGTTTTGTGGAGTGGAGAAAGGTTTACCTTTGCTCTTTGCTGACTCCATGTGGATAATGAGAAGTGTATCTAATGAATTGAATGATCCAAGGCAGAGCATTGGAGATACTGTTGGTCTCCTTCCAGATGCGTACAGTCACTAGTGAGAGGAAGAAGGTAAGTGAAGAACCAAAAATATAAAGAGCCAACACTTGCTGGGCTTGAAAACAATGTTGCTTATTCTCAGCATAAAGATTCTCAACATAAAAAGGAACTTCCAAGCAAAAATCATCAATCCAGAGAGAGAAAATAAGGTTCTTGGTTATGATCACAGAAAGATATAAGGCAATGTCTCAGAGAACTATTCAGTCATATAAAAGGTTCTCAAAAGATCTTAAAGGCATGCCTCACACAGACTTCCTCCATTAAAAAAAAGGAGATTGGAGAAGACAGTGTCTTCAGCCTAGTCAGGATGTAATGAGCTTTTCTTTATCTCACATTTGTAATCCCTCACACAAAGCATCATTAGAATAAAACCATCCAATAATACAGTTTTTATTTTGCAATTTATGCATGTTTTTATTTCCCTCTGTGGCCATGAAAACAATTACAGAAACTTGCAAAATTTATAATCCATATCTATCAAGAAACCAGTAAGTGATTATGATGATCTAAAGCAGAATGGCAGCTAAAGGGCTTTCCTCTGAACCGATGAGTTTCTAAGTAACTAATATGTCAGAGCCATGCCCAATGACAATGAGAATTTTTACCCATCTTTCATTAAATTATGGCACTATAACTTTATAAGCCCTGAATGAGGGTCTCTTTACTAAGTGAATTATTAACAAAATATTGGAAATGTGGGGGTTGTTTGCACTTTACACTCATTTTTATTATTTGGATGCTTTTTAACATAAGAATCAGTCTGGCTGGAGTTTCTTTAAATCCACATAAGCATTATCACACATAAGCATTGTCATGGTCCAGTGATGGGTACATGTGGGTTCATTATACTCTTTCTGACTTTATGGATTATGGGTTGCTTGACAAAGTCCACAATAAAACATTTCGAAAAGCATGTGCCGTTTGGTAATTTAAAATATATAGCTATAGGGAAATGAGTCTTCTGCAATCTGTATAATTTTATAATTTGATAGTATACAAGTTAATTGAAATTCCTTTATTTTAAAACTTGAAACTTGTATGATATGCTTCCTTTCACATGCTCTGCATGCAAGAAAAAATAATGCCATTATGAAAAATAAATTCCAAATAAAGATATTTAAAAGTAAAAATAAAACAAGGGTGAATCTTAAAGCTTTCCTCCCACTGCAAATTTAAAAGGAAGAGCTTATCTCAATGAGATTTGTAGATACAGCTTTTGTTTAATGAACTGAATACCAATACTGTTCATAGGTCCATAGGAAAACCACAGAAATGTTAAAGATAATTATAATGTGGGGAAAACAACAACTTCATCTGAATTGAACAGATAGAACAAAATAAGAAGGGGTTTCTATCCCTCAAATTTTGTGAGCAGGCAGCAGACTGAGAAATCTAACTTAGTTGCAACAAACAGACTATTTCTATTAAGAAGGAAGATTCAAAGGGCAAAATCAATAGTCTAGAGGTTAAAACAAAGAATTATCCCAGTTTTGAATGAGAAGGTATATAATGGTTACTTTTGTCTCACTAGTTTCTCCTTCATTGTATTTGGGTATGTACAGAATGGGTAACATGTGGATTTGGTTCCTACATCTTCAGATAAAAAGAACCCACACATGAGATTCCTTATTTCCAACAACACCCGATTTACATAATAGTTCAGGACCCTAAGTCTGAGCCTGTTACTGGAGAATAGGTTGAGAATCTGGAGGGTAACTATTTGCTATTGAGTTGATTGTTTATTTGGATATAAAGTCATTATCAATTACAATTATTTTCTCCCATTCCATAGACTGTTTTTTCATTTTGTTGATGGTTTCCTTTGCTGTGCAGAAGATTTTTAAATCTTAGTTTCATTGATATTCTATGTTGTTTTTTTAGGCTTTATTTCATGTATAGGTCTACTCTGACACTTGTTTTTTCCTTCCTGTTGCTAACATCGGGCTTGGCTTATCCTTAATTTTCTAGTTGCTTGAGGTAGAAAGTTGGGTTGTTTGAGATTTATTTTTCTTAATGTACTCATTTATTTCTATAAACTTCCCTCTTCGAACTTGTTTTGCTGCAGCCTATGGGATTTTTGTCTGGTGTCTCTATTTTAACTTGTCTCAAGCTATTTTTACATGTTTCATATCTGCTTTGACCCATGGATTACCTAGAGTCCCTCAAATGGTGACAATGTCAGAATATCCATGGCAGCTATCTCTTCTCTAACTCTACAGACATTTGAATGAAATTTTATTGCCAACATTAATCCTTTTTTGGTTGCTTTGCTTGTGTGTGTTGTATGTTTGTTTTGGCTTTTTTTTCCCCACTGTATTCTCATCATTGGTAGCCAATTTCTTCTTTTGTTATCCATTTTTACAATATGTCACATGGTTTATCATCAAGAGACAATGAAGCAACACAGACACATGCTTTGCTGTCTGCATATGAACTGGATAATAGATGCACAGCGATCAATCACCAACAGACTTTTTGGTCACTGATTACACTGTGCATCTGTTATTTACATAATGTTTTGTGAACTGAAGAGCTAGTAATGAGGTTTGTACTTTAAGCAATTACTCATACTTAATATACTGTGGAAACTGATTGGATTCTTGTTATTGGGGGAATGGTATTATTTACCTACACCATGGCAACTGAAATTTGTTCATCTTGAGATTATGCAAAGTAAGGATTGCCTTACTAGTTTTATTTGCCTACACTTCCATATTTTACATTTCTCAAACATAAAATGAAAACATCATGATAAATGACATAAATATTTTAACATGCAAAATGAGGATATATTGCTAAGTAACCTTCATAACATTAATATAACAAAAAAGAGCAACCAAAATACCTAGTTTAAAATTGTGTCTATGGTTGTTTTTTTTTTCTATTAACCAGGCCCTAAAGTTACACACATTATATTTACCTGTATTGTGTCTTTAGTCTTTCAACAGTTTCCTGATTTTTTACTACGACAAATTTTTTGAAAGGTTAAAGGCAGCCAACTGTCATATCAAAAGTCCCATGTTACAGATTTGTTTCCTTGTAATTAATTACATCAAAAGACTTAAATAGATTCAGGTTAAACATTGTTCATAATAATATTACATACGTTGGCGAGGTTGTGGAGAAAAAGGAACTCTCCTGCACTGTTTGTGGGAGTGCAAACTAGTCCAACCACTATGGAGAGCTGTGTGGAGATTTCTTGACCTACTAAACATAGAACTCCCATATGATCCAGCAATTCCACTCCTAGGTATTTAGCCAAAGGACACAGAAACAGTAATTCCAAAGAGCACCTGCTCCCCTATGTTAATAACAGCACTATTTACAATAGCTAAGCTTTGGAGACAACCCAAATGCCCAAAAATAGATGACTGGATCAAGAAGATGTGGTACATATACACCATGGGATATTACTCAGCATTCAAAAAAGATAAACACATGCAATTTGCAGCAACAATAATGGAGCTGGAAGGGATCATGCTCAGCGAAATAAGCCAGAAAGAAAAAGAAAAATACCGGATGGTCTCACTCATAGCAGGAATCTAGAAAACTTAAATAAGAGACCAAGAAAAAGAATAACTATAAGACATCACTTGCAATCAGGGAAATGCAAATCAAAACTACCATGAGATACCATCTTACACCAGTGAGAATGGCACATATTAAAAAAACTAGCAACAACAAATGTTGGCGAGGTTGTGGAGAAAAAGGAACTCTTCTGCACTGTTGGTGGGAGTGCAAACTGGTCCAACCACTATGGAGAGCTGTGTGGAGATTTCTGGACCTACTAAACATAGAGCTTCCACAGGATCCAGCAATTCCACTCCTAAGTATTTACCCAAAGAACACAGAAACATCAATTCCAAAGAACACCTGCACCCCTATGTTTATAGCAGCACTATTTACAATAGCTAAGCTTTGGAAACAGCCCAAATGCCCAAAAATAGATGACTGGATTAAGAAGATGTGGTACATATATACCATGGAATATTACTCAGCATTCAAAAAAGATAAACACATGCAATTTGCAGCAACATGGATGGCGCTGGAAGGGATCATGCTCAGTGAAATAAGCCAAAAAGAAAAAGAAAAATACCGGATGGTATCACTCATAGCAGGAATATAGAATACTTAAATAAGGGACCAGGAAAATGAATAACTATAAGAAAGTGAAAATCAAAATCACCAAAAACTATGAACCAGAGACACTTTTTGGGGGGCGGGGGGCGGGAGGGGAGGGATTGGGGTCAGAATGGGGGATTGCAATTGTATGGGGAATATAAAAATAAAATTTAGGTTCAGGTCCTGGGGAAAAAAAAAAAGAATATAAGAAAGAAAATATCATAATCAACAAACAACTATGAACCAGAGACACTCTATGGGGGGTGGGGGGTGGGGAAAGGAGGGATTGGGGTCAAAATAAGGGGGTTGTAATTGTATGGGGAATATAAAAATAAAATTTAAATAAAAAATAAAAACCAATATAGCAAAGAAAAAAATTATTACATATCACATGATATTACAATCACATAATATTAATTTGTCCCACTCTTATTGGATGTTAAGCTTAACGATTGCTGTATCTTTATATGCAGAGTTAAAACTGTTCCTTTGAAGTGAAAAAGTTGGACTCATCCTCAGGCAGAATTCAGTAGGCCTGGGCATATCAGTGGCTTCTATTGACAAAAGGTAGAATAACATGGATACACCCAGACACATACACACACACATACACACAAACAGACAAACAAACAAACAAACAAAAAACATACTTTAAAAGATAACAGAGAAGGATGAAGTATTAAGAACTAAGTAAATTTAAATTTCTGATAATGGAAAACTTGTCAGCAGTAAGCTGATACTCATAAACTGTTCTTCATGGTTGCCCATGCTTTCGTTTTAACTTCACCCCCACTTCATGGGATGGGGTGGAGGATACACCAGATGATTCTCAATGCAGGTTGAAGATCAAATCCTAGTCCAGACAGAGGGCATCCTCTGGGAAAGAGATGTACAGTGAAGCTTGTAATAGTTCCAGCACTTTGAGCGATAGAATTGGAGACTTCGATGAAAGTCTTATAGGGGTTCTGGACAGACTCTGCACCTGTGCAACTTCTTTATATATTACAGTGCATTCCAATGCCGAGTGCAATTAGAAGATAAGGATCCAGAGCTAGCCTTGTCAAAGGTCTTTGCTGGGGACAGGGAAAGAAGCAACAGTGACATGGCATTCATGGAGGCCGGAGTGATACCAGTGACCACCTCAGGAACCTCACACAGCGCTAAGTTTCACTTCAAAACACTGTCCAAATTATGAAGCCCATTCAGATGGGAGGCTAAAAACCTAAATTCTGGATAACAAAGTAATTCTCAATAAATTTTAAATTATTGAAATAATAAATGAAACTTAACTGAGAGAGTAGAGTTGACAGATTGTCAGGTAAACTGAGGGAGAATGCAATGGAACAGCCAAGTTTGATTTTGAAGTGCATTTGTGTTAAGGTAAATTTGGGAATAAGCTTAGGCTGTCTTCAGTTGTTTTTTGCTATGTGTCTTGGCTTCAAAAGAGTTGCAACATGTTCTTACACAGGCCCAACTTTGGCACACATAATCATCCTTACTTTCGAATTCTCAAAGGAAGCCAGGTTATCCTTCTAATTCAGCAATCACTGAATTTCATAATTTCAAAAATCTGTGGATATCAGATTCATAATGTAACAAAATAAAGAAATCTCACTCTAAACTCAAATTTCTGAATTAGAATGTTCAGAGAGTGGGAACCACCATGTACATTTTTAGAAAGTTTTACAGATGGCCCAGAGAACTAGAATTTTAGGAGAAAGGTTAATAATTAAAAAAAAAATCTGATCATGTCAACTCTTTTTTTAGAGTTTTTGCCTTGGGATTTTGTTTCAATGTCATAAATATATAAGAGTTATGAAAAAGACTGTATCTACTTAAAAGTCAATTAAAGGAACATTGTTTGCTTATAACTATAAATATATAACCCACTGCCCCTGTTCCAGACTAGACTTTCTTGTCTAGACTTTGCTAAAGGGAAGGTATAATGCTCATCTTTGCATACTCTCCATTTTCAATTCATAATCTTAGTTTTCCTTCATAAACTTTCTATAGGAAAAGTAATATTTTCTCCATATTTAAAATGCCTCAATTTTTCCCATTTATTATAATTTTCTGTAGTTTGTAGCCAAAACTCTTACTTGATTTGGCTGTGACTTTTTAAAGTTTCTGAAGGATAATCGGTCTGACCTCTCCATCTTATTAATATTTTATGAAAGATCATTAAATCTTTTTCAGAGATGCAGCCTCCAGATTTTCTGAATTTGATGATGATCTCTCCTAATGATTTCCTATGTTCAGATTTTATTATATTAATATATACATATACTATTCCTGGTGCTAATGATGTTATCGTTAAGAACTTTCAATCACATAAATAGGAATCAAGAATGGTACTTTCTAAAGGAATTGTGTGAAAATTCAAAGCCTGTTTTTATTTATGAGGCTCTCTCCCTCATCACCATATAAAATCCTTATGGAGACATTTAACAAAACTTCTCATAAGACTTTTGTCATGGACAAATAGTTAAGTAGATACCAATTCTTTCAATGCCAATGCTTGTTTATGCTTGTTCCCTGGCTAGCAAAATAACCTTTTGAACAAATGCTAAGAGGTTTCTTGGCTCCACTAAGCACTATAATTTACCCTGTTATGGAGGAAAACAGCTGTTTTGTGATCATGGTCTGGACATTTGCCATATTGGCATACTGAGTTAAAATCCCAACTTGCCTCTAAGTATTGCAGTTCAGTCTCTAGGCTATTGGATAATGAATGGAGTAGAGAATCTCTGCATGTTCTCTTTTAAATCATTGACTTTGATTCTCTTCTCTAACTTAGCATATGTTTTATTATTTATCAATAGTGACATCTGTAAAAATACCTAGCAAGAAAAATATCCCTTAAAATGTCATATTTTGAAATCAATATATTCATAGATAAGTACAATCACTTTAAGTAAATCCCTTTGACTGCAATTCATGGTGCGATATCACTTCATTGGCTCATGACACTACACTCCCAAACCAGGTTCTTAGCTCAGTGGCTAGTGTGAAGAGTTGTTCTGTATGAAGTCAATAAATGACCTCAGTACTAGTTGTCACATAGTTGTAGTATACCCAAATACAGATAGTTGCAGAAGAAATATCACTGAGAATTCCTCTTTTCTCCACAAATGTAAAATCTCATAAAATGAAACTGCATTTTAAAATTTTATCTTAAAGGGTTTTAACACCAAGTACAAAAGACACTTGAGAATTTTACATAATTATACTCCAGAATAACATAAGCACATATCCTGAAACAATTCACATGGAGTAGTCCATTTGAAATTCAGATAATACCCTCATATTCTCTTAATAATGGTAGTTACATTTTAAAAAGAAAAGAATATAATGAGACACATTGGGAAGAATAAAGAAATTACTTCCTTTTGTAGAGATGCATCAATTTCCAGATTCCTTTGGATAGTTATTATACTGTTGTGAGATTTCACTAATCTAACCATTACACCATGGAACAATCTACTAATAACTCACTAAGGATCATTAAACTTCATTTAAGGCAGTTAGTGGTTTATCAAAGGGACAAAAATGCTAATTCCATCTCCAAATGAACTCACAGGGTATGGAGATGCTCAAATCTGCCATCCAGATGAGGAAGACATGTATATGCATATGCATTTTGATCACTGAGCATAAGTAATGGCCATTCCATTGAAAGAAACAATTTACATTCTGCTGTTATTTCTTTAGTACTTAAAGCTTGAGCTTGTTTCTAGGAAGATAATATTACCAATGTTTTATCGACAAAACGTGATGCACTTAAAAATAACTGAAAATTTAAAAGTGTGAAATAGTTCCCCTAACTCTGTGATTAGTTTCAGATAAAGACTAAGAAGTACCCCACATCTATCTTGCAAATTGTGAATAATAATTTTTCCACAGGAAATTGAAGTAGAAGTCATAATAATGAATATCGGTGATAAAAGAACCTTCACTGAGTTTCCAGGAAATAATTGTCACGCAGAGAAGCTTAAGTAGAGCACAACTAAACTGGAGCCAGAATGGGTTCTACAGATGCATACAACTGTAGGGTCACAAGTATTTCTGTGTGCATGTACACGACAGCCAGTTCAAGACACACATTACATCCAATTTTCAACATTTGGAAAAGAGGATTATCAACAAAGAAATGGGCAAAAATCTGCAATAATAATGTCACTGATTCTTGAAGGCACAGAATGAGACAGAGTTCACCAGTGTTTCACCCTAGATAGTTCTCAGAACATTTATTTTATTGACATTTATGTTGTAATGGAAGACTTTTCCTTTTTTTTTTGAAAGACTCCTGCATGCAAATGTAAAAAACCTTAAATCTAACAATTATTTCATGTGGAACCTGTATAAAATATTCTCATTATTACTAAAACACTTTCCAACAAAATGAATCATATATGTCATGACAATGTCAACAGGAATAGGTCCACTAATTCTATAAGGTGTTTTTTTTGTTGTTTTGTTAAATATATTTTGTTCTGCAAAATTCTCTGTCCTCCTTAGAAAGCTCTTTGTACCCTGTATCTGAAAACACATCTTTTTAAAAGAGAACCTGAGAATGTGCTTGTGTTCAACATAAAATATCTGCTAAGGCAAAAAATTAAAAAATGTTCCTGTAGTTCTTTAACTTCCAACATAAGCAAATGTTTGAGAAAAGAAATGTGTTTGCTTTATACAGTACCATTCACAACCAAATTATCCCAAAGTGCTTTACAAAGTAATTAGTTGGAGACTAGTAAAAGAGTATGTAGGCAAACACAGGAGCCATTAAGACACTCAGCAATAGCTCACACACTGCTTTGGACATTAGAATCTTTTTTATTGAAAGTGGAGATGTTAGTTCAATTATAGAGTAATTTAATAGAATAATTGGAATTCCTCTGGGTCTAGTAAGTTTTACAGATCATCCAAAATGATAAGCTAACTCCATATACTTTTTTAAATTTCTAAAAATATCCAAGTGTGAATTAAAGCATATGTTTTCTCTCACATAATTTATTTACAAGGAATTATTGCTATGAAGTTGCATTATAAAAGAGACTTAAATGATTTTTTCCAAAAGATACTTTATTTATTTATTAAAGAGGTATTATTTCACAAATTATTTTCATTACTATCTCCATTTGACAAATTCTTTGCGTGTATTTCCCTGAGCTTCATTTGTACAAATTTCAACCAGAAATCCCTTTTTTTCTTCTCAATGTATTTCATGCCTACCCTTTTGTTAAGTCACAAATGAAAACTAACCTATATCATGAAAAATTCCCCAACTGACACACCCACTTCCCTGCTTTTATGTAACTTTTCTTACATTTCTTACCTGGCCTTGGCTCAGGTTTCTTTTTATTACCATTTATATTTCAAGAATATGACCCATGAGGAGAGCAATAATGTCTATCATTTCATTTTATTCCCACTACTATGAGCAGGGAGATGACAAGGTCATATACATGGTTTCCAAAACCCCTGAAGACAGCAGTTCCGAGGATACAATGACAGGAGCTTCTCTCTCTAAGAAACTATCACACCATGATGGAGCAGTTGATAAATAGTCAAGCTTCTGGCTTCTCCTCTTTCACCACCCCTAGTTTCTTCCTCATTCACTCAGGTTTCAAATTACTTTGATCAAGGGGTGCTCTTTTGACACCCCTTCACACATAGTCAACCACTTATAGGCAGATACAGTGACATGGCTTCTGTCTTGACCTTTTCATCATTTTGAGTGTCAAAGGCAGCTGGTGAGGAAGAGCTCAGCTACTGTCAGACCATTTCTTACCTCCCTCAACCCTCATGTCACAGTGTGGACTACCCCGAGCCAGCCACACTTTCTCCACAGGAGAAAGAAAACTACTCAATAGCTGAAAGAGCAACCGGTAGAATGAATTTGAGAATAATAGGGCAGTTGGATTCTTACCTAAAACACATCATGAAATATTAAATTTTGTTCTAAAACCTGTCCTCTGATAATTGCAAAATTGTTGAGTGTGCACTAGTTTGAGTGTTTACAGAATAGAGGTCATAAAATCAATGATTTCTTGTAAGCAGAATTATGCCCTGTCAGTTTGGGTTTTTCGGTCACTTTTTTATTTCTTGGGCGGGTGCTCGCTTCCTTTGGAAGACTCTGGTCATTAGACATTTCTTAGTAACAGGTGCAGCACATTGTCAGCAAGACTAGATGGGCGCCACCACATAGTCCTCTGAGACAGAGGCTAGTTTCATTTCTATGGTCACAACCTACACTTCTTAAGCCCATCTGACTCACTAAGAAAACCTGCCCAGGTCAGAAGACTACTTATCACATTTCAAGGCAGAACCAGGTGCCTGGGATCAAGTGTTATATCTCAGTCACCCAGGGAATATGGATGCTATGGGTCACTACAAGTGAGAGATTGGCCCCTCTTGCTCAGTGGTGGCAGAAAATCAACACAAACAAGTTTATTCAAAAGGGGCTTTATTAGTTCACATTCAATATGGTCCTAGTTCAAGCTTGACTCGATCCTAAGGTTAGCAAGGTGTCACGAGGGCCTGATCTCTCTCCCACACTTAGCTTTCAACAATCTTTATGTTGGCTCCATTCTTTGAAATGAATTCCATTTATGGTGCCAGATGGATGCAAAGGCTTCAGCTTTATACTCTGACATTCAAATGGTATTAGTCCCAGTGGATCTGATTACAATTCATTATCATATGCCCCTCCCTGCAACAATTACTCTGGCCAAGAGATTGCAATGACTTATTCCAGAAGCTGGAAAGAAATCAAGAGCCATTAAATCAGCAAGAGGGGAAAGTGGAGGAAGCGTGGTTCATTGAGGGGAGTTGGGTGCAATTTAGAGGGAAAAAGAGAATGTAAAATGGCCAAAACAATAAACGATTACACCACTATAAATAAGAAAACAAATCTTTTTTTTTTTCTTGTTTCACTAGGATTTGCTACAGTTAATGGTATTCTTTGTGACATAATTTCCTTCTATCACCCTTTAGGTGGACATTGTGTGAAAATCTGTATAAGCACTATTTAAAAATGTCGTCCTCTAAGTCTTACCTATAAGTTCACACATTTACAAAATAAGCATATATGTTCAGGACACATTATATACACCATAAATGATATTTTGTCTTTGTCAGCTTAAGTTATGGAAACCGATTTGTGTGATCAATATCCTCTAAGATGGGCAGAATAGTCACCTTGGTTGGGTTAAAAATTTTATATTTGAGAACTCATATCATAATATTTTCCCCAACTTTACAATTTATTTATTCACTGATATTATTTACTAAGCATCTATGCTGTGCCTGACACTATATTAGCTGCTAAAGATATAATGAACGACAGAGACAGAGCCCTCATGAAGTTAAAGAAAAGTAGTAATACAGCCACATTTCAATTTTGAAAACATCACTCATTGAGGGTATGTAAGGAGATGTGTTAGGTAGCTTCCACAATAGTGCAGGTGAGAGATAACTGACGTTTAACTTAAAAACACCCAAGATGAAGTAAAATCTCAAGAGTAGGGGGGTAAGAGTGAACATGAATTTGTGGAGAAGTTGGCAATGACTGAAAATTAAGATTGAAGTGTTGTAGGACACTAATGTTGCTTTCCTTATAGCTGACATGCAAAACTGAATGAATGGTTCTCATTCTCTTCAAAAAGCATTACTTAAAGTGAACTAAGTTTTGAGAGATGCTGAATATTTTTACTTCTCCTAGGACACTAATAGTATGCCATGCATTCTACTTAGTTCTATGCCTATATTTTTCCCAACCAAAATATTATTGCTCTATACAGCAAGAGAAATAGTGTCTTAGGTTTCATCTTTGCTTTAGAGCCATCATCATGCTTGGCTCACAGTAGTATTTTGTATTATGCTTAATGTACTTTTGTGAACAAACTGACGGAATACATGAACAAGCAATTAAAAGCCATGTTTTTCAGTGCCTATAAAATATGATCAGATTATATTCCTTTCCATTTACCATTATCTTTACTGAAAGCCCTGTTTAAAAGATAAAATTCTGAATTGTGAGATCATATGGTAGATCTATTTTTTGCAAAAAACACTAATTCAGAGCAATATAAGCACAGCCCATATTCACCGCGGCACTATTTACAATAGTCAAGTTATGGAAGGAACCTAAGTGCCCAAGGACAGAGGAGTGGATTAAGAAGATGTGGTGTGTGTGTGTGTGTGCATGCACACATTTGTGCATGTGCATATATACATACATATATATGCATACACACAATGCAATATTACTCAGTAACAAAAAAGAATGATGAAATCTTGCAGTTTTCTACAACATGATGGAACTGGAGGGGGTTCGGATTGGCAAAAATAAGCCAGATGGTTTCATTCATATATAGAATATCGGAAAATAAAGGGACAAAAACAAACCAAAAAAAAAACCAACAACAAAACAAAAAAATCTCAACAAAAATCTCAGTAAAGATGAGGCTACCAATGGGTGAAGGGGAGAGTGGAAAATAAAAATGGAAGGGGATCACAATGGACTCTGGGGGATACCTATGGGGGTTGTGGTGGTGAGTGTGGTATGGAAACATCTGAAGAGGTATCATCCTATATTTCTGAATTGTATACAGTATTGTAAACCAATGTTACCTTAATAAAAACCAACTATTAAAAAAGTAAAATTCAGAAATTTTTCAGTCATAACTACATTTCATTTATGATTAGACTCATATTTTTTCACAATAACCTATCCTCATTTTTAGAGGGTGTTTTTAATTGAATAAGATCAGCCAAAGTAATTATAGTGAAAAATATACTATACAGAGATGCAACAGTGTGCATTTTTTCTACTGTGTAAAGCTAAGGGAAGACTAAGCCAGAAAGGCCACTTTCAACATTTAAGAGCCCTTTTGACCCCCACACCTACCATTAATAGCTACGTTAAGTGGGAAGAATAGAACAGGGAAAGATAAATAAGGACATACAGTCTCCATGTTAAAGTTTTTACATATTATCTGGAAGATGGTCATTTGGAAATCCTGTCCTCTTTGCCTCTGAACCCCTCAAAGCATTTTCTAAACAGTCATTGGACTACATAAGTGCTCCATAATTGACCACTATTATAGCATTAGATGATGAATTATCTCATTTTCTATTTAACTTTTCAAACATTTGTCATATTTAAACTTGAATTCCAGAAATACCTTAATCTTCTGTGCAGTCTAATCTCAATCCTTACATAGTCTTGATTATAGTAGGCACTTGCTTGGTTGCTAGGCTTTCCACAAATTATTATATCAATTTATTAGATGGTTCTATTCTTTCAGCGGTAGATGGTCAGCCTTCAGAATATGAATAAAGAACATATTCTTTCTGACAATGTTCCTCCCGCCATTTCTAGTTTACTCTAATGTTCTTCCTGGGTTGGCATTATTTCCAATCAAAATTGATTTCAACTCAATCATAAATCTCCCATTTATCTTCAGAAGGAATGGTTCCTAAAAAACACCCTCAGGGTTATTTTTTAATCTTCTGATCTTGTAATCACAAGAACTCAAATAGTTCCCAAGTTACTCTATAACCTTTAGACAAGGTTTGATTTATTTTCTTAGTTTCATTTTGCCAGATTTCTCATTTCAAAGATTGCTCAAAAAAATGAGGTCTACAGTACCTTAACACTGGCTCTTTCCTTGATACATGTCCTTCTGTTAACTGAACACAGGTCATAAACATTGGAAACACACATGTGACATTTTCTATGGTAATCATTAACAGAAATCTGATCTGATGTTTCCTCTCATTAAAAGGAACCTGATATGTTTTTGCGCCTCAAAATCACCTTGGATAGAATAGTATCTAGACTCATGCCAAAGAAATCACAACATTCTCTAATGGAATCTCCAGATGGCCTATTGTTTCTCAGCTCTGATTCTGCATCACATCGCTAGAAGTAAATTATAAAAATATGCAGGGTGCTCTTTACCCCTGAGTTTCTGAATTTAAGCTTAGACCATTAGTGATACCAAAGATCAGTTGGGTTTGAGAAGCATACTGCACTAGTCAATAAAAAAAATATTTTTTTGTTTTGTTTTGATTGTATTGAAACAAAACTCTGAATACCTCGCTTCAAGTTCTTTATGATTCTGCTGGTAATTAACCTGTGAATTTTGGTAAGCCATTTTATATTTCCAAGTCTCATTTTTTTCACTTGTAAAATAAAACGTTGAGCTGAGATGATTCAATGCTTCATCAGATCAACAAATATTATCTCCTAAATTCCAGACACAATGTTTCAGATTTGATGCAACCAATATGAGCCAGTCATTGACACTGGATTTCTTTTAAATTGCATTACTTTTTTATTGAGGCAACATTGGTTTACAGCACTATATATGGTGTAGAGGTATAAAATCACACCTCTTCACATGTATGTTACCACACCACTCCCACCTCCAAAGTACACATAATCCCCTAATGTAGGACCCATCCACCCATCCTCCCTGGCAGCCTCAATTCTACAGTCAGATTTCTAGGGTTTGTTTTGGTTTAGCTTTGTCAGTTCCTTTGTTTCATTTTTTTTCCCTCTATATTCCACATCTGAGTGAAATCATCCATTATTTGTCTTTCTCTTTCTTACCAATTTCATTTAGCATAACCCCCTCCAGTTCCATCCATGTTATTGTGGGTGACAAAGTTCATCTTTTTTTAAAAAGATTTATTTTTATTTATACATACAAGAACTGGTGTGTAGGCCAGAGGAGCAGTTGGTGAGAGGATTCACCAGAGACAGAGTGGGGAGCAGAACAGGCAGATTAACTGAAATACACTGCCAAGGGGAGCTGCGGGCAAAAAAGGAGAGGTCATGTGGGTTATCTTCCTGGCCGAGGATCAAACTCTTGGTGCAGTGGCTGGCAATAACTTGATAGTGCGAGACTTAACCCCTTGTGCCACCAGGGATCCCACCCCCCCTTATTTTTTAATAGCTGAGTAGTATCCTATTGTGTCTATATATGCCTCCTCTTAATCCATTACTCTGTCATTAGGCACCTATATTGTTTCCATAACTTGGGTACTGTAAATAGTGCTGTGATGACCACAGGAGTACATATATCCATTTGAATTACTGCTTTTGTATTCTTCAGGGAGCTACCTAGGAGTGGAATTGCTGGATCATATGGTAGATCTATTTTGAAAAACTCCCACACTGTTTTCCAAAGGATTACACGAGTCTATATTCTCACCAACAGTGAATAACAGTTCTGTTTTCCCCGTACCATGGCGAACTTGCTATATTTAGTCCTTGAGATATGGGCCATTATTCACAGGTTTAAGGGGGTATATCATTGCAGTTTTGATTTACATTTCCCAGATGATAAATGGTTATGGGCATTTTTTTGTATGTCATCTGTATTATTTCTCTGGAGAAGGACCTACTTAGTGATTCTGCCATTTTTTTTTATTGAGTTATTTGTTTTCTTTTGTTGAACTGTATGAGTTCATTGCAGATAATGTATATTAGCCCCTTGTATGGATTCTGTGCAAATATTTTCTCCCATTTGGTCATGGTCCTTTTGTTTTAAGATTATTTCTTTTGTTATGCTGAAACTCTTTAATTTGATATACTTCCATTTTTTGGTCCATGGAATTTTAACAAGTGGCTATCATAGCAAGCAATGAATTTTCATTTACAATTCAGTTCTTACCAAACAGATTTCTAATTCAACAAAAATTTTATTTACTGCTTTCCAAACACTCTTTCTTTTACCTTTCTGCTTATAGTTAAATGTTTCATCAAGTAATTAAATTGTTATATTACTTTGAAGGATTCTTGTAGATGGAGTTCAAGGTTGTTTTCTTATATTTAATCTCCCTGTTCCCTACTATATCTGGGTAGGATGAAGTAGATCACAATAATTTTTAATTGAGATGCAGAAATGAATAATAGGCAGAAACCATGGCCCAGGAAATAGGAGGTTAAGCAAGTGGGTTGATGTTATTAAGGGCAAGATGAGGGACCACATCACTGTGTCTGTTTCTAGTCCATGGAACCTGCAAGTATGACCCCCAAATCTATATAGTCAGATCATTGGCACCTAATGGCCCATCACAGATGATACCCTGCTGAAGAACTAATTCCCTAGATCTGGTAAGCCTTCTGCATACACATTACACATT
Organism: Talpa europaea; assembly: GCF_964194135.1. NCBI lineage: Eukaryota > Metazoa > Chordata > Mammalia > Eulipotyphla > Talpidae > Talpa > Talpa europaea. The sequence goes on along the minus strand of NC_140075.1, from coordinate 65,320,898 downwards.
ATCTTGTCTCTTTATATGTAATAAAAAGGAATAGAATCATTCATATTATTATTACCCCGCTTTTCAAGTACTTCATTATTTTATCTTCTAGTTCATCTCTCTTAATCTTGGTGGTATTTCCTCCCAGCAACCAACTTTCTCTTATATTTTAATATAATCCTAAATAAATAGTGTTTTACCTTTTGCTTTCTACCTTAGCAAAAGCTTGAGAGTGATTTCTCTACCTTTTGTTTTTCTCCACCTTAGTATTTCTCCCAAACATATAATGTGGACTTCTGAAGTCTATTGCATAAAACATTTCAAATGTTCTGATTTTAAAATTATGAAGTAGGTTGTACAGATATTTGTACAGATATTAATTTGGATTGATTGCCTATTATGAACCTCACTAACCCCCTTTACCTTCTCTTGCTTTATTATTTAATTTTTTGGGTTCAGTTTGGGGTCTGAGTATAATTTGGAGTCAAAGAAAATTAGCAATTTGGGGTGATCCTGTATTGCATTCACTCTGCAGAGCAGACTGAATATATTTTTAGGCACTGCATGTTTATAACCTAATTTTCCCTCATTACTTTACAGAGGTGACCTTGTTCTAATACCTTCAGCACCTGATGTTATAAAAGTGAAATTCTTTTTAAACCTGCTCTGTTAATGCGTTCCTGCTCAGAAACAAATGCAAGATAACATTAACATTCCTGCCACAAAATACCTGCTAATTTGCTTGCAGTGAAGATAGAAAGCTTTTCATTACATATCACAAACTTCATTTATGTAGAATGAGTCACCAGGCTTGCTAAAAAGCCAATGAGCATCTAATCTCTAACGCTGCCTTTAGCTCTCACATCAATCCTCCTAGTTCAACTCATCTTTTATCAAGCTATTCGGTCTTTCTCTAAAAAAAAAAAAAAAAAAAAAAAAAAAAAATTCTACCCTGTTACAAAATTGTGTTGTTCATCTGTCAAAAGAGCTTTGATTTATGCTTTTTTTACATTACCGCTTCGGAGAAGAAAATGCATACACACAGAGGAATATGCTATTTTCTTATTAAGGTCAGAATGAAATCTGTGCAACAGAAAATGAACAACTTGGTTTCAAATAAATGATGATATTATTAAGTTCATAAAAGTTGCATTCTTGATCTTAAGTTCTTCTTGATATGTGTCCTTCCACGTTAAGTTTCTTTTGAAAGTGATCTGCAGAGACCCATGCAGATTTATACGCCATCCCCAGGCACAAGTGAAAAAAAAAAAAAAAAAGAAAGAAGCTTGCAACGTCTTGATTTGTTCCACACATATTAAGACAATGACAATAGCATTTCAATTATGGTAATTCTATTAAAGTTATATCCTTATAGCATACCATCATTGATGGAGTCTTCTATATGGCTCTCAGAACTTCCTTCAGATTAACCCTGGAGAGCTTCTTTGTGCCAGCCTTGGATCATTTCCTTAGGAAGGAAACAAAATTGTGCTTTTTGTATATTACTCAACTGTAGATATTCATTAAACATATTTAATGAATGTTCTTACTTATTAGACACAAAATTCCCCAAGAGTTTGTGGGACTCAAAAAAACCTCACTGCATACTTCCCTAAGAACAAACTCCTCTGCACTGGCAGAAGTAGGTAGCAAATTAAATTGAATTGTATAATCTGAAGGTGAAAAGTCAATAAAGGTAAAGAACCTGTGTGTAGAAGATAGTAGATATTCTATCACTCTGGCTTGGTGACATAGTATGCAAAATTAAGAGGGTTTTTCTTCATTTATTTACTTTTTTTTCTCTTAAACACCAAAGACATTTTGTCCTTCCCAATGGACAAACAGAGAGTTAGCAGCAAAGCCTGAGGTCATTATGCTCAATTTGTTGTACTGTAGGCCCTAATAGGTTTTCATCTTATCCTGATGAGAAACAGAAGGTTAAGTAGAGCTCCAGAGAGAATTCTTCCCAGAATGAAGACTAGTCTTATTTGTCTATTAAAAAAAGCACACAATTCTCATAGTATGACTTTTGTGTGATTAAAATTGAAAGAAGGTCACAAATAACACAGATAGTCCCTAGCACTTGAATGTCACCAACACCACAGGTCTTGGGATTCTAATTCAGATCTTTTCCAGAAGTTACACACCTCAATTAGACACTCTTATCCCATAATTCAAGGATATATACACAAAAAGATTATATGCAAACAGTATCCTCAAGTACTCCTGCTTCTTAATTAACAATTCCAGTAAGTGTATTGAAACCATCCTATCATACTCAGTTTTTCCAAATTCTCCTTAAGACCTCAAGTTTTCCCAACATTATTCATTTCAAAATCTTCACATTATTAGAACAGAAAAAAACTTGTGAATCTTCAATTTTCTGAATTACTCATCTACTTACATCAGATATTTTTATGCCTAAATGAGCAATAGTCGAGTTCATTTGATGCTAAGAAAAATTGACTTATTCTGAAACAATTTTCAAATAATTTTCGTGTTGAGGATTTCTCTGTAACTTGTCAAACACCTTCATTTATTTCTGGCAAAATTTTCAACCCTAGAAAATTTACATTAAAATTACCATAGTGAAGGTATGCAACTACTTATTTCCCAGTGTGTTTATAAACGTACCTTTCATGAGCCTTGTAACAAAAAGAAGACATGTGATCAATTAATATACTGTCACCACTAGAGTAAACTGGAAATAATTTTGTTTCACAATTAGAAAATTTAATTTCTAGCTGTAGTTTCAATAAATGTAAGCATTCATTTGGATAAGTCAGATTATCCCTCTGAACTTTAGTTTATTCAGACACTAATTTGACTTACTGAAATAAAACTATGAGCTATACATTGTCTAGAAATGAACAATAACAAATGTCAACCAACAAGGGCTGATACATTAAAGACTCAGATGTACATTTAAGATTACCTATATGACACTAAATATAAAACAAAGTTAGTAAAACTAGTAAAAGGGAAATTACATGAGAAATATTATTGTTAAATACTGTTTATAGCAAGTAAAATAAGAAACTTGCAAATGGTACACTGATTATGCAAATACAAAGTATTATCATAAACATCTTTCTGGTAAATAATCCCAAGCAGGTATATAATGCGCCCTCAAAAAAAAAAAAAATGATAGCCGTGTCCTAATCCCTGGAATTTCTGTATATGATACCTAAATTACAAAAGGGGTTTTTCAGGTATGCTTACATTAAGTAGTTTTGGGTGGAAAGACTGCCCTCAATAATCTCGGTAAGCACACTGCAGTCACAAGAGTCCTTCATGGTAGACAAGGGAAGAAGGTCAGAGTTGTTGAGATATGAGAAAATTTCAGTCACCCACCAATTCTGGCTTTCAAGGAGGAGGAAAGTGAACATGAAGCAAGTTATCTAGATGACCGCTACAAAAGATAGACAAGGTTGAGAACGAGAGTCATTCCTAGACCTTTCGTAAGACAATATAGCTCTTCTGACACCCCCAATTTAGTCCATTGAGATCCCTGTTGGATTTCTAACCTGTAGGTCTGTAAGATAATAAATTTCTGTGATTTTAAGTCACTAAACTTATAATAGTAATCTGTCACAGTAGCCAAAAAAAACTAATAAGCTATGCACTAAGATCTTCAATGTGAGAATGAAGTAATTCCTAGAAGCTCAACCTCCAAGAATGAAAGGCAAAGTAGGAGGGAAGAATTATTGACTAGGTCATAGAAGGGAGGGTATGGAGCATGGAAAACAGACAGGGTAACTTAAGTGAGGTGAGAGCAAAAAACAGACATGAAGTGTAACTGATGCATCATTCATATATTAAGTATCTGTTGTATACATAATTGTGTACTATAAAAAAGCTAAATTCAATAGATGTTCTTAAGTGCAGAATCCAGTTAAAGAAAGATAATAACATTACAGGATAGCAGTGTGTAAATGTCATAAAATAGTAGAAATGTGCACATAATTTAAATAGTATAAATTATACAAAGTCCTGTGAGTTCTATGAGTCCACAACATAGAGATTTGACAAAGGGAGAGTAGTGAGGATGTGGATGTGAAAAAGTGCAAAAATAACAAAAGTTTAAGGACAGCGGAAGACTAAAAGAAGTAAAAATGTGCAGTGAATGGGAAATTCCTATCCCTACTTTCCACCATAATTAGAACATTTCGGTGCTTATCTTTTTTGTACATATTGGACTCCTAAGAAAGGTTTCTTTTATATAAAGATATGAAACGTTTTCAAATAATTGACAACCACTGCAGCAATTAACAGGAAACCAGTGAACAGATTTAACTTTGAAAATTCCATGAATACTCTGGCAAGAATGTAAACGATGGAGACATCAACTGCAGTAGCCCAATTTCAAGCTTTATGGAGAGAGAAGTGAAAAAGACAAAAACATGAGAGGTTCAAAAAGAAAAGGACTACTAGTACTTGATTATGACCTTATAAGGGGATGACTTAAAAATATCCTAGGATTTTAGGCTTAAAGATCAAGGTGAATAGTGCTGCCTTGTTCACTGAGTAGCAACTCTGGTTTTAAATACTAATTTCATCCTGATAACAATGCTAGGAAATGGCTTGTATGAATATTCCAAGTTTACTTATGAGGAAGCTAAGACTGAAGGAGATTAAGTGGTTTGCCCATGGTCACCTAGTTAGGTATTGACAGGGTTATGGTGGAATTCAGGCAGTGAGGCTCTGGAACCCATGATCTCAGTCCCCATGCTGTATAGCAGGTAGCAGTTATTTAGAGAAAGGCAGAAATTTCAATTTAAAAATTGAGCTTTGAGGAAAATGAAACAGAATAACTCTGTGGTACATTTTGGTATCATTATAGGGAAATCTCAGAACATTACTGCAGTGTAGAACAAGGTTGACCCTGACAAAAGATAAATCTAGATACCACTAAATTATTGTTTGAGTCAATAGGACATCTTGACTTTTGCTGAGTGTGCTGAGAACTATAATATTATTTCACTATCACTAAACCGTAGCAATTCATAAAGGAATTAGAGAGAAAACTATTTCCCCAGGGACAGTCAAACCATATGGCTGTTATAGAAATATACTTTCATACAGCATCAAATTTAAGAAGTGTTATTAAAATCTCTTTATATCAAATAAGTATAATTTATAAAAGGTCTATAGAATATTAAATAAATCCCTGTAACAAGGAAATTATCTGATTATTCATTAGTTGACCTTTATACATTTAAACAATTTAAAAACTGTATTTTACTTCTTATGTTGTAGATAAATTCTTTCTTGGTGCATCCCTGGTGGTGCAAGGGGTTAAGCACCGCACTATGAAGCAATCCACAGCCTCTGCAGCATGAGTTAGATCTCAGGTCGGCCAGAGAGAAACCCACATGGTGCAGCAGACCTCTCCTGTCTCGCCTGCTGCTCCCCTCAGCAGTGTATTTCGGTCAGTCTGCCTGTTTTGCTCCCCACTCTGTCTCTGGTGAATCCTCTTACTCGCTCCCCCATCTCTGGCCTGTACCCCAGCTCTTGTATGCATAAATAAATAAATCTTAAAAAAAATCCTTTCTTAAGGTTTGGTTACTGAACTATCACTGATAACAATAGATATTTGTTCCAATTCAGGTATGGAGTTTCTGGAATATAATTAGAGATATGCAAACTCATGTGTAGTCAAGAGAAGCCTCATCACCCAAGGTACTCAACAAAATTCTTTACCAGCTGCATATTGCCTGTTAAATTTAGATCAAGATTGACAAAATGTTTCTCCCCACCCTGTGGTGCTTTTAACTCAAAAGCCAAACTTCTAAGACTCTTTTGCCCTAGTTTTACTTTTTATTTATTTATTTTTTGAGAAATCTTTCCTCATAGGCGCCTTTAGAACTCTTGTGAAACTTCTTTTTTTTCTCTTTGCTGTTTGGAATTCCACTTCTGAGTTACAACTACATGAAAGCTTTAATATAACCACAACAATAAAAACAAAAATATGGCATCAGATGGAATCTGACCTTCTGGCAGGTAGAATGGAACAAAATCTCTCCTTTAAATCCCTCCAGTATTTGGTGAATCTTCTAATCCTAAAGAGCTGACTCTTATTGATTCTTTTCATGTTATAAAAAGAAATATCATATCTGAAGAACTTTTTTTTGAGTCTGGATATTCTCAGCTACTTTGCTGACAAGAATTCTAATGCTGAATAAAGAGTCAATAATAAGTACCAAAGACAGGCTGGCCATTTGGAAAAAAAAATAAAATTAAAATGAGGTATCTTTGGCTTTCTTTGATTTCATATTGAGCAACTTATGGCTTCCTGACATATACTTTACTTGGTTGTTAAATCTGAGTCTATGTCACAAACAGTTTGAGAGAATTTGCAAATATTGAGAATATGCTGAGATTAACTCAAAGGTAAGTCAATATGAAAACATTAGGACACATATATACATATATACTTATACAAACACATACATACATACACTTGCTATTCTCACTATGTATCAACCTGTTTCCAATGTAAAATTTCAAACATCTGTCTAAGAACATTCAGAACACATATATTCACTTATATGATGTGTCAACACTTCAGGGCTTTCTGCCCATTGTAAACTATGATTTTCTGAGTTTCAAGTCCCAGCTGCCATTCACTCTGGAAGTTAAGAGAATTGTTTTGGGAGCTCTTAGGTCACTCTGCTGCATCTGGGTCACTGAGCTCAGATCTAGGCAGAACAGAATGTTGCTCTTCTCCCAAAGGACTTCTTTTTTAGTGCATGCTGCTTTTAATATTCACTCTCTCCCTGGGGTCAAACTGGGTTACTCTCAGTCCAGCTCAGCACAGTGGCCAGATTTCTGACACTCTTGAGGATATGGTGGGTTACACAGTTGTTTACAACATGGGTAATGAGCCACATATAGATCAGTTAATAAATCCTAGAATCTCACAATAAAAACAAAGACTTTCCACAGCTATATCCTTAAGCAAATCATTAAAATAATTTAGTAACTAAAGTGTCAATGATTAGAATGTGATTATTTTCTAATCTACAAGGTAGGCCTGTGGGATGTATCTCAAAGGCAGCACAATATAGAATCTTTAATATATTTGTTTGGTGTCTAGTGAAATATTGTTTAATAAAAGCCAATTGAAAGACACAATGCCTTTATAAGGTTCCTTCTAACCCTGGCATTTTATTAGTCAGTCTAGGGATATATCCAAAGTAATTAGTTACACCAAAACCACAATTAGTTTTAAAATGGCTAAAATCCATACCAATAAATAAGGTGCCAATTGTGATTGTACTTCATCAATAATAATACATTATAGAATACCTTATGCAGAAATGAATAAATAAACCAGCCATCTGAGTATTACTTTTAGATGTGATGGAATGCAAAATATCATGAATAATAATAAGAATATGTGTTCTTTGAATTGTATTTAACAATTATCGGGGTGCAGAGAAAATCATCCCTAACCCCAATGGGTTCTTTTAGCTTGAAAAATAATCAGACAAACAACAGATAGATTGACAAAGAAAAAAAAAAGTTTAATTCCTGCATACATGGGAGAGAACCAGTAAGACTGAATAATTCACGTCCATGCCTTAGACAAATTATTATCTTAAATAACTTCAGCTGAGACAAAAGACCTTGGTGGGTGGTGGGGAGGGGAAGGGGGAGGTCAGTTTTGGAAGGTTATCAAAGATGACAGTAAATAAAAGTTATGATTGCCAATCAGATTTATGTTCTGCCTTCTCCATTAAAATGTTGAGGAATTCTACCTTCCTGGTGCAGTGAGGGAGAGGCTATTACAGAGACAAACTTTCCTTTTCATATATACATGTCCCTTTCAAATGGTCCCACTAATGATATAAACCTTCCCAAAAAGACATACTTTGAGGTGTCTCCCCTACAAAATGAGAAGTATAACATGCCTTGACAATTCTTATAGAAATGCTGAGATGTCCAAAAGTGCAATTTTTTGCCTTTATGTGAGCTCATACCTAAATTGACTTAGACGAAAGTCTGTTCTCTTAGATGAGAATTACGTGACTACTATCAATGACTGTTAAGAAAAAAAAAATCAAACTCATTTAGTACTTTCAGACCAAGAAAATTTAACATGCAGAATGAAGCAAGTGAAAAAAGATATGTTGGGTAGCTAAACTGAGTAACATGAAGCACAACAAAGATTAATAACAGTAGAAAGAGACCTAATGCCCCTAGGAAAGAATGAACACATGGATGATGAGATGGGGTAGCATAAAAAGAGCAAAAAGGTAGTGTTGTCAAATTCATTGCTTGGCAGGCAGCAATAGAAACCATGGAACAGGAGTTTTCCGCAGGAGTTGAAAACAGTATGTGACTACACATTCACTACCAGAAAATGCAACCCCTTCTCATATTCACTGATGCCCATAATTTGCAGCATGTAACCAAAAGTCTACAGATAAGAAAATCTGTTACACAGAACAAAAAAGGGAATGTGTGAAATAGACAGGCAGCAACCAAACAGGCAAATGACCAGCAAAATGAAAATTTTAAGAATACATATATATCAGCTCATCCAACCTCTTACCTCTTCCAAAATATTCCTAACTAGAAACAGTTATAAAAAATATCTGTACTTATGAGGAAACAAAATCCATCATTTGTAGTCTGATCACATTTTCTAATGTTCACTGATGTGATAACCATCCTTCTTACAGTTATCACTTCAGTCATAAAGTTCATTTTGTGACCATAATTATTATTTTATTTGATTGGCTATAGAAGCTAAATATCCCTCGAGTTTATTCTTCAAGAGTAAACATAAAGACTGATATTGAGATGCCATGGCCGAAACCCAGAGAACTTATAATTCCATACTCCTTTAAATATTTTTCAAGTGTTCTGTATATAGACTTTTTGTGCTTCTGCTTAGTGTGGAGGCATAAGAATATTTAGTTAATCAAAGTTGTTCCTATCCTAGCTTCACCTCATAAAATCCAATCCATATCTGTTCTGTTCAGAACACTACCTTCTATTTTGCATAAATATTTCCAGGATTGCAGCTATCTATGTAATCATGTTGGAAAGATTTATCACTTCCTTTCCTGGGAGGTAATATCAAAGCTTACTCATATAAAAATATCATTGACTTTCAGTCTCTTTTCTGTTTTAAGTGTTCTTCTAATGCTCTATGTCTAATTCATTAAGAATATATTTTGATTTTTTTTTTCTGCTAAGTTATTGCCGTAAGCCAGTTTTTAGCTCTGACAATGTAGTTGTTTTCAACCTAGCCAAATCCAATTAATTTTTCAAGTAAAACTTCAAGACATTTTATCAAAGCTTTTACTCCAATTACAAACAAAATTCAGGAATGGAAAACAACTATGTGCCTTTCCTCAGTGTTTCTTTAATTCCATCTAAAGTTTTGTTATTTTTTTCATGTATTAGCATGGTTTCTATAGAATTAAGTGTTGGGGGGGGGGACAGGTAGAAGATGGGCATTTTCTGTATTAGTCAGGGTTCTCCAAACAGAACCAATGAGATATATGTATGTGTGTCTATATTTGTGTGTGTGTATGTGTGTGTGTGTGCGCGCGTGCACATGTGCATGGTTTAAAGGATCGGTTAAATGTAACTGTGGAGGCGGCAAGTTTGAAGTTTTCAGGACAGGTCTGCAAACTAAAATTCTGGTAAGAATGAAGGCAATCAGGCAGAATTACTTGCTTTTACTTGCTTTTCCTGATTAAAATGTTAATCAAGTAGAAATGATGACATCTATTTAGACTGGCCTCTCACCAAAAAACCTGGTACCATCACCTCGTTCATGAAGGTGACACATAAACTTAAGCACGTTTTCCTTGGTTACAAATTCCTTCTTTGTGTTTTCAGATAATGTGAAACCTATTTCATCTGAATTAGATAGCATCATCATCTAATATTAAAAATATAGTGAAGTGAGCTATATGGGAAAATGTGCAATCCAAATACATGACTATTATTTCGAGAATATTATTTAAGAAATTAGATCTCATTCTAAGCAAATACATTAAAATGACTAACAATATTTTCCATGCAGAAAAACTGACAAAACTCCTGTAGCACAGCTAACATAACATATTTATGGCAAAATGCCTACAAAAACTAAGCTGGATTTGGATTTGTAAAATATATGTTTTCTTAACAATGCTGAACATTGAGTCTTGTTTAAAAACAAAATGCACAATTTTAAAGATCTAATTGACTATATTAAATGATTCATGAAATGAGCAACTTCCTGTGGAGATATTACAGACCTTCACAAAAGGGAGGGTTTTTTTAATAGATAGAAAGAGGCTGGGGTAAGATTATTAGTTTAAGATTATTTTAGGTAAAGCTACCGTCCCTCAGGGGCAGTGGGGTTCTCATCATGCAGATAACCTAATGGTACTGATTAAGAACTCCATTTTTAGTCTGTTCTTTCTAATTTCAACACTATAATCTTCTTTGTATTATCTTAATGTTTCATATATTTTACAAAAGTAAGTTTTTATTGGCTACATATAAAGTATCATTTTAAATATGTAGTGAAATCATTTTTTCTACAATAGACTTATTTTAGTAAGTTTAAAAGCCAATGCTCTACTTTAATTGTTGAATACTATCAGCGCACAAAGGAAGTCTTCCTCAGCCTTCTGGATTTTTCTAGGATGACAAATAAGCAATGATCAGACAGACTAATAAGAGAAAAAAAACAAAAATACATTTAATAACAACATATATACCTTCTGAATACACTGGGGAGACCCAAGAAGACTGAGTAATTCACTGCCAAGGTTTCGGACACCAAGATTAAGCAACCTCAACAAAGACAAAAGGAACTTGGGGGAAGGTCAGTTATGGACCATCACCACAGTCACCATGGAAGGCACACTGAACAAAAGGTATGACTGTTGTGCAGGTTTAAGGTCTGCTTTCTTCATTGAAAAGAATTAACAGTAGGTCCTCCTTGTACAGTGAGGAAGACACCCTTACAGAGAGATTGTTTCCTTTGCCCAGTAAATGTCTTTTACACAAAAAGGTATATTTTAGGGTGGCAGGTTTTTGCTTCTCTAAACTATTACTTCAAACCTTATTAAGCATTAACATTGGATTCTCTAGTATTTTATACAGCATTCTAGTCCATAAAATATTGTTTTCTATAAAAATCCTGCTCTCTTGCTTTTTACAGATCTACATATAAAAAAGCAGTCATAATAAAATTAATGATCCTAAGGAGACTAATTTCTTGTCACTTTATAATTTTTATTAATTAGAATCCATTTCTCATATATTAATGATCTTTATTAACCTTTCAATTTCTCCAGCCAAGATTAGAATAAAATAGCTCTCCTTTAATCCTTTTGTTCAATGTTGTTTAAATTTTTATTCATGTCTTTCAAAAGCTCAACTGCTATAGAGTTTAAAAACTTAAAAGTTCTTAATTTCTTCAGTTTCCTAATAGAAGGATGGATGGCTATCAAATTTGAACTCCGTTAGAAAATACTTTTGCCCTTCCTTTTTATTAAAGAACTTAAGCACTCTTTAGATTATCAAAGCACATACTACTTTTAAAATAATAGTTTCAAAATTAGAATTAAACTTTCATGGATTTTCCTGTCACAAAACCATATGGTAAACTTGTGTATAAGAAAAATATGTATTATTAATAGTTCCTTTTCTGAAGATAAGGCTTTTCTCTTTATAATTTAGAGATTTTTCATAAACATATCCTCATTAATCTTCTCAATGTCCCCTAAGGTAATTGTGTATGCATGATTTCCATTTTACAGATTACAAACTAACCTAAGGAAACGGGGTGTCATGGGATTCATTTTCTTTCTCATGCCACAGCTATGACCCACAAAGATTTCAAATTTATATTAGGCATAGACTTTATTTCACTCTTCTATAGTATCCCCAAAAGTCAAGAGAATGCAGTCTTCTGTGACTCAGGAAAATGTTTCAAAGTCAGAAAGCTACAGGCTTTTAGAGACATAGCTTCCTCACTTAAGCAAATTATTTAACCTCTCCAAGTTTACAATCTGTAAAACACCTGCTCGCTCTACAACACAGTATGTGAACTCTAATGAAAAAAGTACGTAAATGCAGCTTGTAAATTGCAGTTCTGATATAAATGTTAGTTGTTTTGTTATGCTTATATCCCCACTTGACACTTTACTTTGAAGCAAAGATTGAATCTTATAATGTTGGCCTCCTTCAATCCATAGTACAGGTACATCAGATATGTTCACCAGTCATTTACTGGATGCCTTAATGTATCAATGTTTTGGCTACTTTCTGTGTCAGGCCCTGGTGTAGATGGGGTGCATTTTTAAATGTACTAGGAAGTCCTGCAGTCACCAAATGCCTGAGGGAAGTAAAAGTGCAAGCTTGTGGCGGAAAAACAAGAAAGCAAAGGATACAGCAAATGAAGATTCCAATGTTCAAGATACAGATGCAGAACATTGGGGAGCTGTAATAAAAAGGAAGAGGGTAGTAGCATATGAGATCAGAGGTAAGAGGGTTAAGGGTAGATCAAGAACAAAAGTGAAGTTTCTTATACAACTGGTATTTTACTCTGAACAATTTGACAGTATTGGAGTGTTTTGTACAAGGAAGGACATGCCCCTGTAGCTTCTATGATGAGAATAGACTATGGCAAAAACAGAGCAGAGGGCCTCCCTGGTGGCACAAAGGTTAAGCACTGCACTATGAAGCAATCCAAAGCCTCTGCAGCACAAGTTCGATCCCCAGCCCACCAGGGAGCAACCCACATGGCGCAGCAGACCTCTCCTGTCTCACCTGCTGCTCCCCTCAGTGATATATTTCAGTCAGTCTGCCTATTCTGTCCCCCACTCTGTTTCTGGTGAATCCTCTCACCCCCCATATCTCTGGCCTGTGCCCCAGCTCTTGTATGCATAAATAAATATTTTTAAAAAATAAGAGCAGAAACAAAAAGATCAGCTAAGGGATCAAAGCAACAGTCCAATCACAATAAAATGGTGAACTCAAGTAAAACATATTAGCAGAGCATAGGAAAATGAGACCACTTGAGGGAGTGGATAAGGAAAATGGGAAGCAAAAAGGGGTGGAGATGCAGAGAGCAATGTTAGAAGATGGTGGATGCTTTGGTGGTGTGTATTGTGTGGTAACGTACAATGAGATGTGAACCTACACCTCTGAATCATATACAATGTTGTAAATCAATGTTACCTTAAAAATTATAGTTAATTAAAAAAAGAAATACTGGATTAAACCACAGAAGAAGAGAGCCATTCAGAAATAAAGAACAAAAAAGTAAATAGCAGAACAGAATTAAGTGTAACTATGTAAGTACAAATGTAATAATGTGCAAAAATATACACATCTTGTATCACAAGATGTGTTTTATATAAATCATTCATCGATTTCATTTTTATGTACTTCATCAAATAGTTTTTGTCATGATTTTTATTTATTTTCCATGTTTTATTTTTCTATTTTTTCTTTTAATGAGTATCCTATACATTTTATGTATCTTTGATTTGTTACATTCCAATGCTAATTGTTGGTTTTACTACTTCCCAAATAATGCTAGAACCCTAGGGTCCTTTTAAGTTATTTAATCCTCTTTTGACTTTTACACTAATTTTCATATGTATTTTAAATTACAAAACAATTTTCAATAGGTATTATTTCAATTTAATCACATTGTTAATCTTTCCATTATTCTTCATTTCTATCTGAATTTCAGTTTTCATCCACTATTATTTTCTTTTGATTGAGATAACATGTATTTACAACACTGTGTATGACTTACAGGTACAGTTAAACAAATTTTCAGAATGTTATCACACCATGCCAACCACCCCAGCAGCCATAACCTTACACCATAGGCCAATGTTACCTCAGTGAAAAATATGCAGTTTTTTTAAAGAACCGCATTTAAAACCCTCGATACAAAAAAAAGGTGTTCAGTTCCTCTACCCTTTTTTAAAATTGGGTATTTAAATTGATTTATATGAGTTTTTGATACATTTTAGATATTAATATCCTTTATTAAATGATTTGTAAATATTTTCTCCTATTTTGTAAGTTACCATTTCATTATGTTGACAGTTTCCTTTGCAGTACAGAGCTTCTGAATTTGATGTAGTCCTACTTACTTATTTTTGCTTTTGCTACATTTGCTTTTTGTGTTATTTACAAAAAAAAAAAAAAGCACAGCATTGCCAAGAACAATCTCATGGAGCTTACAACTTATGCATTCTTCAAGGACTTTCAAAGTTTCAGATAATATGTTTGGTCTTAATTCATGTCAAGTTTATTTTTGCTTATGGTCTAAGGGTCCAGGTTCATTCTTTAGCATGTGATTATCCAGTTTTCCAACACCACTTATTGAGGAAGCTGTCCTTTCCCCATTTAGATGTCATAAATTAACTGAGCATAACTTGTGCAGGCTTACTTCTGAGTTTTCTGTTTTATTCCACTGATCTATGTGTGTCTGTTTTTAAGTCAATACATGCTGTCTCAATTACTACAGCTTTGTAGTCTAATTGCAATTGGGCCACATGATGCCTCCTGGTTTGTTCTTTCTCAAGATATCAAGATCTGTTGAGTGTGCTTATGCTCTTTTGTGGTTCATATACATTTTAGGGGCTTTTTTTTTCTTTTTGGTTTTGAAAAACATCACTGGAATTTTGATAGAGAACATTTAAACTGTAGGTAGTTTGGGTGTAATGACCATTTTAACATTTTTAAAACTTCTAATCAAAGAGAACAGGATATATTTTCATTTATTTGTGTCTTCTTCAATTTCATCCATGTCAAAGTATTCAGTGTAGAGATTTTTCATCTTCTTTATTAAATTTATTCCTAGGTATTTTATTCTCTGATGCAATTATAAATGGGATTGTTTTCTTAATTTCTATGTCTCTTCATTTATTATTGGTGGAGAGAAATGTAACTGATTTATATATATTAATTTCATAACCTACAACTTTCGTAAATTTGTGAATGAGTTCTAGCAGTATTTTGGTGGATTCTTTAGAATTTTCTACATATAAAATTGGGTCAGATGCGATGGAGACAATTTTACTTCTCTCTCTATCTGATTCCACACATTCATTTCTTTTTCTTGCATAATTGCTCTGGTTTTAGTACTAAAGATTATAGGACTTCCAGTACTATGTAAAATAAAAGTAGTGAGAATGGGCATCCTTGTTGATTACACATCTTAAAGGAAAAACTTTTAGCTTTTCCTTTTTAAATATATTAACTGTGGGCTTATCATAAATAAACTTTATTATGTAACCCACTTTGTTGAAAGTTTTTTTATCATAAATGGATGCTAAATTCTGTCAGATCTAATTTTTCTGCATGTAATGAGATGATCATTTGATTTTTATCTTTCATTTTGTAATGAAAAATATTATACTGATTGATTTGTGGATGTAGGTACATTCTTGCATCCTTACAATAAATTCCTCTTGAACATTCTGTATGATACTTTGAAAGTGCTATTGAATTCTGGGTGTTTAATTTGAGGCATATTTCTCTGTCAAGCTCAGTGAGATTATGAAATGTTTCTTGATCTCTAGTGATGCTTGGTGCATAACATCTTATTTAATGAACTAAGACTTCAGCTGGATTAATTTACATGGCATGTGTTGTCTAATCGCCTTAACATCCTATTTTCTGTGGTTTTATATATAAAATAAAACTAGTGAGCAGAAAATAATAGACTATTTTCAATGTAGTATATTTTTTAAATAAAACAATATATTTGAGCTAAAACTTCTTGTTATTTACTTAATATCTGTGCTATCTCCTTTTCTCTGCAATATTGTTATTTCTTGACTTCTTTTAGACTGATGGAATTTCAGAACTAGCTTTAATCACAGTTTTATTGTTGTAAATATCCTTATAATTTTCTTATACAATTCATTTATAGCACAATTTTATCAAGACACTTGAAAATGCTGAAGAACTCTCAAAGATGAATGAGAAAAAATTTTCTATTTTATGGAGTATCTGAATTTTTTATATTTAATCATGGCAAAAGCATTATTAAGTTTCTGAATAATCATTGTAGATGTATTTAAAATTACTGGTGGTTCTAAATTAAAAAAAATCATAATTTAATTTCATAACTAACTATACATGATTATTTATCTTATATTTTACACACATAAAAACACATATAAAGCATAGGATACTAAAAATAATGTTTAGGCATTTGCTTCCATTGTGAAAAATATATTGCTGTCTTTCCTCAGCAATGTATATTAAATTAAAAAAAATTCTATTACTCTGAGTGTTGAATTTGAGGCATACTCTGATTCTGAAATGTCTCTGCCAAGGACAGACTCCCCGTATGTCTTTCACCTACATGTCTCTTTCATTTGTCCTTCCTCCACATATCTCCTCCAAGTCCTTGTGTACAAGTCAAAAACAGAAAAACAAGAGAAGTGAAACTCAAGTGTATTCAGTTATAAGCCCAGCATGGTTGATTAACTCCACTCCTAATTCCCACTCACTGCCCCCCTCATTCATAAAGTCAGATTCACAGAATGCTAGTTATATAACCCTGCAAATGTAAGACTTAAAACTGACATTGTCTGACAACACCAGTGTATGTTCTAATATTCAAAGAAATCTGCCAGCAATTAGTAGAATTCGTAAGTGGATTTTACAAAATTTCTGAATATACAGTTAGCTACAAAATCTGAACTCACACATAAATGCACTAAGTTAGTTATTCATATTATATTGTGAGATACAATAAGTTGAATGACATTACATGATTATTTTCAAGATGTTTTTCTGTATGTTCAGTGCCTCACTTCTGTGGTGGGTCATAGTACTAGTACTGCCTATCTAATTTCCTTCTCCAATCAAGTAAATTGAGCAATGTATATTGCATACCCTTTTTAGTGTTTGGAAAATAACTGTTCACAACAAAAAGAGACAATTTGTTATTGCTCAAAAAATCTATGCAGACTCATTTTAAACAGACTGATTTATAATTTCAGATGCTATGACATAATTAATTCCATGCCTAAGATAAGTTATTTTACTTTTCTAAACCTCAGTTTACATAGTTTAAAATGGGAAAATAATACTTATCTCTATATGTCACTATAAAAATTAAAAACCACCTGCTTTGCTTAATGGTTAGCTCACAGTGTTTAATTATTATTATCACTACAAATAAAGACTAAACAATCTCTATATATACTCCCCACTGGATACTATAGAGACTCTAAATAAGAGCTTGGGCACAGAAAATGTATTTGTAAGAGGAGTTCTAGAAAATGTGTTTTGAAACTGTAGTTGTATATAAGTGCACTCATTTTATTTCAAGTACGTTTTTATTGAGGTACCTTGTACATACTGGGTGACAGAGAATATGAGAAGTATTGCTACTCCTCCACTGACCCTGTTCAATTATTCTCCTGGGTGCAATACATTTCCTACTCAAATCAGAGTTTGAAGCCAAAAGGAAAAAAAAAATATATTGCTTTTTAAGACCAAGGTCATTAATAGCGAAGAGGAGCAAGTTAAAAAGGAACTGCTAAATTCTACCAAGTTCAAGCAAGACATTGAAGGCTTTCATTGATTTCCTTGGTTTTATTAGTGTATAATATTTGGAATATTTTAGCCTTCTTTAGCTAATATTGGTATTGGATCATTATTGACATCAGTCTAGGTACAGGTGTGAACACAAAGGAAAGTAAAATTGGGAAACAATTATATACCACAAATCAGGCAACAAAAAAAAATAAAATTTAATTCTTTAAATACATTAACTATAAAATTAAGTTTATGTAAGATTCAAAATAATTTCAAACATTATAATATTTTAAAAATGTTAGATGTTAGACCGGGCGTGCAGGGGAGTACGTCCCCAACTCGCCATCTTAGAACAGTGACCTTTCTTCAATAAAGACTGCTTGAAACCAGCAGAAGGCTCCCCATGGAGCCAAAGGTAGAAGGTTCCTGTGCAGTTAGAGGTCAGCTGAAGGCCCCCACAAGCCTGGTCCCGCCTGGCAGGAAGTTGGAGCCCAGAGGGGGATCCAGTGATTTGGAACCCAGAGTGCAATCCAGCTGCCTCACCTTCAGGGAAGTTTGTGGGACTTCAAGACACACCTTTGTAATTAAACAAAGAAGGAGGAAATATTCTGTGACAGCGACCATTAATATACTCAAAGTACCACTGCCTCACTAGACTTCTGGTGTAACAGTTTTTGACTCGTTTGGATTGCCAGTTTCCGAAAACCCACAAAGAGCACACCAAAAAGATGCCAGCCAATACCAGCGACACGGTGTCCCAACACATATGGCAAATTAGAAAACAGGCAGCAGGGAGAAGAAAAACTACATGCAACCTAGCAACTCCTCAGGAAAAAGACATACCACAAAAAGAAAACCACCCACCTGATTGCAACGACAGTGACTTGGAAGAACTTCTGAGCCTTCCAGAAAGAGAATTTAAAATTACCATGATTAAAAATCTGAAGGAAGTCAAAAATGACATGGGAAAAATAATCAATGATCAGAAGAATGAAATTGAGTCCCTAAAGAGGGAAGTAAAAGAAATGCAGGAGATCAAAGAATTAATGGAGGCACTAAAGAACTCTGGGAAAAGCAATGAAAGCAGAAGAGATGAAATGGAAGAACGAATAAGTACTCTTGAAGACAGAGAAATAAAAAGAACCCAAACAGAAAAGGAAAGAGAAGTACGAAGGAAAAAGACCGAAGAAAGACTTCAGGAACTATCCAACTCCATGAGGAAAGGAAATATAAGAATTATAGGAATCCCAGAAGGAGAGGAGAGAGACGTAGGAACAGAGAAAATATTCGAGGAAATAATTGAAGAGAACTTCCCAAACATGAAGGAGCTGAAAATAAACATACAAGAAGCAAGAAGAACACCAAACTTCCATGATGAAAGGAAAAATACAGCAAGACACATAATAGTAAAGCTCCCAAGAATCCAAGACAAGGAAAAAATAATGAAGCTGACAAGAGGGAAGAAACAGATAACATTTAAAGGAAAACCAATAAGACTGACATCAGACTTCTCTGAAGAAACACTACGGGCAAGGAGAGAGTAGAGGGACATAGTCAACAGACTCCAAGACAACAAATGCCAACAAAGAATATCTATCCCGCAAAGCTTTCCTTCCTCTATGAAGAAAGAATAAGGACCTTCCCAGACAAATAGAAACTCTGGAATTTCATTACAACTAAACCCCCACCCAAAAAAATACTACAAGGAGTCCTAAAGCCAGAACCAACAGAGGGATGAATAACAATGAAAGAAGGCCAAAAAAAAAGTTATTAACAGAATAAATGAATAAAACCAGAGGAAAGACAAATACAATGACAAATACAGATGCTAACATATCCATATTAACTGTAAATGTAAATGGTCTAAACTCTTCAATAAAAAGACAGAGTTGCAGGCTGGATTAAGAAACAAAACCCAACCTTTTGCCGTCTCCAGGAAACACATTTAACTACAAAAGATAAAAATAGACTCAAAGTTTAAGAATGGAAAACAATCCTACAAGCCAATGGACCAAAAAAGAAAGCAGGAACAGCTATACTTATATCAGATATAACAGATTTCAAACTCAAAAAGGTAAAAAGAGACCCCACAGTCACTACATTGTGATCAAGGGGACAATACTTCAGGAAGAAATAACACTTGTTAATATATATTCACCAAACCAAGGAGCACCAAAATATATCAGACAACTATTGTCATCTTTGAAAACAGACATCAGAGAAAACATGTAGTAGGAAACTTCAACACACCACTATCAACAATAGATATATCAACAAGACAAAAAATAAGTAAAGACACTAAAGCTCTAAATTAGGATCTAGAGCACTTGGGCTTAACAGACATCTATAGAACACTAAACCCAAAAAAATCTGAGTACACATTTTTCTCAAGCATACATGGATCATTCTCCAGGATTGATCGCAAACAGGGACACAAGACAAAAATCAACAGATACACCAAGATTGATATCATACCAACCATCTTCTCTAACCATGAAGACATCAAGCTAGAAATAAACCATAAAATGAAGGCAAGGACCTCTCCTACCTCATGGAGATTGAAACCCACACTACTGGAAGACCACTGTACTAAAGAGGTGATCAAAGAAGAAATTAAAAAAATTCTTTGAGTTGAATGACAAGGAGGACACCAATTTCCTAAATGTATGGGATGCAGCAAAAGCAGTAATAAGAGGAAAATACATAGCAATAGAGGCTCACATCAAGAAACAAGAAAGAACTCAAAGAAACAACCTAATCTCAAAGCTCAAAGAACTAGAAAAACAACAACAACAAAAAAAACCCAAAACCAGTAGAAGAGAAGAAAGAATAAAAACCAAAGCAGAAATAAATGAAATTGAAACTAAAAAAAAAAAAAAAAAAAAAATCCAAAAGATCAATGAAACCAAAAGCTGGTTCTTCGAAAAAATAAATAAAATAGACAAACCCCTAGCCAGGATCACAAAGGAAAATAGGGAGAAAGCACAAATAAACAGGATCACAAATGAAAGAGGAGAAATCACAACAGACACATCAGAAATTAAAAGAATAATCAGAAACTACTATGAACAGTTTTATGGAAACAAGTTCAACAATCTAGAGGAGATGGACAAATTCCTACAACCCTACAATCACCCAAAGATAGATAAAGAAGAAATAGAACACCTAAACAGACCAATTACATGCAGTGAAATTGAAATGGTAACCAAATACCTCCCCAAAAACAAAAGCCCAGGACCTGATAGACTTACAAATGAATTCTATCAAATATTCAGAGACGAATTAGTGCCTATCCTTTGCAAACTCTGCCAAAAAATTGAGAAGGAAGGGATAATACCAAACACGTTCGATGAAGCCAACATTACATAATATCAAAACGGAACAAGGACAACATAAAAAAAGAAAACTACAGGCCAATCTCTCTAATGAACACTGATGCAAAAATCCTCAATAAAATTTTAGCTATCAGAATCCAACAATGCATCCATAAGATAATTTACCACAACCAAGTAGGATTCATTCCAGGGACACAAGGATGGTTCAACATCTGAAAATCAATCAACGCCATCCATCATATCAACAAAAAGAAATATAAAAACCATATGATAATATCAATAGATGCTGAGAAAGCTTTCAACAAAGTGCAACACCCATTCATGATAAAAGCCCTTGAAATTCTTGGGATACAAGGAACATACCTCAACATCATAAAGGCCATCTATGAGAAGCCAACAGCCAGTATCATTCTCAATGGTGAAAAGCTGAAAGCATTTCCACTAAGATCTGGAACAAGACAAGTATGTCCACTATCACCACCGCTTTTCAATATAATACTGGAAGTCCTACCAGAGCAATAAGACAAGAGAAAGACATACAAGGATTCCACATAGGAAAGGATGAAGTCAAACTATTACTATTTGAAGATGATATGGTAATATACATAGAGAAGTCCAAAAATTCCACAGAAAAACTAATTCAACTAATCAATCAGTTTAGTAAAGTGGCAGGATACAAAATCAACACACAAAAGTCAGTAGCCTTCCTATACACAAACAATAAATCTAAAGAGGAAGAAATAAAAAAAAAGCATACCTTTTAGTATAGAAACAAAAAAATCAAATACTTGGTAATAAATCTAACAAAAGAGGTAAAGGACCTATACAAGGAAAACTATAAAACAGTTAGAAGAAACAGAAGAAGACACAAAGAAATGGAAAGACATCCCCTGTTCATGGATTGGAAGAATTATCATTATCAAAATGGCCATCCTACCAAAAGCAATATACAGATTCAATGATATTCCAATAAAAATTCAATGACAATCCTCAAAGAAATAGATCAATTATTGATGAAATTCATATGGAATCACCAAAACCCCCAAATAGCCAAAGCTCTTCTGAAAAAAAAAAAAAAAAAGAAGAGAATGGAGGCATCACACTCCCAGATTTCAAACTATACTACAAAGCCATAATCATAAAAACTGCATGGTATTGGAACAAGAACAGATACACAGACCAATGCAATCAAATAGAAAATCCAGAAATAAACCCACAGATTTATGGTCAACTAATATTTGACAAAGTAGCAAAGAATATGCAATGGAGCAACGAAAGTTTGTTCAATAAATGGTGCTGGGAAAACTGGGTCACTACATGCAAAAGAATGAGGTTGACCACTACCTCACACCAAGCACAAAAACCAGCTCAAAAAAAAACTGGACATAAGACCTGAAACCATAAAATACATAGAAGAAAATACAGGTGAAACACTACATGACATGCACATCAAAGACATCTTTACAGACACATCACCCAAAGCAGTGATAGTGAAGGCAAAGATAAACAGCTGGGTCTACATCAAATTAAAGAGCTTCTGCACAGCAAAAGAGACAATAACAAAAACAAAGAGAAACCCCACTGACTGGGAGAACATTTTTGCACACAACACTAATGATAAAGGACTGATCACAAAAATCTACAAAAAGCTGATGAGACTCAATAAAAACAAAGAAAATAATCCAGTCAAAAAATGGGCAGGAGAGCTAAAAGGAAACTTCTCTGAAGAAGAAATGCAATGGCCAAACAGGCATATAAAAATTTTTCAGCATCACTTGTAATCAGGGAAATGCAAATCAAAACTACAATGAGATACCATCTCGCACCAGTGAGATGGTATTAAAAAAACTAGCAACAACAAACATTGGCAAGGTTGTGGAGAAAAAGGAACTCTCCTGAACTGCTGGTGGGAGTGCAAACTGGTCCAACCACTATGGAGAGCTGTGTGGAGATTTCTTGACCTACTAAACATAGAGCTTCCATATGATCCAGCAATTCCACTCCTAGGTATTTACCCAAATGACATAAAAACAGTAATTCCAAAGAGCACCTGCACCCCTATGTTTATAGCAGCACTATTTACAATTCTAAGCTATGGAAACAACCCTAATGCCCATAATGCTTGCTTATTTGTTAAAAACAGAGAGCTACACATTGATGTTAATAGTAAATATCCCAAATGCAACTTGGTCTTAAGTTGTCCTGCAATCTGCCTCCTGACAAGGAGTTTCTAAAATTCCAGTGATCTCTCTCTCCCTCATTCTCCCTCTCCTTGTCCCTTCTCCTTCCCCCTCCCTCTTCAGCTCTCTGCCCATAACACACACACACACACACACACAACTTAACTTTAAATATCAACTGTGGGACTCAGGTTAGCAACTGTGTGATTTAATCAACAAGGGTTAGTAGGATCCTATTATAATATGCTAAACATTATAATGGCTGCTTGTGAACATACAAGAGGAGTTTAAGAACTATTCTTAACTTTCACAGAGTTTAAGAATTTTTTTGGAAATCTGTAGGAAGAAAAAACATTTCTTTAATATTTTCATTTATATCTTTTTTGAATACAAAAATTTTTATTTGTAAAAATTCAAACCAGCATTTTCTTTTTTTCTTTTTATCTTTTAGATCAATGTATATTCTCCATAAAATTCCCACCAGCAGTTCACCTGTGAACCATTACCGCAGTCCCTTGTGCTCTTCTCTCCTGTTTTGATCTTTTTCCTCTCCCTCCCATGTAGAATGTCTCTTATTTATGGTTGCCTGCTAGTTTTGTTTTTATTATTTTTATTATTGCTGTTGTTATTATTACTACTACTATTATTGTTTTAAGAGAGCAAAATAAAACCTTGCACAATTAACTGCCTACTGGCAGAATTTCAGGGAAGAAGAAAGTTAATGTTTTGTTAATTAAAAAGAACTCAGGGTAGAAGAGATGAGCTAGTAACTGGCCCATTGTTCTGACGTGATTTGTGTAGGCAAAAATAAAGCAGTGGGCCTCCCTGGTGGTGCAGGCGGTTGAGCACAGCGCTGTGAAGCTGTCCGCAGGCTCTCCAGTGCAGGTTCGATTCCCAGCTGGCAAGGAAGATTCCCATATGGCATGGCAGACCTCTCCTGTCTCACCCGCTGTTCCTCTCAGCAGTGTATTTCATCAGTCTGCCTGTTCTGCTCCCCACTCTGGATCTGATGAGTCCTCTCACCCTCCCACGCATCTGGCCTGTACCCTGGCTCTTGTATAAATGAAATAAATCTTAAAAAAAAAAGAAAAGCACTGAGAACACTGCAGACAAGAAAGGCATGAATGGAGACACACAGTGCACAGCTAATAGTGTGTAGACGAGTTTGAAGTGTAAGTTGAGAATTCTCACCCCATTCCATCAGAATTTTTCTAACACAATCCTAAGTCATCATATAGCTGTCTTTAAAACTGAGATTTTGTAGTATTTTTCATTTAAGGGTATAAATGTGGGTACCTGCAAGGAAATAATATAAAATTTACTTCCTAAACATTCTTCAATATTCATTGGTCCTACATGTGAGTTGTATTTTGTCAGCTCTTCTATGGAGTATATGTAGTTTGGGGAATAGTTATACAGCACAGACCTCAAATTCAGCTTCTTTATCCTCAAAAACGCATTGTCTTTTCAGGGAGAGTATGAAATTTTCTTTAAATAGTGGTAGCTAGATTTTTCTCAATTTCTAAGTGTATAGAAATAGAGAAATAAACTTAAATGGTAGAGAATTTTTTTAAAGAAAAAGTACATTGCCTAGGGCCTCCCTGATGGCGCAGCGGTTGAGCGCGGGTTGCAAAGCTGCCCGCAGCCTCTGCAGCGCCGGTTCAATCCCTGGCCGCTGGGAGAGGGTCCCACATGGCGCGCAGACCTCTCCTGCTGTCCGCTGCTCCCCTCATCAGTGTAATTTGTCACTCCACCTGTTCTGTTCCCCACTATGGCTCTTGTGAATTCTCTCACCCTCCCGCGCTTCTGACTGTACCCAGTGCTTGTATGAATAAATAAATAAATCTTAAAAAAAAAAAGTACCTTGCCTTTAACAAGACAAGATTATTAAGGTAAATCATGAACTCTTAGAATTTTAAGAAAAATTCCAAAGCATTTACTACAAACAAGGAGTGATTGAAGTGACTATTTAAAGTTAATTCCCTAGTAACTTAACCCTTTCCAAAGGAAATCCATAAGGATGTTAAAAAATGTTTTCCCTATTCAATAGTACAAGCTAGCATTCTTGAATGCTAAAAAATCAGTGAAAATACATGCATGGTAAATTTTATTAAATTGAAAAGGCATCAATTCAGTGGAATAGGAATTACTGTCCCAATTGTTTAGAGTATTAGCAAACACAAGAAAGAAATACCACTGATAAGAGGCCTCTAAATCATTCAGTACATCACTTTACAAAGTTGTCAGACATCTAGGCAATCACATTTTTGTTTTGCCTACTGCTCAACTAAAATTACAAAAATGTTGGTGGGAAATCAGTTCCACTTGTGGTCAAATGTCTACAAGGACCATTACCAGTAAACAAAATGGCACATATTTGATAAAATCAGTCTATAAAAATACATTGCTCTGCTTTTTTTTTGCCTTGATCTAGAATAATAATTAATAAGAAATGCATTGAGCTCAATATTTCTGCTAGAGCCTTCCCTTATAATATCCTATCACTACATCACAAGTATTATCTATTGTTTAAAGTTAGTATTATTCTTTCCCACCCAAATTTCTTTGGAAAGTACTATAATTATACGATGAATAATTAATTAATTATTAATTCAAATATTTAGATAACTATTGGCCTTTCAAGTTGATTTTGAACTGACTGACAAAAAGCAGATAGATAATTGTAATTTCATATAAACAACCAGAAGGGTTAATGCTTAGTGAAATAATTCCAAAGGAGAAAGGTTAATATTGCCTGGTGTTACTAATATATGTAATATAGAGTAACTAAACTAAGACTCAAATAAAGACAAGCTTAAAAAATTAACAATTGAAAACTGACTACAGACATGAAGCATCCAGAGCTGCAGAGGGACGAGAGAGGAATACGTACCAAGAGGGAGAGAAGCAAAGAGAACTGTGGTGGTGGACTATGGGGGATTTGGTGGTGGGTGCATTATGGTGGCAATACCTGATGGGGCTATTCAAATATAACCTCAATTGAAAATAAATTAATTAATTTTTAAATCCATATAAGAAAGTCACTAAAAGGATATCTGCACTTCCTAATCCACCTTGCTACAGACTCACTCCAGAGTTCACACTACTTAGATTTTTAAGCACATCTGAACCTGCTTGCAGACAGCATGCTTTGTCAAGCTTTATTGAAGCCTGCAGAGCACTGTGGGATCCAAATTATATCAAAGGCTCCGCCAGTTCCTTCCTAATGCCACTTCAGTATCCTACCAAGGTGCCACATTGTAAACACCAGACCCATCACAGAAAGTGGTCCCTACCCCACTATCACATGGTCCTGGACAGTACACTGGCACGCTGCCCAGTTACACACTAAGTCCTCTATTACCTTAAGCTTCAGATGCTTTAATGATCTAGTTTCACAGCTATTACTGGTATCTCATTAAATAATACCAACAATATGAAGAGATATTTCTTTTGAATTATAATAAAATCGTGAAATGAAAGTGTGAATAATTATGTCTCCAATTTCCACAGCTTTCGCAATCTTGCATCTGAGTCTTAGCTTATCTCATGGATGAGTCCATTAAAAAGACAAGGTGGAGGGCCTCCCCTGGTGGCACAGCGGTTGAGTGCTGGGTTGTGAGGCTGCCTGTAGCCTCTGCCGCGCCAGTTCTATCCCTGGCCACCGGCAAGGGTTCCAAAAATAAATAAATAAATAAATAAAAAGACAAGGTGGTTTCTCATTTTTTTCACATTTTAAAAGGACACATTTATTAGGAAAAGGAGGTAGAAAAAAAGAGGTACCTGCATAGTCACAGGTAGGCAGGAGAGCTGCCTCATGGTGGATTCTTCCTGGAGCTACATACATATATACCGTTAAACGTTAGGAGATGTAAATCTATACATAATAAGTGTATTTAATGATTCACATTGCAAAAGTCCCATTGGATTCCTAGTTAAGATCACAGTATCATCAATAGTGGTACTTTTAATTCTTGGAATACCATAACATCTAGACGAAGGTGTTAAATGTATTGCCAATGATCATCTTAATCATCTACCACTTCCCTGCCAGACTCGAGCCAGCTCTAAAAGGAGTTATATTTTTCTCCTTCAGATTTATTTCACTTAGTATTATCCCTTCCAGCTGCTTATATGGAATATTTTACAATCATCTGTCTGCTTTCTGTCAATTCAAACTGTTGTAGGATCTCATCATTCCTCATATATGTTTAGTTCCTAGACTCTCATCATCTGCACTAAATGGCATTTCTTCAAACAATCTCAGCTATTTCTCTTCACCTACTGTTCTCATGGAAATGCATAAGACTTAATGAACAGCTGGTCTGTTTCATATGTTTAATTCTGAGATTAGCCCTTTTCTCTATCTTCTCTTCTATTCTTAGATATTGTAAATGACCAGATTGAGAGAATGGACCAGCAGATCTTTTTCCTATCTGTCCTTTGCCATTTACAGCATGTCCTTGCCGCTGTCCTCTTTTCATATTTTGTTTTCCTCTGAATGGGCTATTGCACTGATGGCTTTTGGCAGCTGCCGAGTGCTAAACCTGCATATAAAATCAATCTGTGGGCCAGCGCCATGAAACAGGACCTACTTGAAATGATTTTTTTCAGCTTTCTGGTTACTGTCATATTAGAGTTTTAGTGCAATAGGCAAGGACAATAATTCACTTTACTTTATGAGAAATCTTTATTTTCAAGGGCCATTGCTTGGTTGAATTCTTTTGAGATCATCCTCTTGAATTTATGAAGCACATATAGTAATTCAAGATCCTCCTTTTACTCTAAATATTGTGGAGAAGAGACCATGTCAGAGTTTTCTGCATCAAATTTTGCATCCATGTATCAAAAGTTACTATAATATTATAGCATACTTACTATTATCCCATGCAGAAAAAGAATTATCAGCAACCATTTCATACAATCGTCTTGTGATATGTTTTTCTACTTTATCTCAAGAATAAAACTCTATTTCATTGTAGTTAAGACTACAGATTTTGATGTCAACCCAACTAGATTTCTCTCTCAGCTTTCTCTGAGTGGCAAGAATAAATGCCCTTGAGCCAATTACTTAGGTAGTATTTATATTTCATTATATCCATATGTAAAACATAGTGACAGCTCCTACCCTAGAAAAATAACATGGTGATTTGGAAATTAGTAATTCATATAATGCAGCTAGCACAGTGCCTGGCATAAAATAAGTTCTCAAAATATTACTGTTATAATGTCTGCCACCTTTATTTCTACAAGTCAAGAAGTTATGTCTGAGCAACTCACTCCATTGTAATTACCAAATCCCATGAGCAACCCAAATACTGTTAATACAGAATTTCTAGAATAAAGCAAATAAAGTATTTGAGAACACAATGAGAATCAAAAAAAATACATTTTTTAGAAAACCTTGTGTTACCCTTATCTTTACTGTTTAACTCACTGCAAACAGTAGCATATAGAACAACTGTTTAATTATGCTTACAAATCAATAGGTTGGCTATCTGGAAAGGTACAATAAGACTGACTCTTGATTAAAAAGACACAAATAATGGAAGGCTATAAGAACTGTCTGGCCATGTCACTTCATTCCCAAGGGTGGCTCAATTTGAACTGCTGACTAGCGCACTCACACATGGACTCTCTATGTGATCTGAACTCCTTATAGCATAGTGAGTGGGTGTGGACATAGAGATAGAGAACATCTTTAGAGCTAGTGGTACAAGAGAATCAGGTGGACACTGCAAGGACTTTTCTGACCTAACCTCAGAAGTCAAGTAGTGGTCACTTAATTCTATCTTGGGTTGAAGTAAGTATAAACCTGTCCAGGAGACACAGATGTCATCTTTCTTCACAGGAAGAGTTAAAGAATTTTGAGATCCTATTTTAAAGTACCACATCCTTTCTCTACAAATTATCCTCATTTAGATCATTCCTTTTTCCTATGCTTCCCTTTTCCTTAATTATTCAACAATACTTAGTACTCATCATACATTGATGAATCAATTAAACTTTGTGTCATCAAGAATGCAGTAAATTCAAGAAAAAAGAAATCATATTTTCTCTTCATTTGTGTCTTCATATAATTTACAGCATGGTACTTTTCTTGCACTTTGCTGATTCATTCAAAATACTTAAATATTTAGCAGTGTAATAAAACAAAGATTGCACATGCATTGACAACAATGGTTAGCAACTTTACAAATTAATACCAACTTTAGAGATTGCAGTAACTTCATAAATGCATGTTAGATACCAAGGACAGCCTGCCTAAACCAGTACTATTAAAATATTAAAATTGGGTAAAGAATTATCTTTTTATCAGAACTTTTTATTTATCAGTGCCTAATTCTTAAAGCATCTAAAGTGTTTACCAATTTTGGAATCATAAAATGTTATTTTTTTCTTGTAAGATGCCAAAACTGAATGCATACTCAAAACACTAGAGGGTTGAAATCTATCATCCCTCTTGAGA
Source organism: Talpa europaea (assembly GCF_964194135.1). NCBI lineage: Eukaryota > Metazoa > Chordata > Mammalia > Eulipotyphla > Talpidae > Talpa > Talpa europaea. The sequence goes on along the minus strand of NC_140075.1, from coordinate 65,291,391 downwards.
GGGAGTATTTCCTGGCTTTGATTTAAGACACTTACGGTTGAGTTAAGGTATTAAAGCATCATTGAATTGCTTTTGCGTTTTAGAAGCACTTAATCTGTCATGCTAAACTTGGATAAGCAAAATTTTATTTCATTACATCAATTTTTTATTGTTTCATTCAAAATTCTCTCTTGGAATACTTCTTCCTGACAATCCCAAATTCTATGAATGCAGATACATTGGGCACATGTCTTGCCTACACAAAGATTATCTTCTAGTGACAAATACAAATAAATCTATAGTGAATATTTGAACATGATAAGTGCTCCGAGAGAGGAATATTAAAGTTTCTATTGGAACATAACAGACATTAAGAGAAAATGAGTCCAGTGTAGTAGATGTAGGATACGTGGTCTAGATTTCCTCCAGGCTTGAAGGGATTATCCCTTAGTAATGGGAAGTATTGGGTAGTAGGCAGAGAGCATTCAACTGTCAAGTTTTTTCAGGAATTGCTTCCACTAAAGTGTGACCTTGCCTGAGTCCATGACCCCTTCTCAGAGTAATCTGTCTTCAAAAGCTGGTGCAATTCCAAAGAGTCAGAGCAGCTTTAGAATTCCCCTTGGGTTAGTTGAGATGTTTTAGGTGACTTCTCTCGTTAGTCAATTGAAACCCTTCCCTTTCCTTCCAGAAGTTCTGATTCCAAGAGTACTTCCTAATAAAGCTCTCTGTACTCAAGGCAGCTTCCTAGGAAACCCAGCATGCAATAGTTATTAAATAGAAAAGGGGGCCTTGTTAATCTAATAAGAATTGTTATAGCAGGCACTTTCAACTCATCTACACATCACTGCCACATCAATCAATCTTCATGAGGCACAGAATGACTTTTTCAAAAAAAACCACAAGATTATCTAATAAATTTCAAATTACTCAGTGTAGCATTGAAAATTCTTCATTATCTGATTCTGACTTATCTTACATTGTGATTTACCATTTTCCATTTATTTAATATTCATCTAAACTACAGAAAACTGGTGACTCTCCTACCTTTGTGCCTTGCTCATGCAGTTCCATTGACCTGATATGGCCAAATTCTGCCTGTACTTTAAAATTCAACTCAGAAATTCCAGCCCTCAAATTTTACTGATCTTTCCTCTCTCAACCACCAAACTAAATGGAATTGCTCTTTCCTCTGAATATGTACTACATTCTATGTACTTTTTCTTTTGTGGTTTTCTATTTACTAGTTTATAATGCAGTTACTTAAACATGTAACATTTCTCTTCTATATCTTACATAGCAATTCACTGAATACCACAAAGACATAAAGATGAAACAGAAGGTGAGAAGAAGATAAACAAGGGGGATGAGAGTGAAAGGATAGAGGGAAGAAAAAAAAAGAGAAGAGAATACAGATAGGAAGATAATAGTAGAAAAGACAGGAGGCACTGTGGCTTTCAAGGAGGTGATTTTTAAAAGTGGAGAATAACCTACTTTTTTTCTTAACAAGAGTATCTGTAACACTTTATGGCCACTCTATTGGAGTTAAATAATAAAGACCATCATCACTTTGTACTTTGGCCAAGACAGTAATGAAATGGCAAGGATTAGAAGTGAACTTTGAAATACGTCCCTATTAATTAATATACTTTTGTCCTTGAAGTTGAGATTGTACTCACATAAACCATTTTACTTCCTCCTAAGCTATTTCAGGGACTATTACAGAGCTCTGAGTTACTCATTAAGGAATTTAAAAAGAAAAGCTAAGGACTTAAAGAAAGATTACTTTATGGATGCTCTAGAGAATTAGAACCATAGCCAGCTGAAGATGTCAGACCCAGACAAAATATATCTTCCCTATGATTGCTCCATACTCTGGTCACCCACTCTTCAATCATTGCCATGTTTGAATTCTCCCAGGAGTAGAACTGAGAAAGGCAAATGAAAAATTTAATTTCAAATATTGCCACAGTTTTAATTTAGAGAATTTATTAGGAATCAGCACAATGTCGATTGGGATAAGAATGGATATAGAAATCCGCTAATCCTATCCCAAAGCAAAACATAGTTCTAGTCATTGCACACATAGGCACAGAATACACAGCATGAGTCAATTTTCTCTGCACCTCCATCAGATTTGGTAGATCCAGAGATAGAAACTCTTCATATAATAATGAAATCTGGCCAGAGATAAGTGCTGTTATCAGCACCTCAGACAAAGCCATTAATAATTACCCTATATTTCATTTTAAAAAAGTTAAAAAATACATCTGGGGCCACCCTGGTGGCACAAGGGGTTAAGCACCGCCCCATGAAGCAATCCACAGCCTCTGCAGCATGAATTTGATCCCCGGCCAGCCAGGGAGCAACCCACATGGAGCAGCAGACCTCTCCTGACTCACCTGCTGCTTCCCTCAGCAGTGTACTTCTGTCAATCTGCCTGTTCTGTTCCCCACTCTGTCTCTGGTGAATCCTCTCATCCCCCTCCCCACATCTCTGGCCTGTACCCCAGCTCTTGTATGCATAAAATAATTAAAATCTTTAAAAAAAAAAAAAGAATACATCTGGAAAAAAGTCACCAAGCTCATGATAACACCATGGATTAATCCTTTCATCTGAACTGCTCTATCACCTGCTCTTACTTTCATTTGATTTTAGCCTCATTTCCTTCAGAATTGAAATCTGATAATTCCCAGTAATTGATGATGCTGAAAGAAGTCATCTCACCAAAATTCAAGCAGCTGTGGTTTTTACATTTGCTGATTCTCTTGTGTCTGCCATTAATCAGGCTACTGGTCAAACATTCCAGAATGGCACTATTTCCATAAACTAACCTTTGCCTATTTCTATTTGGATGCAGGATTCTCTTTGGATTCTATTATCCCTTCATCATTCCTACCTGCATCCTAGTAAAATGCAAAAAGTGCTGCACAACACACAGTTGTGGAGCAGATGATGCTTCTTATTACAACACTGCGCAACAGGGTACCAAGGATTATTTTTTTTTTATGATGTCCAGTAAAGCGTCTATATTTTTTGCTTGGATAGATACCAAAGCAGAATGGAAATAATATGATGAGAAGATGAGAAGTCAGAAAATTTGAATTTGAGACTTCAACTCTATCATTTCCCCACCATACCATTTTACTGGGGCACAGGCCAGAGCACAAGAGGATGAGAGAATTCACCAGAGTTAGAGCGGGGAGCAGAACAGGCAGATGGCTGAAAACACTGCTGAGGGGAGCAGCAGGTAAGGCAGGAGAGATCTGCTGCACCATGTGGGTAGCTCCCTGGCTAGCCAGGAATCGAACCCATGCTGCAGACAGCTTCACAGCGCTGCACCTAACCCGCTGTGCCACCGGGGAGGCCCCATATCATCTTTTTAAAAACTGCAACATTTATGCCTCTGTTTCCTAATCTACAAAATGGGACAACAGGTTGCTAAAATCATAAATCTTTCATCTCCACTGGACAAAGTAAACAAGAAAAAAGACATGAAATGGTTTTCCAAATAATTTTTAAAATCTGTAGAAACTTTGGCACTAAGGAACTGAATTAGTTCTGCAAACTTATAAGCTATATTTCTGAACCAGCATAACCTAACTTCAATAAATTACCAGGGTCAATTACGAAGGAAAAGTTAATACTCTGTTTTCTATTTCAGGATATCATTATTTTTTTCTTTTTCCTGTGGGAGACTTGCCAAGCCCAAACAGATGGTGTTTGTTAAAAAAGAAAAGGTAATTTAATAAAGTCAACCTCATGTCGTTTATAACCCATTTTAAAAGCAGAAAGCATAAACCGTCTTACTCTCACCCAGTGGCATCAGATCACTGCTTCACCAAAAAGGTCAACTCAAAAGGACTTGTCATTTCACAGCCTCTACTCAGAAATACTCTCTGACTGTAGTCAATAAGGTTCTCTGAATAGAGGGAAAAGTTAAGAAAGGGAAGATTTCTAATTCTATTATAATGCTTAAAATGGAGACTTTGGCTTGACATCCAAGATTAAATATATTTCAAATAAAAAGTCAAAACTTACCAAAGTAATCCTGTGTTGCCAAACTTTCCAAATCTCATGTCTTAATAGTTTACAAGCAAGAAATGACACTTCTTCTACTTCTCTTTACATATTGTGTCGCAATGAAAGGGAACAAACGGGCTATATTTGGCTTGAATAGTTGTGGTCTTCAGTTAGTGGATGTATTAACCCTCAACCTAGTTTTGTTCCTAAGGGAAAAGATGGCTTCCTAGAATCTGGCTAGGGAAATAATGCCCCAAGGCAACAGAGAGAGATAAGAAAGTTGTGTAAGGAGGAGATTGGTTAAGGTCAAGTGACGTAAGCGGTAACAAACTGCAAATATGTCTCCTTAGATTTCTTCCATAGAGTGAATGTGCCCTGGATAGAGATGACAGTGACAGATACAACCTTAGAATATAAACTTTTCATTTGCTTGTTTGCTTTTAATATAGAGATTATTTCTTTTTGAAATCTCTTCAAGAAAGGTGCATTTCAGAGATGATCTTATTGCTTTCAACATGTGGGAGTTTAAATTGTTGCCTTTCAATATTCGTTTCTCAGCAAGAAGTGACCAAAACTGATTTATATTAATATTTGACTTGTAGCAAGTCTGACAGTACTCTAAATTATCCCGCTCATGTGTGTGAATATATATGCACATATGTATTACATGTAATTTACACATATATTGCATATGTGTGTCATATGTGTATGTGTGTAACGTTATATCTCGGAAAGCCAATAACATTTTCCAAGTCATCACTGCATAACTAGGATATGCAATCTCCATAGTCAATGTCCTCCTGAACAGAGATGCATTTAAGGCAGAGGAAACAAAAGAAAAAACTATTCTGTAAAATACATATAATCCTAGAACCTCACTTGGCGACTTGTAATTTGTATGCTGCTTTGCTGTCTTGGAGTCTCGATCTTTAAATTAAAAAAAAAAAATCTGAATAAACCCTTCATAATTTGTTAAAGTGCATCATGAGTAATGTTAGCATGAGGAGAGGAAAACAAAACACTAGAAAGATATGTGGAGTTGTCAGTAATTCATCAGGTCCAACCTATTTTAGCACCTAATAATTTTTTCTGTGCTCCTTCTTTAGAAGAGAACAAATCAGAACGCCAATGCAGTAAATTCTCACAGGGGAAACCATAATTCTATTGATGTGCTTCAAGATGGCTTTTTGTTTTCAATTCTGCAAAAGCAGATCAATAAAACTAATGCAGGTTCTCTCCTAAGATTTTTCTTCGACATTCATAGTTAGGAGACTTGATAAAGCTAGTTTAACTGATTCAGCACTGGCAGGCATAATTGAGAAAGCTTTTGCAGACAAGTTGAATATAAAGAATAAAAAAAAAGAAAAACAAAATGAAACAAGACAAACAGTAGACAGTGTTAGAGTGGGGCAGTTTCATATATCGGTTAAATATATAGACCTCTTGAGTTAAAACTACCTAGGTTTGAGCCCTAATTTTATTTACTAGCTGGTATGACTTCAGCAGGAGATGTGACCCACTGTGCTTCATTTACTTCAAATATATATGAGGATAATAAAAGATAAGAGAATTGTGATTATTCATGTGAATAACTCTTAAAAGTTATAGCAAATTCTAAGTATTAACTTACCATTCTGTTACTCTAATGCTCTTTTTCTTTGAGCATGACTGAGCTTCCAGAATCATTCAAAAACAATCAGAAGAAATGATGTCATCCAAGGAAACAAGAATTGATGCGTTTGAATGTAGATTCAGACAGTTTGGGTAAGAGGTATAGAAGGAATCTATGAGTCTATGAGGGAAGAGAGGGAGTTTGAGGAGGATTTTAATGATTCCTATCTTTCTTTGTATTTTCTACACATCTCAGAGCTGATGGAAGAGGAAAATATAACACATATGCTAACCAGACTGTAGAGGCTAAGGGGAAAGACTTCTGTAGTCAGAACTTGGAAATGCTCTCCTTCAAAACAATTTTTATCTGTAATATAAAATTATTCAGTTCTTTGAATCTCTTAATTGAAACTAGGATCTTTCCTGTGTGTTCTTTCAATGCATTCTCTGGAATGGCCCTCTCTGGGTTACAGAAACCCATTGGAATAACAGCTCTGAGGTTGTCAACTAAGTAGTTGTAGGGCGTGTGAGCAATAACTTCTTATCTGTCCCTGAAACTTAACATCATGCATATGTCCTTATCTGTAAAATAAGTCAACCATTACCTGCTTTTAGCATTGTGGAAGGATTCAAAAAAATAATTCATGGAAAGTTCTTAGCATCTAAAAAGTGAAGAATGTTAATTGCTAGCACCATGATTGCTATTTTGCTTTATCTTTATATTGTATCATTATTTTATTTCAAGCCCCTGCTCCAAAGTTGCTTTTTCCATGAAATCTATACTGAAAAATCCTAAGCTTCAATGAATATTCATTATTTTAAATTCCTAAAATTCATATTTTCTATGCCACATAATCAAGCTCTTGGATATTTTCAAGAGAGTAAATTGTGATTTCAAAGATATATCTGCATATGTTCCTTTACATTTATCACTTCAGTGTTTTGATTCTTCCTACATATTCTTGTAATTCTAAAACAAGCCCATGTTGAAATAATCTCTTTGTAATTTATAACATAGTGGACTGTACATAATCATACTAAGGTATAAAATTTCTAATTTAATTGAGTTAGTGAAAGATGGTGTTGGAGAGAATTAAGTTTATTTGCAGCCTTAAGATTACAACGAGATGGAAGTACAAATGGTTTATTCAACGTAGCTAAACATAAAAATATCAATAATGCATATTGTATGAATTTTAGATATATAATGAAAGTCTCTTCACCTTTGTGCAAATAAATATTACTCAAAAGCCAGTATGTTATAAAAGCTATGTCTATATTAAATTATATTATTTTCCTGGATTTGATGAGTTGCATAAAAGGGAGAGATGAAATCACTCTAAATTCTTTCAGCAGCATCTCCAATGAAAAAGAACCAGCCCAAGTTCCTTCCTCCCTTTTAAAAGCTCAAATAAAAAAAAAAAATTGCCATTCTGTTCTGCCCCCTTCCCAGCAGCCTCCTTGCTCAGACTCAGGATATCAACGGTAGAGTGCAGATGACAGCACTGTACCCAGGATCCTGTCTGGATGTCCAGAGGCTGCAATGCTTGTCCTCATGTCCTGGGGTAGAGAGGGTAAAGCAGCTTCATTTACACCCAGCTCAGAAGGCTGCACAGCCACCTTGAGGACTGTGGCGGGGAGGTAGGGGTACAGGACTGCTCCAATATTGGCTCATTTCTTTTTACTGTTGAAGAATAGTCCAATGCATGGATGTATCAATTTCTCAATGCAGCTGTTAGATGCTTTCGGTTTTTGGCAATTATGAACATAGCTCCTACAAACATTTGTGTGCAGGATTTTGTGTAGATATAAGTTTTGAACTCATTTTGTGTAGATATAGGAGCTGTACTAATAATGAAAGCGAGATCCTGTTGTTCTGCATCCTTGTGAGCATTTGCATTGTCAGTTTTTTTGGATTTTAGCCATCCTAATAAGTGTGTAGTGCCATATTATTGTTGTTTTAATTTTCAATTCCCTGATGAGAGATTATGATGAGCATATTTTCATATACTTGTCATGTGTGAGGTATCTGTTCAAATCTTTAGCTAGGCTTTTAATTGGGTTGTTTGCTAATTTTGTTGAGTTTTATTCTTCTATTTTACTTACCCGACCTTTAGATGTGTTTTACCATCACATTTTTATGGTAGGCTTAATTTTCAAAACTTTCATATATACAAAAAAGATAACAGAGTTCCCATGTACTTTTGACCTATTTTTTTAACATTTTATATGGGTAACAACCATCACTTTTAATAAGTATTCATCAGAAAATATGAAAGTTGAAAGAAGATCCAAACACCACCACTTTCCTGAGGATGATAAGGATCTAAAATATCTGTCATGTGGTGACTTTGGATGCTATTTTTTGGAGACACAGTGACATTCATACATTGCCCCATCTAAAACCGATAGCAATGATGACATCTTAACATTTCAAGTTTTCAAGTAACTCTGTGTTTCTTAGAAGGAATTTATGATTGGGTAAAAGAGCTTATCAATTCTTGCAATTCTTTTCATTTTTCCTTTCTTTTTGAATATATTCAAAATGACTATGTTCTTCTTTTTTCAGCCTTTCTATTTTAGGTAGACTTGGACAAGCTTATGATGTGTTACTTCCTTGTATCAAATGAGCCAAAAAGGTCCCAAGAGCTATAATCAGGTCTTCAGATTTCCTTTCAGAACTCCTTCATTCATTCAGCTCACAAAAGATTCACTCTCCTTAAATTGATCAGAAACACTGAATAGCAACCATAAAGTCTTAACTTTCCATATTGTTTGTAATCTTTCTTTGTTCACTGCTTGTTTTAGCTCACAGGTTTTTCTCTGATAGTCCTAATCAAGCTCAAAAATAACCAAAGCACCTTCATATGGTTTTGTAAGTGCACAAAGTTTTGCTTTTTTGTTTAAATCACTTTTTATATAAAATGAAATACTAAGTTTTATCACAAATATTAAAATCTCCACTTAAGTACCACATCTATGTCAAAAACCAATACACAAGCAAGGTAACTCTCATTATCAGTAGCACTGAGATTAAAATTATAATGTCAAGTCTCAGATCAGTACTGCTATTAAGTTTTGCAGATCATATTTTTTTCCTCTGAATAACATCAGCCTCCAAACCCTGAGGCGGTTTCTTTTTTTAATCTTTTTTGTTTTATTCAATAGATGATATCAAACTATCTCATTACTGACCAAAATCTTCTTGAGACCCTGAATTTTCACATTGGTTTCAATTTGTCACAAAAGGTGCTTTTTGGTAAGTAAGGTGTTTTGGCTTAAATTTTTTATATATGATAGATACCTCAGAAAATGTAAGTGCATTTTCAATCATCCTTGAAGGTACAGAACAACTGTGTTTTTTATAACATTTAGGCATTTATTCAGAATGTTTCAGCTCATGTTTAAGGTTAGAAGTTTAACATTGTCCCTTGAATTTGTGTTTGTAGCTCAAGCTGGAAATCTTCTACTTAATGTTAATTAGCTCAGCATTTAGTTCTTGATTTTTTCATGAGGTATAGGTACGTGTTTTCCCAAGAACAATTCTAAAACTTTTTGATATTGTGTATAAAACCTTTATTATTCTTGTATGTGTGTGTGATGTATAAAGAATGTAGCCATTTTAAATATATCCAAGGATTAAATAACAAAATAACAAATCAGCTTGCTGTTCTAATGTGTTTTATAATTCCAAGCTTTACAATTTGCATGACACAATGTTTTTAAAACTCATTTCCCTTCTAACATAATAAATTGAATGACTTTAAAGTTTTATTAAAGCATGATACACATACAAAAAATGCACATATAACCATACATTTTAATGGATTTTCACAAACTGAAAACATCTATGTAATCACACAGGCAGTATGAATAATGCTGCCTCCTCAGTCCTATGAAACACACGCCACTTACGGTTATGACAAGTTGTGTAATATTAAGCACAAATAGTAAAGTCCAAAACATGTTGCTGGTCCGAGAAATTATTTAGAAACCCAAAAAACTGCCAGCATGCTTTCCATGCCACAAGACCTCACCTGATTACATCCTGAAACATTCTGTTCAGACACGAACTATCAAAAGGGAAATACAATAATTCTTGGGAGTTGAAAACTGTAGTTTGACTCTACATGCCACAATTCAGTGTGGCTTGAAACAAATCAATTAAATCAATTGCTGAACTTTGTTCTCTGCATTACTGTAATATGTGTAATAATTCATTACATCAGATTTTTATGAGGTTTGGATGCAAAAACATAACATAATATCAGTAACAGATTTATTAGCTATGATTCTACCATATTACAAAATTGTCACCGAAGCAAATGTTCTATTTTTTAAAAATATCACTTAATTATTTTCTACATAAGATGTCTTTCAATAATCACATTTTACAAATGAACAAGACACAAGGATATTAATATATTACTACTTAAATTTTTGGCAGAGGCACTATCCCTCCAACTACCTAAAGATTCACATACAAGAAATCCAAATAGTCAAGGAAGAAGTCAAACTATCACTACTCACAGATGATATGATAATATACATATAGAACCCCAAAAACTCTATAGAAAAATTAATTAAACTAATCAATCTGTTTAGCAAAGTGGCAGGATACAAAATCAACTCACAAAAAATCAGTAGCTTTCCTATACACACATGATAAATCTGAAGAAGAAGAAATCAAGAAAACCATCCCTTTTATTATTGAAACAAAAAAAAATCAAATACTTGGGAATAAACCTAAAAAAAGAGGTAAAGGACCCATACAAAGAAAACTGTAAAACACTATTCAAAGAAATAGAAGAAGACACAAAGAAATGGAAAGACATCCCCTGCTCATGGATTGGAAGAATTAACATTATCAAAATGTCTATCCTACCAAAAGCAATTTACAGATTCAATGCTATTCCAATCAAAATTTCAATGACATTCTTCAAAGAAACAGAAAAAATATTGATGAAATTCATATGGGGCCACCAGAAACCCCAAATAGCCAAAGCTCTCCTGAAAAACAAAAGAAGGGAATGGAGGCATCACACTCCCAGATTTCAAGCTATATTACAAAGCCAAAATAATCAAAACTGCATGGTATGGTAACAAGAACAGACACACAGTCCAATGGAACTGAACAGAAAATCCATAAATAAATCCACAGATTTACAGTCAACTAATCTTTGACAAAGGAGCAAAGAATATGCGATGGAGCAAAGAAAGTTTGTTCAATAAATGGTGCTGGGAAAACTGGGTCACTACATGCAAAAAATGAAGCTTGACCACTACCTCATACCAAGCACAAAAACCAACTCAAAGTGGATTAAAAAACTAGACATAAGACCTGAAACCATAAAATATATAGAAAGAAATAAAGGCAAAACACTACATGACATGCACCTCAAAAACATCTTTACAGACACATCACCCAAAGCAGTGATAGTGAAGGCAAAGATAAACAGCTGGGACTACATCAAATTAAAGAGCTTCTGCACACCAAAAGAGACAATAACAAAAACAAAGAGAAACCCCACTGACTGGGAGAAAATCTTTGCACACAACACTAATGATAAAGGACTGATCACAAAAATCTACAAAGAGCTGACGAGACTCAACAAAAACAAAGAAAATAATCCAGTCAAATAATGGGCAGAAGAGCTAAAAAGAAACTTCACTGAAGAGGAAATGCAAATGGGCAACAGGCATATGAAAAAATGTTCAACACCACTTGTAATCAGGGAAATGCAAATCAAAATTACAAATGCAAATCTCACTTACACCAGTGAGAATGGCATATATTAAAAAAACTAGCAACAGGGGGCCTCCCCAGTGGCACAGCGGTTGAGTGCTGGGTTGTGAAGCTGCCCGCAGCCTCTGCAGCACCAGTTCAATCCCTGGCTGCTCCCCAGGCACCGGAGGAGGGTCCCACTTGGCGTGCAGACCTCTCCTGCCACCCGCTGCTCCCCTCAGCAGTGTACCTCGGTCCTTCTGCCTGCTCTGCTCCCCGCTCTGGCTCTGGTGAATTCTCTCACCCTCCCACGCTTCTGACTGTATTTGCTAAATGTACATATTTGCTAAATGTACCCAGTGCTTGAAATAAATAAATAAATCTTTAAAAAAAAATATATATATATATAAAACTAGCAACAAACAATGTTGACAAGGATGTGGAGAAAAGGGAACTCTCCTGCACCTCTGGGGGGAGTGCAAACTGGTCCAACCACTATGGAAAGCTATGTGCAGATTCCTCAACCTACTAAACATAGATCTTCCATATGATCCAACAATTCCATTCCTAGGTATTTACCCAAAGGACACAGAATCATTAATTCGAAAGGGCACCTGCACCCCTATGTTTATAGCAGCACTATTTACAATAGCTATGGAAACAACCCAAATGCCCAAAAATAGATGACTGGATCAAGAAGATGTGGTACATATACACAATGGAATATTCCTCGGCAATCAAAAAAGATAAACTGATGCAATTTGTAGCAACATGGATGGAGCTGGAAGGGATCATGCTCAGAGAAATAAGCCAGAAGATAAAGAAAAATACCAGATGGTCTCACTCATAGCAGGAATTTAGAAAACCCAAATAAGGGGCCAGAAAAAAAGCCTAATTGTTATAAAGAAAAAAATTCAAAATCAACAAGCAACTATAAACCAGAGACACACTACGGGGACTGGGAGAGGAGGGATTAGGGCCAAAATTAGGGGGATGCAATTGTATGGGGAATATAACCAAAAAGAAAATGCATACATTTTGCAAAAATGAAAAATGATGTAATAATTATACAAAATAAAATATAAAAAAGATTTTTTTATAAATACTTTTAAATAAGTGGCACATCTATTTCTGAAACTTTTATTATTTTAGTATCAATGATTTTTGCATGTAAAATATCTATTCTCATTGATATATGATTTATTTTTTGCATTCATTATATAGGTTTTCATGGATGAAAAATGTGCTGAAATTACTACCTAACATATTTGCTAAATGTAGAGAATGAAAAAGTTCTGCTTTGTGGAAGAATTAAAATAACCACTCTATTTTCTAAGTTTAAGATTAAAATATAGATATCCTATTAAAAGATAAACATAAAAGGGCCTCCCTGGTAGTGCAAGGGGTTAAGCACAGCACTATAAAGCAATCTGCAGCCTCTGCAGCACAAGTTCGCTCTCCAGCTGGCCAGGGAGTAACCCACATAGTGCAGCAGACCTCTCCTGTCTCACCGGCTACTGCCCTCAGCAGTGTGTTTCAGCCAGTCTGCCTGTTCTGTTCCCTACTCTGTGTCTGGTGAATCCTCTCACCCTTGTTATCTCTGGCCTGTACCCCAGCTCTTGTATGCATTAATAAATAAATCTTAAAAAAAAAGGATAAACATAATAGAAAATATCGGCTGGTTCAGTTTAAGATTCTAAAAATGCAAGCACATATCACCAATCACTAAGTGCTTACTACATACTCAGAGAAGCCCCTGATTACTATTCTGGAACCAATAAAAAAGACAGTATTCCTAGTAATTTAATTAATTATTCTATTAAGTATAAACTCTTTATACTATCAACTCAGAATTCAAGATCTTGGACCTAAGTCCTGGATTTCTTTTTGTCCCTAGAGAGTCCCTTTTATATCTCTGTCTCCCTTACTTAGTCCAAATACGTGGATTCCTGTCCTTGTTACTGGTTTGTCCTCAGGTTCTTCTTCATCAGTTTAAACCTTGTTAGTGTTCAGAGACCTACACATTTCCCTGACCTTTGTCAGCTTCCAGTTCTTAAGGTCTCAACTATCTCCTCCGGATTTTTTAGATGAATATTTCCCTATGATCTCTTTCTATTTTTTCTGACTTCAGAGCACTAACAATTACCCAGAAATCCATTTTTTAGTCTCCATCCGACGAATCTGATTCTCTTGGATGTTAGCACAATCTTTAATCAAATTTCTGTCCCTCTGAGAACATGATTTGGAGAACCAGATTTTCTAAAATTGGGTATAATGTGTGCAAGGTATGGAAGAAATCGGAATGCCCCTGTGGAGTCAAGGGTCCATTACTCAGCCTATAGTCCAGAGGAAGTAAGGAATATGGCACTGAAGGCAAAACCTAATGTGAGCAGTACTAAAGCAGACATTGCTAAATCATATTATGGTCTTCATGATTTTATGCCAGTTGGAAAATCGTTAAAAGAACAAAGTTTTCAAAATGGAGGTACCACCAAGCCTTGAGTACTATGTAAATTATGGCAGTTGTAAAGGGTTTTGATTATGTAGACACATTTGTTAAAGAGGATAAGATAAATTAAGGGTTTTTCTCATGTTGATGATACATAGCCATCAAGGAAATAGTTTAAGAGTCAAAGTGCCTTTCATAAAATAATAGCAAGTAAGACAAAACAATGAACAATTTAATGCTTAATTTTCTAAGACTTTAAAAACAATAGAGTTGGAAGAATTCAATCAAGAAGAAACTGATACTTGATCCTGAACAAGATAAAGAAAAAGCATGGAGATAACATTCATGAAACAATGGATTCATCAAATCAGATGTACCGTGGCAGGAATCAGAGTGGAATTCTCAAGGTAGAGAAAATTAGTCTATTTCAGAATCATGCCAAAGTATAGCAAGAAATTCATTTAGTCCAAGGAAAGCAAGGGCTACTTGAAGGCCAGGAAAAGGAGATGAGTATAGATGTAGTCAAGACATGAAAACAACAGATTCGGAGCAAGGCAAAGATACCTTCACCCATTACAAATATTTAATCCATACATTTTTCTGTGTTAAACTAATATTTCTGAGAGTAGTCTAGATGAGTTAAATTCACATTTAAATTGTAATTGACTACACTTGCATTCTTTGGGAGTAGCACAGGAGGAACTTTGGAGGCCATTGTCAAGCCAAAGGAGAGTAAGTCCTCCACCCCTGAGACTCACTGCTTTGATGTGGTTTATAAGTTGTGTTTCTCTGTCAAATTTGCTTCAAACATAGCTTTAGCAGGTTAGAATACTGCAACCAGTTATAGGTGGCAAAATAATAGAAATGGAAAGGTACATTAAGAATAAAAAATATTTCAAATTAATGGCTACTTGTCTCAAAAATGTCTGGTGCTCACTAAATCTTTTGGTGCTCAATTTGGAGCTCTATAAACCTTTTCAAATTTTTCAATCAGAGCTAAGAGATCTGGAAGCCTCAACAAAGACCAAATCAAATTCAACACTAAAATAGGTACATCATATATCCAGAGACTTTATATGCATTGCAAACCTGCAAAATATGTGGGTCTGGAGACTCTTAATGAGGAATAATTCACTAGAGATTTTTGCGTAAACCAAGCAAGGCTTTTTATTAAAGGCTCAGGCATGAGGAAAAACAGTATTAGGAAGAAGAATTTTGACATGGTTCCTAAGGGGAATTAAGAAGAAAAGTTTTAAAAGAACAGGTGCATGTGGCAGGGACGAGGGAGTAACATCGTAGTTCGTTATGGGTTGGGCTATGTCTTGGCCTTCCCACATCAGGAAATTGTAAGACAATTATTAATCAGGATTTGACACTTCTCATTCTGGTATGGTGCCTCTGGTTGATAGGGCAGTTCATTTGTTTGTCAGGATATCAGAGTAGGGGTCACTAGTCCACCTGTTCGAACAGAAGGGTGGGGAACCCCAGCAGCTGAGGCCTCATATTTGGGCCAGTGAGCCCAGTGGTCCTGGAGTCTTGGAAAGAATTTTGGACACCAGGGGCATGGAGGATTCTGGACACCAGGGGCAGAGATGCCCAGCCAACCTCTGAGAGAGGCAGCTCTGAGGGAATGGCAAGGAGGGGTTTCCACATATTAGTCAGTTCACCCCCACCCTGTGTAATTCCCCACCCTCCCTTGGTATAAATTATGTTTATAAATTATAGAAGAACTGGGACATTTTACAGAAGAAAAAAAATACAAAGAAAAATTGGAGCTGAAATTATCTGTCACCATGGACTGAAAAAGCAGAATATGACTTCTCACACATTTGTTCAGAAATTCACTGGCATTTAGTGACAATGACAGGTTAGATGAGAAGAGTAAAGATAATGCCTCCAGAAGGTCATTGTTAAAATATTCCTGCTTTTGCTGATCTAAGAAATACCTTTTACATTGATATATTACTAAAACTTCTTAATATTTATTCCTTCTAACATCAGTTTATTAATCAGAGGGAGCAATGCCTTAAAGAAATACATGTCAGTTCAAAGATGATACCAGGAAGTTCCCACAGGAATGCATGCGGGTAAGAACTCAATATGCAGGGCATCTCCATAAAAATATGAAAGTCCCAGGCCAGAATCCAGCCATGGCTATTTCGGGACATCAGGCAAGAAAGAAGGAGAGGAAAGAAATTCATCACCTTGAGGTAAGATGACATGCCCCAAAGAAAAATTGGTCTTCATGAATTCTGCCCTTGCATAATGTAAGACAATTTTGGTTACTGCTGAATTGTAATATGGAGTGGAGAAGGAGAAAGAAAGAAAAAAAGAAAAAAACATTATCTTTAGTCTTTTTTAATCTAGGTGATTCTGATTACTTAGATGAATCTGCTCATTGAGTGATTAATTTGCTCACTGGTTAATTAGAATCTTACCAGTCTTTATGGTCATTCATTACTGAAGTGTCAACTTCTACCTATCTAAGTTGATATGACCCTGAGTTAAACATCTAGAACTGCCTTTGATTCTAAGTTCTTCCTGAGTGCCCAAACACTGGCACTTTCAAAGGTATCACACTGCAAGTTCACATCATTATCTTCTCCACAATATTGTTGTTTTTTTTTAACCATCCTCAGTTAATTCAGTGAATAGCACCTACAATCTTAAGATTCTAATTGGCAGATAACTATAATTTGATTAGCCTTTAATGACATTTAATAGTTTTAAGACATCATTTTCCATTTATAATTTATAGCACGATGTACTAACTTTCTATTTATAGGATTCATGAAAAAATTGGAAATAAGTTCATGCAATTAAAAATTGGGTTGACTTGTAGAAAGTATCAAACCAAACAGTCCATGAACTATACAAAAAAGTTAGTTATAAAATTGACACACAAATAACTGATTTTAAAATTCTGTCACAAGGCTTAAATATCCTCTACATGGTGCTATCTTTTCATCTTCAGTTCTTACTGTTCTTACCTCTGCTTGAATGGTATATTCCAGTCACTGTTACATTGCCTGGCACACAGGTCCATTAAATCCTTTCTTGTCTTTTCCAATATCAGTCATTCTGTTTGGCATTAAATTCTCTAATCATGAGTAAATGGATCCTCTCCATCCCCATTTATCTGCCTGGCTAATGTCTCCTCCTGTATTGAAATTAATCAAAATCCAGCTCACTACAATGATGTTTTAGATTTACAAATTTATCCTCCCAAGTTGTTAACCTTCAGCAACATGTATTAGTCTCTTTTTGTGTCTCTAGTCACTTGCCACAATGCTTAAATCAGGAAGCTAAAAATTGTTTTCTGAGTGATCATTTCTTTGATATTTGAAATTAATGTTTAATATATTAAAGCTATAAGTAAACTGTCCTCAGTCCTAGATGGCAACTCCACCAAAGACTTTTGTTGACCATGTTTTGTTTCTCAGACTCTAAACAGAGCATATACAAAATCCTGCGCACTTCAATCTCCAAATGTTGCTTCCAGAGGCCAACAACTCGTCCTAATGGAAATTCTCAGCTCTACCTGCTTGCCTTTCTTTTAAAGAATCTCTTTAATTTAAAGTCAATCATATTAAGTTTTCCGTCTTGCATCACAGGATGTTGGGGACATTATTCCAAGGCCTTCAGCTTAATAGGTAAAAGAGAAAATGTCCCTTCTCCCTCAGCATAATGTATCAGTGATTTCTAAGGATAATTTAGTTTAACACTCCACAAGAGATTCGAATATTTGCCAATGGTTTTGTTTTCTGGAAGGGAATTGTAAGTTTTAGAGCACAGTACTGCATCAATTACTTATAATTACTCTTTTTTATTTTTAATTAATAAATTTTATTTCTTAGAGCAGTTTTAGGTTCACAGCAAAATTGAGTGGAAAGTACAGTTTTCCATTTATCCACATGTATGCACAACCTTCTCCATTGTCAACGCCACCTACCAAAGTGATATGTTTGCTACAAATGATGAACTTACATGGATACATCATTATCATGCAAAGTCCACAGTTCACATGAGGTTTCTTTTGGTGCTCATTCTGTGGGTTGTGACAAATGTATAACAGAATGGCATGTATCCGCCCTTGTAGAAACACACATATTTTCACTGCCTTAATAAGCAATCCCCTGTGCTCTGCCTATTCATTGTTCTCTCTTAGTGTCTCCGTAGTTTTATCTTTTTGGGAAAGTCATGTGGAATCACACAATAGGCATCCTTTTCGGATTGGCTTCTTTCATCTAGTAATATGCTTTTAGGTTTCCTCCATGTCTTTTTAGGTTTTGACAGCTCATTTCTTTATGGTGCTGAATACTATTCCATTGTCTTGATGTACCTTTGCCCATCATCGACTGAAGAACGTCTTGGTTGCAACTGGTTTATCAATTATATATTTTTCGAGTTTTAGCAATTATGGCTAAAGCTGCCATAAACATCTATGAAAGGTTTTTTTTTTTAATAATAAATTTTATTTTTATATTCCCCATACAATTGCAGCCCCCCCATTCTGACCCCATCCCTCCCCTCCCGCCCCTCACCCCCCAAAAAGTGTCTCTGGTTCATAGTTTTTTGTTGATTTTGATTTTCACTTTCTTATAGTTATTCATTTTCCTGGTCCCTTATTTAAGTTTTCAAGATTCCTGCTATGAGAGAGACCATCCGATATTTTTCTTTTTCTTTTTGGCTTATTTCGCTGAGCATGATCCCTTCCAGCGCCATCCATGTTGCTGCAAACTGCATGTGTTTATCTTTTTTGAATGCTGAGTAATATTCCATGGTATATATGCCCACATCTTCTTGATTCAGTCATCTTTTTTTGGGCATTTGGGCTGTTTCCAAAGCTTAGCTATTGTAAACAGTGCTGTTATAAACATAGGGGTGCAGGTGTTCTTTGGAATGGATGTTTCTGTGTCCTTTGGGTAAAGACCTAGGAGTGGAATTGCTGGATCATATGGAAGCTCTATGTTTAGTAGGTTCAGATCTCCACACAGCTCTCCATAGTGGTTGGACCAGTTTGCACTCCCACCAGCAGTGCAGAAGGGTTCCTTTTTCTCCACACCCTTGCCAACATTTGTTGTTAGTTTTTTTAATATGTGCCATTCTCACTGGTATAAGATGGTATCTCATGGTAGTTTTGATTTGCATTTCCCTGATTACAAGTGATGTTGAACATTTTTTCATATGCCTGTTGCCCATTTGCATTTCCTCTTCAGAGAAGTTTCTTTTTAGCTCTTCTGCCCATTTTTTGACTGGGTTATTTTCTTTGTTATTGCTGAGTCTCATCAGCTCTTTGCAGATTTTTGTGATCAGTCCTTTATCATTAGTGTTGTGTGCAAAAATGTTCTCCCAGTTGGTGGGGTATCTCTTTGTTTTTGTTATTGTCTCTTTTGCTGTGCAGAAGCTCTTTAATTTGATGTAGTCCCAGCTGTTTATCTTTGCCTTCACTATCACTGCTTTGGGTGATGTGTCTGTAAGATGTCTTTGATGTGCAAATCACTATTTTATGGTTTCAGGTCTTATGTCTAGTTCTTTAATCCATTTTGAGTTGATTTTTGTGTATGGTGTGAGGTGGTGGTCAAGCTTCATTCTTTTGCATGTAGCGACCCAGTTTTCCCAGCACCATTTATTGAACAAACTTTCTTTGCTCCAATGCATAGTCTTTGCTCCTTTGTCAAAGATTAGTTGACCATAAATCTGTGGGTTTATTTCTGGATTTTCTATTCGATTCCATTGATCTGTATGTCTGTTCTTCTTCCAATACCATGCAGTTTTGATGATTATGGCTTTGTAGTAGAGTTTGAAGTCTGGGAGTGTGATGCCTCCATTCCCTTCTCTTTTTTTCAGGAGAGCTTTGGCTATTCGGGGTTTTTTGTGATTCCATATGAATTTCATCAATAATTGGTCTATTTCTTTGAAGAATGACATTGAAATTTTGATTGGAATAGCATTGAATCTGTATATTGCTTTTGGTAGCATGGCCATTTTAATAATGTTTATTCTTCCAATCCATGAGCAGGGGATGTCTTTCCATTTCTTTGTGTCTTCTTCTATTTCTTTTAACAGTGTTTTATAGTTTTCTTTGTATAGGTCCTTTACCTCTTTTGTTAGATTTATTCCCAAATATTTGATTTTTTTTGTTTCAATAATAAAAGGGATGGTTTTTTTATTTCTTCTTCAGATTTATTGTTTGTGTATAGGAAGGCTACTGACTTTTGCGTGTTGATTTTGTATCCTGCCGCTTCACTGAACTGATTGAAGAGTTGAATTAGTTTTTCTGTGGAGTTTTTGGGGTTCTCTATGTATATTATCATATCATCTGCAAATAGTGATAGTTTGACTTCTTCTTTTCCTATTTGGATTCCTTGGATGTCTTTCTCTTGTCTTATTGCTCTGGCTAGGACTTCCAGTATTATATTGAAGAGCAGTGGTGAGAGTGGACATCCTTGTCTTGTTCCAGATCTTAATGGAATTGCTTTCAGCTTTTCACCATTGAGAATGATACTGGCTGTTGGCTTCTCATAGATGGCCTTTATGATGTTGAGGTACGTTCCTTGTATCCCAAGAATTTGAAGGGCTTTTATCATGAATCGGTGTTGCACTTTGTTGAAAGCTTTCTCAGCATCTATTGATATTATCATATGGCTTTTATATTTCGTTTTGTTGATGTTTTGGATAACGTTCTTTGATTTTCGGATGTTGAACCATCCTTGTGTCCCTGGAATGAATCCTACTTGGTCATGGTGAATTATCTTATGGATACATTGTTGGATTCTGATAGCTAAATATTTTTATTGAGGATTTTTGCATCAGTGTTCATTAGGGAGATTGGCCTGTAGTTTTCCCTTTTTTGTGTTGTCCTTGTTCGGTTTTGGTATTAGTGTAATGTTGGCTTCATAGAACGTGTTTGGTATTGTCCCTTCCTTCTCAATTTTTTGAAAGAGTTTGTGAAGGATAGGCACTAATTCATCTCTGAATGTTTGGTAGAATTCATTTGGAAATCCATCAGGTCCTGGGCTTTTGTTTTTGGGGAGGTTTTTGATTACCATTTCAATTTTGCTAATTGTAATTGGTCTGTTTAGGTGTTCTATTTCTTCTTTATCTAGCTTTGGGTGATTGTAGAGTTGTAGGAATTTGTCCATCTCCTCTAGATTGTTGAACTTGTTTCCATACAACTGTTCATAGTAGTTACTAATTATTCTTTTGATTTCTGCTGTGTCTGTTGTGATTTCTCCTCTTTCATTTGTGATCCTGTTTATTTGTGCTTTCTCCCTTTTTCCCTTTGTGAGCCTGGCTAGGGGTTTGTCTATTTTATTGATTTTTTCAAAGAACCAGCTCTTGGTTTCATTGATCTTTTGGATTGTTTTTTTAGTTTCAATTTCATTTATTTCTGCTTTGGTTTTTATTCTTTCTTTTCTTCTACTGGATTTGGGGTTTTTTTGTTGTTCTTTTTCTAGATCTTTGAGCTTCGAGATTAGGTTGTTTGTTTGAGTTCTTTCTTGTTTCTTGATGTGAGCTTCTATTGCTATATATTTTCCTCTTATTACTGCTTTTGCTGCATCCCATACATTTAGGATATTGGTGTCCTCTTTGTCGTTCAATTCAAAGAATTTTTTAATTTCTTCTTTGATCTCCTCATTAGTCCAGTGGTCTTCCAGTAGTGTAGTTTTTAATCTCCATGAGGTAGGAAAGTTCCTTGCCTTCCTTTTATGGTTTATTTCTAGTTTGATGCCTTCATGGTCAGAAAAGATGGTTGATATGATTTCAATCTTGGTGTATCTGTTGATGTTTGTCTTGTGCCCCAGTATGTGATCGATCCTGGAGAATGATCCGTGTGCGCTTGAGAAAAATGTGTACTCCATTTTTTTGGGGTTTAGTGTTCTATAGATGTCTGTTAAGCCCAAATGCTCTAGGTCCTTATTTAGAGCTTTAGTTTCTTTACTTATTTTTTGTCTTGTTGATCTATCCATTGTTGATAGTGGTGTGTTGAAGTCTCCCACTACGTATGTGTTTTCTCTGATGTCTGTTTTCAGAGAGGACAACAGTTGTCTGATATATTTTGGTGCTCCTTCATTTGGTGAGTATATGTTAATGAGTGGTATTACTTCTTGAAGTATTGTCCCCTTGATCATAATGTAGTGACCATTGGGGTCTCTTTTTATTTTTTTGAGTTTGAAGTCTGTTTTATCTGATATAAGTATAGCTGTTCCTGCTTTATTTTTTGGTCCATTTTCTTGTAGGATTGTTTTCCATCCTTTAACTTTGAGTCTATTTTTATTTTTTGTAGCTAAATGTGTTTCCTGGAGACAGCAAAAGGTTGGGTTTTGTTTCTTAATCCAGGCTGCAACTCTGTGTCTTTTTATTGAAGAGTTTAGTCCATTTACATTTAGAGTTAATATTGATATGTTAGCATTTGTAGTTGCCATGAGTTTGTCTTTCCTTTGATTTTATTTATTTATTCTTTTAATAACTTTTTTGTTTTGGCCTTCTTTCGTTGTTATTCGTCCCTCTGAGGTTCTGGCTTTAGGATTCCTTGTAGTATATTTTGGAGTGGGGGTTTAGTCGTAATGAAATTCCAGAGTTTCTCTTTGTCTGGGAAAGTCGTTATTCTTTCTTCATAGAGGAAGGAGAGCTTTGTGGGATAGAGTATTCTTGGTTGGCATCTGTTTTCTTGGAGTCTGTTGACTATGTCCCTCCACTCTCTCCTGGCCCGTAGTGTTTCTTCAGAGAAGTCTGATGTCAGCCTGATTGGTTTTCCTTTGAATGTTATCTATTTCTTCCCTCTTGTCAGCTTCATTATTTTTTCCTTGTCCTGGATTCTTGGGAGCTTTACTATTATGTGTCTTGTTGTATTTTTCCTTTCATCGTGGAAGTTTGTTGTTCTTCTTGCTTCTTGTATATAAATTTTCAGCTCCTTCTTCGCGTTTGGGAGGTTCTCTTCAATTATCTCCTGGAATATTTTCTCTGTTCCTACATCTCTCTCCTCTCCTTCTGGAATTCCTATAACTCTTATATTTCCTTTCCTCATGGAGTCAGATAGTTCCCGAAATCTTTCTTCGTTCTTTTTCCTTCATACTTTTCTTTCCTTTTCTGTTTTGGTTCTTTTTATTTCTGTGTCTTCAAGAGTAATTATTCGTTCTTCCATTTCATCTATTCTGCTTTCATTGCTTTTCCCAGAGTTCTTTAGTTCCTTCATTAATTCTTTGATCTCCTGCGTTTCTTTTGCTTCCCTGTTTAGGGACTCAATTTCCTTCTTCTGATCATTGTTTTCCTTTATGAGTTCTGTCATTTTTTTAATCACGGCAATTTTAAATTCTCTTTCTGGAAGGCTCAGAAGTTCTTCCAAGTTACTGTCGTTGCAAACTGGGGGGTGGTTTTCTTTTTGTGGTGTGCTTTTTTCCTGAGGAGTTGTTAGGTTGCGTGTGCTTCTTCTACTCCCTACTGTCTGTTTTCTAATTTGTCGTATGCATTGGGACACTGTGTTGCTCGGACTGGCCGTCATCTTGGGTGAACTTCTCCGCTCCCCTCTGGCTCCTCCAGGAGCCATCTCTGGCTTCTGAGGGAGCTTTCTGCTGGTTTCAGGAAGTCTTCACTGAAGAAATGTCCCTGTTCTAAAATGGCAACGTGGGACTCAGTCCCTGAGCATCCGGTCTCAGGCACAGACTTCTGCGCACCTGGTCTGCCCCGGCCGTTGGTGCCTGTTCCCTCTATGGGCTCAGACTGCTGGTCGGAAGGGGCCTGGCGTGGGCTAACTTCCCAGCTGGCCACTGTCTCCTCCAGGAGCTTTCATCCCTTTTCAAGCAGTCTTAAGAAATTTCCCTGTTCTATGGGGTGTTAGTGACTTTTTTTTCTGGTAGCTAGGTGGCGCCAGAGAGCTCTCCTATTGTCCTTGGGGGGGGGCTGTTTTTTGCCCCCCCCACCCCGTGGGACAGGAACAGAGCAGGAATGGGAGAGTAAACCTCAACGGCTTTGGGGTGCTCTGTCTGCCTTGTGCCCCACTGTCGTGGAGAACCCACGCCCCGAACTTCGTGCCCCGGGTCTCAGTTCCAAAGCCCTCAGGTACAGGATGTGGGCTGTAGCCCAGTTCAGTGGCGCGGGAATGGCGCCTTTTGCACCCGCTCCTGTGCCTGAGCGCCTGGTTCCTGCTTACTCAGTGAGGGACTTTCACCCCAGTGAGGGCCTCCGCGCGTCTCCCCGCAAGCCTAGGTCGCAGGCGCGGGGACCTGGGCAGCCGTGATCCCGATCCGCGTTTGCTTTTCAAGCACGCCAAGCTTGCCGCTTTTCCATCCAAGTTTACCGGCAGGCCCGGGGCTGTGTGCGGGTCTCCTCCACAATCTCTTTGTTCTCTGATGTTGCCCGCAGCTGTTCGCTCACCGCCATGGCGAATCCTGCAGGGTTCTCCACAGCTCCTGTTCACGGGGTGTGGTGGCTGCAATAGTTCCTTTCCACTCACAGTCTCGCTTGCTGCGTAGTTTGTTCTTGTTGGTCATTTTAGTGTGTTTTTTTCCTCCTCTCTGCCAGTCGGAGAGTGCCGCCTCTGTGGGTGGGGGAGGGGAGCAGGGTTCTGCGCTTTCCTCCCTTCTGGTCCTCTTTTATGGCAACTTTTTTCTTCGGGTAGTTTGCTGGAGTCACCCGTTTATCTTCCGTGTCCCAGTTCTCACTGGGACCTGCCGCTTTTCCTCCCTATTAACTTTTTTTAATGGGAGATCTTACTCGCAGCGTCTCCTCGCTGCCATGTTACTCCGCCCCTCACTCGGTTTTTTTTCTATAATTACTCTTTGACATTAATAATAACAGAGCATTTCTGCCTGAATGTGACTTTAAGTAGCCCCTGGTATTTATTTTATTTCCTCAAAAATCTGGGGCCTCCCTGGTGGCGCAGCAGTTGCGCACTGGGTTGCGAGGCTTCCCGCAGCCCCTGCAGCACTGGTTTGATCCCCGGCCACCTGCGAGGGTGCCACATGGCACACAGACCTCTCCTGCTGCCTGCTGCTCCCCTCAGCAGTGTATTTTGCCAGTCTGCCTGTTCTGTTCCCCGCTCTGGCTCTGGTGAATTCTCTCACCCTCCCACACTTCTGACTGTACCCAGTGCTTGTATAAATAAATGAATAAATCTTTAAAAAATATATTTTACTACATATATTTATTTATACTACCTACCATATGTATGTATATATGTATGTATATATGAGAAGAATGGTCTTTAACAAAGGAGGTCAATCAGACTATATTTGGGTTCTTGCTTGTATGTTTTTGCTGTTTCAGAAGAAATCATTTCTGTCGATTCTATTCAACCCATTTTGGATATGGAGGTGAGGGATGATGAATTCCTCAGGACAGCATCACAATGTCAATAGCCTATCCCAATTATCCCTTTACAAGTTGTGGTACCCAAATCATTCTGTTTTAAAAGACAGAGTGCTCTCACAATTTTTTCTATTTATTTAAGTATCCTTTAATCTGATCTGTAATCTATGGAGCTTGCCAGAGAAGGCAAAGTGTTTTTATTTATTTATTTATTTAAATTGAGGTAATATTGGCTTACAGCACTACATGTGATTCAGAGGTACAGGATCACACTCCCTCAGTTTGTTCCTCACAACACCCACCACTAAGGCACCCGCAGTCCTCCACACCTTCCACATTTTGTTCTCCACTTTCCTTTCTCCCGTTAGTCTCAATTCTTTTTTTTAATAATAAATTTAATTTTTATATTCCATACAATTGCAGCCCCCCATTCTGACCCCAATCCCTCCCCTCCTGCCCCTCACCCCCCAAAAAGTGTCTCTGGTTCATAGTTTTTTGTTGATTTTGATTTTCACTTTCTTATAGTTATTCATTTTCCTGGTCCCTTATTTAAGTTTTCTAGATTCCTGCTATGAGTGAGACCATCCGGTATTTTTCTTTTTCTTTTTGGCTTATTTCGCCGAGCATGATCCCTTCCAGCGCCATCCATGTTGCTGTAAACTGCATGTGTTTATCTTTTTTGAATGCTGAGTAATATTCCATGGTGTATATGTACCACATCTTCTTGATCCAGTCATCTATTTTTGGGCATTTGGGCTGTTTCTAAAGCTTAGCTATTGTAAACAGTGCTGCTATAAACATAGAGGTGCAGGTGTTCTTTGGAATTGATGTTTCTGTGTCCTTTGGGTAAAGACCTAGGAGTGGAATTGCTGGATCATATGGAAGCTCTATGTTTAGTAGGTTCAGAAATCTCCACACAGCTCTCCATAGTGGTTGGACCAGTTTGTACTCCTACCAGCAGCGCAGAAGAGTTTTGTGCCATAAAATAAAGGAGTTGGAAGTTCTCAAAGCAGTGGAGAAAAGACTAGGATCTCAAGTTAGGAGAGCATATTGAGAGGAGCTTACTATTCAGAACTACTTGATGAGCAGTCCAAATGAACATGTAATTATTTCCATTTAAATACCCAGAAATAGGGGCCTCCCTTGTGGCCTAGAGGTTAAGTCTCATTGCTACTGCTGTGACAGCCTGAGTTCGATTCCCAGCCAGGGAGCCTACCCAAATGGAACAGCAGACTTCTTGTCTTGCCCGCTGCTCCCCTTAGCAGTGTATCACAGTAGATCTATCTGTTCTGCTCCCCACTCTGTCTTTGGTGAATCCTCTCAATCCCCACATCTCTGGCCTGTACCCCATTTCTTCCACACAAGAATAAATAAAATCTTTTTTTAAAAAATAAAATAAAACACAGTGATGGATTTTCTTTAAAAAAAATGTCCAGCAATATTAGATCATACTTTGGGAGAGCTGATCAGTCTGTCTTTACAGCACCTGTGTCAAAAGACCTCACTAAAGGAACATTGCACAGAATGAACCCAAAGTTACTTTATTTACAATGGTAGGAAGACAAATACCCAGTCCAAAAATGTTCAAATATTAATCCCCAGACCCTGTGAATAAGTTATGTTATGCGGAAAAGGGGAATTAAGCTTGCAGAAAGAATTAAGTTGCCTAATTTGATGACTTTAAAATAGGGAGTTTATACTGAATTATTCAGGTGGGCTCCATATAATCACAAAAGTTAAAACAAAGAGACAGAGTGATGACAGCATTAGAAGGACTCTAAAATGAGCTTCAAATCACAACACAGTAACTTCCTCTTGGGTGGAGAGATTTCACTTACGCTCAATCACATAAAACTGCAACATGATTTATTGGGTGAAATCCATGTCATTTTAATATAAACATACAATTTGATTACCAATAAAAGGGGGTGTGAGTTGAGACACTAGGATGAGGCTTAGGAAACCCTCAATGTTAGGGTCCAGAACTTCCCTTGTAGCATCAGCTCTTTGGGGAGAAGGAATGCTACTTTTCTTGGTGCCCCCTTCAATGGAAGATGCCAAAATCTAGAAAAGGGGACCCTAAAACATGAAGTCTAAAAGATCAAATTGGCTTTTTTCAGTTGTTATTTTTATAGCGCTTCAAAATTATATCATCAGAGCTTGGGGGGTTGGCTTTTGGCACAGTAGGACTATTTTCTTTCCTTGCTTTGCATCTGTCTCTGTTTATCAATGTTCTCAAAAACAAATGGTTGTTTCCATTTGAAAATGTTAGCAAAAGGCACTCCATTTCAATGTTATCCATCTATCCTCCTAATCAGTCAACATCATTATAATATCAGTACATATAACGAGAGCTCAGGTCAAGATTACTGGTTTTGAAGATGGAAGAAGGGAACCATAAATCAAGGACAGTAGGTAGCCTCTAGAATCTGGGACAGGTAAGGGAATAGATTCTTCCCTAGATCCTCTGAAAGGAATGCAACACAACAATACCTTGATCTTAGCCCAATGAAATACATGTTAGCTTTCCAATATATAGAAAAGTTAAAATTATAAATCTGTATTGTTTATACCACTGAATTGTTACAACCACAATAGAAAACTAATGTTATTAGAAATGTCAGGAATTTTCATTTGCCATCATTACTACTTCATTAGGACCTTCTTCCCAGCTTCACCAAAGACAACTCATAGGACCAAAGGAAGTCCCTTATCACTTAGCAGGATGGTATAATAGCATATAAAGACCCCACATTGATATTTGGGGGTGAAACTGAATTTACTGACTACAATCACAGGAAGACACCTCTGATTTTATGATAGAAGTTTGCTCTCATGTCCACATTGCAGAATACATATCAGCTCTGTCTGCAATGACCCTATCCTCTACATCAGAATTGGAGATCCACTGCTTCTTCACCGAGAGATGATGATTTGAAACCCAGGCCTTTCCTCACTGTCGTGTATTTAATCCTTCCCTCTGAAATGAAAACTTCCTACTGTGTATTTTAAACACCATCAAGTCTCTTCAATCAGCAAACATTCAAAAAAAAAAAAAAAACCTTACTTCTATTTGCTTGCTTTACTTATCCCTGCCCAGTCTAGTCCTGAACAAATTACATAAAATTGGTCAAAATGTTTATTCTAAACAACTAATTCTAAATCAACCTATCTTGTCTCTATCTAGTACCTCAGGAAAAAAATGCTCTCTATAATAGAAATACTGCTACTTCATGTCTCCATGTATTATCTCCCTTCTTTTTTCATTTATGTCAATCCTAGAACCATGGCTCTCCCTAATCACCTATTTGTCAGAGCAATGACCTCTGGGTCACTAAATCCAATGGATAGAGCAATTGGCATCCTTGACCTCTCCCAATGTCTTCAAACATTCCTTTACTCAAACATTTGCAAAGAACTATTCTCTAGGTATGACACTTTTTTTCTGCATTTCACCTGACAATTTGACAAATGGGGACTACATTTCACATTATATAGGGAAGTAATGCCTGATTAGGTAAAATCCTTCTATAATATATTTAACACAATTGTTTTTTTTAAATGCTGACTTGTGATTGATTACTGTCTCTCTTCCCTATGGGAATGGAAGTTCCTTGATGTCAAACCCATGCATGTTGTTGCTCACAATTATATGCATAATTCCAAAAACATTGTCAAGAGCGATCCTAAAAACAATGATAAGAACTAAAAAAAAAAATTCTCAGTGAATGATAAATTTCAAAAAGGAAAATAATACATAGAAAATATGTTGAAAAATTACTACCACTCAGTGAGTCTTATGTGTGGTAAGAACACATTAAGCACTTTGATGCCTCATCTTATGTAATCTTTCAAATGACCTAATGAAAACAGTAGTCCCATTACATGGATTAGAAAACAAGACATAGAGAGGATAAACTTTCTGTGACCTCACAAGTAAAAGTGGCAAAATGAAGACATGGAATTTTGACGTACTTATCCCAAAGCTCATGCTATGTGGTTTTATATACATTCGTCTTTATTTAAAATTTCAATATTTTTCTATAATGGTTTTTTGTTTTTAGCATCAACTTTGATTTTTTTTTCATTGTGCATTAAACTTTTCTCTTAGAAAATGTGGTTTTGGTGTCTCATTAAATTTTGCACCTGAAACAAGTGCCTCACTTACCCTTACTTACTCCCATCCACGTCTGGCCTTGCACAGATTATACAGCATTTGGTAAAAAATGTTTATCTGAAAAAAAAGTAATACATGGAATTAATTAGGTGATAGGAATCAGTCTCTCTAAGGGTGATTGGAAAAACCAGTATTTTTAACCTGAATCAGAAGATTGTGAATGGGTTTAATAACAGACTCCATTCCACAGTAAGGTACTGAGCAATGATCTGAAAGAACAGTGACAGATGATTCCTTTTTTTAAATAAATTTTATTTTTATATTCCCCATACAATTGCAACCCCCTTATTTTGACCCCAATCCCTCCCCTCCCCGCCCCCCACCTCCCTTAGAGTGTCTCTGGTTCATAGTTGTTTGTTGATTTTGATTTTCACTTTCTTATAGTTATTCATTTTCCTGGTCCCTTATTTAAGTTTTCCAGATTCCTGCTATGAGTGAGACCATCCGGTATTTTTCTTTTTCTTTCTGGCTTATTTCACTGAGCATGATCCCTTCCAGCGCCATCCATGTTGCTGCAAATTGCATGTGTTTATCTTTTTTGAATGCTGAGTAATATTCCATGGTATATATGTACCACATCTTCTTGATCCAGTCATCTATTTTTGGGCATTTGGGCTGTTTCCAAAGCTTAGCTATTGTAAACAGTGCTGCTATAAACATAGGGGTGCAGGTGTTCTTTGGAATTGATGTTTCTGTGTCCTTTGGGTAAATACCTAGGAGTGGAATTGCTGGATCATATGGAAGCTCTATGTTTAGTAGGTCCAGAAATCTCCACACAGCTCTCCATAGTGGTTGGCCAGTTTGCACTCCCACCAACAGTGCAGGAGAGTTCCTTTACCACAGCCAAGAGCAGAAGGAGAGAGACAGAGGCTTCCAGGATTTTCCATGCAGACATAAAAACATATTTATGTTTGACACAAATCTTAATTTTACTACATTCTATTGGTCAAAGTAGATCACAAGGCCAGACCAGATTCAAGACTATGTCTTTATGAGAGGAGTTGCAAAGTTAGGCTAAGGGGTGTATTCAGACAGGAGAATAATTCAAAACATTTTTGCCAAGAGTCTACCACAAGTAGCAGTGTTAGTACCACCATATAGTTATAGACAAAGAGTAAACTAATTACTATCCATTTGTAAGTCTTCAGGAATTTTGTTGGCAAGAAATAACATACTGCTGTTTTATTTTGCTTGTTGATGATTAGTGAACCTCATTTTGATAAATGTGGAAACCACATTTAATAATAGTTTAATCATCTTGGGGGGAGAAGGGATAATTCTCAAACAAGAAATACTTTTTTGTTTGTTTGTTTGGGTGTTTGTTTTTAACCTGACAGAAGAAAAATCCATACCCTTCACCAGTCCCATCTGCCCACTAAACAGATTTAGGTCAATTCTTAGAGACATGATCATTCTGTTTGGGCATAGTTGTCTGCAGTAGGAAAGGTCATGGGCAAGGTAGAAATGAGAAGATACCAAGCAGATAGAATCTGCTAAAGTCCTCTATTAAAAATTCATTCTCTGACCAACAGTTAACGACCTCAAAGGTAAGGAGAAATATTTTAGAACCACTCGGGAATGGACTAACCAGATAATCTTCTGGTGCCAGCCTTTCCTGTCCATATCCCATTGAAGGAATGAATTAGAGAAACAGTTTCTCTCAGTTTACTGCCTCAAAAAAGGTTTTATTATTAATGGAAATTGTTACAGAAAAACTTGAGGGTTTTTTCCCCCATGCATTGTTTATATACCTGTTTAAATTCAAATTTGAGCCAGCAGCTAGGGAAATAATATTTGAAGTGTATGGCAAAAATCTCATATGCTGAAGCCTGATTTATCCAAAAGCATAAATGCTGAATTATACACCTCCCACTTACTCTAAATTGAACTGCCCACATCTTTGTGGGGCTGCCCACAAGGTGTCTAATGAGTTATATGCCAGTGCTTATTTAACAAGAAAAGAAACCAAATAGAGCGTAACTGAAACCTGGGTACATTTTGTTTTTGTTTTGTTTCAGAAAGCTGTCAGATATTTCAGTCCAATCTTAAAATTGTTGCTTCCCTTTATTGCAAGTCGACTTCAGAATTTTAGTTACCTCTTGCTACAAAAGGTTTCAGTTTACAGGGTGGCAGGAAGAATGAAGATAGATGGTTGCTGGGTCTGGTTGGTCATACCAATTTGTACTGCAATCTAGGTGCTGCAATCTCTGAGATTTGAGTTTAAATTCGTGCCTTGCAGCTTTAGAAGAAAGATGTGGTCTGCATACAGCTGTAGATCAACGCTGCAGGTTTATTCACAGGATGAGGCATCCATCATGTTCGTGCACAGGGTATTTCAGAGGATAAAGAAAAGGAAAAGAAAAAGAGATGGGATGAGAGGAAAAAAGAAGGGAGAAAGGGAAGGAGGAAGAAAAAAAAGGAATCAGGAAGGAAAGAAGGTGATCTTGTTTATTTTTTTAAAATGGTGCAGTTACAGCAAAATCTTTCAGATAACAAATCATGGTTCACTCAAAGAAAATACTGTCAGTCAAACATAAAAAATTATTTAATAAATACATGTTTAATAAATGTCTAAAATTACTAAATTCCAATACATACTAAATAATAAATATGTATGCAGTATTTTTACTGGCATGTATTTTTTATTAATCCAAATTAATTGCTTTTTGAAATTCTTGCCTTAAGAACAAGACTTTCTGACTTGCTGCATAAAATGCCTCCAATATCGAAATATTGAAATATTGGCATTGGAAAGGTTTCATATGATTCATAATAAAAAATGCTATTTCCAAATTATCACACTAAATTTGTAATGAAGTCAAAGCACCTTTCCTATTCCACAAATTTAAATAATGAGCCACATGACAGGATAGGAAGCTCTAACTTTATAATGCATCTACATTCCAACTTTTAATGATTTGGTGTCTAGTCTTTGAAGAAACTCATCTGACTCTTTTCACATGTGATTCTTTTTCATTCCTGTCTTCTTGTCCAATCCTGGAAAAGACAGTAAGAAATAATGTATTCTCTTGATAGTGAGGGAAAATATCTAAGTGCCTATTTGAACTAGAGGCTTCCACGGAGGGAGAATAGAGCTTGCAGCTGGAATTTTCCATATTTAGTATCTTTTTGCTTGTTTGCTTATTTCTTCAACAAACAAACACTTTGCAAAGAAAAATATTTTCTTCAAGTTTGGTGATGAATTAAGATTCAATTAGTGAAATTGAATGCTTAAAAATTAAAAATGATGTTCTAGATAGATAACTCATGTTTCTTTTGTTTAAAAAATCAGAGCAGATTTTCTATACTTAGTACAGACTAACCGTCTTGCACGTAAGACAACTTAAGTTTTTGCATAGACAAAAAGGAATTAATGAATTCATTTAATAAAGAGGAAAGTTCTGTGTTTAAATTATGCAATTAAGAAAGTTTCTCTCCGGCCTCCCCTGGTGGCTCAGCGGTTGAGCACTGGGCTGCAAAGCTGCCCCCAGCCTCTGCAGCACTGGTTTGATCCCCGGGCACCTGCGAGGGTCCCACAAGGTGCAGCAGACCTCTCCTGCCGCACCTGCTGCTCCCCTCAGCAGTGTACTTCATCAGTCTGCCTGTTCTGTTCCCTGTTCTGTCTCTGGTGAATTCTCTCACCCTCCCGTGCTTCTGACTGTACCCAGTGCTTGTATAAATAAATAAATAAATCTTTTAAAAAAACAAAAGAAAGATTCTCTCTTGGCGCCTCCCCAGTGGTACAGCGGGTCAAACACAGCCTGTGAAGGTGTCTGCAGTCTCTGCAGCATGGGTTCGATTCCCAGCCAGGCAGGGAGAAATCCACATGGTGTGATAGACCTCTCCTGACTCATCCCCTGCTCCCCTCAACAGTGTATTTCTGTCAGTCTGCCTGTTCTGTTCCCCTCTCTGTCTCTGATGAATCTTTTCACCTCCCACACCTCTGGACTGTACCCCAGCTCTTGTATAAATAAATAAAATCTTAAAAAAAAAAAAGAAGAAAGTTTTTTTCTTCTCTAAGTCTACTCTCTTGATTCTATCCTCTAGGTTAGATAATCCTCTGATGGTAAAGTGAGGTCATAGGAAAGCTTAAAGTAATAATTGAATCGTCAAATAACTAATCCAGGTGAGAAATGTCTTCCTTCTTCAACCAGTTCTAAGAGAAGACTTTAATTTTATTCATATAAATATGAAAAATCATGTTTTCAGAAGCTATCACATTTATATTTCTCATAGTAAAACCAACAGAGAAGGGGCATCTGTCTTTGGGCATTTGTCTTATCGATCAATAACCACTAACTCATACTTAAGTAAACATAGTCATCAGCTTAGAAGTATTTACTACAATCCATAATCTGTTTTTTCAGTTATCATTCTACATTCCCTGCCTCCAAAGAATCAGTTTAATCATGTATGTGATGATGCTAAGAGACAGTTTAAGACCTTCAGAGGCCCTAACTAGTGCAAAGATGATATTCCCATGACACATAAGTGGTAATTAGTACCAAACTATCAGATTAAGTATTAGAAATTGCAACAAGTTTCTGATTTTCCCCATAGTAACTTTGAATTTTAAATTTTAAATACATACAGACATCTATATCATATATAAAATTACTTTTATATAAAAAAGATCTGGTGTTCTTGTTTGCTAGACAACGCAAAAATTTGACCTGCCTCTGGGGGTTCCAGAGTGACATTATCTCAAACATCAACACTGTGGTAGCAAGAGACTGTAACTAACATTTAATCTCTATTTCCTTTTTTCCCACTATCTTTAATATTTTAATTAGGAATCATTTTAATAGAAACATTTGAATTACCTAATATAGTCTTTAAACAACAGCCCAAATAGAGAAAAAAAAATGTTTCCCTTAAATAGAATTGTCAGTTTTGCTGAGCATTCAGAGTGGCTAAGTAGATGGTGCTACTCCGAATTAGCTCTTTAGTTTTCATTAAAGCATTATATTGAATAAGTTAAACATCTCTGCTCCTAATTTAAAATGGTAATGAGAAGCTGAAAATAAAAGGCAATGCAATAAGAAATATCAGGGACATGCACGTCAAATTTAATAAAAGAATTCTTTATCCTTGCATTAGCTGTGGCTTTATTCTTTTGACCAAAAAAAAAAGAACACTGGAATCTTGATATAAAAGAGAATGCTGTAAAATGAAATGTAATGACTTTAGAGATGAATTTATTGGGCCATATATTACTTGGTATTGAAACTTAGAATCTCTTAGAAAAACAAATTTCCAAAGCCCATAAAAAGATAATAATTCTTCCTGAAATGATTACCTTTTGCCATTATTTTAAGCATTATGTAAAATATGCTTTAATCTTACCACTTTGATCAAGAATTTACCTCAGGGCTTTCTTACTTTTATATCTTTATACAATTTTAATATATGGTAACCAATATTTATTTACATGCTTGAATATTATCTGCTAATATCCATGACTGCATATGAGAAACTGATAGCGTAGATTCCAAATTTCTCCAGAAGACATAACAGTCATCCCATGACGCATATAGTTATATTGTCTTTAAAATGATCACTTACATCATACAATTTTTTAAATTTCATGTCAAATTGCATTAGAAGACAATGGTGTAATGCAGGGCAGTAAAAAGGAGTCTATGGTTTGAGACAAAGTTTCAACCTACTGAAAAAACTTTCAACTAACAAAAACCATGAAGGGCTTAGTTGGGGCATAGGTAGGTGAACTACATGGCCACAAGAGGGCAGCAGATGGTCTTAAACTAATGAACTGAGCCAATGCATGTGGCATGCATGCATGATCACAGTAGTGAAGGTTTTTCAGTGTAGAAAGACGACTTTCCTTCCAGACTAAACGTGTTTTATTTTTTAAGGAATGAAGAGTGGGAAGGAGAAAGGCACATCCAAGAGGACTAAAGATAGAAAACACACAGGTACTTTTTAACAAATTTGTTTTAGGTTATTTTTGGGTTTTTTTGAGATGTTAAACTCTGTGTGTGTGTGTGTGTGTGTGTGTGTGTTATTACTTGGGATCCAAGGACAAATACATAAAAACTCCTAATTCTACCAAAGTCTACCTCCAAAAGGTGCAATTTTGGTAAACACCATCCTGTATAAAAATGGAGATTTTATCTGTACAGTTTGCTTTTCTCACACACACATTACCTTTTGTCTCTTAAATAATCAGTCTTCCTTAAAACAATGTTTTTTGAGAAATCAAAGAGCATAATCCACCTGCTTTTATGCTGCCATAGTCCTAATCCAGGAGCCAGAAACATCACTTTTCTAAACTATGATTGTTTTTTAAAATCATTTTCAGTTATTTCATACAGGTTACTTCTCTTCATTGTATGCAGATACTATTAGGGAACTCAAGGTTTGTGCATTAATTAGTTTTTCACAGTTCTTGCCAAAGCACACAAGAACACGAAAGGACATAATTTGTTAGTTTCCTTTCCTTATGTATTTAGCCTACCATTAAACTACCTTATCTTGTTTACTAGATTTTTGCTTCAGAAAGAGTGAATTAGATTTAAATCAAATATAGTCTAAGCTGGATATATAACATCAAGTATAGTGAATGGAGACTATTGAAACATTTTTCAAAGGAAGTGTCATTCATTAATCCTTATATCTTGGCATGTCCTCATTAAGTAGGTATTGAATAAATAAATTCTTGGGAAGTCATAAAAGAAGCATCAGTCTTGATTCAATGAAGAGTTTACATTATGAATTACAGAATATGCCTAGCTCACCTGTTCTTTATACAATTACCATCAGACATCCAAATGATCATAATTTGTAATCACAAGTATTTTCCGAGTTCTCAAATATCTGGGCCCAGAAGTCCAAGAAAAGAGAAAGGAAACTATGAAAATGTGCCTTAATCATAGTGACCAACATATACAAACAAATATGCAACAATATCCATTTAAGATATATTCAATTTACTCTGCTTTGCTCACTCAACATAATTTTAAAAGGGGATGTATGTAAATCATGGTAAATATGGTTTTACACCTGTTTTTATCACATAGTCTTTGCTAAGAGCAGGAGCATGATCAAAGAGTAGGCATCAAATTGGTAAAAAGCTTCATGAAAAAACTCTGTAATATATAAATCTAAAAATAAATGTCCCATAATTGGCTATGCATGGAAAGTCATGCTGTGCTCACATCAGAACATTGCCTAACTTTGTGAAAAGTAATGAAGAAGTACTCTATGCCAAGTATTCTTCTAAGTACTTTACATGTATTACTCATTTCATTCTTAAATCAACCCCACAATTAGGTTTCATTAACTTACCAGTTTTATAGTTGAAGAAAACAGAGTGGAGTCAAGTACCTTGCCAAAGTCAAGGTCATACAACTAGAAAGTGAGAAGGCTCGTTGTAAAAAAAGGCTTTTGTGAATTTGGGCCTCCCTGGTAGGGAGTTGGGAAGAACACGCAAACTGCTTTTATTTCAATGCCTTATTTTCACCCCATTCAATTAGGAGAATAGGAAGCACACATATTAATAGTTAGAAGCTATTAGAATGAGTAAATGAAAATAGTTGCTTCAACCACAGAAAAGGGAGTAAGGGTTTACATGTCTCACCATGTAGCTTGAAAAATTAAGTCACAAGTAGTTCACATAAAATCTAGAGAAGTTAACACAAAACTTAGAGTTTTCATGTGTTTTAAAAATGTCATATGATTTTTCGTTACAGTTTTGCTTTTGATATGTTTCTATACAAAATTGATGAAGCAACAATAATAAAAGGGAATTTGGACTTAGAGTCAGCATACATGAGTTCTACAGCAAGTTTTTTCATCTTCTAGATCAGCTTGTCAAATTCAATCATTTCATATAATCTATAGAGAGAGTGATTTATTCCTATATTTCCCTTTACATAAAATACGAGGTTGGACCAATGGAGTTCCTTCAATTCTAATTTTTAAATATTTTACATATTTGAATATACCCTAGCATATTTTTCCATTCATTCCTTTTGTTATGTGCTGCATCCTGAGGAAGAGAGTTGGCTTTCACTCCTGAGGTCTTGTCTGGTCTGATTCAGCAACACTGCAGAGTTGGCCTTTTTGGGTGATGGCTCAAGAGGAATAGTTTTCATGTCCCACTTTCTATTGTGTCTAGCTGATTCATCTTTTTGAGAACTTGTCACAGGAATTTTATGTGTGCAAGCACATGTGTGCCTACATGCGCATCATTCTCATTAGGTCAGAAGAATAACCTGTTTATGTTAAGGATGCTGCCTCATTCCACATCGCCATGGCACCATATTTCTAAATCATTGTCCACTGGTTCTTTACTGGTATCCCATATTCAGTTAGACCATAAATGCTGCTACTTCTTCCCTAAATGTTTTAGTCAAATTGCCACAGATCAAATCTCTTAATAACATGAATTTCTTTCAGTCTCAGGTTTCAGCACCAAAAATACCCCCACACCCGTAAAAAAAAAAAAAAATATTTAAAATACTGGAGACTTCCTCCAGAAGATCAAGGCCCCTAGAAATTTGGTATAGAGTGAGCACCCTCTTCCTAATTTACAGACAGCTTGCCTTTCCACATGGTGGAAAGCATGAACTCACTCTTATGTCTCTTCTTGTAAGATGATTAACCCCATTCATGAGAATTCCCCTCATGACCTAAGTATGTCCTAAAAGCCCCACCATTGGGAAATATGAATTTCAATGGGATGCAAACATTTCAATCCATAGCACTAAGCAAAGTATGTACATCATATACATAATGTGCCTGCAAGTGTGCATTTATCTATACACACAAATACATACATATGTATTTATTTCTGTATCTCCCCTTCTCTCCTTTCATATCATTATTGTCATCATTACAGTGCAAGACTTCATACTCTTCTGGGCTATTAAATCAACACCTAACTTATTTCCCCTTCTCAGGCTCTCTCACTCTAAGAGCTGTCAGAGGATTT
Source organism: Talpa europaea (assembly GCF_964194135.1). NCBI lineage: Eukaryota > Metazoa > Chordata > Mammalia > Eulipotyphla > Talpidae > Talpa > Talpa europaea. Next base: position 65,253,164 of record NC_140075.1, on the reverse strand, counting down.
TTCCTCTGCATGACTCTGCTCATGTTACTGCTCACCGCAAAAACTTTCAACTATGACCTTTTTTTCCCTATCAAATCAATGGTGAAAACATTACAAAGTGATTAGGGCTCTCTGAAGTCTGATACATAGCACACTCTGAAGAGGCAAAATAGAATTCAACAAAAACTGAGATTTGCACTCAACACCAAACTACATAGCCCTCATTTTCCTCCATTAAAATTTAGATTAGACTACATAACCTGGTGATTACCTTCTGAAGCTAGTATTTTGTGACTATGCCTTTCCAGTCTTAACTTCTGCTTCTCTACTTCAAACATCCAGTATCACTAACATGAACAGAACTAATGACCGTGGCTAGAACAGGAACTATATTTCCACCAGCATGCTTGTACTCATAATGCCATAATTTATAAACTGTCCTTACAGTCAATGTGTCAATCAAAACCCTAATCATCATTAAAATTTTGCTCAGACTCCCATTTTGATGGAGTCTGAGCAAAATTTTAATGATGATTAGAGTTCTCTCCGATCTTGACCACCATTGACTGTAAGGTCAGTGTGTTATAGTACCAAAGACTGGGTGGCTTAAACAACAAACTAATTTCTCACCGCTCTGGAGTGTTCAAATCAAAAACCCAGCTGTTGTCAGAATAGGTGTCTGGAGAGGGTCTACTTCCTGGCTTGCATACAGCTACTCTTGCTTTGTATGAAAGGAGGAGGGGGCTCTTACATATTTCTCTTACAAGGGTACCAATCCCATTAGAAGAGCTCTAATTTCATGCCATAATTGCATTTCAAAGGCCTTATCTCCAAACACCATCATACTGGAGATTAGTATTACAATACCGAATTTGGGGAAGGGGTACAATTATTCAGTTTCTAGCAGCTCCCTACTCAAATCAAGTGGGACCATGCCTGTTTCATCCTTTTATCTCTCAAGGACTCTGCTCATGAAGTTTTTCAAATTAATTATTTTATAAACTTTAGGATGTACATGTCAAACAATGTAAGATTTAAATTTCTGATGAGTAGTTCAAATTAAGTGCTTTAATAAAATTCGAAAAGAATATTTACCTACCTCTCATGTGATGATTCACTGAGATTCAGAATTCTGAGGGGACACTAGAAGCTTACAGTTATAGAGAGGGGAAAATTTCCTGTGACTTGATCTATGTCATCAAAAGAACTCTGAAGCAAGTAAAATTCTAAAGAATGGTATTGAGGGCCTCCCCAGTGGTGCAGTGGTTGAGCGCTGGGTTGCGAAGCTACCCGCTGCCTCTGCAGCGCCGGTTCAATCCCCGGCTGCCAGGCGAGGGTCCCACATTGCGCGCAGACCTCTCCTGCCGCCCGCTGCTCCCCTCAGCAGTGTATTTCGTCAGTCTGCCTGTTCTGTTCCCATCTCTGGCTCTGGTGAATTCTCTCACCCTCCTGCACTTCTGACTATACTCAGTGCTTGTATAAATAAATAAATAAATCTTAAAAAAAAAAAAGAATGCTATTGAATATAGCCATCAATGAGACCTTGAAAGAAAATATTTCTAAGAGTTAAATTTATTTCTTAGAATGTTAAAAAGTATTTCTTACAATAATTCAAAAAGTTAAAAAATACAAAGGCATTGATTTAAGCAAACTTTTTAAATTAAAAACCAGAAAGTGATAAGAACCTATCTCCTTATAGAATTTAGGGGGATAATAGATATGTTGATTTTTAAAGCACAGAAGAGCTAAATATATATTAAAAAGTTATTTGGATATGTCATGTAATAAATAGCTAGCACATTTCCTCTTCTAACAGTAAAAGAAACTGATGATCATAATTCTTAAAATGATTATCTTAAATCATAATTTGTGAAAGCTAACCAAAATAAGTCTTGGAAATGTTTTATTTCCAATTGCCTTCTCCCAAAGAGTAAAAAGTTTAACATTAAAATAAAACACCAATCAAAATCATAACAAGCAGACTTTATGACACTGAATCAAAAATAGTATCTAATTTTGAAAAATATTAACACATTAGTTTAAAAGAAGTGAGAATGGCTAGATCATATGACAGTTCTAATTTTTTGAGGAAACTTCACATTGCTTTGTTTTTGTGGCATCATTATACATTCCCACTAAAAATATACAAAAATTCCAGTTTCTCCACAATCTCACAAACACTTTTTATACTGTTATACTAACCAGTCTCAGAAGGATAAATATGGCATGATTTCACTTACATGAGGCATCTGAAATAGTCAAACTTATAGAAGTAAAGAATACAACAGTGATTGCCAGGGGCTGAGAGTGGGGAAGATGAGGAAGTTTTACGCAATGGGTCTAAAGTTTGTTATGCTAAATGAGTAAGTTTTAGAGATATACTGTACCATGGAGTTGTGTGGGGTCATTAACAATACCATATTGTGCACCTGAAACTTTGTTAAACGTAGCTTTCACATTTCGTTCTTACCTCCCCCGAGAGTGAGATACAAGAAGTTTTGGGAGATGTTAGATATATGTCTGCTATCTTGTTCATGGCAATGCTATCACATGTTCTTGCATATGTCCAAACTTATCAAACTGTACCCATTCAACATGTCCATTTCTTTGTATCTCAATTAAATCTCAATAAGGCTATCAGAAAATAACAGAACCAATCTCAGGAAATATTTTAAGTACTGAGTGAAGTAATCTTTGCTGCATGCTTACTGCAGCATCTGGCACAGACTAATCATTCAAAAATTACAAGATAAAATTTGAAAAGTAAAATATCTTGAATTTCAAAATCTAATGACTATTTTAGTCACTTTTCAGAATACTACAAAAATTGTTTATATTTCTATGTTCTAGGAAAAAAGGGAAATCAGAATGGAAACAGTAATATTTACAATAGCATCCAAAGTCATAAAATATGTATGGATGTATTAAAAAAATTGTACAATTGGTATGCTGAAAGTCATAAAAGATTACTGAGAAAAATCTAAGAATTTTAAGTGGAGACATACATTATATTGATATACCAGAATACTCAAAATTGTTAAAATATCACTTCTTAAAAAATTGAATTCTAGATTCTACTAAATTTAGGTAAAAATAAAGCACTTTTGATAAAAATTAATAAACTCTCTAAATTTACATAAACATGTAAAAGATTAAGAACAGGACAATTTTGATAAAGAACAACAAAAGTGAAAGAATTAGGGCCTCCCTGGTGGCACAGGAGTTAAAGTCTCAGCACTATCAAGTTATCACCAGGAACTGCAGCATGATTTTGATCCCCAGCCAGGGGGCTGAGCCACATGGTGCAGCAGACCTGTCCTATCTCACCCACTCCTCCACTCAGCAGTGTTATTTCAGTAGATCTGCCTGTTCTGCTCCCTCCTATGTTTCTGGTGAATCCTCTCACCCCCACATTTGGCCTACACCCCAGTTCTTGTATGCATAAATAAATAAGAATAAATCTTTAAAAAAAGTGAAAGAAACACATTCCTTGATTTCAAAACATATTCTAAAGCTACAATAATCCAGGCAAGGTGGTACTGGCTTAAAGATAGAGATACAGATCACTGCAACAGAAAACTCTAGAAATAAACTGAATTTATTTGCTTTATTTTTGATAAGTCATTAAATCAATTCAATGGTGAAATGATAATATTTTCAAAAAATAGAAAAAGAACAACTAAATAGCTATGTAGGAGGAAAAATACCCAAACCTTACCTCACACAACACAAAGTTAATTTGAAATGGATCTACATGTAAACATAAAATTTCAAAGAAAAATTTTTATTACATTGGGGAAGACAATTCTTGGTTCACAAAAAGCAATGACATAACAGAGATAATAAACTGAACTGCATGTATTTTTTAAATATTTCTCTTTAAAAGACATTAGGAAAATTAAAAAGCATTTTTAATTTTAAAAATTAAAAATGTTTAATAGAAAGCATTTCATTACATATTTCTCAAAATGAGCTTGCATCCAGAACATTTAAAAAACTCCAAAATATCAATAAGAATTCAGAAGATTAAAAATTGTAATAGTACTTCACAAAAGAAGATATATGAGTAGTCAATATAAATAGAAAAAGATGCTCAACCACTATAAATCTCCAGGGAAATGCAAATTTGAATTAGAGTGAAATACCACTATGTAGTCACTTAAAGGGCTAAAATTTTACAAAGTATCAATATCAAATGTTACCTCAGACATGGAACAACTAGAACTTTCATACATTGCTGGTGGGACTGCAAAATGTAGGAGCCACATTTGAAACCAGTCTGGAAGTTTTTAATAACCATATGAATCAGTAGTTACACTTTCAGGTATTTATATCAAAACAAATGAAACTCAATATATATAGCAGCTTTGTTTGTTATAGCCAAAAACTGGAATAAAAACCCCAAAGAGCAAGCCAAAGGATAAATGAACTGTGCTACAAACTATTCATACATACCGTGATGCAAATAAATATTTAAAACATTGTACTGAGAACAAAATCTAAGAAATAAAAGAAAGCATGTCATGCCATTTATTTAAAACTCCAGGAAGGCCCAGTATGGAGGGAAGGTTGACCTGATGGGGTATAAGGAAACCTCATTGGGTCAATATCTTGATCCTTGTGTTCAGATTTAGCAAAATTGTCCACTGCACTTAAAATTTGTACATTTTATAGTTTTAAAATTAATGTCATTAAAGTTTATTAACATTGATCCCCTAAAAAGTTAAAGCAGAAATAATATGGCAACTATTTCTATTATATAATAGTGGTTTTATTGCTTCATAGCCCACGAAGTTAGCATTATCCAAAACCAGGCACCTACAATAAATGGAGAGAGCTGAGAGCAAACAAGTTCAATTAATACATTAGCTGACTGTGAATGAAAATTCCCTAGAAATATTCCAAATTAACGATGCTTCAGGATTTCATTAATCAAATACTGAGAACATCTTGCATCAAAGAGACTATTTTCCTTAGCAGTAAGACCTGGATTATAAAGTAAAATCACAGGGAGTTTTAGAGGTCCTGTTCAACTAGGTAGAATCAGCAGACAGCCAAGCTCTTTTTATATTCAGTGATATCCTTGTTGGACACAAGAGCCATTCTCCTGTCAGCATTTAATAAATGGCAAACAACAGAAACACTAATATGGATAATTGGCAGGTAAATTTGAGGATGTTTAATTATTCTTGGAAATATAAAAGGATGAGTTTCCAATCTGCAGTCTGTAAGAATAAGAAAAAGAGGACAAATGTGTTAACCATCTACTACCCTTGCTCTTTTGTATTATCAAACTATCCTCTTTTTTTTAATAGCTTGGTAGAAAGGCGAAATACACCACTTCTTTTCAGAACAGGAAACAGACACAGCAAGAAAGCAGTCCATGAAGCGGAGACTCTGTGAGTGCCTTGTACAGTTCATCGGTGCACACAGATCTGGCCTCTAATGAAGCCATTTACATGCAGATGCAGGCCTGGGTGTGTGGACACCAGTCCCAACTCTGGGAATTGTTGTTTCATCTAATCAAAAGAAATTTGCACATGAAAGCCACATCCGTGTTCATTAACCCCACAGCTCTCTCAATATTGCTTCTCTATTATTCCTTACAAAATTGCAAACCTTCATATGATTAGGTACCCCACTTCAGAGCTTCATTTGCCTCCCACCCCCAACTCAGGCCTGCATCTGAATGTAAAACTGAATGTGTCTGTAAAACTGAATAATTTGTAAAACCAGCACTGAAAAACACCCCCAAGTCCCTTTCTCAATGATTGACCTATACAGATAAACTCTTAGTCTCTTCATCAACCAAGGAAATTTCCATGCTTACTATCTTATCACTAAAAATATACAAAGTGTGTTTTAGTATGGGAATCCCAAGACATTAAGTTTAATTCCCCTTTTTTTAATGTGCACATAAGATAAAAACAAGATAAAAATGACAAGAGGGCCAGGTGTTGACATTACATAGAAACACAAAGGCACTACAACAATGGTATGTGCAGCAAGTCCTAAAAGCAAAGATCATGGCTATCAATTAATACGGGTCCATCACATACTAATAAGAATTACCTCTCCTGCCAATCATGTGGATGTTTTAACTATGCAGAATTTGTGCCAGTGATTGGCTACATTGCTGTCTCAGAGAAGACAAACAGGATGCATGGTGCCGGCACCCATTCTTATTATCAAAGATGATACTTAGCCTGGGTCTTCTAACATATATAACAAATGTATAGTGATAAATGCATTGGAATTGTTTATTTTGCTAGCACTAACAAAGTGAGCTTTTCTTTCTACAGAATAAGAGAAAGAGTAGCTTAGCTTTGTTCAATTCAGCAATGACCTGCAGGGAAGTCTGAGGCTGAGAGGCCAGACAGATCATCCTGCCCACTCCGTGCTGGCCTTTTTGCTGAAGCTGCCAACAATGGCTTTAATTAGTGCCAATTATGATTTTTTTTTTAATGTGGACACCTGCATAATGTGAGCTAGATAGAGAGTCCTACCACATTTTCTATCAACTATCAAACAGCTGTCAGAAGTTGACAATTTTTAGCTGTTATTGTTCTGGGAGAGATTCAGATTACTAGTCTGGAGGTTTGTTTGATTATGCTTCATTTGTATTAATGCTCTACACCATCTAGACCCCTGTTATTTCCTCTTCTAAATCTGTGTGTTTATTTTCAGACAAAACACAGCCTTATAGATCCTCCGCAAAACAAGCAAACAAGCTAAAGTGTGATGCTGAGTTTTTAGTTTATCGATGACTTCAAAAATCATATCTTTGGATTATTAGTATCTTGAGGATTGACCAGAACTGTGGGGCCCAGAAAATCCTGCAACAGAAGGGAAAACTGTAGATTAAAGTATCAAATATGGAGTCCCCCATTCTTTAGTTAAAAACAAAAAACCTACACTTTCACCCAGTGGTTTTGCAGTAGTGTTCCCGATACATGTAGGTATATCTGAGAGGCCACTGGACAGACTTTAAACACGAAGGTGGGCGATTACCTGCCACATTTTCCTAATCGTCATCTAGAGGTTCTAATTTTCTATAACTAGAAAAACACATAGGATTTCTTTGAAAGAAAGTTTCTGCAGTTAAAAGAATTTGAAATCATTAACATATGCAGAAGACCAAGGAGAGAGAGAGAGAGAGAGAGAGAGAGAGAAGAAAAAATCATCTATTATCACTTATGAAAGTACAAGGAAATGGCAAATGGCACTATCACATTTTCTAGTGGCAGGAATGCTCCAGTGGAATCATTTTATTGCTCCAGTTGATGGGAGAGCAGTAAAACAACTGTTGGATTTAATTTTCAATTGTTGCTTAGTCTGTAAGAATGTTCAGCAAGTAGATTTGCAAAAACTTGGGAACAGCCCATCTGTTCATTGTAAAAGATGAAAGAAAGGGAGGAAATGAGGAACAAGAAGGAAAAAGGAAGATGAAATATTGGGAGAATTTCTTGTTTCACATTTGTAAATTATGGCTTCAAATAAAAATCCTTAAATCCTGGAACACTTAATAGTATAGAGGACATGGCTCAAGGAGTAAAGAGGTGTGTGCTGTATTTATGAATCATTTCTGCCTTATATAGCCTCATAAGCACATACATAGGGAGTTTCCTAATTCATAAATGCATAAAAGACCCATTCATTAATTCACTCATTTATCCAACAATTATTAAGCAGTAACTTGAATCCAGACAATATGCATATAGTGATTCAAAATACAGTCGGTGTAAAGAAAGACCAGAAGGCAGACACTAGAGTACAGAGTGGTAAGTAATTTGATAGCAGTACACACAGAATACTATGGGAATTTTTAGCCTAGAAGCCTTTTTGATCAAATTATACTTAAGGAACGAAAGTCAATAACTGGAAAAAAAAGAGAAAATTAATCCAATTCCTGCATATGATTGACAAACAACCAAAAGCTGTGGGATAATAAAAAAAGAATGCTGACTATAAGGTCAATAATTTAATCTTAAAGTTAATTTTCTTCAATTATTGTCAATATTTACCATAACTAAATGACAGCTCCTCTTAAAGGAAAGCACTAAAATGTTAAATATAGTCAAAGATCAAAAGTTACATATTTTTAAAGCAGAATTTATTTTGATCTTATATTGGTTTCAGGTAACAACTGAAAAAGATTTTGCTAAGTTATTCCAAAACTAAAACTGTGAAAAGAGATGTTTCCTATAAATGCTCAGTAAATTAGCATCTCTGTTGTTGTCAACTTCAAGGCATTAAAACTGAGGTTGTAGAAAGGAAATCATTGGATGAGAAGAGAAGTAGCCTCTCACTATCAAGTCTATCATTTCTCACCAGCAAGTCCACAGAAAACTAATGGCACAATATTAGAGATTAATTCTATTTTAATTAATTTGCAAATCATTTTTGTTGCAAAGCCCCCTATAAATTCCACAGTACATATAAGAACAGTAGAAGCTACATGAATTCTTTCTTTAAAAAACCTCCTTAACTTCGTATTACTTCCCCAAATCATCTTAACCAAAACAATTTGTACAACTCTCACATTAATAATATCCTATCAAACTGCAGTTTGTTGGAAATGAACATATAAGAAAGCATTATGCAGTTCATCCATGGATGTCATTGTGCATCTAGACAATAAGCAGGTAGCAAAGACGATTTTCAAACATTCACATCTTCTACATGCTGTCACAGATTATAAGTAGCAGATTTTTTAACCAACTCAAAGTCTGTCATTATTAAGGGAATACACAAAACCCTCCTATGTCCATCCCCTTTTTTTAATGTTCTTGCTAATTCTTATACAACAGATTTTTTCATAATGCTGCAATATTTAACAAGATTCACAAATGTTACATCAAAATACTCCCTCCTTTTTGCTTTCCTTCATAAATTGTTTTCTTCTTTCTCTGAACACCTATATCATTACCAAATGTTTTGATTTTCATTTGAATCACCAGCTAGTTTGTATAAAAATTTATCAGTTTTAATTTGAAGTTGTTAAACTATACTACTTTGAATGTTTCAACATACCACAAAATATTATCCATCTTATAGTGCTCAGTGAATGTTTGTTAAATGAATAAATAATAAATAAAAGTTACTATGATAATAACCTATACACTAGTGAAACATCCAGTCAATGTCCATTTCATTGGTTAGAACTTCCTTCACAACTGAAATTTTAGCAAGATATTTTAAGAGGTCACCAAGTAAAATTTCATTTTCACAATGCTTTTTGTCTCAGTTATCCCATATTTTGCTTTTGTATGTTGTGAGGTGTTAAAACTGTAAATTCCAATGTCCATCCTAAATCAACCCCAAAGTAAATGATGGCACCATAACATGTTGTCATTAGGAACTTAGAATTATAAGAGAGGAAATGAAAATGAATGATAGAGTCTTAGAAATTACTGAGATGACTTTCTTCATTGTAATGTTTAGTAAAGTACCAGAATATTTCCCCCATGGTTTATAGTTTCACAATCATCATGAGCGTTGGCAGGAAAATAACAGCTAATTATTACAATGGTTTTCAGATTTAACACAAAATTAGAAAAAGAATTTGATCAAACATACATCAGGTTAGTCATTAGGATAAGAATATAAGATTTGTTTCTACAGTCCCTTACTATATAAATCTGTGATATTTTGTAATGTATATGATGGATTTCTTCAAATAAGGTAAGTTTAAGCCAGATCCTGGAATGATGATGACCAAAATTATGATGCTACAGTTGTTGTTTTAATAAGATATGTAGAGATGAAATTCCACTTAGTTGTACAAAATTCCTAGCAACCTTTAAGAGAAAATTAAGATATCCTGGATTTTCTAATATAGTGGAATTTTAAGAAGCATTAAGCTTATATTATAGTAACAGTCAAAGGATTATTCCTACCTGAAAATGACAGTTCTGGCTATATTCTTTTCAAGAGAGTGTTTGAGATAGAGATTTCAGAACACAGACTGCCTTGTGTTACACAAGTTTGATCGTTTTAAAAGGTCTACTAATGCAAAAAAAAAAAGAATAAAAAATAATCCTCTAAGATATCAAATACATTAAAAATTTTATCTAGTCAGAGCATTTGTTTTACATTTTTTCCTATTTATTTTTTTGAAACAGGCTACAAGTTTTCACATGTGAAAACACTTGGTTTGACCTTTAAATTATTACCCATCACCATGAAGAAGTTATTGTTTTTCTTATCTTTTTTTCTTCATAGCTCTAAGGAAATCAGGGCACACTCTCTAACAGGTAAATTAGCTTATCTTAAATTGTCAGAGTTTGCTTTGCTTTTAATTTTTCCGATTTCTGTGCACTCCTGTGAAGATGTACTTCCCTGAATAATCTAAGACAGGACATAAAATAGAACTAAGGTATTTAGGACAGATCATAAAATCCTTGGTCTAAAATTCCTTAATGGAGTCCTCAGATTTCAAATAGACTTATTAATTAGGTTAAAGCTTTATATTCTTTTCTTTAATAGTTTATAAGAAACAGTTGAGGGATGTGAACAAAGTACTCAAGAGCACTAAATCTCTGATTTATGTGCTTGGAAGAGACTGACTTGCTATGTGCCAAGATTTTGCAATAGTTTTCCACGTGTTATCTCTTTAATCCTGGAAATACCACTACAAGTTAGGTTATTTTGTTACCATTATTATAGATGAAGACAGTAAAGCTAACAAAAGATAGTTTAGTAATGTCACACACAGAAAAAATGAAAAAGTCAGTATCTAAGGCAAACTAACTTGACTATGAATTTTAGGAAAATGAATAGAAAATTCACACCTACAAAGAATCAAGGAAAACCAATTAAAAAAAATAGATAAAGGAGAATGCACACTTTGTTTCTGATCCCAAATTGAAATTCTTTAACATCTCACTGATGATCTGAACAGCGATCATCCCAGGTCCAAGGACTGGATCCAACCAGCACCTGTGCATGACGCTGAGTCATCTGTGTGATACTTCTTGCTGCTTTGAAAGGACCCCATGCCTAGAACAGAAAGTACTTTCAGGGAAAGAATGACATTGACTTGACCTATTCCCCAGCTGCCTGGAGAGTAGTTCACACACAGGTCTAAGACTGTTTGCCTATCCAAAGGAAGCTTTGGATGAATTGCTCATTCATCTCCCCAATGTCTATAACTCAGGGCTGTTCTCTGTGAGGGTGCTCTATTACACTCCAGTAATATCAAAAAGGCTAAAGTTATACAAACAAGACAACTTTGTCCTCCAACCTATTGTGCAAGAAAGCTTACAATGTCTGTCTGTCTTTTTCTAGGTTGCTGTGAATCTCTGCTATGAAAAGATGAATAAGGGCATATGTTAATGAGGAGTCAAGTGCAAATTGAATGTAAACAAAAGGAGGACCTTCTAGTCATGAAAAATATTTGAAAGTGATTTCTCTCTCTCCATCTTTCCATCAGAATTCACTTGTTCATGTCACCTTCCTTTCTCCCTTCAACAGCACTGCTGAGAGAATAAATCTTTGATACTGAAGATATTGTATGTCTATGTGCATGTGAGAAGAAAAAGAAAATCGTGTATGCACACATTGCTGTGAATAAGAATGGTTAATGCTTTCTCACTTACAGCTTCATGTGCTTGACCAGCATTTCCAGATTTTAAATAATGAATTACTAGCTTTTATGAATAATAAAATCTTGTTTTTAATCTTAGAAACTTTCCTTTAAAAAGGATTTTAAATTTTCTATTAATGTAAAAAGATTAAAATAGTCATGCTTTTCTAGTTGTCTCAACAGGAGCAATTCATTAATTCAAACTGTGAGATTTCTTTTTCACAAATTTTTGTTTGAACTTGATAAAAATTCCTCAGAAAGCGCTATAATTTAGGAGCATAGCCCTTAATCATTTAATCCTTTTTCTATAAATTCAAGCAACTTATCATTTTTGAATATTAATTCTATGGTGATCATTTCTATATTAATCCATCAAATAGAGTGAATGCATTATATGGCATGAAATTTGACACAACTAGCTCTGAGTGATTTTAAAGTTCCCACTGTATATTGTTTATAAACAAACAATAGGCAAAAATAAATAGATGAAAATTTGGTATTTATTTCTTACCTGAAGTTTTCTAAGAATAACATTGAAAATGCGTGATAATGCCTAGAAATCTGTGCAAGGCCACCTACAATCAATTTATGATAATGTAAAAAGTCAAAACCACAAGGAAACACCTGTCAGCAGCTTCCCTCCGCCCCATAATGTGAAAGCCATACTTTTCGGACAGATAGTCATTTCTGCATAATAGCAGGATAAAGTAGAGGAAATGAGTTGTGTAGAGATGCTAACTACTCTCCAACATAAAGGTATGAGAAACAGTATATGACTTCTTACTGACTCCTATCCCATCTCTAGTACCAGCCCCCTGGGAACTGTGCTAGACTACCTTGATAAATTCTTCGCATTTACAGAATGTCCATTTTCTGGTTCAAGATTGGAATTGTGGTTGCCATGGTAATATATCTTGTTTTAGCCTGTGTTGATACTCAAAGGCTGTGCATTTCACCATAGCAAAAGACAGCTGCTTGTCACCTATATAATTTCCATAAAATTGCTAGGGACAGGAGTTTACACCAAAACCTCCTATTTTATGCACCCTATCATCCTTCTTGTAAGGTCAGCTTCTCACTACCACTTGCCCAGAGCTTGATGAAGTATGTATGTATGTATGTACATATGTATCTATCTATCTATCTACTATTTATTTATTTATTATCAGCAAATATAAGACATGATATTTATCTGGAAAACTAAGTGCATGTGGGCTAGTCACTATTTAGGCGTGGCTTCAACTCCTTAAACTTTCTTTTTTTTTTTATTTAATAGAGGCATGTTTATTTATTTATTTATTTGTTTGTTTGTTTGTTTTTTATACATGCACTGGGTACAGTCAGAAGCGCGGGAGGGTGAGAGAATTCACCAGAGCCAGAGCGGGGAGCAGAGCAGGCAGAAGGACCAAAGTACACTGCTGAGGGGAGCAGCGGGCGGCAGGAGAGGTCTGCGCGCCATGTGGGACCCTCCTCCAGTGGCCTGGGAGCAGCCGGGGATCGAACCGGCGCCGCAGAGGCCGTGGGCAGCTTCGCAACCCAGCGTTCAACCGCTGCGCCACCAGGGAGGCCCAACTCCTTAAACTTTCATATAACTCCTCTCCTCTTCCCATTCATGAGAACCAGGCCTACTCAACTAATCACAATCTACCATAACTGGTTCCTTGGTTTTCTAGTTTCTAATCTCTTAAAAATAAGTTATTGGTGATCCATATTAAGGATAGAATTATTACAAAGAATTGAAAGTATTTAGGGTTGACATTAGAAATTTCTTGCTACTTCAGAAACATGTTCAGAATATTAAAAATATAAATGTTGATTTAAAAACTGACAAACTCTCTTGTTAAAACCCTCAGGTTGTTCTTGCCTTCTGTAAGATGTACCTTCTTGTTTTAGAACATTACCTCACCATTCCCTCTGCCTTAAAATTTCATTCCTTCCTACTTCCCTCCCTCTAACCCTTTAATAAACTCTCCTCCTACTTCTGGACACAACTTAAATGACATTTCCTCAAGGACTTTTAGCTTGATCCACCCTTCTCTCCCCAGCCCCAACAAGATTAGGGTTCCCTTACATTTTCTCTAGTAGTAACCAACACATTTTACAGTTGAACTTTTTTGTTATTGTGTCTGTAATTTCTCTTTAATGCCTGTTTTTATCCACTCACTGAAAACCACATGAAAACCAGTACTGCATACAAATAATAGGACTTGAGAAATACAAATAATCATTGACTGAATGAGAAAGTACATGATTGAACATATGAATGAATAAGGGATGTCTTGACAATAAAGACTGGATGTATGCCTTTGTTTTGTTACCCTATCAATCTGCTCTGCTTTGTGTATTATAGCAAAAGAATGTTTGATAATGTTTAATTATTTTTGGAACATCAGTTGGTGAGTTTACTTACAAAGAGTATCTTTAATGTAACACTTATAATTGACAAGTGTAAGTCATTTTTGAGTCCATGATGTGCTTCAGAGATGAGCCACTCCTTCAATACTCACTGACTGCTCATCACAGAGAGCACTTATGTTGGGTGCTCTGAAAATAAATAAGGCAAGTTCCTTGCCCTGAATTCTTTGTCTGCAATTTATTTCAACTTCCCTTGCCCCTAGGAAAAGACCTCAAAACAAAACAAAACATGAGTTTATAAAGCTTTCCTAGTATTTTGCTATATCTCCCTGAAACAGATTACCATATGTCAGATCTGGTTTTAAGCTATATATCTAAAAAGACATAATCCCTGGGCCTCCCCGGTGGCGCAACAGTTGAGCGCTGGGTTGCGAAGCTGCCCGCAGCCTCTGCAGCACCTGTTCAATCCCCAGCCACCGGCAAGGGTCCCACATGGCGCGCAGACCTCTCCTGCCATCCACTGCTCCCCTCAGCAGTGTATTTCGTCTGTCTGCCTGTTCTGTTCCCCGCTCTGGCTTTGGTGAATTCTCTCACCCTCCCGCACTTCTGACTGTACCCAGTGCTTGTATAAATAAATAAAATAAATCTTAAAAAAAAAAAAGTTACTGTCTCTCTTTAAAAATAAATAAATAATAAAATAAAAAGACATAATCCCTGCCCTCACAAAGCACAAATTCCAGTCAGAAACACAGAGCAGAAGAAAATGATTCCTACACAATCGCCAGGGCTCTACCAGAACTGCAGACAAAGGTCTGTGGGAATATTTCTGAGGGAAAGGCTCTTTGGCATAGGGAGGCGATGAGTTTAAACAATGGGCACCAAAGATCGCTTTTAGTCCTTTTGAAGATGAGTAGCCTTTGTCAAGTAGATTGTTAGGGAAAGAGAGTTATTAGAAAAAGAAGCCGCATAGGAAAAATCAGACACTCTTCACAGGATATTAAAATAAATGTGGTGGCCATGATTTAATGTTATTTTAAAATGAACAAAACTGATACAACAGAGTATACCAAAGGATGAATTGGAGAGAATTATTTCCAAATTTTCTTCTGCTTATCACACAGTTGAATTTCTCCACCATAGAGGAAAATTAATAGTGTGGGAATTGTAATAAACAGGCTGATACCAATACCAATTGCTTTGGACAATATTGAACTTACTACTTCCTCTAGTTTTACAGCTGCACTGCTAAAGTAATCTACGCACAACACTGTAAAAGAATATTCTCTCTGATTGCTTATCTGCAAACATTATAATAGCCTAGACAGCCAAACAACTTAAAATTTCCAATATAATATGAACTTTTTTGGAATATGGAAAGACTGCCTGTATTTTAAGACTTAGAAAGTATGAGTTACTGTCTCATTAGATTGAAGGATGGCAGTTGGTCTTTAGTAAATGCCACCATCAAGGGAAAGTCTACTCAAAATATAACTTGGAAAAGCTTCTTGGTCAGAAACAGGAGAAATTGGAGTTCTCATAAGAAATCCAATACAAAAGCACTGTATTATGTTTCTATAGGTAGATTTATATTTATGAAAAAAACTGTATTTTCTAAAAGATGGAGAATGTCTGGAGAACTTTTAAGAATGATTTGTGTCTGAATTTTTATTTAATATAGAATTTTTGAATTTATATTTTTCCTATAACATTTAAACAAAGTTGTTAATTTAAAAATTATATATTATGAGTGTTTAAAAAATTAAAAATGAATTTGGGTTCATTTCTAATAAATAAAATTAGAGATCAGAAATTCTGGCCTCTGTGAAGAATGTTTATGAATATGTGACACCACAACCAAATTGAGAAAGAAGGTATTTGGACGTGTAATATCTTCTTTATGTTAGTTTAGAAGAAGAAAAAAATACGAGAGGTAATACTGATAAATCATCATAGAAATTTGAAGCCTATGGGTAGGTTTTGGTTATTTCTCAGGTTTTCAAAAGGACTTCCAAGGATTACATTTTGCAATAATTGTACATTAATGCTGTTTTATAGGTCTCCAGGAAAAATCTTGCTAATTTGGTAATGTCAGCAATTACAAAACAGTATCAATTTAAACTATAGTTCTCTGGAAAATGTTTACATATTCAGGGCATCCAATTATGGGGTTAGCCAACGCAGAATATAAACATCAAGTGGGTGCCTCAGACATTCTATACATACTAATTAGGCCTCATATCTTTCTGCACTCACCTCAAAACAGTTGTAATTTGGTGGTTTTACTTCAGAGAAGATACTCAATCTGCTTAGAATTTTTTTTTTTCCCCCAGAGAACTAATTGGGCTTCTAGGAGTTAGATTTATTTCTAAGACACTTATCTCATTGACTGACTGAGATGAGTCACTGGAAAACATACAGAAAAGAAAGTAGACCTGCCAGTTGATGTGCAATTGTGAGTATGTACAGAAATATATTAGTATTGTTATCCCTGCAGTTATCCTGAAACACAGTGTATGGACTGCATGCTATTGAACTAGCTCCTATATGGACATAGAGAGAATAGTTTATGAATACATAAATAGGTGTAGTATAATTACATGGGTGCACTCCATTCTTATTGCAGTGAACTCCATGGGGCATTACAGTTTCCATCTCCTTTTCCCCTCTGCAACAGCAAGATTTCATTGTATGCTGCTGGAACTCATATTCCCAGTTGTGGCTGAGAGTAAACAAACTCGGAACAGGATCACCAGGTCTCTTTATTGATGCTGCCCTGGGAGGAGGCAGTGCATCAGCAAGTAGGAAAAAAGTAGGGAAGGAAGGGCTCGCAATTCAATGTGGTGAAAAGAAGGGAAAAAATCCTCAAAGGAAAGCCGTTTACTTCCAACACTGCCCGATAAACAAATTAATTTTCTCTTTCTTTCTCAAGGCTCCAAATTCCTATGTTGGGGCTGAGGGCGATGAGATTGTGAAAAAGAGAATAAAGGACATTAGGGACGAGAGAGTTCTCTATACTGGATATTTGTAATTATCTAAGGTGACTGTGTTTGAGTGAATTAAGGGCACTTGTTACAGACAGCCTCTCTTCAGAAGAAAAGACTTCTGTTTTAAAACTACTCGTTTAAATCTAATAAAGAGACTCACAAACAGCTGGTACTTAGGTGCACTCAACACTACACCTTTGTGAGTTAGAGGATAATAGGAATTTCCATGCAAAGCATTATTTGCTATGACTGTTTACAGGGAAAATACACTGAAATCTACAGATTATGGGTGGAAACATGGAATTCTGGATAACTGTGGTTATAGTTTTTGTTAGAGAGAACTTTGTACAGCTGTTCTTCAAATTCCTAGTCCGTATTTTATTGATGAGGTAGGACTGTAGATAAGATCATCCCCTTCTGGCTTCAGAGACCGTTCATCTAAATGATTAGAAATCAGAATAAGGGTCCTGAACACTAGATTATGTGGTCATCTCCACTCGATATACTTCCTTTCCAGCTGTGCACCATACATCTTTGTTTGGGAAAGGATCTGTCGACCCTATTGACACCATTTTGATTTGAGAGACTTAAACTCATACTTTGTAGCTCTGTTCCCACCACAGGTGTCTGCCCTTCCCTTTTGTTTACTTCACTACAATTAGTTTCTTACACAGTGGAAGCAAACGGGGAGATTTCAACTGTTGGTAAATAAAGGGCTGTGCATGAGTGCCTCTTAATAGCTTATCATCGTGTGTAATCAAACTGAATAATTGCCAGAGAGGAGAGTTCCTACCCATTGGCAGATGCCCACGGCTGAGCTCTGCTCTGGAATGTCACCACACAACAAAGGCATGGATGGATAATGCATCAGGAACGCCAGGGCTCTATGCATGCCACGCAGGTAGGGAGACTCAGCGAGGTGAGGCAAATGTAAGTGTGCCAATGACACAGGAATGGTATTAGATAGATAAGGGGAAAGTAAAAAGACAAAGAAGCCAAGAAATTGAAGAAAACAGCTTTCACCACTAAATGGAAATTACCTTGAATGCTGCATTGCACCAGTGACTTTGACGGCTGAGGCTGCAGCAAAGAGAACTTGACTAAGATATTGTCCGTGCTGTTTGCTTTGCAAGGGGCTAAGTGTGGTTGACTTTCCTCTGACAAGATCAATCACCGTTCATACAACACAATGAGGCAAATTCAAGAATATTTTCTTGGGGGCATTCATAGAAAGATTGAAAAGCAGCAAGTTGTTCCTGTGCCTGGATCTACAGGGACACAGAAATACACTCTCCAATGGTTACCAATCTAAGATTTTTTTATATATATTATATAAAATTATACTTTGTGAACATTTACTATTTTATGTCATACAATTAAACTTGAATGCCATGTTATCAATGTGAAAATAAATTCACAGATTCCAGATTTTAAATTCACTTATGTTGTCCCATTTTTAACTGTATTTTAGACTTAAGCATCATTTTCTTGCTTTCTGTGTTCCCTGTGTTCTCCTACAGAACACGATATGTATATGCTGCAGAGTGGCTGGCGCTTGCTGTTGGTTTTACAGTGAATCAGCTTTGTCATACACACGTTCATGCACACACACACGCATACCGAGTCAAGTGAGCCTCATTATAGGCTGGCATTCCTTGTGACAGACAAGTAACATCTGTGCTGCTTTGTCTGCAAACAGTGTCTCTGCTGGGGAATCTTATTCACAAATCCTTTAAAACACACAGACTCCCCCTTTCTTCTCTCTCCTTTTTGCAGGAGGATGTGAATATGAATTGAAATTTCAAATTAACTATTCCAGATAAAGCTTAAGGTATTCATTAATATTTAAATTGAACGATCAGACGTGATGTTGTGATATTTCATACCAACAGCTTGCACAGAGAGGCTTTTAAATATTAAGGTTTCATCATTTTCAAAGGAATGAAGGAATTGCTCTTTTCTTTTAAATAGTGATACGACGAGCCATGAAGAAACAAAACAAAAAACTATGAAATAAGCCACAGACATTTAGGTAGCACCACATGAACCATCACCTTGAGCACCAGAGTTCTCTCTGTGCTCTAATAGGCTCATTCCAACACTTAAAAGGAAGCAACTACAGTTGTCTACAGCAGCTCTCTGTTTGACTCTTTCCAGTATCTGGCTCATAATAGCCACTCAATAAATACCTATTTAATATTGAACAAAGAGAAATGTGAGCTCCATGTTGTAGAGAACACATTCACATAATAAACAGTCTCCATCTTTGATCATATTAGAGTATTGACAAATTATTCTCACAATTTCTAGAGTAAGGAGGAGATTTTCCAGCAGAGAAATAACAAGACTTAGTCTGGCACTGACTGAATGAGAGTATTCCAGAAAAATGAAATGATTTGAACAAAGAAAATATTCCAGACTGCTGAAGAGATATTTAAGTAGATAGATGTCCTGGAGCAGATTAGTTAGCCCAGAGTTCTATCTACCATCTAATATTCAACCCAGGAAATTTCAAAATGTTCTAAGTAACAAATGCACATCCTTAAAGCCCTGGTACTACGGAAAACTTTCTTTCAGCCATTGTTCTTATAATTATCTTATATGTCTCTATGAGTCTGTAATATGCTCTTATCCCTGTGTAACTGTACTTTCTGTGTCTGTGTTTCTCTACCTGGATATTAAATGTTGGGATATTTTGGTGATAGGATTTAAACTGGTTATACTTCTCACTCCATAATCTCTTCTAAGTTTCTTCCCTTTATAATCATGATTAACATAAGCTACCTACAACAGACGACCTTCAAAATTATGTCTTTAGCCAGAGCTATTTCCTTTGAGCTCTTGGCTGCTCAGTGCCAACTGCTTAATTAACATTTCCACTTGAGCATAGGCAGAAAACTTATCACTACCTAAGCTGCTAAATATATATTTGATATTCTCAATCTCCCCATGCAAAAATGTAGACTCCTTGTGGGTAGGAAACTTTTATCTTTTTGTTCACTGATGCATTCCCATGTCTTCAGTAATGCCTGACACATACATGCCCCTGAAAAAATATTTTTAAATGAATAAATGGCCGTCTCTGGTCCAAGGTACTAGCTACCATTTCCAGAGGTCTATCAAGTGAGTAGACTACTTTAATCACCAAAATTGTTTTGATAATTGGCACATAATGATCATTTCTAAAATGCCTGACATTTAGTGCAATGCATTTTTTAAAAATTTCTCTACAGGTAACATGTTCCTTTATTACCTAGACCTAAAAAAACAGTTTCCACTAATCTTTCTTTATGGGTATTTCAATTCCACACCCTTCCAATTTCAGACTTCATACTACAGTTATATACACCTTTTAAAATTATATTTCATGTAAAACATCAAAAAAGGCTTTGCAATATTGTTACGATAAAAATAGCAGTTTATTAACATAAACAAAGCCTTGCATGATCCAACTTCTGCCCACCTCTCCACGTTGCTGTAAGGCACAATTCTCTACCATGGCCACTCTTACTCTCTCTGCTCCATTCACACAGGCCTTCTGGCTTTAGATTCTCATAACTGGCAGGCCCATGCACTACTCAGAAGACTTCTGTTCCTCTCTATTTAATTGCATTGCCCTCTTTAGATTTAGGCTCAGAGATATTCGTCCTCAGAGAAGCCTTTTTAATGTCCTTGACTCAGTCAAGTATCCTTTTTAGAACTTGTAACTTCGACTTGATATTTGTGTGTGTCTACTTTTGTTCACATTTGCAAATACTTAATTACTTAAATTACTTAATTACATAAATTACTTAAATAATTGATACTTATGAGGTGTCATTTATAAGCCATGTACTGTACTGGGCATAGAAATACAGCTATAAACAACTGCAATTGCGGAGTTAACATTCAAGTGAGGAAGGCAGAAAATAACCAAATAATAAACACATTATACTGTTAACAAGTAATAACTAACATATAAAAGAAAAAAATAAAACAAGTCATTGGAAAATGAAGAACATAGAATATCAGGTAAGGTGGGTCAGAGAAATTATTTGTAAAGAATGGCTGCTTGAACGCAAAACAAGATGAATTAAAGGAGAAAGTGTTATAACTATTTGGGCGAAGATCATCCCCAAACAGAGAGACTCAAAGCAAAAGCCTTGAGTTATTAGTTTTCTTAGCAGGTTGAAAAACCAGCCAAAGGACCAGCATGACTAGAAGTGAATGAGCAAGTAGGAAATGACATGAGAAGAGACACAAGGGTTGAGATGATAAGAGATGTTAGAAACCACGCATACACAAAAGTTAAAATTTAGAGTTTCTTCAGAGTATGCTGGAATGATGTTTGAGAAAATATAATATAATAAGCCAATTTTAGTTTTTAAATGTTCGTTCCAGATGTTCTATGGAGAATAGGTTATGACAGAAAAAGAAGAGGAGCAGAGACCAGGCAGGATTCTGTTGCAGGAGTATGTATAAAGTGATAAAGATAATGAAAAGATTCTGATTACATTTTGAGGGCAGCGTCAACAGAGATATTTTTGAAGTGAGGTATGAGAGAGAAAGAAAGATCAAGGACAACTCTAAGATTTTGGTTCTGAGCAAGTCGATGAATGGTAGTATCATTTATTAAAGTAAAGAATATTTAAAGGGATAAGTTGATGAAGATTTGAACCTTGGGTATATTAATTTTATGATCTATATCAATCCAGTAGAGATAAAAAGTATAGAGTTGGATATATAAGCCAAAATTCAAGTTTTAGGACATTATTTATATTGATCATTTTAAAATCATCAAAGTGAACAGAATTGAAGACCAGAATTCCCTCCTAAGAATTCAAAAATAATTATTTGCTTTAAACATTCAAAATGAAGTCAAACTATTTGACTTGCACAAGTGCTACCACTGTAGAAATCTGTGGGTATGATTATACCTTATATACCTACTCTAACCTTACTGATAGACTCAAAGTAGGGGCTAAATAAACACTGACTACTTTATTTTTATTTTCTTTTATTAATCAAGATAAGCAGAGAAAGAAAATGACAGCAACCCAACTTGGAGTAATACAGCCTGAAGAGAATATACAGAACAAAATTTGATAAACTGTCTATAAAGGCAAAGAATTAGGCAATGTTATAGAATACATATAATAGAACAGCAGACAGGGAATTAGCCTTTGAGTTCTGGTTCTTTTAAAAACATATTTGTTGCTATTAGGCCAATATCTTCATCTCTAGCCATCAATAAAATCTGCTCAAAGAAGCTACCCAATCTTAGTGTTTGAATTCAAAGGAAATCAACCTCATTTTCTTGATCACTTTGCTTTCAAAACAGCCTGGTTTTTGTTCGCAGGTTTACTTTATTGTGGACTGATATATTAATATCCATTTAAGAAATTGCTGAATCTAATGCCATATGACATTACAGCATATTGTTCTACCAACCAAAATTAGTATAGCCTCTGTAGCTACAGAATTAAGAGGAAACTGTCTGCTTATATAAGTTTTTACACTTTATTGTGTGGGGACATAAATTTAACTCCAACCAACAAGGCAAATTTGTAAACAACTGTGAATTCTAGGAAGGAGAGTGTTGCCCATGGTGTATAAAGAACAATGTCATGATTACTCATCAATGTGAATTTAAAGAACAAAACAAGTGGATATATGGCAGAGTTAAGACTCCAAATTGTTTTTTCTGTCCCTGCAACAAGCCAAAGTGTTTGAAAGTTTTCCAAAAAGTTAGAGAAATGGATAGCAAACTCATTTTATTTTAGCCCACTAAAGACTGATCACACATATAAGCTAACTGTCCATCAAAATATTGTATTAGCCAGGCTATAAGATGACAGTCTTACATGAATAAGGAAAAATCACCTAGCCCACAGTGATCACAAAGAAACTCCTTATTTTATACAGGAAAATTTGGGTATATTCAATATGTGCATATGGTTCAAATGGTAAAACATTAAAACTTATGCAAAGCAAATTCCCTCCTGCAGGCACCTCTAGCCATATCCACATAATTGCTCTTTCCCCCAAGGATCATGCATTTCCCAGTTCCATGTGAGTCTCATCTTCAAATGTGTCCATATGCAGAAGCTTTTATCCACCTACTCCCAAAAGCTAATCACTACTATAAATTTTAAGGGTTTGCATGCTTGCACAATTAAATATAACATATACTCTTAATTTTCCTCATTTTTACACAAATTACAACACATGATACCCTTGTTAAAAATCTTGATTTTCCCCCCATATAACAACATATATTGGTGATCTTTCTATAGCAGTATGAACAGATTATCTTAATTATTTTCATGCTATTACTTTGTCTTAATGCAACATAGGTTATTGAACCACATCTTATTTATGAATGGATGAGTGTTCTTTAATTGTTTGCTATACAGGTTAAAGCATATGAAACTGAAAACATTCTACCATTTTTGATCCACAGAAAATGCCAATTTTATGTAGTTCAAATTAATATAAACTATGTTGGAATAAATTCATTTGTATACCTATTTGCAATTTTTTACAGAGGTAAACAGAATTGTTACATAAATTCCCAAAGTAAATTACTAAATCAAAAAATATATAATTTTAATATATATTTATATATTGTCAATTTACTCATAATAATTATGTAAATTTACACTCTGTATACATAACCTATATGTAAGTGCCTATTCTCCTAAAGCTTCCTTGAGTATAGTTAAACTTCGAGAAATGTGCCAATGAAATGATTTCAACTTAATTTATGCTATCTCCCTCTCTGTCTGCAACAGTCAGTCTATCTCTGTCTCTTCTGATTAACAATAATTTCCTTTATGCCCTTTGGACACAAATTCTTTCTACTCCAAATTTATAAATGAATCACCTCATGTTTTCTCACAGAACTTTCAGAATTTATTTCTTATATTTAAGTATCTGACATATTTTAAACAACATCCTAATGAATACTTTGATATTGGATCAAAATTTTTTTTTCCGATGCCTTTCCTGTTGTCCTAATATCACTTACTAATTAAGCAGTCTGTCTTTTCCCCAATTGATTTCAGATACTGCCTTTCACATATACTTAGCCCCCAAAAGTATGTGTGTATATTTCTGGTACATCTAATCTTTTTCTTTGCTATGTCTCTCATTACACACCATTCTAGTTCTCAGTGCTTTGTACTTTGATGTTTGTTAGACTAACTCTCATATTCCTTTTCAAAAGTTTTATAGTTATTGTCTTCATTTACTACATTTTCTATTTCTTGTTTATTTTAATTGTTTAATTTAATATACAGTTAATGAGTTGGTGATACATATACATATTTCAACTATAAAATCAAACATAATAACATTCATTGCCATATCCCTTCTGCCCAGTTACGGCCACTACCTTCACAGTAACTATTGTTGGCAGAGTTTTATATCATTTCAAATTTTATTTATGCATATATGGTAAAATAAATTATATGTTTCCCCTGCATACCTCTGCAAATGATTTTTATCCAAAGGATATCACAGAAGTTAAAAATATATATTAACTTAATATGTATAACATTCCCTTGAGTTACATAACAATGAAGAAACTGAGGTAAGAAGAGGTTAAGGCACCTAAAGGTACACAATTTTAAGTGATTAAACTGGGATTAAAATCCAATGAATCTTATACATTTTATCACTGATCATCTTAAACATTTCCAACTATTCATTATTTCTATTGCATCTTCCCGTTTCCTTGTGATTTGTTCTTCCACTTAAAGCTTATACTTAAAATAGTACAAGACTGGGCTGAAATTCTAGTCAATAATCTTTTATAGCTGCACAATGATTTAATTCTTTAAAGAAATACAAGAATTACATGTGTCTGTCAAGTATTTCCAACTTGAAAAATGTTTGAGTCATGTTGGTGGTAGTGGTTGAGAGTAGAGTCAGGAGGGGGAAGTAGGGAAATACGGATTGCTGGCTAGCTGGATAGTCCTGGTGCACTGTGGAGAAGCGCAAATGAGCTGGTAAAGAAAGACTCAATTTATTCTGTGTTAATTACAGAAGCAGAAACAGGGATTGATGCAGGACAACACCATGTATATATAAACCTTCCAAATCCATCCCTAGGAGATAGTTGAAGTAGACTTTTATTGATTTTTTTTTTCCCATTTGACTGCTTCTAAATTTTCTTTCTTTATTTGGGTCATCTCCCATTTTAGGATTTCTGGTGGGAGGCATAGCCCAACTCTTACCCAAAAGTCTGAAAGTGGTAGGTTTTTTTTTTGTTTGTTTGTTTTTTGTTTATTTGTTTGTTTTTTGTTTTTTATGCTCACAGCCTCTCTTAGGCCTAGGGAGTGTGTCTTTGGTTACTCCAATCAAATGAATCTGCTCCAGACTTTAGGTGTGAGCTAAGGAGTCTGCTCTGCCCCATGCTCTTTGTACATGTCTCTGGGCAACAGGAGCAGATGGCTGTAAAAGTGGCATCCAATTTCTTTGATCAGATGTGTTAAGGGGAAAGCTGCAATGAATAAAGCTCAAGGCTGGTGACACAGTGTTCTCATAGGACCAGTTCTGCTTTGTTATTTTTGCCTTCACTCCTGATCCTGTCATCTCAGAATTGGTTTTCCAGCTTTATAAACAACACTTTGAGTAACCCAAAGGGAATGTAATAAATTCCTCTTCTGCCAAAATTGGATAGAATGTAATTCTGTTGTTTGCAATAAGCATCTGACTGACATATTACTCTATATAGGAGAAAAAAGTAAATGTCTACACTCATTCATTTGCTTAAAATATAGTAAAAGTGCCTAACTTGAGCCAGATGCCAAACTAAGTTTCTAGGGTTACAAAGATATCAAATCATATTCATGTTCCTAACCTCAAAAATCTCACCTCATATCTAGCACTGTGTGTGGCATCCCATAAACATCACCTATCAGTTTTCCATGGTATTTGAAATTCTCACTATTTTAATAATGATTCTGGGTTATGGTCACTAATATTTCTATGGTCACTAATAACTATGGTCACTAATATTTCTCTGGAAACTATCCCATAATCCATTGCATTCAATGCCCACTGATAGCAATTACCTTGGAAACTAAAATTTGAGGAAAACTTGGTTTATTTCAATTGAAGGGAGAATATCCACAACACTTACCTCCCAAAACTGCACACATTTCCCCCCACAATGTCTTCTCATGTATCCAAGGTAGGGAATTCTGTTGTTGCTATTTCCATAAATCTCATGGGAAGACCTGGGCAGCAGTGTATTTTCTTGCCCCTCCTTCATTCACCCTGGTAACTTTATCTTTCATTCTTGTAAATTTTAACTTTGGTTGAGTGGCTACACCTCTGTTGAACATGTTGGATTCACAGTGATTATACTGAGATTCTATTCCTAATGCATCTAAAAGTGCTGACTGTACTCTTTGGCACAACCACTGAGTCCCTTCTTCTCTTTGAAAAGTGTTCTAGCTTGGAAATTATGGCATTTTGTTGAAACTATTTTCAAATGACAAAAATGTAGGAAAGAGTTTAAAGAAGACCTAGCACATTATCATAAAACATGTTTTGTTGTACTTTTTTTGTTGGTCTCTCCTGGCAGCCCCATCAATAACAGCACAGTAAACCTCTGTTATATCTTTGTTATATAAAATACTTTCATTTAGGAGTAACAGAAAACAATGAGCTACAGTGAATGCATTCTAAGAATATTTAGTGTCTTATGAAACCCAATGGTAGGCATGCAGTGAAACTTTAAAAATGGACTAAAATCAGGCATCGGACTGCTGTAGCATCGGAATGTTCTCTAACAGGAGAAAGAAACTCTCTCCGTTGTTAATCTCTGATTCTCTTCACAGCTGTGAGGTACTATATCATTGACTTTTCTAATTCCCAGGCTACCTGGAGTGAAATGTTCACTGACAACAGCTCCCAGGTTCCCACTTCTCTGCTCAACAGAGTATTCAGAAAGAGATGGAATCTGTTATTCTGAATTATATGTTCTCAAGGAAGAAATCTAATAATCTCATTATGAGAGTACTACTGCCTACCACTGGAGAACCATTTAACTCTTGGTGCAAGTTCACAAAGACCACTGCCACCCTCACAACTTTTCATTACATGGTGTTCTCCTTCACTGACCATCACTATCCAGATATTACACAGTGTATTCTCCTAAGTCTACCACTTCCTGGTCTGAGTGACCTGCCTCTGTTTCAGTTCATATTCTGTGATATTTGTTTTATTGTATCATGTAAATGAAGGTTAGAGGAAGTTCCTAGAGCAGAAATATGGAAGAAATGAGGATAGAGGCCAAACAAGTAAACGAAAATGGTGAGTAGCATTCTGTACAAAGATCATCTGACAATGTGTTTAGTCTTTTTTCCTCCTCAGGGTAGACTAAAGACAAGACTAGAAATGAATCAAAGTGCTCCCATTACCAGAAGAAAAGTATTTTTAACATTTATATATTAATATACCATATATATACATATTTACATACTGAATGTAAATCATATATGTACACACAGACTCATAAATATACAGATCCCCAAAGTAGAAATTCAGCAATTTCCCAGAGAATGCAACCTGAGAAGAGATAGGGATATCACTGGGTTGTATGTAATGTAAATACTATAAATATAAAAGCTGCTGCCATAACAAAAAAAAAAAAAAAACCTCCCTTAATGGTTAGATTTCTCCCCAACTGCTAAAAGAGTCTTGTCTGTCATAATACAGTTTTAGGATTTGAAGCTACACAAAACATGATTATTCTATACTTTCTCCTACTCATCCACATTCACATTTGCAAAACAGACCCAGAGAGGCTGTTCAATTAGCAAATTTCATTATGTTTTATCATTAAAAATCTTAGTTCTTTGTATCCCAGGAAAAAAAAAATGTTGCCAATATTATGCTTATGAGAGTACAGAGAATAAACATCTAAGAAACAATTACACTGAATATGTTGTTATGTTAGCATTAAGAACAATATATCACAAATCTTGGTGAATAATGATTTTTCCCAGCCTTAACCCCACACTCAAAAATTTATCTTATCTACCTGAATACCTTCTACTTAACTCACAAATTATACTTTCTCAAATAATGTTCTGTCCCCCACTTCATTTGTCCTTATCTATGCCCATAAACCCTTAAAGCTTGCCCTGTTCCCAGACCATGGTCCTACAATCTATTCTCCACATCTACACAAGCGATCTCACTTGTGACCTTGCCACTCCCATCACTAAGTGTAGCAGTGACACCCCACTACATTCCCAACAAAACATGAACTCCTTAACATAATGTCCTCCCTCTGCCTCTCCAACTTCATTCTTATGCTCCAACACTGAACTACACATTGAACTATTGGCTTTTTCTAAAGTTTATTCTTAGATGCCTTTGCCTATCAAACCTTCTCTTGGTCCAAAATGCTACCAACACCATACCCCATGGACCAATATGATAAGAGCAGCTCCTCATTATTTGGTGGTGAGCTTCTGCACACAATTCAGCTATCAGAGTGCCGCTTCTGGAAAACCTCCCCCAAGCTTTCCATCCCCTTCAGCCGACTAAGGGCCTCTTCCCTATTTTCCATAGTAACCTATTTCTTTGTTTCACTGCATTTATTCTCTATTGTCACAGTTGTTTTTTTGTTTTTCTTTTTTAAGTCTGTCTTTCCCACTGGGTTATAATTGTCATATCAGACTGTGCTTTGTTTTATCATTTTTAAACCTTTTAAGAAATAAAAAAATATATAAATATCTAATGGGAACCGCCTTACCATTTGCCTGTTTTTACCTCTGACTGTAAAATAGGATTTCCAATAAGAATTACTTGGAGACAGCGCACGCTCTTCTCTTCCACTGTCCAACCTCCTAAGCCCATCACTTACCTTCTTCACCACCTCAAATGGAGAAGCAATGAGGTGATCTGATTTGAGGCCTTGGGAAGAGTCTCTGAGCATGCATAGCTCAGCATGTCCTGGAACTTGTCTACTGGAAGAAATGTGACCTTTCCTTTTCCCCCAGTTTATATACATCAGACATACCCCACCCACTGAAGAGATTGCTGAGTTGATAGATGCCTATACTAGGTAAGTGAAGTCAGCTCAGAGCTACTTCTGACTTAGCTTTAAATCCAAGTGAAACATCACATGTAGATTTTACCAGTAATAATGATAGTAGTTTGATCTCTATTTGACTCTTACATTCATTTTTCAATAGGTTTATCATTTGGAGAGAAAAAAAAATGTAAATAATTAGTCTTGTCAGAGATCCTGAAAGTAATACTTAGGTTAATGCCTAAAACTGCACTTAAACTATCTTTCATGGTATTTTTTCCATTAGGCAAATAATACTAGAAAAATCCTGACAATGGTAACATTATTTTAAAATTTTTCTTCAATAGGTAGTTATAGATGTGTAGTTTAGGCTTAAAAATAACTGAACTCCCAAGCAGCAGAAGCACAGATTTTAAAATTTACAACTCTTTAGATGCTGCTAGAAGAAATTAAAGAGGCCTTATTATTCACTACAGTCAATATTCAACTTCTACAGCTTTGATTTAAAGAGTTAATTTATCTTGCTGAAGAAAATTATCAATACAAAATCTAAAATTAATTGTATGTTGAGTTAGAGGAGACTTGGGTATTTTAAAATAACCATTCCCTTGAACAGTGAACTCTATGTGACCTTAACTAGAGCTGTATGACGCTAAAAAAAAATTAAGTGAATAGAAAATTAAAAAGAAAATGTTTTACAATTTTTCTTCGGTCTCACTGACACCATTGCCCTCTATTCATCTCCTACCAAGAGGCACTTAGTACTTCCAACAAATATGAAGCAGAATCATAGTAAGGCTAACTTTAGAGTTGCAGAATCTAAGGGATTCTAACTGCCAGAAAAATCTGAAGCAGTTTTCTGCAAAGGAAAGAGAAGCAGATTGAGAAACAGGGGATCTGAATTCTAGATAACTTATACTAAGTTATCTATGTCTCTAGACCTCAATTTCCTTATTTATAAAATGGGGATGACAATAATATTGCAGCTTATAGGGTAATGTATAGATTTGAATAGCAATTATATAAGGTTAAT
Organism: Talpa europaea; assembly: GCF_964194135.1. Taxonomy (NCBI): domain Eukaryota; kingdom Metazoa; phylum Chordata; class Mammalia; order Eulipotyphla; family Talpidae; genus Talpa; species Talpa europaea. The sequence continues at coordinate 65,223,192 of NC_140075.1, read as the reverse complement.
AGATTTAAACACAACAGCATTTAGCATATAATTAAGTAAATAGTAATAACAACAAACACTTAGAATTTGAAACTTCCTGGCATTGTCCAAGTACTTTACATATATTTGCTCACTTAACACTCACAACTCTTTAAGTATTAAATATCATTTGATATTATTGCTGTTATTGCTAGAATATCTAAAATGTTTATGTCTCTTGTGCCCCATTTGATACAATATCTGTTAATACTCCCACCTCCCACTTATTTTGAAAGCACCTCACCGGCAGGAATCATGCTTGTCATTACTCCATAGCTCCCAGGATCTCACTGTTTAACACAACATTAAACACACAGAGCAAAGGAATGACTGTGGCTGGGAAAAGGCATACCTTAGGATGCTAAAGCTAAAATATGAGCATCTTATTAGTCCTGCATAAGCAATGACAATTATTGGTAGTTATGATATGGATGACAAGTAATTACATGAATGAATAGAAGACACAAACAAGTATCACATATGCATTCTTTCAGGCACAGACTTGAAGTAGAGACAAAAAATTGACTCCATATATAGCACAGTCTATATTATTACACAAGCCAGATTATGGTTGGCAACAGGAAATCCATTGGCCTCTGGCATACACATGCTCTCCAATACATAGGAAGAGAATAGATTTGCCCATGCACTTTTCTTCTTGGAAGGAATCAATGAGAGCCAGCCCAAAGAGGGCCATCTGTAAGGCCACCTACATAACAGTATATCTGAAGATAACATTTTCAAAGGCACATCATACTATTTTCCTATCTTTATGCCTGACTTCAAGGAGCTCACAACTAAAGGAACAAACAGAATCTTAAAGCATAGTATTATAGCTCACAGAACAAGGGAATGTGACTCAGAATAGGGAGGTTAATTTTGACTTCATAGAGAGAACAAGTCTGAGCTAAGTGTTGAGGAAAGAGAAGACAAAATTCAAGTGAAACAGAAGGAAAGACATTCGAGCAGAAAGAGTGACCTGTCTACTTCGCCTGGTTTAACATAAATGGAGAAGCTGTGGGTTAGAAAAGTTTGGAACCAGAAGCTGGAAAGCAAGGCAGGGACACAATAACAGAGGAACTGTTGTGCAGTACTCAGAATTTTAGCTGTAGCTACAGAAGTAACAAAGCCAGTTGAGGCATTTTAAGCAGAGCCAGTACCTAACCAGGCTTTCTCAGAATAAAAAAAAAAAAAAATGTGTGTTTATCATTTAGTTTAGCGTATAAAATACAAAATAGAGTAATAGGAATGTTAAAATTTTTATCTTCACCATGCATGAGTCTGACACTCATAAATTTTTCAGAAAGATAACGAATATATGAAACTCTGTATCTATGAATGTGGGAAAATAATACTCCTTGGTGGTCAACTCAGGTACTATTCCAAATAGTCATGAGATAAACACACAAAATAAACACACACAATAAACACACACACCTGAATGGATGAGACCAGCAAGCATGCAGGAGGAAGGGGTGATGGGAAGGAAGTAACTGGTGAACAGAAGAGGTGCTATCCAACTTCTTTTTAAAAAAATAATGTGTTGGGCCTCCCCGGTGGCGCAGCGGTTGAGCGCTGGGTTGCGAAGCTGCCCGCGGCCTCTGCAGCGCCGGTTCGATCCCCGGCTGCTCCCCGGCCACCAGAGGAGGGTCCCACATGGTGCGCAGACCTCTCCTGCCGCCCGCTGCTCCCCTCAGCAGTGTACTTTGGTCCTTCTGCCTGCTCTGCTCCCCGCTCTGGCTCTGGTGAGCTCTCTCACCCTCCCGCGCTTCTGACTGTACCCAGTGCATGTATAAACAAAAACGAACGAACAAATAAATAAATAAATAAATAAAGCATGCCTCTATTAAAAAAAAAAAAAAATCTCTTAAAAAAATAAAAATAAAAAAATAATGTGAATTTGTTTAACGCTTTGTTCAAAAATATACATATTCATCTGGAGATCATCTTTAGTTAGAGGTAGTACATAAAAGACAGGATTCAAGAAAGTCGTTTTTCAAAAGGTGATGATTAGAAATTGTACATAAGACATTATAAAAACTTAGAGGGTATGGAAATATTTACTATATGGTATTTAATAAAATAAGTACAATAGACATACATTTCTTGGGTAAACAAACCATTAAGAATTTATTCAAATTAAGGAATTCACAGTAAAGAGCCAACCTTTGAAATCAGAATTATAAGAAGAGACAGTATGTTCCTAATAACAAAAAGTACAGTATTCATATGAGAATAAATTTTATAAATTTTAAAGTATTTCTGATTTACAACAATATGTAGATCTTTTATATACAGGTAGCTTATGCTTAGGCCAATATTATTATTATTTTTTTCTGCTTACTGTTTTGGAGTAAATGTCTATTATAAGAGCTCTCCATGATGCCTGACTCATAATGTAGAATAACTTTAAAAAACAAAGGTAGTAATTCTAAGGAAAAATCAAGAAGATAGCTAAAGAAAAACAAATTTTCCCAAAGAATGTACAATATGCAAATCTAGAAGTATTTTTAATTTAAATTTTAAAAAGCTCATTTTATGGATAATTTGGTTTAATTTGAGTTCTTTAAGTGTACAGAAGCTGCAAAATGTTATCTCAGTTCTAACTACATCTTCTCATATGAGAACTACGTAAGCATGAGCTAAGTGTACTTTGCATATATTCAGGTAATGTTTCTGAGCATATTACACCTACATATGCTATGCAAAATGTTGCAGAAGATTAAATTATCCTAGCCACATTTGGGAAGCAGCAGTATGTCTGTCATTGCATGTAAACATATGCAGATTTATGCAAAAGATTCTCAAATATGTGTACCTAAAGTCCCAAACTCCCCACAGACATGCAAAGCCAGAAGGTTTTGTTTATTTTCAAATTATTGGAAAACCTATAAATGGGACTAAAGAAATAGATATGCTTATGTTGTATGTTCAAATTTGCAGCATCTGTGTGTGTGTTTTTTTTTCCTTTATTTCTTTAAGTCATTTGGCCAAGATTTTAAATTCGTCTGCAGTAATCTGTATGGTAGATTTAATGCAAGCACAAAATTTCCATTTGCTCAAAAAGTCCTCCCAGAGTTAAGGAGAGAGTGTTCCTGCACCATTTTACATAATGAATCTAATTCTTTTAGCACCTAAGTCCTGTCCTGATGGTTTTGTTTTTGTTAGCCTTTCAGGGAGGTGTATTAACTCTTTAAGATTACTGCAAAAACAGCATGAACTACTACTAAAGCATTTTTTAGGGTGTAATCACTTTCCAGAGTGGGTGATTTATCATAATATAATGAATTAGCCTTTGTTTTGATATATTAGGTAGAAATCGCAATAATGGCTCTGATGGTGTTGGGAATAATGTAATAATAGAAATGAGAAATAAACAATAATATTAATATTTTCTAAAGGAATATTTCTAAATATTTTCCACAAAAGAGAGTTTCTGAAAACCTGTGATACAGGGCCTCTCTGGTGGCGCAGCGGTTGCGTGCTGGGTTGTGAAGCTGCCCACAGCCTCTGCAGCGCCGGTTCGATCCCTGGCTGCTCCCCAGCCTCCAGAGGAGGGTCCCACATGGCACTCAGACCTCTCCTGCCGCCCGCTGCTCCCCTCAGCAGTGTACTTCGGTCCTTCCACCTGCTCTGCTCCCCACTCTGGCTCTGGTGAATTCTCTCACCCTCCTGCACTTCTGACTGTACCTAATGCTTGTATGTATAAATAAATAATTTTTAAAAAAATATACATAAATAAATACCTGTGATATATTGAATCCTCTTTTTGACACCAAAGTGAGTTTTTAAAAGAGTTATGTAGTATTCACAATATGGACCCCAGGTTTTTGACCCTTTCCATCAAGAAGTAGAGGTTACATGTTTCTTTCTTTACAATCCGGGCTCTGTGGCAGCCTGACTAATAAAATATGAAGGAAATTATCATTGAGTCTCATTTTGTTTTTTTTTTTTTTGTTTTTTTAAAAGATTTCAGCACTTTTTTTTTTTTTAAGATTTATTTATTTATTTATACAAGCACTGGGTACAGTCAGAAGCACAGGAGGGTGAGAGAATTCACCAGAGCCAGAGCGGGGAGCAGAGCAGGCAGAAGTACCGAAGTACACTGCTGAGGGGAGCAGCGGGTGGCAGGAGAGGTCTGTGCGCCATGTGGGACCCTCCTCCAGTGGCCGGGGAGCAGCCGGGGATGGAACTGCTGCAGAGGCTGTGGGCTGCTTCACAACCCAGCACTCAACCGCTGCGCCACCGGGGAGGCCCTGAGTCTCATTTTGAATTCAGACTTTAGTAAGCTGGCCATATCTCTTTCCTGAGTTTGTTGGAGTGCTTAAGTTTGGGACTCAGCCTCCAAGCCAAGAGCAGACAAACAGCCCACAGAGAAAAACAAGAGAAGGTGAACTGAGGTCACTGAACCTTAGCCCCATGTGAGCTGCCTACCAACAAACAGTGCCAATTTGCCAGCTATGAGTGAGCTGGAACACTGCATTCTAACCCCTGCCCAAACTGCAGATTCGTAAACTAAACAAATGGTTATAGGTTTAAGCAACAAGGTTTTCAGTTCTTTGTCACACAGCAATAGTTAAAAACAGGATCTCTTTGTAAGTGACCATTGTATGTGTGTGTGTGTGTGTGTGTGTATGTTCTAAATACATTTACTTTTGCTCACTTGGTAGATTTTTACACTAATGTATATCTCCAAAGTTTTGCTTCCTACTTAAGGAACTTGAGACCTATTTTGTCATGGTCTAGTTATGGCTCTGAACTACATAGTAGCACATAGATATGTTCTCACATAGCAGAAAAAAGAGCCAAGGAAGAAAAATACATGTGTTCAAGAACTTATGCTTCAGTGTTACTGCAATATTTACCTGAACTGAAGACACTTCTCTTGACTAATTGTATCATATTAACTTTATCAAGAGTTGATCCAATTCCCCTCCTTTCCAATTAAATTATGAAATAATAAATAGTAGCTCTGAAGGCAATATTTAACCAACTTCTGTTTGATTACATAGCTTTAATAAATTTATTACTGACACACTTTAGCAAAGGTATCTCACTGTTGTTTTTCATTCTGTATTGAACTATCATCTTTTGAAGACATGTAGTCAAATTGAAATTTGAATTCCCTGCCTGTAAAGTACCTCCTCACTCGTCTCAGTAGCATATTGCTGTGACATGCGATTCTAATAGGTAACCAAATGACAAGATTCTAGGCAGTTATTATGCACAGTGATTCAGGATTATCTTCAAAAATAATTTTGCAGTAGCTTATCCTCAATGCTTGAAATTTCCCTTTCAGGAAGAAGGGGTAAATTAAACAGATGTTTCATTAAATTCCTAATGTGAACTGGTTTCTTTTATCTGCTCCCCTTATATATGACAACTTGTTCAAAATTTGTTTGGATGGCAAATGATAAGGTAGGTAATGTTGAGCTATGTCCTCAGAAAATCAGGTGATTGAGGATACTTCAAAGTTACTGAAATAAAATTTTGTAATTTTGACTGTTTGACCTTGTTGTTGTAAAGCTGAGTTAAAGAAAACATGTATATTCATCTACTAGTGCCACAGTTTTGCTGGTATCATTTTACACTCAGGGAAGCACATTCAGGTTGTCATTCCACTGAGGGACACTTAGTATAATCCTGCTTCAGTGTCCTCCTAGCCTCCAAGATTGAATGAGCTTCTCTATACTGACTGAGTTGTAGGGAGTGACTTAGGCCAGGGAAAGAATCAGGTTATTACTCTTACAGCTCCTTAAAACTCTCATTACTATTTAAAAGTGAAGTTTGCAAGATTACATGACCAAATTCTTAAAACAAAGACTGTTTTCTGTTCCAACAATTGCTTTATCAGTTACTGGCCTGTGCTGTATTGAAAATACACAGTCGGTGGCCATTGTCCTGCTCCAATTTGAGTTGGTATCAGAGTACTTCTACAATCCCTTGTGATCAATGTTCTACAGTTTTTATAGGCATCCCTCCTCTGCATAAATATTTCCTGATCTGCCTCCCTGCTCTGCCCTGGAGGTCTATAACCATTTCCTAAAATGGCTTTTAAAAAAAAGTCTTTCTTTCACCTCTATTAAGATGTCTCTGCGGCACTAGATAGGAGGCAGGAGCTGTTTCTGTCATCATTATTTCCTTCAATCTGTTATGTACATATCAGTGTCCCTACCCCATACAGTCTGTCCTATATATTTATAGCCTTTTGATAACCTAGAGTGAAATTGACTTATATTTACCAAGGAAAGAAGATATTAAAGGCGTGTTTTCTAATTAGATGATGCCATGCCCATTATTTGCTGTATGTCTTTTCATTGGGACTTTGTTCACCACTTTTCAGTGCATGTACATCTATATACATATGATTTCATTGATTTATAACCCAACATAATAACAGTCTTTGAGTACTCATTTTCCTTGTAACTGTTTTCTTTTACTAGTTAATGCTATTGGTGAATAAAAATATCAATTCAAAATTTTCAAGAGAACTTTGAAAAAGATGAGCAAAAGTGAGTAGACCGAATGAAATTAGTAGTCATCTTTTATAAGTAAACTCATTTTACAGAATTTGAAATGTTTGTATTATTTAAAACATTGACAACACCACAAAATCAGGCTGTACAGTCATACTCTATTGCATGTTATATTATATTAGAAACTGAAAAATGAAACCCAGTTTAGATAAGAAATGGGAACTAGTGGTAAAAAGAAGAGGAAGAGCATTTTTAGTCTTCACATTGCCAATTTTATCCTCACACCTTTATATACATTATTTCCCTTGCTACCCACAACAATATTATGAGATAGATATTGATTTTTCAATTTTATGGATGAAGAAACTGAAGTTCAGCAAGGTTAAGAAACTTGTCCAAGTTCTAACAGCCGAAAAGTCTCAGATCCACAATTTTAATGCTGACTTCTCATTGAAATTCAAGTTTTACCTATAATGCCAAGGGGGTTGGGGGCAGGGGGAATGCAGCTAACTGAAAATAATACATAATGAACAAATATGGTAGAATTTTAAGATAGGCGTTTAGAGTTACAAAAAAATGTTTAAATAAAAAATTCTAAATTTAAATAGAATGGCAAAAGATTGAGATAAGAATTTAAGACCGGAAAAATGTAAAGGCTGGAGAAAGGAACAATGAAATAAACAAGTAGCCACCACTGAAGGATCAGGTTGTATACTGATCTGTGGTAACACTGTTATAGAACAGAGAAGGTGGTCTTATACTGCCTTCTTCCTCATGTTTTCAAGTCCCATGAATTTTGGTATCTTTTTCCAACAAAGCATATGACATCTCCTTTTCAAAAAATATTGCAATTAAATGGGAAAATATTCTTTTATTTTTTAATTAGAAATGTGGACTCCTTTAAACAGAATACTGAATATTACAAAAATAGGATTTTTTTAAATAGTTTATTATTTGGATTTTCAATCTTTCATATTTTAGATTTGGAATGGGTAAACAAAGTTAATTTTATTGTCAGCTAAATTCCTTGTCTGGTAATTTACTTTTACGGATTTTTTTTTTTAGATTTATTTTTATACAAGAACCGGGTACAGGCCAGATGCATGGGAGGGTGAAAGGATTCACCGAAGACAGAGCAGGGAACGGAACAGGCAGACTGACGAAATACACTGCTGAGGGGAGCAGCGGGAGAGACAAGAGACGTCTGCTTTGCCATGTGGGATTCTTGCCGGCCGGCCAATATCAAACCCACACTACACAGGCTGCTGACAGCTTCACAGTGGGGCACTCAACTGCCTACACCACCAGGAAGGCCCCTTGTACATAATTTTTTTTGTAGAATGGTGCAAAAGATAAATAAGGGGGGGTATTCAAAACAAAATAAAACATTATCTAATTAGAAAGTGTTAATATTCCTCTGGTTTTCAAAGGAGTATTATGTCTGATATCAGGCTCCAATCTGAAGTAAGCTATGAGAAACCTCAGTGTTTTTAAGAGATTTGGAAAACAAATGGACATTTTAGAAGCAGAAGAAATGATTTTATTAAGTAACTTTTGTTAAGAATAAATTGATAGGGGGCCTCCCCAGTGGCGCAGCAGTTGAGCGCTGGGTTGCGTAGCTGCCTGTAGCCTCTGCAGCACGGGATCAGTCCCTGGCTGCTCCCTGGCCTCCGCAGAAGGGTCCCACATAGTGCGCAGACCTCTCCTGCCGCCCACTGCTCCCCTCAGCAGTGTACTTCGGTCCTTTTGCCTGCTCTGCTCCCCGCTCTGGCTCTGGTGAATTCTCTCACCCTCCCGCGCTTCTGACTATACCCAGTGCTTGTATAAATGAATGAATGAATGAATGAATGAATGAATGAATGAATGAATGAATGAATAAATAAATCTTTAAAAAATAATAATATAAAAAAAGAATGAAATGATTATAGTTGCTAAGAAAAAAGTAAGAGATCATGACTTTCGCTTTACAGTTCTTCCCTTATTCTGACAAGAATACTTAAACAAAAGATGAGTTTTCAGATGAGCAGGAAGAACTGCTGAATATAAAAACAAATTTTCAGAGTATCAATGTGTAAGCCACTATAGTTTCTTTGGAAAGTTAGTGGTCTGTTGTTTGCTGCATAATAAATATGAAGAAGCATTAAATATTTAAACAATTCCCCTAAGAGATAAATGGTTAATAAAATGAATAAGAATAAAGTAACGGTCCATCAAGATAAATGCTTTTACTGGATGTGTATATCAGTGGCCCTCTGAAAGATGAAACATATCACTTCCTAAATAAATAGTTCCATTTGAAACAACTTTAACTTCAAAAGGTCCCTAGAGGTGATATTTCTTCTTTTTTCAAAGTGTCTAAGTAATCATTTATTTGCAGCTTAAATGCTGACTAATGAGTTAGACCCATCCCTTGATTGATTTTCCACTTATAACTTCCTTAAATTTCTTCATGCCTATCAGAAGTTTGTCTTAGGAACTTCGTTTCCTTCAAGCATTATTTGTGGTATACAGTAATAAACAAAAGATAGTTTTACCATCAAAAAACATTCTAGCAGATATAGAGATACCATAAAAAGTCACAAATGAATAATTACAAATATTCTCAATCCTATACACAACTCTGAATTCCCCTTGTAATTAAATATCCCAGACTGGAAGATCCCTGAACCTAGGCTGCCTAAGTTCAAATGTCATCAACATTGCTATAGATTTAACATTTAAATTTTATTACATCGAAAATGATACTGAGTCTCTTACTGTGTTTTAGGTCCTGGTGATAACCAAAACATGATAATGCTACCACCTCCTTCTGCCTCTCACTCAGTTCCAATTTGGACTCCTTTAAAAGTCTGTCTAGGAAATGATTCATTCTACTTTATTGTCCCTCAGAACACTTTTCCCCAAAAGCACTATAGATCATATCACAAATGTTACAATTCTCAGGAAGTTGATAAACTCAGAGCTGAAATAACTTTCACATGATCACATCTTTGCAGCTGGACAAATGCATTTGCCATACCTTTTTGAACTCATAAAACATGTCTTTTTGATATTTGCCCTCTTCTATCTGTTCTAACTCCTTATTAAAGGTTTAAGTCCATGGTAGCCGCAGCAAACTAAGGAAACAGCAAATTGCTAAAATTTCTTTTACCCCAAACTATTTCACAAAACAATCACGAAAACGAATCATACGAATCATTCTGTCCTCCAGCTGACGGTTTTCTTCATGGGGAAAAAAAAATGGAACCTAGGTGAAATAATGTGGTTTCTTTACACTGATTACAAATACATTTGTAGTAGTTACAAGTCTTGAGGAACTAGGAAGTTCCTCTGATTGCAAGCTCAGTGCAATATTTTTTATTTATAACCAAAGTCATTACCTATGTTCATGATTTCTTCCCAAAAGGCTATTCCAAGGTGAAGCTAACAAGAACTCTTGGTACTATGTAATTTATTAAAATTTTGTTCGTTTGAGGTAAGCATTTTCACCCACATATCACCATGAGGAAACAGTCTTCTTGTCAGACCAACTCTGAATTGCACAGTTCACTATTTTCATCTCACTGGGTCTACTGGCCCACTTGATCAAATAATAATTATGCTCTTGCTTCACATCATTATTGAGTTATTAAGAATCTAAGTATTGTGGCTTTCTGCTATTGAATATGTCTGATTCTCTATAATAACACTAAACAGCAAAGGTTTTCCTACATCCACTAATTTAGTAAATTCAATTTCTACAAATAGGCCATTCATTTTATATGGTTATGACTCCCTCTGATGTATCCTCTCCTTCTCTGAATCATTTTAATTTCCTTCTTCATCAACATTAACCAGTATTTGATCATATACCAAACATTATATGGTATACAGTAAAGTAAAAGATAGCTCTACCATCAAAAACATTCTAGCAGAGGTAGAAAGACAATAAACAAGTATAAAAATAAATGAGTACTTACAAAATTCAAATTTAAGTTGCTATAAAGGAAAATAACAAGGTGCCTTTTAAAACAAGATTTGATGTATGACAAGAAATGAGGTGTACAAAAAGCCATGTCAGGGCCTCCCCTGGTGGCACAAGCAGTTGAGTGCAGCACTATGAAGCTGTCTGCAGCGCGGGTTCAATCCCTGCTGGCCGGCGAGGGTCCCACATGGCGCGGCAGATCACTCCTGTCTCACCCGTTGCTCCCCTCAGCAGTGTATTTCATCAGTCTGCCTGTTCTGTTTCCTGTTCTGTCTTTGGTGAATCCTCTCACCCTCCTGCACACCTGGTGTGTACCCCGGTTCTTGTATAAATAAATAAATAAATAAATAAATAAATAAATAAATAAATAAATAAATAAATAAATCTTTAAAAAAAAAAGCCATGTCAGCTAATGCATTGTCAGGTTATAGGAAAAAATGAAAAGGTGTAGTATTACATTACTAAAATAATACTACTAAAATAACAATTTGGATTATATGAGATACATGTTGAAAATTTAAAATACAACAGTGAACTTTTTTTTATTAAAAAGGAGATGATAGAGATAAAGCCATGGAAAATCCCAGAAAAGAGAACAAAAAGAGGGCTATTAAAAATCAAAGAGAACAGACCTTTTGAATTTTTAAAAGACTATTCAAGATTTCCATTATATCAGTAAAAGGCATTAAATAAAATGAGACTAATAAAAACAGGTGGAAGCAAACTATTAATATCAAAGAACTAATAGAACAAAATTCCCTATAAATGAGAGACATGTGTCTCCAACATAGGACTGACAGAGGGTGTCACAAAGTACAATGATGAAATCCTACACCAAAGCATACCATCTTGAATATTCTACATGTCAAGGATAAAGACAAGTTTCTAAAATCATCCAAGAGTAAAACTGCTTCCATACAAAAGAACTGAAATCACGTCTCACAGAAACTCAGCTGCAACAGCTAGAAAACTTAGGCCTAATGTGATCATTAGTCCTGCAGGAGATGGCTTTCAGTGTAGAACTCTGCATTCAGCTCATTTATAAATTAAATGCAAGGATAAAATGAATTCTTATTTAGACAGACAAAGTTACAAAAAATTACATTCCATTTTTCCTTTTTATGGATCCTAGAAGATATGCTCCAGAAAAATGAAGTTATAAACTAAGAAGGAGAGAATGAGATTTAACAGAAGAGAGGTAGAAGGGACCCAAGTAAGAACAGACCAGCAAGCAAATGGGCAAAATAACATAGAAGACGTCATCAGGAAAAAATGGAGTAATAATGTGGAATAGAAAATAGATACACAGAAAAATAAAATGAAAAATGAGGCAGATATTAATTTCGGAAAATAAATGATGTAGATAATAAAACATACATGTGACATAGCAGTGGAAAATATTCCTATCATTATATAATGAAGACAATAAATTTAACCAGAAAATTTGAATGAAACCAAATTTTTAAAGGACATGAGTGGCATTTTGGGAAGGAGGTATGAAAGAAGGAAATCTTGATTGTGTATAAAAGAAAATCAATAAACAGTGATTAAAAAGGATGCATGAAGAAAAGTATGCAGAGTTTTGTACAATGGAGACAAATAACCCAAGACAAGTCTAAAGAATCAAAGTCAGGACTCCTAGGGAGCAACTTTAAGGGCAGTAAATGGGGTTCCAATATGAACTCAAGCTACTTTAAAAATAATTGCGAATAAAGATAGATACATACACATATATACAAAGCAGGAAGCATTATTTTAAATACTAATAAAAAGGGATGGCAAGTATAGGAAAGATGCTCTTGTTCTTAATTCAATGAGTCCACCCCATTGCGTGTGTCTGAGAGAGAAGTGTTTCTGGAGGAAGGAAAAGTAATGTTAAAAATCCCCAATGTAGAAACAAGTTGACACATCTGAGCAATAATCAAGTGGCCAATGCCTGAAGCAGAGATGAATAGGAGGAGGTGATGATAACGAGTAACGCTTTCTTTCTGCAGCTTTAAAGGACTTTGACATTTTTTTCTTAATGGCTTAGGACATTATTACAGTTTTGAGGAAGGGAATGACAAGATGAAATTTGCCTACTTGTTTGGCTGGGTTCATCATCCCAAGTGAGAGGTAATAAGGGTTTCATTCAGGATCTTAAAAGTAAAAAGGTAAGAAGTGGTCAGATTCTGCTGATATAAATGAATGGGAGAGTTGTCAGGATTTTCTGTGCATCGAACATCGGTACCTTTTACCTTCTTCCTGTTGACTCTACTTTATAGAACAAGTTACTAAGTGTCTGGTTTTTATTTAAAAAGGAAAGCAAATTACATTTAAAATTTTCAAAGCCAAATTCAATGCTCTATATATTTTTCACACTTTTCCCTGTAATCACTGAGGCTTTACGTGATGGGTCATGTATTTTAGTTGCTGGTTCCACCTTCCCCAAACCTCCATGCCCACACACAGGCACAGAACAACAATGAGGGGGAAAAGCGCTGTTTGACAGCACAGAACTGCTAAGGCATTAACTCACACCTAATAGTCATGGAAGCCTAATGACACTGAAAAGATCTGGCAGGGATCCTCAGAGGATTGCAAATTGATATAAACACAAGTTTCCGATTAAGAACATCATGTTATCTAGTTTTATCCACAATTATCTGCATTTCCCAGTGTTAAAAGAATTTGAAGATATAAATTATGGATAAAACTTATAGGACTGGGGCCTCCGCTGGTGGCACAGCGGTTGAGCACTGGGCTGCAAAGCTGCCCGAAGCCTCCACAGTACCAGTTTGATCCCCGGCCACCGGTGAGGGTCCCACATGGCACACAGACCTCTCCTGCCGCCTGCTGCTCCCCTCAGCAGTGTACCTCTGTCCTTCTGCCTGCTCTGCTCCCCGCTCTGGCTCTGGTGAATTCTCTCACCCTCCCATGCTTCTGACTGTACCCTCCCGTGCTTCTGACTGTGCTTGTATAAATAAATGAAAAAATCTTAAAAAAAAAAAAAAAACTTATAGGACTCTATTGAGTCTCAAAGGATATAAAACTTCAATTTTGAAAAGGGGGAGGATGTAAGTCCCTCTATTTATGCCTGCCCTTCCCTCCACCCCCTGGATTACAGTAACCAATTGGATGTGTCTGAGTTATAAAGAAGTCTATAAAAGCATTGTAGGGTAGGTAAAAGGTATCAGGCTTTTCTGCCCTCCCGCCATTGGATAGATGAGGGAACCCTGTGATCCTAAATGCATGCCTGATGGCGGGCACCTGAAGTGGGTACACCCGGGCTGACAGACTGGACTTTTAAGGGCGTCGTCACAGGGACGCCAGCAGCAGCAGAAGCCGAGAGAGAAGCAGAGCCATGAGAAGAACAGAGAGAATGGAAGAGAAGGCCGGAGAACCCAGAGTGAAGACTAGCTGGGGCCTGCCATCCTCCTGGCCCCCCATCACCCCTGCCTGCTGTGTACCTGGTAAATCCCAATAAAAGCCTGCAAAACCACTGAGGACTCTGACTCCTCCTTTACCTGGTCTGCTGGATCCTAGAAAACCTGCTCAGTGGTCTTCCTGACCCTACAAGCATCTGCATTTGAAGACATAAGCAGCTTTTAGCAACTCTTATCTGTGGCTTGCCCTGCTGGACAGTGGCATGAACAAGGAACATGGGAAATGGTGTTCTGGAAATTGATGGTGTAAGGGCAGGAAGGACCAGTACAGGATCTCTATGACCCTATGCAGATGGGTGAAGGAGAGAGAGAGAGTCCTGGAGCCCTCAGTGGCTTTTGCAGCCCCCAGCAAGTCTTCACTCTGTCTGGGCTCTCCGCGTTCTCTGTTGCTTCTCTCATGGTTCTACTCTCTGCTTCTTCTGGTAGTTCTGTTCTCTCTGCTTCTGCTGGTGTCTCTGTGACGCTGCCCTTATAAGCCCAATCTCAGCCCAGGTGAATCCCATCTACATATGCCCACACCCTACTCCAGGTGCCCGCCATCAGACATGCATTTGGGACCATAGGGTTCCGTCCTCTATCCTAATGGCGGGAGGGCAGAAAAGCATGATACTTTTTACCTTACTCTACAGATGGATTAGAGAGAAGACCCGTAGATTTCAAAACAATTATAGATGCATGAAAAAAAATGAAAATAGATGCCTGCTGTAAGCATCCCATTTTTCAAATGACGCTAGATAAAGGCTAAATAATCTAGTCAGGCTCACATGGTCAGTTGCTGAAGAATCCTTAACCTCTGACCTCTCACCTTACAACTGAGTGCTCTTTTCACCATTAGAGAATAGCAAGCCTTAACAAGAAGCACATATTACAATAAATCTCATGCATTTAATCAAGCCAACTGTACTTTTTAGAATGGCATTAGTGTGTCAGTGCATCACTTTTCCACAAAAGATTGAAATTAAATTAAATGCTAGTAAGCAAAAGAGACAGTAGAGCAGTGGCATCCACACTAAATCCCAAAAGCACACTCACCACATGCCTACTACTGCTCTATGTCAACTCTTTTGTCAGTTTCCTCCTCCCCTATAAAATAGAGAAATGAATGGAATTTATATTAGAGTTTGGTTGTCAGAATGAAATGAATAAAAACAGGAAAATCACTTAATATAATCCCTGTTCCTAGATGTCACTGAGTAAATGTTAATATTCTTATTAAGAAGTGCATTGTACTGATCTCACAATAAGAAACCCTCTTTGTTATATATATTTTGGTTGGATTCTGCACGTAATTTCCTTCTGTTAAAGAAAAACAATATTTTAAAGTCAGAAAATAAGGCAATATGTGGCAAAGTGCTTGGTGGCTGCTGTGTGCCCTAGAGGTGCTGAGGTTTGTTGTATTATAAATAATACTGTTCATGTTACCCCTCCTGAGTTTCTGCAGCATGGTAAAGGTAATAATGTGTAACTGATGGAATTTCAAATAAAGCATTATTAAAATATTTGTTCAGTGACCTTTTTGTTCTATACCTTTTGTCTTCTTGTGGCTGTTAACCTTCCAATGCAATCTCCATTCATCTTACTGAAAGATTTCTTTCAGCTCTACTCATGATGTCCCCTTAATTGGTTCAGGACACCTATTTTCTTGTCTTTTTGGAATTGAGAAAAGATATGTGATGTTACTTATTAAGAAGTTGATATTCTAAGATATGAGATCCAGACCTAAAGAAAGACAGAGGAGCAGCGAGTAGATCTCTCATTAAAAATGGGAGTAAAACATCAGTCAACTGTTCATGGTATATGAATTACAACACATACTTTAGAGGATCTTTTGTATTCGACAGCCTAGCAGGGTGCCATATGGTAAAATCCTTCTTTGGTGCTAAAGGATGCTTTTGCCTGTGTGGGGTACTAAATCTGTCAGTGATATTTTATTCCTGACAACCAAGAATGCTGAGATAGTCTATAAACCTATTTACATATTTACGATATTTTCAGGTTATAATTCACAGACTGGAAAATTTTAGATGAAAACAGCAGAGGAGGGCAGAAACAAGAAAGCATAATTTTTTCAGGAGAAAAATGTGGAAAAGGAAAAGTATCAGTATCTTCTCATGATCCACGGATTAGGGATGACTCAGAACATTCTCACAAAAGTAGTCTGTTTTCCTAAGGCATAAAATTCAAGGTAGTTCAGGGAAATGAAATCTTGCTTTGTCAGGTTCAACCTCAGGGTCCATCAGTAGGATGAGTGGCTTCCTATTAAATTTACCAAATACATGAATGTTCCAGAGTATAGGCTTGATGTAAAGAATCAGATTCATTAAGAGCCTTCTAGGCAAATAATACTTTTTAAAAAAAAAAATTTATTAGATTTGGAAAATCATTAATAACTATTCTAGAAGTTTCAGTGTCCTAGAGGAAAGATTTAGAGATACAACGAAATGCACTACCTGTGAGTTTTTTCCTAAGCAAAGAGGTAAATTGTACGTAACAGTCAGCAGTAGTTTGTGACCAGAAGAAGGAAATGGAAAGCTAAATACTTTTCAAAAGAAACAGACTTAAAGGAAGACAGGAGACTCATAAAGTTGTATGTTTAAAAAATATCTAACTGGATGAAAATCCTTAAAACTTGAAATTCAGTAAAGAACGTGTATGTGTTATAAAAGGAAAAAAGGTTCTTCCAGCCATCAATACGGCAGACTAATTTAATATTTCAGCCCCTTCTCCTACTTGTAAATACCACACAAAATAAAACAACAATAAAAGAATACTAAAATGTAATTGGAAACAAAAAATCAGCAAGTGCTGGCATGAAGGAGAACCACCAATCCAGACTGTTAGCTTTGCAATTTATATAACTGCTTGCATTTAAAAAAAAATAATAAGGTCTTTGTAATCAGTCCATTATCAATTGTATGGGGTGCAAAAATTGTCTCCCAATCAGTAGGGTGTCCCTTTGTTATGGTTAATGTCTCTTTTACAGTTCAGAAGCTTTTTAGTTTGATGTAATCCCAGCTGTTTACCTTTCCCTTCACTTTCTTTGCTGTGTGGGATGTGTCTTTAAAGATGTTACTGAGCTGTATGCCATCTAGTGTTTTGCCTATATTTTCTTCTATATATTTTATGGTTTCAGATCTTACTTGCAATTCTTTTATCCATTTTGAGTTGGTTTTTGTGCATGGCATGAGGCAAACTGGTCCAACCACTATGGAAAGTTGCGTGGAGGTTACTCAAACTACTAAAAATGGAGATTCCATATAACCCAGAAATTCCACTCCTAGGAATCTTCCCAAAAGATACAAAAACACCTATTCAAAAGGATACCTGCACCCCAGGATTTACTGCAGCACTATTTACAATAGGTAAGATATGGAAACAATGCAAATGGCCCAAAATAGATGACTGGATCAAGAAGATGTGGTACATACACACCATGGAATACTATTCAGCAGTCGAAAAAGATAAACTCATGCCATTCACAGCAACATGGATGGAGCTGGAAGGGATTATGCTCAGTGAAATAAGCCAGGAAGAAAAAGAAAAATATCAGATGGTTTCACTTATAAGAGGAGTATAGAGAACCAAATAAGGGATCAGGAAAAACAACAAATAATAATAAATAAACAAAATTAGCAGGCAGCTATAAATCAGAGACATTTTGCAAGGGAGAAGGAGGTAGAGGGATCAAAACAGGGGAAGCAAGAGCACAAGGGACTATGGTGATGGTTCATGGGTGAACTGGTGGTGGAAATTTTACAGGGAATACACCTGAGAGGAGAAAGCATACATTGAACAAAAATGAATGATGTTATATATAAATATATATTATATACATATAAAATAAGCAAGAAAAGTCATACCACTTTGGAAGAATTCAAAGTTCTCATTAAATTCTCAATTTTGATAAGTGGGTGAACAACAAAAATGTGTTATCCTTCATGTGTTGATCAATAAAAAGTGTAGATAGAGAATTGGGACCCACTACAGGTGGTTTGGTCTTTGATATGAGAACATCTGACTTAATCACCTGCTGGGTGAATTACTACTAAGTACAGAAAAGTATGATATTGACCAATCAGTCCAATAAAATGTAACATGGTTGTTCAATAAATATTTTTGACTAATAATAGTTGTAAACATGGTTTTAAGATATTGCAAACAGGGCCTCCCCGGTGGCGCAGTGGTTGAACGCTGGGCTGCAAAGCTGCCCGCAGCCTCTGCAGTGCCAGTTCGATCCCCAGCCACCAGCGAGGGTCCCACATGGTGTGCAGATCTCTCCTGCCATACCTGCTGCTCCCCTCAGCAGTGTACTTCGTCAGTCTGCCTGCTCTGCTTCCCGCTCTGGCTCTGGTGAATTCTCTCTCCCTCCCACGCTTCTGACTGTACCCAGTGCTTATATAAATAAATAATCTTAAAAAAAGATATTTGCAAACACTATAATATGTATAAAAGTATCTGTGATTTTAATGGTGATGTCATAGGTCCTGCTAACACTACTATAATATGCTGTCATATTTATGATCAGAGGGAATAACACACTTTATAGTTTGATCTAAACAAAGATGCAATTTTCTTCAAATTCCATCCTCTAAAATCTAATCATGGACCTCCTGGGTAAGAACCTCTGCTTTACATGCACTGCCTCATTTAACATTTATATGACCCTTATGAATTATTATTGTTTAACGATAAAACTCAGGGACAATTTTAATCTTTCTATTGATTCACATCACACAACATATATTGTGGATGTGGGATTCTAATAAAGGCAAATTGATTCTGGCAAATTTGCTTTTATTTTTAATTTGATCTAAATTCTCAGCAGTTTTATGTACTTATAAATTAAGTAGTTCTGTATCTACACAGTAATTATTCTTTCTATTGATTCATACACCACATTCATACTTTTACTGCAGTTTTGTGTCTAATATTTTAGTAAGCAATTTCTCCTTCCATACCTTGCACATATTTTTAAATATCCAAATTATTTTTCTGAATTTAAGAGCTATTGTTAGAATTCAGATTTAGTCTTGCATACACTAAAATTTATCCTTTTCTAAGATACTGTTGATGTATTAGGTTTGCAAATGCCTAATACTACCACAATGGAATCATAAAACATTTCTATCCCAACCCCCTCACCCCCAGAAGGAATGTAGATCAGTTCAGACCCCATGGAAAAGAGTATAGAGATTGCTCAAAATATTAAAAATAGCTTTGCCATGTGATCCAGAATTCAATTCATAAGTATCTCACAAAATTGCAAAAACACTAATTCAAAGGGATGTATGCAGTCCCATGCCACTGCAGCACTATTTACAACAGCAAAGCTATAAAAACCACCTAAATGCCCAAAGACAGATGAGTGGATTAGAAGGAGGTGGGGTACATACACGATGAAATACTACTCAGCTATATAGGAAACAAAAAAATCAACTCGTCATTTGTGGCAACATGGATGGAACAGACAGGAATTATGGCAAGTAAAACAGGTCAGATGGAGAAAGACAAATACTGCCTTATGTGGAACACAGAGAAACAAAACAAAGGGTCAGATATAAACAAACCAATAACAAACCCTAGAAATATAATTGTGGAACTGAGACTACCAGAGGGGGAGAGGACAAATGGAGAACACAGTGGGGAGCCCGCATGATGCACTATAGTGGAGGACTTTTGGTGCCGCGGTGTTGGGTATGGTGTGGTAACATACAACTGAAGGGTGTGAGGCTGTACCAATAAGCATATACAGTTTGTAAACCAATGTTACCTCAATAAAAATGAATAATAATTTAAAAATTCAGATTAAGATAATTCAATTTAGAATTTTAAAAAGTGTCCTCATTCTTTAAATTCCTTCCCCCTCCAAACTTAAAAAAAAAAAAAAAGTCTAGGAGTAAACATTACGCCTGAGAAAGTAGAAAGGGATTTTTTCCTAACATAAAATAAATAAATGATAAGTCAAAGAGTGAAAGGTTGACAATTTAAATTACATTATTAGTTTATAGACTAAAAACTGTCTTTTAAACAATTACAATAAGAAACAGTATTATAACCACTCCAACAAAGCAGACTTGTTAATGGAAAGATTAAATTGAAAGTTTGGGAGAGACAATGTTGGGTCAGGGTTAGGAAAACAATTGTATGAAAAGGAAAGTGGAGTAAGGACGATGAGGTAGGGGTATCACGTAATCCAAGTTAAATGCAGATTTGGTAAGCTAAGAGTCATCTTTTTTTTTGGGGGGGGGCTTTTTTATTACTTTCACTTTACACATTTTTTACATCATTTTTCATTTTTGCACGATGTATACATTTTCATCTTGGTTATAGTCCCCATATAATTCCCACCCCACTTGTTTTGATCCTGCTCCCTTCTCCCTCCCACCCCCTGTAGTGTGTCTCTGGTTTACAGTTGCTTGTTGATTTGATTTTTACTTTATTATAATTAGTCTTTTTCCTGGTCCCTTATTTAGGTTTTCTAAATCCCTGCTATGAGTAAGAACATCCAGTATTTTTCTTTTTCTTTCTGGCTTATTTCGCTGAGCATGATCCCTTCCAGCTCCATCCATGTTGCTGCAAATTGCATGAGTTTATCTCTGCACCCCTATGTTTATAGCAGCACTATTTACAATAGCCAAGCTATGGAAACAACCAAATGCCCCAAAATAGATGACTGGATCAAGAAGATGTGGTACATATGCACAACGGAATACTAATCAGCAATAAAAGAGTCATCTTTTAAAAGGTAGAAAAAGAAAACCTAGTCCTCTGAACACAGTTCTGGTTACCAGAAATATACTTGTGGAAGTGAAAATACCATGACAAGATATTAATAAGAAATCTGACTTACAGCCTTTGTGTTAATTAACAGAAATCTCTTCCATAGCTAGCTGTAGTTCTTAGATTTTATATGAATAATCTAATAAAAACCCAACAAAGGCAGGTTTGGCCCAACTGACTGAGAATTTATAAAATCCTTTCCAATCCAATCTATCAGAAATATCAAACTGAAACTTATACAACTCATTGCATTTCCTACTCTAGATGGGAGGTTTTGTTTTACAGAAAAACTCTTGCACCAAATAATAGAAGTTTAATTATAACACTTGGATATTAAGAAACAAAAAATGAAGTACTTAACAAATATATTACATTTTCCTTGCACCAGCATAGCACATCTTTTGTTCTTCTTATGCTGAATACTTGTCCAGTGTGCTCTATCTTTACAATCTCCACTCCTTAAACCACTTCCTCCTAGATCATTTACAACTTCATCTATGACTCCACTAAAACTATTCCTAGTCCGTACTTTACTACTTAATGCAAAAGATATTTTCACTCTTAATTTTTGTTAATTGATTCCTCTGCCATTTTTCCTATTGTTTGCCACTTCCTATTGCTCAAAACTTTCTATTCCTCTCATTTCTGTAACTCCAAAATCCTGCAGTTTTCTTCTAAATAATGTAGATCTTCCCTGTTTCTTTTAACTCATTAGTGCTGATACACTGAACTCTTTCCTTTCTACTGAATGCATTCACTTATACTAAATTTATTCTTGAATTATCTCTACCACTTTTGTAACTTCAACTCCTACTTGTGAATTTCTTATGATCTCAAAAGGTATAATACTAACCATGATCTATCTTAAGAATAAAACACTGTATCTAATTTCTGGACCTCACAAATTTAATATCTCAGGAGTCTTTTAAAGTCCAGATGTCTAAAAAGGTACTCATATCCCTTCAAAACCATTTTCCCTCCTAAATTCTACATGTCAATTTAGTTCCACCAACAATTTCAGATACCTCACTAGAAATTTGGATTTTTTTCCCCTGTAATCTTCAAACTAATTTACAAATCCTATCAGATAATTTTAACTAGTAATTATGTACCGAATCTGGACAACCACTTTTATTTCTAGGTCCACTCTGCCAATTTAGGATCTTCATCCTCTTTGGCTTAGTATATTCAAATATATTATTGATTTTATATTCTAGGTCCCTCAACCATTCCCATGCTACCAACAGATTGATTTGCTTAAGCATAGAATTAGTATCACCCATCTTATCTGCCTAAAATCTTTCCAAGTATCTCTTTACCTAAAGTCTAAATTGCTGCCATATATAGGGTGATTTGCAGGCCTAATTACTCCACTTGTTTCTCTAGCTACATCTTCTCCTGTGTGCTTTGCACTTAGTAACAACTACTTAAAAAGTACTGAACACCTTGTACTAAGCCATGATTACATCCTTTGTCCAAACTCTTCACCTGAAGTAGACATACTCAGGCATTATTTTCTTCCCCTAGTAATCAACATCTTGTCCTTTAAGGCTCAACTCACATATCTCCTCCTTCAGAGGATCCTCTAACACTTCTTTATTTGATTTTCTATTTTTCACAATATCTTGCAGTACGACATATTGATGGCATTTTGATTAATCCAATAAAAAACTGCTTTCTGTTCCTCTCTCATTTTACATCTTTCTCCGAATACTTACGTTTCCATTAAAAATGTTTTTTTTTCCTTTGTATCAACATAGACTCTTAATTACCTGTTATGTAGTAAGTCTCCATAAATGGTGGCTGAAATGAAATACACACACACACAAAGCAGTTGATATGGGCTGACTTGCTCAAGGGGTGGACATATGCCTTCATTGGAAATATTAAAATATACTTATGTATTCCAATACCCATTGCATGTCCTCAATTATATATGGTGCTTATTATCAAAGTGGTTCACACATCAGAGAGAGTTTCCAGCTAAAGTAGAGGTTGCCCTAACTCCAAATGTCCATAATTTCAATTATACTTTGCCTTCCTTAGAGCCTAATTTCCAGCCTCTAAGATTTAGGCATAATAGAATTCTAACTTCTAAATCATCATATGTGTGACATTACAGAAAACACTGTATATGTTAATTTGTTTGGCATTTTATTTCTTGGAACCTCTGATATTTGATTTCTTCTCCAAAAACCACTGTCTGTTTAATGTTACTTAAATATATTTTGCTATCATTAAACTGGTATATAATTTACACAAGAAGGATCAGAATTCAATTTATGTAATTAATCAGTTCACAGCATTCAATGCACAACAGCAGGTATAATTTATTTTTCAAATATATAAATATATCTGAAAATAATACTATAATAACAATCAGTTGATTGTTGTTTTAAATTATCTAAAACTTCAAAACTCAGTTATCATAGTTTTTGACCTTATACTGGATTTCTTACTGGAAAGGGTCATGTATTTTCTCTTTAGTGCTCGTCTTCCCTGATTAGACTTTTTAAACACTTACTAAAGAAACTTGTGATTAATGACAGTTAGAACTTATTGGACTTGAAGGACAAATGCTTGCTTCACCAGTTAAGGGAACGAGCTAATCAAAATGAAGAAGTGCAGGGCGAGGGAGAACAGGGAGAGAAACGAAAGCAGTGAATCTATATGGATTCGCTTGAAGTGATGAGCTGAACTGTTAACTTTTCATTTACTGCATCACAAACTTGACTCAACCTTTGTGTGCATTAAGAATAATGGAGCAGTTCTTATAAAAAAAGTATAAAACTTCTCAAATTACGTCTCCCCCCTCTTATTTTTATAGCTACTGGTTGGTGTTATTCCAGCATCTTCACAGGAAATATTTCACAACATCTTTCACAGATTGGAAAAACTTTTCCACCTCCACAGTTACAAATCCTACTATAACAAACCAAACTGGCTGTCTCTTTAGAGACTATACTTCATACTTCACGATGAAATTGAGACTGAACTTTTTATTTGCTGAGAAGGTGACACAATTTTCTTTTATATGGTGTGGTTTTCATTCTTTGCCATTCTAGTGACCTCACAGGAGTGGGTGCCTCAAATATTTCAGTGATAGATTGTTTGTGAGCTAGAGATGAATCAGTCTTGAAAAGGAGGCAGAAAGTCTTTTTGGTGGAAGTGTGCCAGGTAACAATTTAGTTTGCTATGTTGATATTCGCTATGTGTTTCATCAAAAAATTGCACAATTGATAGAAACTCTGGCACCTACCAGTGTAACCTAGCTGGCTATGTATTCTCTCTTTCCAACTAAACTCTGAAAAATAAAAGAGGAAAGGGCTAGGAAAAGAGGGATGAAATTTGCTCATCTCGAGTATTTTGTACATGTACTAGTACTAGTTAAAGAAAACAACTGCATACTTACTAAATAATACTTCCTAAAAATGCTAATAAAAAAGCTATCTACCCTGACATCGCAACAGTATGTGTAAGGATGTCATATATTAGGAGATAATAAAAAAGGAACTTTGATATTATACTTGAAAATATAATGTACCTACATTAGTTCTCCAGAGAGGATTCATTTCAATCTTTAAAATATTTCTGCTCTATATGGACTAGTTTATTTAGTAATCCATGATGTGGGCCAAGGAGAATGACAGTTAAAAAGTGAAAATCTCTGAAAATATTAAGTGATTTGATCGTTTTTATTTCTATGGTTTTTACTGTCTCAAATAGCCTTCTTTCCCTTAATATTCTTCCTGAAAGCACTTGTTGTTCTATTTAGAGGTCTCCAGGGGGCGATAAAAAGATCACATCCCCTCTGCAAGTTATTCAAGGGCTCCAATGTGGTAATGGGAATAATATTCCCAATGTTCTTGGACATCAGATGCCTGCTTGATTTGGCAGGTTCACTGGCTAGTACTTTTCCTTTGCTCAATTTACTGGAAGCCCCTCCCATTTCCTGGTTCTTATTCCTCCCCTCTTCTCATACACAAAAGCTCCCTAGGGGCTCATAGAACTTTTAAACACTTTTAGAGTGTTCATTTTCTTCTGTTATTAGCAGAGATTTTTTAAATTGTAATGTGCAAGTGTTTCATAATTTTCCTTTTTTTTTTAAACAATGCTTTCATGTTTCAAGAGACTACTCTGTAGTTTATCTCAGGGGACAAACCCTTAATACCTAAGTGCAGTCTTTAAAAAAATCACTTTGATGTATACTGTTGGACATTATATTGTTAGGTTTATTAATATGACTTTCTTGCATCATTAGTAACTACAGTTCCCTGCCTCTGTTGAGATGTATATGTTTTCAGTGCAGCCCCTTTGTTTCTGTAGTCATTTCGCCTGATATATAACCTAGACAATTCACAAGAGAAACATATGCAAAAGGAAAACTGTCTATGAAACTGTTTCTAAAATGTCTTCAAAAAGGCACAAGAAATGGAAGAGTTAAAAACATTGTTGGAAAAGACGAATGAACTGAGTAGAATGACACTTTGATTTTGGGACTTAGCATAATGCTACAGTAATCAAGACATTGTGGTATTGGCAAAAGGAGAGACACATAAATCAATGGAACAAAAAGAGAGTCAAGCAACAGACCTACAAAAATATGACCAATTGATCTCTGACAAAGGTGCAAGGCAATTCAATGGAGAATGGAGAGTTTTTTGTCAACAAATGGTTTTGGAACAATTGGACAATTTCCTACACCCCCCTTCCACAAAAAAATTTTGAACACAGCCTGAAGTTCTTTCCATATACAAGAAGTAACTAAAAATGGACCACATTTAAATATAAAATGTAACACTATAACATGTTTAGGAAAAAAATATAAGGAAAATCATGATCTATGGTTAGACTAAGAGATTTTAGATATAACACAAAAACACATTCCACAAAATGAAGTTAATATGACAACTGAAATTCAAAATTGAAAACTTTTGCTTCATGTAAGGCACTATCAAGAGAAAAGATAAACTACAGAGTGGGAGAATATATTTGTATAGCACATATATAACTAAGAATTAGCATCTAGACTATATTAAAATATCTCTACACTCAGAGTAATAAAACAAATAATTCAACTTATAAATGGGCAGATTTGACTCTACATAACAATATAGAGGATGCACTGATGGAAAATAAACCTATTAAAAGATGTTCAACATCAGAACACACACTCAAAATTATTGGGGAAGTGCAAATTAAAACAGATAAGAATTTCCACACTACATATTTATAATAATGGATGACAATATTATATATCCTGAGAGTAGAGGTAGTTAAATGAATATATACAAGTGCCAAATGTTGTATAATTTTATATAAAAATTTCACTTTATTGTATGTTAGTTTCTAAAAACTTTAAAGTGAACTTGTACAAAAAGGAAAATGAATTTGTTTAATATTTGCTTTTTTTTAACAAAAAGCAGGTGAAGATTGGTTATGTTAATAAAAGCCCTTCAAATATGTATTTTTGAGGATTACAATGATCTTTCAACTTTTTCTTAGAGTTAAAATGAAGAGTAAATAAGATTAAATGCTGTCAAAAATATTTTGAACAGTTTTAGAAAAAATCTTGAGCGAATGGAAGTTTTTTAGAAAGTTCACTAATAGCAGAATATGATTACCTTTCATTAGTTCAGTATTTGAAATTAGACGAGAACTGATAGTATTCATTATCTTACATGGTCAGCAAGAAAATTTAGGACTGAGATAAAGGAGAAACCTGGCAACAATGGCAATTGTAAAAATTAGTGTTTTTCTTCTGTGAAACATTTTTGGGAAAGTAGTTTAGGTAAACTGACTTTTTATATAGTTACTTCACTCTGTTCAGTAATGAAGGGAAAGATAAGAGGATATTATACTTAGACAAGGATGTCATTAAATATATAAAAAATTAATAAAGTAAATATTATATCTGATGGCTATTTTATCCTTTAAATCTTCTTTAAAACATGCCTGCATGACCTTTTAAATGCTACCATTAAAAATTTGTCAGTGAAACCTGACCAGTATTCAATATGGGCTAACCTAGTCCCAAAATTCCCCAGTTCCCTTTTTTAAAGTTAAAGCAAAGTATTAAAATCAACAGCTAAAATAGTGAAAAGTCATTTCCTTACTATCTGCATTGGTATAGTTTATTCTAGTTTATATGATATAATCAAGATATCCTCGTTAATAAAAGAGGATATGGTTAATTGAGCAATAAATTTCTGAATAGAACAGTATGAACATGAAGAGATATTCATGAATAACTTATAGAATATCCTGATTCTATATATAATTTACCAGTTTTCAAGGACTTCAAGTAAAAAATAATGGGTAAAAAAAATACAAATTTAATATTATCAATCTCACAATTTCTCAGTATTATTCATGAAGTAATTGATGAACATACTTTTATGCTTTGTTTTTCCTACTTTGAGCTGACATTTAAATATGCTGTTGGTATGAGAGCAGGAATTGTGTTGATCTTCTTTGTAAGGCCTTCAATACCTAGTAGAGGATAATTCTTTAACTCATTTAATGTCTTTTTAATTTATTTTTATTTCACATAATTGGTAACAGCCTACAATTTTAATGCCTAAAGACTATTCACAGGAATATGGGTTTTCTTATTGTTTAAAAATACAGAACTCTGTGTACTTTATGGTTATTGGTGTCTGAAAATAAAGGAGTTTGCTGTTTGCACTGATTTAACACTTTACTGTCACAAGTGCACTATAAGGCTAAATTAACTGGCTGATCACTGATTGAAGAATAAAATTTAAATTAATAATTGTGGAATATGTATAATTTTTGACTTTATGGATAACTTTATGACCATGCCTACCTAAAGAAAATGAAAACAACCCATCCCATAGGCCACATTGCTATTAATTATGCAAAAGTTGGTATATCCTTTCATTTCTCTGTAATAATATATTTTGCTCATGCTGTAAAAGACAGAGTGGCATCGACTTCATGAGGGTTAATATGAAAGTTATTGACTAGAGGTATTCACTTTTAAATGTCACCCAGAAAAGTATAACCCCTTTATTTCCTCAGACTCCAGACTCGAGGTCATAAAATAAGTACAATAAAGTGCCTTTTGTGCTCTCCAATTGTCAACACTCTTCCCTCAGAACCATTCATCCCGATAGGTGAGAGATTTCTTGTCTTTTTCCTGTTTCTTTTGGCTCATGACTCTATAAATAATTTCCTGTTAACAGCTTTGTCTCACACTTCGGAAATGATGTTTCCTGTGTCTTCTGTGGCCTTGACTTCTGGCTTCACTTCTTGACCACAAGAATGATATATACTCCTTAATTATGATACTCTAACTTCTCTGAGTAGGGTATCATAGAGTAGAGTATCAACTGCTATAGCCTGGACTGGGAAACCGTCTGTCTTTTAGCATGCAACTTTATCATTTGGTTTACTCTGTGTATATTGTTTACCTGAATGAACAGAATGTCTTCATTCATGTTAGTCACTTATATTATTATTGCTATTCAAAATAACCTGGTTAGATACCTCAGAATAGATATAACCTTTCTTATATAAAAGACAAGATAAGTGAGGCTTGGAGAAGTGAAGTGGCTTGACTAAGCTTTATAGTGGTTTACTGAAGTGTTTAGAACTGCTGAGGCCAAATGATTCCTGTTTCAATACCCTTTCACAGGTACACACTACATCTAATTTATTTCCAGGGAGAGAGAAACCATAAACAAAAACAGATGTTTCTTACAAAGTTTCCTTTTTTTAAACTTCCAGATTCTAAAATTTCTAACAGCAGTCTTATGAACCTACTTTCTCTCTATTTTTTTTAATATAAATATTTAATAGCCACAAACATGCCCTATGCTCTGCTCTGTGCCCAACAGATATATAGCTAGGCCTACAAAATATCAGATAGCAGTCTAATAGGAAAATTTAATACACTTCAGCCTCTTATTTCTCTTCCATTCTTATTAATTTTGCATGAAATGTGCCAATAAATTAACTCTTAGTATCCACTGGTTGTAGGATATGCTGATGCATATGTTTTCTTAGTTTTATGGAGAAGAGAATAGTTAAGTATAGAAAAAGTCAGAGAGAGAAAAATGAAATGAAAGTAAAATTAAGATCAATAACTAGTTTCCCTTTATACATAAATATGCTTGACTTATAATGAGATATTATTTATTTTTATTCTCTTTAACATAAATGAACATGTGCTTTTTAATCATCTGTAAAGATATAAGATATATAATCCTTTAGTTCTCTAAACCTTCTGATCCTTAGATATGCAAATTTAACCACATAATTACCAAGGTGGCCTTGTTATGTGAATATTTGGCATGCTGTTCATATAAAGAACATACACATATTAAGTAATGCATAAATGCTTGCTATTGTAATAATAGCTGATATTATGGAATGAGGTCAATAACATTATGAGGGAGGAATAATTTAGCTCACATTATGCATAGTGTTTATAAAAATGTGTATATGCTGCTCATTAAATAGCCCAAAGTTTTCTAATTTCTCTATGCAATTTCAACAATTAAAAACCTATTAAAACATTCTTAGGTGATGTTTATTTCCTGAATATTATTTTTTTTAAGTTTTTGTTCCCCAAGTAATTTAAATTTTAATTATTTATTCAAAAATATTAAATATTTATCTCATAAAATGTGACTCATTGTTTTGATTTCTTCCCTGAGTGAATTTAATGAATATTATTCCTTGTCTTATTTTTGTTTATTTTTTGCTTATTTTTAGAATTTTTCAACAATTGACTTGTTAATTGGTTCAGAATCTTTTTTCTTTTTTTTTAGTTATAACCATTTCCATTTATTGCTGAGAATATTGACTTACATAGTAAGTGGCAAAACAAAAACTTTAACCCAGTTTTGCCAGCTACAGAGTCTCCTGGCATGTTCTACTTCATCCTTCTGCTAAAGTACAAGCTGCATGAGTTCAGTTCTCTAGTTTTCCGCTGTGTCCTCGGTAACAGGCACAAACCTACATACAGTAGGAACCAATGAATATTTGCCTAAGAAATAATTGAATAAACAAGTGGTGCTGTGCACATGAATAGTGTTGTGACAAGGCAATCAGATATTTTAATATCTTCTCATAATAAGTAATATAATTGCTAACATACAAAAATCATTTTTTTTAAATTAACTCTTTTACCCCTCATTCTTCATCAGTACCATGAAGACTTGTCCATGTTTTAAGCAAATTGTCCCTCTAGTCTTTTCTAGTTCTTATTTAAACAGTATTCTTATATATAAAGAATTATACTTGTGGCATTGATCATTATCTTTGTCTTGGTTTTCCTTCTATAGTGATGTATTAGGGTCTTTGGATATTTAAAATATCATCAAAATAACAGAAAACTCCCTACTCCTGGCACAGGCCTAGTTTGATTCTTTCTAGTATGTTTGCAGTTTTGAAACATTACCAGACACAGACTAAACTCAGTCTCCCTTATTTTCTAAAATTAAGCCAACATATTTTCAGACAGTATCCCTTCACTTTCCGGCTATTGGCCAGCAAGATTTTATCTTTCAAACATCTTAACAATGCTTCATCTTTTCTTTTTTTGGAGGAAAGCTCTTTTGTCCCAGGCACAAGCTATCATTCTATTTTTTTATATAGAAAAAGATTCTTTAAGTACTTTTTGCAAGGAATTTTGTTTTATTTTATTTTGATGTTAGATTATTACCTTTTTTGTGTTTAATGAGGAGTCAGCGGTTTACAACACTGTACATGGTTCAGATGTATATAGATTCACACCTCTTCAGATGCATGTTACCATACCACATCTACCACCAAAGCACCCCTAATCCTCCACCATAATCTATTATGCCCCCATCATCCTTTGCCCCCCATTTCCATACCTCTTCCATTGATAGCCCCAATTCTGCAGTAAGATTTCTCGGGTTTGTTTGGCTTTTGTTTGTGAGTTTTGTCTGATCCTTTGTTTTGTTTCTCTGTATTCCACATGAGTAAAATCTTGCAGTATTTGTCTTCCTCCTTCTGAATTAGTTCACTTAGTATAATCCCCTCCACTTTCATCCATGTTGTTGCAAATGGCAAGATTTCATCCTTTTTCTTTTAATAGCTGTGCAGTATTCCATCATGAACATATGCCACAACTTAATCCACTCATCTGGCCTTGGCAGATAGGTTGTTTTTATACTTGGCTATTATAAATAGTGCTGCAATGAACATAGGTGTACACATCCCTTTAAATTAGTGCTTTTGCAGAGCAGCTATTCATAGTCTGGTCAAAAGTATAACATGAACAGTGTATTACATAATTGGTGGAATGGTGCTACACATTTCCAAAGACACAAGTGGCCAGTAAAAGTCTCAAAACAGGGAAAAGGTACTCCAAGTTTTACCACAGACATTTTATGAATGCCTCTGAATAAATGAAAGGATAAGGTGATAAGGAAATTAATTTAAAGTGGACTTAAAGCCTGCCATATTTTAAAATCAGTACTAGAGTTCTTGATTGTCTTTTGATTCATTCATACCTTAGAAGTTACAGCAATCCCTAAAATAAACCTTTCTATATTCAGTTAAATAATAATTATTAACCTTTGCTTAACTTTCTAACCAAGACTGCCAGAAAATAAACTGCTGTGTTTTCCATCTAAGTAGTATATTTTGCAATGATATTGACAGGTACAGGGGTCAAAATAACACCTATCTGCTCTCTATTATTTATTCACAGTTTGACGGACAAGTCACTGAGAAAAAACAGTCCATGTATAGAACACTAGATGTTTTCAAACACGCAGACCTCAGATTTCCATACTTTACACACACCCAAAACCAACATGTATTTGTCATCCACCCTTTTTTTTTAATTCACAAGCAATAAATAAAGGAGTAACTCCTAATTGGGTGATCCAACATTGCCACCTACTATTATGCCCAAATCAGGTATAACACAACCAGTTCTTCAGGAAGGTATCTCATTTTGAGGTGGGTAGCACTAAGTCGGATTTGTATAATATGTGGGCAGTCCTTTCTTGTTGACAATTCTGAAGCCAGGTGCTTTTCCTTCAACTATGTACAAACTATATTATGTTGCTCTTGACAAAATTATGCAAAATAAAATGCCTTCTTTCATCTTATAGATGATATTTAAGTTTTCTGTATTGACCTTGAATTTTTAACTCAAACACATCTCACACTGTATCAATTCTGCCTATTTTTAATGCACTAAATATTTTAGTCAACTTTATCTCTTATCATTGACCTCCCAATTAATAACTGAATATTTATTAACTACTTATAGCCTTTTGAAATCTTACACTTGTTATTTCAATCTAAATAAATATTATATGATATTTTGTTAAAACATTTGCACTCCAATCTTGAAGTTCAAAGACTGACTTAGTCCCATTAAGTCATGTAAGAAATAATATATTTAATGATCCTTATGTCAGTTATTCTAGGTCTCACAGCTGTGAACAAGAGAGAAGAGGCCCCTACTTTTATGAAGATTACAATCTAATGCAATAATAAAAATATAAAAAATTAAATGAGTATGCTAGTTAGAATAAGTATAAGGGGAAAATTAAATTAAATGAGGATGTCGCGATAAAGAATGACAGTTAGGTACTTTTCATTCAAGGGTCAGGAAAGCCTTTTCTGAGGAGATAACATTGAAGCTTAGATCTGATTTTCTAATAGTTTGCAATTATACTACAAGTTACTTCATGTCCTTGTGTTACTAATTTTATTGCATTATTTCTTATCTAGAATATATTATTAGTTACCATTATTACTATTTTATTCACTTTTTAAATTTACATAGAATAAATTTCACTCATTTTGATGTATAATCCTATAACTTTTCTTAAATGCTTACAGTCATACAACTATAATCACAACTTATACAACTTTTGTATAAAAATACAAAAGTTTCATCTCCCTAAAAAAAATTCTGTTTACTCATCTCAAGACATATTTTCTGTTCCTTTAATTTGCTTTTCTGAAATGCCATATAGATAGACTCATACTGTATATAACTTTTTTTTGTATATAACTTTTAAAAGCTGTCTTCAATCACTTAATGTGCCCACTTGAGACTTACCTATATTGTGCATATCAATTTGTACTTTTTTATTGTTGATTAATATTAAGTTGTGTAGTTATGTCACAATTTATTTATAAATTCACTAACAGAAGAATATTTAAGTTTTCCAATGTTTTGACAATAATAAAGGCCAATATAAACATTTGCAGTCAGGTTTTTGATGGCCCTAAGTTTTCTCTTGGGTATTTCTCTTGGGTAAATACCTAGGAGTAGGAACACAGAATCATATAATAATTTTATCTTTAACTTTATGAGAACCTTCCAAAATATTTTCTAAAATAGCTACCTCATTTGTAATCTCATCAGCAGTATACTAATGTTCCAACTGCCTTGCATCCCTCCAGACACTTTGTATTGTTTTAGCCATATTAATAGACACGTAGGGCCTCCCCCGTGGCGCAGTGGTTGAGCGCTGGGTTGCGAAGCCTCCGCAGTGCCGGTTCGATCCCCGGCTGCTCCCCAGCCACCGGAGGAGGGTCCCACATGGCGCGTAGACCTCTCCTGCCGCCCGCTGCTCCCCTCAGCAGTGTACTTCGGTCCTTCGGCCTGCTCTGCTCCCCGCTCTGGCTCTGGTGAATTCTCTCACCCTCCCGCGATTCTGACTGTACCCAGTACATGTATAAACAAAACAAACAAACAAACAAACAAATAAATAAATAAAACATGCCTCTATAAAAAAAAAAATAGATATGTAATGGTATCGTGGTTTCAATGTGCATTTCCCCAATGACTACCAATTTTGAGTATTTAATTAGCTTACTTATAATCAGAAAGAATAAGATAAATCTGACATCAGAGCGAAAGGATATTTGGGACCTAATAGCTTATAAATATTTAGTAACTTCTTTCAAAGTACAAAATAGTTATATCTTTTTGTAACAGACCTGGTTTGAAGCTATAAGAATATTCGCTCATGCACTGAAAACTCAGGTACATGAATATGAAAGTACATAAAACCTTGTTCCTGCAATTGAACAGTCAGGAATTTTATCTGCTTTTGCTTTTTCTATGCAATTAATATTTATTAATGTTTATGTTTTTAATAACCTATATTGTATATTTTTAGTTTTCAGACATTTTTAACACTGGGTAAATTTTTG
This sequence comes from Talpa europaea, assembly GCF_964194135.1. Taxonomy (NCBI): domain Eukaryota; kingdom Metazoa; phylum Chordata; class Mammalia; order Eulipotyphla; family Talpidae; genus Talpa; species Talpa europaea. Next base: position 65,189,344 of record NC_140075.1, on the reverse strand, counting down.
CTTTCTGTACAATAGAACCCCGTATGTTAAGATTTAAGTTTAGTTTAGAAACTACCTACTGAATACTCTTCAGGCTGTCAAGTATGTATTGATTCCATTAGTCATTTTACTCAGACCACTGTAGTACATTAAATCTGCTACTACACTAAAATGGCAGGAAATAATGAAATTCATTTATATATAAAGCTAAAATTATTTATTCTACTTATGTTAGGGTAGAAATTCAAGTGAGATGCATCAAAGCATACATTTTGTTAGGTTTTAAACCTTACATACTGACCAGAGTCAAGCAATTAAAATGTTCATTCCTTTACATCTCACTGTAAATAGAACAAAGTGATTTTTGTAATCCACTGATCAAGGAAAACTGGAAAAATCACATCTTTGTATAATATTATTTTATATCTCCTTTCAATTTTTCAATCTCTTTGCTATCCACTGTCAACTTTAAATCACTGCTTATGATCATAACAAAGATTTCAGTCCACTTCTTTTTCATTTCATCCACAATGATGAAGAAGATATTAGATTAAAATACCACAATACAATTAATATCTTGTTAGAGAAGATTTGTACCTGTTTTTAGGGTTACATATAGTATAAACTGCTTTATATGATTTTTCTAGATCTCTTTTAAAAAGTTGATTGAACAAATAAAGTCAAGAAATAAACTAAAATATTCTATGTAACTATTTATGGATAGCAAATATCTTCAAAGCATTTTGACTATATATTGTCAACACAGATGCACTCTAAAACCAGTTCGTTTCTTTACTTGCTTTATTATTTTCTTTTTTATACAATTAGTTCTTGTCATCTTGTTCTTTCTGAGTAAAGCTGCTATATAGAGACACCTGCTGGGAAATAAATGAACAGAAGAAAATTCAAACCTGTGCTTTGGGAAAAAAAAAAAAAAAAAGCTTCCCTCTTATGTAAGTTAAGTCTGTTTTCCTAAAATAACATGTTTCATTTCCAAGGCACACTTGCCTCTGAAATGTATCAAAATTCACCTATATCTGGAGTTTTGCTATTGATCTAAAAAAATCTCACCCAGCAGCAAGTTTCCAGAATCTACATATAGGTATAACAGTTATATATGATAGGTATATGATACAAAGAAGTTGCAATACATATATTTCAGTCAAGTCATTCATTAGATGTTTACTTTTTTAAAAGATATTTTACAGGGTTTTATTCTGAGTGACTAAGGCTCTCAAAGTCATAGAGATGTTTTATTTTTACTTGAAAAAATGCTCATCATCACTATGATCAGGGAAATACAAGTCAAAATCACAGTGAGATATCATTTCACACCTGTGAGAATGGCCCATGTCAAAAAGATCTGAATGTTTATTTATAACATTTGCTAAAGCAAACTTTTATCTTCTATGGAGTTAATGAAGACAGTCTCAAAAGTTTGCTTAGAGCTACCTATATTATCAATTCGATCTGAAGGATTTTCCAATTGTAAGCTAGCACATTAAAAACATCAAAATAGTGAAAATCTATCAGATATTTCAACCGTGTTCCAAACTCAGGGTCAAGCTTAAACTTCAGAATTATATTGCTGCCCAATGCATTGTAAGATGACTTAAAGATGGTATGAGCACATCTGATTTCTTGAAAGGGTTTAACAATTTCACCTAGGTGCTCTGGCTGAATATCAAATAGTAGGCAAGATTACAGCCAGGTATTAAGAGTGCAGCTGCACAGCAATACAGCTATAGTCACCATAATTCATTTGAACATGGACCAGTCATGTATGGAGAATGGATGACAGCAGGATTTCTAAGCACCTGCTCTATGATCCCAACCAGATAGGGAGAATACATTATATGGTGATAAATTGGTATCTGGCCTCCAACCATGTGGCAAAGATGCTGACAATTGCTAAGAGGCCAACCAAATATGTCATGATGTGAGATAGGGTAGCTACTGCATCAGTTCAAAGAGAGGATACATCTTAAGAAATCAGTGATACTCACTATTAACTTTCCTTAAAAACTCACATTATCCTATTCAGATCAAATATGCAAACGCATACCAGGATCATCAACAGTACCTTGAAAGAGAATAGCAGACAGGATAAAAACATAAACCCATGAAATCAGACAAATTAAAATTCAGTTTCCAGTAAGTAGTTAATATGATAGCCTTGAGCAAGGTCTTTAACCACCAGCAATAGTATTTTTCTGGGGGCCTCTCTGGTAGACTAGGAGTTAAGTTTCAGAGGTCTCACACTATAGCTTGAGTTCCTGAGTTTGATGCCTGCCTAGGGCACTAACTCACATATGGTGCAGCAGACCTCTCCTGTCTTGCCCACTGTTCCCCTTAGCAGTGTATTTCAGTAGATCTACCTGTTCTTCATCCCACCTTATCTCACCCCCCTGGACCTGTGGCCTACACCCCAGTTCATCTATGCAAAATTAAAAAAATAAATGAAAAAATACCAATTTTCTCCTTAGTACAAAGCACATATTAATGGCATTATTTCATACTAAATGGTACTAACTGATACTAACTGATACTAATACAATGTGTGGTACATGGTAAGCATTCAACATTAACATTTGAATATTGCTCATCAATTACAGGGGAGGTTTCAATAAATCATAGTACTTATTTCTATAATATTTATAGGATTATAATAATATATATAACAAGGAAATTATTTATATTCTTTGGAAAAAGTTATAACTAGATGTGTAAATGTTGGTTTTGAGAACTTTATCAAATCAATTGGAAAATCAAATTAAAAGACTGATCACAAAAGACAAATTTTAGACTAAATTTTAAAAACTGCAAATTCTATGAATTGTTTAACAATCTTTGATGAAATTCAAAATCATGTAATGCCAAAACATACAAATATACTGGCAAAAATAAAAGTCTTTATTATGCTCCTTTTGGATTTCCATCACAGTTGTCCTTTATCTCATGGAGATAAGGCAAGAAATGATAGATAGATAGATAGATAGATAGATAGATAGACAGACAGAATTAAAATGAACTGGTATAAATTTAATGCTAAACAATCCTTTAATTATGTAGTAAAATTAAAAATGAGAAAACTGTGACGGGAATTCAAAAGAAGCATAAACCAAGATTACAGATTAAGAAAAGTTTAACAGGAAGATATCAGCTTGGGAAAACTTTATAAAAATATTGCATTTTCCAACTATTTTACTTTATAAGTAGAGATTAAATTATAAAATAATAATTTAGAATTCTGCTTATATTACATTAACTAAGCAACTTTCCTGCATGCACCATACTACCTGGATTGAGATATAAGCAAGACTGAACTCATTATTGTTCCCTAAAGACAGCATGAATGTAAATCAGCTAAAAATAAGGTTCAACATAACTTTGGGTTGGTAATAAAATCTATGGTGCTTAAATCGCTCACTTCTAATGCACATTTTATAAGTCTCTGAGGAAACCTTTGAACTCATAGATTTCCTCCCCTTCCTCATTACTATATCTGATGCACTTTCAATATCTGTGAGATACATTAAAACCTTGTGTGGTGCTGAAAGTACCAATCTTAGAAAATTTGAAGAAATACTGAATATTTTCTATTTACAACAGTCCATTTGGATTGTTAAATAGAAAAATTGAGGGTAAGTATATCCAAAGTCATGAATGTTCCATCACATAAAAACCTAAATCTTCTAAAGAACCTTTTTGCACTGATTTTTACCATGTAGTCCCTTGAGCTAATTAATTATGAATGGTTCTTTACTGTCAGCATGATAAGCACTTTAAACTAGAATTTTCTGTGGTGATTTGCATGTTTTTTTTTTCTATTTTATTTACACCCTCATTGCTGCTCTCACTTTTTCAATGTTGTTTTGGGTATTATTTGGTCTATGACTAAAAGCATTGAGTTTACTAGCTTATACTGGAGATGAATATCCCACTGTCCTCACTGATAAAATAGCTTGTCAAACTAACTAGAAGAATTGAAGAAACATCCCATGGTAATACAGAGGTCCCAGGAAAAGAAGCATTTTTTTTTTTTTTGGATTCTGCCTAGCATTGTGTTTTCCTTTAGAAGAATATTAACTAACTCAACTTACAGTGACTGTGAGTATACCCCACTTATATCTATGATGAGAGACTTCTAAAATTTTAAGATATCAGAATTTGAGTCAAGTATCTTTTAAATATCTTTACCTATTAAAAGTATAAATAGGGCCTCCCTTATGGCACAAGGGGTTAAGCACAGCACTGTGAAGCTATCCGTAGTCTCTGCAGCATGAGTTTGATTCCCAGCCAGCCAGGGAGCAACCCACATGGCGCAGCAGATCTCTGCTGTCTTGCCCGCTGCTCCCTTCAGCAGTGTTTTTCAGTCAGTCTGCCTGTTCTATTCCACGCTCTATCTCTGGTGTATCCTCTCACCCCCCACACCTCTGGTCTATACCCAATTCTTGTGTGCATAAATAAATAAATATCTTTTAAAAAGCATAAATAAACTAAACATTGAACAAGAAAATAGCTGCTATTTTTTTCTCCTGCTGGGGAGTGACTGAAGACTGACTTCATTCTTAAAATACTTTTGCTGGGTAAGAAAGCTACATTGGTAATGATTTTCAAACAGAACACTGAAGAAATGCTTTTACTGTCTTTCAAATTTCACTATCATTGATAAATCTGCTGCTACTCTTTTAAATCTAATTTGTAACTTACCCAAATCCCAGTTGTTTTGTACCTGTAGTTTTATAACAGTAGGTGAATTTCTTTTCATTTATCTGATTTGAGATGCTCAAATTAGTTATTTGCATAAGGTCTGGAACATTTTTAGGCAATATGTGATCAGATATGATTTACTGTACATTTTCTCTGTCCTCATTCCACAACTAATTAGAGCTTTTCATTATACCCTCCAAGATTCTTACTCCTCATATTTCCTTTACTTTTCTCAAATTTCCTGTACTTCTTTTGAAATAACTTCTTCTCATCTATCTTCAAGTTCACTGATTCTCCTTTTGTCTATGTCCAATGTGCTCTTAAACATATGCATTATGGTTCTAATTTCAACTATTGCATTTTCAGATCATACTTCATAGTCTTATGAATCTTCAAATTTGATTTTATCTCTAAACAAAGCAACTTTTATTAGCTTATAATCTTTCTGATGATTTCAGAGATTTAAATTTTTGAGTTTGATTCTGCTAGTTATTATTGCTGATTTTGTTGCCATGTGAGTTTGCTTTTTCCCCTAACACTTTGCCTTGAAATTTATCCATACAAATTACCAATGACATGAATGAATTATATCTTTCTACAATGACCAACTCATGTTTACCTGGGAGTACTGTGAAGCTAGGACAAATTTAAACTGAATTCTTAGTATAAGAATTTTGAATTATTTCAAGTAATACAAATTTTGACAGAATATTTGTAAATTACTAGGTTTGTGGTTACAATTTCTATGGTATATTATTTTACTTCTCTGTGAGAAAGAGTGTTTATTTTGTTTCATCCTTGCCCTGAGAGTATAAATCTCCAGTTTATGAATAAAGTGCTGTCTATTAGGCATTTCTTGGTCCTAAGCTTTGATCCCTTTTATCTTTGACCTGAAAGGCAATCAAAAGCTAAGCTCAGTTTCTTTAAATTCAGCAAATCTCCAGTGGTCTACTTGCTATCTTTTTAGATTGTTGCTTGGTAGCTTCTGACATTCTGTAAGTTTCTAGTGTACTTTCAAAAAATATGTTGAAATATTTTACCCAGTATTTTCACTTGTTTTGATAGAAGGATCGGTACATATCACCTAGCATGCTATTTCTGGGCAAGGAGCCCTCTTCTTCTTTCTGCACTACTACTGTTTAGGGTCAAAATATTTCAGTCAAATAAATTTAAAGTGCTAAACTTTTAACATGTGATGGAAACTGTGAGGTATACAGAAGTAGAATAGTAAAAACTAAAATGTAAGAAGTAGCAAAAACTTTTATATAGAAAGGTGAGATTAAAAGTTATTTTTTTGGTTTTAATTTTCATATATAAGGGATATTAACCTAAACTATATACAAATAAGTTAGGTTATACTACACAAAGGACTTTAGCTTGAAAATTAGGATTAGCATTAGGGTAAATCTACCATGGCCTGATCTACCATGGTATTAAGAAGAGTTACCCCAACAAAAATAATAGCTGTTACTTACTGAGGCCAGAAAATTTAAATAGATTATTTTATATAATCATATTACTACCCTATCATTATTTCCCTTTCACAAATTTTGAGATAATTTGAGGAATATTGAAGTAATCAATTATTCAAACCTACAACTGATAAGTGACACAAATGATATTCTAGGAAATCTCATTCTAATGCTCCCTGGAGTGTTCTCCAAGACACTGTACAATAGTTCAGACTTATTCATATTCTTTACAATAATATATGAGATAACTTTTCAAGGTCCTTCCTAGCTCTATGAAAATGTATAAGTGCACTTAAAATGTATTAATTACTTGTGTTTGAAAAATAACACTCCAGCTTGCCTATCTTATCCAAGACACTGTATGATAATTTAGATATGATCATGTTCTTCAATATATCAGATAATCTTTCAAGGTTCTTCCTACTCCTATAAAAACACATACTGATGTAAAAGTGCACTTCAAAATTTATTATTTATTTGTGTTTGAAAAAACAAACACCTATCTATATTGTCTTCACAGTATCAGATTTTTCTTAAGTGAGATACCAGTGTAGAGGTTTCATTTATAACTCAGTCATCCTTAATTCAATTGTCATTAGAGAGGCCTCACTTTTTTAGTTCTCGGACATTAGCTTTACTAACTGAAGAAAATAAGAATCAAAATCAAGATCAGTGTGTAAGATATTTATTCTTCTACTGAAATATTAAATGCATTATCTCAGATTAGAATTATTATGAAGGAAATGAGGTGTAGTATTAATAAGTGATGCATTTTGTTAAAAAGGCATTCCAGATAGATCCATAATCCTCTTAAATAAAACAAAATCCCATCTACTTATTTTCTACTCTAAGATTGTCTTTTGGAGTTCCACTTGGTGAATGGGGCCATTGACTAAACAATATTTCAGTTTTACTGGTGTTGGAGGTTAACTGGGAAACTGAATGACAATCTCATGCAGCCAGACTTTCAGGTTCAGCCTAAAATTTTAATTTAATTAAAATTAGTTTGAAATTTTTAATGTGAAATACATTGAAAGTGCTAAATACAGCCAATGAATAAATATAGCCATTGCAGGAACCTTGACTGATACAATTTCCTAGGCAGGGAATCTACATAAATAGGATTATTTCAAAAGTATATAAACAAATATGAATAAAATAAAGGGCAAGAGGAGATGGTGAAGGAGGATATGACCTATTAATTATATACCAATCAAAATTGCAAGATTATAAAATGACACATTAATTTGTAACTTTGAATATGTAATTCCTTAAATTAATCAAAATATGAGAAACAATTTCTTAAAAATTGGAAAGTTCTATCTATCCCACCAGGCTTTGTATTTGAGAATTAAATCCTATAATCTAAATACAAACTAAAAACTTTCCAATTCTTTGTGACCCAAACAAAAACTTGACAGTCACGAGCTCAGTTCAGGTCATTATCTATGTGTTACATAGGAATGGCTTATTTTGTCCATTATAAAAAGAGAAAATATGTTTCTTTTCCCCCATTAAAACAAGTTAGTTTGATACATATCCTATAAAGATGAAAACAGCAAAGTATATTAATCTTTCACATCAACTACAGATAAAAGAATAGCTCTGTGAATTTTATCCCTACTGTAACCAGTAGCTCAAATGAATCAAATAACCTGCTTTAAAACATCAGGACGGGTTGATCTAAGATTCAAATGACTCAAAGAGTTCACCAAACTTATTTTCCTTGTTTTCAGAATGCCTGACAAACAGTTCTTCAAACCTATCCAAGCCATTATTAAGTGACATAAAAGGTGTTTACTACTTCAAAAGGCAGCCTACTGGAATATTGCTTTTTCCCCCCTCTGAGCTACACAGTGCTTTAAATGGCACTTTCTATAAATGCTAGATCTTTTCTAATCAGAAGCAATGTTGTGATATCAAAGAAGCCTCACAGATTGGGACAAATCTTTGGGCCTCTGGGCTGTTTATCTCATACTGAACTTAGACTGTATGATTTTCTTTATCTATATTTCACTCATCATAGTTTATAAAATAAGTGGAAATATATATTCTGCTCACTTATCAAAAAAAAAGGCTAAGAAAGATATATAGTCAACTCTGCCAACCCTATTAGAAAACTACAGTGAGAGCTATTTTGAGTAAACTCAGTCCATAAGGTCTTATTGAATACCCACAAATGGAGATAAATAGGCCCTGTGCTACTATATCCCACGGCTCTTTCACAGAGGAACATCTTTCTTGCTTTCTTCCCTAACAACTTACTAAATTTAAATGAAAATCTAAGAATAATAAGATAATTTAGGATAAATTACAGTGTTAATGCAATAAGTATTTATGAGGACTCATTTAATAAATGGCATTGTGTTATGTACTATGAAGGAAAGTAACAATATGTAATACTGTTCTAAGGAAATCTAGTTTCTTAACCACTACTTATTTCTTTAGTCCATTAGTGAGCTCTTGGTCTCCTTTTTGATCTAGACATGAAATTTTGGCCTTCCACTTCTCAGTCACACTAGCTCCCTCCATTCCTCACGAATGCATTCCTTCTCTTTCTGATTCTCCACAGCTACTGTTCCAAAATTTTCCCTTAACTTTCATGTCCACAATCACATAGCATCTTTTTCTTAGAAAACTAGTAAATCTCTAACATTACCAAAAAGGAGGTACTAGAAAGTGTAGTCATTCTTCCTAATGTTTCATTCAAATTCTCTTTTACAGTGACTCATTTTCAACTGTGTCAGTTTCATGTGTTGCCTCATTGGCCAATGTGGTAAATTTATACCCTTGGTTTGTCCATATCTATCACCTACCCCCCATTTAATCTGTTTCCCATATTTTAATCAGGTATTTCATCTTCATGAAAAAAGCATTTAAATTTCACTTTGATAAGTATATTTTCATTTCTCTCATGCTTATATCCCTTTTCAGCCTCTTTTCTAATAAAGAGTAACATTGCTTCTTTCAAATATCTTCATCACAAAGTCAATAACTTGTTCCAGCTGGAATATCCAGAGCTTTCTCAAGGTGCAAGGGCTGTTTTCTACTATTGCCTTTCTCATATAGTTTCTCTTTTTTTTAAGATTTATTTATTATTGTATACAAGAACTGGGGCACAGGCCAGAGGTGTGGGGGGTGAGAGGGCTCACCAGAGACAGAGTGGGGAACAGAACAGGCAGAATGACCAAAGTACACTGCTGAGGGGAGCAGCAGGTGAGTTAGGAGAGGTCTACTGAGCCATGTGGGTTGCTCCTTGGCTGGCCAGGAATTGAACTCGTGCTGCAGTGGCTGCAGATAGCTTCATAGGTTGCATCTTAATCCCTGTGCCACCAGGGAGGCCCATATAGTTTCTTATCAAGCTGCCTCCTAAATAACTGCTTATTGATCCCTTTTGCGGACAGTACAAATATTATCTCCTTGGAGAAATCATTTGAGGTTTCCATTCTTTTCTATTTCCAAATTAATCACCTCCTCTCATAAAATTCTACAATGTGGTGTTCATTATGTTGTGTTCATATTTTACTGTTTGTTGCAGAAACACTTTTTTAACCAATTATGAAATATTTGTGTATAGATATTGTCTCTAAAACCCTTCCAACCTCAATCATCTCTAGCAGTTTTCTATGATGAACTGATTCAACCTCTCAAGAAGCTTATTATCTATTATTTTTATGGAGAGTTCCATAGGATGACATTATTGGAATTTAGAGAAAGATCATGTCTTGGCGATCTAAGAGAGCTGATTATGAGTCTGACAAGAAGAGAATTCCAAAAAGATAGATTAGGGAACACTGTTCAGAAATAACAGATTGAACAAAAGGTCAAACCTAAAATGACATAGTGGGATGTCAAACATCCAAACTAACTGAACTTTAGTGATAAAGAAGATAACATTTGAAAATAAGATGAGGAATGAATAACTTTCATCCATTAAAAATAGGTTTGATGCAATAACCAAAAAAATGGAGGAAAAAAGATTTTTTCTATTAAACATAACACAAAAATAATCATTCAGAAGTCACCCAGATAGTCACACTTTGTGCTCCATCACCATTATGATATGCCTTCCATGTCCTCGTGAAAGTGACACTTGAAACTCTAGACATTTTGCATTTCAGTGAGTAGAAAGAAGCAAGGAATAAAGATAAAGAATATTTTTCCTCTGAAGAAGTGTCTTAGAAATGTCAACTAATGGGTCAGAATTTAGTGCAAGGGTTAAAACTGCTGCAAATGGGACACAAAAAAATATGATGCTTCTAAATTGTAGCCATGTTCTTTCTTTCTTCCCAAGCAGTTTCTCTTCTTAGGTATGATTTTTTAAGAGATAAGAGCCCAGGTATTTGCTTGTTAAATGGTGAGAACAATATAGGTAAACTCGGAAAATTAATGTATTTTCATAAATTGACACTTTTAGGAATTTAATCCATACCAGTTGGTTTGTATCCTTAATGTTTCATAGAGAAACCAGCACTCAGTTCCCATTTGGCTAGTAATTGTTCATCATAGGTATTTTTTCTTTAAAAATAAAAACATTCCTTGTAACATTCAGTTTAAACAAAACAAATCTGTCAAAGATAGTTCTTATCTCTATGATTATGCAACAGCTTTTTTTTTTTTTTTTTTGCCCAGTTCCATGTGAATGGTCATTTCAGCAAATGACACTGTAGAATACAGACATTTAAACACAAGGAAAGGCTGACTCCCTACTTCTGTTTGCTGATTGATTTGGTTTTGTTGAATGTAAATAAGCAAAACCATTTCTTTCAAAATAGCTGCCAGGGATCATCCCTCATTAATCTCTGCAAGGCTTTTCTTGCCTACATCATAAACTCAGCAGCAGGAGGTACTAACACAAAGCTCATCATGTACCTCCTAAGCTAGCCTTGGAGTGAATTCCATTTCTCCCTATGCTCAGATCCTAAGTTAGGAAACATTCTGGTCATGATACCATTCCTTTAGTTTTTAAATACTACCTAAATGTTAGACTATGAAACAGGGCTTTAAATGTTACATATTTATAGACTTAATACAATAGAAGATATCAAATAATTATTAAAAACAGAAATTAGAGTTAATTACTACTGAGCATATTTTCATATATTCTCTTTTACACAATGCTAATCATGAGTAAAGAGAGGTATATCATAATCAAAGATGAAATAAGAAACTATACTGATAAAAACACTTCTTTAAAAAAATGGTTATTTTTTTTAGATTCAGACACATGTCTACATTCTAAACTATCTATGAAAATTTAGCAATAAATAAATGTATAAAAAGACTAAATATATAAATGACAGTTCAGTAGACTTCACAGGCAAACACAGCTACCTTATTATGTACATAGACCACTACAGTTGCTTCAAGGTTTCAAAAGGCAATAGAGGGTGTTAAGTCCTGAGATACAGGCTATGTCTAAAGAGACAAACATAATCAGCACCATCTAGCAAGCATAAGTATAAGCTGATTGTTATAACAGATTTTCTAGAAATCTTAGGGATTTCTCTTTCCTTCCCTCCAATCCCCTCCTCCTTCTTTCCTCCCTTTTTTGTTTCTGTGTTAGATGTTGACCAAAAACAAACCAAAAGAGTGATGGTCACAATAACAAAGCATATCTATATGCTACTTATAGAAGAAAGACTCTTTTTCTGAGCTCTGCTTAAGAGAACATAACAAAAAATGAGAAATGAGAGAAAGCAATCAAGAAGAGAAAAAGCAATAATTTCCAATACTAAAGTTATAAAATTAGAATTCACAACAAAGAAAAGCCATAATTTACATTTTAGAAAGGTAAATCAAAGATGTTAGTCATGACTTGAGAAACTGAGATACAGGGAAAAAAAAGGGACATAAGAATAGTGAGAAGAAAAGAGAGGAGACTACATGTAACAGAACACAGAGTAGACCCAAGATATTTTTTTTAAAGATTTATTTATTTATTTATTTATTTATACAAGCACTGGATATAGTCACAAGTGCAGGAGGGTGAGAGAATTCACCAGAGACAGAGCAGAGAGTGGAGAGCAGAACAGGCAGAGTGATGAAGTACACTGCTGAGGGGAGCAGCGGGCGGCAGGAGAGGTCTGTGTGCCATGTGGGACCCTCACCCGGTGGCCGAGGATCGAACTGGCACTGCAGAGGCTGTGGGCAGCTTCGCAACTCAGCGCTTAACCGCTGCACCACCAGGGAGGCCCAGTAGACCCAAGATTTACCAAAGCACAATGGCAGTTTACAGTAGAATAAGGGGAAAAAGGTAGTAAAAATACCAATTCTAATATTGACCTAAAAATCCTCTGAGAAGGAAGACATTATGAATAAAGGAAGATTGACAATACTCATTAAATATTTTAGATAAAGCAACTGACAATTATTCAAACTTTGTCATATTTTGGAAAAGATTTTTTTAAGTGAAGAATCAAGAGAAAATTTAAAAGAGGATGATCACTACTAAACAAGGATTGAACTCATTTATTTCCAATCCTTCTCCACAACTCAACAAAATAAGAGCCAAGTACTTAAAAAAAAAAAAGTCATTGTACAGGGTCAACTAATGGAGTGAATTTCGTCACTGAGATTACAGAAAAAGAGGAAGTAGCTATCTGTTTCTGAGAAACCCGAACCTAAAAAATTAGGAAGGGTAGAACCCTGATATTATGCAACAGATGAATCTGAAACAAGATTTATGGGAAAGTCTATTATATTTGAAGAGACATTGATCCCCATGTCTCCTCAACCAATGTCTATAGATTTATGACTTTTTTTCCATCAGTGAAGAAATAAGATTTCTTTTCTGAACTGAGCAAAGTAGAGACTTTCTGTACTGGCAGCTATCCAACAAAGTTAAAGACAATGGTACTATAAAGAAAACAAAGTATTTACATTGACATTTTCACCAAGAATTCTGATCACTTGTCCTTTTGGCTACTAGAATGCATACAATGACACTAAAATGATCTTTAAGAAAGATGCAAAAAAATAGAATTCAAATAATAATAATGAAGATATTTCAATAAATAAGTCTGGGTATCCCTGATGGTGCAGGGATTAAAGACAGCGTTATCAAGCTATCACCAGTCATTGCAGCTCAAGTTTGATCCCTGGCCAGCCAGGGAATAACCCAAATGGTGCAGCAGACCTCTCCTGTCTCACCTGCTGATTCCCTCAGCAGTATATTTCAGTAGATCAGCCTGTTCTGCTCCCACTCCATCTCTGGTGAATCCTCTCATCCCCCACACCTGTGGCTTACACCCCAGTTCTCGTATGCATAGATAAATAAGACTTTTAAAAATAAATAAATAAGCCCAGTCATGTCACCCTGCACAGAAGACAAGTACTGTTAAACTCTGTTCAGTACACAGAGATTTCAAATACATATTCAAGAAAAGATTCTGAAATAAAAGATAGACACCATACAAACATATAGGTAAAAAAAAAATGAGAAAACATATTATTCAACTAAAATGTTTTCAAAACTTTTAAAAATCTTAACAATATTTTAAGAGAGGTAACAAAGGATGTTGCATAATTTTATAGAAAACATTCTATCTAGGGCCTCCCTGTTGGTGCAAGGGGTTAAGCGCTGCACTATGAAGCAATCTGAGCCTCTGCAGCACAAGTTCCATTCCCGGCCGGCCAGAGAGAAATCTACATGGCAAAGCAGACCTCTCCTGTCCCTCCTGCTGCTCCCCTCAGCAGTATATTTCAGTCAGTCTGCCTGTTCTGTTCCCCACTCTGTCTCTGGTGAATCCTCTCAACCCACATCTCTGGCCTGTTCCCCAGCTCTTGTATGCATAAATAAATAAATCTTTAAAAAAATAGATTCTAGGAGTGGAATTGCTGGGTCATATGGAAGCTCTATGTTTAGTAGGTCCAGAAATCTCCACACAGCTTTCCACAGTGGTTGGACCAGTTTGCACTCCCACCAACAGTGCAGAAGAGTTCCTTTTTCTCCACACCCTCGCCAACATTTGTTGTTGCTAGTTTTTTTAATATGTGCCATTCTCACTGGTGTAAGATGGAATCTCATGGTAGTTTTGATTTGCATTTCCCTGATGACAAGTGATGTTGAACATTTTTTCATATGCCTGTTGGCCATTTGCATTTCCTCTTCAGAGAAGTTTCTTTTAAGCTCTTCTGCCCATTTTTTGACTGGATTATTTTCTTTGTTGCTGTTGAGTCTCATCAGCTCTTTGCAGATTTTTGTGATCAGTCCTTTATCATTAGTGTTGGGTGCAAAAATGTTCTCCCAGTTGGTGGGGTTTCTCTTTGTTTTTGTTATTGTCTCTTTTGCTGTGCAAAAGCTCTTTAATTTGATATAGTCCCAGCTGTTTATCTTTGCCTTCACTATCACTGCTTTGGGTGATGTGTCTGTAAAGATGTCTTTGATGTGCAAATCACGTAGTGTTTTGCCTATATTTCCTTCTATATATTTTATGGTTTCAGGTCTTATGTCTAGTTCTTTAATCCATTTTGAGTTGATTTTTGTGTATGGTGTGAGGTGGTGGTCAAGCTTCATTCTTTTGCATGTAGCGACCCAGTTTTCCCAGCACCATTTATTGAACAAACTTTCTTTGCTCCAATGCATAGTCTTTGCTCCTTTGTCAAAGATTAGTTGACCATAAATCTGTGGGTTTATTTCTGGATTTTCTATTCGATTCCATTGGTCTGTATGTCTGTTCTTGTTCCAATACCATGCAGTTTTGATGATTATGGCTTTGTAGTGTAGTTTGAAGTCTGGGAGTCTGATGCCTCCATTCCCTTCTTTTTTTTTCAGGAGAGCTTTGGCTATTCGGGGTTTTTTGTGATTCCATATGAATTTCATCAATAATTGTTCTATTTCTTTGAAGAATGACATTGAAATTTTGATTGGAATAGCATTGAATCTGTATATTGCTTTTGGAAGGATGGCCATTTTAATAATGTTTATTCTTCCAATCCATGAGCAGGGGATGTCTCTCCATTTCTTTGTGTCTTCTTCTATTTCTTTTAACAGTGTTTTATAGTTTTCTTTGTATAGGTCCTTTACCTCTTTTGTTAGATTTATTCCCAAATATTTGATTTTTTTTGTTTCAATAACAAAAGGGATGGTCTTTTTGATTTCTTCTTCTTCAGATTTATTGTTTGTGTATAGGAAGGCTACTGACTTTTGCGTGTTGATTTTGTATCCTGCCACTTTACTGAACTGATTAGGACACAGAAACATCAATTCCAAAGAGCACCTGCACCCCTATGTTTATAGCAGCACTGTTTACAATAGCTAAGCTTTGGAAACAACCCAAATGCCCAAAAATAGATGACTGGATCAAGAAGATGTGGTACATATATACCATGGAATATTACTCAGCATTCAAAAAAGATAAACACATGCAATTTGCTGCAACATGGATGGCGCTGGAAGGGATCATGCTCAGCGAAATAAGCCAAAAAGAAAAAGAAAAATACCGGATGGTCTCACTCATAGCAGGAATCTAGAAAACTTAAATAATGGACCAGGAAAATGAATAATTATAAGAAAGTGAAAATCAAAATCAACAAAAAACTATGAACCAGAGACACTTTTAGGGGGGCGGGGGCGGGAGGGGAGGGATTGGGGTCAGAATGGGGGGCTGCAATTGTATGGGGAATATAACAATAAAATTTATTAAAAAAATAAAAAAATAAATAAAAATATTGCTGAGCCATGAATTAATCAACCCTAAAAAAAAAAAAAAAAAATAGATTCTATCTATAAGAGAGCATTACATTAAGAAGCAGAAATTACACATTGGAAATTTTAATTTCTGACAGCAGAAATTAAAAACCGGAAGGGACTATGAAGTTGAAGGAATTTTATTAAAAAATAATAAACTTGAGAAATGAAAAAGAAAATAGAAGAAAATTACCAGATCAGTTATCTATGTGACAAATCATCTTAAAAAAAATTATTATTTCCCAGAGTTCTGTGAATTGTGACTCTTCATGCCTTTGTGGTAAGATGGCGATTGGGCTGAAATTATAATGATCAGAAGATTTGATGAGGCAGGTTGGACAAGATGATTCCCATTCATGTGTCTGGTGTTTCTGCTGAGATGACAGACCCTTGCATATTGGGTCACCTCTCTCCTTTTTCTCCAAATAACTTCCCAAGGATGAGGTCACTTGGGCTGTCTCACAAGTACCTCCAGAAACAATCTTACCTGTTGGCTACCTTCCTCCAGAAGGAGTATTTCATAACTGGGGAAACCAGAAACCTCATTCCAATGAAGTACTAGGCCTGTAGTGGCACAGTCACTTCTGGTGTATTATATTGATAAAAAACCATGTCAGGACTAGTTGAGAGACAAAGAGCAGGAAAATTAGCTTCATCTACAGATCTGGGGCATGGCATGTGTATGAAAGAAAGAATTTGTGGGCATACCACTGAAAACTAGTTACTGGAAGATCTTCTTTGATTATAATATAACTTAGAATTACAGTATTGAAAATTATAAGAAAAGTTTGATGACTTTGCAGGTCTCCAGTGTATTTCTAAAACAACCAAGAAGGAATCATATAAAAAACAAACAAAAAATAGACATTTTCCCTGATTTGGCCTTCATAATGCTGGAAACATATATATAACATATAAATAAAGACACATCATACCACCTCTATGCATGACCATTTTCAATCATGTTAACCTATGAATATAAACCGAACAATTTTATATTCCTTTGGTTTGTCTATATACCTTTGGGAATTCAGCTTTTATGTTGAAGTAATTGTGGTTCATGGACGGTCATAAGAAACAATATTGAGAAAACTGCATCACTCATTCAGTAACATCTGAAAAATTATAGTATAATACCATAACCTAGATTTTGACATTAATGATATAGTTAAGATATACTGCATTTGCATCTCTACAGGAATCATTCTTTTAGTCCTTTTATAGCCATACCTACTTTCCCCTAGTCTTTGCTACTCTTTAACCCCTGGCAGCTACTAATCTGTTCACCATTTTTAAAATTGTGTCAGTTTTAAAACGCTATGAAATTTTGAATATCACCACCTTGTCAAAAGTATGATATGCAAATATTTTCTTCCATTCTTTTTTTAAAGATTTATTTATTTATGCATACAAGAGCTGGAGTACAGGCTGCAGGTGTGGGGGGTACCAGGATTCACCAGAGACAGAGTGGGGAACAGAACAGGCAGAATGATCGAAATACACTGCTGAAGGGAGCAGCAGGCAAGACAGGAGAGCTGCCATGTGGGTTTCTCCGTGGCCGGCCAGAGATCACACTTGTGCTGCAGAGGCTGTGGATTGCTTCATAGTGCGGTGCTTAACCCCTTGCGCCACCAGGGAGGCCCCATTCTTTTTTTTTTTTAATGATAGTTTCTTTCACTGTACAGAGAATTATTAGGTTGATGCAGTCCCATTTTTTTTTTTTATTTTCCTTACCATTTCAGTGAAGTCCCCAAAGACATCAATGAAATCTATGTCACTAGGTTTTGCTTACTTTTTTCTACATATTTTATGGTTTCCCATGCGTTCTTCTATGTAATTTATGGTTTTAATTCTTACATTGAATTCAATTCTTACATGTGGGACCCTTGCCGGTGGCTGAGGATCGAACCGGTGTTGCAGAGGCTGCAGGCAACTTCACAGCCCAGCACCCAACCGCTGCACCACCAGGGGAGGCCCTCATATTTGAAATTTAAAGAAACAAAGCAAAGAAACAGACAAAAATAAACCAAAACAAAACTGAAATCTCACTACTGAATGGAGGCTCCCAGAATGGGGATGGGATGGGGCCGGGGGGGTGAAAGGTGCAATGCAAAGGGGGAAACAGCCCAGTGAACTCTGATGGAGGACTATTAGTGTTTTGGTGTTGGGGATGCATCTGATTAGTGTGAACCCATACTATTAAATCAGTATTGTTAACTGTTACCTTAATACAAAAATTAAAGTTTAAGGTAATAAAAATGCTATAGAAGTGGAAATGACTTTTTTCACTTAGCATAATTACCAGATTCACTCAAGTTGTTTGTTTCTTTTTATTGCTGACTAATTAAATCCCATGGTAGATAGTGGTGCTGATTGTCTTTAATTCCTATCTGACTTTCTGTCTACTTTTCTCATCAATAGTGAGGAGAGGATTACTGGATTCCAACTGCAATTGAGATTTGTCTGCTTCTTCTTTGAGTTATATCAGTTTTGCTTCCCATATTTTATAACTTTGTTACTTGGCACATACATATTAGGACTGTTGTGTGGTGTGTGTGTGGGGCGGGGAATGAAGGTTTGTTGACTTTTTTTTTAAATAAACATTATCTAATGTCTCTGTTAATTTTCTTGGCTGTGAAGACTACTTTCAGATATCCTTATAGCCACAGTTGCTTTCCTTGATTCATGTTTGTTTTTTCACCCTTTTATTTCCAACCTGCCTAAAGCTCTGTATTTATTTTTTTATTTTCTTTTTATATTCCCCATAAAATTGCAACCCCCTTATTTTGACCCCAATCCCTCCCCTCCCCGCCCCCCACCCCTCATAGAGTATCTCTGGTTCATAGTTGTTTGTTGATTATGATTTTCACTTTCTTATAGTTATTCATTTTCCTGGTCCCTTATTTAAGTTTTCTAGATTCCTGCTATGAGTGAGACCATCCGGTATTTTTCTTTCTGTCTTATTTTGCTGAGCATGATCCCTTCCAGCACCATCCATGTTGCTGCAAATTGCATGTGTTTATCTTTTTTGAATGCTGAGTAATATTCCATGGTGTATATGTACCACATCTTCTTGATCCAGTCATCTATTTTTGGGCATTTGGGTTGTTTCCAAAGCTTAGCTATTGTAAATAGTGCTGCTATAAACATAGGGGTGCAGGTGCTCTTTGGAGTTGATGTTTCTGTGTCCTTTGGGTAAATACCTGGGAGTGTAATTGCTGGATCATATGGAAGCTCTATGTTTAGTAGGTCCAGAAATCTCCACACAGCTCTCCATAGTGGTTGGACCAGTTTGCACTCCCACCAACAGTGCAGAAGAGTTCCTTTTTCTCCACATCCTCGCCAACATTTGTTGTTGCTAGTTTTTTTAATATGTGCCATTCTCACTGGTGTAAGATGGTATCTCATGGTAGTTTTGATTTGCATTTCCCTGATTACAAGTGATGTTGAACATTTTTTCATATGCCTGTTGGCCATTTGTATTTCCTCTTCAGAGAAGTTTCTTTTTAGCTCTCTTGCCCATTTTTTGACAGGATTATTTTCTTTGTTGTTGTTGAGTCTCATCAGCTCTTTGCAGATTTTTGTGATCAGTCCTTTATCATTAGTGTTGTGGGCAAAAATGTTCTGTATTTAAAGCAAGTTTCTTTTAGACAGCATAGAGTCATGTCATGTTTTTTAATCCATGGTCTGATTGGTTTCTAAAGTGTTGTATTTAGACAATTTACATTTAACAAAATTAGTTATATGTTTGGTTTAATTAAGCCACTTTATTTATTTTCTTCTTTCTGTTATCTATTTTTTGTTTCCATTTCCTTTTTCCTATCTTCATCTAGATTACCTGAATAATTTTTAGAACTCTATATTTCATTTAATAAAAAGTGTTTTTGAGTTTTTCCCCTCATATATATTTCTCAGTAGTTGCTCCAGGTATTACTTTATATATGTGCAATGTATCCTAGTTGACAGTGCCATTTCACCAGTGTCAATAAGGACATCCCTCCATGGCCTGCCTTGACAGTCTCTTCATGCACCTCCATTGCCACTCTCATTGTTTATCTCTTATAAAGTAAGGTGTTGCTTTCCATGGGATGCTTTTAAGATTTTTCTTTCTGTTTAGCTTTCAGAAGTTTAATCATGATGTGTCTTGGTGTGGATTTATTTGGGTTATTTTTAATTGGGTTTTGCTCAGTTCTTAAATTTGTAAGTTTATGTCTCTTGCCCAGTTTAGGAACTTTCCAGTCATTATTTCTTCAGCAACTTTTTAATTTGTTCTCTTTCTCCTCTCACTGTGTGATTCTGATATCAAGTATAACTTTTTGTTTATTTTCTGTTCATCTGTTTTTATGGTTTCTAATGTCCCTCAGGTTCTGGTCATTTATATTCAGTTTATTTTCCCTGTATTTCAAGATTTATTTTCCCTGTACTTCTATCTTCCAGGTTACTGATTATTTCCTCCGTCTACTCCATTCTTTCATCAAGTTCACCTATTGAGTTTTCATGTCATTTATTTTTCCATTTAAATTTTTAATGTAAATTTAATTTTTCATTTAAATTTCCAGTGTTTCTTCTTTTATATATTTCCTCTTCAATATTAAGATGTTATATTTATTTTCCTGATGCTTTCTACTTTTTCAGTTGTTTTGAATGGCTTTTCAATCAGTCAATACATGTTTGTCATGGCTGCTTAATATCTCTTTGTTACATAATTCTGACATTGTTCTTTTTTTTAAGATTTATTTATTTATGCATACAAGAGCTGGGGTACAGGCCAGAGATGCGGGGGGTGGTGGTGAGAGGATTCACCAGAGACAGAGTGGAGAACAGAACAGGCAGTCTGACTGAAATACACTGCTGAGGGGAGCTGCGGGAGAGACAAGAGAGGTCTGCTTTGCCATGTGGGTTTCTCTCTGGCCGGCCGGGGATCGAACTCGTGCTGCAGAGGCTGGGGATTGCTTCATAAAGCGGGGCTTAACTCCTTGTGCCACCAGAGAGGCCCCCATTGTTCTTTCTTAATTTTCATTGACTGATTATCTACTTATAGCTTTAGATAATATCAAGAATATCAGTCTGACGTTATCCTTATACTGACTAGGGAGAAAGATTTTTTATTTTTGAAACCTGAACATTTTGGGATTATGTTGAGACTATGTCTCTTTTAAATCTTTTTCCCCTGAGGTTCTTGTATACCACTTTCACAGGAAAGTCAGGAAAGCATCTGACTAGTGGCAGGAGTAGAAGTCCTATTTTCCATTTAGCCTACACTGACAACTGAAGAAGGGAGTGTTCCTCTTTACTGTTGAATGAGAACAGAAGTTCCAGCATCCCTGTGGTCTCCTTGATCAGGGTAGGATGGTTTAAATTGCATATCTTTGTGTAGAGGAGGGGCAGGGAGATTACAAATACATGTATTATATTAATTACAACAGAATTCCAATATCTTCCTTTAAGTTCTTGCATGTTGAATGCAAGTCAAGAAGACTCTGAAGATTTATTATAATGTAGCATATTTTTCAGATGGTACAGAATAGGTTTATTTTATGAAATGAACACATTTATGCAGTGACTCACAGGCAACAATTATTTCTTGAAATAACAAATGATTTAGATATGAGTACTGAAATAAAATATAAAATTTCAATATATAATTTAAAATTAACCATGTATTATAAGGTATGCCTATAATCAGAGAAGGAATTTTAACTATTAATTTCCTTATGCCTCAATTATTTCTACTCTATGAACTTGAAGGGATTATATTGGCATAATTTTTATGACATAAAATAACAAAAACTTCTATATATTTGACAATATGATTACTACACTGCATTAGTAAGAGTAGTAACACCCCAACAGTATGTGTGCTTATATTTCACTACACTAACTTTCTGATCAGAGAGGGATAGTAAGAATCATACTATCTATGAAGAGATTATACTATCAGTACAAAACAACTAAAATCTACAACTCAGAGTTCTAGTGCAAATGCGAGTCAAGAAGGAGAGACTAAGAAAGCCAGAATGAGAAGGGATGCTATTTAGAGAAGGAAGCCTTGCAAATACTTTCTGGGGATGAGAAGACATGGTCAGATGCGAGAATGGGTTCGGTCCTGGGTGAAGATACAGCAGAAGCTTTCACAAATTCTGAGAGAAGCAACCTGACTACAAAGCAATACTTACTGTTGGACAGTAGGTGTTTATAAGCCTAAACAGGTAGAGCTCTGGATATCAGGACATCTAGATTTATGTTACAAAAAGTAAAACAAAATCAAAAGTCACATGTTATATGTAAAATAGGGTGTTAAAAAAGCACAAGTCAGCTAATACTAAAGGTAAAATAGAGTGAAGCTTATTCAACAGATAAGTTTGTGTTTGCTAACATGAAGAAAATAATAAATATTTATGGAAGCTGTCTCTTATTTTATAAAATCTCTCCACAGGAGAAGAAAAACATGAATTTAATTATGGAAAACAATCATTGAACATAATATGAAAAAACTGCTGCTTTGTCTGGAGGGCTTGAAAAAAGTTACACAAAACTATTCCTAAGTCAAAGGAAAACAAACATAGAATATTCCTTCATGAAAACTCAAATAACAGGAATAATAGGAATAATAAGAAATTACCAATAGAAAACTTCATTTCTACTTTAGATCCAGGAAAACAAAAAGTTCAGTTGGATACCTCCCACCCGATTACCCTTGAGAGAAAATTAAACAGGAAAACTAAATAAAATAAACATATTATTGTAGAGAACATTAATCAGCTTGCTTAAAGGGGAAATCTTGAAAGTTTATATTACATTCTCTATGGTATAAGAAACATAGAGTGGAAAAACTTCAACCCCGTTATTTTTGCTGAGGAAAAATGAGAAAATATATGTATCTATGTGTGTGTGTGTGTGTGTGTGTGTGTGTTATTTAATAGAGGAGCAGCTTAATTATGGGTAAGTTCTTTTAGTTACAACCTTGAGATTTAAATATTCTAAATTTCAAGCAACTTTTGGACAACAAAATCTCCCTCACAATAATAATTTTGTTACTGAAGTATTTGACCTTTTAAGGAACTCAGGATTAGTAAGGGAGGAATGGATGTGTGTGTGTGTGTGTGTGTGTGTGTGTGTGTGTGTGTATGAGAGAGAGAGAAAGAGAGAGAACATATTTCTATAAGTTAATATTCAGAAATCTTCCATTTCATGGAATAAAACAAATCCTAGAGGGAAACAATTTTCTATCTAAAGGCATGCCAAGTACACTATCTCTCAAATGTGGGTGACAGTGAATCAGCAAGAACAAAATTGTTCAATATTATACCTGGTGTTCTATATCAGAAATGAAAATAGTTACATGAGGTATCAAACAGTTCTGTTCTAGATTGTCACATCTTGATAATATAGTCGACTAAATAATAGCAAAATGAATGCTTTGCAGGGTAAAAGTCTTCCAGAGGCGGACTTATAAAAAAAACGACTATATTATGGAATTCTTGATTGGTTAAGAAGAAATATTTAAAAGGAAGTTCACAGATGTTTTTAATGGTCACTCAGGAGTAGCAGCCATTAAAGTAGATAATGAACTCACTGGGTCAGAACTCCAAATTCCATATGGAAGATGGCACTGGCCCTCATCTTAGTCTTTGGTCATGTCATAGGCGCATGACAGGTGTAGCTTTGACAAAAGCAGAAGCTAGGACACTTGTATAACATAAGTATATTAAACTAAAGTTCAAAAAATTGAAATGTTTATGAAAGAATCATGTTCAGTGAAATATATTTTTTACTAGTCTCAACCCATTCTCAGTGAAAGAAGAAAGCTAAGGGTATAGCAATGTGGTTTTCCTTCTTTATTCCCCCAAGAGACTTTTACTGTTAAAGAGTTAAATAAGGAAGGAGTCCATTAGACCAGGGTGGGTCAAATGTGAACAAATCAAGAAACTTGTATGTAGGAAAACAAAACTCAGAAACAACCCATCACAACCAGCCAAACAGGATTTCCCAATACAGCAACTGCTTAAGTCATAGCCAGCTAAATAATTTTCTTGCTTTGCTTCTGTATCTGCTCTAAAAGAGTCTTTCCTCTACCTCCTGTTAGGGAGGAGTCTGCAGCATTTTTGGCTTGATGTTGCCTGATTTGAACTGATGTTTGCTTAATAAACTCTAAAACTTTTGTACATTAGTTTATCTTTTAACAACACTGAAGCCTTTATTTTAAATTTGACTGAACTTAAAACTCCAGAGATACTTTACTTTGCAGAGAGAACTATCACTTATTTCAAAATCTTCAGCCCCTTCCACATCTTATGGAGCAACCTCATTTTTCTATAGTAATGTAAAATTATTCCTGAATACGCTAATACGCTAACACTGAATATGTGTTAGCAATTTTACTCCAGTATATTAAAATGCATATAAAAATATTCAATGAGACCAAACAGTTGGATTCCACCCATATATGTCCCTAGAAATGGAGAGGAATGTATGGTGAGATGAGAAAAAGCAAATTTGTCTATACTGTTTTTCATTAGCCAACACATGATTAGTGAGACTTCTGATGAGATTGTCAAGAGTGAAAAGTACCCTTCAGGGAGCAGCGAGGAAATATTACAATGTTTTTCTCTCCCATAGATAGAGAGGTTAAATTAATGAAGATATATCCTTATTTATTCTTAAATAAAATTATTTATGCACTTGGTTCCATATCATTCATAATTCTGAATTTCATCTGCCCTCTATTCAAAGAAATTGGAATTTGGAATAAAATAATGTCATTAGCTTTCTGAAGCAGCACAACATTAACCATTCCTAATTTTTTACCATATTTATTTGGTGTGGAAGGGTTCAGTAAATTAAAATTGAATTGAAACTCATACATTCTGCTGCTATACATCATTTTACTCTAAAATACATATCACAGTTACTGTCACAACTATTTTAATATTTTTTCTTTTTCCAAAGAAAAAGAACTAGTTTTCTAAACTTATGGTGATATGATATATACACATATAATTCTAGGTAATTTCTACCTAAAATATATTTTCACTTGTAAAGTATGCTTCCCCTTGATCATTTAATAAAAATTAAATTGACCACAGATGCTAATTTATGAAATATCAGATTGCCATCTATATAATACTTGATTCACTTACATGACACACGTTTCTCAAATCTGTAATAGCCAAATAAAATTAGTGAGACCTTGGTTTAAACTAGTTTTTGCTACCTCCTGACACACTTTAGTCTCTTAAGCAAGTTCCTTAATTTCTATGAAGTTTTTCCAGTATGAAATGTTAATGATGTCAATTTACATTATGAGGTTGCTTTAGAAAGGCAAATAAAATAAGATTTATGAAAAGAGTTCAATCATCACCTGGCCCATAGTGATCAATACATCTTCTTTGGTCTTATATCTCAATAGTGAATGAAGCTACTTCAGGAATAACACTTGATAGTGTGTTTAACCATAAAAATGTTTTTTTCCATTTCTAGACATTAATTTTACTGAATTGCTTCTTGAATATCAGTTTCTAAAGAAACATAAAGTCAGAGTCTTGATATAACATTATTGTAGCTATACTCTTATCATTTGATACCACCAAAATAGTTTAAATTTTTCAACTGCCAAAGTCCTAAAACAGCATCAGGGAAGAGAAGATGAAAGATTGCTTACCAGATTGAAGGTAGCACTTGCCAAACAGATTACTGGCGTGGTAGGTGACCATAGATGAGTACTGCAGAAGAGAGAAAAAATGGACAATGTAATTACCAGTCTTCAAAAATGGAAAATACGTAGATTTTGCTTGCAAAAATTGCTGGAAAATACTTCATAAAGAAATACTCCAAAGAAAATAAGAGGTGAAGTCAAAACAGTCTAAACAAATATTAACTGTATATTCACTTATAACTCTTTATTTATTTCATATTGAAAGACTCTCTCAGGAAAATAATGTGAGAAAAACAAAGAAACATATACCTAAATACTAGTACAACCAATTACGATTCTAACTATTCAAAGAATTATGCCCAGATATTTTATTAAATTTATCTATTCCAGACTGAGAAATATCTAGACCTATACTAAAGGACCTTTGACTTTTTTTTTTCCTAATAAATATTTTGACACTCAATTTGAAGTTAGGATAAGAAATATTAATAGCAGTAATAGTGACATTTATTAAATCCCAGTTATGTGAGGCATTTTACAAAGTGTCTATTCTACATTATATTCTGTACTCCTGAAAGA
This sequence comes from Talpa europaea, assembly GCF_964194135.1. NCBI lineage: Eukaryota > Metazoa > Chordata > Mammalia > Eulipotyphla > Talpidae > Talpa > Talpa europaea. Next base: position 65,163,255 of record NC_140075.1, on the reverse strand, counting down.
CACTATATAATAGACTAAAAAAATAATAGTAACAAAAATAAAAAATGGGGATAGTATGGGAAATTTGTGCAGTGATGTTACGGTAATTCTGTGGCTTTGATAGTGGTGATGTTTTCACAGGCAAAATTATGTTCGAGTTATTTGGAAAATAGTTCAAAACTGATCTTGTATCTTTTTTTTAAAAATTGAAAGGTTAAACTAAGTTTGGAGGAAATAACTACTTCATTTTTCAAATTTACCATAAAAGGTGAAACTTAAGAGTCTCATGCTCTACCAACTAAGCAAGCCAGGTACTTTATAAATGGTCAAACTCAGATCAGAGTTTTAGTAACTGGCACTGGTTATGCAGCAGCATTACCAGGCTCAAAACATAGGCTTGTCTCACTCACAATGCCATTTAAATACTAGACTATAATACCTCTCAGTATACATGAACCAACAATTACACTTGCAGATGTCAAATCAGGGTAAGAGAATAAAAACTTTGGGCATTAGATTAGTATCATAAAGTATCTTGAAAGACTGGTATGGGAAATTGGAGCTGGATCTCAGCAGGAATCAGTAAGTATTACATCTTATATTTATGCTCCAGACTCCAAGAAATAATTTAGTGGCAAAGTGTCAAAGTGCCTGTGTGTGTATGTGTGTGTGTCTGTCTGTCTGTCTGTCTGTCTCTGTGTGTACCTGTGTGTGCATGTGTGTGTGCGTGATATGGAGTAGGGGTAAACTATTTTACAGCATTATAAAAAAAAAAATCATCTGCTTCTGAAGAATATGAGTCACCTGATTCTAAAAGCATTTAAAACTAGGCTAGATGACATTTAGAAAGGTACTATGACTAGGATTTAAGTACTAGATGGATGCATGGGGTGAATGTTTAAGTACCTTTCCAATCCTGATATTCTCCTATATTGCTATGCTAAGATATTCAAGTAAAACAGAATCCAATGTAGTTAAGAGGCGATGGGGTGGAGGAAACAGGGTGGGGGAGAGCTATATATTTCTAGTCTCTTAGCTTGTAGTAAATAGAAAATCCATCCAAAGAGCAAAATTATATCTCAACTGACAAGCCTCACCAGCTCACCCTCTAGGCAATATTCTCATGTCACCAAGAAACAAACTGGCCCACCCAGAAGAGAGTCTCACTAATCTTGATGCCTAAAAGCTTGAAGACGCACTGGAGAAGTGAGCAGTCAAACCCAGCTTGTCAATGCTGATTAAGTTGAATATTGAGAAATGCTGCTCTTCATACAAAGAAAAAAAAAAAAGATGGAAAGAAAGGAGACTATTTCTCTGATGCAATGGAGATAATCCATCAGCTGAACTTCTATAGCTGGAGGCTAAAGGTGGGTGGCCGTCACTGGCCATGGTACTTTCAATAGGGGCTTGAAGTCAGTAGCACCAAAGTGGATACACGTGAGCACAGTTTATTTTTTTTTCCCTGAAGGGACTGCTAGTTAAAGGAATATTGTCAGCTGTCGTCCAGGGTCCCTCCCTTCAACATATGTAGACTCTGATCATAAGCAGTCAACCTGGGCTTCACTCCAGTCAGGGGCATATGGTGAGGTCACAGTGGCTGACGAGCTGAGACAGAAAATTTGATTTCAGAGCCAGTGAGAGTAAGTCCATAAAATGCAGGAGCACAAAAATGAGAAGAGAACAGCTCATGGCATTTTGCTAACATTTTCAATATTTCCCCACTACCTTGCACATGACCTGTTCAGCACAACTAAAATTGGAGGTTTGATAAGTGAGGAGCAACAAAGTAAGACTGGAATATTTTCAAACAGAACCGTGAGTTTTGCAGGATGCAAGAATCAATCGCCTCACACAGAAGTGCAGTTTATGATTACTGAAGCACCAAACAATAGCACTGCCAAGAATTTACAGGTTTCTCTGACAGGATCTGCGCTGTGTTCTCCCAGCAGCCTGACGTCACTCTGTCTTGGATAGGGTGGGCACAAGGAGAATTTTCCCGAAGCTGACAGGAAAGAAATAATGCAGGTGTGTGAAAGCAGGGGTACATCATTTTCACAGTTCCCCACCCGGTCAGGAATAACAGTTCAGATGAATGTTGCAGCTTTCTTGTGGCACAGAAACGGGATATAAAATACATTTTATACCAGGAAATAATAAGCCACAACTCTGACCCAATTCACCACCCGCCTAAGTCCATTAGGAAACAAATGAAACTATCTAAATAAAGGAGTCGACTAATTGAGGTTAGGATTTACAGAACAGACACAGAGAGCTGAGACTCTAATTAAAGGAACCTCCCCCCCAACCTCAAGCATGGAGTAGAGAAGTTGAAAGGAAGAGAACATGAATTCCTTCTGCTCTGCACCACAAAAGCACCATCTGACAAATCAAGCAGCTGGCCAAAGGACCAAACATATGCAGAGCCCAGTTCAAAATGACAAAACATAAACACTTAATTTAAAAGTATTTGAAGTATTATGTGAGCTTAAGGGAGAAGCTGAGAAATCAGATAGAGCAAAACTGGAGTCCTGGTTTTGGGAATAACCTCAAAAGCCAAGCAAAAATTTCTTGCTTTTTTTTTTTTTTTTGCATTCCTGTTAAATAAAAAATAAGTATTAATTTTAGAAAACCTACAAACATGAAAGGGCTCCTCCAAACACTTATCAGGAGACTTGGCCTCAATATTTTGGCTCCCCATGATCTAGTATTCAAAAAAGCAGTATAGATTTCTTTTTTACTTATTTACTGTGCAACCCAATCTATTCTTTCAATCCCCTAGTAAAATCTATCTTTCGTTTCCACGTCTAAACAACCATGATGAGTAATTGTTCTCACTACTAAATTAAAAATTAGAGTAAGAAAGAAAAGCCAAAATAAGATAGTTAATGGAAACCCACCAGTGTTTTAAGTCATTAGATGTGACAGAGGAACCTCTGCTTCATTAGGAAATGTCACCTGCCAGCAGCTCACATTTGGACCAAGTCTTGTATCACTGTCCTGGCCAAACTATGACAAAGCGGAGAAATTGCTTAAGCAAAAACAAGGACAATAAAAACAAAGGTTTTCTAAATTACTGTTGCCCGTGTCATTAAATTTCATATTGTGCATGGAATATAAATACATCACTTTGTTCTGCATGACAAGCAGAAGTGAGCATTCATACATTACTCAGCCACTTAATTAAGTGCCTGGGATATTTGCAGTTAGCAGAAACTAATAAGGGAATCACATTTAAATTCAAATCACTCCTCAGGGTAGCTGTCTGCAACATAAGCAAAGCTTACTGGGTAGATGTTCCACTAAATGCTCAGCTAAAAGCTTAGATTCACTGTATTTGTGAATAAAGAATAATTCCACTTGTGATTAAAGGTGAAAGTAAAATAAACAATTCTGCTAGGGATTTTTGAGGGAAGTTTTATTTCCCCTGTTTTAAATACCCATTTTGTCTATTACATTGTCTAATAGAATAAGGGTGTGATTTAGGGTTCTGCCAGTGTAAAGAGGAGGTTCCATAAAAAACAAATGACTATTCTGACCCTCTTCATGGCAGCCTTTCAACAGACCTGACAGTAATGGTCCCTGTACCACAGACAGTAAACAACAAAATTATAAAGTCCCCATTCAAGAAAAAAAAAGCAAGCAGGAGACAAAGTGGTGGAGGGTCACAAGAGGTCAAGAAAGGGGAGGAGAAGGACGGACTGAGGAGAGATTCACATTTTTATAAGTCAAGAACCACGTATTCCAAACTCAGAGGGACTGCTCCTACCCTAGCCACTGCCCAAAAGTGAGTTTATTTTTAGTCATTCATCTTTATAAATTTTAACATTTCTGGACTAAAACAGTCCCATATGGTTTCAAATCTGCCCTTGATTCCAAGCAGCCTCCACACTGAGCTTCTTCAAAATTTCAAAGCCATCTGGACCTTGGTGGTACAAATGACCTCTCACAATTCCTCTTCACACAAAGTATGTTTTTTTTCACTTTCAGGAAACCAGACTTGCAGGCTCTAAAGCAGTTACTAAGGACACAGGTGAGTGGACACAAAAGACCCCATCACTTGAAGGGAAATTACTCTAAGTTGCATATGGAAAAATGAGAGGACTAGCTTCAATTCAGATCATACACACTTGTTCTTCTTCTCAGAAATTGTATCAGTTCACCAGCAATCATGCATCACTCTGCTACAGAAAACATAAATTCCTAAATTCCAGATTGTATTTCCAAGTAGAAGTAAATCAAAACAAACTTGAATATGTTAACATTGCATTCAGAGTGAACATAGTATTTTTGGTTAGATGGAAATTTGGCATCTTTTGCAAGTCATAAAATCTTTGAAGCATAAATTTTGATCATCACAATAGGTACTGTCACACAGCATCACCTCAGATATTGTCAAGGTACCATCTGGCATTAGTTATATAGCAGTGGATGGAAAAGGCACAGGTCTAGCACCAAATTATTAAAAGCATAGAGATCAGTATTTATACCAGCATCAAGGATCATCACAAGACAGCTCCTATGAAGGCAAAAATTCAGAAACATTTGTTGAGGAGGTACACAGGAACTCATTAACCTGGTAATAGCAGGGAGGGAAATATAAAGAGATTTAACTTTTTTTTTTTTAATAGAGGCATGTTTTATTTATTTGTTTTGTTTATACATGCACTGGGTACAGTCAGAAGCGCGGGAGGGTGAGAGAATTCACCAGAGCCAGAGCGGGGAGCAGAGCAGGCAGAAGGACCAAAGTACACTGCTGAGGGGAGCAGCGGGCGGCAGGAGAGGTCTGCGCGCCATGTGGGACCCTCCTTTGGTGGCCGGGGAGCAGCCGGGGATCGAACCGGCGCCGCTGAGGCCGCGGGCAGCTTCGCAACCCAGCGCTCAACCGCTGCGCCACCGGGGAGGCCCCAAAGAGATTTAACTTTTAATTGTATATCCATCTATAGAACTTGAGTTTTTTTTTTCCCCATGCTGTATGCATTAATTTTGATGGTGGGAGTGGTAATTAGATTAAAAAACAAAATTTACCCATAGATCTTCAATTTGCCCCCTAACCACTTCTCTCAAATTACTCAATATAAGCATATCTTTTAAAATTTGTATGTATATCAACCCACAATTATGAATAAGAGCCCTCTAAATGTGTAACCACACTTTCCCCTCAATCTCCTAAATTTATGGTGTGCCTCCAGAGATATCCTACTAGAGCTACCCTTTTAAATGGAATTATTGAAAAAACTTTATTTTTTATTTGAGTCAAGAGGAAAATTAATTTAGACACCTGAATATTTAGGACAGATTTTAGAGTTGCAGAATCAAATATAGTAAGCTACCTAATATCACAAATAATGTCAAAAATGAAAGAAGAGTCACAAAAATAATGGTTTATTTATTCCTAGTGTCATATACCAATGCAAGGCAAGTCTCCATTACATTAAAAAAAAAAAAATTGTGTCCTCCCAAAACTGGTGGTGCAAAGAGTTAAGCACAGCACTGTGAAGCTATCCTCAGCATCTGCAGCAAGAGTTTGATCCCAGGCCGGTCAGGGAACTATCCACATGGCATAGCAGACCTCTTCTGTCTCACCCACTGCTCCCCTCAGCAATTTATTTCAGCAGATTCACCTATACTGCTCCCCACTTTGTCTCTGGTGAATCCTCTTACCCTCCGCACCTCTGGCCTGTACCCCAGTTCTTATACGCATAAATAAATAAATCTTTTTTTAAAAAAAGGGTGGTTTTACTGTATATAACTCAGGCAGAGTATTCCCAGGACTCCTCCACATTCATCCAGCAGATTAATAACGAGGGTATGGAAGATAGCAATAGAGGTTGTATATGAGCCAAGCATGGAATTGGAATTCATTAATTCTAAACACATTTCATTTGACATAATTCAGTCATCTGGTACTACCTATTTGCAAGGGAAATATAGTTTAAGTAATGGTTCAGGAAGAAAGATTTAGTGAAAACCATAGTGAATTGGACCATTTTTCTCTTATCTTCCATTTCTGTACCTTTAGCTTTGACCATGACTTTGTAGTACTTCTCAGGGAAGTGAGCAGTGTATATTTCCCCATCTCATTGATATTTTTGGCCATATTATTGACTTTCATCAAAGGAAAGTTAGCAGAGAGACAAAATCAGAAGTTTCAAACATGCTTAGAGAGTTTGGCTCAACAAAGTTTGCTTCCTTCCTTCCATGATAAGAGCATGAGAGTGGATAAGAAACATGTAAATTAGATCAAACCTGAGGAGAGAAGAGTCTGGATTCAAAACCACCCAACTCACAGCCTGAAACAGAGCCACCCAGTTTAGATCTACTGAATAGTACATAGCATTTGCAAGCCCATGAATGTGAGAATAAGTTTGTTATAGGCCACTGTGGTTGGGGGAGCAGGGTAGCTATCATTACAGCTGTAGCTAAATGATACAGACATATATCAGACTCTGCTTCATCTGGTATCTGTGTGTAATTATTTTAAAGTAATTGAATATCATTTTCATAAAGAGTACTTATTTTACCTGTATTACAACACAAGACATTTCTATACTTCCTTGATAGTACGAGAATTGTGAAATCTAGTTAAATTTAGAACACATGATGAATTAATACTAAAATGGTAACCTGTATGACACAACTGATGACAAAAAAGTTTTTTCTATTCTTTTACAAATTATTAACCTGTCATAAACATATTCAATTTTAAAATAAGCATCTTATGCCATTTAGGTTTTATGTTTACGCCCAAACTCATCGTATACATTAATATATGTAGTATTTTTAATCTAAATTATACCTCAAAAGTGCTGGGGAAAAAAGAACAGTAAATAATTATTCAAGAGAGACACACAGGGGGCAGGGGGTAGATGGAGTAGGATCAAAACAAGGGGGGGGGGAATTGTATGGGGACTATAACCAAGATGGAAATGCATATGTTGTGCAAAAATGAAAAATGATGTAAAAAATGCATAAAATAAAAAAAGAAAGGGGAAAGGGGGGAAAAAGAATAGAAAGGGGGAAAAAAGAATAGAAAGGACTTTATCTCAGTTTTTATAACTGTAGATGATCATCCAGAGACTAATTTTTTTTTATCTATGATTTATCCAGGTTTCTTCCTTTTGTGTCTGCTTTACAATATTTATTTCACAGCTAGTTAAAAACTTTCAACAAATGACGATTATAAGCAAAGTTTTTTTTTTCACCAACCATGAACTAAATAATATTAAGCACTTAAAAATACTGCCTCCTTAGCTCTTCAAAATATTCCTATGCAGTATTTCTCTTTTTCCCCATTCACAGATGAAAAATCTTACCTCTTTGTTTTTTTCCCAACATTTCCAATATTATATCCTACTACATGTGATAGGCCTGGAGGGTTAGGTTCAAAACTAAGGGAGCCTTTCTCCAGAGCCCATTTTTCCTCCACTACCCTAGGCTGTATCCATAACTAATGTGAAGTCATGTACTTTACATAATAAAATAGAGGCCTAAATCATGGACTAAAGTTAAGTTTATAAATGAGCAGGAAAAATGCACTACCTATATACACATACAGATATTTGTGATTTAGCTTTATCTTACTAATTATACAGTAAGTTTCATAAAAAAACATTTAACCTACAAACCTTTAACCTAGTTAGAAACGTTTAAAGAAAGAAGAGGTTCATTTATAGTATAAGAATTAATGGATTTCAAAACCTGAATTCACCACAACTTGTTACAAATGAACACAAAAAGATGTAGTCAGACTTCCCCAATACTTGTCCAAACTCTACCAGGAAGAGACTGACTTCATATATGAAACAAATATGAATAAAACAGCTTCCAAATTTAGAAGCTATTAAGCTTAACAAGTGTTTGTTTAGCCAAAGAAATAAATTACATAAGAAATTCTGTACCTGAACCCGTAACCTCATTTACCTTGATAACAAGAAAAAATAAACTGTTCCAGTTAAGTTTTGTTTAAATTCTTGTATAAGTCAACTAAATTTTAAAGTCAACACAGAATGTTGAGTTCCCACAGGGAGGGAAGAATATTCATCTGGTAGTGACTGGTGATGGGAACAACATTCAACACTTCATGAGCTCACTGGAATTCGTGACACCTGCTCCACCTATTGAGTCAGCCTGCGGTGGGTGGGTACTACAGAGGGAGAAGTGGGTGACAAATATAATTTCCATGGACCAAAATAGCTTCTGGCACATTTAGCTTTAAAATATTTTTTTCTACTTAGCTCTACTGAAGAAATTTTGGAATAAAAAAATGTTTACTAAACAAATATATTTAGATAAAAATACTTTTATATGAATGGAACATAATCCTATTTTCCATTACAATATAACTTTGAATTATAATGATATTCTGACAGTTAATCCAATTTCAATTACAGAGAGTACAAAAGATAAACTTTTCTCCTAAGATGAGCTTTCCTACTTTTTAGTAAAAAACCTTCAACCAGGTTACGAATCAGCCTTACGTCACTCTGTAATTGAAGTAAGCTCTGTCTTGCCAAAAGTGCAAAGACATCTGTTATCTCTTCCCTGATTTTTCATGTTAAAATTGTAACAACAAAGTAAATTCTTAGCACTGTCTCTCATCCAGTCATTAATTTGTGGGGGAGAATTATTAAAATTTAAATAAAAGCTCATTCTCAAAATGTTCATTCCTAAATTTGCATAATTTACTGAAAATTCAAAACCAAAAAAAAAAATCCAATTTTGACCTTTTTTAATCACATTTTCTTGAACAAAAAATCTCTGTGATATCTTGGCTTCTCTGCCATTTCGTGATAATGTTGAAAGCATGGATGTATGTTATAGTACGCATTTTAAGATTCACCTGTGGTTATTCCTTTAAATTCCTGTGTTATATTAACTACTCTCAATTCCCACTTTATATTAACTTGAATATATGATAAATATATAAATAAACAATGAAATCTCGTCTTCAATAGATGTTACTTTCATTACTAATGAAAAAGATAAATGACTTAAAAAATAAAATAAATAATTCAAAGTAATTAGCTAATTTCAAGTTTGTCACTGAAAATAGATAAAATTCTTCAGAAGCTTAATTCATGTCATTTTATATTACTAAAACTAGTTTAAATTTTATACATTAGCAAAAAACATAACAACTATTTCATTATTTGTTACTTTGTATCATACTGACAGTCATTACTTAGAATGTGTTAAAAAAAAAAAAAAAAAAACCAAAAAACAGGCACAGACCTCTTCTGTCTTGCCCGTTGCTCCCCTCAGCAGTGTATTTCAGTCAAACACCCTGTTCTGCTCCCAACTGTCACCGGTGAATGCTCTCTCTCTCTGCATCTCTGGCCTACACCCCAGTTCTTGCATGCATAAATAATAAAATAAATATATTTTTAAAAAGAATGTGTTAAAAAAACAAATGACAAACTACAATAATCTGTCACCCAACTTAAAAATACTTATGACTTCAGTTAAATTATTTAATGTTTATATAAAAATTTATTTACATATGTATAAATGCTTCTGTAAAATTGGAATTAATCATTATATTCTGGTTTTTGTTTGTTTGTTTGCTTTATTTCTATCTCTTTCATATATTAATTAAATAGCATTTGTCTTCCTCCATCAGACTTACTTCATTTAGTATAAAAGACTGTGAACTTTTTCATATCTCATACTGTTACTTACTCTTTTTCAAGAATACAACTTAAAATTTATTCTAAATATTTTCTGTTTCTTGAGAACAACTATTTGGTAGGAAAAATTCTTGCTGTCCTCTATCAGAGTTCTCATTCCAATGGGAAGCAGAAATTAAGAAAGTTAAAGTGTGAGTCCATATGCCCACAGAACCCAAAGGCCTCAAAAAGGGAGCTACATTAATAAGTCTGACCACAATCTCCATCAGTGTGCCATTACACACCTCTTTTGGCAATGGTCTTTTCCAGTTTCATCACTTTTCTACCTCATTTAAGTTTACAGGAACTGCAGTATCAGAGAGAGAGGTAAAGACATAGATATAGGTAGGGAGAGAGAGAGAGACAGATGGGTGCTGCAAAGAACACAGGCACTCCATATAATTTGCATTGCATTCACAGTGTTCGCTCTTTTAATCATTAACAACTCTTTACTAAGAACTCATTACAAACATAACATCAGCATCACTCTGAATGTTACATATGTTATAAATTATATTTTAAGAGGTGGGATTTGGCAGATGGAACAAGGGCAAGAGTGCTCAAGAGTTGAATTTTTTTTTTTAATATTAAATTTTATTTTTATATTCCCCCATACAATTGCAAACGCCCCATTCTGACCCCAATCCTTCCCCTCCCGCCCCCCACCCCCAAAAAAGTGTCTCTGGTTCATAGTTTTTTGTTGATTTTGATTTTCACTTTCTTATATTCATTTTCCTGGTCCCTTATATAAGTTGTGGCCTTCCTTTTATTCAGAGCAACTGAGGATAGTGGGATTCCAACTATAATTGTCTTTGTTTCAAACTACTGATTAGCCCAAATTTCTACTTAGAAATAATCACATTTTCCAGAAATTATGATAATCTATGGGAGCTCTAATACTGAAACAGATTTCTTCCTGTCAAAGCATCAGTCTCTTGTATTGTTACCTAAATCTTAGAACAAGACAATATAAATTTAGAAATGTTAATTCTATTTATTTATTTATATGACTTGTGATGATATGTCCTAAACTTGTCACCTTACTTCTTATCTCTCATGCTTTAAAAGTGTTCATTATTTCATTTATGAAACAGAGCATTGTCGTATAGAAATACAGAAGAGCTATGAAATGAAATCAAATATGTTTCTTTAAAGAGGCTATAACCAAATTCTGGTCCATTCCTGATGGACAGTTTTTATTTGGGATTCTTTTTTTTATCATAGCCTTTATTTCATTTCTCTATACTTCACATATAAATGGCATCACTCAGTATTTATATTTCTCTTCTGACTTATTTCACATAGTATAATCCTCTCCAGCCCCATTCATGTTACTTCAAATGGCAAGAGCTTATCTTTTTTTATAGCTGATTAGTATCCCATTGTGTGTTCTATATTTTTTATTTCTGACTCTAACAACTAATTTAATTTTTCAACTAATTTACTTTTCAACTGTAGATTTAAATATATATATAATGCTATTAGCATATAGTTAATAATAATTTACTTTTGGCTATTAAGTAGTACATAGGTAAATAGTTAATAAATGTATTTGAAATTAAGCTTGAATAAGAAATTACAGCGTAAAATTTGAATAAGACAAAATTGTGTAATAATAAGATAATTTAAACACTTAGTCATGTTTGCTTAAATGATAACTTTGCACATGTAAATAAATAAATGCGTAGACTATTTAGAGCTATATAACACCTAGAAGATCTTTTTAACCATTAGAAGTAAGGAAAATCTCTTAAACTTCTCTTGCTTCAGACAATAATCATAAGCATGAGTTCTTTTAGAAGTTCTTTTACAGTGGCATTACTCTATTTGCAGATAAAAACAGACAACCCTCCAGATCTCCCACATTTCTAGCAATAGGAAATAGTACTAGGTAAACCTAAAACTACATTAATAGCACTGATGAAATCTGTTAATGAGGCAAAAAGCGCATAAAACTGAACTTCCAAAGTATAAGGCTATCTCCAAGGAATAATTTAGCATTTACACAGGGGATAGACAATTCATATAAGAGGCTAGTAAAAGAAGAAACCAGGTCCAAATATACTAATGTCTCATAAAAATGACCAGGGATTGCAGAAATATCTCAGTAATGAAAGTTCAGTAGTTAACATTAAAATCACTGATACAGGCTATTAAACCTAGCATGCTTAGCTATTTCTACCTATTCATTATTTCATTTATAAATTTCTTGCTTAATAGAAATTTTTTAAGTATTCTTTGTTTGAACTGTATACTGATTCCTAGATTCTGACAATGAACTATTCAGGAAAATTTTTTATTTTAAATGAAATTAGTGATGAGTAGAGGTCCTGCCTCATCGATCCAATAAATAGTTTTAGCTTGTACCTTTATTATTCTGTCACATAAGTTATTATTGCTAAATGATGAAAAGCCTAAGAATGCATGTAGAATGTCCACTGGGAATTGTTCTAAAACCTAGATCTAGAATACTATACACCAAAATAGAGTATTATTAGAATATCAAATGACCTATTTTCCCCTTCATTTCTCAAAGGAATTTAATGAAATCATTGTAAACAACCATAACAAAGTAGAGAAGAGACCATGAAATGACATACCTCTTTTTTTTCTGTTATTTCTCTTTTAGTTTTGAGTGACTTTATTTTATCAGTGTTCTGTTGATTCATCATTCCCAAATATTTATCAATATCAAATATAAAATTTGCCCTCATTTGTATCGACAAACTGACAGCAAATAACACCTCTTTTGTCCCTTTTTCTACAACAAAACCATTCCACAAATCATATTTGACTTTGTCCCTCCTTACCTTGATTGTTCCTGAATATACCACAACCAGGTAAAAATCATAAATAATTAGAAAAGTATGAGCTAGGATAAATGAATTTTCTCTTAACAAAGGATATGCTTGCAGATTGTAGCACCTGCCCCTCACAGATTTACTATGCAACATTTAGCTAACCTAAAAGCCTATGTATGTATTTAATGCACCATTAACAAAATGGGATCAGAATACTAAGAAGAGTTTCTACAGAACAACGAATGAAAATGTCTCCAAAGGAATTCTTGTACTTTGTAAACTTTAAAGGATCAGTCTAAAAATTGTTGATTATTTAGACAATATTGCAATTATTTGAGGTATTTTTGATGAAAGTACAATTCTTTTAAAGGAAAAAAACAGCATTTTGCTTGAAAATACAAATCTGCTTTTAAGTAAGAATTTTATCTCCATGCCTTATATTTAGTTAATCATGTTATTAAAATAATTGCATTCAACCAAAATGGATGTTCTCAATTTATGTGCAAAAAACTGTAAGTGACATATTCTTAAATCCAGTAGCAATAATGGAAATCTACATTATAGAATCTTTAAAATATTAGTAATCAATGAAATAGTGGGAATACCCTGTTTATAGTACTCCTATACTGACACAACCTATATTTTCAACTCTAAGTAGAAAACAGTAATAAGAGTCTAAGACTGAGAAAAAAAAAAATGAAAGCAGAACGCCTGAAGTTATAGAAGCCCACCACTGTGTTACCATGACATCAAATACCAAAAGCCAGATTTGAAATCCTGCCTTTGATAATGGTATATACAACATATGTAAGTGTATTCTCAAGTCTTGAATTGAAAATTTTCTCTTTAGCTCTTCTCATGGGCTGAGGATACAAAAGTCTTCAGGGAAAAAAATACATATATATATAATTTGGACAGTAAATATTATTGAATCTTTGATATTTCCATTGTACATTTTGTTCTCTGAGACTCTTTACTAACCATGTATTTCCAGAGAAAACAGATTTTCCCAAAGCAACTTTTATAATTGAAGGCAATATTATGCAAATAAAGAAGTTCATTTGAATTAAGAAGGAGCTATTTCCAGTTGATAGTTTGCTCAATTCTATGACACTGTTTGTACCCAGTTCAGTCATCAACAGTCATATTTCTGGTTCTGAAAGATAAAACACCGAAAACCTCTGTTTCTCAGCTGACCCTTTCCAGAAAACTGACAGAGGTCGCTTAGAGCTTTATTCAGTAGGGCTTAAATAAGGAAACTCTGGCGGGTACAGACAGGGCAAGGACTAGCAAGAGAGAACAAGTGCTTTTAGCATAGTTGGGCTCTTAGTAGATATTCCAAAGAGAATACTAAATTAATTAATAAAACCCAACCTCTTGTCTTATACATCCTATAGTAAGTCACTGTTTCAGGAATTTTTCATCTTTCTTTGTCCTTAACAATCTCCAAGAAGACTTTCAAAATTAATAACATGGACACATATGACTATATATGCAAATCTGCACTTGAGTTCATTAGCATTTAGAGAATGTTAATACTATATTTATAACTACCAATTTAATTTATAGTATAACTAACTATATTGCAATGTGCTTTCATATAGGTGGCAAGCACAATCCCAGAAACTGAATTTTTGAACCTGTATTTTGGAAGTCACACTGGCATTCCCCTTTGCCTCACATGCCACAATGTATTTCAAAATTTTCAGTTAAGTCCCTATAGCCAAAAAAGGTACAAAACATAACCCTGCTAGAATAGAATCTCACTGCTAAATGAATAAACATTTGAGTGGAAGAAGTAAAAAAGATAAAACTTCTTTCAAACTCATCCCCTTTAATCATTGCTTTCACTCTGGCAAAAGATGGGAAGATGAGGTGCAGAGTGCATACCTACTCCACCCCACCACTATCACAGGACCTTGAATTTGTCTTGGGTTTGAAGAACCTAAAGAAATTGAAAAAAGGGTAACATTTCTTAAGTATCCACTATGGATGATGCACATCACCTTATGGACTATATATCTTTAATCATTACACTAGAGCTATGAGGGAGACAGTATTAAACCCAATTAACCATAATGTAACTATTTCTCAAAAAACATTAGGTAACCTGATCAATATCACAACACTATTAAAAAGAAGAGTTTTGTCTGACTTAGTGGCAGTTCTGTAGCAAGAAGTAGCTGCTTCAGCTTACTCTGCCATCCATAACTGATGGAAAGGTAAAACTTTGAGGAAGAATATTTTTCTTATCTACTGCAAGTACATCAATTAAGATGAGAGATCAGAATAAGAACTTCTCATGAAAGAGAGATGTCAGAGAAACAGAAGGGAAAAGACAGGGAGCCCTAATCCCTAGGATGTTTCTTAGTAAATATAAAGATGGAGGTAGTAAGAAGACCCCTTTCCTTTGTGAAGTAATTGATCAAAAAAAAAAAAAAAAGCAGCCCAAAACCCTATGGCATCAACAAGAATTCAAGATGACTTAATTTTCACATTGTTCATATTCATCACTTGATTGATCATTTAGAGATAAAAATATCTAAAACATTAAACTAAGACGTGATTTTATAATTTAAAGTTACTAGGTTTAACTATTATAAGTGAACATGCCATTTTTGTAAATGAAAAATGGTTGAATAAAAACAATTTTACACAGCTTGATTTAATATAGTATTAAGCTATTGACACCAATTTAATCATAGAAGACCCTAACAATGAGTATTCAAACATTGCAATAATCCATTTTATAATACAAGTTGGAACCTCCAAAATTTCTCTGATAAGTTGATTTGCAAATGGATCACTCCCAAAAAACAGTAGTCCAGGGCTCTGAAATATTATTCAGGAAACAGTTCTTTGCCATGACAGCACTTTGACACTCTGCAAAGCAAACACGTGTGAACAATGTTCTACTTCCCCATGCCATGGGCAGCTATTCAGGCTAAGCTAGCTGATTTGTGCTTAACTATTCTCACAGCTGTGGCAAAGCTTTAGTTAGGACCTCAGTATAATTTATATTCAGCCAATAATTGTGTGAAAGTACAGATTTAATTTTTAAAGGGCAGGCCTTCAATGTTTTAGCATAACTAAGCCTGAATTAACATGTTTGCAACAAGAGCTGAAGCAATCTGCTCACTGCACTAGCCAATTCCAGTGTACAAGCAAGCCCCTTAGGTTTTCTACCACATGCTTGATAGGCCTGTTTTCCATGGTAGAGTCAGAATATATCCTGTAGGCTCCCTGTGCAGCAAGAGGCTGAAACAACATTTAAATTTGATCCTTGGAGCCAAGGGGGAAACACAAAGCCTTCCAATTTCAGGAGAAGAGTTGGAATGAAATACAGCTGATATCACTGTCATGCTTAGAAGAATGAAGAGGCAGACAAGCCCAAGAGGAGATAGTCACAACAAACAAGAACGCTGGATCTCTAAAGTAGAAATAGACTGCCAAGTCTAACAGTATACAGTGCCGTGTATGCTGGGAAAACCCAGTCTCCACAGATGGGGACTGGTAGACTGTTTTGCTTTCAATATATACTGAATGTGGAGACTTCTATTTTCTTTCCTTCTTTAAAATATAAAGAGCAGAATGGAGTATGCTAGATACTATCTGGACATTAGGCCCAGATCACAGATTCTGGAGGACCAAGAAGGAAAGAAACCTAAAAAATATGTAACACCAATCACCTCACTATGGGAATGTAAGTAGAGTTGAGTGGACAATACGCCTAATACAGAAAAAATTCCAATCAGGCTAACTGACCTCAAGTATACAGCATCTAGGCAATTAAGACAACATCCAAGTGAATTTAAAATACCACCTTTAACAGTTTAGTTTTCTCCTTAAAGGGGAGAAAACACCTTAGTTCTTTCTCCAACCCTCCCCACCTAAATTCTTTCCTTTCACTGTACTGAAGGACAAAAGTCTTGGAAATACTCCCCTTGAGGAATAAGGATTCACATATTACCTTGAATGCAATCTGGTATTTTTTCACAGTAATTTATTTATATTGGTTCTTGACTTTTATATACACCATTACAAATTAGGAAACTAAAATAGAATTGGTAAGTTAGTGTATAAAGAGACTCCAAGATTGTACTCAGGGGTCCCCAAAACACATATTTCTTTTCTACAGTATGACTAAAACCATGAATATTTGTTTCTGACATATTCAAAATAAATTTTTTCAAGGGAAGGGAGGGTGTATGGGTAAAATAAAGAGAAAGTATCCTTATCCTTTCGAGGCTCAGCCCTGTGATCTATTACAAGACTTCTATTACAAGACTCCCCTATACCAAGTAAAAAAAAAACTGGACATGTTATAAAATTAAGTTATGCATGAAAAAGAAAGAAATGTATCTCTTTCAAAATATAGTTAATAAAATTATTCTTTCTGATTTTCCCATATTGATTTCTTTATCCATTATATTTTTTTATATCTTACCTTGAACATTATTGTGTACATGTAATAATCTTTTTGGCAATCTTTTACTAAAGCACACAAATTACCCTTTAGTAAGGAATTAACTGTATTGTTATTTTAAGTTTTCCCCCTTCCCTGTGTTCATACTTTTGGCAGTTCTCTCAATAGTAAACAAAGTGAAAAATACTTTCTCACCTCATAGATGGAGGGCTGGCAGTGTTATTTGCTTCAGTCAACAGAATGCTAACAGACATGACACAGAAGCTTCAAGTATTTTTGTATCAATTTGTTCTGTGCCCTTCAGCTATTGCCATGAAGAGAAGATGCCTCCAGGTACAGGTCCCGGGGAAATAAGAGACACATAGAGCAGAGCTAAACCAACACCTGTCTAGGAACCATGCTCAGCTGAGGCGAGTCTAGATCAGTCAAACCCTAGTTAATCCATAGAGATATCAACACGAAATAATTGTTTGTTGTCTTATGGCAATGCGATTTTGCATCTTACACACTATCATGGCACCATATATAACTGATACAGAAACCAAGACTTTCCCTGTGTCCTAGTGAGACTTACAGTAAAGATTTTCTGCTTCTACTACACAATAAGGCACAGGACCAAAAGCAAGGTCAACCTGACTTTCTCTCCAAAGAATTTCAATCAACCTGAGTGACAAAGATTGAAAAATGTTAGATCTGTTTCATCCTGGGAGTTCTGAAGAGACTATAATAATACTTAAAACCTAAATGCCCAAAACTGCTATGGTCCTTCTAAAACTACTTTAGATTTTCCCTTTTACAATAATTGATTATTTTTTATATTCATTCATGTTTTCTTGTTAGAAATTAATTTCTGTTGCTAATAACTCAGAAAACTTAACTGATGCAAGAACTTTTTAATCTTTAAATAAATTTACTAAATTTTAACAATGCTAGCATTGTTTGCATTTTCAGGAAGACAAATTTCTAATGAGGAGGGAGTTTTCTGCTACAATGGGAACGTCTAACAAAATAGATTTAAAAAAAAAGAAATGTAGAAATGTTTCAAGTTCAGGTAACTTACGTAAACTCTTTTTATTTCCATGATTTTTTAAAAAGATTTATCTTTATTTATACAAGAACTGGGGAACAGGTCAGAAGCGCAGGAGCATGACAGAATTCACCAGAGACAGAAGAGGGAGCAGAACAGACAGATGGACTGAAGATTCTGCTGAGGGGAGCAGCGGGCAAGATAGGAGAGGTCTGCCACACCATGTGGGTTTCTCCCTGGCCGGCCGGGAATTGAACCCGTGCTGAAGAGTTTGTGGACAGCTTCACAGCACGGTGCCCAACCCACTGTGCCACTGGGGAGGCCCTCTTACATATAGTATTAATTTAACATAAGAGGATGAATAAATTCTAGCAATGACTAATTTCCTAGAACATTAGCAACTCTACCCAAGAAACATTTTATAGATGTTACTGTCTTTATTTTATTATTGTAACTATGCCTTATGAGATGAAATAATTATCTTGAAATGGCAAGGGATATTCCAAAATAAATTGAGTAAAATTTATGAGAAGTGTAGTTCAAATAACTTATGAACATGCAACTATTTATTTTAAATGGTGGAATGACTTTTGTTTCCATCTAAGCAATCTGAAAATATATTTGTTCCAAGCAGTTAGAAATATGGGATACCATTTTAAAGGATACTTTTCACTGCACAATCAGTATTTAAATTATAATGATCAGAAATCTTCAGGGACAAAAATTAAAAGAGAAACTAAAAACAAAGAAGAAAATACATGAGCTGAGAATTGGGTTGAGGAAGATTTGGGGACAGTTCATTCCTTTCTTTAAAAGATGAAGGATCTTGAATGTTAACACTCAAATGAGGATAACACTCTATAGCTGAGACAAAGGTCTATAATCCCATATGTGTGTGTGTGTGTGTGTGTCTGTGTGCACCCATATATCATGAATAGGTGTTTTAATTTTGTGGACATTATTTGAGATTTTAACTTTGATTTGTTTCTTCTGTATATATAGACAAATACATGCGCACCTGTATACAGGTAAAGAGAGACCACAAGTAAATTTACATTTCCCCTTGGATTTTTTTTTTATAGAGGCATGTTATTTATTTATTTATTTATTTGTTTGTTTGTTTGTTTGTTTATACAAGCACTGGGTACAGTCAGAAGTGCGGGAGGTTGAGAGAATTCACCAGAGCCAGAGCGGGGAGCAGAGCAGGCAGAAGGACTGAAGTACACTGCTGAGGGGAGCAGCGGGCGGCAGGAGAGGTCTGCGCGCCATGTGGAACCCTCCTCTGGTGGCCAGGGAGCAGACGGGGATTGAACCGGCGCCAAAGAGGCTGCGGGCAGCTTCGCAACCCAGCGCTCAACCGCTGCGCCACCAGGGAGTCCCTCCCCTTGGATTTTGGATGAATAAATAGGCTTCTCTGAGAATTCATAATAGAACAGAGCCTAAACATGAACAAAAGTTTAAATCACTATCAAACTGTATAGCACCACAAGCTACAAAATAAGCACTTGTTTGACTGACATACCTTGACACAAGCACAATGCAAAAACATTACAAGTAGGCAACAATATTAACATTAGATAAGAAACACAGCTATGAATATAGAGAAGCTTAAAAACAGTAATAGAAAATCTAACTATGACCATTTAATAAAAAGGGTCACATGTCATGCAAACATAGCTCAGTTGAAACTCTTAAAGTAACTGAATTAGTCCATACCAGTGTTTTTCATCTTTGATACTCCTGACATTTTGGATCAATTATTTGTTTTCAGAAACTGGCCTATACAGTTTAAGATATTTAGCAGCATAGTTGGTCTCTGCATATCAGATGCCCACAGTTCCTTAGAATTGTGAACATTTTATCTCCAGACATTGTCTCTATGTCCTGTCCCCTTGGGAAAACATTCTTGCTAATTTTTGTTAAATTCATTTTCAAATATTTGATGTCTTTACATTATGGTAAATGCTACAATTTTAAATTTTGTTTATTACTAGGATATAGAAACATATTTTTACATTGACTTTTATTGAGTAAACTTAATAAATTCACTTATTTTTAACAGTCTGAGTACAAATTATTAAGAATTTCTCTATATGCAATCATGCTGTTTTCAATAGGCCTATGTATCTATATGTACACATAAGAGGTGATTTCCCTAAAATTTTCATCTCACAATCTCTGTAACACTTTTTAATGTCGTTATTATAGTTCAATATGTCTGAAGATTTCATGAAAAATAAATGAGTGATTTATTTCCTTAAAAGGGAAAAGAAAGCCACCTAGTCCTTAAAAAGCAGATTTTTAACCACTGATAATTTTTTTTCATAGATATCAGACTATACAGTTGTACTTTTATTTCTTTTAGAAATTTAATAAGCAATTTTCAAATTCACTAGTTACAGTTATTCATAAAGTCAAAATATCTTTCTTTTTACATCAGTAAGAATTGGGTTAATGTCCTCTTTAATTCTTAATATGGTAACATGTTATTCTTTTTTCATTTAAGTGTTAGATTAATTTTGTTAATTTTTCGAGTAACTAGCTTTTGTTTTATTTTCTTTATTGTACGATTTTGAAGTCATTTGCTCTTATATTTGATTTCTTTTTTATTTTAATTTTGAAATGCTAATATTTTTCTAGGTATCAGGTAGTAAATTTACCTCTGATAGCTTTTATATACATTTCACAACATTCAATATACTAAATCATTCATATTCAGTTCAAACTAATTTATAATGTTAGCTTTAAATCATTCTTTGAGAAATAGAACAATTATTGATGAAATTCATATGGAATCACAAAAAACCCCGAATAGCCAAAGCTCTCCTGAAAAAAAAAAGAAGGGAATGGAGGCATCACACTCCCAGACTTCAAAATATACTACAAAGCCATAATCATCAAAACTGCATGGTATTGGAACAAGAACAGACATACAGACCAATGGAATTGAATAGAAAATCCAGAAATAAACCCACAGATTTATGGTCAACTAATCTTTGACAAAGGAGCAAAGAATATGCATTGGAGCAAAGAAAGTTTGTTCAATAAATGGTGCTGGGAAAACTGGGTCGCTACATGCAAAAGAATGAAGCTTGACCACCACCTCACACCATACACAAAAATCAACTCAAAATGGATTAAAAAACTAGACATAAGACCTGAAACCATAAAATATATAGAAGGAAATATAGGCGAAACACTCCATGATTTGCACATCAAAGACATCTTTACAGTCACATCACCCAAAGCAGTGATAGTGAAGGCAAAGATAAACAGCTGGGACTACATCAAATTAAAGAGCTTTTGCACAGCAAAAGAGACAATAACAAAAACAAAGAGAAACCCCACCAACTGGGAGAACATTTTTGCACTCAACACTAATGATAAAGGACTGATCACAAAAATCTGCAAAGAGCTAATGAGACTCAACAACAACAAAGAAAATAATCCAGTCAAAAAATGGGCAGAAGAGCTTAAAAGAAACTTCTCTGAAGAGGAAATGCAAATGGCCAACAGGCATATGAAAAAATGTTCAACATCACTTGTCATCAGGGAAATGAAAATCAAAACTACCATGAGATACCATCTTACACCAGTGAGAATGGCACATATTAAAAAAACTAGCAACAACAAATGTTGGCGAGGGTGTGGAGAAAAAGGAACTCTTCTGCACTGTTGGTGGGAGTGCAAACTGGCCCAACCACTGTGGAAAGCTGTGTGGAGATTTCTGGACCTACTAAACATAGAGCTTCCATATGATCCAGCAATTCCACTCCTAGGTATTTACCCAAAGGACACAGAAACATCAATTCCAAAGAACACCTGCACCCCTATGTTTATAGCAGCACTGTTTACAATAGCTAAGCTTTGGAAACAACCCAAATGCCCAAAAATAGATGACTGGATCAAGAAAATGTGGTACATATATACCATGGAATATTACTCAGCATTCAAAAAAGATAAACACATGCAATTTGCAGCAACATGGATGGCGTGGGAAGGGATCATGCTCAGCGAAATAAGCCAAAAAGAAAAAGAAAAATACCGGATGGTCTCACTCATAGCAGGAATCTAGAAAACTTAAATAAGGGACCAGGAAAATGAATAACTATAAGAAAGTGAAAATCAAAATCAACAAAAAACTATGAACCAGAGACACTTTTAGGGGGGCGGGGGCGGGAGGGGAGGGATTGGGGTCAGAATGGGGGGCCTCAATTGTATGGGGAATATAACAATAAAATTTATAAATAAATAAATAAATAAATAAATAAAATGTGAAAAAAAATAAATCATTCTTTGACTCATGGATTATTTACAAATATATTAATTCCAAGTTTTCCTAGTTACAATATTGTTGTTTATCTTAGTTTAATACCATTGCAGCCATAGAACATAATATGTTTTTAGCTTGATCTTTTCACTTTTGTTGAAGCTTTGTGTCAGCAAATGGAAAATTTGGGTAAATTTTTCATATGAACTTGAAAAACTGAATTCTGCCATCCTTAGCACCAGTTTTATATGCATGTTTGTGTGTGTGTGTTTAAATTAATATTTTCAGCAACTTAAAATGAAGCTATCCGCATCCACTGCAGCACGAGTTTGATTCCCAGACAGGGAGCAACCCACATAGTGCAGCGGACCTCTCCTGACTCGCCCGCTGCTCCCCGCAGCAGTGTACTTCAGTCAATCTGCCTGCTCTGTGCCCCACTCTGTCTCTGGTGAATCCTCTCACCCCCCACACCTCTGGCCTGTACCTCAGCTCTTATATGCATAAATAAATCAATCTTTAAAAAATTTATATGTTTGACATAAATATACATATATAATAGGACACAATTTTTAACTCTTACATCTTCTATATTCTTGTTTTTTGGTCTAATTATTAGTCATTGACAGGGTGTATTAATATCTTTCCAATAATATTGAATTTGTTAGTTTCTCCTTTTAGTTTTGTCAGTTTCTGCTTTGTGTATTTTAAAGCTATGATTTTTGGCTGCATACAGATTTAAAATTGTGATATCTTCTTGTGAGATTAGTTTCTTTGCTGTTATGAAGTCTCTTTCCCTATATCTAGCACTTCTTAAAGTTTATTTTGTCTAACAGTATACATGAACTAGCTTATTTTTGTTTAGGATTTACACAAAATATTTCTTTTCCATTAACTTTAAATCTCTGTGTTTTCATATTTGAAATGTTTCTTGTAAGGAGGAAATAGTGGTTTTTAAAAAATCCAATCTGAATAATCTCCACAGGGAGTAGTTAATGCATGAATATAATTTATTATTACAATTTGATTATATCTATTTTTTTTCTACCTAGTCCATCTGTTTTATACTTTTTTCTTAATTTCTTTTGGATAAAAGAAAAAAATGTTAGTTATTTTCCTTCTTTGAAGTAACATGCAGATTATTTGTTCTTTTGCTATTCATACAGGAGATGAATGGATATGCTAGATAACATAACATAATTGTTGATAATACATTATAACAAAATTCTTGTTTTTTATTGATTTCCTGATTTCACCTGGAGGCACAGAACATTTTAAACTATAGTGGGTCTCTTGCCTTTTATATTATTCTAGTCATATTTTTAAGTTCCATATATAATTTAACCCTATAAGATGTTATAACTAATGTTGTAGGTACTCTATTGTACTTTCTACTTCCCAATATATTTATATTGTGTGTTGTTCTTTATATAGCATGTCCACATTTCCATCTGGGATCATCTCTTTCCTTTCAGTTTCTCTTTTAGTAGAAATCCACTAGTGACAAACTACCTCAGTTTTGTCTCAAAATTTATGTTGTTCTATTTTTTTTTTTTTTTTTTTTGTGGGACCCTCACCGGCGGCCAGGGAATGAACCAGCGCTGCAGATGCTGCAGGCAGCCTCGCAGCCCAGTGCTCAACCGCTGCACCACCAGGGGAGGCCCTATGTTGTTCTATCTTTCAAGAACATATTTTTGGATATAAAAATTTTAAATTGACAGTTAATTTTTAGACATGCCATCTACTTCTTTTTCTGTCTTTCATCATTCCTTTGAAAAAGTCATCTATCAGTCTGGTATTCCTTTGAAGGCATTTGTGTGTTTCTTTTTGCTTTTGATTATTGAAGGTTTTAATATGACGAGTCTTGGTGTGTTTCCTTTGTATTTGTCCTGTCTGGAATGTGTTAAGCTTCCTGAATTGATGGATTTGTATCCTATATCAAATCTTGAAAATTCTCAATTACTTGTTCTCTTGCATTTTGCCTCTGACATATCTCATTTGCCTCTGAACATCACAATATCATCTCTCTCTCTCTGGAACAATTATAATCATATTAAGGATTTTATGATGACCATGTCTCTCTTAAGTTGTTTTATGTTTAATTTTATGTTTAATTTTACATTTTATTCTTTTTTCTCTCTGTATTTGGTATAGTACATTGACCTACTTCTGAATTAACTTTTCCTGTTTTCTGCTTTGCACAATCTATTAGTAAACTCATCTTTGAAGTTCTTTATTACTGTATGATTTTTTCAGGAATGGATTTTTCATTTGATTATTTTATATATTTCTCTTATCAAATTTATCTTTTAATTAATTCTTTTTATATGTTTCAATATTTCAATCACAATGAAAGATGTTGATCATCTGTATTTATTTTACAGATTTTGATATCTGTATCATATGTAGGCATTACTATTTTCTTTTTTTTAATTTTTTATTTTTTTAAACAATATTTGCTTCCCCACCACCACCTCAGGTTGAGTCCCCATAGAATTTCCTTCCCCAAGGCACCCATGCACCATCACCACAGTCCCCTGTGCCCCTCCCTTCCTCCCTCTGATCACTCTCCCTCCTCCTCCCCTGCAGTATGTCTCTGATTTATAATTGTCTGTTTTTGCTTTGTTGTGTTTTGTACTGTTATTACTTTTTTTTTACACTGATTTCTTATTTGGTTCCCCTATATTCCTGTCATAAGTGAAACCATCCAATATTTTTCTTTTCCCTTCTGGCTTTTTTCACTGAGCATAATTCCTTCCAGCTCCGTCCACATTGCTGCGAATGGCATGAGTTTATCTTTCTTGATTGCTGAATAATATTCCACTGTGTATATATGCCACATCTTCTTGATCCACTCATCTATTTTTGGGCATTTGGGTTGTTTCCAGGTTTTACCTATTGTAAATAGTGCTGCAATAAACATAGGCGTACAGGTGTTCTTTTGAATCAATGTTTTTGTGTCCTTTGGGTAGATCCCTAGTAGTGGAATTGCCAGGTCATTGGGTAGCTCCATTTTTAGTAGACTGAGGAACCTCCAGACAGCTTTCCATAGTGGTTGGACCAGTTTGCACTCCCACCAGCAATGTAGGAGAGTTCCTTTTTCACCACATCCTCTCCAATATTTGTTGTTGCTTGTTTTTTTGATATGTGCCATTCTTTACTGGTGTAAGGTGGTACCTCAATGTGGTTTTGATTTGCATTTCCCTGATGAAAAGGGATGTTGAACATTTTTTCATATGCCTGTTGGCCATTTGCATTTCTTCTTTAGAGAAATGTCTTTTAAGTTCTTCTGCCCATTTCTTGACTGTATTATTTTGTTTTTGTTGAGTTGTGTGAGTTCTTTGTTTATCTTTGTGATTAGTCCCTTATCAATTGACTGGAGGGCAAAGATTTATTCCCAATCAGTAGGGTGTCTCTCTGTTTTGGCTAAGAGTTACTATTTTCTGTGTTTCCTTTTTATTATCAATGTTTTCTTTCCTTTTTGAATGCCTAGCAATTTTAAAAATTATTGTCCAGATATCATCTACAAAGTATAAGGACAAGTGGTATCATCTTCCATCAGAAAGAGTCTTTTGTTTTTGTAAGGCAGTATCAGAAGCTGATTATATCAGTGTAATCAAGGAATTAAGCTGGCATATGACATGTTTACATTGAATGAGTCTCAGCCTAAATGATTTACCCTGTGCTTGTGGTATGATCTCCTATGTATTGATTGAGACACCAGTGTGTATTTATTTCCTTTGCCCTAGAAAGTTCATATGATCACGCTCTGCCTCTCAGAGTTTCCTAATTCCATGCTCTCGACAAAGTTTCAAAATCTGGCAGATGTCATGAAGAAGAGTCCAGCAATGTAAGATCACCCACTTTCCCAATAGGCCATGTTCCCTAGGAGTTAATGCAAAAGATTTCACCCCACCCTTTGGCTCAATTCCTCTAGTCCTTGTATGGTCTCCAAATCAGAAAACATTGTTATTAAAATTTGTTGTGTATCTAAGGTCCCTTACATTTCCTAATTGTGTTCCAGCCTACTTGATATTTAAAATTTTTTCTGATTTTTTTATTCCTCCACTATAAGCTTCCTGCCAAAGTTTAAGCACAAACAGCATTGTACTTTCAAAGTTCTCGTATTTTCATAAAGAAAACAATGACTAGTGATTTTCAATTCCTTTTCTACATTCTAAAATGAAATGTTATCTTCATTGTTTGCAAAGTTCTATCATCCCTTAAATATAGAATTCTTTCAGTTTCTCCAATTATTTTGTAGTTGTGGGAAAGAGATGCATAATCTGCTGCACTCTGGAAGAAGTTAGAGTATACCTCTTACATGTTAAAAGAAGTATTACTAGGAAGTACACTGTGAGAGTAACTACTATTTCTTGTAAAGCCAAGAAATACGATCACTCTAAATAACATAAATATGGCCTTTAAAATCATAAGGAAGGAGGAAAAGATGTCTTTGTAGTATCATCTATTCAACACTGAAAAAGAAGTGTAAGTAAGGCAAGTTTATTACAAAGATTGTAAATGAACCATAGATCTGAAATATTTACAGAAAAAAGGAATTGCCTACATAAAAATATACAAGATGGTATATTAGTAATAAGAACTAATAAGAAAGGTCCGCATTTGTCTACAAGCTATTAACTCATGAAAAGCTCATATTTTGAATTTCTAAAAACTGTTAATAAGACATAGGGAAATATAATTTTTAAATAGATGCTATTTGACATTGAATTTTGACATTACAGACTATGTAGTATTAGAACAGAACTCCCATCAAAATTATATGATAATCAAATTTGATATATCAAAATTTTGTGATAAATAAAATATAACTGCTTAAAGCATTGAAGAGTTCCCCATGGGGCAGGAATTGAAGGGACTATTACTATTTACAGACAATAAGCATGACAGGAGGTCAACATTTACTCTGGATATTTTCCTGAGAATATCTTCCAATTCCTTCTAATAGGAGAACCTTAGCAGAGAGCAATAGTCTCACAGGATAAGGAAACATAGGTTTAAGTGGGAGACAATGAAGCTGACTACAAATTGAGGAGCATACCCCCAGAGAAGGAACCACAGAAAAGTGAGTTCCAAAAACTTGGATCCAAATTTTTCTGGATTCATTGCCTCACTTCGAAACTGTACATACATATGCTGGGTGACACCACAAGAAACTCGGCAAAAACAATAGGTCATAACGAGGAAAAAAATCAATCTCCACATTAATGTTTCTTTATTTATCATATAAGTCCATGCAAATGATTTTTTATGTTAAGATTTAACAAAGGTTCAGTTGAGTATACAGTTTTGCTTTTTTTTTTAATTTTAACATAGTTCTTCAAACCTTTGTAACTGTTAGGAAATATTCATAACTTAAAAAGAGATAAAAATGACAAGAAGATAGATGAAAAGATGTTATAAGGAATATTATGTTGGTCTTTATCCCACTAGTTTAGTGTTCCAAAGGTGCAACAGGGAAAAATTAGTCAATTTTTCAAATCAATCTCAAAATAAACACTTCAAATGAGGTATACTACCTGTAAGGACAACCAATCTTTCAATTAATTCAGTGATAAATAATTATCAATCAATCCAAAAATACCTTCCTAATTCAAAGTTTAATAATCTAGGAAAAGAGAAAAAACATTATTAGAAAAGGGAGTAAACTGAAATGATGCAGAAAAACTTCTTTGAGCATTCAAAGGAAAAAAAAATTACTTTATGATTTTATTTATTTATTTTTGCATAGAAGAACTGGGGTGTAGGCCAGAGGTGCAGGAGGTGAGAGGATTCACCAGAGACAGAGTGGGGAGCATAACAGGCAGATCTACTGAAATATACTGCTAAGAGGAACAGTGGGTGAAACAGGAGAGGTCTGCTGTGCCATGTGGGTTAGCTTCTTGGCTGGGGATCCAATTCAGGTCATCACAGTGGTTGCACTGAGATTTAACCCCTAGGCCACCAGGGAGGCTCTGAAAACAAATTACTTCTAATAGAGACTTGATGAAAGAAATACTACTTTAGCATTTTAGTAAATCTTTTCAGATGAATTGATTTTAAATTACTTGACAGAGAGTGTCTAACACCAACACTTAAAAATCTTTCTCCCAACATTCACTGATTCAAAAGAAAAGTTCAACTGCAAAAAAAGATAGGATTTAATATTTCTGGTATTATACAGAAAAGTTATAATTTAAAAATGTTTTATTGCTGTTAATATGAATTCCATTTATCTCATTTAATAGCTCTGTAAATTGTATGATTTTCTATCTTTAAAACATTGGTTAGGATCTAACAAACTATTTAGTACTTCCCAGGAATTATCAATAACCCATAATCTTTGGATTTATGGACTCTTTTAGAGTTGTCAAGTCACTGATATTTTTACCATCACAAAGACTCAAATGCCAATCTGACTGATGTTGGTCAATTTTATATGTTCCTACATGAATGAGAGAAAATTTCTGTCAAGATGCTCCAGTTAAAGTATTGTTGGGTTTTCCTGTGCATCTCTACCAGTACAAAGATATAGAATTTTGAGTATTTTGATTAGTATTATCTAAATTCTTAACTTCATTATTAAAAATTATAAGCTTCAATTTAAGCTGGATAAGAGGGTGCCTCAAATTATCTTTGAAGTAATGCTAATTAGTGATTCTGATCAAAGGATGATGTCCAGATATCTAATTTTAGACAGAGTGTATGTTAAGATTAAAAATTATAAAGATTACAAAGGTATAAAAATACTTAAAAATTGCAATGCATATAAATATTATAAGACTGTAAGAATATCTTGGAGAGTAACAACTAAGGACAACATGGTACTTTGAAAAGGATGGAGAAATTAAAATATGGAGTCATAAGTGGCAATGGGACAGGAAGTACTATCTGCACTAATCAAATTCCTACATTTACTCAGTCAGGAAAAAAGCAAATACAGATCACATTATATTCAATAATATTTTTTCAAAGTGAGGAATGACACATAATACATGCATATACACATAAGTGCAACAGAAACAGATTTGATGTTTCCCTCTACACTAATGGACCAATAACAAACAAAATCTTAAAACTCAGATAATCCAGTTTCATTACTATGTCATTATATTTGGATATGCTTTTTGCAGTCAATATACATTTCAATGATTGACAATCATAGTCAATGAATACAAACACATAATTGATCATATCATTTTCCCACTGAAGTGTTTTCAATAATTTCACTTCAATTTTCTAGTAAATGAATTTTAAAGTTTGTAGCATATCACTCCCTGGTTGCTGGTGGTCTAGTGTAACATATCTTTTAAATATGATCTCCCATTGTTTTCTGGATGTTCTTTTCACTATAGCATACAAGGTACTCAAATCAAAATTTTCCCAGTCTCCTAATATGTCAAACACTACTAAACTTGCCAATGTTATTCCCTGTAATTAAGATGCTGATAACATTTCCTTTCATCACCCCTTAATATTAGTGATTTCCATAAGGTATTAATATAATAAAATTATTATTGAGAAATAAATTCCAAAATAAATGAAAAATAATGAATTTAAGAGTATAAAAATTCAACATAAGATTTGAAAATCTCTGCTAAAGCTAAGAAACAAAAAAAATACAAAAAATTAATATATATTAGGGATTGTAACTCCCATTTAAATTTCTGTCTAATATCTCATGAAAATAAGAGAGTTAAGTTGCAATTACTGGCATATATCAAAATAGAAGATAAATTTCCCAGAATATTTCAGAAAATAATTTGGTGTGTTAATACAACAAAATATTGTAGTGTAACATTTCTATGTAAATTAATAGGAGGAACAGTGAAAAACTAATGAATAACAACACTGCAATACTTGCTTTATTATAAATGAATGATCAGTTTTCCCACCAAAGCCACATTATGAACAACTACACCCTCAAAACTATATTCATTATTGACACTGATAATGCCCACTAACACTTTATTATTATTTCCAATTATTATGACTCCATAAAACATTGCCCCAAAACTTTGTGAGATAACTCTTTATTATGCTCATGAATTCTTCAGGTCAGGAAATCAAAGGGGATACAATAAAGATGGTTTCTCCACAGGTTTCAATAGGAAACCTTAGAGACTTGGAGATGAAACCCCCCCAAAATTTCATATATGCACCTGTTCAAATATTGATTTTGTTTGTTGGCTGAGACTTTAGCTAGTGCTAAAAAAGCACTTCAAATGGCCTCTGCATGTGGTTGGGGCTTTCTCAGAACATGGTGGCTAAATTACGAGGATATATGTCCTGAGAGAGAACTAGGTAGAAGGTGTAACTTTGTTAATGACTTAGCCTTAGACATCACAAAACATCCCTTCCGTCCCAGATTATTCATAAATATAGCCACTCATTTTCAAGAACGGGGACATAGATTCTAAATCTTAGGGATTCTAAAAGAGCTGGTAGGATCAGAAATATGGTTACAGTCATTTTTAAAAATAAAATTTGCCACAATGATCAATAAAAAAATAAAATTTGCCACAACGATCAATATTCTAATAGTACAAAAACTAGTTCATGATTTCACTACCTTTATTCCTTATTAGTGTCTCACTTAGCTATTGTTGCATAACAACCACAAAAACTTAGTTGCATTCATTATCATTCTCAAATATTTGAGTCAGTTATTGCTCTGCTTTCAGCTGTGAGTCACCAGATTATCCGAAGTAACTCTTCAAGGACCAGAAAATATTTCCAGAGTATATCCTATCATGGCAATAGCAATGGTGATGAACAGAAACATGTAGCCTCTTAATACCTATGGTTGGCACTGGAAACATTTATTACTGCCATATTTCACTTGACCAAGTCCCTAGCCAACATGAAGTGGGGGAAATGCTCTGTCTATAGCAGATATAATTATAAAGTCAAAATGAAAGTGCTTGAACACAGAAAGGAATATATAATTGTAATCAATAAAGCAACCTACATAGTATCTTCCATCAGTAACAATAGTATACCTGTATCTATAAGAAAAGCAGGATTACCAATTAGATTAATTGTATTATGGTAATTATATGATGCTAGATTGTGGGAGGATCTAGGGAAGACAGACTAGATATGAGACATGACGTCTCAAAAAAGAGTCATGTATCCATCAAGCATTTCTAAGAATAGGATCAAGGGGTTCTCATGGAGAGACTTATGGAAAATTGTGAATTTTGTTTAGCTACCACCTCAGTAGGTCCACAGTTACACAGTTAGTGGTAAAAAGGGGCCCACTGTTGTAACAGCATCAGTAGCAGTGAAGAGCTGGACACCCAGCATAGGAAAGAAAAGACAAATTACAACTGTCTGCAATGGAATCTGACCACAAAATGACCTTCAGAAAATAATGCCTACTTGATCTAGTAATCTATTTTTGGGCATTTGGGTTGTTTCCAAAGCTTAGATATTGTAAATAGTGCTGCTATAAACATAGGGGTGCAGGTGCTCTTTGGAATTGATGTTTCTGTATCCTTTGGGTAAATACCTAGGAGTGGAATTGCTGGATCATATGGAAGCTCTATGTTTAGTAGGTCAAGGATTGAGCTGGAAGGGATCATGCTCAGCGAAATAAGCCAGAAAGAAAAAGAAAAATACCGGATGGTCTCACTCATAGCAGGAATCTAGAAAACTTAAACAAGGGACGAGGAAAAAGAATAACTATAAGAAAGAAAATATCAAAATCAACAAACAACTATGAACCAGAGACACTCTATGGGGGTGGGGGTGGGGGTGGGGAAAGGAGGGCTTGGGGTCAAAATAAGGGGTTGTAATTTTAAGGGGAATATAAAAATAAAATTTAAATAATAAAAAAAAAAGAAAAAAAAAAGTAATGCCTGCTGTTTCATATCTACCTTCCCAACATTTTATAAGTTACTTTTTTTCCCACTCTGAACCAGATTCACATGCAGATGGGGATTCTGAAACTCTGGTTCCCAGCTTAAAGTAAGCTATGAAATGAAATATACCATAGTATGTGTCAAAAGTAAGTGCTTCTACCTTATATAATATTGTAAGTATATTCTTATTTATCATGTGTATTACTGATTCAAGTAGGACTATGGATGCTAACAAAATTTCTTAGTTTTTAATAAAGCAATAGGGAAATTACTCTTATAATTTCTAGGCATAAATTTTGACTCTCTTCTGAAATTAAAATACTTCCATTTACTGGGTGACAGAAAATCAAAATTTCTATTTATGATGTCTTAGAAAATTAAATGTTAATTTTAACCCAATTATTAATTTTTAAACTTTCACCACTCTGGAAATTAATTTGTGATACATCATTAATCAATAATAGTGGGAGAGCATGTTCTTTGCAATGTTTAGGGCATAATTACAGAATATTAATATTGTCTCAAGAGAAACTCTTGCTGAATTTTTCTGTCTTTGTTTTTGGTTGACCTCGATGTCTTTTTACTCCATTCTATCTGAGTTGTTCCTACCGAAACCCACAGAAGTGGTAAACTAAAATATTTAAGTTTGATCTTAGAAAACAGATAAACTTTAAGGGTCTGGCCATGCACTGTTGCTACACACTGTAGCTGTTTTGTTCAAAATTGCTTTTGTTCAAGGAAAGCAAAAAAAGAGAAAACTCATGTACCTTGTTGCTTGTGAATTCTCCAGCTTGCAAGTGTCTGAGAAGCTGCCAGAACCTTGATTTGTTTTGTAATCTTTATGCTCTTTAAAAGGACCTTGACATTCTGCTTACCTTCTTCATTTCAGCTATCTATTAAACATCACTTTAATGATTTTCTAACTATAACTGTAAAATTACTTTGCTCATCCTTCTGATGTCACAGCCTTTATCAGACAATTCTTCCCTTTCCTTATTTGCTCTGGGGTGACATTGAGGGCACAAACATCAAAATCCTTTTTTGTTTTCTATTCAATTCCCTGGACACACAGTGCTCTTCTCAGCATCCTTATGTTCCCTCAAATTCACAAAACTGCCCCCTGACTGTAAGTCATCACCCAAAAAAAAAAGTCATTTGGTGAGCTGATTTTCTCTCTCACGCACAGCGCATACAAAGCACCTCATTATATCTTGGTATGGCCTAGTAAACTGCAGAGATGTGATGGCCACGGAGGAGCCTCTGCACATCACAGCCCTGATTTCTTCA
This sequence comes from Talpa europaea, assembly GCF_964194135.1. Classification (NCBI taxonomy): domain Eukaryota; kingdom Metazoa; phylum Chordata; class Mammalia; order Eulipotyphla; family Talpidae; genus Talpa; species Talpa europaea. The sequence continues at coordinate 65,129,934 of NC_140075.1, read as the reverse complement.
TCCTTTCACTTGCACTTCTCTAAGGAAAATAATCTCTGGAAAGAAGGAATCTTGCAGGCTTCTCAAATTGAACTCCCTCTCCCTCTGGCCCCCTGCTACTATAACCTACCTTGTCAGTTTCATCCTACCCTCATCCAACACCCCCTCCCTGAAATCACTCTCATACAAATCTCTTACTCATGCATTGAACCTTTAAAAGAAACCGTTTGAATTTAGTAAGCTCTTTTCATATATTTCTCATCCTCTCTGGGAGAGGATTTTATTGATCCATGAATGTCATGACATTTCCAAGATGATGGCAGTTATAGAATTTTTAACATGGGCAAAACTTGGTTTGGGACAAGACAGATGACAAATGGGGAACTGGTAATGCTACACATTGTACACCACAGAATACTAGGTGTTAGAGAGCACAATGTATGTACACTAGGAAGATTCAGTAATACATCCGCTTCTTTAAATAAAACTGAAGAATGAAGCAGTGAGGATATAAAGGTGTTTATTTTAAGAGAAAATTAGAATAGGCATTAAAATTGCAAGTGAAACTTTATATCTTGACCAGGTGTTTTAAAACATAATTAATAATTATAGTGGAGCATGTTTTCACACCATATGTAATTAATTTGTACATGGATAATTATTTTGCGTTATATTGTGCAACAAAATATCCTTTCTTTTTCCATTGGATAAGAAAATTGGATTTGTAAGGCCAGTGCAATGGCTCATTAAATTATGGTAAGGAGCTACCCATTTGGTAGACTTAGGTACTTAAGGTGAAATTAAGAGAGTGGAAAGAGGAGTCAGATAGGAGATCTGAAATTTACTCAAGATTTTACAAAGGCGATGGAAATTGGGGTCTGTAAAACTAACAGGGAAAGCTTTCTTTTATAAAGAGTTTTTTGTTTGCTTGTTTTATTTACCTGGAAAAAATAAAAATAAAATTAGTTTTAACTGAAGTTTGGGATAAAAAGTTTATAAAATGCTGATAATCCTGAGGAGCAAAAATCCCTTCTCTAGGACAATAACTCAAGTGTTGCTGTTGACAAAGGTTGGCTGATAGTATTTTTTGCAGGGCAGTTTAGTTATGACACTCTGCAAATTATCTGTTCTTTGCATGTCTTACAGTAAGATACCCTCAAAAAATAAAAGTGAAAATGTTACTCATATTCAGTGAACAAGGAGTTGGCAAATAAGTGAAAAAGAAAAAATGGAATGGAGCGAGCAAAAGCAAAGAATGTCATTGTAATCAATTCTGCACTGTCGTTGAGACACCTACCTAAATAATATGAAGTCAATCAGCATTTTCTAAATGGTGCACTAGATAGAAATATTTATTATCACATTTTCATTGAAGTATAGATATCAAAGCAATGTCTCAGATACTGATTGGTTTCAGAAAGTGAATATGTTTCATCACAATTATCATCACCATGGTTATTTGATTGTGCTCTATATTTCAAATCTGAAATAAAAGCACATATGCTATATGACATCAAGAACCAATTTAATTTATTGATAAATATAAAGTGTACAATCTGCCTAAATAACAACAAAAAATACCATTTCAAACCTTCAGGCTTCTCCAATTTTTTCCTGCTATGTTATTAGTGTGAAAAAAAGATAACTTTCTCATAAAGTGACCAAGACATAGATTAGGAGAGACAACACTCCTGAATTAGGTTTTGGAATAAAGTTTCAAATTTTCACTCTACTTATCGCTGGATGGGAGAGATTTATTAGTGCATTCTGACAAATTCTGCATATATTCAATTGTTTTAGGCAACTAACACAGTGAAAAACAGCTGTCCTTCCACTCCCGTCACAACACAGCAGTGTTTTGTAACATGTAAATAATGACTAAAGCTGAGTCCTAGACTTCAGTATGAGAATATAGTAGACTTTTGTCATAGGAACTCTTTTCAGTCAGTTCTTAAATTCATAGAGCATTTATCCAGCAAATTACAAAAGATATGAGCATATATTTTCCATGGACTACTAAAAGTGTTCTGAAAAAAAATCACCTAATATAAGTATCAAAGTATTAATGTGATTTTGAAAAATTTCACATTGGAAATCATAAGTGTATTGTTCTAGACAACCAACACCTGCACAAAGGATACTGACCATCTAAGCAGTAGCCTTTTTGTAAACCCTATACAGTTGAATTCTTAAAATTATTAATCTAATTCCAGCTTTCTTGTGAAACTGAACAAGAAAGCACAAACTGAACAATGTTATCTGGGAAAAGATGTGGCCAACTTGCTAGGAAGATTTTCATCCAGAAGAACATGACTTTTGTAAGCATTTACTATGTCCACTGGGAGCCCAACACCCTGTGCAAAGTGCCAGAGCAAGTCCAGTTTGTGCAGGATGGACAAGGTAACATTTTAGTTCTCACCTACTAAAATGAAAATGACAGAGTAATTAACATAATCAGTCAAATCTAGCAATTTCCAAAGCAAGTTATTTACCAGTAGAGTTTCTAGTGTTGCAAATACAAAGGATCCTCATTGTCTAGACTGCTTTGTGTGTGGTGGTGGGTGTGGGAAGACAGTTGTTTTCCAGCTACATAGCCAACTTACATATGTGTTGACCAGTCATCTATGCAGAGCAGAATCATTCTTATATCTGAAATCCAAATTTTACTATTTCTAGTATCAATCCATTAGAGCAGAATCAGGGATGCATCTTATATGCTAACCTAATTTTTCTATATTTATAGCTTCACTCAGTGACAGGTCCGACGCGCAGGAGTGGGTTCTTACTCAACACATCTGCTCCCCATGTGCTGCTGAGTCACACACACTTATTCCTTACCCAAAGTAACAAATATTTATTTTCTCCTTGACAGTCCCAGAGTCATTGCAGTAGAGGGAAAAACAAGTGAGATTCCATTCAGCTGTGCTCATAAAAAGATCACTATTGATGCATGTGCCTCCACCACTAAGAGTTGTGGAAACCTTGGAGTGTGTCCAGAGTATGGCAATGAAAACAATTAGGAAGTAAGAGCTAATAAGATGGAAGAGAAATGATTTATATGAGCCTAGAAATAAAATTGTGTGGAATTACAGATTAGATGTTTCAGGTCAAAAAAAAGTATTTAAAGACTAGCCTACAGCTGAGTTTTCTCTGTACAGTTGAGCTTACTAAAGCAAATATTTATAAACATAGGAGAGGCTTCAGAGGACATTCGAAAGCTTCCCAACCCGCAAATATAAAATTCATCTTGATTATTAAATTCATATGGCCCAGGGATGAATCATGCAGTATTATCCAAAGGTAATGGCAGGGGGCCTCCCTGGTGGCGCAAGGGGTTAAGACTCAACCTATGAAGCTGTCCGCAGCCCCTGAAGCAGCAGTTTGATCCCCAGGCGGCCAGGGAGCTACCCACATGGCACAGCAGACCTCTCCTGACTCGCCCTCTGCTCCCCTCAGCAGTGTACCTCTGTTGATCTGCCTGTTCTGTTCACAGCTCTGTCTCCGGTGAATCCTCTCACCCACCCCCCACACCTATGGCCTGTACTGCAGCTCTCGTATGAATAAATAAATCTTTAAAAAAATTAAACATTTAAAAAAATAAAGGTAATGGTATAAATTAAACTTTCCCCATGACAATGTCAGAGAGCAGAGTGCAAAGCTAGGGTTTTTTGCTCATTTTTATAATTTTCTATTAGTAATTCTTTAAAAGGCATATTGAAACTTAGGGCTTACACATGAAACCATGTCTGATCTAGAAGACAAGGAGGAGAAATGAACAAGCAAGCCCACATCATTTCTCTCAACCAGGTTTATAATGAACTATACTTTAAACTGAATCTTTAGTTTCTCAAAAGTCTTATAAATAAATGTTATGATCTTTTTTTTCACCATTCATAAAGTAGCCCAAAATAGCTGCTCAGAAACACTGCAAACTTGCTGTGCTTTAGCAGTCATCAACTTAAATTGCCATAATTTATTGTAGGTGACTTATAATTAGGTTTACTTATCAACTATCAAAGCTCCAGGAAAGAAACTTCACAGCTCATACTGCTTTTCTCTTAACAGACAAGTCTATCCACCACCAAAGATCATCACTAAGAAAGGAATTTATGAACTAAGTAGATTGACTTCATACTGCCACAATCTAACAGTGAAGTTGTCTTTTTAAAAAGCTGGCGTGTTTGGTATCTTAATTGCACACATGTGAAGTCACAAATATTCACAGCAGAGGCTCTACGAAGGTGTATTTGCGTGTGTAATGATCATTTTGCTCATATAATCATGTAATGGGCTTAGCATGGTTACATATATTTAGGGAAAAAATCCTTCTATCAAGGTGGCCTAAATCAAAAGGAAAGTTAACTGACTTGAACATCAGCTGCTGCTTTGTGACCTTGATTGCGTTTAGATCACCTACACTCCCCTTGCTTCAGAAGAACTCACATTATGCTAATGACCCCACTTCCCAAAATATCTAACCCTCTCACATCTAGTTAAGCTACTGCTGTACCAAAAGCATAGATCACCCAAATGCTCAGGTGCTTACAGGAAATGCATCTTTTCCAATAAGTCATTTTGGCTTGCCACTGCAAGTGTTCATGCATAAAACATACAAACTGGTTCAAGAATTTCCATGAAAATATGTGCCTTAGAATAGTTTTCATGACTTTGAAGCCATGTGTTTTAAATTGTACACCCAATGTAATCAGGAAACATGGGCTATGTTAAAATATGTCTAAGTACTTTAAAGAATTATTTTTCTACCTTAGGTTTAACTAATTACATTTCTGTGTTATTTATCTTTCCAAAAAATACGAAGCAAAAATGAGATTCATTTTAGATATAAAACTTGACTTTCTGCTTAAATGTAAATTCTCTGTGGGATAGGAAATTCAATCTCAAAATCTAATCTGTTTTCTAGTCTTAAAAATCATCTGACAGCTCTCCAAATGCAAAGTACACATACATTTTGAAAGTTAACCTTCAGGGAATATAAATAGAATAGAGAGAAGTACCTTGCTGTCTCATTGTGTGTGCGAAAGGCATAAATTGATTCAAAATCTATTAAGATTAATCTTTCAAAACTAATACTCTGTGTTTCGAAGGTTACTGAGATAGTCCCCTTCACACCTTGACATGTTTTATCATATCTCAAAAGTGTCTTAAGGACTCCCATATTATCTGATGTTTATCTAGGTTATTGGTCCATTCCATTCATAGCCAATTCACACTATTTCTTGTCAGAGAGAAACTGATAAAACCTCAATAGCATATTCAAAAATATTTTTTTCCAGTGATGCCAATGTTCCAATAGCCAAGCAGTAGCAAAATTTTGAAAACTGGAAGTCCATTATATATTTTTAAATGCTTATTTTCAGAGACAGATTTTTAAGTGAATGACTACATTCATGGTACTATATCTTTACAAGCCATTACTAGGTGAAAGAGAGTATCTGTAAATATATGTCAATTCAAGAAAAATTATGTGAACAGAAAAGTAACCGTGGAATGGGTGATAATAAAGGCAGTCAATATGAACAACTGAGGTCCCAAATGTTTTTCCCAAAAGTAGCATTTTGGCAAAATCTCCAGATTATAATTTCAGTTTATTTATTTTTGCATTCCTAAAGAGATCCAAAAATCATAACAGGTTGCATTTCTCCCAATGAAACAGTCACACAATTATTTTAGTGTCGAATAAATTAGTCTCAAATAAAATAAGATTCTGATAAATGATGGAAACCTGAAAAAGCATATATGTAAAAGAAAATTTTAACTTTATCCATGTTATATATTAAGTTAAATGAATAATAAAACCCTTGGCAAGGTACACCTTCATGGAGGTGGGAGGGGAATTATTGGAAGGACAATTATCACTGGGAAGTATCTATATAGTTAATGATTTCAGAATATCATAGAAAGTTAGAAACAAAAAAAAAGACATTTCTTTCACAATTATTCTGTTTTCATTCTCAAAGAATTCCAACTCCAGTCATTATGTCATTATTTTTATCCTTATCCTTCTTCCAGAGGATGATGACTGCTACTCAGAAATGAGTTCTTGAAGTCTGGTGCCAACATGAATAGAAGAGTATACGTAGTGGTCCCATTGAGTAATGTCACTGTTGGTCAAAACATAGACTTAAAAACATCAATTTCTTGTCTTAAAAAAAAAAATCTGGGCCTCCCTGGTGGTGCAAGGGCTTATTAAGACACAACCTATGAAGCTGTCCACAGCCACTGCAGCACAAGTTTGATCCCTGGCCAGAAAGCAACCCACATGGCACAGCAGACCTCTCCTGACTCGCCCACTGCTCCCCTCAGCAGTGTATTTCAGTCAGTCTGCCTGTTGTGCTCCCCACTCTGTCTCTGATGAATCTTCTCACACCCGCACCTCTCGCCTGTACCCCAGTTCTTGTATGTATGTATGAATCTTTAAAAAAAAAATTAAAAAAAATCACATTCCTGATGTTCATTGCAGGTACCAAAGGAAATTTCAGGCATAATGAGATTTACACCATTGTATAAGGAGTAATGAGGCTTTTGTTGGCAGACATCTGAACTGGAAAGTGATGTTCTCATGAAAAACATTTCTTTGCTATTATATATATATATATGATATATATAATTAAAATAATAAAAAAATAGAACTAAAGACTGCCAAGGAAGATCTTTTATTTGGCTATTGTATGTATTCCAAAAGCTATTTTTCAAGTTCTTTTTTTTTTAATTTTTGCTTAGAAGAACTGGGTGTAAGCCACAGGTGCAGGGTATGGGGTGTACATGGTTAGAGGATTCACCAGAGACAGAGTGGGAAGCAGGACAGGCAGACTGACTGAAATGCACTGTGGGGAGAGGGTAGACAAAACAGGAGAGGTCTACTGCACTATAAGAGGGTTAGCTCCCTGACTGCGAATCAAACTCAGACTGTAGAATGATAGCACTGAGACTAGGCCACCAGGGAGGCCTCTATTCCAAAAACTATTGATGACTAGATTACTAAGCAACGGCATATACAGATGGAATGAAAGTATTACACACTATTAACATATTAGGTCTGCAGGTAAAGTGCCTATACATTATTTGACTATCCAGTTAATCTTCCAATTTCTCTTTTGTTACTCTTTTGAACTATACTTTTACCATAATTTTATCCAACAAATCAATTTCCTTTTACGTTAAGATTCTACCATTTATAAAAGTAAAACCATAACCAAGAAAACTTTTAATAATTAAGGTAACTGTGTTAGGGAAGATAAAATAGCATTTTGTATTTTTAATTGCTAAATATGGCAACTAGTTCACTAGAGGAAAATTTGAATTCTTCAGGAACTGTAGTAGCAAGTATTCAAGGCAATTTGGATTTTACATTCGATATCACAGATGTTAAGTACATGCCCAATAGGTAATAGCCTATTTAGGGAATAAAACAACTTCAGCCTGCCTTAAATATATTTATGGTTTATTTTATGCCTAAATATTATCATTGAGCTAAAATAATTTATACAGCTAAAACATGAAAACATTACCCGTGAATGTAATTCAAGCAAGTGTATCACCTGTCAGTTGGCTGTTATGAAAACAAATTATAATTAAAACAAACTTAGATTAATTCAATTTCTTTAAAATTCTTTGCAAATACAGTACAGCTTTTTGAGAAATGAAAACTAATTTGACTTCCATTACTCATAATTAGCACTTGTTAATAAGGCAAGAACTTTTAAGCAAGATGTAGCATCTTTGCTTCCAAGAGTGGAAGAATTGGCTATTATTAAATATGAAACATAATTAGTTAGCTTAGATAACTTCAGAATATGACCCAAGTCCTTAAAATGTGGATAGAACTTGGCTACTCTTCCTAAAGAAAACCATCCTTTTTGTTGCCAAATATTCTACCCCAAAGGGTGTTAAATCTATTAATTGATATTTCATGATAATTTGAATATATTCTCTTTTTTGTGTAAAAATCAACGTGTAATAGACATGTAAAGTCTATTTTAATTTTGCAGGTGCATAAAATGTCTCCTACACCTCTGCAGTGTAACTAGAGAGTTATTTTACGCCTAGAAACTGTTTAGAACTTAATTTCCATTTTCCATTATTTTGAGCAAACGAAACTTTACTTGACCACACTGTGTGAATGCACTTAATTGTCATAAACTTCCCTTGTCTCTCCAAATTGTTCTACTAACCATATTCAGTAAACCGTCCCCACCATATGTGCTATTCAGTCATGTCATTCTTCTCGCTTCTTATTCAAAAGCTGTTGAAATCCCCTACCTTAACAGAGATTCCCATGACTAAGAAATACAAAAGAAAGAAAGCTAATCTCTTTGCCCCTAATTTTTTTTCTGCCTAGCACATTCTATTATACAGTAAAAGCACTCCTGGATTAAGCTTGTAGCACTTTCCTATCAGTGCTTGCATAAAGTGAGCTATAAATGCATCATGCAAAATAGATGGTGACTTTCAGACTTTTATATAACCTGTTCTTTTGTATGTCAATATATAAAGTTTCTCTTCATTTAAGATGCCTTGAAATCAATGACATTAACATTTTGAAATAATTTTGTGAATCCCACAGATATCCATGCAACATAATAAAGAAAAAGATATAGAATTTGATCTAAATCTGCTCAAAACCATATCCAAAAGTTTGCAGACATTTATAGATAAATTGTGTTTGACAGTGAGTCTACTTAGTTTGAACTGATAGTGGATATTTCACTGACCTAAACTAAGTAGATACCCCATGTTGTTGATATAGTTTAAAAAAATGCAATAAAAACACACCTATAAAGGTCAGTGTCAGTAAATTATAAAATCTAATGATGGAAAAGGATGGAAAAATATATTGATACATTGACCAGAAAATAAAATGTAGTTGTTTTATTGAGATGAGAATAAAATAAGCAGAGGAACTTCAGGCCTTCTAAGTGGCTTCCTACTAAATATTCTGTTGCATGTCAAATAAAGAATGCAATTAATTGTTCTCTGCTATTCACTTACTTATGTGTATCTCATCAAACATCTTCCTAGAAGTTAAAGCTGATTGTTGCCCTCAATACCATGATAGTGAAAGGCCCACTTGTTCATCTGACATACCCAAGACCATGAAGTCAGTATGCATTTTGAGAGGCCCAATGTGTCTGCAAAATTCAAAACTAGCATACAATCTTAAAACTGTTTACAAATCAAATGATGGTATTTTCCATGCATTATTCATTTTAAACTTCATGATATCTGGAACAGCTATTAATTATCTCTATTTTACAAACTAGGAAATGGGTTAAGAAAGGATAATTTATTTGCCTGAAATTTTATTTCCTAAGATCAGCAGGACTGGAATTTGAATTTAAAGTCTTAGTTTTTAGTCACTCTGCTCATCTGAATCTTAAAACCTTTGATAGAAATCTTACACAAAATGACTGGTACTTGATGTTAATTAAATTGAAAACTTATTTAAGGTAAGAAATTATATGAAACAATTAGACAGATGTGAGAAAGATGGAGAGGTCAAACTTTTTCTTTCAGTAAGAATCTCATTTCTTGCTCTCCACAAAACAGGCACTAAGATAAGGATTAAATGACCACCAGAAAGCACAACTAAGAATAAAGGGAAACAGATTCATTCAGAGAAAGGGAGAAAAAAACAACAGTGTGTATGTTTCACCATAGCTACTGAAATTCAGTCATGTTGAGGACCCTCTGAAGAGCTGTGTGATTCCTCTAACAAGAAACAGAAGAGCTGATTTTCCTTTTACTCACTGATACCCATGGTTCCATGAATCAGAGCTGAAATATGAAATTCCAATACTTTGGGCAGCCAGCCTTAGCCTTGCACTGAGCAAGATCAGTGGTCTAAAATTCCTAAAAAGTGTGAGAATGCTGCCAGGGAGTTGGCATTAAACAGAGTCAGAAGTTTGAAAATTAGGAAGAAAGAAAACAATCAGATCTATGGAGTATGTCTAAGAAATAATTTTAGGTGTGTCTATTGGCACAGGGTACTGACAAAAAAGCAATCAGATGAGAAGATACTAAATTTGTGGCAGAATACTGTTAAAAAAATAAAATAATGACATTCTAAAACAATGGAAGGTATAGGAAGAAGTTGAATGACGATCATCAGACTAAGAAGCAAAAAGCAAAACCTATGCAGACCTCACAAATGGCACATTGCCCCACATATGGAAGATGACACACAAAGAACAATCTCTCAGAGGACAGAGCCAGAGGACCGCCATGGGAACAACTGGCATAGGAATTCCAAAGAGTGGAATCAAGATGCAGTTAAGGATACATGGCTTTTACAATTTTCACTAAATAGGTCTCAGAAATTCTCTATACCAGTGTTAACCAGGAGTCCGTTCTTTTCACATGGATGCATTATATCACTGATATGTTTTGTGAAGAAAGGGCCACATAAGCAGTCTTTCCAGTCTATAGGAAGCTGATCCAATAGAAAAGAAAGTACATCATCTGGAGATTCTAAATTTTGAACTGGAGGCAGTGCCTAGATTAATGATGGTTTGTCTGCCTCATTGGAGATGTCATTAGTGTTTTCAATGGTTAGCAGAAAGAGTGAGACAGTGCTTCACTCTAGGACAGACTTTGACAGAAAAAGAAAAAGCTTATATTCACCAAATGCACCGTCTTTCTTACCAGACAGAAAGACTACATTTTTGACACATGATTTTGGTTAGGGTAGGGTCATATGAGTGAATCCCGGCCAAGGAATATGAGTAGAAGTGATGAGTGCCACTTCCAAACATGGTTAAAAAAATATATCTACATGATTCTCTATGATCTTTCTTCCCTTGTGCAGGGAAGCCACTTCTTGAGAACAGCAGTCATACCATGGGTGGAACATGGATCTGGGAGTGACTGCATGAAGCAGAGTCCTACTTGCAAATATAACAGACCATGTGTGCGTAACCATGTGTGAGTAAGTAAATACACATTTTACTAAATGATTAGATTTTGGAATTATTTGGAAAAGCAGCATATGAGTTTCCTAAGGCTAGTTTGACAAATTACCACAAATTGTGCTAAAACAACAGGAATTCACTCTTATAGTTCCTGAGGCCAGAAAACCCGAAGTAAGGTGTCCACATCACGATCCTTCGAAGACTCCAGAAGAATGTCCTTCTTGCCTCTCCCAGTTTCTAGTGACTGCTAACAATTCTCTCACTTCTTGGCTGATAAAAGCATCAGTACCACCTCTACCTCTGTTTTGTATTGTTTCTCCTTTGTATCTCTGATGTCTCAAATCATCTTCTGCATTTTAAATAACATCTGACTTTGGATTTAGGACCCACTATCAAACCCACTACTAGCATTTAGTCTATTCAGTTAAACTTCCAATTAATGCTATACACTTTTTCCTAAGAAAAACATCTATGCAGAACAATAAATGTTTCACAAACTGTAGTAACCAAAATATTTTAAGTGGTACATATGTGAATGTTAAGAATTATATTTGTCATTTTTGGTTCATTATAATAGATAGTGTCTTATTTAAATTATTCAATTAAATAGACAAATGTTGAATAACTGGGGGGATCCATTAATAAGCAGTAGAAAATAAGGATACTTTCCTAATGTCCTTGAAATCATGGCATTAGGAGTCAGAGGACACTAAGGAAGAATAAAGGTGGCCTCTAACTATAGGTAGTAAATATCTTTTAATAAGACTCAGGCATAAGCAGCTTTCAAGTTTGAGCAAATGGTGTCAAATAGTGAATGGCTTTGTGAAAATTTGATAATCTTACACCTACATCCTCATTTTGGTGAGAACAAGAAGTCACACACTTTTCGTATGCAATGTGCCCACATATGGATAATTTCTTTGGTTTCACTGATGTAGGAAAACCAAGTGACTCCATCTTGTATTGATACCATCTTAGATCTATGTCCAGTAATTGCCCTACACTGAGGACAGCTAATGCATCTATTATTTCCTTCATGTGTACTACTAATCTGTAACTTGACTCAGAAATAATCACCACAATAAGGAGGGTATAAGAAAGACAGCTGTCAGGGTATGGATCCTGCCTGGCACCAAAATCCTGTCCATTGGCTTACAGTGCTGAGGACCCATGTACACAAGTTACCATTAATAAACCTTAAGTGTAATTAATGGCTGTGCCAGCTTCCTTTTTCAACTCAAATTACCGTCTCAATTTGGGATAACTTATTCATTCCCATACCACACAACTAAAAATCAATGACCATGGAAAGTAAAACACAAAAGTATGTCAGTATATCAGAAGTATATCAGAAGAAGCAATGCTGAAGAACCACACTTAGCCTGAATGCCTCATCAAAACATCCTGTACAATATATAACATTTTACAATAATAGAATTCATGACCCTTATACTGCTCCATGAAAACAAAATTTTTAAAAAGCATAAAGAAGCTACTATTTGAGAGATAATCCTTTGAATCAATTGTGTGAATTAAAGAATGAATTAAAAGCCATTTCACCAGTCAGGGACATTATAACAGTTCTATAAAATTCTCACCAAATGAAAATATTATAAAGATATCACTATATACTCTATAATTGTAAACATCTTGCCTGCAGATCCATAGATATTTCATTATATGCAAATACACATCAATTTTAATTTGAACATTACTTGAACAAGTATATGTTTGGGGTTTATTACAAATATATGGAATTAAGGTATCAAATAACAGGACCAAATCACATTGTTATAAATATATTATGGCCCAAATAACACTAATGCCAATAGAAAGGAAAGACAATTACACATTATTGACATCCATGCTAATTTTGTTCTAATTTTCTAAGTTATTCATTTTGTTTGTTAATAATTCTCTAGTTCAAGGTTTAAGTCAGACAATGGAAAATTATACTTCTCTTATTTAGTATTAACATACACTACTTAAGAAAAAATATGGAGGATTATAAATTAAAAAATAATAAAGGAATTACTACATTTTTCTTCTCTATTTTGATGATTAAAAACCCTTTTTACACTGGATAACTTATCCAGATAGCTAAAATTTTTGCATTTTTTTCTCATATTATTTTCTGTTTAACTTTAGTAAATAATTTATTTCCTTACTATTATATAAAGTATCCTGGTTAATTATAGGATTGTAATTTGCTGACCTCTGTAATTAAATACATTATTAAAATGTAATTTTCTTTGTTATCATTTCCCATCAAACCTTAAAACCTTGATAAAATATATATTTTGATTCAATGGTTTGGGGTATATCAGTAATTGTACATTTCTAATAATTATGGAGATGCCATTGTTGCTGATTCATGGACCACACATGAATAACAGAGTTCTAGTCACATAAGAAAATACTCAATTTCCACTTCACTAAATTCCTGCTGGCCCCAGTGATTATAGAGCCATATTGCATTAATTTACAACAACATCATGCAAAAAGTTAAAAAAAAAATCACCCAAAGGAAAACTGAAATAGGATAACTGCATTTTCAGAACCTCTTTCTATACACTTTGAATATGTTTTGAATATCCTAGCTGTGCAACAAACTGGCTCAATTATCAATACTTCTCAAGTACACTAAAACTTCACAACTCTACTAACACTTTCTTAGCCACAGGATTTCCTTGCATCTTAATCATTTATATATTTTTCATATTTCCTGTGTCTCTGAGGAACTTAGCCAAAACTCATCTCTCATTTCACAGCCATATGCTGCTTAAATAATAACAAAGCCCCTTTGCCCAAACAGCAAAACAATCATTCTTAAAAGCATCTCTCCTGAGCTCTTGCTAAAACTGCCACTTCTAGGGATCATTGTTCAAACCTAACTGGAAGGAACATTTGCCTGATCTCCTATAGAGCATGCATTCAGCTTTGCCACAATGTTATCCATAAAGATCATCTACCCAAGAGATCTCTTTCAAAGTAACAAGAGAATTCATAGTCTAACAATTCACCTGAAGAAATGTTCTTTAGAAAACATCAAAATTATGTTCATTGTTACATGCATATGTACAGACAGACACATATAAACTGAGTTTCCAGATTTGGAGAGCTTCAGGAGTTCAGAAAGAAAATTAAACTGTTAGTGACAAACATTTTACAGGCTCTTAGGCAATCATCACACTTTCTAATGTTTCTTTGCACAGGAAGTTAACATGCTACTTTGTAGGCAGTGTGGCATGGTGGTTGAAGATAAGTATATTAGAATCAGAAGGCCTTAGATTGAACCCCAGTTTTACTATTCAAGAGACATGTGACCCAAGACACTGAACCATTCTAAATCTGTTTCTTCACAGCAGTTTCTTCAAAAATTTCTATCAGATTTGTTGCATAGCAAAAAAGAAAAATAAACCCACAACATCACATAGGCGTAGAACAGTAAGCAGTATTTCCTGTTGGTAGCCCTGTGTGTGCAGGCTGGCTGGGGGTGTCTATTCGAGGATCAAGTTTACATAAGCCTTCTTCTGGGGTCTAGGCTAGAAGGGCAATGACTACTTGGGCAGTTTTTTCCTTATAGTGTAGTTCTAAAGCTTCCAGAGCATTAGGTAGTAAAATGTGGTTCTTAAGACCCAAGTTCTACATGATGACAATGTCACCTCAACTCATATTTGATTCACCAACCCAAGTGATGTCCAACGTTGAGGAAAAGAAACTCCTCCTCCAGCAGTGGTAAGGAGAGTGGCAATGACAATTAACTGAACAATAATCTAATATTTCTAATTTTCTTGAGAGGTTTTAAAATGCACTTCAGATGCTTACAGACATATATAATAAGTACTCAGCAGACACTTATTAGAAAAGGGAAAGATTTAGAGCAACACTGGGGCAGAACCTGGCTGATTATTCACCAGCCATTTGCCTTATGTTCTTGGATGTACAGGTGAACAACTTTTCCTATTTTCCTTTAGTATCTTTAGGTGTAGTAATTTGCCTGAATTCTGCCCAATGTGAGAATATTCAAGTAATTAACTAGACCTCCATCTAGCAAAGAAAAACTCTGTGACAACACCCCATGGGCTCTTTTTCTCATTTGTAGGCTTGAAGCAGCAGTCCCAGAGAAAGATCCAGAATGACAATGATATCCAGCAGAATTTTTGTGATGATAGAAATGTTCTATATCTCATTCTCCAATATAAGAGACACTAGTCAAATGCAGCTATTGAGCTTTTGAAAAATGGCTACTGCAGCTAAAAAACTTTTTTTTTTCATTTCAATTCATTTAATGGAAACATAACCAACAGCTACAATTTTAAATTTTGCAATTCTAAGGAAGGCAAAGACTAGCTAGAAAGAGACTCCAAAGCTGCAGACCGATCATCTTATTGGACTATGACAAGAGCCAGAAACAAATTTTTACTTTGTTAAACTACTGATGTTTGGAAGTTGTTTGATAAAGCTGTTAACCTACTCTGACCTATAGGGTCTATATCTGAGATGTAAGTATGCGGCCTTCATCATTAAACACAGCAGGGTTTAAGGCCTGGCTCTACAATTTACTAACTGGGTAACACTGGGTAAATTATTTAAATTATTCATTCATCTATTACATGGGATTATTATCAGAATCTACCTTACATGGTTGTGTAAGGACAAAATAGTATGTTTCATAATGTTTTATAATGATACATTTAAAAAAGGAAGAACTTTAAAATGGCAATTATTGTCATCTTTGGGCTTTTAACGAGTTAAGCAGCTGAAAATAAACAATTTATGAGATCACCCCAAAATCCCCTTTTACCTTAATGAAATATTGATGATAAAAATTTTATCTGAGAACAGGAATTGAGGCAAGCCATGCCATTAGTCAAACAAACTTAAATAGAATGGGTTAAAACAGTATAAGACCACACTTCTCTATGATATCTGGAGCTTTAATAAACTGGACAGAATTATGCAAATAAAAGGAACTCCAAGCATTTTATAAAAATGATTAAGGGAAAAGAGAACCTCAAAGAGACATACTAATTAATAATAATAAAATTTTAAACTGTAGTTGAAAAACCAGACAAAAGGAAACTATAATTTAGAAATTCTAGAAATTCAAAAAAGATGTATTTGGTTCAAGAAGTTTTCTACAAAAGCCCCACTTTGAATATAATTTGTTTGGGACTTTCTGCACTAGGGAAAATATAAGTGTGTGTAGATATCCATAAAATTGCTGAGAAAAGAAAGTGGATGTGGAAATGGATGAGATAGTTTATGACTGGACACCTACCCTAAATCAAATGCAAATTAAACATATCATTGTGGCACTGGGAAATTTCCATAATAACTTAACAAATTACACCAGCATAATTTCATATGCATTTTAAAGAGACATTTATCATCAATTTAAAAATGCCTTATTTCATCTGATTAAAAAAGCTTAATACATTTTGTGATAGAAATCATTCCAGGAAACAATATAATCTAAAATCATATTTATTATGTTTTAAAGCTGATGACCTACTTTTAGGACAAGAAAGATAAACTTATTTCAAATGATAACTTTCTCCAGTTTCAACAGGACTGTTAAAGCTTGAAAGCTGGGGCCTCCTTGGTGGCGCAAGGTGTTAAACATCACACTATGTAGCAATCCGCAGCCTCTGCAGCATGAGTTCGATCCCCAGCCAGCTAGGGTGCAACCCACATGGCGAGGCAGATCTCTCCTGTCTTGCCCACTGCTCCCCTCAGCAGTGTATTTCAGTGGATCTGCCTGTTCTGTTCTCCACTTTTTTCTGGTGAATCCTCTTACCTCCCACATCTCTGGCCTGTACCTCAGGTCTTGTATGAATAAATAAATAAATCTTAAAAAAAAAACAACACTTGAAAGCTTATCAGGAGTTTCTTTCTCATAGTGATACACAATTTGAGTAGGGTATTTCACTCTTTGATCTGCATATTACATCATGAAAAAATATCTCTTCAGATTATATCAAACTAAAAAGCTTCTGTATTGCAAAACTTATTAAAACAAAAGACACCCTAATAAATGGCAGAAAATGTTCTGCACATTATACATCTGGCAAGGTACTAATATCTAAAATCTACAAAGAAATCATTCAACTCATCAAAAATAAAACAAAGATTCCAAAATATGGGCAAAGAGTTAATAGACACTTCTCCAAAGAAAACATACAGATGGCCAACAGGCACATGAAAAATGTTCATCATCGCTTATCCTGGAAATGCAAATCAAAACCACTGTGAGATGCCACCTCACTCAGCATGATGCTACCGCTCATGAAAACACACCAAAATACAAACAAAAAAAAAGAAACAATACATCCTGGCAAGGGTATGGAGAGAACAGAGCCTTTAACATTAATTGAAATGTACACTGTTCCAGTCCCGATGGAAAACAATATGGAGGTGCCTCAAAATATCACAAATAGATATACTATATGATTTCATAATTTCATTCTTAGGTATCCACCCAAAGAATACAAGATGGCTAATTTGAAGGGATAAATGCACTCTGTGTTCATTGTAGCACTATTGCAATAGCCAAGTTAGGGAAGCAAGCTAAAAGGCCACTGACAGAGCAGTGGATTAAAGAAGATGTGGTATAAATACACAGTGGAAGACTACCAACTATAAGAAAAGATTAACTCTGGGCATCCCCGGTGGCGCAGCAGTTGAGCGCTGGGTTGCGGGGCTGCCCGCGGCCTCTGCGGCGCTGGTTCAATCCCTGGCTGCTCCCCGGCCACCAGAGGAGGGTCCCACATGGCGCGCAGACCTCTCCTGCCGCCCGCTGCTCCCCTCAGCAGTGTACTTTGGTCCTTCTGCCTGCTCTGCTCCCCGCTCTGGCTCTGGTGAATTCTCTCACCCTCCTGCGCTTCTGACTGTACCCAGTGCTTATATAAACAAACAAACAATCAAACAAATAAATAAATAAAACATGCCTCTATTAAAAAAAATTAAAAAAAAAGAAAAGATTAACACTGGTCCTACATAACTGGAAGGGATTATGATTAGTGAAATAAATCAGAAGGAGAAAGACAAATACCTGCGATTTCACTCATATGGTATAGTAAGGAAAAAAAAATAAAACACAACAAAGGGACTGACAAAAACTAAAGCAAAATAAACCCCCCAAAAATAGACTGCAGAATTGAGTCTACTACTTCTCAGAGAGGGAGGATGGAGGCTGGGAAATGAGGGCAAGAGAGCCCAATGGCCTATGGTAAAGGAGTGCAGGTGCTTTGATGGTGGGGGTGGTGTGCTAATATACATCTGAGGAAGCATGAGCCTATTCCTCCAAACCATGTACAATGCTGTAAACTAATGTTACCTTGATTTAAAAAAAAATTCAAATGTTTATTTATAGCACATACTTGTCAATTTTTTAATCAAATTCACCTAAACATACAGTAACAAAAAGAAAAAACTGTTTTAGCCATAATTTTGCAAAAACATTGGTCTTGAAGTCTTGTTAATTTTGTTTTGCTTGGTAAATCTATTTATCAATACAAAAAACAGCCAGAGATCATCATTCTGCTTAGATTATCTCATTTAGTCCTATGGCTTTATATACAATCAACAAGGGCTTCCAAATTTGTATTTCCATCCCTTATCCCATCAATAGACTTTTCTGGGATAACAAATAATTGTACTATCTCAGTCACTTTCAACAACTTGTATTGGTTGTGTCTACTTATCAAAAGCTACAATTCAGACGGGCTAGATAGGAGCAGATCATATTATTTCACCATTGCTATTATATAGAGATGGCAGTATTTAAAAATTAAAAAAAAACCTCTTCATGCTTTTGTCTTAAATACTACAATAGATTCCAACCACAGCTGGAATAAAATCCAATTTCTTTGAGACCTATAGTAGTGTCCCACATCTACCTCTCTTTTTTCTCATGTTGCCATCACCCTCATCAAGTAGGTGTTTGACACTCTAGAATTTCTGTCCAATTAGCTTTCCCTTTGCCTCCAAAACTCTTCCACAGTATCTTCATTAAGCTATCTCTTTCTTGTTATTTAGGGCTCACCCTTAAAACCCAACCTCTCAGAAAGACAATCCTTGATCATCATTGTGAAATAAAATACCCAACCACACTATCAGAAAACCCATACCCATTTTCTTTTTATCTCATGGAACTTAGCAGGATTTTGACTATTTTTTTAGCTTATTACTTTTGTCTGTTCATTGTACTGAGATCTGAGTCTCTTGAGAGAAGTCCTTTTTTACTACTATATCTCAACTACATCCTTATGTCTAGAACAAGTGTACTTTTCACTGGATATGATTAATAAATATGTTAAAAAAGAAAAATGGTGAACTTTCTATTTCTTGGACCAAATTTTCTGTATTTTCATTGAAGATTAAATAAGTTTCATTAAGTCACACAGTTTCTAGGTCTTACAATATATTTTTGTCCATGATTCAGAGATACATAAGACAAACACTGCAAAAATAGAGAAATACTATCCCTATCCCATTTGTGTCTTCTTAAATTAAAAAGGAGATATAAAAGCTAGATTAGGGAATGTGCATCATATTGAAAAATTGTAAAAAGCATAACAAGAGAAATCTTGAAAGTAAAAATAAAAATGAAAGATCAAAGATCTTTCATTTTTATTTTTTCCAGTTTCCAGATATAAACTCAGTTCTAGCATATCCTAGAACTTCCTATGAACTTTTCTGATCAGCCTGTTTCTCAACATAAAACCACTGAAAATCATCATCTCTAGTCCTTGACCCAAATCTAAAGCAAATTGGACTAACAATTCAATACACAAACAGTAAGCAGAAGGCAGGACACAAGGAGGGTTAATAATTTAAGGTGTTATCAAGACTGCATCTGTTAGATGGGGGGGTGATAGGTAAATCTTGCTAACTTTTCCTTTATATCTATCCAAATAACACAAGTGCCAGTGTGCCATCTTTGCAAGTAGGCGACTCCCCATTTTGCAAGAAGATTCTAAACTGTACTAGCAATCTATTGCTGAGCTAAGGTCTCTAAAATCTTCTTGACCACCACCAATGGTTAAAGGCAATTTATAACCAAAAGAAAAAAATGTCTTGAACCAAAATCTCATTACCCAGAAAGAATTTTAAATACAGAAACATCTGTAACAGAGAGTGAGAACTTTCCTCAAATTATTTTCAAGTGAATAGAGAAAATAAATTTGCTTTTCTTGACAGCAAAACATGATACAAAAAAGAATTGACACACATCCCCATTTTGCAGATGAACTTGGCATATCACAAAGGAAAATAAGGAGAACATTTACTAGGGCGATATATTTGCCAGTTTCCTAATCTTTCTGTGGGGGAGGGGGTGGGAGTGTGTGCGTGCACATGCACACATTCAATGAGTTTACAAATATATAATGAATTTTATATATATATATATAGAGAGAGAGAGAGAGAGTTACTATAATGAAGTTTATCTTAGGGAGAGGACTCAATATAAAGGCACAACTAGCATAGTAAGTGCAACAGATTCAAACTCAGTTGTCCAGAAGAGTAATTTTCTAAATTTTCTATAACTCAACCTAGTTTGAATCTTAATCCCAGTCTTCAAAGGAGAAAAAAAATTATCACATTGCCAAGTTAAGGTAGACTCAAGGATTCCTTCTACCTCTCCCTTTCTTCCTGGCATTGTATCTAAATATTAAGGTTATTAAGATGAGAGGTGATATGGGAGATGTGGGCATTTTGTCCTCTACCATCATCTGCTGATACTGATAGCCTTGGTTATTCTCCAGTCTAGTTCCTTGTAAGAAAATCCTTCCAATGGCATTATCTCAGGTGTCCTGCTCCCATGTGGTATTTTATATGATCCATACCCCGTATGTTGCTGCAAGTCTCCAATTATTTGATTCACAACACTATGTCAATATCACTCTGAAAAACTAATATATACATTATGTCTTGGTGCATGGAGAACCCATTTAGTCATTACATTTCTAGTCTTCTCTACCAGGACCATAAAAACTTAACACTGATCATACCTAATTGCAGGTTCTGGACGTTCTATTTTGTTCCCATCAGTTTAGAATTGCCTCAAGTGGGAAAAATAAAGTGGACAAGAAACTCCTATCAGTAGTTTGATTGCTAACTTCATGAGCTCTAGGGATCTTTCTCTGGTCTAGGGAGGGTCCTAGAGAGAACTGCTTCTGTGTAATGTACTTTTTCCCAAATTATTTTGTCTTACACATGACAAGTATGCTTTAAAATATAAAAGGCAAGAATTTTATATCTATGCCTTCACTCTGTTATTCTCTTGAAATTCTTCTCCCATAAATAATGGATGTCTCTTGCATAGCTACCTGGAGTGAGAATGAAAAGTGCTGAAGGATATAAGGAAACTTAATATTTAATACTTTCATTTTTGTCAACATTATTCTTCAACAATTGATTAGTTTTCTAAACATAATCATTTTGTTCATGATAGCTTAATAAGTATTAACCTTTAGTTAACTTGTCTAAAGTTTTTATATATTTCCATAAGAAATGTTACATTTCTGTATGCTATGTTATAGTTCTTCTAAGAATGTAGTTTCAGTTTACTTCATGTAGGATTTTCTTTTTTGTTTATATGAAAAAATGGCATCATTAATTTAAAACATGTAATATCTAAAATCTATGTTGTAATAGCATCAGAAAGAATGTCTTATCAGAAATTACTCCTAAATATAACTTGATGTGTTTAATTTGCAGAATGGAAAGAGGGTTTGAGAGCTTAAATGAGGAATCTTGTTATTTTTCCAAGTTATCAGTGAGTTTATTCATGAATAACCACTAGTTCAAATATTTTAAGTGAAACTGAGAATAATGCAGAATATTGTAGCCAAAGCAATTATCAAAACTGTTTCATACCAATTATGATTTTATAGACAAGTTAACACAAGCCATTGTGCTCTTTGCCATACAGAATCCAAAAATTGAAGTCAAAATCATCCTGCGAATTTATAATAAAAGTAATTCAGTACACAGTAATAAGTATTTAGAATCCTGTTGGTTAATAATTTTCATAGTGGCTTTCAGACTCAAACTCATTCAACTCACAATAGTGTATTTTCACTTAAGTAACAAGCAATTAGCCTCAGAAGTGGTAAATAATTTACTTGAGATCCTAAAGTTGCAGAAATTCAAAAATAGAGCTAGAACTATATGTTCTAAATGATAATTCAATGATTTTTCTACCTCAGAATTACAGTGGCAAAAAATGAGTTTTAACTGTATTTAGAAATGGATTCCGCATAGTAGCAGCACAACTTAATTAAGAACTCTTGCACAAGCTGTGATGCAGCTCATACATTGTAATTTGCTCAACAGACTTGCCTTATATTCTGAGTAATGTTACTCTAGAAAATTTTAAAGGAAATACAGCCCATCTTTAATAATTCTTCCAGGCTTTTATATATTGCTACAATGCTTACCAACCTTTTTTGATATTTTATAAACATAAGCATATACTTAAATTTTCCTGAAATGCCATAAGTCCCAACTTAGTGAAATCATGATTAATGGCGATTTATTGGATTTCAACATTTAAATCTTCAATAAGTAATGCTTATTCTTTTTAACTGTACTACATAATTCAATAATGAAAAATGGAAACTATGATAAATAGCATGCTAACATGACAGAGATTTGAGTGACTTCTTGTCCTCACAGATTTAAACTTACACAGAATTCACTACAACAGTTCTTCAAATAAAACAATAGTGGGGGAAAGATCAGTTCAGTTTCTATAAGTGAGATATTGGAATTACTTGAAACAGGCTTGTGGTAGCTACTCTCTGGGGAAAATACTTGTTAACTCAATAGAATCAAATTCTGAGATAGAGGAGGAAAAAAACAAACCAATCAAGGCTAATGGCTTTTGATGAACCCAGATTAAACATAGAGATTGGTCTGGTTTAAATATACTCAAGGGAACAGTCCTTCAGATAAGAGTATCAATTTACACTCTGGGTCAATAGGATGAAAAGAGTGTGGTTAAAAATCAGATACTGAAAATGTATACAGGCTGATGATGCCTGTTGAGGAAAATAACTTGACAGAAGACACTCTGAAAGTAGATGTAGAATTGTAATTCACATAATAAAAAAGTTCATTAAAATTAATTATAAAATTGAGAAAGGTAGTTAAAAGATTAAATGTTAAAAACTCAGTAACTTTTCTATATATCTATTTGAAAATGAAACAAATAACAATGAATATTTAAATTATAAAATATAATAAATATGAACATACATTAATATTATAAAATATAATATGAACATGCATTAATAGTATAAAATATAATAAATATGAATATATATTTATATTATTAATGTATAAGATAAATTTAAATATATAGTATACTTATGAATATAAATATATAATTATATTAAATTATAATTAAATCTAACTTTATCCATAAAATATTAATTATCCTTATAGAGTGTAAATTGTACTTTTATACAAACTGTTCAAAGTAACTAGAATTAAAATGAAGAAAACTGCAGACTAATAAATAACACAAATATTTAATAAAGCAAATGATATCACTGTACAAGCATGGAATGAATAAATAGTTTAAAGTTTTAATATTTTTCACTAAGTCAATTTCTAAGTTTAAAGCAAAGTACTAAAAATCTCATTACTTTTGTAATCTTTAAAAATATTAAATTTTATCAAAGAATGTGTTGATTAGTGGCAAAGAAATTAACTTAAAATATTTTAATAAGGATGTTCAATATGGTATTGTTTAAAATAGTGAAAAATACAATAATTTAAACTAATTACACTGAATCTGATTTTACTGACAATGAGTATTTTGCAATAAATACATTGTCAGTTGGTTACAAAATGGTCTGTGTTATTTTTATTAAATTTATTTTCTTACATCATTCATTTTTATATATTGTAATAAATTTTTATTTTGAAAATTGTCTAGATATTTGTCATAGTTAAGTATATTTATAGATAAAGGTATAAAAAGAATACAAATTTGAAGATAAGAAGTAAAACCATCACTATTTGCAGGTGACATGATGATATATATAGAAAATCCTCAAAGCTCCACCAAAACACTAAACAGTAGAACAATAAAGTGGCAGTTATAAAATGAATTCACAGAGACCGGGGAGAACCTGGACCCATGCTGGGGAAGGATCGAGAGTTTCCATGGACTTGCCACCTCCTGTGAGATTCCACCAGCAGCCACCCAGACTGGTGAGACCCTGGACCCATTCGAGGGAAGGTGCCAGATCAGCTAGAGACCTTGAAACTACCTCCACCCCCATGAGGTCACACCAAAGCAGACCAAGACTGGTGAGAACCCAGGACCACACTTAGGGAGGTGTCATGTTATCCAGAGGCCTGCTGAGACCAGTGAAATCCCAGACCCACGCAAGGGAAAGTACCAGAGTGGCCAGAGGTCTTGCAACCTCCAATGAGCCCCACCAGCTACTCACCCAGATTGGGGGAGAAGCCCTACCAGTTACTCACCAGTGAGGGGGGGAAAGCCATTTATGCTCAGAGGAAAGCCCACATGCAGCAGCTGGTTCTCAAAGCTGAGGATGAGGAAAGGAAAAACCTAACAAATGGCAAAATGAGTCCTCAAGAGAAAAAAAAAAATCTCCAGAATTTATTTTTTTTTTAAGTCTCCTTTTTTTTTTTTATCTTTTTTTTTTTTTAATAGAGGCATGCTTTATTTATTGTTTTGCTGGTTTGTTTGTTTGTTTTGTTTATACATGCACTGGGTACAGTCAGAAGTGCGGGAGGGTGAGAGAATTCACCAGAGCCAGAGCGGGGAGCAGAGCAGGCAGAAGGACCGAAATACACTGCTGAGGGGAGCAGCGGGCGGCAGGAGAGGTCTGCGCGCCTTGTGGGACCCTCCTCCAGTGGCCGGGGAGCAGCCGGGGATCGAACCGGCGCCGCAGAGGCCGCGCGCAGTTTCGCAACCCAGCGCTCAACCGCTGCGCCACTGGGGAGGCCCAAAAAAATCTCCAGAATTTAACTTCAAAGACATGGAAGATATGTTTTCCCTATCAGATACAGAGTTTAAGACTACAATGATAAAGAAATATAATCATACAGAAGAAAATTCAGAAAAACAAATGAATATCTTTAGAAATAAAATCAATGAATGAAAGACAGAAAACGAAGCTGTAAAAACAAAAATGGAGTTTCAGGATTTAAAAAGAGAAAGATAGGACATGAAAAATTTTAAGAGAAAGTCATGTAAGTAAAATAGATAAAATAGAAGAATGCATCAATGTAGGGCCTCCCCTGTGGTGCAGCAGTTGAGCACTGGGCTGTGAAGCTGCCCGCAGCCTCTGCAGCGCTGGTTCTATCCCTGGCCGCCGGGCGAGGGTCCCACATGGCATGCAGACCTCTCCTGCTGCCCGCTGCTCCCCTCAGCAGTGTACTTTGTCTGTCTTTCTGTTCTGTTCCCCGCTCTAGCTCTGGTGAATTCTCTCACCCTCCTGCACTTCTGACTGTATGCAGTGCTTGTATAAATAAATAAATCTTTTAAAAAAAAAGAAAGAAGAATGAGTCAATGCAATTGAAGATGCAAATGCACAAAGAACACTAGTAGAGATAAAGTAGAAGAATGAGTCAGTGTAATTGAAGGTGCAAATGCACAAAGAACACTGGTAGAGAAGGAAAGGACAAAAACAAATTTTAAAAAATCAAAGAAACACTCTAATAAGTATCCAACTTCATGAAAAAAAGACAACATAAGAATAATGGGAGTACTAGAGGGGAAACTTACTGAACATGGAAAAGGGAATAAATGTACGAATCCAGACAGCTAAAAGAAGGCAGGAACAACCATACTTATATCACACAAAATAGATTTCCAGTTAAAAAAGGTAACAATAGATAAGGAGGGACACGATATAATGATTAAGAGAATGATACATCAATAAGACATAACACTTACCAATGTATACAAATGAAGGAGCACCAAAATACATTAGAGCACTTCTATCAATTCTGAAAACAAACATCAGAAAAAACACACCTGTGGTAGGAAACTTCAACACCCCACTCTCACCAATGGACAGATCAACCAGACAGAAAATATCAAGGAATACAATAGCCTTATCTAGAGAATTAGACATGATGGGCCTATTAGACATTTATAGGGCACTGCATCCCCCAAAAGCAGAACACACATTTTTTTCAAGTTTACATGGGAAATTCTCCCAAATAGGCCACGTTCTGGGACATAAAACAAGTATCAACAAATTGACAAAGACTGAAATCATATGTAGCATCTTCTCAGACCATAAAGGTATCAAACCAGAAATCAATTATCAAAAGAGAGCAGGGAAATCTTTTAATAGATGGAGACTGAACAATATCCTACTAAAAGTCTACTGAGTTCATGAGGAAATCAAAGAAAGAATTTACAAACACCTTAATACAAATGAAAATGAGCACACAACCAACCAAAACTTATGTGATATAGCAAAAGTATTACTAAGAGAGATTTGTATAGCAATGCAGGCCTATATCAAGAAACAAGAAAGAGTTCAAATAACAATCTTCTCTCTCAACTTGAAGAATTAGAAAAAGAATAGCCAGTAGAATAACCAAAAGCCAGTAAAACAAAAGCACAAAAATCAAAGCAGAGGTAGAGGATATAGAAATTTAAAAGACAGTCCAAAAGATCAACAAACTCAAAAGCTACTTCATTGAAAAAGCAAGGCTCACCAAGAAAATAAGGGAAATATCTCAATTAGAATCAAAAAGAAAGAGGAAAATCACAACACATGCTGCATAAATTTAGACGATAATTAAAGACTGATATGAACATCAATTTGCTAACAAATTCAATAACCTAGAAGAGATATACAATTTCCTTAGAATTATACAATCATCTGAGACTGAATGGAGATGAACTAGAAGCCCTGAAAAAACAATAACAAACAAGGAAATTGAAACAATAATCAAAACTCTTCCAAAAAACAAGAGTCCAGAATCAGATGGCTTCACAAGTAATTCTACAAAACACTGAAAGATAAACTAATAATTATCTTGCTTAAATTCTTCCAAAAAACTGAAAAAGAAGAAATACTCCAAATTTTTTTATTAGGCCATCATACTCTACTACCAAAGCATACAAAGACAATGCACAAAAAAGAAACAAATCAAATGATTTGTTAAAAGGATCAAAACAAATCCAATGATGCATTAAAAGGATCATATATCAGGACCAAGTGGAATTTGTACATAGGGATGGCTCAATATTCTAAAATCAGTCAATGTAATTGACCATATCAAAGAAAAGAAAGATTAAAAACCATATGACACTGAGAAGGCATTTGATATGATTCAGCATCAATTCCTGATGAAAACACACTGAAAACTGGGGATAAGTGGACCATACATTGACATTATAAAAGCCATTTACAACAAATCCACAGCTAATGGCATTCACAATGGTGAAACACTGAAACCTTTCAATGAAGATCCGGTATAAGACAAAATGTTCATTCTCACCTCTTCTGTTCAATGTAGTATTGGAAGTTCTAACTAGAGTAATTAAGCAACAGAAAGATATTAAAGGAATCCAAATTGGGAAAGAAGTAAAGCTATCACTATTTGCAGATGACATGAAAATATACATAGAGAACTCTCAAGATTGCATGGAAAAAATAATCAAACCAACTAATCAGTTTAGAAAAGTTGCAGGGTTTAAAATCAACATAAATCAGTTGCTCTCCTATGAACAAAGAATGAGACAGCACCAAAAGGGGGACAGCATTAGGGAAAGATAAGCCAAAGAGGGAAGAAAATACAATGGATTGTGGGTGATTTGGTGGCAGGTGCACTTTGGAGGTAATACCTGTTGGATTATCCAAGCATTACATCAATTAAAAATTAATTAATTTAAAAACACAAAAAGTCAATTTATAATAATTAGATATAGTAATATAGGCAAACAAGGAGCTAGAACAGAAAGAAATAAAAAAAAAAAACAAACCTCCATTTGCTTTTCATCATACAGAATTAAATACCTACAAATAAACTTAACAAAGGAGGTGAAGAATCTGTACAATGAAAAATTTTTAAATAAACATTATTAAAAGAAAGAAGACACAAAGATGTAAAGAGATCCCCTAACCATGAAGTGGAAAATTTAACATTTGTAAAAAGGTAATTTTACACAAAGCAATTCCCAGAAAAAAAGAACAGTTGTATCACATTCCCAGACTTCAAACTATACTACAAAACTATAGCAATCAAAACAGTATGGTATGGTGATAAAAACATGTGCACAAATGGCCAATAGGCATATGAAAAAATGTTCAACATCACTTGTAATCAGGGAAATGCAAATCAAAACTACAATGAGGTACCAGAATGGCACATATTAAAAAAACTAGCAACAACAAATGTTGACAAGGATGTGGAGTAAAAGGAACTCTCCTGCACTGCTGGTGTGAGTGCAAAATGGTCCAACCACTATGGAAAGCTGTGTGGAGATTTCTTAACCTACTAAAGATAGAGCTTCCATATGATCCAGCAACTCGATTCCTAGGTATTTACCCAAAGGACACAGAAACATTAATTCAAAAGGATACCTGCACCCCTATGTTTATAGCAGCACTATTTACAATAGCTAAGCTATGGAAACAACCCAAATGCCCAAAAATAGATGACTGGATCAAGAAGATGTGGTACATATACACAATGGAATATTACTCAGCAATCAAAAAAAGATAAACTCATGCAATTCGCAGCAACATGGATGGAGATGGAAGGGATCAAGCTTAGTAAAATAAGCCAGAAAGAAAAAGAAAAATACCGGATGGTCTCACTCATAGCAGAAATTTAGAAAACCTAAGTAAGGGACCAGGAAAAGGACTAATTGCAATAAAGTAAAAATCAAAATCTACTGGCAACTATAGACCAGAGACACACTGCGGTGAGGGCCAGGGGAAGGAGAAGAGGGATTGGGGTCAGAATAAAGGGGGTGGGAATTGTATGGGGAATATAACCAAGATGAAAATGCATACACTGTGCAAAAATTTAAAATGATGTAAGAATTATATAAAATAAAATAATTTATAAAAATATAAAAAAAATGTGCACAGACCAATGGAATAATTAAGAGCCCAGAAACAGTGTCATAGTTATATGGTCCATTAATCTACAACAAAGGAGTCAAGTTATGGGTATATACTTAGGAAAAAGTTATAGGAAAACTGGATAACCACATGCAAAAGAATGAAACTAGACCACTATCACACCAACTACAACTTGAAACCATAAATTATATGGAAGAAAAGAAAGGCAAAACACTTCTATGACACTCGTTTCAGTGATATATTTGTGCATTTATCTCCAACAGAAAGAAAATATATACAAATGGGACTACATCAAACTAAAAAAAAAGATATTATTATTTAAACAAAAAGATACCCTACCAAATGGGGAAAAAATATATCTGCACATGATACATCCGAAAGGTGCTTATAGCCAAGATTTACAAAGAACTCATATAACTCAGGTAAAGTAAAACAAAGATCCCAATAAACAAAATGGGAAGAACTGCTAGACACTTCTCCAAAGAAGACATACAGATAGCCTGTGGGCACATGAGAAAGTGCTCACAATCAGTTATTATGAGGAAAATGTAAATCAAAACCACAGTGAGATACCACCTCATTCTTGTTTTATGGCCCCTTTCAAAAAGACCGGAAACAATAAGTAATGGTGCAGGTGTGAAGGAAAAGGAACCCTCATACACCACTATGGAGATTGGCCCCACCCCTATAAAACAACAAGTTTACTCAAACTACTAAAAATACATCTAACATAAGATCTAGCAGCTCCACTCCTATGTATCTACCCAAGAAAATGCAAAGACACTAATTCATATGGATACATGCATCCCTAGGTTCACTGTAGCACAATTTACAATAGCCAAGTAGGGAAAAAACCTACGTGCCAAACGACAAATAAATAAGATGAATAGATACATAGCATATGGTATATATACACTGTGGAATACCACTCTGCTATAAATAAAAAGACAAACTCTTACAGTGGATCTAGAGGGGATAATGTTAAGTGAAATAAATCAGAAGGAAAAAGACAAATAATTGATGGTTTTACTTCTATGTGCCATATAGAGAATCAAAACGTAGGGTCAGATAAAACCAAACCAGTAACAAACCCTAGAAATTATAGAATTGAGGCTACCAGCAGGCGTGGGGGGGGGGTGTTGTAGCACAAAATGTGCAGGGGTCCAAGGGAGTATGGCAGACGAATATGGGTGCTCTGGTGCTAGATGTGGTATGTTAACATATATCTGAAGAAGTGTGATCATATACCTCTCATTTGCATATACTGTTGTTAACTAATATTACCACAATTAAAAATATATAAAAATATTAACCACAATGAAAATTAAAGTAATATCTATTGTTATCATAAAAAAAAACTGACTAAAATGTAATACAAATGTATTTTTACTTATTGAAAGAATACAGGTCTTTTTCAATCCCCAAAATGTTAAAATAAATGTAGCAAGCTGGTTATTAGTCTAAGATTAGAGAATCATACCTTCCCAAAGGACATCCAAACCAGACTGTTACAAAAAAAAAAAAGGGTCAATGGGACAAAACTTATAGAAGGATGTACATTTACACAAAATTTCAGGGAATTTCTGTATAT
This sequence comes from Talpa europaea, assembly GCF_964194135.1. Classification (NCBI taxonomy): domain Eukaryota; kingdom Metazoa; phylum Chordata; class Mammalia; order Eulipotyphla; family Talpidae; genus Talpa; species Talpa europaea. Next base: position 65,099,329 of record NC_140075.1, on the reverse strand, counting down.
TTTAAGGTTGTTAAAATATTCAATATGAATTACTTAGAATCTGTAACCTGTCCCTCTGGTCATTTTTTTTTTTAACCTGAGTTTACTATTTAAAAAAAAACAAATTCATCTCTGCTGAAAATATGCACATTCCAAATAGAGGTCCAAAAACTAAGTAGAAAATATCTAATTCGACTGGACTGCTGATTGATTTCCTAAAGTCCCATTGCTTTCGATTTCTCAGTGATGACATACTTCCCTGCAGTCAATATGCATCTTTTAATTTGTTTGCAGGAAAAATGGCCTCTTTTGCCTTCTCAAATCACACTTTGTAATCAATGGCTATGTTCTGAAAGTCTTTAGAAATTGAGGGCAGTTTCAATACATTATTTTTACCCTGCTGTCCCTCTAGGAACTTATTATCACAGCATAATAGCAAATTACTTTTTCCAACTTCTTTGAATCTGCAAAACAATACAGATTCTACTACCATACACCAAAATTTATGGAGAAATCAATGCTCTGAATACATTTTTGTTCAATAAAATCTATTTCCAAATCATTTTCGGAATCATGCCGCAGTTACATAATTCTTGGGTTAGCTCCTATCTTTTAAAATGTAGAAATTATTTCCTTGGTCATTTGGTCTACCAAGCAAAATTAATTTTCAGTATCAGTATGTGGACTGATTTTCCTTACTTTTCAGGAAAATCAGGGATCACATGACACTATTGAAAGACCCCACATATATGCGATACTTAGGTTTGGGAATTAACTCAAAATTAGATTGCTGTAAGTGATAATTATAGCTTCAAGTAAGCTATTTCATTTATGTTTTGGTGTTGCTGAAATAGTTGATCTTTTCCAGAGATTAGTTAATGTATTATATTATATTTTAATTTGAAGTATGCTATATCTGTCTCATTTCAGTTACCCAACATTGAGGTAAACCTCGCCAGTAGATGGCCTACACAAGTAAGCCCACCAGGAAAAAGATATCGTCATCTGAACACAGCACCTAAGAAGTCATCATCCTAGATTGATCTGTCCTATAAAAACCATTCCTTATGAGCAGCAACAAAGCCATAGTCCTTAAAATCACATAGTAATAGTGGAAAGAGATCCTACATTAATGTCTAGTTCATCTGGACAAAAGAAACAGTGAAGAAACAATCAGCCAAAATTCGAATGAAAATACTGCCATGATAGTTAATGGAGAAGATTCCAGGTCTCAGAGTGGGGGGGGGGGGGGTCACTCAGGTAGGTCGAGAGTTCAGCAGCACTCACTGCCAATCACCCTTATGTAGGATTCATTCACTCACTGACTTATCCAACACTAACCAGGCACCAGCGCTGCTGCAGACTCTATCCTAAGAGTGGGACTCAACAGTAAACAAAACAAAATCCTCTTCCCATGAAGCTTCTACATTGGATGCAACACTGTACATGAAAGAACATAAACATTTATATATGTAAAAAATAATGTCAATTTTTTGTCGGGAGTTCCTTTTAGACTTAAATCAGATATTCAGTAATATCTAAATGATAAGTGCTCTGAAGAACAAACCAAGTACAGAATTCTCAAACGATCATGATGTACTATATCCTTTGGACATATACTTCAATATAATGTTATTGGAATTATGAAACAAAAACACAACTTTCAAAAGATCATTTGTGTTCATAATTATGTAAATAGCATTTCCAAACTTTTTAGTAGCAGGATTAATGCAAGATTCAATATTTTATAATTCTGGGTTTGTGCTTAGATGTATGTCTTTAGCTTTCAACTTTCATTAGATATAATAGGCTACATTTAAGTTTAAAAATGATAGCATTACCTTAGGAAGATCATTAGAATAAAACTCAGTAAATGAGGATTTTAGAGATTCAAGAGATCATGAGATCATGAGGAAATCTTAATCTCTTTATGTGGTTTCCTCCAACAAGTAAATTCAGATAAGCTCTTCCAAATACAAATAAAGAAATAACTGAGAAGTTTTATTCAATTTATTCAACACAACATGCACCAGGTACTGTGATAAACACAGAGGTACAATGAGGAAGATAACAGCACTAAATAATTTTATAGGCATTTGAAAAAGTAGAGACCTAACATTCTAGAAGAAAAATAAGCTGCTCTGAAACCTAAGCATAGATTTAGAGGATGAGTATATGTTAGTGTACTTGCTAAGTGGTATATTTCAACTTTTTGAGGTTCCCCGAAAGAAAGGCAGTATCAATTTGATAATAGCAGAAGTCATATTACTTTAGCTTTATATCATAAAATTAAATAAATTACATATATGAAAATAAGTGAAAAGTTGGAAGTAAATGTCTTCCTGCTATATTCTTGAGTGAAATATGAACCAATCAATCAAAATTTAGAACTGTCTAAATCTTGTAGGTGTTTTCACATTGTGTTGATAGCACTCTATCTCCTCCTCCATCTCTCATTTTTACTACACTCTCTCAAACAATCACACTAGTTACTAGACAGCATGGTCTAAATGAAGTGGCACCTCAAATTGCTCATTTTGCTCTGAAATCACTTAAAAAAGTGAATTGTTGTAAGTAGTTTTCTCTTTAAAATCTTCTAGCTGTAAGAGAAAAGATGAAACATTAATTTCTCTATGAACTTTGTTTTAATTTTTTATAAGTTTTATAAGGCTGATCATTCCACTAAATTACATTTAATTTGATTTAAATATGAAGATTTGATGATGAATCTGTATATATATATTATAGTGATAGAACAAAGAAATAAGATTTCTAGGACTCACAAAAGCTACATCAATTTTCCATTAAAAGCTTCAGACTTTAGCTGATCTCATTTAGTAATAACCTAATTAGTGAAAGTAAGGAAATAATAACATTCATTAATCTATTATCTATTTTATATAAATTATAAAATGAAATTCATTTACAGTAATAAGAATAGTTTATAAATGACTGTGATAATGTATTAACACACTGAGAAACCCAATTTAACCTGTAAGTACATATTTCTTCACTGAAATCACATAAAATTCATTCATCAAAATGTTACGTCTACATTCATTTCCTACCAGTAGGAAAGAGGGAGGGATTATGGAGGAAGAAGATCACAGGAGGTGAGCAAAGAGGAGGTAAAGGAATTTCAGATAATATATTCCTGTACCAAATTCTGGATTCTTCAAATTCCTAACACAAAGTGGGAGTCAAAATGAGTATGCTGTGATAACTATACAGAACTAATAATACTTTAGCCCTCAGTTTCAGTTCAATGCTAAGAAATATAATTCTTGATTTTTACCTTCTGTTTTTCTACAAAAAGTTCCAAAGAGCCATTTTAAAATTATTATTCTATTAAAAGCCCAGTTCACCTCCTCTTACTTTACTTGTATTTATATTTGAGGCAAGATTTTCATGACACCAAATTCTCAACATTTCCCTTACGGTCTTTTTGAAATCCCCCCAATAACAGCTCACTTTTCTCCCCACAAACAAATTTATTTTTTTTTCTTTTGTTTGCTTATACTTTTTTTTTTTTATAAATTTTATTGTTATATTCCCCATACAATTGCAGCCCCCCATTCTGACCCCAATCCCTCCCCTCCCGCCCCCGCCCCCCTAAAAGTGTCTCTGGTTCATAGTTTTTTGTTGATTTTGATTTTCACTTTCTTATAGTTATTCATTTTCCTGGTCCCTTATTTAAGTTTTCTAGATTCCTGCTATGAGTGAGACCATCCGGTATTTTTCTTTTTCTTTTTGGCTTATTTCGCTGAGCATGATCCCTTCCAGCGCCATCCATGTTGCAGCAAATTGCATGTGTTTATCTTTTTTGAATGCTGAGTAATATTCCATGGTATATATGTACCACATCTTCTTGATCCAGTCATCTATTTTTGGGCATTTGGGTTGTTTCCAAAGCTTAGCTATTGTAAACAGTGCTGCTATAAACATAGGGGTGCAGGTGTTCTTTGGAATTGATGTTTCTGTGTCCTTTGGGTAAATACCTAGGAGTGGAATTGCTGGATCATATGGAAGCTCTATGTTTAGTAGGTCCAGAAATCTCCACACAGCTTTCCACAGTGGTTGGACCAGTTTGCACTCCCACCAACAGTGCAGAAGAGTTCCTTTTTCTCCACACCCTCGCCAACATTTGTTGTTGCTAGTTTTTTTAATATGTGCCATTCTCACTGGTGTAAGATGGTATCTCATGGTAGTTTTGATTTGCATTTCCCTGATGACAAGTGATGTTGAACATTTTTTCATATGCCTGTTGGCCATTTGCATTTCCTCTTCAGAGAAGTTTCTTTTAAGCTCTTCTGCCCATTTTTTGACTAGATTATTTTCTTTGTTGTTGTTGAGTCTCATCAGCTCTTTGCAGATTTTTGTGATCAGTCCTTTATCATTAGTGTTGGGTGCAAAAATGTTCTCCCAGTTGGTGGGGTTTCTCTTTGTTTTTGTTATTGTCTCTTTTGCTGTGCAAAAGCTCTTTAATTTGATATAGTCCCAGCTGTTTATCTTTGCCTTCACTATCACTGCTTTGGGTGATGTGTCTGTAAAGATGTCTTTGATGTGCAAATCACGTAGTGTTTCACCTATATTTCCTTCTATATATTTTATGGTTTCAGGTCTTATGTCTAGTTCTTTAATCCATTTTGAGTTGATTTTTGTGTATGGTGTGAGGTGGTGGTCAAGCTTCATTCTTTTGCATGTAGCGACCCAGTTTTCCCAGCACCATTTATTGAACAAACTTTCTTTGCTCCAATGCATAGTCTTTGCTCCTTTGTCAAAGATTAGTTGACCATAAATCCCCACAAACAAATTTAAAAGGCAAGTTTATCAGCTCAAATGTCATAATTATTTTTATCTTCTCAAAACTAGCCTTTTTCTGAAGTATTTCACAGGACCACTCTTCCAATAAAGGATAAAATAAGCATTACTATATAATTTCTTAAAGCTTTTATTTTCTGTAGTAGTAGAAAGCAGAAGAAACCATGTAAGCACCAGGAAATCAAGTAGAGGATGAGTGTTTCTTTGTTTTGTGCTGATTTGCTTTATTTGACATTTAACAAGCTCAAGAAAAGGGAAGATCTCTACTCCAGCAGAACATGCTAGACAAGTAGCCATAGCAAATCTTTCCCTTGGTGATCCCTAAAAAGAAAACAACTGTCAAGTATTTGTGTATGTAGAAGAGACCTACTTCAGCATTCAAATTATTTGAAATATGCATAACTTTAAGATCCATGTAAAATTTGTACTTTCCTCCTTTAAACAACCAGATGCTATTCATTTTTTTTTAATTCCTAAATCTTCTAATATTGAAGCTCCAGGGTACTATTAACTCTCCTCTTTAGGAGACATCAGATAATTTGTAGCACATTACCACAAGATTCCAGAATGAAACATAGTCAAATCTGAGAGATATAAAATAAGATGATACTTTAGGTGAGGAATAGAACACACAGGCACAGAAAGATTATTAAATGCATGGCACAACCCACCTTAAGAGGTTATATAGTCAAACCAGAGTATTTAGATAAGATGACATTGGTATCGACACAGTAATCTTCCCCTCTGTTTGAAAATCTCCAGAAGAGGAAATTACATCCTCTGCTATGTTAATTAATAGTCAAGCTATCATTTAAATCCAATAAGTCTTTCCCAGTTATAAGTCATCTAATCCTATTCAGCATAGGATGCAATGAAGAATAACTAGTAACTCCTATTACAACATTATTATTTCTAAAATGTAGAACCTAAAGGAAGGTGCTTTTTGTTTAAAAGGAGTTAATTTTTGTCTAAACTGTACATGGCCTGTGAGAAGATAATAACAGCAAAGAGAGACTTGAACAGCATCCTCAATACCTCTGAAAGCTCGAGAGGATGGAGAAAACAAGGCATTGTCCAAACCAAGATCATGTAGAATAATTTTTTTAAAAAATGATTCAATAGGAAACCAACCAAGTATTTTCAGCCTCCTGTTTTTGTTGCTTGAATAGTCTCACTATCTTTAAAGTTCTTTTCTATTCAGGTAAGACAGCGCCCTATGGGATTCATTCCCCTTGTGCAGGTTGTTTAGCTGAGCCATACATTTCTATTGGCCCTATTGATTAGGCATCTGCTTCTTCTGTGAGGATGGTTTGCTCTTGTGGAACCGTGTTTAGCAGCTGTTACAGTTCAGATGAGTGTTGACAGGATGAAAATTAAATTAACACCCAATAACATTTTAACACCTGGTCCAACAACTGCAATATCATTGAATTTCACCTTTTCAAAATAGCTTCTGGAGTTAATTCATCCTTACTTTGACTTTGACCTAAGGAAACACTCCTATAATTTTGCTACAAAAGACACTCCCTTGACTGTTCATTTATAATTTCTGTTAACCTTCCCTCTGATCCATGTTCAGGGATCGCATGGGCAGTCTCTTGAAAATACAGTAGAAATATTCCATTGGACAATGTGCCACTCTCTTGATAATAGCTAAAGAGTAAGCACAGACAGGAAATGCTAACCAAAAAGGAAGTATGTTTCATTGTAGCACAAGCCAGATTTATGGGCAAATAACCATCTACTCAGAGAAAATAAATTTGCAAGGAATGCAGGTTTCACACATGTATGACTTCCTAAGTCTTGACAGGCTGTGTATAATGATGCAAGGTACATGGTCCTTAAGCCCACAGACCTCGGAGTCAGACATCTTTATTTAATATTCAATTCTGCTGCTTCCAAGTGTGTGACAGTGTGTAAAATATTTAAATCCTTAAACATCCATTTCCTTGTTAAATCCAACTATTAGTAGTACTTGCTACACCTGGTTATTGTGATGGTTATGAAATCCACATTAAAGCAAAACCTTTAAAGTGCTAGTGCCCAACAAAGTCTGAAACATACTAGGCTCAAGTAAGGCTTAGGTACCATTCATATTACATATGCCTCCCTGAACTGAAACTCTGAGAGCATTTTATCCTATCCTATCATTTTGCACCATGATTAAGCTAAATGAGAACTTCTGCAAGGATATATATCCACATAGTCAATGCTGAGTAGCAAATGCAGGTTTCCTCATCTGAAACTTTCATTTCCTTTTTATAAGACTACAACCTCCTTAATAAGCTATTTATTAAGAAAAGATTCTGTGACCATGGTATGGAACTCATTCACTTAAGCTCCTATCTGTATTTCTCTTCTTCATCTTGGAGAAAGAAATAGTGTTATTTCCTATTTGCCAGGGCTATTAAGTAACATAAGATAGTAAAACTACGATGTTATTTGCTATTTTTGAATTCCTACTGGATGCTAGATGTTCTGCTGAGGAAAAATTTAATACAGAGCTTAAACAAAAATGCAAGGAAAAAATATTACCATGAAACCATACTACAAACACAGCCTGACAAACAAATCTCAATGACATTCTTCAAAGAAATAGAACAAATACTGATGAAATTCATATGGAACCACACACACACACACATACACACACACACACACAAAACCATGAATAGCCAAAGCCCTACTGATGAAAACAAAGGAGAAAGGAGGTATCACACTTCCAAACTTCAAGCTATACTATGAAGCCATAATAATTAAAACAGTTTGGTATTGGAACAAAACCAGACTCACACACCAATGGAACCGAATAGAGAGCCCAGAAATAAAACCACTCTTATATGGACAACTGACCTTTGATAAAGGAGCAAAGAATATGCAATCGAACATGGACAGTTTGTTCAATAAATGATGCTGGGAAAACTGGACCACCACATGCAAAAGAAATGAAACTAGACCATTACCTTTCACAGTGCACAAAAATTAACTCAAAATGGATTAAAAAAAACTGGACATAAGACCTGAAACCATAAAATATATAGAAGAAAATAGAGGTAAAACATTACAAGACATACATTGCAATAACATCTTTAAATACTCATCACCCAAAGCAAGAAAGTCAACGAAAAGATAAACAACTGGGATTACATCAAACTGAAAAACTTCTGCACAGCAAAAGAGACATTAACCAAAATAGAAAGACACCCCACAGATTGGGAAAAAATATTTGCACCCCAGTCAACTGATAAGGAACTGATCACAAAGATATACAAAGAACTCACACAACTCAACAAAACAAAATAAACAATCCAGTCAAGAAATGGGCAGAAGAACTTAAAAGACACTTCTCCAAAGAGGAAATGCAAATGGGCAACAGGCATATGAAAAAATGTTCAACATCCCTTATCATCAGGGAAATACAAATTAAGACCACATTGAGATACCATCTTGCACCAGTAAGAATGGCACATATCAAAAACCAAGCAACAACAAATGTTGGTGAGGATGTGGTGAAAAAGGAACTCTCCCCTCATTGCTGGTGGGAGTGCAAACTGTTCCAACCACTGTGGAAAGCTGACTAGAGGTTCCTCAGCCTACTAAAATTGGAGCTTCCATATGACCCAGCAATTCCACTCTTAGGGATATACCCAAAAGACCCAAAAACAATGATTCAAAAGAATACCTATATCCTTATGTTTATTGCAGCACTATTTATAATAGGTAAAATCTGTAAACAACCCAAGTGCCCAAAAATAGGTGACTGGGTCAAGAAGAGGTGGTATATATACAGCAACATGGATGGAGCTACAAGGAATTATGCTCAGTGAAATAAGATAGAAGGAAAAAGAAAAATATGGGATGATTTCACTTATAGGAGGAATATAGGGGAACCAAATAAGACATCAAGGAAAAAATAATAACAATGCAAAACACAACAAAACACAACAAACAATTATAAACCAGAGACATCCTGCAGGGGAAGAGGAGGGAGAGGGATCAGAGGGAAGGATGGAGGGCACAGGGGACTGTGGTGATCATACAGGGGTGAACTGGTGAAGGGAATTCTATGGGGGACTACACCTGAGGGATGGAGGAAGCAAATATTGTTTAAAAATGAACAATGATGTAAAATGTATGTATGTAAAATAAAAAAATAAGATGCAGCCACAATTGGAGACCTAGGATGCTTGATCCACACTTCAATAGATTTTTTAGCTATTTTCCTAATTTCACTACATCCCATTAAAAACTACATCCCATTAAAAACAAACTTTTACTACTTTTACTACATCCCATTAAAAACAAACCAAAAAGATTCTAATGGTAACTATACCATTAGATCTACCAAAGATCACGGAGATAGCATAAAGGGACCTATTTTCATCAGCACATAGTTTAGGAATGTCAAGAATATAATGTCACAACTTGGGAAATTATAGTGAGTATGTTCTTTAGAGCAATCTTGACATTAATCTAATCTAGATATCAAGCTGCTGTGGCAACTCATGCCCATATCCATGTGAAACACAACCTGTAGGGAGCAAAATCAAAGAAAGACACAGTCATTCTTTGGCTGATGTCTTATTTATTGCATCACCACCAAATGTTAAATAAACACAGAAGCATATTTTTTTTCTTATTTGGAACCATGAGAGAAAAAGTCTTTATCCAGAGATTGTGATTTACGGTTTTTATTATCAAACTGGCAATAATAAATGGAGTCATATTTTTTAAGATAAGAATCAGGTTTAATACATTTACACAAATATAGCTTCCTCAAGAAAATAGATAATGAAGCTGAGGTTTCCAGAACACCATAAATCTCTGTAGAAGGGAAATTGCCTTCAGAATCATTTACATACATGTGAAATATTAGCTTAAAGACTAAAGCTTAAAGACTTATTTTAGTAATTGCACAAAAAAATACATAAAGTTTCAAATATTTACCATCTAAGCTACTGGTATTTTTGTGGAAATCATGAGTTGTCAAATATTTGAAAAATAATCCCACATTCTGAACAAGTTCAAAATTTATAATACAATTATTATAGAAAGGTAATAGTTAAATATGGGTGGTGATTTTTTCTTATTTACTGGATTAGTAAGAATAAACACAAGTAGTTTCCATATTACAATAAACTTCTGTTCCATATCTGAAACACAAAATGCATTTATTTACAAACTCAATAAATGATAATTAGTAACCTTGAGTGTCTTTAATCTAGAAAGTGGATAACCTGTCCAAAATCAACATTAGTGATGGAAAGTTTAGTATCAACAGTTCAACAACACAATTTTACTGCCACAACAAAGAGTTCTATAAACCAGGAAGAATGTTCATAGAGACAAGTATTACTTACTTGTAGATTGATACGTAGGTAGGAAGGTAGGTAGGTAGGTAGAAAGTTAGACTGATAGTTTGATAGATATTGAGTCTCAAAGTTCTTTAATAAGTTTATTACTAAGCTGTATTCAATACATCCCATGCCAGGTATTTCACAGTTTTACATTTAAAAGTGCTTCTTGTAGTAATTTTAAAGAATACACTTATCAGTGATTTTTCCACACAACTAAAACTTACAACAGGAGACCTCAGAGCAACTTCATTTTCCATGTCTTAATGGCAACCTGACAGTATATACCTACTTTATTTTTGTCTTTTGAAGACATCACACTTCTTAGTCTATTGGGATATTGTCATTACCATTTGTTCCTACTCCTGGCTATTAACATTTTATATCAATATTGCCATATAGAATTTAAGCAACAGTCTGTAACGTGCACAGCACAAAGGCAAAGAGTTTTCATGATCTATATTGGCACAGATGAGATATACATCAAGTTGAGCAAAAGAACAGAAAGAAAACACAAAGGTGTGAAATCCATCTTAGAGCAGACTATCTGGTGTGGACAACCCAGATTAAATCCTTTCAATGCCACAATTTGAAATGACCTGCAGTTCACACTTACTCATTCAAAAATTGTTGCAATTTAATGAAATGTAACTATGATTGAATCCATATATTGTGTCTTTGTTAAAGGAAATTTGCTGTGGAGAGGGATTACTACATTTTATGTTTAACATCACTTAAGCTTATAAAGTAGTCTGCTACCATGTAATGCACATTAAATATGTGTCAGGATCTATACTAGGTACTTCAAATAAATTATCACATATATGTGTGTCACAGTAACATTATACAATATTAAAGTTCACATATGTGGATAGAGAAATATCTCAGAAAGTTTAAGGAATTTTTTAAGAGCACATGATTAAAAAGCAGTATCACAAAATTAGAAATTGAATACCTCTATGCATGTACGACTTAGCCAGACAAGCTTTCTAGGCTCATACTGGCAGAAATTGTCACACATTACATTGAACTAGGTCATCTAGTTCATTTTTAATCTAAAACCCTCAGCAAATACTTTCTGAATTTTCGCTGTGTTCAAGCCACCTAAAATAGCAGTGCTTTGAAGGATGAAATTAGTGAATTAGAAATAAACCCTGCCATAAAAATGCTAATGCTGACAGGCAGGTAAGACCCATACTAACAATGATACAATAAAGAAAGTGATGTGAGCCCAAAACAAACAAACAAATATAATCCTCTTGAGTCCAAAGAAGAATTTATTATATTTTGCTGATGCATCAGGGTTGACTCTGTGGAAGTAATAGTGTCAGAGAGAATTGAAACCCTCATGTATTGCTGATGGACATAATATTGTTAAAGTTGCTTTGGAAAATAGTCATCTAATTCCTTAATGGATTAAACAGTTACCAGAAATTCCACTGCTAGGGCACTGTTAGGTGCCCAAGAGAAATGAAAACATATCTACACACAAAAACTATACACAAGTATTTACAGCAGCATTATTCATAATAGCCAAAGATGGAATCAGTCCAAATGCCAATCAACACACAAATGGATAAACAAAATTTGGCATATTCATACAATGAAATATTATTTGGATGTAAAATATTATTTGGCTGTAAAATGAAATACTGATAGATGTAGCAGCATAGATGAATCTTGAAAACATGCTATATGAAAGAAACCAATCACAAAAGTACACATATTGTATGATTATATTCATACATAATAGAAATGTATTGTGATGGGGGCATAGATGAGTGGATCGAGTATGATAGCTAAAGGGTGTGGAAATTATTTCTGGGGTAACAGACAGATGAAAATCTTTCCAGGTGTAAGAAATGGCTAAGTTCACAAAAAAGATTCAGCAATTTTATGTTTTCGCCTTGCTTTATTGCTGCTATTTGTAGGATATTGTTTTAGTAACAAAGAATTCATAAACAGTATTACCTATCCATAAAATGTCTTCTTGTTTGTGTTATTAAGATACAAGTGAAATTAAAATCAACCTTAAATCCTCTCTTACATCTTTCCCTCCATGCTTGCCAACTATTTTAGAAATCCATCTTGATAGTTTATTTTGACATTTCATGGAGTGAGATAACTTTCAATGATTAGTTAGGATTACAGAACAGATCTGGAATTCATTCAGGTAAAGAATAATTTCTCACTTCCAAATTCAACTGTTCTCATGGAAGCCAGAGTAAAAATTATTAAATATGAACCTTCATATACTGAGCAGCATGTAGAAGTCATCAACTGGATTACATATCACAATATGGAAGAATCTTACAAAAATATTGTAAAGTTAAAAAGCAGAGATTGCAAAAAATCTAAAGCATTTAAGTAAAGATAAAGAGCATAAATATAGACTTGCAAAATTACCCTTTTCCCAAAGTAGGTGTTCACAATATAATGGTTGCACATAAGCTTCAATAATACTATTTAAAATAACGGCATCAGCAGCAGTGATTTTAAAATTGTATCATGAACACATGCCTCTTCCACAGAATGTTTTCAAATCCCTATCTATTATAGAAATTTCCTATCTACTGTCTTTTACTACCAGTGAACTCTGTCTGTATCAAGTACCCACCTTCTTTCCTTCGCCTGCATATCCACTGCCACTGATTATTTACTTCATTAATTAACTATAAAGTTAATAGTTGCATCTCCCTATTTAGATGATGTGTGTTTGTCTTTAGAAGTCTTCCACATAAAGCAGAGATAAAAAAAAATGTTTTAATCTACTACCTTAGGCATTAAGTCTTTATCCAAGGAATTAACTTGATATTTACATGGTTTACATAGGAATATCAATCTAAATTTCAGGTTTTGAAGTATCTTTTCATCAACATATATTCTCATAAATACAATACATATTCATTGGCTTTTGAGAGTAAAAAAAAGCAAATTTAAATATTTTCTAATCTTTTCTTGCTCATTTTATTAGGATGAAAACTAACGTTACTCATGATGATTTTCACTGAATGTTTATATTTTTCCAAAGCATTTTTCCTGAATAATGACTTAATTTGCTGAATGTATTTCTAGAAATCACTTGTGTAAACTATTTTATATGAATAGTTTAGCTGAAAAAATCCAATTAAAAGAAAATTTCCCAATATCAAAAGAAATAGCTGTCATGACAACATCTATTATTTCTGTCATTCATTTACAATAATAATAAAAAGTAACACTTCAACTTCTTGCTACACAGATTTGACACTTGAAATATTGTTCATAAGACTTCGACATTTTTTGACATGTCATAAGAAAGAATATTATTGAACTTATAGCAAAGAGAAACTCCAAAAAAGCTGAGTATGTTCAGCCATAGGGTGAAAATACTCACTGAAATTGCCTGAATTTAGCCATGAATCTTCACTTTGCATACAAAGTATTACTCACTGCATTGGAAACAGTGTAATACTTCCTCAGCTTCCAGCTTAGGTTATAAATATATGTAAGTTTCTTTCTGACATTTTTAACATTAAGAAATATCTTCCAAAAAAAAGAAATATCTTCCAGATGTTAACTTAAAATATTCCCTAAAAATAATCATCACTTAATGGGCCCTAAAAAATAAAATCTTAAGTGATAAATATTTGCTTACACTTTTGTTGATGAATTAATGGAAAATGAAATCTTCGAATAGTTAAAATCTAAGAGGATTCTCTTCTCAATGCAAGCAGATGCATAATAAATTATCTTACAGAAGTTGAGTTACCTACTGGTGGCCTCAGCCTCTATTATACTGAAATAGCTCATTACATTACTATATACTTGTCTACATATGAGTATATCTGCGCTAACAAAAAAATGTATGGGTAATACATAAAGACAGCTGCATTGATTGAGTGGAATTCTTTTACAGTGTATACATAATTCAAATCGCAAGATACACATTTTAAATATTTTACAATTTTGCATGACAATTATCTCAATAAAGTTGAAATATTTTTTAAGACCGTTGTATTGTTTTAAATAAAGTTGTAGGAACAATTCTTTCGAAAGCAAATATGATTTGGTATACCAAGAAACAGTTGTGTCAGTCTGCTGTCATGTAAGACCTTGGATTAATATTCATTTTCTTCAGAAACAAATGACATTTCATCAATAATTTCTTTAATTAACTCTCAGACATTTTGTCTATCTATTCAGATGGATTCTGCAGTGCTATCCTGTAAACCAACTGAAAAGAAGAACAATTGATTAAAACTCAGGGAAACAGGAATCTTTAAGACAAAAGAACTCACAGACCAAGAAGTCAAAAAGTCCTAAAATATTCCAGATTATTTTAGTACAAGTTCAAATGGAGTGTCAATTAAGCAAAATGAAGACATTCTGGAGATGTGCTTTAATAACATTGTGCCCATAGTCAATGATATGATATTGTACACTTGAAAATTTATTAAAAGGATCAACCTTATACCACAATAAAATGAAATTTAAAAAAAAAAAAAATTACTGGGGTTTAGGAATGAGTGCTTTTTGTGCTTATCTCCAGCATTGCTTACAGTCAAACAGCTTCAAAAACAGTCACTTCACCTCTTTTATTTTTCACTTTCTTGCTTTTTTGCTTATTCCTTGTAACTCTTACCACAGAGTTTAAACTCTTCTCCTGAAATTTAACAAAAACTTGGCCTGTGTGTGTGTGTGTGTGTGTGTGTGTGTGTTTCTCATCCTTTTCCATGGCCTTTTTTTGAGCTTCCTCTGTACAGTCCAACTGTGGTTCCTGACTGTCCATTTAAGCTTTCCTCTGACCATCTACTACTGTTTCTTCTCCTGTCTTCTTTATTGGGCCCTTTTTCTTTTCTTTGTTTGTTTTTAATTTTTTATTATTATTTTTAAATTTTATATATTTTTACATCATTTTTCATTTTTGCACAATGTATGCATTTTCATCTTGGTTATACTCCCCATACAATTCCCACTTCCCCCTTTGTTTTGATCCTACTCCCTCTTCCCCCTCCCTATAGTGTGTCTCTGGTTTATAGTTGCTTGTTGATTTTGATTTTTACTTTATTATAATTAGTCTTTTTCCTGGATCAAGAAGTATATATGTGGTACATATACACAATGGATTATTACTTAGCAATCAAAACAGATAAACTCATGCAATTTGCAGCAACATGGATGAAGCTGGAAGGGATCATGCTCAGTGAAATAAGCCAGAAAGAAAAAGAAAAATACCAGATAGTCTCACTCATAGCAGGAATTTAGAAAACCTAAATAAGGGACCTGGGTCCTTGTGCTTAATCCACATTCTTCAATAAAGTATTTTCATCTCTATTCCCATATTTTCACTTGTATTATTTTTTCTTCTCTCTCATCTGTATCTCATTAAACTTTAAGTCTTTCAAAATTATTTCTCTGTGGCCCATTGCAGTACTTCTCCATCCTCATTTCTAGTTAGGTATTTGCCCAGTGTACTTTGAGAACATAAGAAAATCTCAAAGGCCATATTCACAAAGTCAAATTCAGATTAACAGTTAAAATGACTTCTATTATATATAGTCTCTATTTCAGCTAATGAAATAGCTCACAATTTTTCCCAATAGGCCACATGTTAAACATAATGCTATTTATCATCTTCTAATAAAACAGTTAATTTACTTACAAGATCTAGACTAGAAGGTATTTTAATTTTTCTTTGATCACAAATGTATCTCAAGTGCCTAGATCAGTGCTGAATGAATGTATCTTCCTCCTTTTTAAGTAGTTTCATATACTAAACACTATATCCATATGTGTATATCTAATTTCCCTTCTCATTTTTTTTATCTCTATTAGGAAAATATCACTGTCTAATTCATCTTTGCTGATCATATCTCTGTCCATAATGCTCAGCCTCTTGCATTGCACATAAGAGGTAAGTGTTAAAACCATTTTTTTTCAAAGAATACCAATTTAAAAAGTTTAAATGGTGCAAATTAATTTTAGTATATGAGTGTTTCACTGATAACATGACTTTCCAGAGTTTAAAAATACTGGTTTCCCCCACTATACAAAAGTAGAATGGACCTATTTCGTATGATTTGTTAGATTACTTGTTGAGTCTGGAAGTGCTATTACCATTAATTTACATGGGAAAATTTTTGAGCATTCTAAAATCCAAAAATTAACCTTGAAAATCATATCAAATAAGAACATTCTACTTTTGGATAATTGAGGAAATCCATAACTAAAACCAGGGTCCCAAAAATCACTAGGAGGCAAGCAGAACCTCTTATCTACCTCTCGGTAGAGCCAGGTAGTTGTTCATCTCTGATTCCCTGCACATTTGCTTCCCATTCCCCACTTCTCAAACTCAAATCCCATCTTTTCTCACTGCTTCTTTATATTTAATAGCAAAAGATGGCTACCCACACTCTGTAGATTAACTCCCCCTCAAAGAACACGGTCCATTTCCACTTCAGGGGCTTTGGTCTAGCTAACATGAGCCATAAAAGGTCTTAACCTGTAAAATTTATTCAAGACTTTTTATGACCATATAAACGGTTATGTTATAGTCCAAATCTCCTATTTCAGGAAACCTGCCTAGTTCAGCAGATACTACCAGTGGAGCAAACCAACTCACTAAAGCAAGTAATAACAGGAATTCTGACTAGGTTGAAGAATTCATTCTGACTAATTAAATTATTCCTTTATCCCATTTATCATTCATATGCCTTAAACAGCTATGTCAATTTACTTTGTCATCCAATAAGATTTATAGCCTTGTGTGTTTATAGCAGAAGTGAAAAGTCAAGGCTAAAAGAAAGATTAAGACCAACAGGTAACAAGCACATTTGCCTAATTTTCAACTACAGCAGTGCAAAATATTTAGGCAAGATATATCGAATTATCATTTTAAAAAAAATAAATATTCTGTGGACTAAATATTCACTCTTCCTCCCTGTTAGATGTTTATTTTCTTCCATTACCTCTGGCTGTCAAAAAGATACCAAATCCCAACTTTCTATGTAAGCCCTGGGAGAAAATATTATTTAACAAAAATTGCAATAAAATTCAAAGACAGAGATTTCATGTCTTATATATTTATTTTACTTTTCTTATAAATGGAAAATGATGTTTAAGACCTAGAGATAACAATAGAGAAAGCTTATGATTAATATCACTGCTCATATAGAGTCTGAACTACCTCATTGCCTTCTTTCTCCACTTCAATTCACTCTGAGGCAGTTTTAAAACAGAATTGTAAATTCTTTGACACTACATTGATAAGTGGAATCCCTGTTTCCTCTGCTTCAATCTGGACAAGGTTGTGTCTGCTTTGACCAATATATTATGCTATGTGACTACCAAAGCTAGGTCATAAAAAAAAAAAAATCTATGTAATTTCCACCTTCTTTCTGAAACACTTGCTCTTGGCGCCCTGAGCAACTGTGTAACAAGTTGAAACTATTGTAAGATTTCTGTGATGGAGTGGAGTCATGTAGATTACCTAATCAACATTCCTGGCTAAACCCATTCTTCTGTCATCCCAACATAGTAAGTGTCAGATATGTGAGTGAAAAATCTGAAAGGGAATCCTCAAGCCTTTAGCCCTTTGACTCACTCCCTGTCACTGAATCAATCTAAGAGGATAGCAAAAATGGTTGTAGCTTTATACTCCTAAGTTTTGTGATAGTAGTTTGTTATGCAGGAATAGATAACTGGAACACATCCCAAGACAGTATCTGTTTCTTTTGACTTCTGAAAAACCTCTCCACTAACAAAAAGCATGTATAGCAAGTTATTTTTAAAGGATCTGATAAATGTCACAGCAAGGTATAATAGGTAATAACTTAGTAGCAGACTGTGTGCTTCCAAGTTCCTCATTATAAAATCAGGATTATGTGCTTTGTAATCTCCCGAGTCCCTTTCACTTTTGGCCTTTATAGCACTCACAAGCAATACCTTAGCTTAAAACAATGAAGTACCAAAGATGGTACTTGTGGGGATATAATATAATTTTCAAATATTTAGCTTAGAGTCTCTCAAATATGTCAACAGATTGTCATATTCATTAGTTTTCTCCAAGATTAATGCTAGTCTAGAAATTATGTCAATTCAATGTTTCTTAAGGAGGCGCTAGACATTTACATCTCTTATTTAATTATTCTTAAATAAGGTGTGTGATTTCTATGGATGGAAGATCTAGATATTTTCCATTTTCATAATAATGCAGAAAAAGGGTATCTAAGGATGAAACAAACATCAATCACTAGGCAGAATATGAGAGAAATATTACCTGCTCTGTAAGCAAATAAACATGTGGGAAATTTCCTATGGAACAGATTTGCCCAAGAAGTATCTTGCCCCAATGCATTACTTTTTGTTCATCACTAGCAATTGCAGTATATCACTGATTTTTTTTTCTTTCTTGATCAAGTTATTCTTATCCCTATTCATTTTTCATTTAGTGAAGTATTAGTTAGATAGTTGAAAATTTTCTTTCTAGATAATTAATCTCACAGTCCTAGTGGTATACCAGTAGCCTTTCATACATTTAGGTCATTAGATTCTAAATGGAAAGACTGTGGAGGTTAACCAAGTTATATTAGCTACAAAAGCTTAAATCTGTGCTTTTCTGAAAATCCTAAGGTAACCCTCACATCATGGATCGGATGTGTTATTCCTCTGGAAGTGGAGAATGACTTTAAAATAACTATGAAATTATTTTTAACTGAGAACATATTGAAACTTATCATTATCCAACTCTGGTGTTTTGACTAAAATGTAAAACACTTTTACTGAAGCACTGAAGCTCTCATTAAGTAGCCCTAGCTTAGTCAAAGCGCAATTGTTGACCTTCTGTGCTTAAGGCATGTGCTGTTCCACACAGATAGAGGCTTTGCTAACACACTCCCCTTGATGATGCATAATGGGACTTACATGTGCATATCAGGAGGAGAATAGACCTTAATTTGGAATATTAAGTAGCACAGGCACATGAAAAGCCTTCATTAAAATATTAAAAGTGTACTAAACCCATAAGAGCTAAGAGATGTGTTCCTATGGGAGGAAAATTCCAACCGCAACCTCTTTCCTTATCTCAGTTTCTGACATTTGTTAATAAGAAAGAACATTAACTTAGAAACTCACTTTTATCCAGTGGCTGCTAAAGTGCTACTACACTACCAAAGGATTAGTTCATACTTTGCCTGTTCCAGAACACAACGGAAGGGTACAAGCAGCAGTTGTATCCCTGAAACTACCAAGCTAAACAAATTTAAGGCTGATTTTACCATCTTGAGTTAAATGGGGGGGGGGGATCTTCTTGCAATAACTCCTTTCACCAAGACCTTGATAGCTCCCTCAGAGTTTTGTATTATAAGTATGCCAATGGATAGTTTAAAAGTTCATGTATTCAAGCAACATTAGAAAGCACCTCCCATGTGAAAATACTTGGGGGTTTGAGCCTCCAACTTTGACTTTTCAAAATTTGACACAACTATCTAGAAATTAATTCCTATATATGAGTCAATAAATAAATTTAGTAATTTCTATATATAAGGAAATGCACTTGAGATGACTTCTTAAAACCTAACATTAAAATATATGCTGCCTAAGAAGGTAGATTTTTTTTTTCACTCTTACAATTTCGTGACTTGAAGAAATTATGATTTTCTAACTAATGGGTATGGGGGGGGAACCAGTCATATATTAATACATACCTAATCTTTATATATTATTATTTTTAATATTTAAAAGTCATATTACAACTTGAGGTCTGCTATAGTACTTTTTATGTGCTTATTCCTTAATAAGCTATCAAAGGTTGTTAAATATATAAATATATATAATTACTGAATGCTTTACTCTTCCTGGGAATAACGCAAGGATAAAATGGTGTGGAACAGTAAGAATTATTCCAACGACAGCTAGACTAGGAAGAAATTTGAGGATCTACAGAAATAAAAAGAAAGGGCATAGCATTTGGTAACAAAGTAATGTATGATGATCACAGTAGTAGCATGCTAAGGTTACTGTAACAAAATACCACTGAGCGAATGAGTTAAATAATAGGATTTTCTCACAGTCGCAAAGGCTAGAATTCCAACATCAAGGTATCCAGGGTTGGTTTCATTCTGAAGTTTCTCCCCTGGGCTCACAGATAACTGTCTTCTCATTGTGTCATCAAATCACATTTCCTCTGTGCACACACATGTTTCTGGCATCTTGCCATGTCTTCAAATTTCTTCTACCTATAAAGATGCTAGTTAGATTGGATTAGGCCTAACCAAAAAGTCCTCATTTTAACTTAACCATTCCTTAAAAGACCTCATATGTAAATACAATAATATTCTGAGATATTGAATGCTAGTACTTTAACATCTGAATTTGAAGGGAGCCACAATTCAGTCCATAAAAATTAATTTCTCATCTTCAAGAACTCAGGGACCTACAAAGGTAAAATAAGGATTTTGAAAAAACTGAGATTCATTTTTTTGGGGGGAATAGATTACAGGAAGTCTTTGAGGTCCTTGGTTATCCAGAAAATGAGCTAAATTTGCAAAAGTACAATTGTATGAATAAAAGTAGAACTTATATTAAATGCATAATGATCAAATTAAAAGTAGATTATACAGTGTTATAGTATTATACCATACCATATATAGTATAATACTATACAGTATAGTATTATACTATACTGCTGAAAACACCTTCTTTCAAACCCTACTTGAAAGAAAAGAAAGGGCAAGGTATGAACTTCAGCAATAACCAATTGCTATCTATGGAATCTTTCTCTCAGAATAGAGAAATGGGAAGCTTCAGAGGAAAAACAATGCTCAATGCTAATTACTAGCATAAGGCCTACCAACTCCTCAAGTCATTACTGTTTTCCTGATGAACCCTAATTCCCAATGCCTAGAATGATCATACATTTCAGTCTACCTAGTACTATCACAATTTATGTCTGTTATTCCTCAGTGTCATGCCTAGTTAGCATCCTTCCAACTCTCAAAATTCTCCTTGTTTGGTAGATAAGATCAACCATATGTTGCCACAGTCCTTTCTCCCCTAACATGTTTATACACCCACACCAATTGCAAGTGTTTGAGATTCAAAATACCTAGCCTCCCATCTTTAGTAGATACTACTTCCTACATACACTTGCACTCGTAACCTATTTTCCTCTTGGCCATAGTCAAGATCATCCATCATTGATAATATAACGTAGGTTCTGAAGAGAAAGGAGAAAAGCATATATCATATTTTTCTAATTTTCATTATTAATTTCAGCATCAGGGTATTATAGAAAAGGGTCTGGGGCCTCCCCAGTGGCACAGTGGTTGAGCGCTGGGTTGCGAAGCTACCCGCAGCCTCTGCAGCGCTGGTTCTATCCCCGGCCGCTGGCAAGGGTCCCACAAGGCGCACAGACCTCCCCTGCCTCCCGCTGCTCCCCTCAGCAGTGTAATTCAGTTCTTCTGCCTGTTCTGCTCACCGCTCTGGCTCTCGTGAATTCTCTCACCCTCCCATGCTTCTGACTGTACCCAGTGCTTATATAAATAAATAAAATAAATCTTGGGCCTCCCCGGTGGCACAGCGGTTGAGCGCTGGGCTGTGAAGCTGCCCTCAGCCTCTGCAGTGCTGGTTCGATCCCTGGCCACCGCGCGAGGGTCCCACATGGCACGCAGACCTCTCCTGCCACACCCACTGCTCCCCTCAGCAGTGTATTCGGTCCTTCTGCCTGTTCTGCTTTCGTGCTCTGGCTCTGGTGAATTCTCTCACCCTTCCACGCTTCTGACTGTACCCAGTGCTTGTATGAATAAATAAATCTTTAAAAAAAATAAAATAAAATACAATAAATCTTTTTAAAAAAGAAAAAGAAAAGGGTCTGGGGCACAGATATCACAATTCTAGCTTCCACTTTGTCAACTATTAATTCTGAGACTTTGTAGCCATCATTAAAAGTATTTCAGTCTTACGTTACTCATTTATATCAAGGAAATAAAGTGAACAGGAGACCCTATTTCAATGTGCAAAGGAATCAAAGAAAATACTGGCTAAGAATGACAATTATTCTCTTCAGAGAGAAAAAGCATAATAATTAAATTTAGAAGTTCACTAAAACAAAGTTTTCCTCATGACATTAATGATACTCTCTAAGAGTCACTTCACCTTACTTCTAGAACATCATCCTTTCACAATATTGCACCTGACCATTAAGATTCATATTAGGGGCCTCCCTGGTGGCGCAGCGGTTGAGTGCTGGGTTGCGAAGCTGCCCGCGGCCTCTGCGACGCCGGTTCGATCCCCGGCTGCTCCCCGGCCCCCGGAGGAGGGTCCCACATGGCGCGCAGACCTCTCCTGCCGCCCGCTGCTCCCCTCAGCAGTGTACTTCGGTCCTTCTGCCTGCTCTGCTCCCCGCTCTGGCTCTGGTGAATTCTCTCACCCTCCCGCGCTTCTGACTGTACCCAGTGCATGTATAAACAAAACAAACAAACAAACCAGCAAACAAATAAATAAAGCATGCCTCTATAAAAAAAAAAAAAGATTCATATTAGTATCCTAGGGAAAAAAATCAAAGGAGAAAAGCTGCATTAGGGATTTTGTTTGGCTGAATAGACTGCAGAGTGAAGAAAGCATGATTTGAGGAACCAAGACTATCAGAGCAGAGGAAAAGGTAAAATGAGCTAAAGACATAATACTTCATAAGCTTCCAAGTTATATTTGCAGTAGTATTTGAACATTTGAATTGTGTTCTTTTGGGTACTCTATGCATTTTATAGACTAGAAGGGAGGACAGGAAGTTAAGAAAAGAACAAAGGGACAGAAGATAAAAAAGAAGGGAAATTGGTGGGTGCAGTGTAGTAACACCTGAAGGGGCAGAACCTATACCTCTATAATGTAAACATTAAAAACCTATGTTACCTCACTAAAAATATAAATAAAAAGAAGAAAAATATTCTAACTCTAAAAATAATGAACAGCAATGACTAGATATTTAGTTTTTGTTGTGCCCTATTTCTGACTTTTTGTTAAAAGAGGATAGAAAAGAGAATATAGGAAACATAAGAATTAGGATTAGAGACCATAATCTATCAAGATAGACCTGGGATTATGAGATGTTAACTTGATTTATAATTTTCATAGTTTTTTAACATGTGACTGTATATATTATAAATTTGTGGGTTTGTGCCAGGAAATACTGTTGCAAGAATATAATCCTCAGTCACTGAAAGAAAGTGCTTACCAACCTACATCTCAGCATAATACTCCCACTTCATAGGACCCAAGATTTGGTCACCTTTTTTCCTCTCCTAAAATCCCCAACATTTCTATATCCATAATGTAGTCCATAAATTTCATGTTAACCTGGGGATATATTTAGCTATAGTACAATGTATGTACTTTGTTTTCCAAAAAGTAATGTCTATACCTAGAAAGAATAAGATCAACATAGACTCATAGACGCCTGATATGAATCTCTGCAATCATTGCAAATCATTTGCAAGTGTTTCTTCAAGATTCACCAAATGATAATCACCCTGGAGTTTAAATGTGATATCTTGACTCTGTATGATCTTTAGACAAAAATTTACTTAAAAAACATTAAAACTCTCTTGTAGAGATTGAATTGTTTACGATTTAATCTATCTAAAAAGAGCATTAAACAATGGTGATAGTTTTCTCTCAATCACAACTTTTAACTATGTCTAGTTGAGGAAATTATAAAATTCATTAATGTCAGGACACACACACACAAAAAATGTTGTGAAACAAATGAAAGAAAGCTTCAGTAGCCTAGAGCAGTAAACATCTATTTAGCTCACAAGTCCACAAATTGATGGGCTAGACTGGGCTTGACCAGATAATTCTTCCAGTCTCAGATGAACTCACCTGAACATCTGAGGCTCTTCTGCATGCCTGCTTATGACTTATACCTCTGGATTAGTTCTGTGTTGGCTGGAGCAATTCAGCTCTGCTTCACACATCTCTCATCTCCCTCCAGCAGGCTAAACTCATGGCAAAGGCAGAGGAGTGAAAGCAGAAATGTCACTGGACACATTTTCAAGCATTCTCATCCATTCCAACTGCTAACTTTCATTGACGAAATCAAATTACAAGGCTGAATTTATAATCAGTGGCAGAGAAATAAACTCCACTTTTTAATTAGAGTAACATTAAAATCACATGGCAAAAGAATTTGTATGTAGGGAGGGATGAAGAATTGAATCTATTCATATAATCGAATGTTTCCCTAGCACAGAGGGAGGCGCGACCTCTTTATTTCTAAGTAGTTGGATACCCCATGAAAGCAGTTAACTTCTGTATACACAAACTAATTTCTAACACAGCCCCTTAAGTGGATATATCATAAGTTAGATAACATCATGGGTTTTGGGAGGTGTCACTAGTCTCCCTAGAATGTATATACATTAATAGGTTCCAGTCATCTTCCTTCAGCTCACCTACCTATCCAACTTGAACTCTACTGTAACTGCTCAGATGTTTCTCAGGTTTCTCAAACTCAACTAAAAAGGAACTTTCCATTATTCTTCTTTACTACACCATTACTAATATATTCCTTTTCCTGTATTCCTTAGCGCTATTCTCTATGATAGATCCCACCAGGCAACAAGCCAGCTAAGCCAGAAAAGTAGTCAGCTCTTATTCCTACCTATCCTATCCCTACATTTTCAGATTTTTATCAAGTCCTATAACTTCTATCCACTTCTTTAGTATTTCTCTTCTCTGTCTTCTTTATTTCCATTGCCCCAGTCATGCTTTACCTACTAAGACTTGAGCTGCTGAAATTGCTTACTGTCCTTTCTCTTCTGTTCTGCCCCAGAATAATTTTTCTAAAAGCGAGATTATCATATCCTAAGGATGTGCTATATGAATATCTACAGCGGTACCCCTCTACCAATAGCATACAAAATGTGAGTGCCTTCTGTCCACCACTCTGTTATCCTTAATTTATAATACTAATCTGGAATAATTTAGTCTTGCTTTAACAAGCCTGACGAATTCTACTCATACACCTCATTTGACTTAAATATTTCATATATGTACACACACACACACTATCCTATGCTACATCACATCACATAACACTAGCTAGTACAGTGTAATCACTAAAAGCAAAGACTTTGAAATGAGACTGAGTCAAGTTTGACTCCTGGATACATCTCTTACTAGGTATGTAAATTTGGAAACAGGAGTTAAACTCTTTAGCATAGTTCCTATTCTGAATAAAAATCTATTTATTTATGTAAAAATATAATTCCACTTCCTGGAATTTTTTGATGCAACATGATGGGAGCAGTAATATGGACACTTAGTTTGGTATATAGGATTTAATAAATTCAGAATCCCTGAAGGCAATATTGTCAAGTTTTAGTTCAAAACATAGCTCCTGTCTGAAATCTCTCCTAAATGACATTGAGTTGCTCTCTCACTGCATCTGATATACCTCCACTTTATTCTGTATATATCATTATCAATTGGGTATAGCTCATTGATGCACTCATTGGCTTACATCTCCTGTCTCTACATTTTTTAGATGATTCTCGCCTTAGATTCTTATTTTTAACACCATATTCTAACATGTAATAGATCTGATGTCTGAATGAGCTCAGAAACAGGTGGTAGGCAAAGTTTCTAGGTGAAAAGGAAACATCATTACATGTTTACCAGGATGTGTATCATATAGTGTCCTGATACTAAATAAAACAGATTGAAGAAAATAGACTAAGCTTGATTTTTTTTCAATTCTATTTTAAAAATTCCAGTAAGTATGTGACTCAATCCTTTTCAATCAGTAATTTCTTCTTAGAGCTCTCTCAAAACGTATTAAAGAACTGGTTAGCCAGTCTAGCAGATCAACTGTCAGAGCCAGCTCTCTAGATGGTATTGAATTCGTCAATAATGACAGCATGGGAAGTGTTGTTGCTGTCCTTCATTTCTTACACCTGATGAACAAAAAAAAAAAAAAAAAAAAGAAAAAGAAAGAATGTCAACTCTACCCTGCTGTGGCCTGATTCTTTCAAATGCACAATTTACAATAGTGAGCCAAGTGCTAAAATAAGAATATTCTTGCCTTTAGGAGTCCTGACCAATCATTAAAATTTTTATTCTACCTTTAGAGATAACCCTTTTGATCTCTCAATGACATTGTTAACAATGAGGAAACACACACAAAAGAAAATAAGATATTTAAAATAAATTTTAATGGACAGAGTACAGCATATTAAATATTTATTGACTTCTGTACACGTTCATTTAAATGGTATACATTCAGATACCATTCAGTGCCTCTATGCAGGAGTGGTCAGATGCTGAGCAAAGCAGAAAGGTGATATTGTGACTTCAGAATTTCACCTTTTTGAAGGGTCTTTTTCTCTTGACCTTTGCTGTCAAATATTATTCAGTTATCATCTGAGAAAAATTAACAATGAACTACACAGTGAAATTCTGGAAAGCTGACCATCACCCTGAGTTTTGTCCATAACCACTGCCTTTTCCTGAATGAAGTTATCAGAAGCTGGCCAGTGGAGTGGAGGCTATCTTAAGTATTATGAACATTTAAGGTGATGTCAACATTAGTTGTGACAATCCAACCCAGTTAGAGAGTAAATTAAGAGATTCATAGAAATAAATAAGCAAGAAAAATAAGAGAGTGTATATTATAGGCAAGCAAAAACCATAACGTAAAACAATAAAGCAAGAAGTGGATGCAAATACAAGCAGTTAAAAAAAAGAAAAAAACAGCATAATAACTGGAAAAATAGGCAATGGACCCTAGCCTCTGATGAGACAACTAAGTTTCTGAAGACACACAAAGAACTCCTTCAAGCCTGGATATTTGGTTGCTGAAGCAACTTCCTACACTTTCATTCTGTAAACCTACGATGAAGATCCAAACATGTTTGTTTCTTGCCACTTGGATGTACCTTAATGAAGTAGTGAGAAAGCACAAAGAAGATGTGTGTGTTTGTGGTAGGAAGAATTTACAAGTCTGTTTTTCCCTGGAACATAACCAGGACCAAAGCTCTGAGCTCTTCATTTTCAGGATCACATTCACCTTTTCCACTTCTTTTATTTTATTGCCAATACACTGTTAACTCTGATTTTTCTCCACCATGGAGTCAATATCCCGAACTAGTAATTAACCTACACCCCAAAATTGAGTTATTGAAACAATACCATTCTCTCTTGGGTATGCCAAAGAGTGTCCTCTTAGTTCATCAGTGTGAATCAAAATAGGTATTTTCAACCACTAGTCATAAACAAGAAATGTTCAAATTGAAACACAAATGAAATAAGGTGTTCTCTAACATTTTTTACTAGTCAGTGGTTTCTCTTCTGTAACTCTCAGATTCTAACCAGTTAAAATTTCCTGCCTTGAAATCCTTCCATTACAGTATTTATGTCTAATTTTTGCTGACTTCCTATTATATTTTAAGTTGCATTTCCATTATCTTATGTGCTACTTCTATTATTTTTTGTTTGAGGGTTCTACTGAAATTAGTATGTGGTGGGCTAGTTGTGTAAACAGTTGGACTGGCCAATATCTGGCTGATTCTGATGGGCCACATTTTACTCTCTCCTTATGTTGAGTGATTTAAGTGTCTGTTAACTCCATATTCGTTGTTCTGTTTCTTTAAAAATAACCCCTGCAGGGGCCTCCTTGGTGGTGCAAGGGGCTAAGCACACACTAAGAAGTACTCCCCAGCCTCTGCAGCAGGAGTTCGATCCCCGGCCAGGGAGTGGCACACATGGAGCAGCAGACCTGGGATTGAACTCATGCTGCAGAGGCTGCGGATTGCTTCATGGTGCTGTGCTTAATCCCTTGCACCCCCAGGGAGGCTCGGTTATACCTTTTTCTCTTGATATTTTTTAATATTCTATCCTTGCCACTGGTTCTCCATAGCATTAATATCATATGTTTTGTGTCTGTTTGTCTGGCATTCTTTTGTTTGGAACTCTCTGGGCCTAGATCACAACTTATAGCTCATTTCCCAGATTGAGATATTTTTCAGTGGTCATTTCTTTAAATAAGTTTTCTATGTTTTTCTCTTTCTTTTCTCCTCTGGAGCCCACATGACATGGGTATTATTTCTCTTTAAGTTGTCCCAGAGGGCTCTCACACTGCTTTAATTTTTAATTCTTTTTTTTCTCTACATTATTCTATTATCTTGTTCTGCAACATTGTTTCCAAGCTCATTAATTCTCACCATTGCTTCTCTCTGTCTGCTACTCAGGCCCTTGGCTATATTTTTTAAACCAGTTATGGTGTTTCTTAGCTCCATTATATGTAACTGTAGCTGTCTCACATCTTCCTTATCTTTGTTCTGTTGTTTCATATCTTGCATTTTTATTTTTGAGTTCCATCAGCAGAGCCAAACCTGTTGCCCTAAATTCTCCTTCGACCATGTTCTGCAATGCTGCTACACCAAGGGTCATTTCATGGTTTTCTTGCTCTGGCAATTGTAATGTATTTTCCTTCTTATTTTCAATTTTCTATAGATTTTAATAGGAACAGATTTTCAAGAGTGTCTGCACCTATTAAATGGAGTAATCCAGGGTCTGGTATCAGCAAGGGGTATCAGGTATAAAAGAGCACCAGGGCATTGGGCACGAAAGGATCAACTCCAGTGTACTCAGGAATATTAATTCCCATTATGCCATAGGTGCCCGAGTTGTGTGGTAAAGATCCACAATGATCTCCTCCTCCAGGCCAGCTCCTTGATCTTAGTGGCTCTTGTGGCCAGGTGTCCACTTTTACTTCAGGATATTTTTAAGCACCAGATGCCATGCTGGGAGCTACTGCTGTTGATATAGGATCCCAAGCCAACGCTGTTCTCATTTCCTCCCCAGCACAAAGTCTTATCCTGGGGTGTCCACTCGTTGGTAAGTACTCAAGTTTCAGTTTGTTCAAGCATTACTTTGTGGGAAATGACAGGTGTTTTGGATATCTCATCTTGTGCTTCAAATTGTACCCTCTTCTAATGGGCAGCCCAGGTCCTCTGACCCAAGTCAAACTAGAGCTATTCTGTGTTATGAGCATCAGACTCAAGCTAGTAGACCTCACTCTGTGCCCACACCTCAACAGCTCTCCAGCAATGCACCCTCTCTCCTGGGTTCCTTTATCTGGTACAGTGCCTTTATCTGGTATTGTGCTAAGACTCAGGAGCCCCAACGTTAGTGTATGCCCAAGTCAACTGCAACAGTGGGTGCTGCATCACAGTCACTCCTCCCTATCTTATGGGTTATACTGACCAGTAATCCCTCTAAACCAACTTTGCTTTTAAAGTTTCTCCTTCTCCTTTTCATCAGACCAGATTTTCCTATGCTGTGCTGCAGTCATCAGTTTCCCCCTCAGTGGTTTTTTTGCTTTGTTTTAGAGCAGTTTTGTCATGAGTATCTGGACAAGTCCTGTGCCTTAACTCTGCCACCACCTTGCCAGACTCTGCATGACTAAACTTGATCTCTGTGTGTAGATGATGCATATACTTAACCTGAGGCAGATTTGTCCCTCCCCAAAAGATAAGTAAAATTTATTTTTAAGCGATTCATTTAGCAGGGGATTATGCTAAGCAAAATATGTCAGAAGGGGAAACACAAATACTGGATGATTTCACTCACACATGGAATATAAAGAAACAAAGGAAATCAAACTCAAGAAATCTTATTGCAGAATTGAGGCTATCAGAATGAAAATGGGAGAGGGGTGGATGCAAAGGTGGCAGGGAACCAACAGACTGTGGTGGGGGATTATGCATGCATTGGTGGTAGGTATGGGATGATAACATACATTTGAAGAGGTGCGAACCTATACCGCCTAAAACATATACAGTGTTGCAAACCAACATCACCACAATGAAAGTGCTTAATTAAAAAAAGTTCATGTAGCACTTTCATCAGACAATCTTGTGTTTGAGGGTAGGGGAGGTGGACAACAAACAAACAAAAACAGACTTCTATACTCTAAATAATGGACTCCAATTTCATTGTTGCCAAGGAGACTGACTGAAGCTTCTCTCTGTGCAAGTCATGCATTGGCTCATATTCATCACTATTGACAGCCTCATATGTGTCGCTGTCCAGCAAAAAATCCTATCTGTTACTATTAATAAGCTACCCTTTGCCATATTGATTAGTTGCTTATCTGAGCTTTACAGACAACAACCTCCCTGCTTGTCTCAGAAGCTTCATATTAGTCAGAACGACACCTTCTAAGTCTTCGCTTTCATCTCCCTGATTTTAAGTATACACAGTTTTGACCTTAGGTATGTTCTTTGTACCCATCTTTTAGCACTCAAATCAAGACATTGTCCTGCACCTTGTCCCAGCACTACCTCTCAAACAACCAAACTTTGCTCCAGAGTACTGTCTAGAAGTTGGGTATCAATCTTCTACCTAAACTAAAAATCACTGAAATGTCCTGATTTAAAGTGAAATGTCTCTAAACAATATACACATAAGAAATCATATGAGAATATATTCAAATATCCTCTATTCTAAATGACTTAGCCCTATGATAAAAATTCATGTTAAAAATAACATTAGCTAAGTGGATCTTTATAAAACTGTTAATTCTGGCTTGGTATATGGGCATTACAGCACATGAATTACATATTAGGAGAGAAGGGGTGGAGGCTTGTTTTCAACTTAGTCATGAACTGTGCTCAAAGATTCATATTTTACTGAAACATCTTAAAGAACTGGTGGGTTGAAACAGCCAAGGGTTTAATTTCATTGGCATTTACACTTAGACTATTCTTTATCCAAAAGAATGAAACATGCCACCTCAATTTGAGACTGTTGTTTCAAATTAGAAGATGAAGGGAGTCATGGGCAGGTGTTTTATTCTTTAACCTAACCTCATAAGCTCACATCTGTGTTCCAGGGAAATTGGCTTCAAAAGAAAATAAAAGTAATTTCTACAATAATTGTCATGAGATAATGGAAGTATGGAGCAGCTTGGGACACATGTACCCAAACTTACCACGAAGGTGAAAGAAAGCATTTCTCTGCCCCTCAACACAGAACAGAATGCCTAACTGGAGATTTCTTAGCATTAACAGTAGCTTCAATGTTGCCACAGCAGAGCAGCTTCAGGTCAGTAGAACACAGACATAACTCAGTTTCAGTGATTATCTTCAAGACACCATCACAATATTAGCAGCCTTGAAGTTTCCTTGAAGGATAGTGCAACATTACTTTAACAAAATCTATTATTTTATAAATGAGTCGCAAAAACAAGAGGTAGGAAGGAAAAGAAAAAGTCTTATCCCAGAGATTCTAAAGTAATTGGGGAAACTTTGAAAGCAGCTGCAGGTCCAATACGAAATTCAGGGGGGAAATACAGAAAAAGGCTATTTGCTGTTTTGATGGATTTTTTCTGCATGGAAACAATCTGAAAAACAAGAGATGAATTAAGAAGTATAATCCAGAAGAGCCTCAGCAAAGCAAGGGTAGATAAACTTTGGGATAGAATATAGTGCAAGTCATACCCGGCTTAGTCTGCTGTTCACCTCCTGGCAAACAGTAGCAAGGACAAAGTACAATCTTTATCACTGAAATGAAGTGAAATTGGTTATACACATAGCCCAGTACCTAGAATAAGAGAGGGAATGGTTAATATTGAATCATTCTAAATCCTACTCCTTTGTAATATCTTCCCCATATTACTTTCCCTGTCTATTCTCCATCATTTGCCTTTGTTTGCAAATATCAAGAATGTTAATAAACATTCTTGCTGTAAAACAGACATGCTATATACACATGAAACAGAGAAAACTTTTTTTAAAATATACCACCCATAAAATTAGAAGGAAAAAGTTCTCATAGCACTGTCAGCACAAGTTACTGTTTCTCATTTAGAATGCCATTACAGCTCCTTTGCTAGAATGTTGACTTCTAGAAGTGTTCACTGTTAGTAGTTCATCATAAAATTCCAGAATTATATCATAAAGATTGCATTGAATATGAGGTAATCAGGTTATTTTCATTCTCTGCATATATTTTCTCAAAATAAGACATAATATTCTTAAGAAAATGATTTCTAAAATATGATCAAAGCAAAAATAACCTAATCCCTATGGAAAAACAAAGGGACTAGCAAGTACCTTTCCAATTTACATAAACAAAAACAAATAGGTTAATTTTGTTTATTTTTTAATGTTTCTCAGCTAGGATCTCACTTATACAAATGGTTTTTATTAAAAACCTGTTTTAAAAGGATGTTTCCTAAAGACAAAAGAATCTTATGGTATAACTGGCATGAGTAAATTATATGAAATTGAATTATGTTGCCTAGCATTCCTCTAATTATATTTTTTTTCATGAGCATCCATTTGCAATAATAATATTAAATAATAATTAATACCTTCAGGACAAGGACCTGAACTTTATGCAAATATAGATTAGAGAAGTCCAAATTATTTTTTAATGAGCTATATGTATTATATCTCCCTATCTAGAGTTCATCTGGACCATGGCATTAAATAAGCTTAGAGTTAATTAAGCATATTATAACTATTCCTGCTTCTGCCTTTATTAGTATGAATCTGCCAGCTCAGAGGCACTCAGCAAACATGGAAATACTTTATCAACACCCCTCTCCAAAACACCTTGAAATATTTCAATCCTGCCTATACTCTTGGGATAATTCTACAAGCTCAAACCTATTGGACCTCTTTCTAAATCCATTACCTTTCTATTTATATAAATATGAATCACAGAAACAGAGGAGACATTTTTGTAGATATTGATTTATATTAATAAGAGCTATAGTCAAAGAACTGCTCTTGATCACATGTACACACAAAAGTAGGATATCTCCTGCTGCAGAGATACTGGCTCAGGCATCTGCAGATTAAATGAACAGATTTGCTGCTGTATTTCAGTGTGCTAAATTGAATACAATTCACAATAGAAAATCTCAACATGCAAATGAAATCAGAAGAGCTTTTCTAATTTTCAAGAAGAGAATGAGAGAATCAATCTTTCAGTTATTAAAAAAAAAATTTGCAGACCACTCATTAAGAGCTGATCACATTTTGGCACCAGCCAAACTAATTTAACTTATACCTACTCAGGCTGTCTTAGTTAGAAGGATTATGAACTAACCCTATTCAAACCTATCCCAAATTTGAAAGAAATATCACTTACAGGAGATAATCTCATGGGGTGGAATAAAACACCATGAACATCAAGAGAAAAACAACTAACATTCATTTTCTACTGGGAACTCAGCAGGGAAAGAATAAAAAAAAAAAAAAAAACCCAGAGTCAAGAGGTATTTGACATGGATCTGGTTCACAGTCTATCATATATCCTAAGGCCATATTTCCACAGCTCTGGCAAAATCCTTTATAGGAGAATGATTTGACATTTTAAGAGTTATCTTCCCAGTCTCTTCCACATAATTTTGTGACAAAATAACAAATTCAGGCCCCTGGAAAGAATATCAAGAAAGCAGTGGGTTTTGTATTCAGACAAACTAGACTTTCACTATAAGCTATTTAACTACAAACTATTCACTACATGAGTTACCTTGGAAAATCAGTTAACTTCTCTCAGCCTTACTTCTTTCTCTGGTTAAAAAAAAGAAAGAAAGAATACACTACTCAAGTAGAACTACTGAAGAAAAAGTACCCAGTAGATTTTTCTGGAAGATAATACACACTCAATTATTTATTGGTTCACTTATTTCACTGTGCTCAGACATGACTTCCACTCTTGGCTTTTCAATGCTATCAGCTGCTTCTCAAAAATTTGGAGTTCCTTCATATGATCTGGAGTTTAATTTATTTTCTACCTTACCCTAGGTTTTTACAAGTTTTGACTAATTACCCTATCATTTTAAAGTTCTCCAGATTTTGACTGCCTTCCACATATCCCTTAGATCTAGGGAGAAAAACACAATTATCAATAGAATCAGCCAGCATGATCAGGATTTTGTATGAGGACTTGGAACCTCTGTTAGGAACGGTAAAGAATTTTAAAGATAACTGGCCCCAGGTAAACATACTTTTGAGTCTCTGAATCACTGTCTCTCGAAATACTTTCTGCAGAATTCCTTGTGGCTATTAGGCTCCCACTTCTATTAAAAGAGGAGCTGTTTTCTAGAAACCACAAACTTAGAGAAAGAGCCCAAGAGAAAGGAATCAAGAAGTAGGTTGCTTAGACCTTCCCATTATTTTGGCCAAAGTAGTTCTCGTGAAACATATGAAGTGCAGCTTTGTTCTCCTGAGAGTTACACACATAAGCATTTCAAAACAAAATGAGTCATTATTTATTTTCCTTTTCATGAAACATTTTCTATGTACATGGGTTAAAATGAGTAAGGAGAATCTGCAACTGATAGGTTGGAGATTCAGAAATTCAAATTCTATACAAATACTATCCATAACACTTTCTGTACTTATGTAAATATAGGCCAGTTTTCATGAGTTACATACAAAACATTTTATAATATTATAAAATACAATTTTATTAATTTGCCATAAGTACAAAGATTTAGTACTTCATAAAAAGGTCTCCAAATATAAATGCAAAATATATAATCATATAATCTACTAGAACTCTCTTAGATCACTCGATCACACTAGTTTTGATGAAATTGGCATTCGATCAATTGATGAAGTCTAAACAATATCCTCCAACATATCCATGTTCTAACACCTGGAATCTGTGACAAATACCTTATCTGCCTACAGGAACTTAGCAGGTATGATTAGGTTAGGCATTTTAGGGAGATTATTTTACATTAACCTGATAGAATCTAATTATCAGTGTCCATATTTGAGGGAGGGAAAAGTAGTTTACTACAGAAGGGGAGCAAGTGATAGTACAGTGCTCTGGCTTTGAAGACTGAGGAAGGGATCACAGGTCAAGGAATATACATGATGCGTCTTGAGAAGCTGGAAAAGTTGAGGAAAAAGATTCACCCACATAGCCCTCCTAGAGAGTACAATCTGGCTGATACCTTAGTTTTGAGCAGGTGAAACCCCCTTTGAACTTATATTCTGCAGAACTATAAAAATAGTATGGTGTTGTTGTTTTAAGCCAAAAAATATGTGGTAATTTGTTATAGCATCCATAGGAAACGAATCCAATCAGAAATGTTTGAATAGAAATTTACTGAAGGTCAAATAATTTGGGGATGTTTACATGAGCACTAAAGCTCTTCCCGTTTTCTCCAAATTTAGTTAGGTGTTTCATGTGTCACAGCATGACACATTTCCCTCTTATTGTATCCCTCACATACTCTGGAATGGGATAATTTGGTTGCTTCCCTTCTTCACAAAAGAGAAAATCCCCAAGAACAGGGTCCACATCTGCTTTGTTCATCTCTTGGAGTCAAGCACAGTGTTTGATATATAGTATTATCCAATAAATATTTCCTGAACAAATGAATAAGTGAATGAGAAAATGAGTCAATAAATTATTTAAGAATGGTGTCAAGCAGAGAAAAACAAAATGAGACAAAGCAAGGAGAAAAGAGCATTACCTCAAATGTTTATCAAATTGCTAGCCAATGTAGGGAGCAAAATTCAACCGATTTGGGGGATTATTTCATGTTCTTCTTGGTCACCTTTGCTAACTTTAAGGAAAAAAGCACAAAAGGATAGCCAGAATGAAGTCAAAGTTCTGTGTAATTCATAAACAATCTTTAAATAATTATAAATGTAAGTATTTACAGGTAAGCACACAATATAACTAATTTGGATCTTTAAAGCAGTCTATTTAGCTTACTTATGATATATTCTAAATGTGTTATATTCCATTAGATGTAATATATACATTGTTGTTATATAATAACAATGTCTGAACAATAATCTCTGATAACAAATTACATATATAGTAATATTACAGTTTCACAGAAGCCAAGAATCAGTAGTTGAATTCAGGAAGGAAATTTTATCTTTAGAGTTCAAGACCCATATATGCTCCAAATGGTTCTGTTTTCTTTCTCTGCACAGGAATGACCATCAACATTCACTAAACCTTTATTCTCTTTAATAATCAAGATTTTTTTTTTTAAGTTACACTCATACATACAGAAATGTGAAATTGTACTTTGTTTATACCTGGATAACCTGTAAGACTTTTTTGTCCAGTGACTTGCTTATTTCAAGTTTTTATACCACTCAGTTATAAAAGTTAGGTTTCTTTAGCTCTTAATCATTTTAATCTAATGTATGCAAAATACATTAGATTACCAGTGAAAGTGTTAATTATTATTGTATGCATTTCAGTCATGGCAATCTAACAGATATATACCTCCAAATATTAATGTATATCTTGGGATCTTTTGCATCTGTTAATCTGAAAGCAAAATTTGGGTCTAAAAATTTATTTTTTTATTTTTATTTGAACACTTTTTGTGCAGCTGTTCAAACTAGTATGCTAATATGAAAATCAAATATCATTTATTCAGAAGGGGAATTAACTTTTATAATAACACACATTTCAGAAATTCCCCATGTAGATAAATATTGTTTTTCCCCATATTTAGATTCCCTCTGCAAAGATTTGTTCTATGTCACTGAATTCTTCTTGTCTCTAGTTTGGGAGAAGTATATGAATATGCAAATAAACTGGAGCAGCAGAGTTATTCATTGCAAACTAATACTAATAGTAATGCCATTAGTATCTCACAAAGAACTTTCCAAAGTTAATATATACTAATATATAATATAGTAACATGTCAGAAAATAATCTTAATTCTAATGTTCATTTGTGTATTTACCACTATAAAATACATAAATTCTCACTTGTATATAACATATAAACATGCATTCTTCAGTATAATCAAAACTGAATTTGAAAATATCCAGTACATAATCCAACTTCAAACATTTTCAATATTCTATGAATAGCAATTAAGAAAATATAATAAAATACATTCTGAAAGGTCTCCAGTTATATATTAATGAAGATCAATGGGTATTTTTCCCCTTTTATTTCACAAGTTTGCTCAATTTTTCCAATACCCGTAGGAAGGAAACATAAACGTTATCCTAATGTATACTGTAAAAATTTTGTTTAAAGAACTGAGTTCGTATGTTTGAAACTATTTCAAATGTTTTAGACAAAGGTTTCATGACTCTGTAAAGTAGTCCTACTACCACATTTCCTTCACTGTGGATGTATATATTTTATATTTCAAATCTCTACATTTATACAAAAACATTCTGTGACTTGAAATTTTGTCTTTATTCTTTTTTTATTAGTGCTATTAGTTATGGTATATCTAACAATGGATATCATCTTACATTGATGAAATGAAGAAAATTACTTGGCACATAAGATAGAACAAATAAATATTTAGTGTATCTTCATTATACCACACAGTATATGGAAAAATTAGGTATAAATTGATATTAAATATTAAGAAACCATAACCTAGCATTACATATTAAGAAACACATGCATTATATGATGCATGCTCTTTGGGGAAGTGTAAGATTCCCTTATAAAGAAAGTAATAGCCTAGAAATATAAAAGACCTGTAAGGCAATATCTATCTATAACCAGTTCTTAAATTTGCAAACATGTTAATAAATTAGCAATGGAAAAAAACTATGTGGTATTTTCTTTTTGCTACCAAAAATATTTTGCAGATTAATACTGCATCACAGATATAAATATCATACAGCAAAATAGTGTGCTCCTCGGAGAAATGGTACTTATTTACAAAAGAAATACTATTTTCATAACATCAGTTAAGATGAAAAAAAGGTAAGCATGCATTGACTTGTGTCAAAAAGATTTCAGGGAATCATGGGAAGGTGGAATTTACCACAAATCTATGCCTAAGACTCTCTGCCACAGGGCCTCAATCCTGTTCTTAATGCATTCTTGTTACCAGAGATGGGTATTCTTACATTACTATCAGTCATTAACATCCTAGAATAAAGTAGCCTGAAAGATTGGCGTGGCTATTAACACATACATTTCTAAGGAACTATACATGTTTTGATTAGGAGCAAGAAAATGTGGCAAAATTGCAAAGGACATTCATATCACAGGCTGACTTAAGTCAATTAGATAAGCTAAGAAATAGCAATAAAGGATGGGTGATGAGAGACCTCCAGTTCACTAAGAGATATGGACACTAAGCTAAACTACAGAACTGCCATGATCAAGATCTGGCCCTGAAAAGGAGAGAAAAATCGCATAATGGTAACCATGATTTAGTGATTATCTGATAGAATATTTATTGTGTTAAGTTCTTGCTTTTTGAGGTTTAAGAAAAAATCACCAAATTACTTTCTCACTCTAGTGAATCATGGAATAATGACCTGGATTATATTTCCATTAAGGTCATATCTCTATAGGAAGAAAAATGAGAAAAAAAATAATTTAACTCTGAAAGCTATAGTACTTAGGAAAGAAGAAAGTGGATATTACAAATAAAAAGAAACAATGAGCCAATTGGAGGCTTATGAGGACATTATTAAAAAACAATCATTCTAATTTTCAACAAGGAATCTATAAACATATTTGAGCTTTGTATGTGTGGCTCTGCCAGATTTTTGTGGTCTTCAGTCTCAGTCTGGCACCTCTAATGTTCACACAGACTGTTTCAAAATGAAATTTGCAAAACAAAGAAAGATCAAAGTAAATTTAAATATGTGGGTGAGCTGAAGGATCTGTATGTGGAAAAGATTTCCAAGATAGAAGCTATGATCTTTAAAAGACAACAACAAATCACCAATGGAACCCAAACAAAATGTCATTTAGGTCCAGAGGTTGAAGCATTTGTACAATTAGGCTTGGACTTCTCAATTAATTTCTGACTTTCAGGTATTTTAAGGTCACAGTTTCTAATTCATTTCATGAAGAATACAACAGGGCAGAAAGTCAAATTTATGAAGGTCAAATGGGTGGAGCCTTAAAATTTATTTAATAAAGCCATATCTTATTCATAGAGGTGGAAACTAAGGCCTAGGGAGAAGAGACTTGCTAAAGGTTACACAATTTCTCATGCTAAAGGAAAAAACAGATTCCACAGCTCCTCAAAACTGCCAAGACTTCTTTCCCTGTATCACCAAACTCCCCTTAAGGCACAACATAAAACAATGGAACATGAGGGACCAACTTACCATAAGTCATACTTGAGTTTTGGCAGCATCCTACTATTTCTTAAAGGCATAGCTACCTAAGTTACTAAAGACTGACAGTACTATTTCAGTGAAGTTTATTGTTCACATGAAACCATTACAAAGTATAGTAAGAGACAGAACAAATTTGATTTTGAAGTTGACTTTTTGTGCTTAGAGCATGTGATGAGGGAAAATGTTCTGACAGTTCAAGCTTACTCAAGCTTAATGACAGATCTAAATTGGAGCTTGGAGATAAAAGAAATTCTTTAGTGATGCCTCAGTTGTCATTGATTGCTATGAGCAATTTTAAAGCTATTCAAGATGAGAATTGCCAGCATGGTTCTAAAAGGGGAGAAAGTGGTACACAAGATTAGAGGCTGGTACAAATGCTATCTTGGTTTAAAAAGAGGACAGTTTTGTATCACATACATAGGTGACAATCGTGACTACATATAGACATTTATCAGCAGGAAATGACTCAATGGATGTTCAAAGTAGTGTAAGCACCAGCTGTGCTAAGGAAGATGAAAACGAAAGGCGATTTGCCTTATAAGGATCCACAGCAGTAAGATGGCTGAAAAAAAATAATGAAAGCAGTTTCTGAAGCTGAGAGCTAATAAAAAAAATAATAAAAACTATCTTCATAAATTATAGGATATCTTCCTCCTACTTGCTGAAAATCTCTGAATTAAAAAGATATAGAGTCCATTTTGAGAAATTCAATTTCATCAAATGGAAAGTGAAAGCATCTCCAATTCTACATATACACTGAAGCCTTCATGCCCCATTTGCACTACTCGTATTGAATTCCATAATAAGTTTCTACCTATTGAGTCCAAATAAATGGCAGTTATCAAAATGTTCTATTTTTAACTGAACTTTAAAGTCATTTTCTGTCTATTACTTTATCCTTATAAAATATCCTATATTCTTGAGACTATTAATTAATATGTTTTCTCCTAAATAAGTTAATAGTATCATTAATTTAAAAATAGAAATGAGAGTAGAGAAATTAAGCAGTCACCAATATATTTTTCCACAGAAAAAATCTATCCATGGGTAGAAGAGATGGCCTGAGAAAAAAAATAAACCACCAATAGACACTCTCCTCTGGACCACTCTTAACTATCTCTCATTCCCTAAATAAACTGCATATTCACACTCTGTGCTTTTTAAATGAGGTTGTCCATCTATATGAAATACCTTTTGTCAGCATGCTTTACCTCATAAATATAATGCATCCTTCAAGCCCTAACTCCAGTATCACTTTAATGATCAGAAATCTGTCATAGTGAAATAAATACTCCCACTCTGTATTTTTACAGCACATACTTCCAGCACAGCAGTATTACATATCATTTGTTTACTTACCTATTTACTCCACCATAGGGTAGTGACTACCCTATAATATCTTATTCACCTCTGTATATGTTCCAGTATTTAACAAATTGACCAAATATAACAAGTACTAACCAAAATATTTGCTTAATAAACAGATGAAAATTGACCTTATATATTTCTTTGAACTATAATTTTCTTTCACTGAAAATTACCATAGCATATGAAATCTAGCTCCATATTACCCAGCCAGCGATTTTTCCTTTTACATATTTCACAAAAAATTTCCTTTCTGATTCTAACGTTGTATGTATGAGAGAAAATCATTTCAGTATGTCTGTTTCCCATTTAAGTATTTGTTAACAAAGGAAAATGCACAGCAATTGAATGAGTGTTTGTGCTATGAGGTAGATGACATTTGTCCCCTTATTTTGCAGCAATGTAGAGTAATTGACCAAAAAAGGGATTGATAAATATAGAAAGGAAAAGGTGCCATAGAAATTTCGGAAGCCACCTCCCTTCAGAACACTGTGTGGGCTAGAAGGGGAGGAAAGACCTCACACAAGTGTCTTTGTACATACATACACATTCACATCTTGTTAGTCTCTGACCAACTCATCTGCATTGGTACAATCTCAGTTTCTCATTGTATCATGTTGCCTGCCAACACATATTTCTTCACACAATCCTTTTACAAGAAACAAAAAATATATATATATATTGTTATTTGAGTGGACATGGGCATAAAAATCAGATTTTCTTCATAAAATGAACTTACAAAAAATATATAAATTTCACAACAAAAACAAATATTTTAAATGTAATTATACCACTCCAGGGGAAATCTCATAGTCCACAAATGTTACAAGTTTACTAATAATATGTCCAAGCCCCAATACTCTGGATATTTACCCTTTTGTATCTTTCTTTTTTACTAGAAATAATCCTACTGGCAAAATGTTGTCGTTTCCTATACCAAATCAAGAGCTGCATAGTTTTGCATAAAGTACTTTCTAAGAAAGATACTACATTAGTGTTCACTTTCTTAATTTGAAGTAATAAGGGGATAAGGGGAAAGTTCATTTAATTAAACTTCCATGTGTGTGTTTCTTCTCCATGAAGGTTTATGTGATGCTATTCTTGAGCCAGAGCAAATACAGTCTTGACTTTTTCAAGAATGTATATAATCAGCCTAAATGAGATAGTTGCACTTATTGTGCCCTATTTTTAGTTGAACAGTCATAAAAAGGCTCTAACAAGATATTTGAAATTCCACCATGTTTTACTAGAAAAAGAGCATCATTTTTGTACCATTTGTTTACACTGCAAAATTACTGAGAAGCAAAACAATATCCAAGATGACATGAGCACATTATCATTCACATTTTTGTAATATAAAATGTTTCTACTTTCAGTCATGCTCTGAAATTATTTCAAGAATGATACTGATGCTAGAGCAAAATAATAACAAAATTGATAAAGAGGGACTGCAGTGTCCATCTTGTAATAATAATACTGCCTTGTGGTTTTCTTGACATAATAAAGTGGAATCTCATAGTACCCATCACTCCAGAAGAACTTTGGAAAAAGACAGCAATTCCTAAAAATTCACATAAAATTGAATCAATTAAAATAGAAGTGCTGACTTATTTTGAGGCCTAAAAGACACAATGCAGTCTACCGATTTGTTCCTAGTAGAAAGAGACTTAAGCACTGTCTCCATACATCACTATTCATTAATACCAAAAGAGATTTTCTGATAAATGTATGACCACTACTTCCATTCCAGTCTGCATCCATGCCCGGCTCATCATACAATGGGCATTCAATTAAATGTTCATGGAATGATTAAATGATTTATTTGGGCTATGTGTTCTCCATTAGTCTGAATATTGTGGAACTGACTGTATTTT
The DNA here is from genome assembly GCF_964194135.1 of Talpa europaea. Taxonomy (NCBI): domain Eukaryota; kingdom Metazoa; phylum Chordata; class Mammalia; order Eulipotyphla; family Talpidae; genus Talpa; species Talpa europaea. The sequence goes on along the minus strand of NC_140075.1, from coordinate 65,056,840 downwards.
TACTCACTCTGAAGTAGATCCATCATCCAGAATGTCTGAGAGGTGCTACACTGGAACAGCGGCCATCAGGGCTTTGGGGACAGTGATGAGGCTCCACTGTGGGGTATGAAGACCACGCAAGTCCAAGGCTTCAGGTCAAAATGGTCCATAATGTCAGCTCCAGAGGGGGCTGGGTCCAGGAGGCTGGTAGGGCTTTCACAAGAAGGCTGAAGAGTATCAATACTTGGGAGAGAAGACTAAAGAAGAACTGGCAGCCTTGAGGGAACACCATGAAGATGAGATTACTCATCATAAGGACATTGAGTGTCTGCAGAAAGAAATTGAACATCATAAGCAGAGGATCAAGAAACCAAAGCATCATGAAGATGATTAAGTGCACACAGTTTGTCATAGAATGACTACATATCATTGCCCTCTTCTATGCAGAAGTTGTGGATTAATTGATATGTATCTGTGTGCTGCCAACAGATTTAAATAAATTGTCATCGGTGAAAAAAAATCCAGAAAGTAAAGAAGTCTGGGTTTGAAATTTTAATCCATCAAAATAGTCTTTTAACATTCCTTTAACTTTGAAACATAATAATTATATTATCAATCTTTGTTTCACTAATACTGCTGAAATGACGTTTTATTTTTTAAAACAGTAAGACATTGTTGATTTATAGAGAACTCATTTTTTATTCTCTTCCTTTGCCTTTGGTAACTAAGAAACAGAGATCATTTAATTACACACATATATTAAAATAATTTATTTGCTCTTATAATAGGTATATATTCCTTGTTTTTTAATCTAATCATTCAGGTAAATAATACAATCTCATGTTTCCCTCTAAAGCATGAATCCAGGATTTTCATATGAAAAAGAGAAAATCACATTCTATCATGTCAGAGAACACACATTATCTTTGAGATTCTTAAAGTTTAGCATAACTGAAAGCTATCTGATTACTATGGTTTCAATGACCAAGCCTATACAGCCTTCAACTTTCCAAACAGTAATGTACTGCTTTTTAAATGTAAAATAAATTAATGATTAAGGATGATAAATAGAGCAAGGCCTTATCAAACCTAGAAAAATTGGACTGATAACTGTAACCAAATGATAATATGATATCAAATTAGATTTCTAATTAAATGACATTTAATTTCTAGTTCATATAACAGGTAGTACTTAAAATTCAAAGATATGGGAAGATACAACTGAGGAGACAGTTCTGGGCAAAAGAAAGCACTGTAAATAACAATTAGCAAGATGCTTCTGTGATTTTTTTTGTATAGTAAACTTAGAATTTTCACTATATTCTGGAAGCATTCTATAAAATGTACAGTTAAAAAATGTTCTCTTTCAAGAGATCCTGAAAGAGAAGCTGAAATTATAATATCTTACTTGGTCATTTGTTTTGGTTGTTTTTGCTAGTGTTTCTGCCCCCTTTTTGCATTAATATATAATAGCTTTGAAACTCTCATCACAAACTCAGGGTGAAAAATATGTAACTTTATTTTCCATAGCTCAATACCTTCTATATGGGCTTTTTCCACCTGGGGTTTCTTGTCTATTCGGAGTTTTCCAGTTATTTTATGGTTTCCTCTCAATTCAGGGCCTCAATACTATCCAATGGTTTTAGTTGACATTCTGTGAAATTTAGAGAAACAGAAATCTCAGGGATATGGGTGGGGTGTCTAATCCTAGCCTAATCCTAGTCTAATCCTTGTTATGTATACACTAAGATACTCATTCCCTATGAGTCAGCAATAGATGTGGTGGTTAAGATGAAGGCAAGTGGCTTAAACTCTCTGTATTTCAGTTTCCTCTTCAGTAAAATGGACATAATATAATGTAGCCTACATAACTGTACTGTTGCGATAGTCAATATCTGGAAAGTAAAGGATAAATGTAAGCTATTGATAGTTATTATCCCATCCTGTAATAAATCTTTAATCCATACAATTTGCTGACTGGTCCCTACTTCTGATCCCACTTGTTCAAGCCACTGATACATACATACATACATACATACATACATACATACACCTCCCGCATTTCAAACACATGACTTTTTGTGCTTTCTCTAAGCTTTGTTGGTATCCTTCTTGGAAAGACAGAAAACATTTAAAATTCTAAGGCTGTCTCAAGTTGACCTCCCTAGACATACCAAATCATGCTTGGCAAAGTTAAAAGACTGAGACCAGATCCATTTTGGTGGTTTGGTTGGTATAAAGAAGAGGATCAAGGCAAAGGACCATTTTTTTAATTCTTCGCCTCCACTACACCACCTGTGCCCATGCCCAATCTGCCTCCCTCCCCAATTGCCTCTAACTTTTTCCCTATTCCCTCCGGCAATCGTTATCTTCTTTTATTGCCAAGTTCAAATTTTTATTTTTTCTATTATTTATGTGTAATTGTTTTGAAGTTGTACTCTGCAAGTGAATGAAACTACCCAAAATTTGTCTTTCACTTTTGTCTGATTTCACTCAATATAATCACCTAAAGGTCTATCCATTTTCCACCAAATGCCACTTGATCTTTTTCACAACTGTGTAATATTCCATTGAATAAATGCTCCACAGTTTTTCTACCCATTCTTCTGTTGAAGGGCACATAGGTTGGTTCCATAATTTGGCAGCTGTAAACAGAGATGCTATGTACATAGGTGTAGTTAGCTCTTTTACATCAAATTTTTCATGTTACTTAGATAGACAACTAATAGCAGTATTGCTGGGTCAAATGAGATTTCCACAAGGGCTGTATCAGCATGCATCCCACCAACATTGGATAAGAATTCCTTCATTTCAATCTCACCGAAAGTGCCTATTTAGGCCCCTTGCCCATTTTTTTTAATTGGGTCATGTGTTTCTTTATTGTTGAATTAATGTAAGGTACTTTGTAAATTTAGCCCCTTATCAGATGTGTGGTACACAAATATTTTTCCCATTCTGGAGGCTGCCTTTTCATTTTTGTGATAGTTTCTTTTGAGATATAAACACTTTTAAGTTTGCTATAACCCCAACTTGTTTATTTTTGGTTTTGTTTCCCTTGCTGCTGGGGTGGTGTTCCTAAATACATCTTTGTGATAGATGTCCTAGAGTGTGTCCTCTATATTTTCTTTCAAGTACTTCATGGTTTCAGTTCATATATCTGAGTCCTTAACCCATTTTGAGTGAATTTTCATGCATGCTGTTAAATGTGGGGCTTGCTTTTATATATAAATATATATATATATATATATATATAGAGAGAGAGAGAGAGTTTGTTTCTCTAAGCATATTAGCATGTTATCTGAGAATAGTAAGAGTTTAACTTCTTTCCAATTTGTATTCCTTTTATGTCTTTTTCTTGCCTAATGACTTCATCACAGAATTGGAGGGCTATGTTGAATAACAGTGGTGATAGTGAGCATCACTGTCTTGTTCCTAATGTTGATAGAAATACTCTTGTTCCTGAGTATGATACTGGCTGTTGATTTGACCTATATTTTTAATTACAAACACGTGAACACCCCTCAGCATGTTCTTCCCTTCATCTACTCCCACTTAACTCTCTAAAAGGCAACAAAAATTTAATTTTATCTAGGGGAATGGGGGTAGTAGGGAGTTTTCTCTGACTTGATATTTTATTTTTTCCAAATTTATTATTCATGGGATATATCTGATACCCAGAGTTCTTCAAGTTTTAGGCATTTGCAGGTGAAAAGTACCATTTTGTTACCGTTATATCTAAAGAGATCATCAAAATCTGTAATTGCTTACTTTGGGACAGTGAATATCTCATAACCTCATGTGGAACAAGGGGGAGAATAGTTTGGGGTAGCAAAAATTTCTGGGGAAACACAGAAACTAATCTATTAAAATTCTACCAGCTACAATATTAAAGCAACAATAATGTTCTTTTATTTGTGTTAAATAGCTAAGAATTAAGACACACTTTAAGCTGATTCAAATTTTCATTCCAGAATTTCTCTACCAGTGAATGATTTTTCAGAACATAGATAAGTTCTAGGAAGTTATATGCTATTAAAACTCTCAAAATCATTAAAATATAAAAAAGATTCAATAAAAATGAAAAATGAAGTTTTATTTGTAAACACAAAATTCCATTTTTACAAGGAAAACACACAAAATCCCATAAGCTAAAGACTGTGTGTTATACTTGCCAGGAAATCTATGAGAAGAAAATAACTTAATGTGTTTCATCTGTAGTAAGAATTATCCAGGATTTTAAGAAAACAAAAAAAGTCAACTTTACAATAGTAGCCTGAGACCCACAAGATGAATCAATGTTGCCCTACCTTTCTTTAAAATGATATAGCTGAAGCATGTTAGCCTATCTTATTGAAGGGATATGAGGAAGATGCACTATTTTCAGCAATTCATATCAGTTAAGCACTAAAAATGACTAAAAAACAGGTTAAAAGAAATCTACCGCTAGAGTAAAAATAAAAATTTCATATAGTTGTTTTTCTCTCCTTTGCAGGAAAGAAAAACCCTTATGTGATTTATTTTTAATTGGGAATACAGTATAATTTAAAACTAGGGAATTTTTAAAAATGTGTACCAGAAAGAAATTACAACATGAATGAGACAGAAAAAAATTTAAGGACTCAAAAACTATTGTAAATTACCTAACACTGGAAGGCTAATAAAACTACCTGATTTAAAGTTTTATCATAAGTTACGTAGAATATAGGCCTTGGCTAAATTTTTCCCCATTGAATCTTCAGTATTCGGAACATTGAATAAAATATGAAAACCATTCCATAAATACTAGTTGAGTAAAAAAAAAATCATTTTATCCTCACTACACATTTGTTATATAATGAAGGGACTCATTTTCACTTGAATTTCATAAACAGAGATGGTGAGTGATTTTATTTTCAAATAACAGTCATAGGCATGAGACATTAGCAAGTCTTAATCCAGTTAAGTGCTCTTTCTTCAAGAGCGGAGCAAGATTTCTGAAATTACCAAAGCATTTGTATATCACTGATGACTTGGAACTACTGTTTTAAATATATACAGATGTTGCTAAGTACTTTGTTAGACTCAGCAATAATGAATTTTTTGGTTTTGTTATAAAACTCTATGTGTTAAAGGACAAACATAATTTCTTCCTAAGCAGTTGTTCATCTAGTCATTCATTCATCCATCCTTTTTTTCTCAATGCTACCACTTAACACTACAATAAGGAATCCATACAAATAAAATAAAGCTGACAGAATCTAAGCTATTATATTAAGTAATCTAACTGACTCTGCTTTGTGTTTAAAGAGTATTATGACTTTGCCATGCCTTTGAACTTTTCATAATATGACAGTAATATGGCACATTGGTTTAGTTGTAAAAGGTCCAGCATAATTTTTCAAGCAGTTCCCTTCTAATTTTACCAGGACAGATTGAAATGACAACCCCCTCAGCCTATGACTTCAGAATTACATTCACTCCTGGAATTACAGAGAAACACTTTAAAAATCTAGTCAAACCAAAACTATATAGAAGAGCTCAAGACTGAATGAAAGATATGTTGAATGAGGAAAAAGTTAAAGAAATCAAAGGTATTTAGCAATGAAAAAAGTCTAAAGTAGAGGTAAGTTTATTGTCCTCAAATATTTGAAAAGTTTTAAGGTTCCAAAAAGGACTATATTTGTTCTAGGGAGTAGAACTAGTACTGGTAGTTGGAAGGTAAAGAGTACAAGCTTCAGATGAATATAAGCAAGTCAAGGCTAGTCAAATATAGAATGGATTATGCAACTCAGTCCATGTGGAAATCCTCACTATTTTTTTGTCACTGGGCTCATTCCAACTGTAGGTTAGAAAACCACTTGGTGGGGGTTGATGTAATCCAATTCAATCATTACATTCAGGTTTGGATTTCATGACCTTTAAAGTCCATTCCAACCCTGAGATTCATTGAGACTCTGAAACCCACTCCGCTGGGAGTGCTGCCTGCCAAATCAGTCTTTGCATGAAAGGCACAAAATTATGTCAATTGTTGCAGCTGCAGTGAGTCAGCTGGAAACTGCTTGACAAAGGCAAAGTTCAACCTAGTTACTAAACCCCAACTAATTTTAAATGATTTTAGCTTTCTTAGATGGTTCCAGAATTACACACTCAATTAATGCTGTTGATGTCAGCCAAGTCTCCATGAAAAGAAGCGGAAAGCATGGCAAGTATTTGGATAAGTCACACCAAAGAAACCTGATCTTTCTGTTCTAGTGCTATCTTCAGTGGTCCTAAAAACTCAGACCAAAAGGATATCAGAATTCAGGTCATAGAGGGTTGAACTGGAAAATAAGTGCTCTTGGTTCTAGTCCCTGCTGTATTTCCCTATGCTTGCGAGAACAGAGTCTGGTGGATCCAGACTTGAATACTATTATAACCATTAATAGCTCTGGGGCTTTGGAGGAGCTACCATATAGCTTAATCTCTTTAGCTTTTCTATAATAACAGCAACAACTATTATTTGATATCCTGTCATGTGCCTGCTACTATACTAGAACTTCGAATGAATACTTAATTTGAAATGGGCATTTTTATCACATTTTAGAAATGAAGAAATAGATTTTAAAAAGATATAGTTACTTCCTCAAGCCACATAATTAGTAGGATTTTTATCAAGTGGACCATTTCACTACATGAAATGCAACAAAAATTAGACAATGAGATACAAAAAGTGTACTATGTATCTTTCAGAACGATTTCCTTAAGGAAAGAGCTATGCCCTTCTTGTGTTCTTCCTCCACCCTGATGTCTAGAAAGTGTCTGTGGCATGTACACTCTCACAAGTACTGAGAGCCACACCAAAGGTTGAGAAAGTCATGAATTGGAGAGAGTCAGGTGATTTTCTGGAACCACCATCTCTCTCTTTAGCTGTACAAGAATGAAGTCCTTAACATGGAAAGAAATACACTTTCATCATTTTAACTATTATGAGATACTATTAATTTGAATTTTAGTTAAATATTGCTAAACTCAATTCTATGTGATAAAACACATCCAAATAAATTGTGTTTCTGGATCAGAAGCTCATGATAGGGTATAAGATAAGAGAGGTTTGGTTAAATGATGTGCAGACAGTAATGACAGAAGCTGAAAAGTCATCTAACAATTGAGAACTTCTGTAGGTTGCTAAATAGTACATGGTAAATTTGGGGGCAGTTTAAGAAGTAGTATACATATAAAACAAGTTCCAATGGTTTTCATAATAAACTAGTATACTGAAAAATCAATCTTAACTATGACAATCCTCTATAATCACATAATAATAATAAACCAGTCATACTTTCATATTAGAGGGTAATGAGCCATCCTCTGTTTGAGACACTGATTGAAATAACTGTTCCATAGTCTTCTATGTACCATGCCTACCTTATATGATATGCTCCAAGTCCTAAGGACTTATTGAAGGCACAGAACTTGAAAAGCATAAACCCTGTTCTCTAATGAAAAAGATGTAAATTTTTGTTGTTTTTTTTGTTGTTTTTTTTTTAATAGAGGCATGTTTATTTATTTATTTGTTTGTTTGTTTGTTTTGTTTATACATGCATTGGGTACAGTCAGAAGCGCGGGAGGGTGAGAGAATTCACCAGAGCCAGAGCGGGGAGCAGAGCAGGCAGAAGGACCGAAGTACACTGCTGAGGGGAGCAGCGGGACGCAGGAGAGGTCTGCGTGCCATGTGGGACCCTCCTCCGGTGGCCGGGGAGCAGCCGGGGATTGAACCGGCACCGCAAAGGCTGCGGGCAGGTTCGCAACCCAGGGCTCAACCGCTGCGCCACCGGGGAGGCCCCAAAAGATGTAAATTTTTAATATTTTATTTTACATAATTCTTACATCATTTTTCATTTTTGTACAATGTATGCATTTTTATTTTGGTTATATTCCCCATACAATTGCACCCCCCCCTTATTTTGACCCTAATCCTAATCCTTCCTCTCCCTGCCCCCCCCACCATATCTCTGGTTTATAGTTGCTTGTTGATTTTGATTTTTACTTTGTATTGATTAGTCTTTTTCCTGGTCCCTTATTTAGGTTTTCTAAATTCCTGCTATGACTGAGACTATCCAGTATTTTTTCTGAAAAAGATGTAAAATTTAACAAGTAAACAAATAGGGCCTGCCTGGTAGCCTAGGGGTTAGGTCTCAGCATTATCACGCATAAGGCCTGAGTTGGATCCCCAGCCAGGGTGCTAAACCACATGGCACAGCAGACCTTTCCTGTCTCAACCTCTGCTCCCCTTAGCAGTGTACTTCAATAAATCTACCAGTTCTGCTTCCCATACTGTCTCTGGTAAATTCTCTTGCCCCTGCACCTCTGGCCCACCACCCCAGTTCTCCTGTGCAACAATAAACAAAATCTTTTTAAAAAGCAAGTAAACAAATAAATACACAGAAATGTATGTTGTAGTGTACAAGGTGTCCCAGCAGCCCACAACAGCACTTCCTACTGGACTGTAGGAAGGGATGAAAATAAAGATTTCTCAAAAGCAGTGACAGTTGCCCCGAGTCCTCAGCAATCACATAGGAGTTACCCAGGCACAGAAAGAACAGAGAGACACTCTAGACTGAGTACACAGTAATGAACAAACATGCAAAATCAACAACTTGGCACATTTGTACTGGTGTAAAAAGTACTATAGAGAAAGATGAGAATGGAGATATGATAAAAGGGCAAGATACTGAAAGACCAGTTACATTGGACAGAAGAGCTTAAATTTTAAGATATCAGAGATTTTTTATTTTTGGTTTAAAAATATTCCATTTTTAATATTTTTATATTTTATTCTACATAATTCTTACATCATTTTTTTTCATTTTTGCACAATGTATGCATTTTCATTTTGGTTATATTCCCCATACAATTTCCACCCCCTTTATTTTGACCCTAAACCCTACTCTCCTCCCCTCCCATCCCTGTAGTATGTCTCTGGTTTATAGTTGCTTGTTGATTTTGATTTTTTCTTTATTATAATTAGTCTTTTTCCTGGTCCCTTATTTAGGTTTTCTAAATTTCTGCTATGAGTGAGACCATCCGGTATTTTTCTTTTTCTTTCTGGCTTATTTCACTGAGCATGATCCCTTCCAGCTCCATCCATGTTGCTGCAAATTGCATGAGTTTATCTTTTTTGACTGCTAAGATATCAGAGATTTTTAACAAGTACATAAATAATCAAATATATTTTCAAAGATCATTTTGTCAAGAATTGCCATTTGTGACAACATGAATGGACCTTGAGGGGATTATAGTAAATGAAATGTCAGAAGGAGAAAGACAAACACCTTATGGTTCTCTCATATGTAGAGTAAAATAAACAAAGCAACCAACATACAAAACAAAAACAAATCTTGGGTTCTGACAACAGAATGGTGGTCATTAGAGGGGGAAAGGGGAAAGAGTGGAACAGGTAGAGGGGGTCAATTGGTTGGTGATGGACAGTAAAACACATAGTGGTAGTGGGCATCATGTGTCATATACAGTTTTTGAAGTATGAAGCTGTACATCTGAAACATACACAGTATGTTAAACCAATACTAGATCAATAAAAGAAAAGTAGACAACTAAATTGTTTCATAGAAGGGACCCTGGACATGATGAAATGTTCAAGCACGTGAAGTTAAAAATTTCGAAAGCCTCCCTCCCTATCCCTTAAAGACTTTTTTTCTTCAGTAATATATATGAAGGAGAAACTCCTTCAAAGGCATCTCCTCCTCTTTTCACTGAGAAGGCAGAATTTAATCTGTACATCTTTTGTTTCTGTATCTTCTTTACTAAACTCCCTAACTAAACACTTTGTCCCTGCTCTCCAAAGTCCCATTTTAGCTAAGCTATTTAAGATGGTTCTGAAGCCACTTGCATGAGTTACTCAGTCATACTGGGTCTCTGCCATGTACATAGGAAATACACATTATTACTAAAACTTCTGTTCTTTTTTCTTTTATGCAGAATTATTTTAATATTTTTCATGAAGGCAAAGACAATATTGGCACATCAACAGTAAGAAAATTAGGATTGATTTTGAATGATAAACCTAGCAAAGAAAACTCTCAGGATTAAATGCCAGAGATTAGCAACAGAGTTCTCAAGATGCAGTTGTGACAACAAAGAAAAGTAAAGGTGAACACATGGCCATCATATCATCTGTGCTTGACATGTGATAGCACAAAGCAGCCACCAACTCTTTCTAGTCAGATATGTGCATGGGAACTATATCTTCTATAACTATATCTTCTATAACTATAACTATACCTTCTCCACTCCAATACTTCACCACTTTCTCATAATAGTTAAGTGTTCACTATCAGCTCTGTGCTACTTTCTACAGGAAAGTCCACAGCTTTCTGAAGGTGCTAGAAATATAACAGAGGCTGTGGACACCACACATCCCCAAAAAATGCTCATTATTTTTTCATTACTTCAAAAATCATGTAGTGGACTCTACTATACACTGGGCATGGGCATTAGAAATGGAAATAAAGAAGTCAATAAAGCAGTAGTGTTAATTTTCTATCTAGAAGCTCCCAAAGAGGACAATGACCAGCTATGAATAGGAATGGGCAAAAGCTTCTCCAAGATGACAGAAATTGAGCTGTACCCCATAAGAGTATAAATTGTTCACAACAGTATTTCTTAAATTTGTATACACCTAAGAACATCATTAAAATACAGACTCTGATTAAGTCACGGTAGAATCCAGATTCTTTAATAAGCTTCCAACTGATTCTAATCCTACTGGCCCAACAAGAGTATCAAGAAGTCACAGTTTTTCTAAAAAGCAGTATTAACTAGAATTCATGTGTGAATTTTTCTCTCAGAATATTTAATCATTTTGTTACATCTATTTTTAGTGTTTTTATTGTTTTCTACTGCAATAGTTAACTGCTACCTCAATTTAAATGACTACACTTTGGATACATTCTTCAATAAAGATGCACCATAAATCATTGATTACTATGAGTAGTCAAGTATATTTTTAAGATATTTTGACTCTATAATGTAGTTTCTTCACGAACAATTCTCATTGATCTATTCTCTCTTCTAATTAAAGCATTATTTCATTAGGATTAGGGAGAGGATATAAATGCTTTCTTATTTTCTCCTGACAACTAAATTGTTCTACTTTTTCAGAATTTAATTGGAATGATCTCAATTATCATTGAAGCAATAAAAATTTTGCTGGTACTCTGTAAAAACTAAACTGGATAAAACTATAGGAAGACTCTTATTTGAAGACTATATCTACAATTTTTAAACAGATTAAGAAGCCTATAATCAGTACTCTATAACACGTTGCACGTTGCAAGCTAACAAACAAAAGCCAAGATCCACTATTGCCAATTCTACCACTAATATTCAATATCACAATCCTCATTCTTAAAATGATGGTATAAATACTTTGCTCAATTCCCCACCTCAGTAGCCTCCTAACTCTAAAATATAATTACAACCTGCTCCTGAATATTCAGTTCCCCATCTCTGTCTTTTTAGAGTAAACCCAGTATAAGAAGCGCTAGGTGAGTATTTAGTATTCAACTGAGTGCTGAAATATCTTATTTAAAAAGCAGATGCCCTGGCTGCCAAGTGCCTTAGACCTTACTTTGGACATTCAGAAATTGAATTTCAGAACCCTCAATTTCAATGTCTTTTGCAGTGGAGATCTATATTTGTTTCTAGATCAACAAAGTTACAACATATTCCTTCCTACTATGTTGACACTATCCATTGGAACTTAAATTAGATTTTTGGTTATTACCACAATCTGCCTTCATTTTCCATCACAGACTGAATTTATCTGGTTAATTTTTTTTTATTAATACTAATGCCTGAATTTTCATATTTTGCTATAATTTCTTTCTCTGATACCATGAATGTGCCTAGATTTCTAATCTTGGCCTTTCTACCATATCCTCTTTTTCACCAAATCTATGCCCCACCTTGGTCAACCTATTCCTTATACTAATAGTAAGGTCCCTACTTTTTCATTTCTTAAAATCAAATTTTATTGAGCACCTAGTTTGTTACCTAAACTATCCTACATAAAATGGTTAAAAGGAGAATCCCCATGTGTAAAAAACTTATTCTTCAAACAATAGTGTTCATTCTAATAGATATGAATATAAATTAAAGCAACTTTGAACCTAATTCCAAGTGCATTTTATTCAGTATTTTTAAATGTCATAAACACATTTTTTCAACCCATCGTTTTGTAGAAATCTAATTATAATTTTATTATATGCATCCTTAGATTTCTGTAAAATATGTGGATTTAAATTTCTTACAGGTTTAACTGTTTTAAAAATATGTTTAAAAATCCTATAATCATCATTTCAAAGTCCTAGATTATAAAGTTTTTAAATATTAGAAAATGCCTAATTAAATACATAAGTAAAGGATACACTACAGAATGTGTACATTATCTAGTTTTTGTTCAGATGTCCAGGAATTGGGAGCTTCTTAAGGAACTATGTTCACACTTTTGGTTCTCTGATACCATTTCTGTTCTCAGAATCAATAAGGGAAAATACTGTCGAAAGACAACCTTCAAATATTTATTTCTTTCATTTTTTTAAATTTTTAAAGATTTATTTATTTATGCATACAAGAGCTGGGTGGGGTACAGGCCAGAGATGCGGGCGGAGAGAAGGTTCACCAGAGACAGAGTGGGGAACAGGACAGACTGACTGAAACACACCGCTGAGGGGAGCAACAGGCGAGGCAGGAGAGATCTAATACATACATACTACTGATTCTGCTTTTTTGGAGTATCCTGATTCTAGGACCCAGTGAAGTATCTCCATACTCACCACTTTCAGGCCTCAAAATTAAAAAATAGTTGCACTCTTCCTCACTATAATTAAATAATTTTGTTGATGTTAAGAAAGGTCTTATTCGAGCATATTTTGTTCCCCTTTTACCCAAAATGATCCTGTGAATACTTGATCAAAGTAGACACACCAACCTTTCTGGCAGTGACAACTTCTGGGGAGAATATGCCTGTGAGGTATTTCCTCCAGATCTTAACAGAGATCTTGCCCCTTTGTCCACACACTTCCTTTACAGCTTGCAAAGGATCTCCACCATACTTCTCCAGAAGAGGAGAAAACACAAGAAGCACCTAGTGCAGAGTCTTAATTCCTACCTCATAGATATGAAATGCCCAGGATGCTGTAAAATCACCATCTTTAGCCATGCACAGATGGTAGATTTTTGTGTTGGCTGCACCAATGTCTTCTGCGACATTGTAGGAAGAAAAGCAAGGTCTTAACAGAAGGATGCTTCTCCAGATGAAAGCAGCACTAAAAATGCCATGAATCAAGATGAATGGAAAAACCATCCCAAAAAGCATATTTTGAATTTTTATTTGGATATTGTTTGGATGAAATGAGGTTTGAATTATATTTTGAGTTACACTACATCTTAAATTTCCTTCTCTCTGGTAGCATCAATAATCAATCTAAGAAGTTCTATATTTTTAAAGCACTAATTTTTAATTACACAGTATCAACTTATTCTTTTGGAGTTCCAGATAAGATGGAATCTTTCTCACTGAATGCAACTGTAAACCTGGACAGAAATCATAAGCAGGTATTTGAAACCTCCAAAGAGTGAGTAGAACAGGTAGGTCAGATATCACCAGAATTAAAAGTGTCACCATATCAGTGGTATAATTTCCACTTTTTTTTCCTCCTGATCTCCTTTGGCTAGAATTTATTTCAGTCAGATCCCAAGAATTTAAAACCATGAAACAGGCAGAACTTCAGGAAAGACCTTAGAATTCTGACTCAGAGATAATGCAGAAATTCTCATTTTCTCTTTTCTTTCATGAGCAAGCCCCCAATAAACTTGTGGCAGGGTAACAGTGGTAGCCACAGGAACCCAAAAGACTCAAAATCCTGAGGGATGGTAACCTTCCTCTTAGTTTAGTGGAGTTGTAGTTCCAAGGTGGTGGGATCAACCCCTACTACTTTTTTTTTTCCTCCCTGTGTCCTCAAATCATTTGATCCTGGATGCAGACTCAAAAATGGAAGTATGTCATAGAGCAGAATACCTGGAATACAAAGTTTATGCCTATGCAATAAAAAGGAAAGTCCCAGGGAATTGTAAAGTACCAGGGTGATGACAGAGAACAAAGTAGTCACAGAAACAACCCCCAAAAGCTGTTTAAGTACTTCAGAGCTCATTCCCAGCTGCATAGGTGCGGATACCAAAGACTTCAATAACTGAATTAATGACTAGACCACCACCCACATTCAAAGCTGAACAACAAATGGCATAAATCCATAAAGCAATACAAAAGTCTAAAACACTAAACTGATAATAGAAATACAACCCATATTAGATAGAAATTAGATAGAACTTGTGGCCTGAATATAAGCAGGTTGCTTATCTGCTAAAACATAGTAATGTATATACTCTCAGTAGGATTAAACAAGCTAAAAAGCCTGATAATATCAAAATCAAAATGTCTAGGATACAATCCGAAACCAATTGGCATATGAAGAACCAGGAAAACCTCATCTCACATGGGAAAAGACAAACAACAGATGCCAAGACCAACATTACACAGATGTTGGCACAATCTAACAAGGACTTTAAAGCAGCCAAAATAAAATTTTTGAATTTGCCATCTTGTACACTTTTAAAACAAATTTTAAAACAGAAAATCTCAATAAATAAATAGAAGATATGAAGAAGAACCAAATGGAAACTTGTAATCGAAAAATATAATCACATAAAAAACACCTCTGTACAGACTCAATGGCAGAATAGAGAACAGAGGAGTCAATACCCTTGAAGCCAGATCAACAGAAATTATCCAATGTGCACAGTACATAAAAATTGTTTTTAAAAATGAGCTGTTCCACAGAGATCATGGGATAATAAAATATAAAGTTTAACATTCTGTCATAAGTTAATGAAAGAGGAAAAACTGCAAGCTAACACAAATCTGAAGCAAAAACAGTCACAATAATCTCAAATTATGATCTCTATCAATTCAAGAAGTGAGCTTAAAATAGGATAAACATAAGAAATCCATGTCCAGCAGACAAGGCGCGCAGGGAGTACGTCCCACATCGCCATTTTAGAACAGGGACATTTCTTCAGTAAAGACTGCTTAAAACTGGCAGAAGGGTCCCTGAGGAGCCAGAGGTGAGCTGGGAAGTTCGTCCACACCAGGCCCCTTCTCGCCTGTAGTCCGAGCCCAGAGGGGGAGCAGGCACCCAAGACCAGGGCAGACCGGGCACGCAGAGGAGTGTGAACCCACATCGCCTTCTTAGAACAGGGACCTTTCTTCAGTAAAGCCTGCTTGAAACCTGCAGATGGCTCCTGGAGGAGCCAGAGGTGAGCTGGGAATTTCGCCCAAGATGCTGGCCAGTACCAGCAACACAGTGTCCCAATTCATACGGCAAATTAGAAAACAGACAGTAGGGAGTAGAAAAAACACACGCAACCCAGCAACTCCTCAGGAAAAAAGCACACCACAAAAAGAAAACCAACCCCCAGATTGCAACGACAGTAACTTGGAAGAACTTCTGAACCTTGCAGAAAGAGAATTTAAAATTGCCATGATTAAAAAAAACTGACAGAAGTCATAAAGGAAAACAATGATAAGGGAAAAATCATCAATGATCAGAAGAATGAGATTGAGTCCCTAAAGAGGGAAGTAAAAGAAATGCAGGAGATCAAAGAATTAATGGAGGCACTAAAGAACTCTGGGAAAAGCAGTGAAAGCAGAATAAAAGAAATGGAAGAAAGAATAAGTACTCTTGAAGACAGAGAGATAAGAAGAACCCAAACAGAAAAGGAAAGAGAAGTACGAAGGAAAAAGTCTGAAGAAAGACTTCGGGAACTATCTGACTCCATGAGGAAAGGAAATATAAGAGTTATAGGAATACCAGAAGGAGAGGAGAGAGATGTAGGAACAGAGAAAATATTCAAGGAGATAATTGAAGAGAACTTCCCAAATGCGAAGAAGGAGCTGAAAATTGATATACAAGAAGCAAGAAGAACACCAAACTTCCACAACAAAAGGAAAAATACAGCAAGACACATAATAGTAAAGCTCCCAAGAATCTAGGACAAGGAAAAAATAATGAAGCTGACAAGAGGGAAGAAACAGATAACATTCAAAGGAAAACCAATCAGACTGACATCAGACTTCTCCGAAGAAACACTATGGGCAAGGAGAGAGTGGAGGGACACAGTCAACAGACTCCAAGAAAACAGATACCAATGAAGAATACTCTGTCCCACAAAGCTCTCCCTTCCTCTATGAAGAAAGAATAAGGACCGTCCCAGACAAACAGAAACTCTGGAATTTCATTACAACTAAACCCCCACTCCAAAAAATACTACAAGGAGTCCTAAAGCCAGAACCTCAGAGGGATGAATAACAATGAAAGAAGGCCAAAAAAACCCAAAATTATTTAAAAGAATAAATAAAATCAAAGGAAAGACAAACACAATGGCAAATACAGATTCTAACATATCAATATTAACTCTAAATGTAAATGGACTAAACTCTTCAATAAAAAGACAGAGTTGCAGGCTGGATTAAGAAACAAAACCCAACCTTTTGCTATCTCCAGGAAACACATTTAGCTACAAAAGACAAAAATAGACTCAAAGTCAAAGGATGGAAAACAGTCCTACAAGCAAATGGACCAAAAAAGAAAGCAGGAACAGCTATACTTACATCAGATAAAACAGATTTCAAAATCAAAAAGATAAAAAGAGACCTCAGTGGTCACTTCATCATGATCAAGGGGACAATACTTCAAGAAGAAATAACACTCATTAACATATATTCACCAAACAAAGGAGCACCAAAATATATCAGACAACTATTGTTATCTCTGAAAACAGGCATCAGAGAAAACACATACGTAGTGGGAGACTTCAACACACCACTATCAACAATGGATAGATCAATGAGACAAAAAATAAGTAAAGACACTAAAGCTCTAAATAAGGATCTAGAGCACTTGGGCTTAACAGACATCCATAGAACACTAAACCCAAAAAAATCTGAGTACACATTTTTCTCAAGTGCACACGGATCATTCTCCAGGATTGATCACATACTGGGAAAGAAGACAAACATCAACAGATACAAGACTGAAATCATACCAACCATCTTCTCTGACAATGAAGGCATCAAACTAGAAATAAACCATAAAAAGAAGGCAAGGAACTCTCCTACCTTGTGGAGATTGAAACCCACACTTCTGGAATACCACTGAACTAAAGAGGAGATCAAAGAAGAAATTAAAAAATTCTTTGAATTGAATTACAAGGAGGACACTACTTTCCTAAATGTATGGGATACAGCAAAAGCAGTAATAAGAGGAAAATATATAGCAATAGAGGCTCACATCAAGAAACAAGAAAGAACTCAAAGAAACAACCTAATCTTGAAGCTCAAAGATCTAGAAAAAGAACAACAAAAAAAAAACCAAAACCAGTAGAAGAAATAATAAAAACCAAAGCAAAAATAAATGAAATTGAAACTGAAAAAACAATCCAAAAGCTCAATGAAACCAAGAGCTGTTTCTTCTAAAAAAATTAAAAAAAAAATAGACAAATCCCTAGACAGGCTCACAAAGGAAGAAAGGGAGAAAGCACAAATAAACAGGATCATAAATGAAAGAGGAGAAATCACAACGGGCACAGCAGAAATCAAAAGAATAATTAGTAACTACTATGAACAGTTATATGGAAACAAGTTCAACAATCTAGAGGAGATGGACAAATTCCTACAACTCTACAATCACCCAAAGCTAGATAAAGAAGAAATAGAACACCTAAACAGACCAATTACAAGCTGCAAAATTGAAATGGTAATCAAAAACCTCCCCCAAAAAAAAGCCCAGGACCTGATGGATTCACAAATGAATTCTACCAAACATTCAGAGACGAATTAGTGCCTATCCTTCACAAACTCTTCCAAAAAATTGAGAAGGAAGGGACAATACCAAAAATGTTCTACGAAGCCAACATTACACTAATACCAAAACCGAATAAAGACAACACAAAAAAGGAAAACTACAGACCAGTCTCCCTAAAGAACACTGATGCAAAAATCCTCAATAAATTTTAGCTATCAGAATCCAACAATGTATCCATAAGATAATTCACCATGACCAATTAGGATTCATTCCAGGGACGCAAGGATGGTTCAACATCCGAAAATCAATCAACGTTATCCAACACATCAACAAAAAGATATATAAAACCATATGATAATATCAATCGATGCTGAGAAAGCTTTCGACAAAGTGCAACACCCATTCATGATAAAAACCCTTGAAATTCTTGGGATACAAGGAACATACCTCAACATCATCAAGGCCATCTATGAGAAGCCAACAGCCAGTATCACCCTCAATGGTGAAAAGCTGAAAGCATTTCCATTAAGATCTGGAACAAGACAAGGATGTTCACTCTCACCACTGCTTTTCAATATAATACTGGAAGTCCTAGCCAGAGCAATAAGACAAGAGAAAGACATACAAGGAATCCAAATAGGAAAAGAAGAAGTCAAACTATCACTATTTGCAGATGATATGATAATATACATAGAGAACCCCAAAAACTCCATAGAAAAACTAATTCAACTCATCAATCAATTCATTAAAGTGGCAGGATACAAAATCAACACGCAAAAGTCAGTAGCCTTCCTATACACAAACAAAAAATCTGAAGAAGAAGAAATCAAAAAAAAACATCCCTTTTATTATCAAAACAAAAAAAAATCTAATACTTGGGAATAAATCTAACAAAAGAGGTAAAGGACCTATACAAAGAAAATTATAAAACACTATTAAAAGACATAGAAGAAGACACAAAGAAATGGAAAGACATCCCCTGCTCATGGATTGGAAGAATAAACATTATTAAAATGGCCATCCTACCAAAAGCAATATACAGATTCAATGCTATTCCAATAAAAATTTCAATGTCATTCTTCAAAGAAATAGAATAATTATTGATGAAATTCATATGGAATCACCAAAAACCGTGAATAGCCAAAGCTCTCCTGAAAAAAAAAAAAAATGAAGGAAATGGAGGCATCACACTCCCAGACTTCAAACTATACTACAAAGCCATAACCATCAAAACCGCATGGTATTGGAACAAGAACACACACACAGACCACTGGAATCGTATAGAAAATCCAGAAAAAACCCACAGATTTATGGTCAACTAATCTTTGACAAAGGAGCAAAGAATATGCATCAGAGCAAAGAAAGTTTGTTCAATAAATGGTGCTGGGAAAACCGGGTTGCTACATGCAAAAGAATGAAGCTTGAATACTACCTCACACCATACACAAAAACCAACTCAAAATGGATTAAAGAACTAGACATAAGACCTGAAACCATAAAATACATAGGAGGAAATATAGGCAAAACACTACATGATATGCACATCAAAGACATCTTTACAGACACATCACACAAAGCAGTGATAGTGAAAGCAAGGATAAACAGCTGGGACTACATCAAATTAAAGAGCTTCTGCACAGCAAAAGAGACAATAACAAAAACAAAGAGAAACCCCACCGACTGGGAGAACATTTTTGCACCCAACACTAATGATAAAGGACTGATCACAAAAATCTACAAAGAGCTGATGAGACTCAACAAAAACAAAGCAAATTATCCAGTCAAAAAATGGGCAGAAGAGCTAAAAAGAAACTTCTCTGAAAAGGAAATGCAAATGGCCAACAGGCATATGAAAAAATGTTCAACATCACTTGTAATCAGGGAAATGCAAATCAAAACTACCATGAATACCATCTTACACCAGTGAGAATGGCACATATTAAAAAAACTAGCAACAAGAAGTGTTGGCGAGGTTGTGGAGAAAAAGGAACTCTTCTGCACTGTTGGTGGGAGTGCAAACTGGTCCAACCACTATGGAGAGCTGTGTGGAGATTTCTGGACCTACTAAACATAGAGCTTCCATATAATCTAGCAATTCCACTCCTAGGTATTTACCCAAAGGACGCAGAAACATCAATTCCAAAGGGCACCGGCACCCCTTTGTTTATAGCAGCACTATTTACAATAGCTAAGCTTTGGAAACAACTCAAATGCCCAAAAAATGATGACTGGATCAAGAAGATGTGGCATATATACACCATGGAATATTGCTCAGCATTCAAAAAAGATAAACACATGCAATTTGCAGCAACATGGATGGCGCTGGAAGGGATCATGCTCAGCGAAATAAGCCAGAAAGAAAAAGAAAAATACCGGATGGTCTCACTCATAGCAGGAATCTAGAATACTTAAATAAGGGACCAGGAAGAAGAATAACTATAAGAAAGTAAAAATCAAAATCAACAAACAACTATGAACCAGAGATACTCTGTGGGGGGTAGGGGCCGGAGAGGGGAGGGATTGGGGTCAAAATAAGGGGGTTGCAATTGTATGGGGAATATAAAAATAAACTTTATAATAAAAAATAAAAAAAGAAATCCATGTCCATATGTATCATAATCAAATTATTGTACGATAAAGACCAAAAGCAAAAAAATCCAAAACTTTCGGTCAGACAAAACAGTACATTACCTATGCAGAGAACAGTGATTCATGTGATGCAGATTTCTCATCAAAAACAATGAAGGCATGGCATTTTTAAAGTTCTAAAAAGAACCAACCCAGAATTCTATATCCAGTGAAAAATTTCTTCAGTAATGGAAAAAGACATAGCATATAAGCAAACTACAGTATAAATGGAAGGCAATAAGGTATTATGATGTCTGTATTACAATTTAAGTAGTAAAATGTTGATTCAAAGAAAATTGTGAAAAGTATTATATAACCACGAGAGCAACTCAAAAAATAAAAGATATATTGCCAAAGTCACCAAAATAAATGAAAATAATGTTAAATAACTTTCAAATAACCCAGAAGAAAGGTAAAATAGAGGAATGAATAATAGAAGTAATATAAAGCAAGTTTTAAATAGGTCTATCATGACAAACCTAAGTCCAAACATAGCAACAATCATATAAAAGTGACTTAAATATTAAAAGAGAGATTGTCAGAACAGATAAACAAGACCCACCTATAATCTGTCTATAAAAACTGCAAGTATAATAACACAATAAAATAAAAGAGTAGAGAAAGCTATGCTATCAAACATTAATTGAAAGTAGTTAGAGTGATTATATTACAAACTGACAAAGTATTCTTTAAAGCAGAGACGTTACCAGGGATAAAGGAGGGTATTATAATGTATCTTCTTAATTCGTAAAAAAAAATCTTCTTAATTCATCAAGAAGATATGCTAATATTAAATGTGTATCACCTAATAGGGCTACAAAATACATCAAATGAAACTTACAGAATTAAAAGAAGAAATAAATTCTCAATTATAGTTGGAGACTTCAACACTTCTCAGTGATGTATAGAGAAAAATTTAGTAAAGATGTACGTGAACTGAACAATGCCAACATCTTGGATCAGGTTAACATTAACAGGAAATTCTACCCACAAACAGCAGACTATACATTCTTCTCAATATCTCTTTTTTTATTTTAATCCTGCCTAGATATTATAACTTCAGTCTTGCTGTGTCTCTCACATGTGCTCATTAATGTTAGAGACTGGGGATTTTAGCTATATGTTTCTCAACTGAGATGAGGGACCCACTGAGACTATCTAAGGTATAGATTCTCCTCTCACTTAAACTACTTTCCTACCCCAATGTACAACCGTCCTACATTTGCTAAGAACCACCCTAACCAGCAAAAGAAAAGGCAAGAGGAATATAGAGAGATAATTATTGCACTTTTCCCCATAGTTTTTAAATGCCTTTTACTTTTTAATTTAAAAATATGTTACAAAAATCAGAAATGTGTAAGTCAACTACAGAAATAAGCAGTCAACCCAACTACAGAAATAGAGCACATTACCAGTTTTAAAAACTCCTATATGTTCCTAATAATTACATTTCTCTCTCTTCACATTAGAGATAATCACCATTCCACTTTATATGAAAATTTTTGTTTTATATTTTGCTATTTATGAATGCCTAGATAATAGTTTGACTTTTCCTATTTTCAATTGCATAAAATTTAAACCCTATTGCACCTATCCATTCATCTGTTTGACTTTTTTCCTTTCACTCAGTATTATGCATATGTTTATTGATATTGAGATGTATCACATAGTATCCTATGAAATACCAAAATGTTAAAATTTTACTATTGATGAGCATTTGAGTTGTTTTCAGTTTGGGGTTATTACGATAAGATGCTACTATGAACATGTGAAGTACAAATGCAAAGTTATTTATAGAGTACACAAATAGAATTGGGATTGCCAAATCATAGGATATAATACATCTTTAATTTTCCTTTAAAAATGCTAAACCTCTTTTCCACTGTGGTTCCATGTTTTCATTACTGCATTGGACCACATTCCTAATTCCAGATGTGAAAACATGTCAAGCAAGACACACTTTCATATACTGGTAGCTAATGCCCAACAAAATGAACACTGCGGGAGTGACATGAACATTACTGGTCAGCTAGAGGTTATATGGAGCAACTGTCAATGAACTGAAAGGCTAGTGGCATGCCATAAAGCAAATATTCAAAAATGTGGAATCTAGAAGCAGGACAGATAGTGTGCAATAATATCAGGCTAGCACCATCATATGCTTGGCGAAAACTATGACAATTGCCTGTTGATAGATAAAGCAAAGACTTTTTGTAGTAAGATCTTGACTGTGCAGATTTCCTTAGATCCGATCCAATTCTGGAAGTTCTTTTCTTTCATGATGTTTGTGTGAGTTACCTAACACTTTATTAGCATAAATTAAGCAGAGTTAATTTCTACTTGCATCCCAACATCCTATTTTCATGATTTTTTTTCCTTTCCACCTGTTTCCAAACCTTTATATTTAAATATCTTAAAATTAATACATAAAGCCATAAAAAAACATCTCTACCACCTCCATCATTAATTTTCATAATAAAATTTAAGGACTAATTTTCAGACAGATATCTGACTTCAGAAAGTTATATTTAAATAAGCCAAAAACTAAATCTGGAGTCAGATGTAAGAGTTTTAGACCATGCGTGGTACAAAATTTTAAAAGGAAAAATATGATTAAATGTAATTTTTCTATTCACATAACCTGTTGAGAAAGGAACATGGAAACACTATTTAAAATAGGTGCCATTCACCAGCACACATGCAGGTGGGAAGCTGCAAGGGCATTCCTGTACTGAAAAGGCAAGTACATAACTTTGTTAGAAGGAAGTTTTCCTCTATAATCTCATCAATTACCAAGTGTCAGGAATTTTGAAGAAAGAAGAAAATGAGTGATTCTTCAATTAAAAACCCCACATGAAGCAAAATAATTTGCAAGTTTAATTTGACACTTACAGACATCTGGAGAAACATTTGGTAAATTTAGAGAAGTTCCACTGGATGTTTCAGAACTCCTTCCTGCATATTTCTCTCATTAAAACCAAAGGCAAATCATTATTTAAAACGACATCATTTTTCTCTGAGTAATTAAGACTAAAAACTAACTTTTAATAACATTTAACTGTACTTTACTTTTTTAAATAAACATTATCTCTTGGTAGGTACAAAATTCCAGAAAGTTATACCAGCTAGACCTAAACAAATTGAATTTATTCATTAAAATTCTAATTACCTTGCTGAATTAATCTTGGACTTAGCTGTGTGATTTGCTTTGGCTAATGGAAGGTGAATGTATGGAAAGTGTGCCATGACCGAACAAAAACTCTGAACACTTGAGTTATTCTGGCTCACTTACTAGTTCTTTTATTTATGACATGAGAATTGCATGGCCCAAATTGGAACTGCTTCTTCCACCAAAATCCTCAAATGAAAAAAAAAAACACTTGAAAAAAGGGCAGAGTTGTTACTGACCAACAGTGGCCTGAAGCTGACATGTAATGAGTGAACGAGTATAATTCTGCTATTATACGCAAATCAGATTTGAAAGATATTTGTTAAGCATCGTAGTTTAATGCAAGCTAACTAATATATGTGGTACTGGCCCTATTGTGGCCCATCTACCCCTTCAGATCAGATAATTCTACATATTTTGTACTAGTTTTTAAAAAAACAATTATGAGAAAGCACACCTCTTAATCCCAATATTCCTAACAGAGTTTCTGCTACTTAATGTAATTGGAATACCTTCAGTCACACATTACTCCTAAACTAGGTTAGGGGTATGGAATGTGATACTTATTTTAGCCTACATTCCACTCCTGAAGTCTAGTGTTGAAGCAATTTCTCTAAAACTACAAGAACCATTCAAGAGAAACTGAGAGTTGTTGGAAACTGAGAAGGGACAGATAACTTATCAGAAGAAAGTTAACATATATGTTACATTATCAAACAGGAAATTTTCTTGTATTTTTTATAAGTAGCATTGAATTTTTTTATTAAGAAAATTTCATGTAAAGCATATTTTAAAATGTTTAAAATGTGGATGGAAACATAATTTAGATTACTTGTCATTAAATATGTATCTGTTTTGGGCCTCCCCTGATGGCGCAGGCAGTTGAGCACAGCACTATGAAGCTGTCCGCACCTTCTGCGGCTTCGGTTCAATCCTAGCCAGCCTGTGAGGGGCCCACATGGCACGGCAGACCTCTCCTGTCTCGCCCACTGCTCCCCTCAGCAGTGTATTCTGTCAGTCTACCTGTTTTGTTCCCTGCTCTCTCTGGTGAATCCTCTCACCCTCCTGTGAATCTGTCCTGTAACCCAGTTTTTATATAAATAAATAAATCTTTTAAAATAAATAAATAAATATGTATCTGTTTTAATATCTGTATTAATATCTGCATAATAAGTATTACACACAACCACTGTAATATGACAACACAAATTTTAATAAGAAAAACAAAGTCAAGCTTCATAATGCAAGAATCGTATAAAATTCAAATATAAATGAATTTGAGAATTATTAGGAAACAGGGAAAAGCTACTGAGTTCAAAAGATATTCTAGTTTTATTTTCACTGCACAATTAACTAGAGTGTTACAGGATGGATTTGAGACCAAAGTCACTAAAAAATATTATTTGACCAGTTGGAAGGCCACAAAGGAAATCTACACATTTGCAAACAATTAAGTCTGCGATGCATTTCAAATAAACTAATGGAGATAGCTAAGAGAAAATTTCACCATTTGCATCTTCAAAACAAATATTATCTTATCCCAAAATACAAAATACATAGATTATGAAGTATGTCTATTTCATTTTATTTACTAGTACTAGCCAAAATATGGCTGTGCATATATTTTTAGATTTTATTTCACTAGTGCTTGAGGTAGATTTTTAACTGTATTTAAATGACCATATGAAAATGGATTAAGTACAGAATCAGAGAGGTGCAGAGAAAACATAATACATAAAAAAGACAAGGAATTTAAGATGTCTCAGGAATGGATAAATGATAAAATTAGATAAGGTATCATTGTGGATGGAAAGGAATAGAAAAAGTAAATGGCAACAGTGACAGCTGATAAAAAAGTAAGTGCATCACCACCCTACAGAAAGAAGGGTGTCATTAGCATACCCATAATACCTGTCATTCTAACTTTAAAGACAAAATAAACTTAAAACAGAATTCGATTGGAAAATTCTTTTCCAACCTTTAAGGAATGTCCTTCAGAGAACTTATTAATAAAAACAGGCTCAGTTGCATCATGTATTATACAGCTGCATCAATAATGCTTCTTTTCTACATTCACAAAGGAAAAGAAAATTTTTAGGCAGCAAGTGAAAATGGAGGGCAAGTATGTTGTTTCATTTTTTTGCCCTTTGGGGGTTACGTCAACTAACAAATGAAAAGACAGATGCAACAGGTAACAGGTGTTTATGGTTGTGGATGCTGCTATAATAACTTTTAGAGATTACCATGCTATATATAATTAAGTTTGTACCTCACGAATGCCTGAAGTCAGCTCTCAGAACCAGAACTACAAGCAGGAATCAAAATCCCTTGGCTTCTCTTCCGTAGTAACCATTGCTTCTTCGTTACGATCTTCTCCTCTGGAAGCTTTCCTTCTTGGCATCAAGAAAAGGATTTGCGCAAGGCTTTACCTTTAGGCAGGAAGATTCTCACTTGAGACGGGGGATGTTTTGTTGCACAGCTCCAAGGACTATGATTCCAAATGTAGCAAAAGCTAGGATATTGATACTTTTTGAAGTTTTGTTGGAGAGTTCCAGACATCAGAGTTAGCATAGATAATGATGTGAATGACACTGCTTGGGTTGGCAGGACACTCTCATACTGCTTGGGACAAACTATTGTGAGCACTTCAAACGTGGGTGCTCCAGTAAAATATGGAAGCTACAAGACCCTAATTTCTCCACCACCCTTCTTTTAACAGTAAAAGTAGTAAAGTGGAATAAGGGCAGAAGTCACTGGCAAAAAAAGAAAAAGACTTCTGTTTTCTATTTTGTGGTTATGGTTTTGGAGAGACAGTTGTTGAAGAAGCAATATGCAAACAATACAATTATCAGATCATTTTGATTATGGATAATGGTTAATGGACAGATTATATTAACAGAGTAATGAATTGGGAATTGTAGGCTAGATAATGGCCATTTTGTTCTATAGTTTCAATTGATTTTTCCTCTTTTTATTGAAATAGCATTGCTTATGTTATATAAGTTTCAGGTGTGCATCATTAAAAATAAACATGCATATATATATATATATATATATATATATATATATATATATAGACACACACACACTACATTAAGTTCATCACTAAAAGTCCAATTCTAAGTTTCAATTTAGAGGCAAGAAAATTGAAACTGGATTAGATTAGATTTCACCCTGCAAAGCTCTACTTCTCCCTATGTTATTTAAAAAGGTATTATTTTAAGATTCTTTCTGCATACACGATTCCCATTGTCTCACATGTCACTGTGTCTTCCACCCAACCCAAAGAATATCCCCGAAAATTCTGAAAGGGACATTACAGGCAGAAGGACAGTGATCCTGGAAATGAAGAACACACTAAGTAAAAAATAAACAACAGTTATATAAAACAATGATAAATGTCTGTGGTTAAAATACAGATTTAAGATACACAAAATCAATAACATATGTCTGATGATGAGTCATTTACCGGAAATAAATGTTCTACAGCTCTTATGTTGTCTGAGATGAGAACAAAGGTGTTGAAATATATTTGGACATTAATGAATTATGTATACAAATTCTGATTTCTACTGTAATCACAAAAAGAATGGGAAAAATATTTCCAAAAAGCAGAGGAAATAAATTCATTAGATTTTTTTCTATGTACTTTCAGATATTTAAATAATTTGTTTTACATTTATATGACTGCTATATTAGTTTCAGCCACTATTAACTGACTTTTATGTTCTGTTACCTTTTTATGTTCTGTTACCTTTCTGTTACACTTTTACACCATCACACACCCTTTTTGTATATGCTTCCAGTCATCATAGTTCCTAAGTAAATCAAGATTCAGATTTAACATTGTGACTATATAAAATTCATAGTTCTTAGGTAAATCAAGATTCAGATTTAACATTGTGACTGTATAAATAATATTAATTGCTGGTCCAAGTTTATTGAAGTTGGATTTTCTTTCCTGTCTAACTTTTTGTCTTTGTTCCTGGTAAATAATGGTCTTATTTTTCCTTTGCAAAGGTTTTCTATTAGTTATCTCTAATTCTTCACAAAGGAACTGAAAGTAATTGGTTCTGGGGAATGAGAATTGAAGGCGGATGGGAGCAAGGTTGAATTTCAAGATATTTAACAACTAATAATATATAGGTCCTGCAATGGCAAACTGGGGAGGAAATAGTGGCCTTATGGAGACTGCTATTCCTTTGTTATAAACCTTAGAGTACTATCTGAGTTTTTAAATACTGTGTATGGATTATGTCATATAAAAATGAAAATTAATTTTAAAAATAAGTTTGCTTGGTTATATTTAGTCCTTTAACCTAGCTCATCTGTGAAGCTAAAGAATTCATTATAATAAATACACAAAATAAAATGCAAGCAAGATTTTTTAAAAGTTCATATTTGGGAGGGAAGTTTCACTTGTGTAACACAGTAGTTCAACAACCAAGGTGCTTACTTTCTAATGAATATTTTTGCTTCTGTTTAGGACCACTAGCTGAGTAATATACATCAAATTCTTCTAGGTAAAGTGAATTGAATTAAAGAGATAAGGCAGTTTTTCTCTGGAGAAAACTATTAAGTAATTGCACCCTATTAGGTGTTAATTTTCAACAGGTGCTGCTTAAATGCAAGGTAGTATCTTCCTGGTGTTTAATAATGTATCTGACTTGAGACTTCCTGTGCCAAATTTTATATCAACTCATTTAAATTGGATGGAGTTACTACACCTCTCCCACCCCAAGCAAATAAAGATAGACATGTTATTTAGTAACTGTAAGGGGCACCACATTAATTATCATTCTTAATTTCCCTCCAGAAATCATTTCTGTCAATAATTTTATTTCAACTAAGATGAATGGGAGGCAAGGGCATTACGTTTAAGCAGCAGGCTGCTGATAAATCGGTTTGGGGACTACAGCTAAGATTAGGTCATGAAACTGTGAAGTAGAGGTGAATTCTCTCACCCCCCTGCACCTCTGGCTCATACCCCAGTTCTTTTATGAATAAATAAACAAATCTTTTAAAAAAGTAAAAAAAAAATAAAAGAGGGACTGGAGATAGAAAATGCCATAGTCCTATCCTAATGAGAAACACAATCTAAAAGTGAAGACTGGGCCTCCCCGGTGGCGCAGTGGTTGTGCGCTGCTCCCCTCAGCAGTGTACTTCGGTCCTTCTGCCTGGTCTGCTCCCCACTCTGGCTCTGGTGAATTCTCTCACCCTCCTGCACTTCTGACTGTACCCAGTGCTTGTATGTATAAATAAATAAATAGATAAACAAATAAATAGATAAATAAATAAATGAATGAATGAGTGAGTGAATAAATGAATAAATAAATAAAATACATGCCTCTTTAAAAAAATAAAAAAATAAAAGTGAAGACTTACACATAAGCAAATAATTTTTAAAATGGTCAAATAATTATGGCTCTGAGATTAATTTTGTGTGAGACTGATCGGGGTGACTTTAAGAGTTTTAAATCTGTTTTAAATCTGCATAATTGACCTTTCAAGAGACACAGGACTAAAAGATGGAACAGCAACAAAGAATCAAAGTGTATGGCACATTGAAAGAACTGCAAGTAATGTGGTATAGTATGATTTAGAACTGATGACAACCTTTGTCTAAAGAGCACATGGTGCAAGAATAGCACATTTGTTATTGTTTCCTGATATCTCTCACAAGATCACCTGTTCTATCTGAATTATCTATCCAGTTCATATTCACATGTGCACTACATTTTGTAAAGAATCACTTGTATTCCAATGGAAACGCTTCACCTTCCTTGTATGGCAATATTCCCTCCTTGATCACAACCGTCACCCACTGACAGAATATAACACACTCTCTCATATATTATCAGTTGTCTTTACAAATTTGAACACACATTCTTCCTTCTTCTATCTTCTATAAAAACTTATACTATTTTACTAAACTGTGGCTTAAACCAAAAAAGACTAAATTTGAAACTTAGTTATACACCCACGCATCTACCAAGAAATAATTACTGTCCTTGTAATTACAAGGAACTACAATCCAGTCAAATAAATTGTGCAAGGGCAAGGGTGCTAGTACAGATAAAATAAAGAAAAATTATAGTTATATATTTGTTTAGATATACTTAAAGATTATATTTATATTCTAAAATTAGATTTTTCAAGTGCATGAAAGTATACCTTAAATTTTTGCATATGTTCATTATGATTGTCATTCTTCATGCCTTGATACAGTGCAGCCAATATTTATAATTTCACATGATAATTCCCACAACAATTTATCTACATTGCCAAAAAATCTGAAATGTCGATAAAAATTTAACTGACTCTTTGGAGGTACATATTTTGGCTATTGCTAGGTTAAAAAGAATTCAAGTGACTCCCAACTTCAACTTTTGATATTTGAATTTTCAATCTTTTGTTTTGTAACCTAATTCTCATAAATAAGGTCTCCACAAATCTCATATTTATAATTATATTGACTGTGGTATTGTTAACACTTGTGATTATGAATGATATCTTTACTTTCCTTGTACCAGGAATTTCCAACTATAGAAGTAATAAATGAACATACTTGACAAACTAAATCAAAGCATATCCACATCTTCAGAATAAATTGTGAACACAAATATTTCAAATAAAATTTAAGGTGAAAATGTTTATAACATTTTAAATGTGAAATTAAATGATCAACCTTGCATTCAGATTGTCAAACATATACCCAAATTTCCTAAGTTGATGGAAAACTTATAAGAAAAGTGATGAACAGATCAACTTACATTAATCTGTAAACTACTTTTATCCAACTTATTTCATGTTATAAATATTATTTTAAAGATATAAGAAAAAGGAGTACATTTTTATTGTTTGCAATGATTCATTGCCTGGATGTTCATTTCAGCAAAGCAAAGAAAAAGAAAAAAGCTTTGGATAATAAAACATCTATTCATTATCAGATAGCTATGGAAATAAGTTTGTATTTTAATATTTAAGCAGTCATGTTCTAGTATGGAATCATATAACAATTAGGAATATAAACAGATGTGCTAATATCTGACAGAAGCCCATTAGGTCAGCTAATGTCAGTCATGATACTTACAGGCTTAATACAGAAAAGATTTATCTCAAGGAAAATCAACACAATTACACACTTTCACTTTTCCTCCTGGCCATCCAAAGCTAGAGTTAAGAATGTTTGCCCTCTCTATCATGTATAATCAATATAAAAGAAAATATAATAGTAAAAGAATCTTTTAGTAACATTCTCATAGGCAATTTGATTTTTCTGTCATAAAAAGAAATTAAATTATACTTAAAGCTTGAATTTTAACATTTTATAAAAATAATGCTAAAACCACTTCAAAATTTTGAAATTTATTTCCAGGTAGAAAGATCCAAGAAATTCCATGGTGATTTTTTTTAAGACATAAAATACAATAGAAAATGAGTAGAAATAACTGGTAGCAACTAAATTGACTAGTAGAGGAAAAGATCATGAAAGTAATTATTTGTAAAAGGAGTCAAGGAAAGTTGAAGTCCTAAGTCCTCTATTGTAAGCCACACCAGCAATCAGAAGTGAGATTCCCAACCATTTCATATGGTTATTTTGCCAGAGATTATAATGAAAGTGCATATTTTGTTCTACTGTGTAGGCATAGGGGATATAATAGATACAGAAGACAGCGCTGAGCCCTCAGGGAAACTGACATCCACATTTCTCATCATTTCAACATATTTAAAAGTTTTAAAAGGTCAAAATGAGTTTAAAAAAAAAAACTGTTGGATATTTAAGAGGCCTCTACACTGGCATTTTATTTCCAGATAGTAATGGAGTTATTTTTAATGTGGAAAAAGGAGAAGAGAGAGAGGAGAGATGGGGAGGGGAGGGGTAAGGGAGGGGAGGGGAGGAGGAGGAGAGGAAAGAAGAGATGGAGCAACAGGCAGAGGAGAGAAAAGGAGGAGAGACAAGTAATCTCTAAACAAGCAACCATACCAACAAGTTTTATGTGAAACTTGCAAACAATGTTTGCTTCTATAGTTTTTTCTACTAAACTTCTCCAATAACCAATAAATACAAAAGGGTGTCACCAACAAAATCGTAAATTTGTCTTTTAAAGATCTCTTTATAAAATATTGTCAAGTTGTTCAAGTTGTTTGTCATGCACAAATAAAGTTTAGATACCTTGAAAATTTTTTTTATCACAGTTAACTCCAGCCTTAGAGAAAATAGGAAACTACCCACATATCTAAAGCCATTCAACAACCTAAAAAATGTTAACATTACATCTTTAGAAAAGATACTTTATCAAAAAACCATCTTCTAAAGAAGAAATTATGGATTTAAATTAGTATATATTGGAAATATTATATATTGAAATCCTTAATGGCCTTAGGCTAACATTTAAATATTTTTATGTTAATTAAAAAACATAAGAATTTCTATTGGAAATATATTTTAATTTTCCATTGTGATTTTAATTATTTAAAGGTTACTATTATAATTATACACAATACTTTTTTCACTTTTTTCTAACATGGACTCATGGACAATTGATCAAAATAAATCACAGAATAATTATAATTACAAAACTGAAAATGATCCCTGAAATTGGAGCTAAATATGCTTTAGCTAATGAAGCACATGGCAGCTGTAAATTATCCAGTGATTCAAAATTTGTCAAAAGTAATTGTTGATACTAAACATTAGATATTACCCATGTCAAACTGCTGTCATAACAAGCCAACCCAACTCTTCAGCCCTCTCTCTGGCGCAACACAATACTTAATAAACAATATACAAGACACACTTAGCACTGGTATTTGAGAATGAAAACAAAAACTTTTCAAAGGTCTAGCCCAAGGGAAATATTTTATTTTGTTTTGCTACTTTATTTTGTTCCATGTTGAGAGAGACAAATAAAATCTGACATTTAAAATTATGATTTGTTATCCCCATCTTACCCATAAAAACCTAAGTGGGCATAGAACTGATGCTGCATACTCTCTATGTAGTCTTCTAAAATTACCCCTACAGTATAAAGGAGTTAAAAATATGGCTGGCTTAAAGGTCTTTTATTTTATTTTTCTTATTTGTTCCTAAACAAAGTAAAAACTATGTGAAATGGGTTGGTTGGGAATCAAGGCAGTGTTTTTGGAAAGAAAGATTTGATGTTATTTTAAGATCTAAACTAATATGTGTGGGAAACAAATGGAAATAAGAACTAGAAACTTAAGAGTCCATTCTCTCATTTCTTTTTTTCTGTCCTACTTAACTTTTCTTAAGTGGCAGGATAATAGGGTAGTCTATCAACTTTTTTAATTGTTTCACATTGGTATATAGAAATGATATTGATTTTGTGTAATAAATTATATGACACTATTTCATGGAACTCATTATTCACTAGGTCCAGTAGTTTTCAGTTGATTATCCTGGGTTTCTCAGGAAGATAACTTACCAGAAATCAATAACGATTTTGCCAACACTCTGAAAAATCTAAATATTTTAATCTCATTTTATAATATTATCTCTTTGCAGAAAAAAATAATAAAAGTGTGAATAGTAATAAGCTTTATTTCTAGCACAACATTTGCTGAGGTTATGTCAGTTTTACTTTTAGTTACATGGCAAGTTAATGCATTTTTATTACCTGGAAAAATACTCCATGACCAAATAAATCTGGAAAAAAAATGTTATGTTAAATTAGGCAAGCCTCACTGGTGAAAAAAAGCTTAGGATTTTAATATCATACTGCCTAGTATGACTTTCCTAGAGTCTACAATTCTAGTGAATTCCCAAATTATCTAATCTAGATCACTAATTTATCTTTAATTTAATTTATATTGTGAGCAATTTACACAGGCATAAATTGATTTTACTATCAGTTAACACCCCCAAACCATATTTTCCTCCACAGATTTCAGAAACCACTTCTAATATAACTTACATCTTTTGTTCAGTTTACTATTTGCATGCTATCTTTATCAAACACAAAAAAGCTCTCTGTCTTTACTACAGATTTTCTGCTTTTGGTTTCTTTTAGATTTTATATATTAATCATTTATCAGGCCACTATACAAGAAGTTCCAATCATAGTGGAGGGGCCACTTTAATTTAAAAATTAACCAAATAAAATGACCTTATTTACTTGGTAATATTGTTACCAGTACAATTACATGATTTTTTTGGTAAACATTTGCTTATTAAATTTACATTTTCATTCATTTCATTTGTTTTTCAAGCATCTCTTATAAACTGCATATGGTCTTTAAAAAACTTATTTGACTTATGTTGAAGTTACATCTTAATAAGTAAATTTATCTCATTCATATTTATTACCATATTTTAATCAACTTTTTCTAAATGGACTACTTTTTTCTACTTGTATGCTCTCTAGAGTTTTAAAAGAAAGCTACCTTATTTTAAATTTTATTCATGATCATTTATATGGTCAGATAACATTGTTATGTTACTCAATTATCAGAATCAAATGCTAGTAGATAACTTTCGAAATCTGCTTTTCTAGCAACAAATTATATTAACTCAGCCCTAAAATGTTTCCTGTTGCATTCAACTTTATTACCAGACCTCTTGAAATTTTAAGTATTGACTATACACACAATGAAATGTAATAAACTCATAATATAAATATTTCTGAATCCAATAAATTATTATAGCATATTATTCAATTATGTAAAAATAAGCTGTTAGAAAATGATCAAGTATACATTCTATCTTGGTTTAAATAATAACTTGCAGTTTTAAAATTTTGGTTATGTTATTAATCTCAATGCGTCATTGGCATTGCATTCTCTCTTTGTATTCTTCACTTCTTTTCATCTTTCATTTTCTCCTCATCCTCCTTTTCTCATTTTTCTCCTTCCTTTTTAACCTCTTTCTCCTCCTGACATATCTTTTATTTCTATACCTCAGTGTCACCTTTTTTTCCATATTTTGCACACAATCTGAGAGCAGATACTGAGATAATTGGGTTGCTTTAAAATGTTGGTGATGGGAGCACTTTGGTGACCACCCCAGGGGAGAAATCCTAAGATTGTCAAAATATTACAAGCACATAAAACTATGGTATGCCATTAAAATGAAGAAATGAATCAATTTTTTAAAGGTCTTTTTCTTAAGTAAAACAATGTTCAGAGTAGCAATGTTTCTATTTTAAACTTTGACCACAAAGTTTGTCATTAAGCCAAAAGTTTGATAGTAAACTACCTAATGCACAGCAACTTTATTAGTAGTTATAGGGGAATGGAAAGATGTTGCCTATTTCACCAGTCATCTCAGGGAACAGCACTACTTTGTGTGGTGAAAAGTATCATGATAATAATCACAAAAACTGAAGATTGACCCTGACTTTGCCAGGAAAGTTCCAGTGTTTATAACAGAAAAATTACTCTTAGTAACAACATACATGAGATTATAGTTCTTCTTATGACATTAAGTCATATTAATGGAGCCCTTACTCCTCCCTAGTAATGCAAGGGGTTAAGCACCGCACTATGAAGCAATCCACAGCCTCTGCAGCACGAGTTTGATCCCCAGCCGGCCAGAGAGAAACCCACATGGGGAAGCAGACCTATCTGGTCTTGCCTGCTGCTCCTCTCAGCAGTGTATTTCAGTCAGTCTGCCCGTCTCTGGTGAATCCTCTCACCTCCTGCATCTCTGGCTTGTACCCCAGCTCTTGTATGCATAAATAAATCTTAAAATAATAATAATAGTAATAATGGAGCCCTACTTATTTTACCAACACAGTAACAGTAAATAGTGTCATTTCCACAATATCTTGGCAAATCACAAATATATATGCAAATCCAGGAACTTAAACAACATTCCAGAATGTAATTACATTAGCTCTTCAATGATTATTAAAATAAAAGACACAAAATTTAAAATTGCCATAGAGCATTTACAGACCATGTAACTGCACCTTCAGATCACAGTTTGAGATAGTTCACTGTACCATACTGAGGATTAAAAGAATGAGAGGCTGTAATGTGAGAAAGAACTATATAGCCAGGTTATGGCTAAGATGTCAATAAACCAGACGTCTTCTAAAAGTCTCATTTTGCTGAAAATTTCACCTTTCAGCTAGTTGAGAGAGCAATGAGGGACCATTTCTCTAGACTTAACTTTAAACAAAAAGAAAGAACTGGTTCATAAAATTCAAGCAACAGGAACCTTGGAAGAAAGTCAACTTGTCATCTTAGCGCTTGAAATAGCCAAGAAAAGAAATACTCAGCAAGGTCTAACAGGTACCCTGGACTTTAGAAAAGCAGATTTCCAAAAATCTACAGAAGAGATCTGAGTGAGTGCATGACCTTAGTCTCAAGAAAGGACTAGAGGCCTTAAAAAACAAGTTCTTAAAAAACAAAATATAAATGGCTATAACAAGGTAGAAATAAAGGAAAAGTTATGTGAATGAAACTAATATAGCTGTGTACTATAAAAGATAGAAAAGGATAGGGTTATATTTTGAATCTTTTATGTGGAAACAGACACTAAGTTGTTCACAGGAGTTTTTCTATATCCACTTTACTGATGAGAAAACTGTGTTACAAAGGGGATTATGAGAATCCAGAAATAAAAAGTCAATGTAGAGTTGTTAAGAGAACTAAAGATAATTCAAAAAGTCTGTCAATCATGTGCAATGCATTTCTTAATAAAAAGAAATGTTTAATGCTTAGTATGTGATGTTTATCATTACATATTAAATAGCACAGTTACTGCTCACATTCTTTTGATGAAAAACATATCTTTATACTAGTAAAAATAAACCAAATGCACATAAAAGACACTAGGTATCTATGCCTATAATAAGAGGTAAATGTAAGTGCCCATGGATAAATTATAGTTTATATAAGCAGGCAGACTTGTCAATATTATTGCCTTGCCTTTGTCCCTTTGTCAGCCATGTGCATCAAACAAAATACCCAAGCTGATCCATGGGCAACTAGTAATAGCAGATTTTCTCTCTTTAAAAATCTGAATGAAGGGTCTCCCTGGTGGCGCAGCCGTTGAGTGCTGGGTTGCAAAGCTGCCTGCAGCCTCTGCAGTGCCGGTTCGATCCCCGGCTGCTCCCCGGCCACCAGAGGAGGGTCCCACATGGCGTGCAGACCTCTCCTGCCGCCCGCTGCTCCCCTCAGCAGTGTACTTCGGTCCTTCTGCCTGTTCTGCATCCTGCTCTGACTCTGGTGAATTCTCTCACCCTCCCGCGCTTCTGACTGTACCCAGTGCTTGTATGAACAAATAAATAAATAAATAAATCTTTAAAAAAAAATTGGGGGAAAAAAATCCAAATGAAAAGATTGAGAAATAGTAATTATCAGATAAAGGTAAACAGTAGAGCTGAAAAGTCATTTAAAGTCAGGCCAATGTCAGTATTATAACAGGTCTGGGACATTTTGCACACTGAGGTCATGGAGGACCAAATATAATGAGTAGCCAGATTGCAAATATTCCCAGAGCAACAAGACCATAGAGGATGCGTGTAGAGAAAAGAATAAATGAGAGATCAGATAGTCCAGGAAATAGAGGAAGTTGTCTCAAATACTGGCTTTCTAACTCTAAGCCTCATGTGTCCAGGTTACCCTGTGGTTCTCATTCTTAGACACCTAAATGAGATACCATGTGTTATAGATACACACTGGCTTAGCTATATATCACGTTATTTGACCTTCTACCATCAACAAAATCATTAGGGTAGTCGTGGTCACACAATATAACTCCATCTCCTGATAACATTAATTAACCCAGACATGGAAATCTTAACTGAGTGGAAAAAAACCTTCTCTGAAGTAGAATATGGAGTAAGATATTTCAACCAAAATAGGCCATTATCTAAAAGAGAGAGGATATAAACCTAAGAGTTATTAGTAGTAAACATCATGTACTTTTTAACTAAATAACACAGAAATAGTCGCAGCCAAAAAAAAAAAAAAGTGGAAGGCGAGGTGATGTGAAAAGGAAAACAGAGATAACAGAGGGAGAGAATGTACTAGGTTCCTTTCTAATGGACTAATACATGGTTCACTTCTGAAATGCAATTGCTTCCTTGCCCTTGGCTACAAAGCAACCCTTTTTTCCCACATAATTATAGTAGCAATGTAAGCAGAATCTGGATGATCATGGTGACTTGGAAGAATGCTAAAAAATTATATAGGGGTCAATATTTTTCTGATTTCCGTGTAAAATTGAAATGTGTATCTGAAATTACACATAATAAAGCATTCCATCAATTCCCAGCAAAATTCCAAGACATATAATTAGACAGATGGCTCATGAACACCTAGAAAAAGAAGTGGTAATCACCAAGAGCCACTTTAAGTTCACTAAGAATAAATTATATCAAATTAATTAAATTATATAGACATAGTGAATCTGCATTTCAATGAGGCATTTAATGTAGTGTTTTGTTGATGTCTTCTTGGACAAGATAGATGTGGAAAGGATGTTTATAAATTATGGGAATATATGTTAGTTGAACAATTATTCTCAAACCACGATGATTATCTCACTCATTTTTGAAACTGCTATGAGCTTTAGTCACAATTTTGAGTTAAAAAAAATGGATGAAGACATAGAAAAGATACCGATTTGGAAAAATATCCAAATACTGAGTTCCAGAATCATAATTGAAAATCAACATTTTTTCATTATAAGGGTTGGAAGAGTGGATCAAATTACATAAGAAGAAATTCTAGAAGATAAATATAAAGTCTAAAACCTCAGTTTAAAAGTCAAGCTCAAACACAGGAAAGTAGAGATTGTAAATAAGAAAGAAATATCCATGTCCTTTGTGGAATGGAACTATACTGTGTAGTTCCATAGCCATAGTTTCCAATAGTATTGCTGGAAAAAGATGCTAAAGTAAGACAATTTTTTAATTAATGACAGATTTAATATGCGCCAACAGATATAGTGCAAGCATATATTTATATAACTACAGTGTTTAGCAACAATATCCCTACATTGACAAGGATTTATAGTGAGCAATGTGTCTGCTTAAAAGCATTTGTTAAGTGGAACAATAAAAAATTATGTGGGTTCCAGATGAGAGTAAATAAAGGTATAAAAAACAGGATTCCTATATTAGTCAGGTGTATCAAGAGAAACAGAATCAGATGATGTATATATTTATAGCTATATATCTGTATCTGTATTTTTACCTACATAAAGAGCATGGCAGGTTGAAGACCCAGGGGGAGCTGATACTGAAGTTCAAATCTGAAGTCAATCTGTGGCAGAATGACCTCTCCTTGAGGGAAGTTAAGTATTTTTGTTGAGGCCTTCAACTGATTAAGTGAGGCTCCCCCACAATATGTATGGCAATCTGCTGTCCGCAATGCTTACTGATTTTAAGTGTTAACCTCATCTTCACACTACATCAAGATTATTTGACAAAATATCTGAGTACTATGCCCTAGACAAGTCGACATATAAAATCAACAATTGCAACTCCATTGTAACTAAAGGGAATAGAGACATGAAAAGAGAAAATTTAAGAAGAGATATTTCAAATTTGAAAATAAAGAGGAAATCAGACTTAGCCATTGTAACTCTACAGAGTTATCTTAACATTCAGGATATAAATAACAAATGAATGTAGAGAAAATATTTTAATAACTAAATTTTCTTACTTTGATTGAATTAGGATAAACATATAAAGAAATAAGTGGCAAGGTCTCAATCCTCACACTAAAGCCTAATTTTGAAGGTAAAAATGCAAATAAACAATTTTTATTTTTGTAACAAATAAAACTCAAATTCATTTTGGTTGGTTCTCTGAGTTAGCTACTCTGACACCTGTCAGCTCAGGTCTCTCCAGATTAGCTGAACTCCAGAGAGACCCCAGATCAGCTCAGCTGGCTGGCTGACTTAAACAAAAACTATTCTCTCCTCCAGATTTACAGATGGTCTTCTACTTGTTTGTCCTCATATAATAGAGAGATCTCTTGTAAAGAAAAAAAAAAATCTTAGGCTCTAGTTTGGAAAACTGAGGAAGGAATGAGCAGTTGAGATTTCATTGTCAACATATTGTTTTCCTTTGCTGCAAAGAAATAAATAAGAACAAAGGTGTGAAGAGATATAAAAGGCAGTTTGGAAAACAGGAAACAGAGCAGCCTGATTAGAGAAGCAACAGAAACAGCTATTGCAGTTCTGATTATTGGGGAACTAAAAGGAGTTACTTGGAGTTACTTGGATGGAGTCTCCTGACTACACAGATTGCCTCCATTTCCTACTTCACACAGTAAAAATGATGATATTCATTAGTCTCTTTTCCTCCCATTCTAAGGACACAGCAAGGCTGTCTTAACTGTGTCTAATGAATGAAAGAATGAATGAACTCTGATCTCTTTGGTATTTGTAATGAATAAAATATTATTGGTATTAATAATGAAATACAGTTATTTAACATTTAACTAGCACAGATTGAGATTTCATTTCTGATGTCTGGAAGTGTACTTTGAGTCATCAAAAGATTTTAAATCAGTTGAATGCTCAGGCTGAATATATTCATAATATATTTTTTCTTTTTTTTTTTTTTTTGGGTGAGATTGTGAGTCACAGATATTAGAGCTAGAAATACGCCCTAGGAGTAAATAGGATTTAGTGTGTCCTCTTATATTCTCTCCCTCTTCCTGCTATACTTAGTCTATCAATCAAAAACACTCTTCCAAATTCTTGCTGAAATTTTTTACAAGGCAGTTTATATGTGGAAGCACTTTAGATACTGAACATTCATGGATTCAGTAAATAGACTGGAGAAAATCAGTGCAGTTAGACATTATGCGATGATTTAAAATAATATTGCATTTAATGGTATAGATGATAAAAATATATGAGATAAAAGCAAATTCAATGCTAACCCCCATTTTTGTTTAAGAAATGCAATTAGCACAAATACACAGTATTACTTTCTGAGTGGTAAAATAGTTTATATTTTTTTATCCATCTACATTTTCAAGTTTTTTTATTTATTGTTTTAATAAAATATCTGAAAAATTAAATTCAAGGTTTCAAAGCATATTTTAAAGGGATACATAGGAGTTTTAATAATAACTATGTTGAATTTACAAGTTTGAGTATTGATCATTTTTAGCTTAAAATTTGCAAAAAAAATTGCTGACATTCTGTAAGTATTCTGTTTAATACTCTTTCCATCGTTGCTTTCCCAAATACTCCACTCTTACTCGTCAGGATTCACTAGCAAAAGAAAAGTGGTAATGGCAAGCATAGCCACTGCTAAGTTTCAGTGATTCAGGTAGTTCAGTTCATCAAAAATTATCAGCTCCAAGATGTAAATTTGAAAAAAAAATGATTTTGGTGAAAAATTTAGGCAAAATGTCCTAATCAGTGAAGGCCAGTTTATATGAGAAAATCAGTCACTTCATTCAGATGCTTGAGAAAAGTGTTAACTCTTTTTTAAATTCTAACTCTGCCAAATTATACTTTGTACTGTGTAAAATAATTCATGCACAAAAAAATGGGAAAAGTGCCACACTGACTTTCATGAACCTATGAAATCTCATATATAACTTCATAGCAACATTCCAGCAATGTTTGATGAATCAACACAAAGAGACAGAGGTTTCCTGTTGTGTATGTGGTAGGGATGAAGTAAAGGCTACGACCAGGGATTAAATATTTCTGTTTTTTTTAGAAATGTCTACAATGTAGGAAAGGAGAAACAACCAATCATAACACAAGCTAAATTAAATTAATTTAAACTTTGGAGATTAATAGATGTTCGGTGAAAGCTAAGGAAATAGGGAAAGGGTATTTCAAGTGCATCACAACCAAACACGAGGGCATAAGTACATGGTATACTTAGAAAAATGGCCGAAGGTGAAGCTTAATATAAAAATGCATAGGTAAGTAGTCTGAACAAGGAGACCAAGTTCAGTTGCAGCAGTCTCTGAATAATATTTTAGGTAATTTTGACTCTATTCTATAGACCACAAGCAGAGTCATTAAAGTGTTCTATTGTAAAGGTGATTTGCATTCTGTCATACATTCTAAGATTCTAATTCTAGAACTAACGTGAAAGGTGAAGTAGTAGAGCTATATCAATTGGAAAGTTACCAGTGTGACTGTGAGACGATGTCACTGCCTGATTGACAGGAGGAACAATGAAAATAGATGTTAAACTGAGGAAGGCCCACTGTGCAAGTAGAATAAATAGAACTTAGTAATTTATCAGTAACTGTGATGAGGGTAGTAAAAACTCCAAGATAACTGAGGCTCCTTTTAGGCATAGGAAGATTAAGTATCAGCTCCACTGAATT
This sequence comes from Talpa europaea, assembly GCF_964194135.1. NCBI lineage: Eukaryota > Metazoa > Chordata > Mammalia > Eulipotyphla > Talpidae > Talpa > Talpa europaea. The sequence continues at coordinate 65,014,876 of NC_140075.1, read as the reverse complement.
GAGTTTAATTTGGCTTTGAGATGACATGAGAATTATTGAGAACTGGGATTGGAATTTCAAGAATAAAATGTGAAGTTGCCAGTTATTGGCAACTTCAGAACAGGCTATTTCCTGGGAAGGGGTAAGCTTGTCAAACCAACAACAAAAAAGACCTAGGCCAAAATATGGAAAGATTACATATTTGAAAGTTAAGCAAAGACGTATAAGCAGAGATATGACACATAAGGACAAAGGATAATAAATAATCCACTAAAAATCAAGAAAAAGAAAATGTTTTCTACTTCCTTGATCAAAATATAAGAAATATGATCAAACTAAGTAAAGAAATATGCCAGGAAATCAATGGAGCAGAAAAATTAAAGAATGAAGAGTGGCCATCAGTACTAAAATGCAGCAGAAAATTTGGGAATGTTGAGGACTAAAAAGAGTGACCAGAAATAGTAAACAATATACATTTCTAATGACCTCTTGAAACAGCAGTTTCATTTAAGTGTGAACAAAGACACTATAAAGAAATATTTTAATGGATGGTAAAGAATTGAAGATAGCAATTTCAAAAAGTTTTTCAAGAAACTTAATAAAGTTAAGCAGAAATATGAGGTGGAAATTTGGCAGAGAAACTGTCTGGGAGAGAATTATTATTTTATTTTGATTACATGTGAAATATGGGAAACTTGATAGTGTTTGTTGAGTGAAGAAAATTTGGTGATGATAAATAAATAGAGATATAAATTGAGTGATAAATTACAGGACAAGAATTATGGAACTGAGAATAATAATGAATTCAATCAGTGACAAGAATGAATTCAATCAAGGATAAATGGACTAGCCTCAGGACCCAGAGCACTTTTTCTTTTAAAGACAGGACAAATAATGTGAAACTCAAGAAACAAGTCAGTTTATTTGAAGAGCAGAAAGCTGAGGATAATATATGAGCCTATAGCTTTACTACTAAAGCACAGTGCAACTCTATGACTTAAGGTAACACATAAATTTAATGCTTTTTATATCAGTGGTTCACACAATTCTGAAACCTCCAAAACTTTGGGTGGAATGACACTGACAAAACTGGGCAGGTCAAAGATAAAACTCACAAACTCAAAAGATAGGGACCCCAAGAACTGCTGCCATTAATTTTCCTTAGGAAACACTTTTACATTAAGAAAATAAAGTGAATTTATTTAGTGCCTAAAAAATCAGTTGCAACACATGGTTCCATGAATTGCAGAACATCTTACCACTGCTTTTACATAAACTACCTTCACAAACAACTTAGAAAACAATGGCATCCATGAAATGTTCAACTGGCCAGTCTTTATATTCATGATAGAGAACAAATGAACAGACTGGGGCTATACTGCCTACCAACTCTGGCCATCCAGGATGTACCCATAACACAAATGTGTTACTCAAACTTCTGCAACTCTTTTTCTTCATTGAGACCACCGTGATAGGTTTGTTGCAAGGATGGAACAGCAAATGCATAAGAAAAATCCATAAAAAGTATTGCCATTTTCCTTCACATCTAGCTGTCCTCCTACTGCTGCTCCCTTTCCTCCTATTTCAGCTCCTACTCCTTCTCCCAAATTACGTAATTCCCTCAACAAATGTCTATTGAATACTCGCTATGACCCAGTTAGTGTACTATGCCTTGAAGAACAAAGTACACATGATTCCTGAGCACTATGAGTTTGCAAACTAATTTAAAATAAATTAATTTTAAAACTAATTATAAATTATAATTTATGATTATAAATTTTAACAGTTTCATTGAAGGAAAATAACAGGGAGCAAGAAAAGAGAATGATAATTATTCCAATATAGAGGTAGCGGAAGGACTGACAGTAAGTGGAGATTTAAGCCCCCAAATACTGAAAATATAAATGTTATTTAATTTTCCAAAGATTATTATTCAATATTCATTTATCCTAGTCAACTCAACTAGTATTTTAAGTATTTTACCACACATTACACACTAATCAGAATATCTGTGATGAAAAACAGAAAAATCTTTGCTATAAGCCTAAGAGTGTTTCTATGAGAAAACAGGTTAATCAACTAAAAATTAGAACGATCCATTTAAAAGGTGAAAAAAAAACCATGAAAACATCCCTTTAAATGAGTGTTACATGCTTTATCTGAACTTAATCTAACTGGGTTTGTGTAGAAGATATAATCTGCAGCAAAATTAGCCAAATATACAACCTTAAGGTAAAAGGACTATATGAAAATCAAAAGGACAACTAATTACAGTCTATATAGTATCTGTCATTTATATAGTGCTGTAATGTCTGGAGTGTCAGGGAAAGATTCTTAGCTCTATCTGCTTATGTAATATGAGAGGTTAATTATAATTAAGCTACAATACTTGTGAAAATACCAATACTAAAACATTTAAAGAAAGGAGTTTGAAACTGCAGTTAGCTCACACAAATGCCAATTTCATAATGCATAGAATATATGAAGTAAAAACAATTTTAAAAAAACAGTAAGCATGGGTTAAACTCATGGCCAAAATCAATAAAATTAAAAAAAAGATGTGCACCAGATAATATACTATAAAGGACTGATTTCTTTTCATTGAATATGACTGTCAAATGCAAGATGTGGTAAAACAAGGAAAGAGCCATGGTCCAGTCTGACAGTTTAGCACAAGAAGAGAATCTGTGGAACCTGGAGGAAGGTTTTCCTACTGGAGGAAGATCTTCACTGCCACATGACTTTGAAATATGCAAATAAATACCAAATTCATTGGCCTTACCTTGATAGACATGATTATTGGTATACTCATTCTCTTCAGAGTGAATATGCCCTTATAAATTATATTTTTGATTTTGATTTTCTAGTAGATAATATCACTCCACAGAAAAGTGTAGAATAGTAAAATTTCAGTGGATATTTTATAGCTAACAACTGAACTGTGGTCACCATCCACAGCAAAGAAAAATATAGATAGGTAATTAATGAACTAAAATGGATTATGTCAATTACATATTATTATTATGTATAGTTTAAGAACCAATATATTAGAAGCAAGAAGACAATATAAAAATTCAATATACTCAGTTCCCTATTACAAAGAGAGAGATGAAATTAAGTATATTTGTGAAAATAAATTAAATATATTAAAGACAGGCACAACATCAACTTCTCTAACGAAGGTAGACATTGCTTCAAAGTAAAAATGATTAGCTCAACGACAAATGTGTGAAGTAATATACTGTAGATTTGCTCCTTTTTATTAGTCTGAAACATTATTAGTACATTACAATGTGAGCTGATAATTCCCATAAATAAATATTTTAGGAAACTTTATCTGTACTTACCATCCTCCTTTGCACTATTGATTTTAAGATCACGTTATCATTTCTTTGGAAAAATCCCTTGTTTGAACTATTGATTTTAAGATCATGTTACCATTTCTTTGGAAAATCTTTAATTATAATTCATAGCTTTAAATAATTTCTATACATACACCATAAGAAAATCTCACTATGAGAAATTAAGTTGATGAGTGTTTACTTTGGACACTGTCACTTTAAACACCTAATGGACAATAATTGTTACTATTGCTAAGTGCTAGGAGAAATAAAAAGCTTAAAATGCTTAAAAGATTTAAACTCTTTTCTTAAGGACCCTATATAAACCATATAAAATTAAAGGAAGAAGATTCTAACAGAAGCAAAACTAAATTCAAGATGATAACATTTCTATGTTGAAATTTAGTCCACAATAATATGACAGACATACTAACTTCTCATTGAGATGAATATCAATAAATTGACTGACCTGAGAAATAAATATTGATTTTAGTAAGGCCAAAGCCTACATTTATATCAGACAATTCTTCTTGATATTTCCTAGAATGCAAAGTCAATAACTGAATTATTATATTTATATTCTGAAAATTTCCCAAGTTTGCAGGAAAGTTAGGTTTTTCATTCTGTTAAAGAGAAGAGGTGACCAGTTAACAGGTATATTCTGTAAATGCTTAGTAAAAATGAACAAATGGAATATTTCTTATATTTGTGCTCTAGCATTTGACTCATTTTAGTAACACTGACCATAACTCAAATTCAGTGTTATTTCTTATATTTAATATCTTTATTTTTATAGGATTTCTTACTCTATACCACCAATATATTGTTTTTTTGACATGAGCTCAGCACATGTAGCCATTGAAAAGTAGCCCAGAAAAAAGTTTCATTATTAGATGATGTGTTCCATTCTGATTGTCAGTAATTAAAATAAGCAAATAGATATTTGTATGAATTGTTTTTAACTTAAATGGATAAAAATTCTGGTATTCTGTGCATAAACATAAGATTCCTTTTCGCACTGGGGATATTTCATTGTCTTCCTTTATCACCTAGGTTTATTGGCTCTGGTCTAATCCAAAGGGACTAACAACAGCACTAAGTACATGCTATTGAAGTTTTAAACAGGTATTAAGGGATCTGTCTAAACATAAATTTAGAGTCCTGATAATGATAACCTAAATTGCTGACTGGGAGTTCATTACTATCAATGGCAAGTTAGTATAGATAATTAATCTAATGCATATTTTGAATAGTGCCTGAAAATAACAGCTATTTGTTTACTTTCAGACTAAGTCTTGATTTGATGGAAGGCAAGAAGGGCAGTTATTTCTGTATACACACACACATATATTTGATTCACATATATATATGCATACATACATCATATATGAAAGCTTGGAAGTCACCACATATTATTATATACAGTTATTCCCTAATAAGAACAAGAATTAAAAGAGCTGACATTAACTAAACATTTTACTGAGTTAGTACATGGAAAGCCTTTGGAAGAGTGACTGATATCTAGCGACTGATAAGTGAACATTTGTTCTCAGTATGTATTAGTCACTTTACATGAGCAATTCCATTTTATTCTTTCAATAACCCTACGAGATAAAAATGTCTGCATTTTACAAGTGAGACTGTGGGGGTTCAGATACGTAAACTCAATAAGTAAACAGAAGAGTTGAGTTCAAAACAAGGTCTTTCTGATTTTAGACTCCAAACTCTCAGCAACCACACTACAATTCCTCTCCCACATTTTCTAATTTGGCGTGATACTCCCTATAAACATTTTCCCCATTTGGCTTCAAACCATTTCTGTTTCAATCATGCATCTTCTCTCCCACCAGATTTTGTTAGATGATCATCTTTAGGTCTGAGGCTTCCAGAATATATTAAACAATGCCAACAAAAACAAAGGGAATGTTGCACCCACTCCTTCCCTTATTTTTATTCAGTTGGTTTAAATTTTAAAAGGATGCATATTTCTGCAAGATAGTTGATTATATTTATAAATGAACAAAAAATATGATTGTTTTTTCTTATCAAAAAGGTATAACCACAATTGAAATGAAAGAAAGGGATAAAACAGTGAAAAAGATCACTATCACAGAACTGTACCTCTGGAAAAAAACAGTGCAGATAATTGATGACTTATGCTATTTTCCTAGCTCCCAATCCAATATTCTTTCCACAATGCTTGCCAGGTGTGTAGGGAATCTTCATAACTAATTATACAGATAAAGTATAATTTTGTGGGCCCCAAAATTCTGAAAAATTATTTGCAAAGGTACTTATTATCATATGTGGATACAAGAGATATCCTGAATTGTGTTCTGGATACCTTCTGTTAATTTTTTCCTCCTCTTTTTTTTTTCCTGGTTATTTACACTGTCTGATTTACTTCAGTATGCATGAATATTTCTGATTCTAAAATCAAAATATTCCCTGAAACTTTACTGGGAAGACATTAATGAAAAATAGATGTCAGTTTAATATAATTTGCCATTATTCAACTCAAAACCTCCCTAGTGGATTCCCACGAGGAAGGTGTCTTGTCACATTTATGTGTGTATGTGTGTATGTGTGTGTGTTTAGTCTGCTCACCTAACCTTTAGAGAACTTAACTAATTCCAAATATAATAACATATACTTCATAGAAATTGAATTTTCCATTAAAAGTTACTGAAAGAAACGGATACAAGCTTGCATAGTTGTAAAGAAAGACAAAGTGGAGATGTCAGCTAAGGGAGATAAAAGATGAAAAGAAAATTACTGTGTCATCAAAAAGATAATGAAGTTTATAAGAAATAAAAAAGAATAGACATTTTGTTAAGACATGTAAAACAATTTGACTAGAGTCAATAAAAATGAAAGAAATTTTGGTGAAGGGAATGTCACTAATTAGATATTGTTAAAGCTGAAATGAACATTTTATCTTATGCTTTTATAGGCTAACAAATAAAAGGAGGGCACTTAAACAGGCAATATCTTTTTTTTTAACAGATCAGGATACAGATTGTCTGACATTATCTCTATAGGAATACAACCTAATCATGTGGCACTAGGACACTATGAGGCAATGTGAAAATACATTTTGGAAAAGACCTTGAACTTGTGTACCACATATAAAAGAAAGCAAATGAAATTTTGAATCCCCGGAAAGCATAAAAAGGACACTGTCAGGGTACATATCTTTGAAAGTTATCAACAAAGAAGCCACAAAACAATCCTATCCTAACAATCTAACGTAATATTAATCTCATCAAAGTAAAAGTTAGCAATGATTATTGTTACAGATATAGCACATTACATTCTTAAATACAATTTTATACTTCAAATCAGTAAAATAGAAAGTAATGGTGAGATGTCATCATACTAACAAAGGTGAAAATACACCAATATCTAGTGCAGATAAGAGTGTAGAAAAATATGTACTCTTCCTGAAAGGTATGTTACATTCAGCCTGCGACTTCTCACTTTAAAGGTAAAGAAACTGAGATTCAGGACTGATATGCTCAACTTCATAGTAAAATAAGCACACTGTTAAATTGTAATTTTAATTGAAATGGCAATGAAAGACATGTAGGAAACATAACCTCTACAAGTTGTGCATCTCATACAAAGATGTATTAAACACCATAAGCAGGAACTGCTAATACTCATTGGTGATCAATCTTTTCATTTATTGTGATACTGTGATTTATAGGAAATATATATGTACTTAGTAATCCAGATGACCAACATGTATTTCTCATACATATTGTCTTAATTCACAGCTCTTGGCAAACAGATCTTTCCTTGAAAAGTTCTTAAGTGTAGAGAGTGATACATCTTTCTTATAACTCCAGGATAATACCTGAGGAGGGACTGGCTGCTGGGAAAACAACTTGAAGAAAGGGTGGGACTTGCAGTCCCAGTCCCTGATTTCCTGGGAGGGGAAAAGTGTTGGAATTGAGCTCAACTACCAATGGCCAACGATTTAAGCACTCCCTCCAATTATTGAAGCTTTTATAAAAAGCTTAAGAGGAAGGGTCTGTGGATAGCTTTGGGTTTGGTAAGCAAGAAAATTGGAAGATAATGGTACTCCTGGAGAGGGCACTGAAGTTCTACACCTTCCCCCATATCTTATTCAAGGTTTCTCTTCATCTGGGTGTGGGCCAAAGAGGGGCAAGAAACAGGCTAAGATGTGAAATACATCTTTTGTGGTTCGCCTAGTAGAGCAGGGGAGACTGAACATTTCTTTAAAAGTTACCTAAAAGTTACCTAGAGCCATAAACTAAAGAATTCCTGTGACTTGGTCTCCTGATCTCTCTACAAAGAGAGATGTCCATGAGATGAATGAACATCTTGGGTGATATCTTAGCTCATACTGAGGTAACAAAATGCTATAGAGTTGGGTGGTTTAAAAGACAGTCTCGTTATTTAATAACTAATAATTTAATTATTTAATTTTCAAAGTTCTGGAGATTGATAAGTCCATGATCATGGTATCTGCAGATTCACTTCCTGATGAAGGCTCTCTTCCTGGTTTGCAAATAGCTGTCTTCTTACTGTGTCCTCACAAGTCAGGAGCTCTGTCTCCTCCTTAGAAAAGGATCTTAATGCAAAATCATGGGGCACCATCCTATGATCTCATCATGATCTAATTACCTCTCAAAGGTACCACCCCAAATATCATCATCACATGGGGGGGATGAATTAAGTCTTCAACATATAAATTGAGGGTGAGACAACATAAACACTGTCTGTAACAATACAACTATACATCAAATATTACACACTTATCCAAGTGGTTTCCTGTGCACAAAATATTTTCAACTGGGCCTCCCCGATGGTACATCAGGTTAAGCAGGGCACAGCGGGTTGAGCGCAGTGCTGTGAAGCTGTCTGCAGACTCTGCAGCGTGAGTTTGAGTCCCAGCCAACCAGGGAGAGACCCACATGGCATGGCAGACCTTTCCTGTCTTGCCCATTGCTCCCCTCAGCAGTTTTTTCGGTCCATCTGCCTGTTCTGCTCCCTGCTCTGTCTCTGGTGAATTCTCTCACCCTCCCACACCTCTGTCCTATACCCCAGTTCCTGTATAAATAAATCTTTAAATAATATATTTAAAAAAATATTTTCAACTTGGGAAGAGACTGGAGAGAAGAACAGCAGGTGCTTATTCCTTCAGACCTGGAGGATCTAACAGAGCAACCAGTGTTTACTTTCAAAGCAAACAATACTTATGGGTGTCACAACCACATATAATTCAAGGGACAAGATTTCACAACTATAATATTAATTCAGACAATAATTAAGTCAAAAATAAACATCCCAGGGATTACATCAAGTGAAAGCTTCTGTACAGCAAAAGAGACATTAACCAAAACAAAGAGACACCCTACTGATTGGGAAAAAAATTTTGCACTCCATACAACTGATAAGGGTCTGATCACAAAGATATACAAAGAACTCACAGGACTCAACAAAAACAAAGTAAACAATCCAGTCAGGAAATGGGCAGAAGAACTTAAAAGACATTTCTCCAAAGAGGAAATGCAAATGGCCATTGGGGATATGAAAATATGTTCAACATCCCTTATCATCAAGGAAATGCAAATCAAAACCACATTGAGATACCACCTTACACCAGTAAGAATGACACATATCAAAAAATCTAGCAACAACAAGCATTGGCGAGGATGTGGTAGAAAAGGAACTCTCCTACATTGCTGGTGGGAATTGCAAACTGGTCTAACCACTTTGGAAAGCTGTCTGGAGGTTCCTCAGTCTACTAAAATTGTAGCTACCATATGACCCAGCAATTCCACTCCTAAGGACCCAGCAATTCTACCCAAAGGACACAAAAACATTGATTCAAAAGAACACCTGCACCCCTATGTTTACTGCAGCACTGTTTACAATAGGTAAAACCTGCCCGGAAACATCCCAAAGGCTCAAAAATAGATGACTGGATCAAGAAGATGTGGCATACATACACAGTGGAATATTATTCAGCAATCAAGAAAGATAAACTCATGCCATTCACAGCAACGTGGATGGAGTTAGAACGAATTATGCTCAGTGAAATAAGTCAGAAGGAAAAAGAAACATATCGATGGTTTCACATATCGAGGGAGGGAGGGAGGAGCACAGGGAACTGTGGTGATGGTGCATGGGTGCACTGGTGAAGGAAATTCTATGGGGACTACATCTGAAGGGGTGGTGGGAAATTTTTAAAAATTAATAAATAAATAAACATGGCGAAGCAGACCTCTCCTGTTGTGCCCTCTGCTCCCCTCAGCAGTGTATTTTGTCAGTCTGCCTGCTCTGTTTCTGGTGATTCCTTTCACCCTCCCGTGCATCTGGCCTGTACCCCTGTTCTTGTATAAATAAATAAATAAATCTTTTTTTTAAATAAATAAATATATATATCTTAAATAAATAAATATCCCAGGAATGGAGAAGGGGGTATTTGTTTTGGGGGTTACCAAACATTTAAACTTGTGATTAATAATATTATGATTAATTAGATTTCTTCCTCACATTTAGCTCACCTTCACTAAGAGATATTTGATGAAAGGGAGCAAAAACAAAAAGTAAATTTAGATTGGGGTATTATAAAGGAAGGAGGAGATATAGATATAGCATCTATATCTATATATAAATAGCCAAAGACAATAGGCAAAGTGTGAAGAGAGACCTGTAAATGACCAGGAGGAAACAAAAAAGGAAGACAGAAAAGCAGGTAGAAGGGCAAGAACTTTCAGATTCTCCTAATGACTTACTCATTCATCTACCTTTACTCAATGAAGCAGTGCCCTCACTGAACATTTGTGAAAACCCAGTACCCAGTAACATAGAGACTATTACAATGCAACAAAACCAACAACAGAGAGACAACTGGGAACTGATTCTGGATCAGGAGACATCAAGAAGTCTGGTAAGTCTGAAAGTTGATATTCCCTCTCCAGGGCCTACTTCCCAATTTGTACTCTATAGGTAGAGTTTCTCAGTCTTGGTATGATTCATGTTTTTATTCAGAGAAATTCTTGTTACAGAGGCTGTCCTGTGAATGGCAGAGTATTCAAGAGCATCCCTGGCTTCTACCCACTAGACACAATAGCACTCCTCCAGTGATGACTCCAAATCTGCCAAATATCCTGCAGAACATAAAATCTTCCTGCCTCAGTTGATAATCACTACCCTGCTATTTTTTCATTCTATAATTTCATGTGTGTAATATGCCAAAGCAATATCAGTGAAGCAGTAAAGAGCCAGTATATAGAATCAGAGTACCTGGGGTGAAATCTCTCTTTATCGCTTGGAAATTACTTTTAACAACTTATTTAATTCATCTGGAAAACTTCAGAATGGTAATGCCTACTTCACAGCATTGATGAAAAGGTATATAAGTATCAAGTATATCATCTTGTGCATCCCATGCACTTTCACTGTGAAGCTACTTTATTATAATTCTAATCCTTCACCTGAATGTTGAGTTGATTCTCTGTTGATATGTACGGGACTCTTGATTTACTTCTCCTGATTAACTGTACCTATCAAATCTGGTAACACGCAGATATATGTTCAGCTATTTTTTGGAGAAAATGGTGACTCGATTGCAAGTACTATGAAAATAGGAACCAGATTTATACATTGACCTCTGTATCTTCAAACCTCCAATATTCGACCTGGGACATTCAAGACAAGGAGATATTCAAGAAACAAGTGTGATGGTCAGATCAACTGAGGGAAGACTGTTGTAGCACACTTACGATAACTTCAAATGTATTGCCTGAGATTCAAAATAGCCTAAAATTTGGTAAAAATTTATATGACTAAAACTACCCTTTATGCCAAAAGATAAAGAAATTGTATATCAAGTCGTGTCCACATTTCACAGAATTATGAATTTTACAGAAATTTTAAAGAGTAGCATTGTTCAGCAATCAGAACAGTTGTGAACAAATAACATTTTAGTCATATTTCTTGCAATACTGAGGAGTAAATAAAAAGAATCAGAAGTGAATTTGTCTGCATCTACAGCCGACATCCCACATTGGGTGCTTACACTCTGTTGGAACTGTCTGGATATTCTCGTTTATCCTCTGCCTCCCTCTCTCCCTTCCTCCCTTCTCCCACTTTTTTCCCCTCTACTTCCCACTTTTCTTCTCTACCCCACTATGCCAAATGGCTCTACAAAAGGAAAGCAGGAAAACTGAGGGGAGAAAACTTGTAAAATAAGATTCTCCAGCAGTAAGGATTTTTATTATCAATCTAAAAACAGCTGACACTGCCTGAAAGTAGGATCATAAAAATAAAATACAGCACACATCCCTCCATTTGCCTACACTGGAAGGAAATGAGAAGTTCTCACAATTGTTATGGCAGCAATGTTACTATGTTTGGTAGTTTTCAACAAAGGAAAAAAGAGGGGAAAAGATCTCCAGAGCCTTAGGATACCTCCTTCTTTTCAAATTGAAACAATCTAATTTAAGAAGCTATACATAAAAAATACATTCCATGATGAAAATGCAAGTTCATCTTCTTCATAGTTACTATTTGACATTGATTTCCTGCTAATGATGGGACGAGAGAAACAACTCTTGCCCTAAGATTGTTGAGAGTCATTTCCTTTTTTACTTTAAAAACTAAAATTCTTCAAAGCCAGAACACTATTATTCCTTCTCACTTTGGCCTCCCCAAATATTCCAGACCTTCATTTACCTCTATTCCTCCTAGCTCAAAAAGAAATCTACTACTTTGAAAAGTAAAGTCAACCAGGAATTAATTGCCTCCATGTCCTATTTTAAAATGTACCTGTCTTTCAGATCTTCCCAGATTAGCTATATTTTGCCTCTATTTCTCAGAGGCAATGATCCATCAAGTCTTCTCTTTTCTCCCTAAACCTATACCCTCTCCTTTTCAATGGACTATTTCCCTCAAAATAAAAATCTGCTCCAATTTTTCTAATAATGAAAAAACTTTTACCCTACATGTTCCTCTAGTGTCCCCCTGATCATTCCTCTATTTGCTCATCCCTTCAGTAATCATCTTTAAAAGATGATGTGTTTTCCTATTGCTGCCTCAGTTTCAGCTTAACCTTTGATCCATTCACTAAAGCCATTCTTGGAAAGACCAACAATTAACGTCACATTTCCAAAATCCATATCCGTCATGTGATAAGTCCAGAACAATTTATAAGTACTATCACAATTTACCTCTCCCCTTCTGATTTAGCCCTCTCTGTTTCTTCTTCTTTCCTCTAAACAGGGGGTGTTCTCTTGCTAGATGGATTTGTGTGTGTGTGTGTGTGTGTTTTAAGTTAGAGGGTCAGAAAGAAAGAGACTGGAGTGAAAAATAAACAGCAAATAGCTAAAGACACTGGAACAAATCTAGAAAAACATTTTTTTAAAGAGCATTAAAAGAACAGTTTTATTAAGAGAAGTAGATAAGAAAGACAGTGAGATAGTTAAGAAATTTGAAAGTGGTTATAGCTCCCTCCATACTGTTAAATATAGAAAAAGAAAACTAAGTTGTTTTGGAATTACTTTTCATATTGCTTGAATATGTACTTTTTATTCTGACTCTCAGAGAGTGGAAAATTGGAAAACTTAGCCTACCTGACATCTCCTGATTTTACATGCTAATTAAACCCTCAAATTTTATTGAGGTAAGTTTCCTTTGTAACAATGTATAAGTTTCAGGTATACAGTTTCTCATCTCAGCAACTGTTCATACACATCATGCCCACCATTAAATGTCCAAATCTACCACCAGCCATTCGGCCCTCTCTACCAAATCCATCCCCGCCCAGCCCTCTGATAACCACCATTGTGTTGCAGACTCTAAAGGTTTGTTTTTATTTTGCTTCATTGCTTCTGACTGCTTTTTTTTTCTTTATATTCCACAAAAGTAGTCTTTCTTCTGATTTATTTCACTTAATATAATCCTCTCAAGGCCCATCCACATTGTCACAAATGCACTTTCTCATTGCTGTTTTCTCTCTTTCTTTTTTTAAGTGTTGAGTGGCACCCCATTGCGTATATAAACCATATCTTCTTTATCCATACATCCATCATCAGGCACTTCAGTTGTTTCCATATCTTAACTTTTGTGAACAGTGCTATAATGAACATAGGAGTGCACGTATCTTCTCAAATTAGTATTTTCACATTCTTTGTAAACCCTATTTATTGAATATCTCTATTTCCCTCATTCCTATAACTTTCTGGGATCTCATTTCACATCTTCAGCGTGCTAATTAGTATCATGCACGAATTTCTCCTTTCCTAGCTAAACATCTGTAATTGGAGACTGACTTCAGTTCTTTCCCCTTTCCATCAAAGCCATCCTCACTTTGCCCTGAGAAGAGTCGTATTATGGACCAAATGTATATATTAAAGGCTCTAAGTTTAGATACCTCATATTTAAGATAAGGTCTTCAAAAAATAAGTTAAGGGCCTCCCCGATGGTGCAGCGGTTGAGCGCTGGGTTGCAAAGCTGCCCGCAGCCTCTGCAGTACCGGTTCGATCCCCGGCCGCTCACCGGCCACCGGAGGGTCCCACATGGCGTGCAGACCTCTCCTGCCATCCGCTGCTCCCCTCAGCAGTGTACTTTGGTCCTTCTGCCTGCTCTGCTCCCCGCTCTGGCTCTGGTGAATTCTCTCACCCTCCCGCGCTTCTGACAGTACCCAGTGCTTGTATAAATAAATAAATAAATCTAAAAAAAAAAAAGATTTATTAAAAAAAAAAAAAGTTGAAAAATTTCCTTAGGGTGAACCTGAATCCAATCTTATTGGTGTATTATGAAGAAACTCAAACACAAAGAGATACCAGGAGCATGCAAGCATACAAGAGTGACCATGTAATAATATAGCATGAATGCAGCTGAGAATGGCCAAAGAGAGAAACCTCAGAATGCAACCAAACCAGCTGACACCGTGATCTTGGAAATCCAACCTCCAAACTGAGGAAAGAAATTTCTGATAAGCCACTCAACTTGTGATATTTTGTTATACAATCTGAGCAATACAATACTTAAATATTTATTTTGGTCTAGACCAAATAAAGGTTAACTTCCTATTGAAATATGACTGAATTCTATATTCTGAAACAATCTCAAGATATTAAAGCTGGGAATTTCTAAGAGATCATTTAGTCAAGCATATTTTTATTTTTGTGAGGATCAGTATATTCCTATAAATTTGTGAAAGCCATAATTCCTTCCTTAAAAACTATTAGCACATACATATAAATTGCATAAGTTTTAATTTATTTCAGTAAGAAATGATTTTCTTCACAAAGACACTACTTTAAAAAATGAGTAAATAACTCACTCATTTCTCAAGGAAAAATCATTTTTAAATAAATAATAAAATAGGAATGAATTATATTGTGTAAACAAAAAGAAAATTAATCTAACTCAATAGTAAAGTTCAGTAAGAAGCCCAATTTAAAAATTTTAAATTTTAAATTTATTTTTACACTGCAGAAAACTGCTGTTGACTGGAAGCAAGAGGAAGTGAAAAAAAATCATGCTATATAAGGTGGCATTGCCATATTATACAAAATAGAAATAACTATTACCCTCTTTGCCAGCCAACAACAGAATTGTGCAAAGAAACAAAACATTCTTAAGACCCTCTGGAGAAATTCTAGTCACATCATTTCCTCCAGTCAATAAGGTCACCTTTGGCAAGTACTGCATCACTGATCCTGTCTATTTCAGCAAGAAAATAAAATAAATCCATATTTCAATGTTAAGGTCATCAGAGCAGGGGGTAACTTTCAAAAAAAGTTCTTTAGTACTTTGATATATACAAAGATTTCTGTTAATGAATAAAATGACAAGACTCACTCTCAAATCCAAGCTTGAGAAGCACTTCCTCTGGAATTAAAAAGTATATGTATCTGCATACTTGCTGCCTTTTTTCCTTCTATCATATAATGGAAACATGGCCACAAGCACTCCTTTTCAATGGCATTCACAGGCAATGGGAGGGTCTTACCTCAGAAGATTCATCGGACCAAAATATCTACCAAGTGAGTCAATCCATAAATGCATTTCTCTCTGTCAAGCTTTTCTGTAACTGGGCTTTTCTTTAAAAAAAAAATTAATGTTATTTTATATATTTTACACCATTTTTCATTTTTGCACAATGTATGCATTTTCGTCATGGTTATAGTCCCCCTTGTTCCCACCCCCCCCCTTATTTTCATCCTACTCCCTCCTCCCCAACCCCACCCCCTGTATTATATCTCTGGCTTATAGTTGCTTGTTGATTTTGATTTTTACTTTATTATAATTAGTCTTTTTCCTGGTCCCTTATTTAGGTTTTCTAAATTCCTGCTATGAGTGAGACCATCCGCTATTTTTCTTTTTCTTTCTGGTTTATTTCGCAGCAGGGCTTTTCTATTCTCTCAAAAGAATTGATATATTTGCTCAAAGTCTAGTCAAACACTAGAGGCAAACTTGCTGGTACTCAAAAACTTCATGTTATGCTTCAAGTTGTAACAAAACTTGCAAAGGTGATGATTTAAAAATCTGGCTCTGGGAAATTTGGTATCTTTCAAACAGTAAACCAGATTTTTTTCTTCAAGACTGCTGGCTGGGTCTTTGATACTAGCGTATCCTCATGTCAAAAGCAATGAGATCTCACAATAATGTGACTTCATTTTTTTTAAGATTTTATTTATTTTTGTATAGAAAAACTGGGGTACAGGCCAGTGGGAGGTGAGAGGATTCACCAGAGTGGGGAGCAGAACAGGCATATCTACTGAAATACACTGCGAAAGGGAGCAGTAGGTGAGACAGGAGAGGTCTGCTGTGTCTTGGGGGTAGCTGCCTGGCCGAGGAGCAAACTCAAGCCTTCACAGTGGAAGCTCTGAGACTTAAACCTTAGGCCACCAGTGAGGCACAACAATGTGATTACTCCAACAGGAAATCAAGATGGATAGCCAAGCCTGTTTTACACTTCATTGTGGTACAATAAACTAAGTTTTTTTCCAGCAGCCAAAAGCTTTCCAATGAAGAAAAGCCTCACCGTCTGGAAAGTATCTATAGATCCACTGACATTTCTAAAAGTGACTCAGAAATTAAAACATTATTTTTAATAGCTTCAGTGTCCTCATAGATCAAGAAAACCATGGTTTGGTAAAACAGAACAGTGATAGTACTGTTGTCTAGTTGTATACTGGAAGAATAACGACACAGTTGTGAATTCCGCCTGCTGCAGTCTATTCGAAAAAATGCAAGCAAGTCTGATGTGTGTGATGTCACATATCAAAGACATTCTCTCCATTTTTTTCTGTGGTTTCAATCACAAACTACCCTAATAATGTCCAGAGAATAAGACAGTGCCAAGTATCTGCAATTTTTCTGTGGTTTCTGTGCTTAGCAATATGATTCTCGTAAGTGAAAACTTATCTACAGAAACTTATTTAAAGCCACAAACCTCATCAGTATGTCCTAGAGTCATCAGGGAAGCATATTACATGTGCTCATTAATAACTTTCCCCCAATCACTATGCATTTTTCCTTCTCTGGCTCAGACTCCACAGTGATGAGTGGTAATGACGAGACAACATCACTTATGCCTATGCAAGATATTCTACTATTGCCCACAATGAGTGCAATGTCTGCCAGTGTGCCAAGTTCTTTCCAATCTTAAAATGATATCTGCAAAAGTTGGTTTTGTCTTTTTATAGGGTTACTCCCCACATGCAGCAGAAACTATTGGCACAGCTAGCCAAGGTTAAGGCAGAATCTATTTTCTGCTGAGGTGAATGAATTTCTTACATTCTTACTCTAAGTTACACATATGCTCTCAGTACTAGCCAAGACATTTAGTGGGTATGTCCTTTAAGCTTTATTTGAAACTCTAAGACTCACAAATGAATACTTGAAGGTTTGAATTAGATAAACATGTCAGTAATATATCATGACATATATAAAATTTGACCACATGCATATGCCTCACTCTCTACACATATTTCCCTTCACATAATTTCTTAAAGTCCCCACCTATTCCTATAGGTGATAGCTAAGATTCAAGATGGCATACTACATTCTTAACCTAGTTTGGGGTTTATTTCCTGTTGACTCCTTCCACTTATTGCTTTTTTATTCAGTTTAACACTATCAGGAAAATAACCCAGGAGCAATGAGACTTTACTAAGCTTTAGACAAATGCCTTAGTGATCTTCATAAACTGACATTAAAAACTAGAAAATTATACCACAGTGTCAGGAATTTACATGCACAGAGAGAGAGAGAGAGTTACAGAGGTATATGTTCTCACAATAGCTATAACTCAGCTCTTTCATATTTTTAATTTGCCATATATCATTATGAAGACCTGTTCTATATACTTCCTTGGGCACTATTTCAAGGAATGACACCACCATCTACTCAGTAAGGAAATTAAAATCCTAGAAGCCATCTTATATTCCTCCACATCCAATAGATTGTGTCAGTTCTCTCTTTGAATCTTCTTTCAAATCTATTCTATTACTGTCCACTGTACCTTCTTTACTGTCTGCCTGAATAATGAATGACTACCTAGGTCTCCCTGCCTCTTTCATCATTTCCTTTTTCATCTTTGATTTCTGTTGTCTTAAACATTATAAAAGTGATAACTTAGGCTTTTTTACCTTACTCATCTTTATTCTTACACTTTGGGCTGCACCTGATATACACCAGCAACACAATCACAGTCATCTAAAGAGTAAGTAAAATCTTCAAAAAGAAATGCCCAGCCAATATGAATGCTTTCATGAATCAGCTCTGAAATTATTAGTTTGGTTTAGTAGATATCAACTTTTCCACTCCTCTATAAATTTCTGATATTAAATTGTCATAATCACCCTTGATTGTTCTTTTCCCTATGAAAATATATCTAATGTAAACTGAAGCTTCCAGTTTCTAAATTTTATTTTTTTAAAGATTTATTTGTTTATTTATACAAGCACTGGGTACAGTCAGAAGGACAGGAGGGTGAAAGAATTCACCAGAACCAGAGCAGGGAACAGAACAGGCACACTGACGAAATACACTGCTGAGGGGAGCAGCGGGTGTGGCAGAAGAGGTCTGTCTCACCATGTGGGACCCTTACCGGTGGCCAGGGATCGAACTGGTGTGGCAGAGGCTGCGGGCAGCTTCAAAGCCCAGTGCCCAACCACTGTGCCACCAGGGGAGGCCCTGTAAATTTTATTTCTAAAGGAAAGTTTAAGTGTAAGGGCTGAGCTAGAAGACCTGCTCTGCTAACACTGTGGAGGTAGCTCCTGAATGAGGTCTATTATTCACAAAAGATAGCAACTTGCACAGTACCATGATACCAAAAATATGGAAACCAGCCACCATTTAAAGTGGAGATAGATCTCTAAGGCAGCAGGGGCATTTCATGTGTTAATGGTAGGTTTTTCCCATCAAGTAGGAGGAATGTATAATAATGCCAGAGAAGAATCTTAGAGTTAGCTAAGATAAAAACTTACTGTACTCATTATTTTTTTTTTAAGAAGCTGTATTTTATTTTATTTATTTTTTTTTTTTATAAATTTTATTGTTATATTCCCCATACAATTGCAGGCCCCCATTCTGACCCCAATCCCTCCCCTCCTGCCCCCGCCCCCCTAAAAGTGTCTCTGGTTCATAGTTTTTTGTTGATTTTGATTTTCACTTTCTTATAGTTATTCATTTTCCTGGTCCCTTATTTAAGTTTTCTAGATTACTGCTATGAGTGAGACCATCCGGTATTTTTCTTTTTCTTTTTGGCTTATTTACTGTACTCATTATTATTGGCTCTATTCTCATGACATCCATTGAAATGTAATCCTGCATAAAAATATAAAAACCCTATATTCTTTTTTTTAAAATATTTATTTATTTATGCATACAACAGCTGAGGTGCAAGCCAGATATGTGGGGGGCAGGGAGTGAGAGGATTCACCAAGACAGAATGGGGAGTAGAACAGGTGTATCTACTGAAATACACTGCTGAGGGGAGCAGCGGGTGAGATAGGAGAGGTCTACTGCACCATGTGGGTCACCAACCTGGTCGGATATTAAACTCATGCTGTATCGGCTGCAGACAGCTTCACAGTGCTTCATCTTAACCACTTGTGCCACCAAGGAGGCCCCAGAAACCCTATATTCTTTATGGCTCTACTTTCAGGATATTAAATTCTCTCTCAGAATAACAAATTAGAGTTCCTTATCTTGGTCTATATATTAAATGTTGCTTTATGTTGTCTACTGCTGAATTAGACTTTAAACAGTTTTCGTAACAGGGCATATTTTAGTTGAGTTGGAATTGAGTAGAAGGTACACTAATAGCTAGAAGCTACCACTGTACCACTTTTTTAATAAGAAATTGGTTCATAGATAAGTGGAAGGTGAGAAGCCCCACGCTTTCCATTTGCAAGGTGCAGACCCATGAAGCTGGTGTTGTAGTTTGAAGACCTGAAAGCCAGAGGCATATATTCCAATCTGAGTCTAAAGGACCATCTAAGAACCAGCCATGCCAAGGGCAGAGGATCAATGTCTTGCTCAAATAATTAAGAAAAACAACTTCAATCTTCCTCAGTACTTTTGTTCTTGTCAGACCCTCAATGGATTGGATAATGCCCACCCAAAGTGGACTTTACTCAGTCCATAAATTCAAATGCTAATCTTGTCCAGAAGTATCCTCACAGACATATTCAGATATCATGAGTAACCAGACATCTGGACATCTCATGGCCCAATCAAATCGACACATGAAATTAACGATTACATATTTCACAAGTAGCTATGAATTGCTCAGGTATCTTAACGATTAAGAAGATTGGAATCAACTGAAATAGTAACTTTGGTCTTTACACTATTGTTCTTATAGTGGGTATTGATAGCAGTAAAACTTTTATAAGCAGGTTCAGAGAAACCAGAAATGAACACGTGAAAACTGAAGTAGAAAAAGCAGAGAACACAGGACATTGCATTGAGATGAATTCATCTGAAAGCTGGTTTGAGGCCCATGAGAGGCTGCCTTTGAGGGAATCTCAGAAATATATAGGAGACATTTTGAGGATGTTATTTGCAGGTATCCTAAGGGGACGAATCAGAACACATTTTGGACATAAAAAGAAAGTGTTAGATTTCTTTATTGTCATAAGCTTTTAGGCCTAGGATGTTTGACTTATTTATATGGTCAATATCACTTCTCAAATTAGTATGGAGAAAGACAAGAATCTGAGAACTTGGGCATAAACACAATTTGGAGTGACTCTAAAAGGACAGTATGCCACTACTTAAAATACCAAGTTGGGCCATCCTGGTGGTGCAGGTGATTGAGCGCAGCGCTGTGAAGCTGCCCGCAGCCTCTGCAGCGCCAGTTCAATCCCAGCTGGCCAGTGAGGGTCCC
Organism: Talpa europaea; assembly: GCF_964194135.1. Taxonomy (NCBI): domain Eukaryota; kingdom Metazoa; phylum Chordata; class Mammalia; order Eulipotyphla; family Talpidae; genus Talpa; species Talpa europaea. The sequence goes on along the minus strand of NC_140075.1, from coordinate 64,994,170 downwards.
ACATGGCAAGCAGACCTCTCCTGTCTCGCCCGCTACTCCCCTTGGCTGTGTATGTCATCAGTGTGCCTGTTCTGTTCCCCACTCTGTCTCTAGTGAATCCTCTCACCTTCCCATGCATCTGGCCTGTACCCGTTTACTGTATAAATAAATAATTCTTTTAAAAAATAAAATAAAATAAAATACCAAGTTATGAAAACAACCAAAGTGCCCACTGACACATGAGTAGATTAGGAAAATGTAGTATATATATAGTAGGGAATTCTATTCAGTTATGAAAAATGATGAAATCTTATATTTGTAACAACACAGAACTGGAGGGGATTGTGTTAAGTAAAATAATTGAAAAAGAGAAATATAAATACTAGGTGATTTTATTCATATGTGAAATATAAAAAATAAAACAAAATAACAGAGGGCATCCCTGATGGCACAAGAGGTTAAGTCTCAGAGCTGCCAAGCTATCAATAGCCACTGCTGCCTGAGTTCAATCCCCAGTCAGGAGGTTGACCCACCTGGTGTAGCAGACCTCTCCTGTCTTGCCCGCTGCTCCCCTCAGCAGTGTATTTCAGTAAATCTGCCTGTTCTGTTCCCCACTCTGTCTCTGGTGAATCCTCTCATCCCCCACACTTCTGGCCTATACCCCAGTTTTTGAATTCATACATAAATCTTAAATAGATAGATAGATAGATAGATAGATAGATAGATAGATAGATAGATAGATAAAACAAAGCAAGGTAACAGATCAAATCAAATCAAAACACACCACTGAAATCTGACTGAAAAACTGAGGTTACCACAGTGGGAGAATGAAGTGAAGAGCAAAAGGAAGAGGGGTTTCAATGGATTTTGGTGGGTATATGGTGTGCTAACGTACATTTGAAGAGCTGTGAACCTAAGACCTTAACACATATACAGTGTTATAAACCAAAGTTATCGCAATAAAAATAATTTAATTTTTTAAAAGTAGGGCCTGTAGTCAAAGAATTTAAATTTGGCCTTTTTAAAGATAAAGGCAAGAAAGATAATGTAAATGCATCATGAATTAGCAATAATAAGTAATACAATATGACATCCCTGAAGTTATAATAAAGAAAACTAATCAAAAAATTACTTGAAGTCTATTAATATAACTGTGGTATCATTGTTTACTTATATATTACAGTTATCCTTTCACAAAGCTAAGTGTTGCCTTCATTATGGGCATGAATTACACACAGACATATATACCAGGTAAAATTTTAAGAATTCACAATATAAATGTTGAACTTAAAAGTAAAAAAATGGACATGCTCAAAAGTATTCAAATTAGATTTTTAGTACCACTTGTGGTTTGATCCTATATTTTCTACCACTTTCTAAATGTTATAATCAAATATGTTCAATTACCCCAGTAGTTTTTGATGGTTACTTTGCCCACTGAACAGTGTTACTGGTTTGCATATGATTTTTTGACTAGTGTAGTAGGTGCCATCTCCAAAGAGATTAGGAAACCAACATGGAAAGACTTGAGAACCCTAGATATAGACCTCTATTTAGTGGATTCCAGCAAAAGTATATCATTCCTCAGTGATTTTAACCATATGCTCCTGCCCACACATATAGACACAATACCACTGCCACCACTGTTGCCTTCACATTGTCAAATGGTATAAGCTGATTATCAGTGCAGGAAAATGCTGCACAAGTGCTCAGAAAGGACACTGTAGGGATCAGTATAACTCACAGGTCACTTCAGGAGAATATTCTGGATATGCCCCAATAACCTAAAATGCCCCTTGGAGCAGCGCAAGTAGTTTTCAAGAGCTTGTACTTCATGCCAGTGACTTGAGTCTAGTTTTGGAACACCATCCAAGGGTTTAGAAACCTCTAAGAAAAATCTTGGCATTTGCCAGTTTTGCTTACACTGCATCAACATGCACCTAGGTATTAATACCCTGTGAATTAGGGGAAAACATGTGCAAGTTCCATTTTGCTGATAACTACAATTAATGGGCTTTCATTTTGGTTAAAATCTCTAACCCTCAATAAGTTATTGACTTTATTAAGCTGTTACTTATTTATAGCTATATGTATTAATAAGAAGTCTCATACCTGTACAATGCTGATTTATTCCTAAAATATAGGGATTAAAATTTTTGCTCATTCAGAATAAATGCACACAGGCCCTATGTTATTTTATATCATGATGGCATGTGGCAGGAAAACTTGAAAGCTGTCATAATTCATTCAATCAAATTAATACTATCAAAAAGGCATGATTTCATTATTCTTTTAAATGTCTATTTCCAAGTCTTTGTTTTATTTCATCTAATTAGAAAAATAATAAATTTACAGAAAAACTATACTATCATATATCCTTAACCCTGAAGCCCCATTCAAGCTTCATCAACTATGTCAACAGTAACTTCTATGAAATGGTCCAGTACAGGCTCACGTGTTGCACATATTAATAGCTGTCTTGTCTCTTCAAGTGCATTCAGTTCAGGATGCCTAGTATGGGCCTCTTTAAAAGAAATCATCAGTTCTCTTCCGTCATGTTCTTTAATCACCTTGCTCTCATAGACCAAGACTTTACTACTTTGTTATTAAAGCCCTAACTGTTCCTTCTGCAGTTAGTCTTCACTCAGACCTGCCTCCTGTGTTTAGACTTAATTACCTGCCTTATATTGTCTCCCTTTACAGGAGGAAGTTCTGATTTGATCAGCAGCTAAAGCACTGGCAGTTAAAACAACTGCTGTTTGTTTTATTCTTATTAAAGAGTGTATTTTCCAGCTCTGTGATCCTGGAATGTGGCCCTCACTTTATTTTCTAGAGGCCTGCCCTAAAATGTGAATCTTCTGAAGTACCAAATAAATGGCTGAGATGTTCATCAAGAATTTTCTTCCTGCCTGGTCCTGAAACACAAACATTCCAGCACTGCATGATCTCTGGTACCTCCTTCAGCTCCTTCCCCTGTATCAGTTACTCTGCTAGACCTCATGGTCTTGTCCAGCACAAGGTCAACAATGTTCTCATAGAAACTTCCAGGCAGACTTCTGCAGTTACCCTCCATAAAGCTCCTCTTCTAACAAATTTCAGTCACTTAAACAGTCTCAGTTCTGATAACTACCTGCTCAGTTCACTGCCTATATATTCCAATCCTAAAAAAAAACACGAGCATCATATATTTTGTCCAGTCTTGTAGTTGTTTATAGCAGGAGAATAATTTTGCCACCAGTTATTCTGTCATGGCTGAAGAAGAATCGAGTCTGTTTTTAAATGTAAAATTAATGCCCAAAAATACACTGAGATACACTGAACATAAATTAAAGTGAAGTGCACACGTTTGGAATTTTTTAAAGGGGCTTAGAAAGCAAATGGATGAGAAAATGCTTTTAAAAATATTAAGTAAATTCAAATGACTACAGCAATACTTTATTTAGCACAGCTAGATAGTTACATAGTTATGATTCTCCTGAGCACTGATCAGCCGGTATGGCAGAATTTGCTCTCATGCAAATAAATGTTTAGCCCCTTTACTGCACTTTACTCCATTTTCATAGCACTTTATAATCTCTTTATTTTGTTTACTCCACAAAAGTCCCTTTTAGTGCTATTACATCCTATTATCTGAGGATACTTTGATTATTTTGCAAAGAATAAGCAATCATGGGTTATAACATGGATTGCATTAAAATGCCACTTTTACTATGAATCTAGCAAGTGACTTTTCAGATTGAGGTAAATCATATGCCAGCCTTAGCAAAATCCACCATTAGAACAATTCTAAAGAATATAGAAACATAACATCATCAACCAATAAAGCCCTAATTGTATGTTGATTGATTTGAATAACTGATGCTGGGGATGCAATTCCATAGAAATCATGCCAAGCCAACTGTGATAGCACTGATTCATTTAGTGCTGCATTTCCTGGAAGGTATTCACAATGCTAAGCCTGGTAAACTGAACTATTATTAATGTATAACTCACTCAAAAAAAGTTCATCTTAAATCTGTTAGACTTTTACTTCAAATATTATCTAGGAATAGTAGTGCAACTGATGAAGATTGATATCAATATTAACTAGTGACATATCCTATATACATACAAATTTAGCTGGATTTTAAATATAAGTTTAATCATATGCTATGGTTGAAATAAATATTCTTAAGGCATAAGATTTTCCCCAATGCAGGAAGAAACCTACATCGATGGCTCTGATCATCCACACACAACAGAGAACAGCAAGCATGATGGCAGGAAGTTTACTATTCTCATGTAGCCACTGAGGAGTCTCAACTAATTTCAAGTTTTCTATAAGATGAAAGGGATTGAAAATAATGTTTCTCCAAAAGATACTGACAGTTCTAAACAGTTTTCACTGAGTGCGAATTTGGTACAGAAGTCTTTGCCACTCACAGTGCAGAATGTTTAAGTAATATGCAGAAGAACCTCCTCAGAGACTATGGAGGACATCTCAGCTGGGAATTCATTCTTCAACATTTAATGAAAATGTAACTAGTGTGACTAACCAAAACATGGAATTATTTTTTCATGTAATTAAGGTATATAAAAAGGAAATCCATGGTTATTTCAGCTGCCCAAAAGAATATTCCTGGTTTGTAATAACTATGTTTATAAAGACTTCTCACCTTCTATGAAGAAGAAAGTTGTTTGTTTTTTTTAAGTGAGAGGATGTGTTTGCCATTCTGTAATGCATTTAGAGGAGTGTTTAAAAACACACGTATTAACAATGGTTATATGAGCAGTCTGTGCAAGCTACTTTGACAACAGAGTTTTATTTCAGGAAATGGATTTGATAGCTCTTCTGTAATTTTAGAGGAGTATTTAAAAACACATGATAAAGATGTTCGAAAGAGTTGTACATACAGGATGCTTAAAGAAGTATATTATTTCAGGGAATGCATGTGATAGTTCTTCTGTAATGTATCTAGAATGGTGTTTAAAAACACATACAGTAAAAATGTTTAAAAGAGTAGTACCCGCTAGCTACAAAGAAAAGGGTTTTATAAGAAAAGGGATGTGCTTGATACTATGTAATGCATTTAGAGAGCTTAAAGAACATGACAGAAAGAAGGGAGGGAGGGAGGGAGGGCAGGCTCATGATCTTAGGGTCTCTTTTTATACCAAAAAATGTCTATTCCACCTCCAAAGATAGTGATGTTCTAGGCAGAGAGAAAGTGGAAGAATAAAGGGCAAAGGACAAAAAGTGACAAAGCAGCAAGCAAGTCTGTCCCTCTAAAGGAAGTTCCTCAGAAGCTTCTCAGAAATTTCTGAATGTATCTCACTGGCCAGAATTGTGTCACATTGTCACAAATGGCACTGTCCCTAGTGCCAACAGAGCTTAAAAGATAATTATGTAATTATATTGAGTTTTGTTTTTAAACAATGAGAGAAAAGTTACTGATAGGCCATGAGGAGTAAGTATTCTGGAGTTGAGACATTTTCACATTTCATTGTCTGTTTCTGATTTAACCTTATATCTACAAGTTCAATTGCAATCTTGAATTTTACTTATTACTCCAAGTGAAATACTGAATGTTATTGACACTACATCTGCTAAGTTCCAACTAGATGTTACTCTTCTTCTTTACTTGATTATTAAAAAATAAGTTGAAAATTTAGATAGAAAACTTCAAGATATAAAACTTCATATTTAAATAAGGATGAATACTATTAGAAATAGCAAAAATAAGAGGGTACTAATGATTAGTGATTTATGCTAAAATTATACTATAGATTTTTAAAACTATAAACTTTGTGCATTAGCTATAAAGCCAGCTACATAAAATGTTTTAAGAGAGTAGTTTAAAATTTATATTGAAAAAAAAGTAAACTTCTGTATATGTAGGTTGAAGTAACAGTCAAATATAACTCAGTGAGCTCAATGTCACTATCACAGGAATTAAAAATTCCATGATACAAAGGATTAATGAATTTGCTCTGAAGAAAGCATATCTAAGACTTTAACTAGACAAGAAGCATCCAACCTCGGCTGGATCTTCTAAGAAAACCAGTCTATGCTGCAGCAAACTGTTTTTGGGAGAATTACTTCAGGTAAAATAGATGAGAAAGGCTGGTTCCTGCTTTTATGGAGGCTATCGCTATCAATTCAGGCTGATCAGCTGCTGCAGGTCCTATACTCGATGTCACATATACCAGCTACTCCTTAGTAACAAGAGTTATTTGGTTTTGGTTACTCCTTGGTTTTATACCACTAAAAGAAAAATAACTGTTCATGGAAAACAAATTCCTGGGGAAGGTAAGGTTTTAACTGAACAGGCAGAATAATCCAAGCAATGAAAATTAAAAATAACAATTTGTGACATGACAGCATCCGATGGCAAAGGTCTAATCTCAAAGACCATCATCTACCACCATAAAACTATTGAAGTATTTCAGCTAAAGAGTTTGTTTAGAATAACAATTATTTAAGACTTCTTAAGAAAAACATCTGGAAACTATATAATTACTAGTCTGATAAAAATAAACTTAAACCTAGAAAATTGGTACTTAGGGCCTCCCCGGTGGCATAGCGGTTGAGTGCTGGGTTGCAAAGCTGCTCGCAGCCTCTGCAGTGCCAGTTCGATCCCCGGCCACCTGGCAAGGGTCCCACATGGCGCAAAGACCTCTCCTGCCGCCTGCTGCTCCCCTCAGCAGTGTATTTCATCGGTCTGCCTGTTCTGTTATCAGCTCTGGCTCTGGTGAATTCTCTCACCCTCCTGAGCTTCTGACTGTACCCAGTGCTTGCATAAATAAATAAATAAATCTTTTAAAAAAAAGAAAGAAAATTGGCACTTACTTGTTTTAATCCTAAAATGAATCCAAATACATCCAGAAGAATTTAGTTGGGACAGCTAATATATGATAGACTACTCTATTTCTAAATTTAATTTTCAAGGGATTCTATGATGAGGAATAGGAAAATCTTGATTTTTTAACCATATATTAAGAACTCTGACATTTATAGATAATAAAAAAATGAAACTGTTTTCATAAAGATACCAAATGACAATCAACTTAATTTTCCTTTTGGTAGAAACTGCCATTTGGGGCTATTATCACAAAGTCAAGAAAGACAGGCCTAGAAAACATAGCAATGTCAGTAAAACAACTCCTTGACTACCTCCAGGAAAAAACTATCTCATGTACCTCATATCAATTTATCAGCAGAGGATGCCTGATTCTCCATACACCCTCATTATTGAAGGTGAGTGGTTGAATCCATGGTCTTCATGGAGCCACAAACAAAGCTATGGCAGAGTTCAGAGCCATTGCCAGCTTGCCAGAGCAGGGAACTGGCAGAGGATCTGAATTGAGGGGGGGCCTACATCTCTAAAACTACTGCATGCCTATCCTCATTCTCCTGAGCTATAAGTTATGGTTGGACACTGAATCCCTATGAATTCTCACAGCCAAGTGTAGGGCCCTAAGAGAGGCAGAGATGTTTATTCCCAGCCTCAGCTGCTACCATTTATAAAATCTGTCCTACTTCCTCTTGGGTCCTAGCACACTAAAGATGGATGAGCACCACTTACTGCTAGGAATAATGACTGAGCAGGTTTGAAGCTGACACAATTGGGACTCAGGTGGCTCATTTGGCATCCCCCAAAGTATCATCCCATACCCCACTTGGACTCTAAGGGTTTCCACCAATTCCAAATCCAGTAAAGACAGTGTTTACCTAAAACATCTTACATTTCTGTGTATTATAATACACCTACTCTTTTATTTCTACAATTCTCAATAAACCTTTCTTTTCAATTTAAAAAAAATGTAAAATTATTTTTGTATGGTGGAAAATACCAAAGGACTTGAAAATTACCTCTTTACTCTTCAGAATATTGAAGTCACATTTCTTTATGATATAAAAATCACACAGTTCTTTAAATATGCTTTTTGAAGTTATTATTAGAGCAGTGTGGTCTTGGCCTAGGAATCAATAAACAGACTGATGTACCACTATAGATATTCAAATATTTCTACAGATAAAGTCAGTGAAAAAGCAGACTTTTCAAGAGTCAGGGAAGAATGAGTTAAATGGTTGGGTATGTACTACTGTGCACAGATCATCACAGGTCTCATCTGCAAAACAAGACAAGATATCCTCAGCATAAAAATAAAATCACATGTTTTTAGTAAATAGCACTATTTTGATGATATTCAAATTTGCCATAACATGTTAAGCAAAGAAAACCTGCTCATACCAAGCATTTGTACAGCCACAAAACATCATCTCCCCTTTATTGAAAACAAAACAAACAAACAAACAAAAAAACCTTCTCTAATTCTCTTCCAGCAGTCAGGGTGTGAATCAGAGGTCTGAGTTAAAGTGCCATCTCTATAAACCATCTTCAGAACTTCGGGTAAACAGAATAACCATTGAACCTCTGCTTCGTTGTTTTAAAAAATGGGGAGAATAACTGATGACAAAACAGGCTCTCTCATTTAATTTCATAATAACCTTATTTGGACATTTTTTAAAAGTAACAAAGAACCAGGCTTCCCCTGGTGGTGCAGCAGTTGAGCACTGGGCTGCAAAGCTGCCCGCAGCCTCTGCCACGCCAGTTCGATCCCGGGCAACCGGCGAAGGTCCCACATGGTGCGCAGACCTCTCCTGCCGTGCCCACTGATCCCCTTAGCAGTGTATTTCATCTCTCTGCCTGTTCTGTTCCCCACTCTGTCTCTGGTGAATTCTCTCACCCTCCTGAGCTTCTGACTGTACCCAGTGCTTGTAAAAATAATTAAATAAATCTTAAAAAAAAAAAAGATGTCTGTTTGTACATCTCTTAAAAAAAAGTAACAAAGAAACTAAAATAAGCAATTGGTATTAAAGATTATCATTGAAAAGGGCAAATTCACATGAAAAAAAAAAACCCTTAGGAGAAAAAGAATATTCCTAGGAATGGGAAATAAATTCCAAATAAGGGTCAGGGGTCCTGATTAGAGTTTAGTGCAAGTTTTCATAGTTCTCCTTTAGAAATAACACATTCCAAGAATGAATCACTATATTTTACTAATAAGCACTTGATCTCAATAATAAGAAAATGAACCACCCAATTAAAAAATAGGCAAGAGATCTGAACACACTTCATCAAAAAAGAATACAGATGGCAAATAAGCATATGAAAAGATGCTCAATATCATGTCATTAGGGAATTGTAAATTCAAAAACAAGATACCACTACACACTTAACAGAATGGGAAAAATCAAAAACACATCAAATGCTGGAGAGATGTGCAGTAATAAGAATGCTCATTCACTGCTTGCGAGAATGCAAATAGTACAGTCACTTTAGAGGAAAAATTTGCAGTGTTTACAAAACTAAACGTACTGTTACCATTTAATTCAATGATTGCTATTTAATCCTTGCTATTTAAACAAAAAAGGTGAAAATGAAAATTTGTTTCTATGCAAAAACCTGCACAGGAATGTCTCTATCACCTTTATTTTTTATTATCTAAACTTTGAAATACTCAAGATATATTTTAGTAAGTAAATGGATAAAAGAACTGTGGTACATCCAGACAATGGAAAATTAGTCAGCACTAAAAAGAAAATGAGGTATCAAGCCATGGAGAGACAAGGAGGAAACTTAAGTGAATGACAGCAACTGAAAAGACTGACTAACCGCACCATTCCAACTATATGACATTCTAGAAAAGACAAAATTGTGGAGATAGTAAAAGAATCAACTGCTGTCAGGGATTAACAAAGAGGAAGATATGAACAGGTAAAGCACAGAGAATTTTAGGGCAATGAAATTACTTTGTATGATACTATAATGGAAAATGCATGTCATTATACATTTGTTCTAATCCACAGAATGTGCACACCAACAATGAATTCTAATGTACTCTATGGACTTTGGGTAATAGTGATATGTCAGGCTCATCAAAAAGAAAAAAAAAAGACAGTTGGGGGAGGATGGGCCTATATGAGGGCATGGGGTATATGGGAAACTATGCATCTTCTGTTCAATTTTGCTGGGAACCTGTATCTGATCTAGAAAATTACTTTTTAACAGCATTTAATTTATGAATATGTGTGTGATTTCATTTGCTAAAAGTATAGAAGCACATTTAAATAACAAAAATCAATACTGAGCTGTAACAGGGTAGACAGAGTTTGGATTCGTTTTCTTTTCAGGTAGATAGTTTTAAAAATACTGCTATATTAAGAATCTTAAATACAATTGGCTTTTTATTTATTTTTTGTAGTGTACAATGTTATGACAAATACATCTTTAAATTTTGGAGACCACAGAAACTATTTGAATAGAGATAAATAATTCAATGTATTGCATTTCAAAGACTCCATAATGAAGAGATCAAATGAGCTAAATTTGGGATATTAGCAACACCACTGTTTGCTTTTATCAATTTTTGAAAAGCAGAGCTCTTAAAGTCAAGTCAGCCAGTTTACTTAAACTTGTAAATCAAATGCCATAAGTTTGGATATTTGGGGAAACTGAGGCACTCTTCATACTACCAATCCATTTGAACAGGGTATTAGTTGGGACATTTTTAGTTTCAAATGACAGCCAGCCAACTCAAAAGAGTCTAAGAAAAGTTAAAGGAGTTAAAAGATTTATTTTGTTTTCTGGGAAAGAACAGGGATATTAGCTCTTCCTCTTTTTCTTTTCTGAGACTTCTATCTCATTGCCTTTTCTCTCTCTCTCCCTGTCCCTGACCCTCTCCCTCTTGCTTGCTCTTCAGAACAGGCTCACCTCTCCATCTTTGTTTAACTGTGTGTTTTTCCTTCAATTTTTTCCTGTTGAAGATTTGATTCCAAGCAGTAGGCCATCATGGCCTGTAGTAGTAGGCCAGCATGGCCTGTAGACTCCAAGCTCCCAAAATCTGGATTAGCCACGCCATAGGAAGGAGAGAGCATTTGTTACCCAGAGTAGCTACCTAAAGTCCCTATGAAGGAGTCTGACTAATCCAGCTGGCTCCATGTGTCCATATCTATGCCATACTGTGTGGAAGCTCTATCATAACCTCATTCGTAGTATTAAGGAAAATGTCCCTAAGTGAGAACAGAGATTGAATAAAAGAAGTGGGTAAGGAAATTGGAAAGACAATAGTTTGATCAGTATATATAACTTGATTAGTTTATGAATATATGTAGTAGAAAAAAAATACTAGTGTAAAGCAAAAGTCCCAGGACTAAAACTATAGTTTTAGGTAAAATACAGAAAGAAATTATTTCTTAGGATAATCTGTAATCTGATCATGAAGAGGTATAAAGTAGGTTACCCAATCCGATGACACTGAATACTTTGGGAGATAATTTCTTGAAACTAAATGTGGCTAACACTGATTTTATTATTAGCTATATTCTTCTGTCAAGGTGAGGTTGATTCTGCACTGGCCTGTCTATATTCTGAAGGAAAAAATGTTTGTTTGTTTGTTTTTCCTCCACTAAACCACCTGTGCCCATACCCTACCTGCCTCCCACCCACATTCCCTCCACACTTTCCTCTATTCCCTCTGGTAACCATTATCTTCTTTTTTATTACTAAGTTCAAATTTTAATTTATTCTATTGCTCACATGTAACTGTTTTTTGGGTATTTATATTCTACAGATGAGTAAAAACGTGCATAATCTTTCACTTTTTGACTGATTTTACTCATAGTCCCCTCACAGTTGATACATTTTGTCTCATATGCCACAGTTTGATCTCTCTTCCTTTTTTTTCTTTTTTACTTTGAGACTATAATCAGTCTATAGCATTTTGACTTGTTAATTTAGATGATAAGAGGCCACAGGTTAAATTTCAAAGTATTAACAATAAATTGTATTTCAAATGTTGCCCATGTAAACAAAAAAGAACATTTTATCTTATTTCTGAAATGAAAACAAAGGTGAAATATTGAACCTCTACCATCCATTCCATGGGTAATCTGGAACTTTAAATTGTTTTCCACAGTTGGTTATCTTGGAGGTATGAAAGCTTGCCTAAATTATTCAACATTTCTTGCCTTGTGGTGACAATTCAAAACTATCTTCATGGTAAATATTTAGATTTTAACCCCTCAACTTCTTATGAACAGCCTTTTTTTTCCATTGAATTCTCTGGATTATTTTCTGTCATAAAATACTGATTGCAACATGCTTCTTCTGATAGTGTCTGCTTGTCAAATTAGATACCACCATACAAGACAAGAGCAGTTGTAAGGGGTGAAATTAACCTCAAATGCAACGATGTTCCAAAGACTTGCAGAACTCCGCTATTCACTAATGTCTCCAAAACCCTAATTCATCACTCCAGGAGACAAACTTATAAATCTTGTTCCCAGTTCTGTGTCCCTTTTCTACCTCAGTAAAAGTATAATCTCAGATGGCGCAACAGCATCTAGGGCTCCAATTATACCACCTTTAGTCCAGCCTACAAATACCTGCCAATCTAGTTCCCTCCTGCTTTTTCTGCAGTGCATTAAATACTCACTTATGGATGCTATAATTAGGTTTGGTCAACAGCTTGATGATGGAAGGGGAAGACTGGATTTTAGAAAGTGAATGTTCCTCATTGTGTAATTTTTTACATTACTTTTAGTCACAAAGGAATAAGAGCTAAATAATACCAAACTGCAATCAACTAGGAAGTATACACAGACTGACTTGACATATCTTGGCCATTCATAAACTTAATTGAATTTAACAGCTCTTGAGCCAGGAAATATAAATAACAACCAAAGTAGAATTTTTCCAACGTGGAAAAAAAAAATTGTTTAAGTCTTTGACCTTGACCTTGCTCTCCAAAGACCCTAGAGGTTTGTATCATTTCTGGACAACTGATTGCCACTGATAAGTGTATTCTGTATTCATCTGCCCCATGTTCAACATCTTTGGTTACCTGGATCAACTCCTAGATTTTAAATTGTGCCAGCATTTCTATATTATGAGGTACTCTCCTTTAAAAAAAAAACATTTATTTATTTATGCATACAAGAGCTGAGGCACAGGCCAGAGATGCAGGGGGTGGAAAAGGATCCACCAGAGACAGAGTGGGAAACAGAACAGGCAGATCAACTGAAATACACTGCTGAGGGAGCAGCGGGTGAGACAGGAGAGGTCTGCCTTGCCATGTGGGTTTCTCCCTGGCCGGCCGGGGATTGAACTCATGCTGCAGAGGCTGCAGATTGCTTGATAGTGCAGTGCTTAACCCCTTGTGCCACCAGGGAGGCCCTCTTATTCTCCTTTTTAATCTGATTTCAACCTAAAGATTTTCCTTTTTTCATCTGTGTTTATCTACTTTCATCCAGTACATGTGGACTTCTGGATTCTATTCCCAGACATATTCCTGCTCCAGGGGTCTCTTGAGTAAAAATATAACTAATACTAAAATGTATTTGCTTCCTTGAATATATAATAACTAATGAATTGAAAGTACATAAAAAGGAAGGCATCCCTCAATTAATCATTCTCTGTAGATAGTCTACAAATGATATAAGCACAGTCAATCAAGAGCTAGATATATGAAAGTGATTAATTATATGCAATTATTCATTTTTTATTATCTAGACATTTCCATTTCTTCATTTATTCCTATTATCTACCTTTTACCATTTCACTAAAGCAGAACATTAATATTTTTTAAACTAATGTCTAAAATGAGATTTAGAAATTGTGAATTTAGTAATTTGTGCACCACTGTCAAATCAAGAATCAATACCCTTTGAAGAAAAAAATTTAAATCTAGTTAACTTAAAAATATTTAAATATTTTGAAATTTTTAAATACTGTTTGAGGTTTTCAAGGGTATAATGAGGAGAAAATTTATTCCCAACTTTTTTCTGAAAAAGGAGTAGGGGGTTAATTTATTGATGACAGTAACTAAAGCATTTCTTTAAACTAGCATGATTTCTTTGGATTATTTGTACATTATATTATCCACTCACCCAATTTTATCCATTTTATGTGTTGTTTCTGGATATGTTTATGAGCTATCTGTTTCAGCAACTATTTAAAATTCAGTAGGGTAATAATCAAAATCAATTTCATCTTTTGACATTTCAACATTCCACTATACTGACAGGAATATACAGCATGGCAAAAAAAATGAGGATATCATTTATACTTATGTTTAAATCTTATATCTTAAATCTATTCTTGTATCTTGAATCAGTTCTTTCTTATAGTTTAAGCTATTTGAGTATGGCTGCTTTGTTAGGAAGGATTTTTTTTCCAGGCTACCGTTTTCAGTTGCTTTCCAAAGGTGCAAAAATAATCCTGTCACAACAGAGAAGAAGAGCTTATAAAGATGCTTTAAAAACCTTATCACCAGGAAACAGTGCACAGTGTATTGTATAATATAGTGTCTTAAAATACTTCTGCTTACCTCCTCATTGATGCTGCTACAATATTTACATAACACTGCTAACTAATTCTTCATTATGTAGGTTATTTATCCTTTCTCTTGGAGACTGTCTTCCCAGCACATTTAATATTATTGAATTGAGGCATTGTTTTATTTCTACCTACTGTTTAGCTACAGTGTATCTCTTCTCAGTTCTAGGGCTGCATTGGTGGGTCAGGATTCATGTTTACTGCTCCCTGGGGTAAGAAATGAAAGAGTAGGAGGAGATCTGTGGCAGGACCGAGTCTTGGCTAGCCATCAAGGCAAGTTGTTTATGTCTTCAGGATGGGTTATTTCAGAACCAGAAAAAAATAAAGAAGGAAAAAATAAAATAAAGGAGCTGTTTTGGTTCAGAGAAATAGTTGTCCTGGGAGTAAAAAGTAAAAGTAGGAACTAATATTTTAGAAAATACTTTAGCAGAAAGACATTTTTAGTGCAAGATATCTCAGCGGCTCGGGAAAATTATTTGAAGCATTAAATATTTTCAAGATTTTCTATATTGAATGCATTTTTAAACCCTAGGCTAGATGTTTTCGTTAACATTTCATGTTGAAGAGTTAATTCAAATCAGGAAAAAAAAAATCAGATTTCCCAGTGACTGAAGAGCACTCTAAGGCAAACAGCATGTAACTACTTGGCTCTACCTAGCTTTCAACCTGAAGGTCAATCCAGATGGACAAGGTCCTTAAGTCCCCTCTTTAACACTTCAACACTCTGTTAAACCTGGTTTCCCATTAATCTTCTTGCACATGTGTCTAACATTAAAGCACTGTGCCTCGGGCAGAGATCACCTAGCTTCCAACACAGTTGCTGGTCCCACTCCACAAATAAGTCACCTCATCAAGTATCAACCAACAGTGTCTTGGCTGATACCCACACTCTAATCTCCTGGAGCTTAAATATACAGCTTCTCAAACACATCCCTCTTCTAGCAGCGAGAGAAATGAAACCTAGTGCTCACTTCCAACCTAGATTTTTCCATATGATTTCTACAATTCCCTAAGCAATCCCAAAGGCAGAACTCTACAGTTGTAGAGTTGCTATACTGCCTGAGATTTGCTAGAAAGAAAAAAAAAATGTCCAGGTTAACATTTTTTTTTCCTCAGCTAAAACAATACCTCTAAAATTTTAGAGGTTCCATAAACCTGTAGATTTTTCTTTATGTACTAAACCTGGTTGTGTGTATATATAAAGCATCCATACACCTTTCTTCTCACCAAGTGAACAATGAAATCAGGATCATTCTGTCAAATAAATGCTGTAGTCCTTCCAACTAAACCCATACTGCCATTTAATGAGCAAATTAAGCCTCTTAACATATCTAAATAATCAAATATATTACATATAATCTAATAAGTATGCACATATACATATATGAATATATCTTACTAGAGTATAAAACCCTCCCTTTTCCTTATAAAAGCAAAAACCAAATATTTATGGAACAAATAGAAGTCTGACTTTCATCACGTTGCCTCTCAATGATGCCATGAATTAGTTTATCATTTCCTTATATTGAGGAGAAAAACTGCCTCACAGAAAGCAATGACTTCCCAAGGATACACAATCCATAAATGAGCTCTGATTCCATTCTCCTAACTCCCATCCCAGTGTTATTTCCACTATTTGATGCTGAACTCTTCACTTGAAAATTTAATCATAAGGAATACCACATCATTAATTTACAAATATGTTTTGGTTCTACTCTGTAAAACTTGCTGAGTACCAAAATGCAGACCTCTGTTAAAGTACATAACCCTGGGCAGGTTAAGGTAAGTTTTGATCTATTGAAATAGGTCTGATTAAAAACTTTAATCAAAATATCTAACACCAAGAATTTGAAAAGCAAAAGTACATTTTCAAGCTCATGGCAAGTTCTGTTGTCACCAAGAATATTTTTGGGTGATTTATAATGAGAAATTTTCAAATTACTTTTTACAATAAAATTACTTGAATGTACTTAGTAACATATATATAAGCATATTTTAAACCATTTTTGAGAGGATGAACATGATTTAAAACTCTTAATACTAATTTCTGCCTGATGTAGAGGACTTAAAACAGATGCATTAGGGGATTTAATGAACTTCACAAGGATTAAAAAAAAAAGAGTACTTTCTTTAATGCTAAATTTTAACTCTCACACAACACTAGTCTAAGAGTACAATAATGAGCTTTAAAAAAATTTTACATAGATTTAATGTGTTTGGAGTTTTATTTTTGGTCTCTTCAAAATACCCGGAGAGTATGTTGTCTCACTGAAGTTTTGTAGAACTGTCAATAAGAAGCCATTACTATGACCCTGCATATAATTGTGCATACTATACTAAGTGTGTTTAGTAGGTATCAAATAATTTTGACATAGATCCACCAATTTACATATAATACATTAGTTTAACTTCTGGACCAAAGAACTGTATGCCAAAAGTGCTATTTGACATAGGAAATAACTGAATGATTACTAATCTGTAAAAAGTGAAATTAAAACAGCTAATATTTTAGAGGAGTGAATCCATCTCTGGAACTTCAGACTGTTATGTGATTTGGGCATAATATAAATTAAAATATATTTTATCCTTTCTCCATAACATAATACCCAGAGGGCATTTGTTGGCATTTTCTCTATGATAAGCAATAGCCATTACTCACAAGAAAGAGCTAGATTGGGAGACAGGGGGAGGACAGAGGCTTACTGATTTTTTTCAAATATAAAGTAAATAATTTCCCATATGTGCCTTATATTTTTATATACATATATATATAGCAATTGTTCTAATTAGCAAGCAGATTATTTTCTCATTCCCTTTTATTGTCTTCATTCTCATTATTTACTTCTTGGCTATCTGAGCCAACCCACCTTCAGGACATCTGAACACTTTGGGTTTTCAGTAATTTTTAGTTTAAAAATCCTCTTCACCATTTTTGCATGATAGCAACTTGGTTCAGATAGAGCCTATACTCTCTGCATAATCCAAAAAAAATAGCTTTTATGTGCTTAAAAAATAGCTTTTATGTGCTTTTATGATCCTCCACGTCCAGAAAAATATTTAGAAAGTCTATGTAACTTATACAAGTTACACTCACTTCACAGCAGTCCTAAATCCAGAACTCTGTATCCCATTGGGTAAGTACCCTGGTATAAGTGCATACAATAATAGTAAGTAAGTATAAGTAAATCTAGTAAGCACACTAAATCTTTGTGAACTGTGGGAAGACAAACAGGAAAAAATATATATACAAATGGCTTAGAATTAACAAATGTTCCTAAGGTTGGCTGCTGCCTTCCAGGAAACAAATTCCTGAAGAGTTTGAAGGCTGCCACACTCCCACGGTCTTTTGGATAACAAACCAAGTCCAGGTCCATTTTATAACTATAATCAAAACATGCAACGCTGAAAAAAATGAATAAAATAGGGGAAAAAGTACAAAAACTTCAGTTTGTGTCTTGTTTTTAAGATGGAAAAAGAAATGTGAAGTTATTTCCATAGAAAGTATGATTTTTTAGTGGAGAAATATTAGGAAGAAGTGACAGAAATAGATACATACAGTACGGATTTTTGTATGACAAAGCACACTCGTGTGCACACATTCATTCGTTCTCTCTCTCTCCCACCCCAAACCCCATCATTCCTCCCTCCTATTTTTCCATAAGAACCCAGAATCACAGAACTGATTATCATAATTCACATTTCATAGCCACAAATATCAAAAGACTGTGAAAGGGACAAAAGGCAGCTGGATTCATCTATAAAAGAGAACAAGCACAAAAGAGAGAAGAAAAGGGAAGGGAGTAACCAACAACAAAAACTAGAGTACCTAAATGATACAAGAATGATTTTTTTAAAAGGTCAACAAGCAGAATGCAGTGAAGTTTGCCAAAAGTGCTAAAGACTAGCAAAACAGGGTTTTAAATAAGTCAGAAAGAAAAAGAAAAATACCGGATGGTCTCACTCATAGCAGGAATTTAGAAAACCTAAATAAGAGACCAGGAAAAAGACTAATCAATACAAAGTAAAAATCAAAATCAACAAGCAACTATATACACACTGTTGGGGGTGGGGGGAGGGGAGCGGGAGGGGCGGGGAAAGGAAGGCCTAGAGTCAAAATAAGGGGGGAGGTGCAATTGTATGGGGAATATAACCAACATGAAAATGCATACATTGTGCAAAGATGAAAAAAGATATAAGAATTATATAAAATAAAATATTTAAATAAAAAAATAGAAGAAAAAATAAAAAAATAAAAAAAAAAAAGTTATGCTTAGAGAAAATAAACAAGTTGTTTCAGCATACCATTTTTATAACACAAAATAGGAATAATCCTTGTCACTCAACTTTTATTTCCATCCTCTTCCTATCAAAGACAGTAAAAAAATTAATATTTAAAAATATAAATAATAGCAAAAATAATGTTGGTACGAGGAACCAACCATTTGGATATTATAAAAAAGCAATTCTTTCCCTAAATGGCTTTATATTTTTTGACCCAGATGAATTATATACTAAGTGATAAAAGAAACTTTAAGCAAAATTCCTGTGCCACTGAGCTATTTCCTGACACTGTCAATAGCCAAAAAGAAAACCAAAATACTAAAGAAGGAAAACATTCTCAAAATTTCAAACTAAAGAGTCTATATATATTATATATATAGAATATATTATATATGTTCTATATATTTATGAAATCCCACAAAAAATTAGAATTTTTTATTAAACTATGATTTATGAACAATTAGAAACAAATGGTCCAAGAAGAATTAACATGGGTACACTAACCACACAAAATGCATGCCTAATTTCATTTCTATGGTGACAGCCCATTTATATACTAGGTGATTTCTAGGCACATATTTTAATTTAGGCAAATTATCAGTAGGATACATTATTGGATGATAAATTCATGGATAAGAAATATGATTTAAATCCATTATAATTTGATAATAGTTTGAATGATTACACTAAAAGTAGTTTTACATAATAATATGGAACGACATGTCTGGTGGAATAAAATTTTGTCAGGGTTCAAATATAAGAAAAATGTCATATAAGACTTGATTGAGCAGAGAAACAAAGTGGTGACTGAAGACCACGAGAACATACCTCAAAACCAAACACAGAGTGTTACTGCCCAAGAGTTGCTGTGTCTTTGTGCTAAGGCTACATCACCCAAAACTCACTCCCAATCAATCACTGAGCCTGGCAAGATACTGAGACAAACCCATTCCTAGAAAATGCAGGACTTCTGTGACAGGTGACTTTGGCTCAAGGGTCCCTGATAGCCTTGCTGAACCTTCCTTATAATACAGAATTACCTATCAAATTAGATATGAGTATCAATTAGATACTCAGTTTGACACCTTGGGCCTACACTTGGTTCACTGGTTTTCACCTCTTGTTGACAGCAAAGTCAGGTTTGAAGGCCCAGAATCTGAGCTTGAGAGATTGCTGCAATTCCAACCTCTATTTAATGAAAATTGAAAATATCTTTTCTTCCTCAAAATTAAAGGTAATGGGTAGGTCCAAATGGGAAAATCAAATGCTAAGGAAATGGGGAAAATTTCAACATCTTCAAAACAGTATTAATCTAAAAGTAGCTCAGTGTTTCTCCAAAGAAAAAAATTTTGAAACATAGTCACAGAAAACAAACACACACCCCAACATGTCTTTAAGTCAAAAAAAACAATCTTCCTTTCTATTGCTAGGACATCTTCTCAAGGTTCCCGTTCCTTCCTCTCCAGCACTGGTTGTAGTGGATGTCTCCTTCCATTACCGGTTTCCCTTCTTAATGTGGGTGTGGCTCTCCAGCTAGGGTGTCGATGTAGTGTTTGTATCCTTTTTTTTTTTTTAACTAATGAATGGATTTTGACTTGTTATTTACATTTTTAGGGAAGACCAAAGGGTGCTTTCTACTTTCATTCATAAATACCCCTAGTGGGCTTGACCTACCAGCTTTCCAGATGGATATAGATAGCTCTGAGCACAATACAGGCTCTCAGTCTGAGAACCAGAAAACATAATGAAAGAACCAGTCAAAGAACTGCTGAGGAGGCATTTGAAGACTAGGTTGGAATTCAGAAGAAACCAAGCTTATGCATAGAGATTTAATAATCATGTGCATTAAGGTAAAAACTGAAGAATCAGAAAAGACACATTTAGTGAGGAAGTGAGTATAGAATGAACAAAAAACTAAGACTGAATCTTAGAACATGCCAGTGTGGCCTGGGTTCGGGACCTATTTTGGTCTTTCTATACTTTCTCAACTTTTCCATAGGGTTCTACTGGACCCCCATGCTCTTCATTTCCTACTCTCTTGATAGAAGCTCTTAAAAATCAAGCCTTACCCCACATGCTTGCCTACTACCACTCCTGCCCTGGCATTTGGTTCATCTCAGCCGTAGAGTATCATTTTCTTTTCAACTCTCATTTTCTTTACTTCCTTTGAAAACAATAGACTCATTTTCCCTCCTATTCAGGATCATCTGGTTATCACTACAGTAAATCACAGACATACAGAGAAACATGTATGTGCCCAAATGCATACATGATATTTAAAAAAATGCACACACATCTCAAGGCATTAAATTGTTGTTTTCAATCTTTAACAGATGAAGTAATACCTAATTATCTTCATTTAACCCTATGCTTTCCTTTTTGCTGGAGATACGAGTCCTTCCTTCTTGCCTCAGCCATTGTCTTAAACCCTCTTAAACCCGCTTTAAGAGACACCATTTGAGATATCTTTTTTTTTTAATTATCAGCAAGCACATTTTTAGAACTTTCATCCATGAACTACAGTAAGAAATATATTTTACAGCATTATCCAGTAAGCCCAAAGTGAATGTTGAGATTTTTAAATAATTCCTATATTATTTTGATTTCCTATCTACTTTTTTGACTGTTGAATACTATGTACTTAACTAATCTCATGACTATGTATTGAAGCTAGATTAGAGATCTCAGAATTTCTGAGTTAGTCACCTCAATCATGTTGAAAATACAAATCATGGGAACAAAAGACATTCCCTTTATCGTGCATTTCCCTGAACCCACTTAACATTTTCCCATATTTACTCATACTAAATCTATGGGGAAAGGAATGAAACTCTAACAAGAAAGATCCCTAATTACAAGGCAAAGGATAGGTCATCGGTTTATAATACTCCTTTTATGTCTTTTTTCAAATATCGCAAATGAGGTCTTCCATGGTCATTCCCTGTATAATCCAAATCTTTATAATGTACACATCTTATTCCTTCTTGATACTATCTAATATTCTATATATTTAATTATCTGTCTTATTTACAATATACCTCTCCACTGAAACATTAAATCTAAGGGGACAGATGCAAAGAAAATGAGTGTTTTTTTGGAGAAAAACTTGCCAGCACAGGAATAGTAAAGCAAACACTTTTACTGAGTTCTCATCCCAGAAGTTTATCTCAGCCAACTGTGGCTGAACTGCTGGCTCTGCAGCAGACAAACAGCACAGAGGAAGCCTCATCCCCAAAGTGCTCTACACATTTATAGTGACAAAAAGAAAAAAACAGCTTTGTATGTGACCATAGAAGCTTCTGGTCAGCAAAGTATCCTTTAACTTTCTTTTAAAACCTATGAGGAGTAACTGAAGACCTTAAGGGAAAAGACATGATCAGATTTGCCTTTTAGACAGTATGCTTTATTACAGTGTGAGGAAGTTGGCCAGAATAGCTATTAACAGCAGTTCCTTTTGTTTCACTCTCTACCTTCTGAGAAATCAGCTAAGGTACTCTCCACATTAAGGAAGTTGGTTGGTCAAGACATCAACAAATCTTAGGCAGTTCAGATAGACAAGACCCGGCTACATTAACCATAAGGAACATGTTTTTATATGTTGCCCTATGTAGTCATCATATGAAGTGCAGGGAGAACAGGAATTCCAATATGATTTTATAAACTTTATTCCAATATTTAAAATTATAGTAGACAAATCAGGAAAAATCATTTTCACCTGTAACTCCAAAGAGTCTGGTCAAAAATGGTTGCTGTCAAAATAAACAAATGAGACAAATCAAACTAAAAAACATCAGCATAGCAAAAGAAACTATCATTAAAATGGAAAGACACCCTTATCAAATGGGAGAAGACACTCTATATCTCACGAGGGACTAATATCAAAGAACTACAAAGAACTCAGACAATTTAGCAAGAAAACAAATAACAAAATAAAAAAAAATTCACTGTTATCAGGGAAATATATGTCATAACCACAATAAGATATCATCCCACACCTATGAGAAGGGCCCATATCAGTAAGACAAAAATATCACAAATGTTGACAAAGATATGAGGGAAAAGGAACCATGGTATACTGTTGTTGGGAATGTGGACTGGTCCAGCCTCTAATGAAAACACTATTGAGGTTCCCAAAATATTAAAAATAGATCTACCATATGACCAAGAAATTCTACTCCTAGGTATGCATTCAAAGAATGCAAAAACACTTAATAGGAAGGGATATGTGCACTCCTATGTTCACTGCAGCACTATTTACAATAGCCAAGTTAAGGAAATAACCTAAGTGCCCAAGAGATGAGTGGATTAAGAAGAGTAGTACATATACACAATAGAATACTACTCAGTGATTAAAAAAAGACAAAACTGTGCCATTGGCAACAACATGGATGGATCAGGAATTTTATTGGAACCCTGATTCTTCTCTTTTCTACATTAGCACTATTCAATAATGATATAATGTGAGCAAGAACATACATAATTTAACATTTTCTTATATTAAAAAATAAAGGCAGGCAAAATTAATTTACTAATATATTTTATATATCCCAATCTATCTAATAATAGTACCATTTCAACATGAATCATACATTAAATGAGATATTTTGCATTTTTTCCATTATAACCTTCAAAATCAAGGGTACATTTTACACTACTAATACATGTCAATTCAGAATAGACATACTTCAATAGCCTCATGTGTCCAATGGTTAACATACTGGGTAGTTCTAGATTCCAAAAGAAAACGTTCATAAAACAATGGCAGAAAAGGAGTTTTAACAGAGGGCCTTCTGCCAGTCAGGCTGCACTAGTAATTTTATATTGGTTTAAGAGTTACTCCTCACAAAAACATGAGATAGCTCTTTATATTCTCTTAGTTCAGATGAAAAAATTGCCACTGAGGTTTAACAAAAGTCTTCCAGCTAATAAAGTCTGTCTGGACCCAATGTATCCTCTTTCCAACAATTTTCTTCCTCAAAGCAGAGGCTTTTACTAAATTTTTCATAATTAATAAGTGCTTGAGCTATAGTAAATCTACCAAATGCCTAAATTGTTAACTATTAAGGAGGAAATTGAGCTCATTTTATATAATATTTCAAAGAATATGCACATACTACTACTATATCACTAAAAAATGTAATTTTGGATATACTGACTTATATATTTCAAAACATTTCTTCAACAGATCATAAATTTGGAATATTGAAAATGATATCTGAAGCTGCTGTTTGCCAGTTTCTGTCATTTATCAAATCAGTCTTTTTACAAACTATGAATTTCTTGGTCTTGGTTATGAAGGGCATGTAAATATGACAGTGTCAAGATCTGACACGACTGAAGAAAATATGTTTGTTCCGATTAGCTGTGCATGAAAAATACTAATCCCACAACATGTAGGCCTAGATTTACAAGCCATTGCAAATTGATGCTCTGCATATTTTGGTCACAGCTAATTCTGACATAGTTGAATGTGAAATTGGCCATGCAGTATTAGGGAAATAAAAGAAGTAATTGTACTTATTTTGTTGTTTGAATTTGATACATACAACTAGTTATAGATTTCTTTTTCTCTGATAACGCTGTTACTGATTTTTAAAAAGTAGTTTTTAGGAGCTTATAGAACACTTTATGCCCTATATGAAAGGCAGGAAAATAATTTCAAAAGTATAAAATTTTAGAAATTACTACTGTGAAAGAATACATTATAGAAAAGATGCAACTTTTTAAGTAGAGACTGATTAAGCCCTACAGAAAATGATACAAGCATCACTATTGGTAAAATAATTTCATTAAAATTAGCAAAAAAATTTTGTACTCCATATAACTGATAAGGGTCTTTGATCACACAAAGACATACAAAGAACTCACACGACTCAACAAAAAAAAAAATAAACAATCCAGTCAAGAAATGGGCAGAAGAACTTAAAAGGCATTTCTCCAAAGAGGAAATGCAAATGACCATTGGGGATATGAAAATATGTTCAACATCCCTTATCATCAGGGAAATGCAAATCAAAACCACATTGAGATACCATCTTACACCAGTAAGAATGGCACATATCAAAAAATCTAGCAACAACAAATGTTGGCGAGGATGTGGTGAAAAAGGAACTCTCCTACATTGCTGGTGGGAATGCAAACTGGCCTAACCACTTTGGAAGCTGTCTGGAGGTTCCTTGGTCTACTAAAATTGGAGCTACCATATGGAGCTACCAGCAATTCCACTCCTAAGGATCTCCCCAAAGGACACAAAAACACTGATTCAAAAGAACACCTGTGCCCCTATGTTTGTTGCAGCACTGTTTACAATAGGTAAAACCTGGAAACAACCCAAAGGCCCAAAAATAGATGACTAGATCAAGAAGATGTGGCATATATACACCATGGGATACTATTCAGCAATCAAGAAAGATAAACTGATGCCATTCGCAGCAACATGGATGGAATTAAAAGGAATTATGCTCAGTGAAATAAGACAGAAGGTAAAGAAAAATATCAGATAGTTTCACTTATAGCAGAAATACAGGGGAACCAAATAAGACAAAACAACAATATAAAACACAACAAAGCAAAAACAGACAATTATAAATCAGAGACATATTGCAGGGGAGGAGGAGGGAGAGGGATCAGAGGGCAGGAGGGAGGAGCACAGAGAGGTGACTGTGGTGATGGAGCACTGGTGAAGAAAATCATTGGGGACTATACCTGAGGGGGTGGGGGAAAGCAAATATTGTTTAAAAATGAACAATGATGTAAAAAATAAAAAAATAAATGAATAAATAAAGTCTTAAAAAAATAAAATAAAATTAGCAAAAATTTAGTTTTATCTATCTGTGACTTCAGCTAACTGAAAAGTAGTACATATATCAGATAGGAAATTAAATTAAAACCAAAAATAATGATCTTTGTTTTTAATAATTTAGTCAATCTTTGAATAATGAATAATTCATATAATCTCATTGATGAAGTGAAAGTTTGCTTTTTCTTGAAAACACTATTGATTTTCTTTTGCTTCTTTTTAAATTTTTGATTAAATATTTTTCATGTACTGAAATAAGGTTATCTGTAAATAGCACAGTTCATTGATAAGAATCTAGGATTAACCAGAAAATCTGAACTTGAGAGGGTTTTCATCATGAAAATAAAACAATGCAGAATTTGACTAAAGTCTTTGTTTTTATAGTCTGTGATTTTTTCCCAATCAAATCTTAAACAGAAAGATACTATAGGAAAGAATGAGATAAAAATGCTGTCATAAAACCATACTTCATAAGTTTGAATGTAAAATAGTTAAAGTTAATAAAAATGATAATGTTTCCATACATTTTGAAAATTACAGCTTTGGATGAATCATTGTAGCCTCAGCATCAATAGTTAATTAATTTCTAAATTTTATTTTGGTTTACATTTACAAGAAAATTCTGACTCACATAGAAAATTGGTTTCCAAATGTAATAGTTTTGAATGGCATGTTTTGTAATCTCATGACACACTTTAATTTAACTGATCCACAAACATGAAAGAGGATTCATAGGAAGTTATTTCAAAATTGAATCATTGCAATTTACAATATAATACTCATTAAGAGCATAATACTTGAAGCCTGAAAAACGTGGGATTAGAATTCTGGTGCTCCCACATAATTATTATTTTATCTTCAACTCTTTATAACTTTTTCTTGAGATGTAAATTAGAAATACTAACCATATCTCTCTTATAGGATATTAAGTGAGGTGATATTTATGGATGAATTAACTTAGAGTATGGTATATAATTAGAATTGTATTAATTTTGAGAGTGTGGCTCATAAATTTAATTCTTCATAATAAAAAACTCAAGTTGTGTCTTTTTTTAATTTAAATTTTATAGCATGCTAATTTTTGTTAAATAGTTCTTCAAATTTTCAAAATAAATGTCTTATTTCTATATCAACTAATTTCAAAGTAATAAACACCCTTATATTCAAGTACAATACAAAAACAAGCAAATAACTCTAAAATTTTTTTTTAATCTAATTGTTAAGATTTCATGTATATCAACCTATAGTATTAGTCAACTGACTCATACGCATATTCTTGCATTCTTCTCATAGCTTTATCTCCAGACAATGTACTAATTGTATCTTTCTAACTGCCTACTAATCTAATGTAATTGTTGGAATATAATAGAATGTCATTTAATAAATGTGTTTTCAGCATCAGATTCAAATTGTGTTTGCATACATTTTAGATAACATTAAGCTGTTTCATTTATTCTGAAAGTATTTGAAAGCCTTATTTTTATGCTCACTTTGTTTTGTTTCAAATTACATTGTAAGTTGGCAGAGATAGAAGAACTCATTTCAAAATTTCACTGTATAAATACAAATACACAGAGGATTTGAGTAATTTTTATTGTCATAAAAATGATTCCCAATGAAAATAACTTGTCTTTAACTTTCTTGCCATATTTTTTTCTTTAAATTTATAGTGATTTTGTAGAATTTCTGGTATTATGCTTTATTTTTCAATGCTTTTGTTAATGTGGATAATATTAGATAATTAACATAATACAATATGTTCTTTCATCTTAAACCAGATGAATTTCATTAACAGATTCTTTGCAAAGTTACCCATTTTTACAAATGGTGTTAGTTTTTAGAGTAATTTTAATACATTTGAAAAAATAATAGTTATAAATATGTCATGCAAGAAAATAAAACATTATTAAAAAAATCCAAAATTTACAATTGCTAAAACTATTTTAATATTATGTGCATTAGTCACAGTTCTCCAGGGGAAAAAAAGAATAAAAAGAACCAACAGACTGATTTAGAAGAGAGATACAAATTATAAGGAATTGGTTCACTTAATTATGGGAAGTGACAAGACTCAATACCTGTAGGATAAGTTGGCAAGCTTAAGACCCAGGGGAGCTGACTGTGTAGCTCCAACTTAAACAATGGCAGGCGAGAGACCCAGAACAACCCAAGAATAGTCAATCCTGCTTCAACTGATTAAATGAGACCCACTCACAATATGGAGAACAATCTGCTTTACTCAGTTTGCCCATTTAAAATGTAATCTTATTCAAAAATATCCCTACAGAGACATCTAGGATAATGCTTGACCAAATATATAGGCACTCTGTCATCCATTCCAATGGAAACATAAAATTAATAATCACATCATGTTTTATAGAATTTGTTATACATTATTTGCCAGTCTACAACAAAAATTAACACAAGTTCTGTCTTCACCAGAAGATTTGCTTAAGCCTCTCCTGGCATTAAGTTGAGTACAAAAACATAGCACGTACTATTAACAGTATTCTCCCTTACACAATTTATAATTCTTGGTGTGCAAGGGTCTGAACATTTTTGGTTCTAGCACAGCATTAAATCAATTGCAATGGTTTAATGAAAAGTTTCAAATATATGCATAAAGATGACAGAAAGCTTTTTCTGATGCATATAAAAATGAGTTAATCTGGCAAAACAAGCTAACTGACAGTCTCTAATGTTTCTAATTCAGAATATAACATCTTTGGTGTTTTGTGCTTCTTTTATTTTATAGTTATTTTCTTTTTTTAAAGACTTATTTATTTATTTATTTATACAAGAACCGGGGTACAGGCCAGAATTGTGGAAGGGTGAGAGAATTCACCCGAGACAAAGCAGGGAACAGAACAGGCAGACTGACAAAATACACTGCTGAGGGGAGCAGCGGGCACAACAGAAGAGGACTGCTTCGCCATGGGGGACCCTCGACGGCTGGCCGGAAAATCAAACCCATGCTGCATAGGCTGCAGACAGCTTCACAGTGCGGCGCTCAACAGACTGCACCACCAGGGGAGGCCCTATAGTTATTTTCTATTAATTTTTTTTCTAATTTTTGCAGACTCTGAGTCCTCTTTGTACTAAGCCCTAGCAGTTACTTTTTCCTATAATTTATCAGTCACAGATCATTACTTGCGAAAGTAGAACTTTGAGCACCAAACTTCTAAAATTATTACAAATATTCATGAAATTATCTGGAAAAGAAGAAATTTTCCATATAGTTATATGGAGCAAGCATGTTCTATAGTTTGACTAGAATTTAAACAAACTATCCATTGATAATTTGGGATTAAAGTTCAGAGCATGTCTGAAATCCCCTCCTTTGTACCATTTCCTATGTTTCCACAAGTAGTTGGATTTCTGGATGTATTTGGTAAAGTCATTGTCCTAATTCAACTGTTACATGGGAGCCCTCTCTTTCCATTCATTTTCTGGCTGTATTCCTTATATCAGTAAGCAAACTTCTTAAGGACACGTGTATATTCTGCAGTTCTAGTGGCCTTCAAAAGTACACACACATTGGGCCTCCCCGGTGGCGCAGTGGTTGAGCGCTGGGTTGTGAAGCTGCCCACGGCCTCTGTGGCACCGGTTTGATCCCCGGCTGCTCCCCGGCCACCAGAGGAGGGTCCCACATGGTGCGCAGACCTCTCCTGCTGCCCGCTGCTCCCCTCAGCAGTGTACTTCGGTCCTTCTGCCTGCTCTGCTCCCCGCTCTGGCTCTGGTGAATTCTCTCACCCTCCCACGCTTCTGACTGTACCCAGTGTTTGTATAAACAAACAAAACAAATCAATAAATAAATAAAATATACCTCTATTAAAAAAATGCTAAAAAAAATAAAAATAAAAAAAGTACATACACATCAACAGAAATATTCTGATTTACTCTCAGACCCTTTCAAAAACCTCAGAACACAAATCATAATTGCCCACCACATATATTTCCTTTTTTTCCTACCTACAACCTGAGAAGAATTCAATTAAGACCTACCTCTAATCTTGAAAGACTCCCTACATTTTCCTTAGAAACAAATCAGTTTGACACCTAAACTCAGAGCAAGGGTTCTTAATCCCTAAGCACCTTGTATATGTATGCAAAATTTTACACATATATGTGCATTTGTATGCATTTTCCTGGGCAGAGAGTCTGTATCACTAATTAAATATCTAACTACATTTTTCACCCCAAATGAGTAAAGCCCTGAGTTTCATCATTTTCTTTTGCATTAAGGCTTCCTAGAAGAAAAACAGGAAAATATATACATGTATGTTTATACACACACACACACACACACTGAGCAAGAAAGAGATTTTAAGCATTTGATTCATGAGATTAAGGAGAAGAGCAAATCTGAAATGCACAGGGTAAACTGCCTGGCTCGAAATGCTGGCAAGAATTGATGCAATCTTGAATCCAAAGGCAGTCTAGAAGCAGGAATCCTTTTTCTTCTGGAAAGCTCAATCTCAGGTATGCAACTGATTGAACAAGGCTCACTCACATTATGAAGCATGATCTGCCTTACTCAAGGTTTACTGATTTAAGCATTAATCATATCTAGAAAACTCCTTCAAAACAATATCTATTTGAGTATTTGATTTAAAAAAAAATGAGTACCATGTTCTATCCAAGTTGAAGCATATAATTAACCATCACACCTCCTATGCCCAAAGGTATCTTTCTGGGCAATGTGTCTGACTGTAGTCTTCCCACTCACAATAAGTCTTCAATAATAAATGTGTGCTTTGTACATTTAAGCCTGCTCTTTGGTTTCAGATTGCAGAGGGTTGCCTAATCTATCTTGAATAAAAGTAGAATGAATTACAATCTCTTTGTCATAACTGCCCTCCAAAATTTTGACTAAATCTCTTTATCTCTGTACAAAAAGGATATTACACATGCTGTTAGACCAATTTCCCAACATTCCTGGGTAATATAAATGGGGCGTGGAGCCTATTTTTAAAATAAACATAAAAAGTAGTATCAGAAGAAAACAACGTGAAGAATTTAGAAGTAAAACTTTGCCTTTGGCTTGCAAGTTACTAACTGATTTCCTTCCTGAAATAGAACAAAGTCATAGAATCTTGAAGACCCAGTTTTCCAAAAATTAATACTGACTAAATTTAAACTGGCTAATCACTGCTATTTAGCAATTCTCTCTTTAACTTACTGTTTTTTCCCTATGAAAATGATTCTTAGGATAAGGAAAAAGGTTAGGCAGCTGAGAGATTATAGCTGAAACCATTTTTCCTTACACTATGTCTAGAGGACCTGCCTCCTTGGGTAACACCTGCCATAATACCCTTTAGAGATAGGGGCATATCATGTTCCACAGAGATGACTTGCTGACAAAAGTCTGAGACTATTTCTGTAGAAGAATCATAGAATTGTTTATAGTTGAAATGGGCCTCTCAAAGTTCATAATGTCAAATTCATCATTTAACAATGGAACCCTGGCATCAAAAACAGATTCAAAGTCTTGCCACAGTGACTCGGCTATAAGAACTTTTTAAATCTTTTCTGTCCTTTTCAAGTTTCTCCTAGTCACTCCTCTCTCTCCTCCTTTGCTTCTGAAAGGAAAATTTACAGCTATTCCATCCTTCAAATTAATACTACTAGGGCCTCCCCAGTGGCACAGCGGTTGAGCACTGGGCTGCGAAGTTACCCGCAGCCTCTGCAGCATTGGTTCGATCCCTGCCACCGGCGAGCGTCCCACATGACGCACAGACCTCTCCTGCCACGACCGCTGCTCCCCACAGCAGTGTACTTCGTCAGTCTGTCTGTTCTGCTCCCCGCTCTGGCTCTGGGGGATTCTCTCACCCTCCTGCGCTTCTGACTGTGACCTGTGCTTACATAAATAAATAAATAAATCTTAAAAAAATTAATACTGCTATTTATTTCTACTTCAATTTAACTCTTTCTTGATATTCATTGCTTAGTTTTCTCTTATACTTCATGAGCAAATTCACCCCTTTCCTTGCCAAAGTTAACCCCAAAGAATGACCTTTGTCTTTCTTTTGCCCCTGCTCTATGACCTCAATACATTAACATATGATTTAAGGACACCAGCATCTGAAACACCTTGTTAAAAATTCTCTTTTCTAGTCTCCATATTGGTATTACTTATCATAATTTTTGGAAGGAGGCCCCATATCTGCATTTTTACCCAAACTATATGGGTATCTCTTATACCTACCAAAGTTTGAGAAACACTGCTCTTGGTAATTTCCAACAATAATATGCCACTTTCTCTAAGAAATTCAGAATTTCCTCTTAGCTGGCTCAGAAAGTTGATTCCCATTTCCAATTTATATAAATTTCACTCACTGGTCACTTATAACTCCCTAAATGGGCACTAACATTGTCTTTTCCCAGTCCTTACTCTTCCTGACCTCTCTGCAGTATAATAAAATAATCACATCATTAAGCACTAAACTCCCATAATTTCAGTTATGCACAATTAGCCAAACAGAAAGGAAGAGAATGGTAATATGAGCAGTTGATTTATTTGCTATTCCAATCAATGAACCTCAGTTCCAAAACAGACATGTGATGGGATACATGAAGCCACCATTTTCTCAATAGAGCTTTCATTGTGTGAACTAGTACAAGGTTGAAAATTCTTGTACAACTATATGGTTCCTACATGAAATTCAGCTATGTTTAATGGCACTAGGAATGAAGGATATAAAAAAGAGGGAAGAGAGAAATGGAGGGAGGGAGGGAGGGAAGGAGGGAGGGAGGGAGAGAGGGAGGGAGGGAGGGAGGGAGGGAAGGAGGGAGGAGCGACATATTCCCACTTGAAAATTAAAAAAAAAACCTTTAGTTGAATTTTTATTAAAAAAATGTTCTGGGAACCAATATGGCACCTTTATGGTAGATTTTACAAAGTCATAACTTTATCCCATTTTTAATTGATGAAATTAAGAATTTAACTTTCATGTATAAAATAAAAATTCATTATAGAGTTAGTTATGTTCTTTAATAAAGCACTACCTTACTTAGCCCCAACAATATATTTGATCTGCCTTTTTTTCCCCTTCTATCTTACTGTTGGGATCTTCCTAATTGGCCCCTTTCCCCAAAATGAAGGCATTTTTAGTCCCTTCCTTCTTCCCCCTGCCTTTGTTTTCTCTGACTTCTCCAATGGTTCACAACTGTATAACAGAGCTATTATTTAGTCTTTTAATTGAGTCCAGCCAAAGACAGATGTTTTCCAGCAGCACCACCTGTATCATTTAAGTAGATCAGAAATTATGTCATAATGGAATCCAGTAGCCCAGTCACAAGTGTCAAGATCTTTGCTACTCCTAGTTTCCTTACCATATTTAACAGTTATGACTTTAGTATTTGGGGACAAACTACTAGAGACTGCCACTTGAAGGTCACAAGCAACCTCTGTTCTCTCCTGTGCTAACTCTGTCCACAAGTTTAACTTCCTGCCTTGTTACCACTGAGTTACATGTTGGTTTATACACTCCCTAAAAGCAGTATCGGCTTCTCTAAATTTAAGTTCTATCAAATGGCAAAGCTTACAAAGTGGCTGATGATGTAGACCAAAGCCTGGAGACAAAGTTCCAGTGGATTCAGGTGAAAGCAGAAGAAATGAAGGGACAGGGAAACTTATTTTGCAAGAATTAAGTCTTTCAGGCACTTTCTGTTGCATAACTACTATCCAATATTAGACTGTAATTTAATAGTAACTTTTACATTTTATGATATCCCCTGACTTTTATTCAGAAATGCACACACATTTCTGTTTGAAAATGTCAAAGAATCACTATGAAATTAGTTCTAATCGGATCCTTGCCATTAGTGAAGTGTGAACTCAGCAGCATTCAGAGGAAATGGCTTTAGGAACATAAAAGTTAATCTATCATGCTAAAAGATCATTGAAAATGCTATTTTATAAGCCAAATTGATGGCAGCTATATTAACCAAAATATATTTGGAAAGGAGATTTTTAAGACGTATATCTTTATTTCCATTAGATGAAAGTGTGTGCATGTCTCCATTCATACATAAGCAGCTAAAATTATAGAATATTTTATAGTTGGAAAGGACTTAATTATGAAGTCCAGCACTTTCATTTTATAGATGAAGGTACCAAGACCTAACAAAAGCAGATTAAATAACATATCCAGTTACTGATATTACCAACTGCAGAGCTCTTCTCCAATACATTTCATCTATGCAATGACTACCTATTGAACAAATTTTCTATGTACTAAAGCAATGATAAATGGAAAGAGCCTATTCCCAAAAGCCCACAGAACAAAGAGGAAAACTTCCATGCAAACGACATAATTCAAATATAAGGCTTCAGCCTTAGATATTTAAATGAACTAGCTTAAGCTCCTATCATGCTTATGTTGAAAATCAGTCTTCTTTCCACCCATTAACTTCACTGGAGGTTCATGTTACTCCCACTACTTTTTATTATAGTTTCCTGCTTTTGATAAATTTTCAAACAGATATTTCTTTTGTGACCAAATCATTCGAATAGGGGAATACAGATAATTTATCTCAAGATTTATCATCATCAATAAATGTAAGACCTTAATATTTAACTGCATTTCCTAAAAAAAAAAAAATGGCTATAGTTAATGGGCTTTAAATAAAAGCTGCAGGTCTTAGAATGTTTTGGGTGTAAGCAATAAAAGGAAAAAATAAAAAGCCCTCAAACAGTCCTAAACTCTTAATTCATTCATTAATAATTATTGGTCCAGTACTGGGGAATTAACAATTAAGAAAATAGTCAAAAGTCTTTGATCTCAGGGAGATGATTTTTTTTTCTTGGGGAAGAAAGATAATATCCAATTAAATAATTAAATGCACATGTACAGTAGTCACATAATATTAGAGCAAAAAGGCACAAAATATAGTTCATTTTTTTAGATAGGGAAGTCAGGAAAGAATCATAGAAAAGGTGACATTTAAAGAGAAATAGAAGGATTTGAGGAAGTGAGTCATATGGACATTTAAAACATAGGAGTTCTAGGTAGAGGGAACAGAAAATGCAGCAACACTGAATTTGGCAAGTTTGAAGAACAGTGAGGAGGTTAGTGTGTCCTAGGCAGGGTATCAGAATGGAAAGTAATATATAAGGTCTAGAAGATAACTGCATTCCATATCATAATGTTTTTTTTTATTTAAAAAAAATGTATTTATTTATACATACAGGAACTGGGGTACAGATCAGAGGTATGGGAGGTAAGAGGATTCACCAGAGACAGAATGGGGAACAGAACAGGCAGATCTACTGAAATACACTGCTGAGGGGAGCAGTGGGCAAGTCAGGAGAGGTATGCTGCGCCATGTGGGTTGCTCTCCAGCTGACCGGGGATTAAACTCTTGCTGCAGTGGCTAGGATAGCTTCATAGTGCTATGTCTTAACCACTTGCGCCACCAGGGAGGCCCACATAGTGATTTTTTAGATCAATGTAAAAACTTAGGCTTCTAATCCTAATGGAAGTTTATGACAAAAAACTGGCATGGTCTGATTAACATTTATGGAGGACCACTATGTTTATTGAATAGAGAGGCAAGTGTAGACACAGAGGACCATTTGGAGACGATGGTTCTAATATAGGAGACAGATGTTGGTTTAGATTAGGGTAGCAATAATGGAAATAATGGAAAGTGGTAAGATTCTGGATATATTTTGATGGAAAAGCTAACAAGATTTGCTAATGGATTAGAAGTGGGTTATAAGAAAAGGACAACTGAGTGGATATAAGTGTCATTTAATGAAATTAATAAAATTACAGAAGTCAATTTGGAAAAGGATTTGGTTTTATTCAATAAGTGAAATTTATTGGGTTCTAACTAGAACCACCAGTGGGCTGGCAGGTTTCATTATCAGTTTATAGGTCATTTGATCATAGTGACACTATCAGGTCATCAAAACTCACCTATATTTTTCATCTGTTGTTCAGAATTTTCCTATGGATGGTTGCCCTTGTGGTGAGAGAATAACTGACTTGCAGTAGGACAAGCAGGGTAGTTCTCATAACCATAAAACAAAAAGACTTGAGGGTGCAAAATGGGTGGTTCCTAAACCAACACCTATGCCTCAAAATATGTCAAGAAAAGTGTCCACTGGATTAAGCCTAGATTACTTTAAAAGTAATCACCACCTAAATGGCATTATGGGATTACCTGATTGCTTAGAACAATTTGCTACCACTGTTGGAGGAAGTAAATCTACCTAAACCAAATGGTTGCAACGTAATCAGAAAAGAGTTGGAAAGACAGGCACAACGCCCAATACAAATGCACAGAAGAGCAACTGACTTAAAATTAATACTGGGGACAACTATTCTTACAGACTTTTGGTGATTCATATCCTGAGGAAATCTCACTGGCTGATTTTTCTCTTGAGGTCCCCCAACAGAAAAGGAGTTCCAAGTTGCATAACCTCCTCTCCCTTGAAATCTGTCTCCTATGTCCTCATCATACTACTTCTCAGCTCCCCTAAACCCCTCTCTCCAACGTTGCCATCAATATAGTTAAAATTCCCCCCAGTTCTCCTTTTATTATATAAAGAAATTAGGCTCTAGGCAGCTTTGCAGATACACAAAATTATTAAATTGGCCTGTTAAATGAAGGGCTCATCACCCCAAGCATAAACTCTGTAGAAGAACAGAAAGACCTACAAAGGTTTTCAAATCTTGCTCTTTTTTTCTTTAAACGTGTTAATTTTTATTCTTCCCCTATTAAGCTCTGTGAGTGAGAACTACTTGGATCTCTTTGTTTTAATAGATATGCATAGTCTTTAATAAACAGAAGTAGCAAGACAGCCGAGATTCTGTGTGTTCACATGAGAATATTTTTGGTCTCCTATTTTAAATAGATGCTCCTCCTCTTTCATAGTAATTATGCAATGAATAATGAACTCTTAATAAACTAGATACATAGTGCTATATTAGCTAAATAGAACGGACACCTGATCCTGCCCATAACAGTGGCAATAATAGACAATAAGTATCTTATATACAATACTGAAGCTATTGTACTAATACTGATGCCTTGCTATTATTTCATATAAAAATTAGTTTTATTTCATATAAAAATTAGTTTTATTTCATATAAAACCAAAGCAATATGGGGTTATATCTTTGGAAACATAAAGATTGAACAATTTGTTATTTCTGGATTTTATTATTTTTGTCAACATCTTTTTTTTTTTTCTCCCATTAGCAACACCTCAATTTTGCTTCTAGGGGAAATGGTAATTACCCAGTAGATACTGTCTGGTTATATCAGTCAAAGGGATATATTTTCCTCCATATTCTGGAATTTAGATTAATAAGATAGAATGTCTCTGATATATTTGACATTGGGAGTTCAGGTGGGATGAAGACTGATCAGCAGCAGTAACTGATGAGATTATTTGCTATTACTGTTAGCATTCTAAAAACTCCCCTGATTCTAATCTTTGAGAATTTCCAGATTTCCTTTAAGTAACCTACGTTTATATCTCCCTAGAACTTCACGAGAAATTATTTTCTTCCTATGTTAGTAAGTGTGGGCTTCAATTCCTTACAAAGAAAACAACCTAAATATGACAAAGCATGGTTTTCAAAAACAAGTCAAGACACAATAAGGCTAAGATAAGAATCCAGGTCTCTAATACTCAGTCTTGTGACTTTTGTACCACAACATGATTTCTCTAAATGCTAAACAAGAGAAAATGTTCTTCAAATATAAGAAATATAGTCTAATGATAATGTGTTCTTCAACAGTTAGAATAAGTTATAAAGTAGAGAAGGATATAGTGATGGCTTAGATCCCATAAGACCATAAGAAAGAACAAACTAGGTATTATTCTTGCTAGAATTTTACAGTAGTACAAGCTACCTTAGCCATGTCTAGGAATTATATGAAAACACTGAGTAAATCTAATCCACTCCTGAGGGTCTAGTGATGAATCACAGCCAAGTTCTTGGACCTTATCATCAAAACAATCTGGGGATTTCTGAGCTCTCACAGTTGCCTCTGCTGCTGCTTCTGCAAAATTCCATTTTGTGGTTTGTGGGTGAATTAAAGAACCTTCGATCAAGGCTTTAAATTGGAGCTTTTACAAATAATAAAAAGCCTTGTTAGATAAATTTAAATCATCTGCTTGGTTCCCTGAGTGTGCAGAATAAAACTGAATGGAACCAGTAAGATCCTTTCTGCTCATTTTATCTGCTCCCAAGTTTAGGTGATGATCACACTCCTGTGATTGTAACTTGATCTTTCTGTTTTCTGAGGATGAAGAAATTCTCAAAATTTATCTACTGCTAACTGGGGAATATAGTTCTCTCCACAGTAAAAATCAATCTAAAAGTTATAATGCAGGAACTATAGGGGAGAGAAGATTAATTCAAAAAGAAACAAACTCAGAGTCTAAAAATTCTGAAAGCTGACACATATCAGTGCTGAAAACATGGGCAGATTGCCAAAAGTATTTTGGCAAAAGATACTGAAGTTGAGAAAGAGCTAACTTTAGAATGAGGCAAGGCAGATAACGAGAGGAAAAACGAAAACAAAACAAAACAAAAAACCTATGGGGGGGGAGTAAAGGAATAATCAGAGTTGAATTCAAGAAAAGACACTGACAGTCTCTTTGTTTTAATGAAAAAAGTACCAAGAAAAGGTAAAAGTTTCCTATTCCACTCGCTGAGGAATTACTGAAAATGAAAATCCACTGTAACTAAGCAACAACAGATGATTTCTCTGAGTTAGTATACCGTGCTCCAAACAAGAAGACAAAATAAAAATGTTGGTCAAAAAATTGCAATTTCCTTGACCTTGGTCAGAGAGACTAAGAACTCTCATATCCTCCTACTGATCTACTGTCCATTTAAGGTACTTTTTTTTTTTTTTTCTCCAGAAGTCATTCATTTAAATTCCAAACAAGCCAAAGCAGAGAGAAGAGGCGTCCGCAAGTTAATCACTACACTCTTGAGCTGGGAACCCCATGTCTCTGCTTTGGGGCAGTGGGAGCTGCAGACAGAGCCTGGGTCGACCCCTCAAGTCAGAGCGCAGGTGTGGGGGGACGCAGACCTGCTGTGCCTGGCCAGGCAGGAGGCAGGCGGCAAGACTCACTCACCCGAGCCCCACGGGGCACAGACCGTTGAGGACCCCACTTCTCTGGGGTCCTCTGAAGCAGCGGGAAACTCCAAATAGAGAAAAAGAAAACAAGACCTGAAAGAAAGAAAACTCGAAAAGATAAGGCGTACGCACCTATGCGAATCCAGGTAGTCTCAGCGTAGGAGATGCTCGGAGAAGCACACCCTCCGGCCTGCTGCGGTTAAGTTTGAAAGTTTATTCTGTGGACAAACAGTGTCAGGACTGCTCGGGGCCTAAGTTACCCTCTTCATCCCTGAAGTAGCTGTTGGCTACTTCAGCCACCCAGTGCTCAAGTAGTCCTCACAGGTGAGACCTCGTATGGCTCCCAGCCCTCACCTGGCATGCAGCGATTGGCCAGCGAGGGCCTCACGGCGTCCACCTCACTTCCGGCGGATGACTACTCTAGGTCTCTGCGTCGGCTCTCTTCCCACAGCTGTACATCGCGGAGGTGTCCACCTGGGGAGGTGAGAAGGTGAGGCGTTCCGTCAGGAGGGAGATGTCGCTCAGCAGACTGGTGCTAATGTTCTAGACGGGGTGCCACCGCTCCCAGGGTGGATCCTAGCTCTGGGGTGCTGCGACTTCTGGAGGTGAAGGCTACAGAGGCCTATGTTCCCAGTGTCACAGATGTCGGGGTTCCACATTTTGGTAGAACCGAAAGACCTGTGGGGAGTAAGAGTAGTCAGTAGGGAACTTGAGACATGCCTAGAAGTAGCCACCCTGATCATGAGGTGTTATGGGCCCCCGAAGATTCCACCTTCCAGTTACCTTCCTCCACCGTGGTGACCCTGAAATCCTGGACCAGTTCCTCCTGCAGCCTGTTGAGGTTGAGCAGCTGTTGGACAATGCTGGTCTATAACATGTTTCTTCGTGTCCATGGATTAATTTCAAAAGAGGTGAATACGTAGAATGCAGTTATTTCATGTTTGTCAACCATTTTGCATTCCCAGCTATAATGAATAAAAATTCCTTTTGTCACTATACTGGATTTTGGCCGTTCTAATCAGTAAACAGTGGGATCTCATTGTTTTGATTTGCATTACATTGATGACATAGATCATCTTATTATATATATATATATATATTTACCACCTGTATGTCTTCTTTGGTTAGGAGTCCAGATTTTTTTGTCTGTTTATTAAATGTATTATTTATTTTCTTATTGCTGAGTTTTAAGAATTCTTTGTGTATTTTGAATACTATTCCTTAATCTGATATGAGGGCAAAAGAAACTGAGTGGTATAGTTCACAGAAATAAGATTTGTAAGGCAAAGATGACCAGAGGATGGATCTGATCCAACCCCTCTACCAATGGGTAGGACTGACAAACCCAGGGTTTCAAAACCATCAAGGAGATTGTTTTCATGTCAGTCTATATGGACTTTCTTTTATTTTAATGAGTGACGCGGAAGGAATAGAAAGGTTAAATTTTAATATTGAGAAACTATCACCAAATCTACTATTTTGCTCTTTTTTCCTCATATTCAAACTTACTTTGAGGTTGTCATATAGGGACCAAAATTTATGTGGCACATCTAATCATAGAAACTGACATAATGTAAACATCATCTAAATCTATAAACCTTATTTCAAAATCAATTTACATAATATGTAAACAAACAGGTTTTCAATCAAAGTTTAATCAACTTATTCTTAAATATTAATATAAAAATGACATTCCTTCTAATTTATGTAACTACTGATCAAGAAAACCTTTAATTTGCTTTTTGGTTTCAAACCTCATTTATCTTCTTCAAGTAATAGGAAATATACTCTACGGTCAAAAATCGTCAATTTATGGAATATTTTTTATAATTTAAGCCTGTTTCAACTTGAAAAAGTACATTTTCAATTTCTATAAAGCTATATAAATTCTTTTTAAAGTTCATTTTAATCTTGAGATTTCAATATGCTTAAAGATATTTTGATCCTTTTATTTGTCAAAAATGTACTAGCCTTTGAAATATTTAAACATTTCTAATTTTCTTTTCTAATATTCTTTCCTAAGTATGCATAGTTTTACCTTAGATATAACTACCACTTGAGATAAGATAACCACAGTAATGATAATGCGACAATGGGGGGGGGGCCTCCCTGATGGCACAAGGGGTTAACACACAGCACTATGAAGCTAGCCACAGCCACTTCAGCACAAGTTCAATCCCTGGCCAGGGAGGTGACCCACATCACGCAGCAGACCTCTCCTAACTCACCTGATGCTCCCCTCATCAGTGTATTTCAGTAGATTCACCTGTTCTGTTCCCCACTCTGTCTCTGGTGAATCCTCTCACCCCCAACACCTCTGTCCTGTACCCTAGTTCTTGTATGCATAAATAAATAAGTCTTTGAAAAAATTAAAGAATGAGAAAATGGACATAAACTGAGTTGGTTCTGGGCAAAATTGGTCTTAAAATAACAATATAAGTAATCTTAATATAAAATATATTACGTTAAACATTTCAAAAAAAAATCAACAGTTTACAAAACACATAACAATAACTGGCACAAAGATAATAATTTATCTTTTATAGTAGATACTTAAAAAATAACTTGTTTACCAAACTGCTTATATTCACTCAGCTTAAAATATAATTAGAAACTTGATCTTAGCTTGTTAATAAAGAGTGAGAAACTAAATCTGAGACAACAGGTTTTTTTAATTTATGGAACAATTTTAAAGTGTATTGAAAATCTTTGAAAGGCTTTCCTGTCCCAAATTTACCCATCTAATAAATTCCCTAAGAAGCTATCATAAAGCTTTAGTTGCTTTTGTTTAAGGACAAATTTTTAAAAATCTGTTCAAGGCACATAAGATTGTCAAATATTCCCGGTTATGGCAGATACGAAGGAAAATGCAGTTCGTGGGAGCTAAGATCTTGTGATATAGATATTCAACATTTGTATTTTCCTTTTTGGAAGATAAATGAGATTAGTAGTCTTCACCTCTTGCCTGTTATTTGGCATGTATATTTGGCAACCCAAAGTATTCCTATTTCAGAGATAATTATTTGCAAGAAGAAAAAAGAGCATTACCTTTTTTTTTTCTGTTTACACATTCTATATTTAGAAATCATTTCTGCTTGAATTTAATAAAATTTGTGAGATATTTTCATATTTAATATAAATAAGGCAAAGAAATACTGAATTTCACAATGGATGCACAATTTTTGGTGACAGCAAAATGAGGAAGATATTACCAGTTAACAATAGCCAGAGAAAGTAGCAGTAAAGAAAATTTGCACTACAGATGTGACCCTAATAGGAGAGTACAGTTTTTACCTAACAAGGAGAGAGTTGGGAAATGTTTTGATTAACTATTGCTGCATAGTACCAACACAAAACTTAGTGGTTTAAAACAACTATTTTATTATTGTTCAGCTTTATGGTTTTTCTCATCCATGTGATGCTGGAAAACCCTATTGCAAAGTGGAGTTTCAACTAAGATGACTAATTTGCATAGTTTACAGTTGGTGATGGCAATTAACAAGGGATCAGCTGGACTCATCCTCAACAGGAGTGTTCTTCTCCTTATAGATTTGGCTTTTGACATTATGGATGCTGGATTTTAAGGGACAAGAAGTAAAACCCATTGTTGTATCAGTAGTTAAAGATTCTCCAGAGTAAGATTCTGAGGATTTGGGGGTACAAGATATTTATTAGTGATTGATACCTCAGTCGGGGGGAAGTAGAAGACCAGGATGAGGCGAGGAAGAAGTCAAACTGATTCAGCTGGTTAACCTGAAGACTTATTACATATTAGGGTGTAAAGGCAGGACAGGCCACAGTGCAGGTTTTCTGATCCCATGCAGACCGGGTAAAGGAGTAGTCAGAGTACTTAGTGGTTTTTTGCAGGTCTTTTATTGGGGTTCAACCAGGCATATGGCAGGCAGGGGTGCTGGCTGGGAGGCTGGCAGGCAAGTCTTCACTCTATCTGGGCTCTCTGGCGTTCTCTGCTTCTGCTGCTACTCTTCTGCTTCTTTCTCAGCTTCTTCTGCTGCTGCTGGTGTCTCCATGACGCCGCCCTTAAAAAGCACAGTCTTAGCTCAGCTGAATCCCATCTACCTATGCCCACATCCTATTCCAGGTGCCCGCCATCAGGCATGCATTCAGGACAAGGATCCATCATCTATCCTGATGGCGGAAGGGCAGAAAAGCCTGATATTTTCTTTACCCTACATAGGGGAAAATGATGAGACCGTTGTACTCTCCCCTTGTTTAGTCCTCAGGAAGGGTGAGATGTCTGATAAGACAAATCTTTATAGCTGAGGCAGATGCAAAAGGAGCTGACACTTGAAGCCTTCTGCTGTCTGCCCCACTGCTAAAACAGTAGGTTCTTTTCTAAATGGGAATCTTAGCTACTCATCTCAGCCCTACTGCTTACAAATTCTCTTAAACCCTGAGTTTTTAGCAAAACAACAA
Organism: Talpa europaea; assembly: GCF_964194135.1. Classification (NCBI taxonomy): domain Eukaryota; kingdom Metazoa; phylum Chordata; class Mammalia; order Eulipotyphla; family Talpidae; genus Talpa; species Talpa europaea. The sequence goes on along the minus strand of NC_140075.1, from coordinate 64,951,186 downwards.
TTTCACCATCATTTGTTTGGTCAGGGTCATAAGAGCAACCTATATTAAAAAAAAAAAGGGCTGGGGTAGGGAATGAACTCTACCGCTCATTATTAAGAATAGCATGTTGTAAAGGCAGGAACGACACTGAGCAGGTTTTCTAGGATCCAGCAGACCGGGTAAAGGAGGAGTCAGAGTCCTCAGTGGTTTTTTTGCAGGTCTTTTATTGGGATTACCAGGTACAAGGAAGGCAGCAAGTCTTCACTCTATCTGGGCTCTCCAGTGTTCTTTGCTTCTCTCTCGGCTTCTGTTCATTCTAGACCTTTACTGGCGTCCTCATAGTGCCGTCCTTAAAAGCCCAGTCTTAGCCCAGGTGAATCCCATCTACCTATGCCCACACCCTAATTCCAGGTGCCCGCCATCAGGCATGCATTCAGGACCGCAAGGATTCATCATCTATCCTGATGGCGGGAGGGCAGAAAAGCCTGACATTTTTCCTTACCCTACACATGTATATACAGAAAAGGAAAGAATTGAGAAAGGCACTGGAGTCTGCATTCTGGATACAACAATTCAGATACAAAGTGTACTCACCACTACCAAAGACCTCCAATCCATTATGGCATCAGCTCATATCCAAGAAATTTTTTCATCTGTATCAGCCAGATATAGATAGGGTTGGTTCCTCACTGTGAAGTAAAAAATTAAAAATTCACCAAAAAATCATTATCTACCCTGTACATACCCAAGATATGATAATGACAAAAGGACATGGCAGTCACAATAGGATGTGCTACTCTAAAAGGGACACACTAAAAGGAGACACAGCAGTTACTGTTTCATAGCAATTCTGAAATATAGCAGGGCAGTCACCATTTTCTCTGTCTCTAGAGACAGAGAATATTGCTTAATTAGGCCTCTTTTTGCTCTCAGAATGGTTCTCCATGGCATTGCCTCCTATGTCATCCTTTCTTTTCCAAAAGGAGAGGAATGTATCTGGAGCTAGGCAGTTTTCTTGGTGTCTTGCTCATAGGACATTAGTAAAAGAGGTCTAGTTTTCATTTTGAACTATATCCCTTTTTGTCCAAGCTGTTAAAATTTCTGTTAAAAATCTTGGACTGTCTATGTACCTATACTATTATGTTAAGAAAGACTCTTAAAGATATACTACTCTCTACTTTGATCATAGAAATAGGATGATATAGAGACAATACCTTTAAGATTCTTGACCCCTTATTTCTAGTCAAAAGTTTCTACGAGACACTCCGTTAAGTTTCTTAGAAACTTTATTGTCTAACTGCAAAGGTCAACAAGGTAAACCCCAAAGATTCTTAAAAGGATTGTTGTCTAACTGAGAGAGTCTGAGGGACAAATCCTTATTCTTTCTGACATTTGAGCAAAGAAAATTTTAACCTCACCCTTGGGACTGATTCTCATGCTATGCAGTGACAGTTTTCCTGGCAGCACTCTAGATTTGATCTTTGCCCCCAGGTTTTAATTTACACTGAAAATATTTTGTGGGCTGCAAGGGTTGGAGATGAGAATAATTTAAGTTCCATTCCAGCAAATCCTGATTTGAAAGTGTGTCTTTTAGGTCAAAGTTTGGTCTACTGTGGCCCACAGGCCCACAGGTCAAATCAAGAATATCACCTTCTTTCATTAATCAACTTTTTTTATAGTCGCACAGCCATATCTATTTTCTTACATTTATTGCTTATGTCTACTTTCATGCTACAATTCCAGAGTTGAGTAGTTGCTACAGACACCAGCTTGAAGAAACCAAAATATTTACTATCTGGCCCATTATAGAAAATATACACTGATTTATATTCTAGTACTGCTTGAAAACTGAACAGTCTCTTCTTTAGTTAGTTTCACCCTATTAATGATCATATACACCCAGAAGAAATCAGTTGACAGAATGTTCTGTCTAGAAACCTCCTTAGCCATATCTAATAGTTCATTAGATATATTTTCTGTCTTTCATATTGCCACAAGTCACAGCGTTCTCAAACATTCCGCCTCTACATAACAGGGCCAAAACTTACCAGAAACTCCAGGTTCAAATAACAATCCTGTCTTACCAGCCCCTACTGTCTATATTCTTGAGGGTCTTTTGACCAATACCTATTGGCTAGTCCCAAAACCAGTGGCAAATGTGTTAGGTTTTGTTATAGCAGCACCTCTATTCTAGGTACCAATTTCTCTTGTAGTTATCTGTTGCTGCAAAACAAACCATTCCAAAATGTCATGGTTTAAATTAACAACTACTTAATTATCCTAATGATTCTCTAAGTTAAATTGGGTCAAATGGCCTCTTCCCATGACAATTGGGACTTCAATTATCTGGGAACTCAATTGAACTTAAATGCCTACGATAGTTGCATTTTGGCTTATTTTTTGCTGTGTAATAGATTACTCCAAAATTTAACCACTTAAGACAAAAATATTTGTATTATCACAGTTTTATGGGATTGGGGACTTAGGGCAGCTGAGCTTGGATGTTCTAGCTTAGGATCTCTCCTAAGTCTGCAGTCAAACTGTACACTAAGTTGAATCATCTGAAGTCTGGCATATCCACTTTAAGTGTCTATAGGTGGACCTTCATTCCTCACCACCTTTCCTTTGGCTATTGACTGTCCTTGTAGCATGACAGCAGGCTTCAGAAGAGCCACCAAAACAAACATAATAGTGCAGTTATAATCTGATCTTGGAGTTTCATATCATCACTTCTGTGGTATTCAATTGGTCATACAAACCAATCCAGTACAGTGTGAGAGAACATTACACATAGATGTGAATAACAGGAAATGACCTTCATTCAATGCCATATTGGACACTGGCTATGACAATAACTCACTCTCAATTAGTGCTTGATGTAGGTAGTGTACTTCAGTTCTCACTTTTGTAGTTCCTCCATTTGCCCTTTGTTTCTTACATCTTGGAGGCTGAGTTCCAGGAGGCAGCAAGTTGAAGCTGACAGTTCCTTCATGCCTGGGATTAGAAGTTCAAGAATGTCCTTTGCTGTAATAGATTTGTAAACGCTAGTCATAGGCTAGCCCAGATTCAAAGAAAGCAGAAATAAGCTCAATCTCTTATTGTGAATAATGGCATGTATATACAAGGAAGGGAGGGATTCACGCCTAGGAAACATGGGAATGAATACACAGTCTAATTTTTCTCCTGCCCACTAACATATTGCAGGAACTTCCCATCCAGAAACTAGAGGGCAAGTTTGTCCATTGACAAACTGATGTCAGCCTTCTGGGTTATAAAGAGGACTTTGAAGAATAAAAATAAAATTAGAAGGAACAAATAGAAAATACACATTACACTTCTGAAATACAGGTTAAAATTAATTCTAGTGAAATTGTTTTTCAGCAAAGATTGTTATAATTAAACAAAGTTTTCAATATCTATAAAAATAGCTTAATGAACAGGATAGTGGTTATACCAGTTTCTTCCTATTGAAGGTACAGAAGTCTTTCACCCTGAAAATTTACTCTGTAGTACAAAAGTTGAAAATCATGGAAGTCTGGCAGGCTATTCAAATTTCAATTTCTAGCTGAGAAATGTTTAGAAAAAATGTATAGTACTCTTAGCATGAACCCCTAGACATTTATATTAACACAGCTACAGCAAACAGCAACATTTTCTATTTTTCTTTGATTAGTAACCTCATTTGAATTCAGACTTACCTTCCAACTCCCTGCTATAGCAAATCTTAGTCAGCCTTCCAGCCTGCCTAGTCTTAATCTGGAACTACTCTTTGCAGAGACAGGGCCCTATAATTATTTGGCTAGTATTGACTGAGCTCACTTGGAACACAGATGGATTTCCTTGATGTTACATGTGGCCATTTTCTAACTACTACTACTAGAGTGCTTCTACCCATTAGATCACACCCCATAGATAGTATTGCTGATCTCAGATCCTACCTGATATTGTCATGCAACTTCAGACATTATATTTTTAGTCACCCACATTGGAGTCAGTTCTCTAACCCCTGTTTCATTCAGACATGACTGAATCACCTCTCTTTACTGACCTGCCTTTGAAGAAAGCATTGCACTAGACTGCTTAGAATTTTAAAAATGCAAAACCGACCATTTAACTGTGCCTTTGACAGTGAAAATATGTTTTCATGACTATTTGAAAAACTAATAGTGTATGGATAGATACCTTTCATCTTCAAAAGTTAACACCAAAAGCTAGCAGCATGGCATTCTGACATTCAATGCTAACATCCTAAGTAAGAAGCTTGTATTTTTCTACTCTATTCAAAATATTCTTCCTGTAGATTTGTATCCCTCTGACAGATTTCTTCGTCAAACAAAAATCACCATGAAAGTGTTTTCATAATTTTGTATGCGTTTGAACTTTCTGCTTTCAAAAATTTATCTAATTGCTATCATTTTTTCTCTCTCCACTAAGCTAAATATTTCATGTCTTCATTCATAAGCAAGCCAATGATGATCTAGACTGCCAATATTTCCATTACTCAGAAGCTAAGGTATATTTTTAATATATTATTTTCAGTGATAACATCGTTTTAATAGGATATGGTACTATTACAGGTACAAGTTGTTTTATAAACATTAATCTTCAGATAAACTGACATTTCCATTGCTATTCCATAAACATAAAAAAGGAAATAAACAAATTGCTCAACATCTCACAAAAATCAAAGCAGAATTAGGATATCATCTACTTCATCTCCATCTATGTCATTAGAAAATCAAAATTTTCTTAAGGTGTTTTATAGGCTACAGATCAAAATGTGACCCCAACTATTTCATGGGCTGTTGTGTGTCTGGATGACCATTATTGCTTTGAAAAAATACTTTTGCCTGTGAAGTATAGACTATATGGAAAAGAGTATATAAAATATACAAACAGGTAGCAGTACACTAATAACATGAGCACTTATATATCCATCACCCAGGTTAAGACCTTAGGACATTACCAGATAAAAATCTTGTATTGTGCTTCCTTGAGTACATTTCTCTTTCTCTTCTATTATCCAGAGAAAACTACTATCCCAGACTCTGTACGAATTATTTTCTAGGTTGCTTTTAGATTTTTACAACCTATGCATGAATTCATATACAATATACAACTTCCATGAACTCATACTTTGCATTTTACAAGGACAATTTTAATGTATCTACTCTGAGATGCTTCTTACACTAAACTTTGAGATTTATCTATGTTGACGTGTTTGCTTATGTTTCATTAATTTTCTGTGCTTTCAAAGATGCCACTATATGAATATACCACCGTTTATTCTTTTATAGTTGATAGATAGTCCATTTCTCCCCCTTTTTTTATGCTACAACTGTTATGTTCTTGTAAAACATACTTCTACGTGGCATTTTTTTTTGCAAAGAGTGTGCCAACAGGGCAAATACCAGCTGCTGGAATTACTAGCTAATAATTACAGGCATATTCAGCTCTACTTTATAGTGCTATAGCAATCACAATGGACTTCACCATCCTCCAAAATCTTAGTCATTAAAACAACAAAGCTTTATTTGTTGTTCACATTCTGTTCTCATTTAGATGTGGGGTTAGTTAAGAAGATTTTCTTTCTACATCATCTTCCTTTAGGGGATGTTACCAGTCACCATGAAAAATGGTGAAGAACTTTTTGGTTAATCACTTACAGCTCTCAAAGACTCTTATTTGGAGGTGATTCTGGTCACATAGCCACACAAAACTTAAAAGAGGTGATACAATTTTAACATATGCCCTGGAGAAGAATAAGAAACAGCATTGAACAACCTGAAGTTCTACTAATGAAGACTACGAACTATTTTCAAAATGATGGCTTCAATTTACACTTCTACAAGAGAGGAGTGGTACTCTGTTGCTTCCTATCTTGCCAAATCAGATATTGTCAGACACTAGAATTTAAAATCTGATGGATAATATCTACCTCACTCTGCTTTTAATTTACATCTTTGTGATTAATAATGAGATTGAGCATGTTTTCTAAGTATGTAAATGCTTATAAAATTCTCTTTTGTCAAATTACTTTTGTTATTTTACCCATTTATGTATTAAATAGTTCAAATTGTTTAAATAGTATTTACATATTCTAAATACCAATCCTTTATTGGTTTTACTTTTTTTTTTTCAAAAAATATTTTCTCAAACTCCGTGACTTGTGTTTTCATTCTCCTTAAAGTATGTTTTTATAAAATTTTAAAAATATTTTGAGTCAATTAGATGAATAAAATCAGTCAATTTTATTGTTATATTTTTTCATGTCTTATTTAGGAACTTTAATGCTACCTGAAGAAATAAAGATATTCTCCTACACTATCTTCTAGATGTTTATCATTTTATTTCTCATCAATATGTCTTTAATATCCTTAAAATTGATTTTATCACATACAGTGTAATATAATGCACCATTTTTACTTTGTTACTTCCACATGTATAGTTGTTTATGAATCAGGATAAATTATGGGTGGATTTCAGTAAGAGGAAGGGATTGCCCCCCCACCCCCCAGGGACATTTGACAATGCCTGGAGACAATTATGTTTGTCACAGTGGGAAGGAGAGTGCTTCTAGCAGGTGCTTCTAGCGTGCTTCTAGCATAGAGTAGAAAGGCAAGGAATGCTGATTTTAAAAAATCCTAAAATTCATAAGGCAGTTTGCCGAAGGTAGTAGAGGAGACTTTAATGTACTCACTTGTTAGTTGTGCCTCATTTTCTGACAAAAGGGGTTAAAAAGGAAGGTGGTCAAACTGGAGAATGAGGGCCCTCCCTGGTGGCACAAGAGGTTAAGATGCAACCTATGAAGCTATCTGCAGCCTCTGCAACATGAGTTCAATCCCTGGCCAGGTAGCTACCCACATAGCACAGCAGACCTCTCCTGACTTGCCCACTGCTCCCCTCAGCAGTGTATTTCAGTCAGTCTGTCTGCCTGTTGTGCTTTCCACTCTGTCTCTGGTAGATCCTCTCAACCTCCACACCTCTCTGACCTGTACCCCAGTTATTGTATGCATAAATTTAAAAAAATCTTTAAAAAAAAACTTGAAAAAATTTAAAAATTTTAAAAAACCTGGAGAATGAGGAATTAGAGGAAGGAAGGAAGTCAAATGGGCAACAAGGTGGGTATTGTTAAAATATAAACTGAGGTAAATTAAATTTTTTAAGTTTATTTAAGCAAAATCAATTGAAAGTAGGTAGCTTCCAATCTAGCAGATGGAAAGAAGATGGAGTTGTACAAAATGAAAAAATGGAAGACTTATAGGCAGAAGGGAACAGGAACAACAAAGTTATACCAGACAAAACGTGGGCTATTTTTTTATTTTTCTTTAGAAAAGTAACCGTAACCCTAATCCTAACCCTTTAAAGGGTGTTCTAACAGGTACTGCTCAGCCAATTCCTGACTGACAAGTTTAAGATTATATTTCTGCAAAAGTAGGTTATCTACATTAGACTCACCCACCCTGGGCTAGGGCTGGGGTGGTGGGAGCAGTTGCTGATGTAGGATTTAACATAAATGACTCTGTTTGGGGTCTGTTGTCTTGTTTTAAATATTGTTAAGACTAGGAATGAGAAGGACCCAAACACACAAAGAGGAAAGCAATGGACATTTTGTTTAATCCTTTTATATGTGAAAAGCAAGAGTCAATTCACCTTTTCTCATAGGTGAAGTGGTAGCTTTGGGAATATTATTGGGGACAGGCTTTGAATATAAAGACTGGGAGTTTTGTAATTGTGTTTAAGCACAATTAATACCGATGAAGATGAATCTTACAGCTGTTTCATTGTCCTCTTTTAAAGGGTCCTGAGGTGATATACACTTAACTAACAGTGATAGGTATATGTTACAATGTAATCTCCATAAAAAGGGAAGGCTCTAAGTTCCCTGCCCCATCTAATGAGGGGTGGAGCTGAGCAGTGAGTCTCTAATTAGAAAAGTGTTTGGAGAGAAGACTGGGACACAGAGGGAAGACTGGAGGCAATGGAGCAGAGACATGTGAAAAAGGGCACACATGCTTCTCATTTTTTGATTTGTACCAGGGATTTGGGGGACATGGAAGGAGACGTGGTTGAGAGACCCATGGAAGGCTAATGATGACAGCTTTTACCTGGATTTCTGCTCTGAGTTTGCTCCTTTCATTCCAGACTTGCCTGACCCCTTCCGCCCCTTTCCTGCGGCTACCTGCCAGAAGGTTCCTTAGACTTGTGGCAAGATTTTGGAACTCAGTGGCCCTACTTTGGTTATCCCTATTTAACTGAGAAGTTACCCTCAAGAGAATGGGTAACATGGGTGTTTCACTGGAAAACTATTATCCTCTCTTCTCTATGTACACTATTATATTAAAATTCCTTCACCCTAAGAGTATGCTTTGTCTTTATTTGGCAGGTGGCAGAATCCATTTACAGCATGCAAGTTTGGGGGATGTGGGTTTGCCTAAGTCTACACACTAAATGTATAAATGATTAGTGATTAGAAAATCTATAAAGTATGTTAGGAGTTAGTTTACATGACTATCCCCAAGTTTTACGACTTTTCACATACATGCAATGATTTAATGCTTCTTACTATGTATTGACAATAACTTTTATGTTTGAAATTTAAATTTAGGTTGTGTACTAAACACACTAAAAATATTTTTAAACTTCCTCTTGTTTTAACTACAAAAGTAATCACATCTCTGTGTGACTATATTTTCTCATTCTACACGGATGGCAGAACAATAGCAAACAGTACTAAATCTATCAGTTTAGCAAATGTGGAGGCTTATGTAGATTTAGCTTTAAAGTATTAAGGTATTTTTAAGATATTAAGATGCACAGATTTAGAAATAGAGAAATAAGTGTTCCACATCATAATACAACTGATTTAAATGTAGCATAAACCTTCTGAGTTTGACTCCTGCATACTTTGCATCTGTCTTCATTACAGTACACCCCAAACCTCTGAGTCCTCACATCGTATGGATGAAATCAATAGGTAATTAAATAGTTGCAGTGATTCATTTAAAAATATTTGTTAGGCTCATATTCTAGCCATGTATTGTGCTGAGAAAGGAAAAAGCAATGATGACCTAGCCAGACAAGCTCTAGTACTTTGGATTTCATAATCTGTCAGTGCAAATTATTTAAATTCATCTGTATAAATTTAAAAATCTAATTGGCTTTATTGAAAGATTCATGAAATCTGGCAGCATCACATCTCACAAACAGAAAGAAAACATGAGGAGTTGTACAAGATCTAAAGGTTTTATAATAAAGTCAGAAAGAGAGTGGGATGGGATTCTTAAAAGAAAAGAAAGACTATTTCAAGCAAAGTCACCATCCTTTAGCAAAACGCAGAGTGGGTTGGCAAGGGATCTTAATGCCAATTGTCTCACTAATTAATACTGGCCAGGAAATTCCATATTAATTGTTTTAAAATTCCACTTTTGTGGGGTGCTGAAACTGCAATAAGTTTAGTTATTTTGTGTTGGCGGAATTAGGCATTAATGGGCCGTATTTGGGGCATGTTGTTTCTTTTATAACAAATGAATTTAAATATCTAGCATATTTTCTGTGAAGCATTCTAAAACTACTTGAACTGCCTCTTCTGACCAGGTCGATGTCACTTTTTGATGGCATTTTTTCTGAACTTAGCTGCAAGAAGAAAACAGCTTTATAGGATACGAAAGTGAAGGGATTTTCACATTTGCATATCTGATTTGAAATATCTCAAGATATCTCTCTATCTCCAGCATCACCATCAAATCCTCAAAATAAAACAGAATAACCAAACAAACAATGAACTTCAGAACAGCTAAATGTCTGTGGCAAACTACTTATTCAGGAGATGAGGAAATACATGTTACAAAATCAAACAAATGTTATTTTGGAACTTTAGGATAATTTAACTCCAAAAAGCATGGGATATCTACCTTAAGGTCTCTTTATTTCCTTTCCTTCATAAACTTTAATGAGTACATTGTTTCCTATTCTCTACTGTTCACCTGAGACTTCTTGGTGGAAAGAGGACAAACATGACTGAGGCATAAAGATAATTTCCTGCTTCAGTTTGTTCCAGATTTCTTTCAGAATTAAATATATTCTAGGAAGAGAGGGAAAAAAGGAAAAGAAAGATAATCCCATTTGTAAGTAAAATGTTTACTAGTCCTCTAAGTACTTTTATCTTATGCTAATTGGTTATTGTGCAATAGTTTGCAAACTATGTACCTCCTAGTATTTTGCAGAAGAACCTCTGAGATTCTACATATATTGGATTTGAATTTTTTTTTTTTTAGCTTTTAAATATATCTTTATCATTTCGTGGTCATGCTAAGAAAGTATGTCATACACCAAATTTTACGACATTGGATATCAGCAATACTTGCATTTATGTTGCCACATTAACTTTAGGGGTGGTACTTTTGTAAAAAGTTCTTCTTGGGATTTTTTAATTATAACTTTATAAAACTATAATGTATAAAATTATAAATTTTGTAAAGAATTTAAAATTAGGCAGAAAGGATGTATTTTTAAAAAATCTATGACTAGTTGCAAATTGTCTTTGTAAATCAGGATTTTATGGACTGTACCACCAACACAATAAATAAATCAGATGCTAAAACTGTTATTTATAACCTCTAATTTCAAATTATTGTGTAATGAAATGGTTTAATTTTTCTCCATAATTAATTTGAAAATAAATGTTATAAATTTAAATTCCTATAGTAAATTTATGTTAACAAAAGATTCCTTCATTCCATTTTATAAAAAAATTATAGTTTTAAAATATTTATTTTTAATAATTTTTTTGATTTGTCATTTTATTGATTTATTGATTTATGAAATTTTATAATTGAGAAATACAGCTTCACACTTTGATATGTGTATATGTTTAAATAACCCACCTCCAAAGATCTAGTGCTATGACAGTACCCAGTCAACCCCCATTACCTACCAAACCACGCACATGCTTTCACTTCCCCTCTAGTAACCACCATATTTTCAGAGTTTATCTGAGAGTTATTTTTGCTGGATTTGCCAGTTTGTTTGCTTTGATTATTTACATTCCCCATGTGAATAAAACCATCCAGTAATTGTAACTGTCTGACTTATTTCACTTAGCATAATTACCTCAACCTCCATTCATTATGTCACAAAAGGCAGATTTCATCTTTTTAAGTAGTTGAGTGGTATTCCATGAGCATATATTGTATAATGTCTTACCCAGGCATCTACCGATAGGCATTTAGGTTGATTCCATGTCTTGGCTGTTGCATATAGTGCTGCTATGAACCTATAGGTGTGTACATTTTTGAATCAGTGTTATCAGTCTTCAGAAAATTACCTAGGAGGAGTATTACTAGATCATGTATTTCTATTTTTAGTTCTTAAAATGAATCGCCACACCATTTTCCACAGAGGTTGCACCAATATCCAATCTCCCCAACACTGTGTTCCTTTTTCCCCCACACCTTTGCCAACAGTTGCTGTTTCCAGTCATTTTGATAAGGCAGTTCTCAAACAGGGGGATATCTCATCGTGTTTTTTTACTTACATTTCTCTTATAATAAATGATGTTGAACCTTTTTTCATGTACCTGTGGGCTACCTGTATGTCTTTTTTGGAGAAATATATTTTCAGGTATTTTGCAATGTTTTGATTGGGCTGTTTTGTTGTTGTTGTTGAGATGTATGAGTTCTATGTATAGTTGAAATTAATCCCTTGTGGGATGTATGATGTACAAATATCTTCTCCCAGTCAGTAGGTTGCTTTTTGTTTTTGTGGTGCTTTCCTTAGCTATACAAACACTTTTTTTTTTTTTTAATTTGATGCAGTCCCCTTTGTTTATTTTTGCTTTTGTTTCCCTTGTCAAAGGAGTTATTTCATTTCCCAAATATATCGCTGAGGTAGATGCCCAGGAATGTGATGCCTATATTTCTTTCTACATATTTTAAGATTTCAGGACTCGCACCTAAGTTTTGTTTTTTGTTTTTTGTTTTTTAAGATTTATCTATTTATTTATACAAGCACTGGGTATAGTCAGAAGTGCAGGAAGGTGAGAGACTTCATCAGAGCCAGTGGGGGAGCAGAACAGGCAGAAGGACCGAAGTACACTGCTGAGGGGAGAGTGGGTACTGCAAGAGAGGCCTGCGCGCCATGTGGGACCCTAGCCAGTGGCCTGGGATGGAACCGGCGCTGCAGAGGCTGTGGGCATCTTCGCAGCCCAGCGCATAAATGCTGCGCCACTGGAGAGGCCCCTTGCACCTAAGTTTTTAATCCATTTTGAACTAATTTTTGTGTATGGTGTTAAATAATAGCCCAGGTTTTGTTTTGTTTTGTTTTTTGCGTGTGGCTATCCAGGTTTCCAGTACCATTTGTTAAAGAGTTTCCTTTCTCTATTGTATGGTCTTTGCTACTTTGTCATAGATTAACTACCCGTATATGTGTGGATTTATTTCTGGGCTCTCAATTCCATTTCATAAAAGATTTATTGGAAAAAGGATTCCACTGAAAACCACAAAACATATTATATATGTGTACCTAACTTAGCTTTTATTTTCAGTGTCTGAATGTGTACATAGCCTTCTTTGTGTGAGGGTAGAATATCTGAAGAATTATAACTATAATTTAATGATGGTTACAATGTTATAATAAAGATATTATGTTCATCTAATATTATGTTGAAATGGAAAAGTTACAATACTAAATTAGTTTTCTGCATTTTCTTTATAAAGAATATATAACTCAAAACCTGTCTTTATTTGAACAGATAAAGCTTTATGCCAGATAAAGCTTGACACATACTCTTTTCAGAAGGCATGAGGAAAACCTTACTAAGTACGGATGACAAGAAATCCAGGACCTTTGTTATAAATCCAGAGGAAAAGTTTATTTTTGGTCAAAATTAATACTCTTAACAAGTAAGGATAAACATTATTGGCTGAAATCCAAGGCAGGCAGGTAAGAAAATGTTCGGTGTCAGTGTGAATTTTGGAAATCAGGGCAAGGCATTGAGTCCATGTCCTGCCTGAATGGACAGCTGCTACTTATCCTTGCTCAATCATCATTATGTGTAAATGTGAAAGACATTTACCATATTATGCGATTTTCCCAAAGGAAACTAAAAAACAGATTTTTAAAAAGCATTAAATCTGCTTTAAAATGCTGGCCCTAAAATGGAGACATAATGCTAACAAAATAAAACAAGGTAGTCTATAATATCTCATCATAATTAAACACAATTAATATAATTTCATTTTGTATGAACCACAGGACATATGTTTTTGTATTATGAAATAACACATTGATTATTAAAAATATGTGGAGAATTTAGGCTCATACATGACATGTAAAGTCACTTAAGAATTTTTATAATTTTTAGAAATATCTATTTCAGTGCATTTTTTTCTTCTGTGGTTACTAATAGCATATTTAAAATCTATAAGTGAATATTCTTCAAAAAGTAATAACCTTATTACTTATTTGACTTTGTAGAAAATAATTTAAAATGGAATCCATTTGACTCCTTACATATTCATTGTTTTTTCAAATTACCCTTACAGAGATTCAGACTATAAGGATTTTTAAAAAATAATAAAATCCTTTAAGTTACAGATGAATGAGATCAAGGTAGATGTGCTTGTCTAAAATCAGAGATAGTGAATAGCAGAACTGATAAATTCAAATAGTATAAAGTTAAGAAGTAACATTTAATATTTCAAATTGTGATTGTGATAGACTGAAATACAAAGACAGCATTTGAGAAAATGTAACATATCCTTAGTTAAATTATGACATGCACAATTGGTATAGATACAGATATACCCAAATAAAGTTTTACTGGGAAGTCTAGCTAATAATCTTACTCTCATTTTTAAAATATATTTTCATTAATATTTTTATATTTGGTGAAGTAGTTTTCAAGTTGTTAACTTAGAAGGAATTCTGGATGGGTACCTTTTGTGAGCATCTGGGGAAATTTCGAAGAGAACAGAGCTGGTGTCCTGCACTTCAATAGTAATTAATCTCAGTATCTACCATTCATGTCTGCTTTGCAAATAAGCTGAGAATTCAGAGATTTTTTTAAATGACAAAAACAGAAGAGTTTAGTGGAGTGTTCACTAGGAAAAAAAGGAACTTAGAAACTATGAAAGATGAAAACTCCGCTTTTGACTGTCAGAAGAGCTGACAGGAGTCAGATTTCCAGCAGGGAATGATGGCATTTCTACTGGAAACACAGAGCTGCTTAAGAGACCAAGACTAGATATTAATGTAGCCAGTATGAATTTGCTCCATGTATCAAGTAGTACACTTTATTCTAAGACAAACCAAATCATATTTCAAATCCCCACTTTCTGGAGTTATAAAAAAAATTATTTGTTGCATTTAATAGAGAGGGCTATTTTCCTCCTGTATCCCAGGATCTGGTGCAGAGATGTAGTTGGTGCCTCTCCACAAATTGAGGTTGATGTTGAGGGTGTGGGCTGGTCTTTACTTTGCAGCAGTTATTATCTCCTTAAGCTCCATGATGCTGATATTATAGTTCATCGTCAGCTGTATGTTGTATACCTACCGACTGACAGCCTTTATAAATCTACAGAGATACTAGGACTCACTGAATGCGGGCTCAGCACTGCCCTCTAGGTTTGTAATTGCAGTGGCTAGTCTCACAGCACCTCCCCATTTAGGTAACTGTATTCTGGTGGACTTAGACATTTTGCAATTCTCCCTGTCTGTTAGGGAGAGTCACTTTCCCCTTTTCAACTCTCAGTACCAACTACTTCATTCAGTTTCCTGGATGAGCCTCTCTTACCTCAAAAACTCTTTGGCGGAATTTCTCTTCCAGCCTTCAGTCACCTAGCAATAGTTATATTAGCACTACTATACCCAGTCTCTTGTCATGTTCTTTCTGTCACATACACAAATACACGCATACCACATACACTCTTTCTTCTACATCCATGCACATAAACATCCATATGTAAAACATATACTCTTATAAGTAAACTCTGTATATTCTCAATTATATAAAATAACACAGATAAAATAATTCAGTATTACATGACCAACTATGACCTACTGTAGAAATGCTTACATAGTAAAACCAAGAGATTAAATAGCAAGGCAGAATCTAGGAGTGAATATGGTAGGGGGGGGTTAATATACATGGATGCCAATTTCATCTTGTACTTTTAACTACACACTACATTATTATATGATTTACAGAGCTTTTTATTATTTGACCTATAATAAAGAGTGACAAGAGTAAACTACATTAAAAAGAAACTTTAAAACTTAAACACTTGTCTGGAAGTCAAGAAGGGTTGTATTTATTTGAGCAGCAGTAAGTAAACAGACAGAGAATTTGAATAATCTTTAGTGTAAGCAATGCTATTTGTAGGTCCAATGGTTTATAATTTAAAGTTATATTTCATTATATTTATAATGTCTCATTTATCATTTCTTTTTTTTAAAGATTTATTTATTTGTGCATACAAGAACTGGGGTACAGGCCAGAGGTGCAGGGCGTGAGAGAATTCACCAGAGACAGAGTGGGGAGGATAGGAGATCTACTGAAATACACTGCTAAGGGGAGGAGCGCAGACAGGAGAGGTCTGTTGCGCCATGTGCTCCCTGGCCGTGCTCCCTGGCCGACCAAGGTTGGAGCTTGTGCTGCAGTGGCTGTGGATAGCTTCACAGTGCTGTGCTTAACACCTTGTGCCGTCAGGAAGGCCCTATCATTTCTATAATTCACTTCAGTTGCTACATTCTTCCTAAAGAAGGAGTAATGCTATAAAAATGATTTTTATATGTGAAAAGATACATTTAAAAATTTTATTCTACTACATTCTGCCTCTCTTCTTGATCTCTGGTTTTAGCTTTAGCTAAGGAAAGCATAAAAAGGGACTAGAACATCATGAAGGGTAGATGATGTAAGGATATATTAATTCATCAAACCACAATGTAATGGACTGCACTATGACAAACATTTTTACACATAGAAAAATTGTCATATGAAGGAGTCTGATAAATAACAAAGGTTTTAAGACTTATTGTTGGTAGGGCTCAAGTCACTCTAGGAATTTACCTGAATAAAGAATGTGCATTTGAAGATACTTTATGGATGTTGCAGATAAGTGACATAAAGTTAGTTGATAGAACATGAATACTATCCAATTATTACTTTTTTAGTGTTCTTTAATAGTTTTAAATTATTTTTCCTTTGTAATTTTCTTGCCATAGCTAACATCTTTTTTTATTGTTTGTTTTTACCACAGCGAGTTTTTATTTATTTTTTTTAAGATTTATTTATTTATACAAGAGGGGGGTACAGGCCAGAGGTGCGGGAGGGTTAGAGAATTCACCAGAGACAGAGGGGGAAACAGGACAGGCAGACGGACTGAAAACACTGCACGCTCAACCCACTGCAGTACCAGGGAATTCCCACAGCAAGTTTTTAAATCCAAGTGGTTTAAGAAACGAAACTTACATTTTGAATTGTGGCTCTGACAAAATATTTTCTGCTATAGATTTTAATGTCATTTTTCTTAAACTGCAAAAGTATAGGAAAATACAGTTATTTCCAATATTACTCTTGTATTCTTTGTATATTACTTTTCATTGTGCCCAAAGTATATCTTCAAAACATGTATTATTAACTGATTTGAAAATACATGTTAAGGCACACAATATGTTCTTTGATTTTGATAACTCTTCACTAAATTCAGCAAATGGTAGCAAAAAAACTAATTAAAAATTAGATTTTAGAGACTTACAAAGCATCTAACAACTATTATATTTCATAGATGAGAAACTGAAACTTAGAGTAGGTAAATGAGTTATAGTAAGTCACAATAGTGGATGGAAAAGTCAGAACCAGAGCATCAGTTCAAGGTTCTTTTTTTTTTTTTTAAACTTTATATTTTGGAATAGTTTTAGACTTATGGAAATGTTGCAAAGACAGAAATTCTCCTATATGCTTCCCCTAATGGTAACCATTTTACATAACCATGTATCAATTAATACAAAGTTCTTTTTCATTGCCCATGGAGTATTAACTCAGATTTTGAAATAATGTTAATGACACACATTTTTTCTATAAGTTTCTATAAGTTAGTATCTTTCAGAGTGTTTCATAATATATCACCAACAGTGAATTTAATTATTACATACATAAGTATAAAAGTTATTTGAATTTTTGAGAAGATAAAGTTCAATAAATGATTTTCTAAGCAGTATAATCTTAGAAAAGTATTTCTAATCAGTATGTTTATTTATAGAACTTGTTCTATAGACCTGGGAATGTGAGGGTAGGAAATATACTCATTTGGTATATATTTGCTCCTATTTTCTTTGTGCTGAATTGATTGAAGAAAATAATCAGAATATTTTTTTTCATGAGCATTGTTTTAAAAAACTAAAAATATGTTTTTTACAAACAGAAAAAACAAATTCAGGTTTTTTACACCAATGCTTGGGATTGTGAAATTTACAATTACAATTGGGATTGTGAAAATTACAAAATCTTTTCTTCTATTTGTACTTTGTTTTCCTAATACTTTGCAATAATATGTATGTTTCTTATTTTTTGTTTCCTATTTTTATGTTGACACTTAAATTGTTACTGCCCCTCCCACACCTCCTTATACTACCATTTCAGAGCTTCCTAACACTCATTTTCCATATTAGAGAATGTTCCACAGTAGGGTGTTAATTCCCTAGCATTGCCAGCCTATGTAAGAGCAAAATAGACTCCAGCCATCAAAGAAAGTCTTCAGAAAAAATGCAGCATTGGCAGTTGGAAGACTAGCCAGCAAGCTATGCATTAACGTACCCTCAGAATAGACCTTGACCAGAAACTGAAGGGAGCTGGTGTATGTATGTATGTGTGTATGTATGTATATGTACACATATGTGTATATGTATGTATATACCCTATATACGTATACATCTGGTATATATGTATATATCTTGTATATATATGTATACAAGATACATATGTATGTGCACACATATATTTGTATTTATGTATGTATGTATCTCACTTTCCTCATACTTAGGCTGGGTTAATTCTGAGGTAAATTTTAAATGGACCAGGAAATCCCAATGAGACCAAACCCTATTTATTTACAGTGAAAACTTGTTTGGTAATTCACCCATCATTGCCTTCCTTCCATTCCCTGTCTCACTTTCCCAAGCTCCTACTGTGTTTCCTGAAATCACTTCCAAAAAAACCTACTTGCACTTGAATCCTTAATTCAGGAACTCAGAACTCAGGATCTGCCTCTGCTGAAACACAAACACAAAAAATATTTTCCCAAAGCATAGGCTGAAGCAACAATTAAGTCAAAGGAGTATTGTTTGTTAGTGACAGGTTGAATGTAGCAAGAACAGGAACATGGAGATAAATGGACTTAAGAAAATATTTGTGGATATCAGTTATCTATCTGTGCTTTCACTAGAAAGTTAATCATTATTACTAAGAATAGATTATTTTATGTCCATGTTACTCAGCCTAAAACTTTAGGAAAGAAAAGAAACCTCCACTGGAAGCCTATAAAACTAGAATTTGTTCTTCAGATTAATATTTTCTGATACTTGCTTGTGTTCATAACTCACCAACTAATTAGCAACAAAAAAGCACACAGAGTCTATCGTCTTAAGGTGTCGGAAAATACCAAATTTCCAGTGCCAAGTGCTTGGTTAATTAAAAAATAAAATGTCTCTTTTCACCAAATGCTTCTATTATATTTTATAAAAAGTTCATCAATCAAACAGTTTATTTGTAGCATAAGAAGCATAAAGCATATTAAATATTAATGAACTGGGAGTTGCTATACTTTCTCATTCAGTTTTATTTACTGGTAAAAATGAGAAGACATAGATTAAATGTTTATATCTGTTTAATCAAAATGACAGATATGCAATGAGAAAAGGAGAAGTGTAATTTAAAAAAAAACAACAATAAGATATACTAAGGAATGGAAATTAATTAGAATGGATACCCTGATAATCTTTACTGACTATACCAGCTCATAGATGACTGATCCTTGTTATTCAGACCAGGTCATAGGATAGTCTATAAGAATAGATTGCTGACATACCATAGTTACGTTACTAGTAAGCATACTCTCCACTTTCAAAAATTGTATCTTCTGTTTCTGTACTCCATGGAGATTTGGGTAATATTTAAATATTAAGTCTAAAGAAGAAAATCAGAGAAGGGTCAAATAAATGCCAATACAGTGTCATGTGTGTCAATAAACTTATGTCTATAAGACAGTTTAACTCAGAAGGATCACTTACAGTTTGCCTTACACATGTCAATGAGAAATATTTTCTTAACGGGGGCCTCCCTAATGGCGCAAGGGGTTAAGACACAACCTATGAAGCTATCCATAGCCACTACAGCATGAGTTCGATCCCTGGCCAGGGAGCTACCCACATGGCACAGCAGACCTCTCCTGACCCGCCTGCTGCTCCCCTCAGCAGTGTGTTTCAGTCACTCTGCCTGTTCCGCTCCCCACTTTGTCTCTGGTGAATCCTCTCACCCCCCACACCTCTGGCCTGTACCCCATTCTTGCATATATAAATAAATAAATCTTAAAAATATATTTTCTAAACTATTTGAGACTATTTTATTTTTAGAAATTAATTAACATCCAACTTTGCAATTCTAAAAGTCTTAATTCAAAACTATATTCTGATGAATACTTTGGCCAAGTTTGAACTATCATTCTTTTGTCTTTTATTGTCTTAAAAATCTAGTATCAAATTCCAGCTTTTCCTTTTTTTTTTAATTTAAGAAATCCTTACACCTTTTGTACAGTTCACAGGACACTTAGATTGCATGATATCCAGATTTGCCTTATCTTGATTGATTAGCCTTATCTAAACCATGGTTTTTCCTATTCATAACTCAATTTTTTAAAAATGTAATTTTGTGCATAAATATTATTTTTGTTATGAAAACTATATAGTGATTTCTTATTTCATAATACAACAGATCAATATTGTAGACTTTGGTTCAAAGACCTTTAGTAATATGCACTAACTTACCTGCTCTCCTTTCTTTCAACTCCCAACCTATCATCTCCCCTGACTTGAAGCAAACGTAGCTTTTCATGCTCCAGATAAACCTTTATTCACAAACTAAATGTTATTCTCTTCCTCATTCAGCAGATTGTCATCTATCTTTCATTACTTAAAAAGCACCAGGAATTTCAATGTCTCCTAAATGCTCCTTTTAATAAAGGATTCTATGGGTAAGATTAGAATTCTTTTCCATTCCCTTCTCATCAGAAATTAAATTTTATTCTCTTTGGTTATGGCTTGAGATATACAGGTATTCTGGATTAGCGTACCATACAATTATAGTGAAATCCTTCCTTATGCTAGCTTAACAATAAAGTCATCTTTTAGTTTGAAATGGTAAAATGAAATGCATAGGGAAGGAACATCTCTGTTCCAGAAATCTAGTGAATGTATTTAAGCCTTTTTACATCTTACCATACATTATCACTATCAACACATGTATTACTTTATTTGAGTCATAAGAATTGTGGAAGCAGGAGCTGCAGTCCTTGTTTTAAGTGGCAGGGACCTGAGGATCTAGCTTACTGCAATATTCGGAGAGAACAGGCTTTGGAATCAGGAAGCCCGGAGTTTGAATTATTACTACAATGTTTATACCTCTGTGATTTTGGGTAAATTATTACTATCTCTAAGCCTAAACTGCCTCATAAAATGGGGAGAACAAAAACTACATGACATGCTATAGGTAAAGAACATCACATGCAAAGTGGACTGCTTGACACAGGTAAGCCCTTAACAAACAGCAACATGTTAAGGAATTTGCCCTACAGACTTTTAAAATATGCTGGCGATGACCGAAAACCGAGATTTTGGACAACAAAACCCATGCTTTCCCGCTATTCCTGCTTCCTAGAACACTGACTTAATTAAACTACTAACGTGATGGATGACTTTGAGCAAAATACTTCCAGAAGTCATTTTACTCGTCTATAAACTGAGTCTCTTCAGACTGTCTATTCCAGCTATATCAGGTGTTTTTTTTGTTTTTTTTTCCCCCTTGTAGTGTTTTAGGTTTGAGAGTCGGGTTCAGCAGAGATCCAAAATCTGTCTAATCATAAGCTGTGCACGTTCAATGAATTCTATCCTATATTCTCGTATTTCGTTCAATATTCAGGGTTTTGGTTTTTTTTTTTTTTTTTTTTTGGCAAGCATTTCGGCTGTTGGCTGTCTTTAGTCTAACTATCAGCGCCTCTTCAACGGAAGACCATACCTAACTTTATTTATATCTTGGCTTGTACCCGACAGGATTTCAAGGCGGCGAGTGACACTCTAAGTTCCCTAACGATGCTACACGGTCCGATTAAGACTCTCTTGATGAAATCACCTCGCATCAAAGCGCCAATGAATGGGATGCAACTAATGTCTTTCAACTAACTCTTAAAAAAAAAAAAAAACCGAATAAACCTATGCGGAAGTCCCGTTGGCATACACTCAGCGTTCGCCCCTCGGCTTGGACGCCGTCCCACCCACTGCCAACGGTCACTCGAACGCCCTTCCCACACTAGCCCAAACCGTCGTCGCTCCAGTCCCAGCTGGACGAAGCTCCCACCCCGCCCCTTCCCGCCCTCTCAAGCCCACGCTCCCTGATTGGGAAGGGGACTGAAGCGCCCGTCTCCCCCTTCCATTTTATTGGCTAGCGCGGCTGTCAGTAATCCCGCTTCCCGCCTTCCCGCCTAGCGCGTTTCTAGGACCCCTCGGTTTCCGCGACAAGCCGCTTACGTTTGCCTGAGCCGTGTTGCCGGGGCCCCGCGACCTTTCACCCCCCCCCCCTTCCCACAGGAGCGCCCAGACCCGCGTCCCGTCCACGCCCCCGCGGCTGGCGCGCGCCCCCGCGCACGCGCTCAGCCCGCGCGCACACGCACGCGCGGAGAAACTCACACGCCCCCCCCACCCCGCCCCGCGCGCGCCCCCCCCCCCGTCGCCCCCGCAGGCTGAGGCGGCGGCGCTGCTGAGAGGCAGGGACCCGAGCGCGAAGTGTGTGGGTGTCTACGAACTCAAGCCCGCTCGCCCTCCCCGCGCAGCCGTCCCCCGCCCTCCCTCCCTCCCTCCCCGCCGGCCCCCCCGCGCCCCCCCACACACAAGCGGGAGAAATAATGAGCGAGACCGGGCGGCAGCAGCAGCAGCGCGGAGCAGCCCAGGCAACGGCAGAAGCGCTCGGGCAGCGGCGGCGGCAGCACCAGCGGCGGGAGCGAGCGCAGCGCTAGCGCGGTGCGGGGACCGCCGCGCTTCGGCCCGGCTTCTGCCCTCCTCCGCCGCCCGCTCCGCTCTCCGCACCCACCGCCTTCCCCTCCTCCTGCTCATTCACTCTTTCCCTCACGCTCCCCTCCTCCTCCTCCTCCTCCTCCTCCGGCTCGGCTGCGCCCCGCGCCCCGCCAGCCCTCGCGGTCTCCCACTCCCTCGGCCCGTCCTCCCGTCCTCCCGCTCCCTCCTCCCGCTCATTCACTCGCCCCTCTCCCTTCTCACTCTCTCCCCCTCGCTCCTTTCTTCTCCTTCACCCTCCGTCTCTCACACCCCCTCCATTCCCCTGTCTCCTTCTGACACTGCACTGCAGCTGCTCCACAGCCCTGCCCCCTCCCCAGTGAGAACAAACCAGCAACATCGCTTTTTTCTAAAGAGATTTCTATTGATCCGATTAAAAAAACCTTAAGAGAACCCAAAAGCAAAAGCAAAAAAAAAAAAAAAAAAAAAAAAGCCAAAACAAAAGGGAGAAGCTTCTCCCCGTAGCAGCGGCAGGAACAGCAAACATGATGGCGGCAGCTCCCATCCAGCAGAACGGGACCCACACTGGGGTTCCCATAGACCTGGACCCGCCGGACTCGCGGAAAAGGCCGCTGGAAGCCCCCCCTGAAGCCGGCAGCACCAAGAGGACCAATACGGGCGGTGGGTATCACTTCCACCTCCCCGCCGGCCCCATCCCCCGCCGCCCGCCCCTGCCTCCCTCCCGCCCTCCCGCCCGCCCGCGGCCCGGACACCTCCAGCCCGAACCCCGCGGCTCCCGCGCCCCGGCCCCGCGCCCCCTCCCCTGCACCTGCCCCGCACCTCGCTGTCCCCGACACATTTCCATTTCTGTGTTTATCATTCATCAAAATGGCGACCGGTTTTTCGGAATAGACCTATCTTTCCATTTAATCGGTCGAAAGGCTGACCCGTTAAATAGCCTAGACGGGGCGAGGGGCTCCGCTCAGGAGGAGGAGGATGACCCCCGAGTGAGGTGATGGCTGCCCGAAGATGCGCGCTGCATTGAACAGTCGGATAAAATAAATAAATAAATGGCACTCGGTTAGCGGAGAGCGAATGATTGGGGCACCGGAGAGTTTTCTCTCCCCATCCCCTCGCTCTGGCCACAAGTAGTATGCAAAATCTTGAGTGCATGCTCTTACCGCACTTGTATTGTCGGTGCAAAAATGTCTCATTGATTTTGTCTTCGGGGTGTGCATACGAGGGTGGGGGTGTCTGGGACTGGGACTTGTTAGTTAACATCCTGCGCTTCCTGGGAAGATGAGTTATAACGGGACCGGTATCGCGTCTTCATGGGCACTGGAGTCATCTTAACAATGCACCCAATGCATCGAGGCAGAGGTGAATTTATCTACAGCATGTACATTAGAGACGGATGGGGGTCTGGCGACGGCACGCCCGCAAATTTTGGAACGTTCATGCACATAAGGAAGCTGGATTTTCCGGGGTGTTTCCTGGTTAAGACATGATCAGTTTGACGGATATTAAAGTTTATGGTGTTGGCTTGATTTCCTAAAACAGTTTCATTTCTCTCTTTCTTGGATCATCCGTCCCCTCTCAATCGTGGTGGTTTTGGAAAGGGAGCATCATCATGTAGTTTGGTCGTTTTTACGCGTGTTTGATAGAAATGACTCCTAAGCTTTTTAGTCCTGGCAGAATTCTTAAGGTCCTTTAATTAATGAGCTTAAACAGATCATGAGAGACTGAGACGTGCTAAAGAAATACCCCAGGATTAGTTAGATTTGCCCGTCTACACCACTTTGAGTTATTTCCTGGCAGTTACTGGAGACTTGGAATACACCCTACAGTTTGGGTGGATTATTTGCTAGGAGAATGTTTGTTTTGCATACTTTAAGTGGGATATAGGCAATGGCTAATTGTAGTGTTAGCTAATGTCAAACAAATGTAGCTTATCACTAACAGCCCTTTCAATTATTTTGCAGCCGTGTTAAGCAAAGGTTTGTCATCGTATCAATTTCTGAAGTTTTGTTAAAGGGTCAGTTCATTTCGTTTTACCATAGTAACCACAGATAGAATTGGACTACTTCCATGTTTGGAATAACAACTGGAATTTAGTCATCAGTTTCTACAGTGCTACAAAATAGGAGCGCGTGTTTAGAATTTAATTCCAAGTTTGAAAAGTATAAGTCCTACGAAATGGAAAACATTTTGTACATTTGTTTCTCAGTGTATTGAGCTTATTTTCGTTCCTTAAATTTTTTAACCCCATATTTGCTGCAGTTTCTGCCCAATGTCTTAATTGCTGTTTTCCTCCCTTGAGGGTGGAGAGGGGACGCAAAGTTTTAAAATGTCATGTTAACCAAAGATATTTCTTTGCATTTTTCAGAAGATGGCCAGTATTTTCTAAAGGTTCTCATACCTAGTTATGCCGCTGGATCTATAATTGGGAAGGGAGGACAGACAATTGTTCAGTTGCAAAAAGAAACTGGAGCCACCATCAAGCTGTCTAAGTCCAAAGATTTTTACCCAGGTAGGTGCAATGGTAGAGATTGTTTGCTGTATCTCCAAGGAAAGAAAGGAGAGCTCTGTGTGTGTTGTGTGCTGTATTGAAAGAAATTCTCACTAGTGTAGACTTTATTTATAATTTGCTGTAGTAGAGTATTTGTGGAAAGATTAGAATATTTCCATCGTTGATTATGTCCTTTTTCAATAATTGATATACTGTGTATGTGATTTAGACCCATTGGGAGATGAATCTTCTGGGTATTTCTACATACTAATATCTTATTAGGAAACAACTTTAAAATTTAAAGATAGAAACTTGGACAGCTGGCATCAGGAAATAGGGTTCTTCTGAAGTTTTCAGACATCATTGTAATGACAATTAGTCTAGAGTGAATTCAGAAGAGGGGGTAGGAAGGTTTCTTAAAGAATGGACCATTTACTTCTAAATCCATTATGTACCTCTTTCTGCTTCATTGCTTTGTTTGTTGGCCCTAGAGTGAACTAAGGGGACAAGTGCTGCCTCTTAAGATTTTTAAAATACTGAGGTTTTTTAATGTAATGGGAAGTGTATTATTATGTAAGAAGTAAAATAATGCTTTAAAATTTGTGTTACTGAATAGTTGTAGTTGATTAAAATATGTTAACAGTGTACATGGTACTGTAACCCACTGGAATATGGCGAATTTTGTAGGTGGTGTTATTTTTTTGTACTTTACAGTGTGCTTTTTTATTTCAAATGTTACATAGTTCTAAACGTTTATCCTTTTTTAAATTTTGCTACTCACTATATAGATTTTAAGTTTAATGGGAAAATCTCCATAATGAATAGTGTATCTCCTAGATAAAACATCATTAACTGATTTGTTTTTTACCATTTCGGGGGTTATTTTATCTTTATGACCATAAAAATATTAATGTAGTGCTGAGGGGACTGATACTGCTTATTTTTTTTTTTTCTGGTGAAGAAGAAAAGCCGATTTGCTTTCAATGATCTAATTCAGTAAGAGTTCTTTAATACAGCAAAGACATCTGGCATGAATGTAAGCAGAACATTTGGAGGATTTCTTCTTCATAGCCAATCACTTGGTTGTAGAAAATGGACCATTATGTTGGATAAGGAGGTTTTAGAATGGTTGAAACTGTCATTTAGGTATATAAATTAAATAGAGTATATTTGGTAAACTTTAAATTTATTAAACTAAAATGCAATCTGTTAGATATGACGTCTTTTGAAAGTTTGTTTCCAGTGAGTGTAGTTTTGTAAATGGCGTTCCTTGTTCCCGAAACTTTTCCTTATGCATTAACAAAGTTTGCTAACATATTCACATTGCCATGTTTAAAAGGTATATTATGATGAAAAAAAATCAATGTGGAATTGTGAAAACCCATAGTACAAATAAAAGCACTCAAAAGAGCTTGATTGCAGAATTAATAACATGATAGTTTTAGGAAAAGAGCTGCAATGGTAAATTAAATTCACTGTCAATAGATGAAAATGAAATAGCTTTTTTGCATTATACATGAGGTGGTATCAGATGTGCAGGGATGTTACAGAAAATTGGTATTTATCAAGGATATTCCAAATAGTAAATTAAATGCCTTTTCATTTGAATATAGTTTATTTTCAGTAGGTTAGAAAGGGTACACCAAGAATTAGGTCTTTTGTTTTTAGTCCACTTAGTTGTGCATTTTTTTTTATTTCATTGAAATTGCTTATTTTATTTATAGCTCTGAGGCATGTTATTCATATAGAGCAAGCCCATCTTTTGGAAAAAATGGAAAACTAGAATGCGATGAATAAAATTGTGTGTGTGATATGTGTGTGTGTGTGTGTGTGTATGCATGTAGTGACGTAACCTGATCAAATGTGAGTTGTACTGTCTGGATAAAAGAAGGCTTATACTCTGCCTGTAACAGGTGGAAACCGATCACACAGTATGGAATCAATTTTAAGGATAAAATAAAGCCTTGCAATTTATTTTGAGTACTTTGTATTTAAATATAATTTTCGTTACCCGTTTGGACAGAGACATCTCTCTCTTCTGATATACTTTAATGTTAACAGTCTGTTGACACTTGACCACAAGCCTGTGGAATTTTCTAAGGTTCTGGTATTCTTCAGTATTGCAGCCTTTGAGCCCTCTTCAACTTCTCTTACTCAGATATGTGTAAGGGATACTTACCTTGCTCATCTCAGATGAACTCAATTATATAAAACTTTGATTATACCATTGAATTGTAAGGATTTTCTTATAGGATCATACAGTAATTCAAAAGTCCATTTTTATGTGTTTTGTAATTGTATTCTACTATAATGAATGTGACTGATAATTTATTTCTTGAAGCATTTTTCTATTTTTCATTTGGTAATAGTGTATTTGTGGAAAGTATTCTTCAGTTGTATAGTAGTAAATTTTCTCATATTACTTTAATTTTGAAACAATGTGATTGTGTTTAGAGGCTTAGTTAAAAATACTTTGGTATTTGAGATAAATGCTCTTCAGGATACATAATGCAGAATATGACATATTGGGGATATTTTGATAAATTTCAATTTAAATGATAGATATATTGTCTTTATTATAGTCGATATAATTTCATATTTATCATATTTGTTTTTCTTTTTTCCCCTTAGTATCTTTAAAATATCTTAAGCATTTCTTTAATATTTATGATTAAAATGAAGAAAATACTTTTGAATATTAATTGGCATGAATTTAGAATTCATAGAACTATATTTTCACTGTATTTCAGCATGTCCTGTATTGAATAAAATAATTTGAGGAGATTGTATGATGAAGATTGTGAAGTTTATTTTTCCGTTGCTATAATCAGAAAGAAAAGGCATTTAGGCAGATTTATATTACTTTTTACTGTATAATTCATTTATCCATTTTTAAAAATGTAAATCTTACAGAGTACTAACTTATTACTAATGGCTTATGAATTTTCTCTGCTTGATTGAAACAACCAATTTTTATTTATGTTCTTTTTTATAAGTAGGTTACATGAAATTGTTGCTTTCTCATTTTAAGCAATATATAACTGCATTTTCAGAATAGCGATAGTGTTCTTTCATTCTTTAATTTGGCTTCTGAAGATGTGTTTAGTTTTTATTAACAAATAGATCGACTGTATCTGTTAAAATTATTTTTAAAAATGAGTGTTTCGGTCAGTTAATCAGGAAAAGTTATTGAATACATTATTGTTTCGGAATAGTAAAGGATATATAAAATAAATAGTGTCATGTAAACTTTAGATTTTAGAACACGTCATAGTGTACCTTTTTTTATGTCATTACATGACACTGGAGATATTTATTTATATCGATCAAACAGGGGTTGCTCACCATACTTATGGCATATATTTGTGTATATTTTATTCTGTTTTCATATATGTGGTTATAAAACTGGATCATCTTTAATATAAATTATTTTCTGTATGGTCTGTAAGTTAAAATTTTAACTTGGCATTCTTAGATTTGTTATATCTCAATTTTATTGCTATCTAATTTGGGTGATGCTTTTTTAAAAATCACAAACCATTTTTATGTCAACATTTTGAAAATCATGAAAAAGTAAATATAAGTGATTTTTTTCTTTTAGTAAAAGAAATGCCCCACATTACCTTCATTTTGGTATGGTGAAAATTCAATGGCTGATTTACCCTTCTGGATTGGGGTTATATAAAAATGATTATGTTTCTGGAAATCAGTGGAGTTTATGAAGTTTAAAATAAATTACTTCTTTTGTTTACTTTGTTGAAGGAATAATATTATGACATTGGTATTATAATGTGAATACTTTTGTTATAGCTTCTAAAAGTTGCAAGCTATACTCTTTGATCTTAGGTGCAAGGTATTTAGAAATTTATTGGTATATATTTTTAGGCAAAATTTATAAGTAAAGAGAATTTTAACACATAGGAAATAAAATAGTGTAATTTTCAATGTGTTGAATTTAGTTAGGATAGTTATCATACTGTGCTATACCTTTGATTTTAATATGATCAAAGAGTTACTGACACTAAGTGTTTTTTCTTAAATCTTAAAACTTGTATTTGTCATACTCCCTATTGTTTTGGGTTATTTTATATGTTGTCTTTATATCCTCAGTTGAATTAGAAACCATTATCTTCTACTTAGACTTTACTACCTCTCTGAAAATTTCCTGTATTTTTAGTAAAGGATATATAAAAGCAATCTTAACTTATGAAGGAATGTTACTGGCATAGCATAATTTATATAACACTGTAGATTCTGAAAAATACAATTTTTACACTTAACCTATGTGAGCAAATGTTTTGGGTAGTGGGAATTTTAGGAAAACTAAATTAACATTAAACAGCTAAGCATTCATTTTATTTGATTCCTTTTTATTTGATTTTGATGTTTTATTTTCCATTTAGTGAGCTATAGAACATCATTAATTTACTTTGTCAGTGGTTTGATGAATTGTATAGCACAGCATCACTTTGAAATTTGTTGTTTGAAACCTTCTGGATTTTGAAAATATCTCTCATTTGAAATTTGCAACATTTTGAGGAATTACAAATACCTGACAAAATTAACTTACAATTACAGCCCTACAAGATTTTAGGAATAGTTCAAAAATAGTGAATATAATTGGTAAAAAAACAAAAAAACTGCTCAGTACTTATGGATTGAAGATGTTTCACATAATATATAAAGAGGAAAAGTGATCTGTATCTTATGAACACTAAGGAGTATGTAGTGTAACTAAACCAAACTACTAATCAAAAACTTGTCAATTTTATTGTTCTTTCTTTTGTTTTGCTATGACTTAAGAGAAATAAATTTTAAGCTTGTAAATGACACAAGTAACATTTATTGAACACATTATGCCACTTGTTAACTAAAACTCACCTAATAAACAGTTTTATTAAAACCATGGAATTTACTCTTACTTTGCTTCCAGTTTAGTATAGCTATGTTTTATGAGCAAGTGCAGCTTTTCAATATAAAATTGGGGGGACAAGGATGGGAGGTTTGTGCTTGATTGCCATCTCATTTCCATCTTTGGATACAGCTCTAGCATAAAGTTAAACAACATCTGCAGAGATCTGACTGACAAACATCTCTCTGGGACTCATCATTGCAGCCTGCAGCAGGTGCATTCAGCTTTGCAGGCTTTTCCAAAAAGAGGTTAGTTTGTTCTAACATTTATCAGTAGACCAGTGGGAGCAAATGACTAGAGAGGAGAGGTTGGTTGTCACTTGTCCAGTGCTGGAATACTATAGGTAATTGGACTGGACTGGTGGGAACCTCAGCAGTATGTGTCTCACATTGCACTGCAGCTGCTATGGCGCTTAATTAACCTGACCCTCAGAGACTGAAGTGTCATAGTATAAAACGCAACATGTAAGAAATGAAGCAGGACTTCTCAGTATTTCCTGATGCTTGGTTTGGTGACGTTTCCCTTTTCTTCATGTTATTTTTTAAAGATACGGCATTTGCTTTTCCATATTTTTAATATTTAAAACAAGTGATTTTCCATGAATCTGGTAAAATCAACATGAAAAGGAGATGGGGGCTTTAGGTTTAGAATAAAAAGAAATTAACCTTAGGCGAGAAGGATTTAAATTTCTCCATATCCTCAACCCAAGAACATTTTTAAATCATAAGTGAGTGGAAGTACATTATTGTTCTTTTTTTTGTTATCTTTGACTAACATTTGTTTATTTTTATAGGAGAAATAGTCCCTGCAAAATTCAGTCCCTGTAAATTCAGTTTTATCTTTTTTGGCATGTTTAGGATCTTTGGCAAGCAAACTTTACTGGGAGTTTGGTTTTCCAACAAATGACATAGGTATAGCATGTAGGAAATATTTTTAGGATGTTCCAATTTGACAGTGGAGTGCTGTTGAAATAATAAAGTGTTGTTGAAATTTTATTACAAGTAAATTAAAACTTGATTACAAACTCTAAAAATTAGTCATTTATTTCTATGGTTTAAAATTTCTTAATGTTTGAAGTGCCAACTTACAGTATGCTTCCATGACATATCCAGAAGTTTCTTGTGTGTTCTAATAGTATTCCAATTAATATAGGTATCTCATCACAGTCTTATGATTAATTGACCCTTGAATGGAAAACAGTTCCTAAGGTAAAAAAGCAAAGTTCTATATTATTTTACGATAATTTGGAATTTTAAAATGGCATTTGGAATCTTTGTGAAGCAGTTTTGATTGTTATTTTTACTATCATGAATTTTTTGGTATCTATGGAATATAACGTCAGTTACCCAAGAGTTAATTAAGTCTTGGAGTTTGCACACATTTTTTCCTAATGTTTTTGTATCCTATATACTTTTTTTGAAGACGTTTTTCCAGTGTTGCAAGTAACTATTTGATTTTGAGGTTACTGCTTATAAAAAGTCTGTTTTAATTTTTATTTTAATTATGGCCAGTGGTAATTTATTGGTAATTATAGTAATTAAGGGAAATAAAAGTAAAATAATCACATCTAGAAGTCAAGGGGATGTTTTCCTCCACATTTTTAAACGTATTTCAGTTTTCAACCAAGATTTTTCATTTTTGATATTGTAGATTGTTTTCTTTATCAATTCTCATCAATATAAAAGTGATTATTTGAAATTTTACATATATACTTGCCAGCATTTAAAAATTTTTGATAAAGAAGATGAGAAACATTTTAAAACTACAAAGTCTAAAAAGAAGAATATTGTGTACATTGACAAACTTTTTCAGATAGTTTCAGTATTTACTAAGTTTTAAGCCACTGCTATATGGATATCCTTTTCCATAACAAATCTTGATCATGAAAACACATAATATCTGCACTCCATCATTGATCTTTTGCTGCTTCCTGCAGGGCCTGTCATAGCATCGTTGACAGGACCAGATGAAAAATGAAATCAGTATCTTGAGTTTTTTAACAACAATATGATTCAGGTAAGATTTTGGTGTGGAAAATAAAACATTTTTTAATCATTCTTCAATTATTTAATAATTGATATTTTAAATTAATATTTTTCTTCAAAATCTGTCTTATGCCTTACTGATGTTCAGTATGTTTGTAATTTCTAATCCTTTTTTTCCTGAACTCAGTAATTTTTAAGTTAGATTGTAGTATTTCTTATTTTCCCTGTGGAACTGAGCATACTTTGTGAAGTTTTTAAGGAATCACCTTTCTTTTTGTTTTAAAGATTTTTGAGAGCAGTTACATATTGAAAGCCCCATGATTCTTTTGCAGTATACATTTTCACAAGATCAACTTTTTAAATGATATTACAAATTCTGCCATTTCCTCTATGATATCATAAAGGCTGACTCAGTTGACTCACTTTTTCAAAAATCATTCCTATCCTAAAGAAGAAAATCGTCTTCATTAAAACCGTTAATAATTTGCAGCTCTAGGGATGAGATTGGACTGTGACTCTCATGAACTACTAATTTGGGGGGAAGGATGAAGTAGAAGGGAGGTGTGGTCTATTTCATTATAACAGAATATAGTAGGGAATGTGATAGGTGTTTTTATTTTTGTTTTATGTTACTATTTTAGAAGAACTGTAACTTCAACTTTGCTTATACTCATTTTTTAAATACTTTTTTTTTTTTTGGAAGGAATTATGTTCGAAACAAGTGAGGTCCTGGAGATTAATCTTTCAGATACTCAGCCTTAATTATTTTTGTATAACTCATATTTTATTTTTCTAAGACAAGTTTTTTTTTTAAAGCAATGAATGTACTTTGTAAAATAAATCTAATTTCATTCTTTACTATCAGATCTCTCAGGAAGTTTTCTCTTGTTATATTTATCAGACCCCCCCCCCCCCCCCCGCCCAAGTAGCTATTTGCTCAATGATTACAAAGCATCTTTTCATTGTAAAAGAATATGGTCATGTCTTACATTAGCCTCAGAAGTTGTGTTTTCATTGTTACTGTCTTCTTAAGCTTTATTTTAAATTATATTGTAGAACATCTTTGTCAAAGACAAAATGAGGACACAGGAATTTAATGAGGGCACCTGTGAGTAGCAGGGAGATTTTCCAATTAAAGAAATTGAAAAATGGAATTCATGAAACTAGATAAAAGGAGTGAAATTTAGATATATCTTTCAGTATCTTCACTTAACAGTTGAGAAACCTAGCTACCAAGAGATTAAATGACATATGCTGATAATTGTCATGTAACTTAACTATATTTTCTAAATCTATGGTACAATTATACCGGACACTTCATTCTCTTTTTGTTTTACTGTGATCTCCAGCCCCCAACACCCTTTTTGCATATGATTGTAAGGAAATAAGTCTTTTACTTCCTCCTTATTTTAAAATTAATAAATCCTTTATATTTTTCTTAAGTTAAAAGCATACTACTTTATAATTTTTTTGTCAATTTGCTACACCCAAAGTCCAGGTTAAAAAAAAGATTATATTGACTGGAATATAGTCGGGTCATTTTCTATTTTCCTGTAATTTTACTATTTGAAAGTGGCAATATTTTCAGGTTCATTTGATTTCTACAGTTTTGTTACTTTTCTTCATTGGCCAAATTTCTTTTTTTTGCTTGCTTGTTTTGTTCATTAACTCTACCTTTTTTGTTTATTTTGGGTAAGCAGTTAGCTTTGATTAAAAAAAAAAGCATAAATTTTCTAATAAATTGTTTTCAAGTACATGTGTTTCTATATTTTTATGACTTTAATAAAACTTTCCTTAAGTGTTGCATATTGGCTGCATATTCATAGTGGTTTAAAAAGAAAAAATAATATGCTTTAAAAATAAGCATGAGGCTGTTTGTAAGGCAGCTTAAGTAGAAAATACAGATATACAATCATTATTAACTTAAAAACATTACTGTTTTATATGTTTATGTACCCACTTCAATAAATTGGTCCAGTTTTAGTTAATTAGAATTTTGATGTTATTTGCATTACATTGCAAGTTTAGGGACCACTTTCTAACATAAGAATATTTAATATGATTTTGAAGACTTTTTTCCTTTACATTTAAAATTAAAACAAGAAATATTTTCTTGATAGGTTTTACACATATTAACTGAATGATGGAATTAAGCTCTATTATTGTGAAGGGTTTTACGTCATCCTTTTTGCCTGCTTGTATGCTCAGCATACATCCTAGTGTTTTCAACATAGGTGGCACTCAAAATTTAAATGAATGTATGAATGACCAATTTGAGGTTTCTTCTGTGAAGTGCTCATGTAATATTAATACAATGGATGTAGAAGGTAATTCATCTTTAGTTCTTTATTACATTTCCAGTATACTTGATGGGAGTGTATGTGTGTAAAATCTGTGGATAAGTGAACCTGTCAGTTTGAAAATTCAAACATGAAATGGCCACAGAACTGTTAAGATAAGTAGGGATCAGGTATTAAGGAAGAAGAGTAAAGAATAACCAGGGATTTTGCTTTCTATTTAGCATTTTGTCCTTGTGAGAAGAAAACTAAAAGCCAATATTACAGATAATACTCCAAACCCATCTTCAAAATGAAGATCCCTTTATAAATATTCTGATTTAAGCACATGAGCTTAATTAATATTTATTAATAAAATAATTTTAATTGCCTTCATTACATGACTTTGTAGTCATGTCACATTATAGTTTACGTACTGTCACATTACTACCTTTGTATTCAGGTGTAATTATAATGACATAAGATAATTGTGAAAACCAAAGATTACTAACAACTCAGTTATATTTTATTTAATATTATTTAATATATTGTTACTAACTAATTTAATTTTAACACATGTCAATATCTGCTTTTCCACCTAAGGAGGAAACGTTAGCATGTTTAAATACATAATGGCTTTTAGAATCTGAACTACTTAATTTTCTTATTTCCAAAGAAAGAAAAGTAAACCTTTGTTTGTGTAGTTTGTCAAGATGTTAGTATGTGTTATTATTTGAAATTAAAATTTTAGGAAATTTACTGAATTTGACTACTTTAAAGCCTTTTAAATACTTTTTAAGCCATTAAAATGTTGAGGAATTCATGAAATACTAATGTCATATCAGTGCATTGCTTTGATTTTTGCTGCAGTAAACCAATGACTGATCTAATAGATGTGACACATTTAATAGATACACACTCTTTCATTTCTTTTGCTTGGTCTCCTACATTTTTCTAAAATCTTTTATTTTCTTTTCTAAAATCTGTTGGAGAATAGTAGATTAAGATAACTCCTAGTGTTTGTCATGTAAACACTGCTGCTTTCACTGCCCTTACCTGCCACCATTACCAGAATTATTAACATTTTGATGGATTTGTGTGCTCCCTTTCGGGTTAGGACTAAATATACAGTGCCCTAAAGATATTTCTCACAAACAAGAGAGCAATAAGAAACACCAAAGATGAATCGCTGATTTTGATAAACCTTGCTAATGGTATAATGGTAGAATTTTGAGTAGAAAGTGGCTAGATCTTGAAAGAAAAAGTTAGACTTCAAAGAAGATTGAATGGAGGAGCTAACAGGTTTTTGAGAGTTGAATTTTAAATTGCTGTGGACAAGAACGGAAGGTCATTTGAAGCAGAGAGGCATAAATATATATGCCATGAAGATACAACAAATTCTTGCATATTCACGGGTTCAAAAGTAGTTTGGTAATATGGGATATTGTTGGGGAGTGTAGGAATGGGGATAGGAGATAGTGCTGATATTTGTATAGATAAAAGAAAATGTATTCCATATGAAAAAGAAAAATAATCTTAAAATATTAAAATATTTGTCTTAGAGACGTATTAACAGTAGTGTTTTTACCTAAAAATGTGTCTTTTGTGTCTATAAAATGACTGGCAGTGGTACTATAATTAAAATATATATTTTGAATGTAGTTTGTGACATTTGTACTGTGGAGGAAGAATTGCCTGTGGAGGAAAAAGAGTGTTAGCTGCAGTGTCTGGCTTTCTGCTTAGGAAAAATAAATAGTACTAAAGAGAAGATTAACCTGTTTAGAAAGGAAAGGGCTAAAGGAAAATGAAAGGATACAGAAAAGATGTTAAGAAACATGAGGGCTTTCTTTTATTAGGCAATTATGTGCTAAATATAGAAGAATAAAAATTGGGGACCTAGTGAAGGACAAATAACAGTGGAGAGTGTTCTATATGCAAAAACTTCAGAAATAGAAATTTGGTTTTGACATTTGTTCGCTTTCCATCTCCTCTTGTCTGTGCAAGTATATTTAAATAGTGACTTAAATGGGTCCGTTTTATTAGTCTATTAGTTTATTTTTTGATTCATAACTGTTTACAATCATATCGGATAAAGTTTTTCTTTTATTAAATTATATAAATTTGATAAATATTTATTTCACGTAAGAATCAGTCTTAAGCAAGACCCCGTCAAATTCAGATGTTTATACATTTCGAGCTTGAGATTAAAAGTCTGTCTAGCATTTTATACTGATTTGTGAAATTATTGGCTAGTTATGTAGTGAAACATTAAAAAATTGAACAGCTGAAGTGACATTAAGCACCAGATGGGGATTTGAAATAAAAATATTCACTGTGTAATCTTTACTTAAGTGCTATTCATAAATCAATAATACCAGTTTTATAACTCAAGGTTGAATTAAATGTAAGGAGGAATAAGGAAAGTCCCATTGATGCCTTCTAATTGATACACATATCATAGTATTCTATGATGACCTGCTCTTAGAGGAATAAATAATATAGGTAAGATGACTACATACATTTTTTTGCAGAGCAAATACAGTTCTATTTGAGGGAACTTTGGAAGAAATCTTACGTTTATGAATTATTTCAAAATATTGTTTCAAATATTATTTGTTTAAATTTAACATTTCTTACAAATTCTGCTTTTAAAATATAAGTATTCTATTTTGTATTTATACATCTCCTCAACAGAAAATGTCCAGCCATGTTATCATTACAGTAATATTTTAAACCTCTGAAGTGTATATCTGTTCTGTTTAGGAAAGGTATGTTCCTTTCAAAGCTTTATCATATTTTTAGCTATACTGATGCATTTGATATTTTATTTAAAAACTAGAGTGACTCTGGATATGAAAAACACTAACTGTGATAATGAGCTAGATATGCCTTATGTGACAGTTTAGGTTGGCATATATCTCAAAATGGCATGTTTAATGTACTGTATTACTAAGATTAGTAATTTTATAGTGGAAGGCTGCTACTTTTATTATATGGTTTCCTGCTGTTGGGCTTAAAATGCTGATCTACTTTGTAATTTTTCAGCTCCTGTGAAAATGTTTTTGCTGTTGAAATTATCTGTGTGGGATGTGTCTAAGAAACTTATTCTCTGAAGTTTGTGAAAATAAATGAGAATGTTACAGATAGCATATAGTTTTAACAGATAACTATAAATGTGAATGATAATTATATATATATTTTACATTTGTCTGAGAATAATAATGCTGATGTATTTGGTATTGCCAGAATGATTTAGTAAAGTAAATAAGGTTTGAAAACAGTATTCTTATTTTTAGAAAATGTACATACGTCAATGAGAAAAGTTCTGAGGTTCTGTAAAGTCTTGGCAGGAAAGCCATTAAAAACAAACTGCAGATTGCCCTTTTATGACAAGCCACTCAACTTTGAAATCATATTCCAGCTTTCTTGGATTGTTTTTTTTTCCCTTTGATTTTTTAAAAAAATTGCTTTATCAATTATTTTTACTGAAGGCCTTTTAAATGATTCACCCAATTCCATTAAAAACACGTAGAAAACTACAAGGTGACCAGGGAAATTTAGGTTTAATTAGATTAAACAATTTAACCAAGGACCATTTTCATTTGTTGACAACAGAAAATATGCAAAACAAATGTAATTTTGTTTCAGAGGAATTTTGAAGAACCTTTGGATTTGGAAATGTTTGAAGTAACAGTTATCTAACTTTAGTGTTTTTTAAAGAGCCAGCTTCTGAATATCTTTCTGTGCCTTTTAAAACACTAACATTTTAATGGGAAAAGTGATTGTCTTGTTTTTAAAAATTTAGAATTATATCACTAAAAGTTGCTTAATAATATAAGTTAAGTGGTACATGGTTTATTGTTTTAATTAAATTTTCCATTTCTATAATTTATTTTAATTCTTAAAGAAATATCTATAGGTAGGAATTTTGATCTCTGTTTTACAGGTTGGGAAATAAGGCAAGCGAAAATTAAAATGATTTTGATATATTCAAGTTAATGATAAACTTGTTTCTTTACTTTCTGTAGTTCTGTAATTCTTTGCACCAATCTACTTATAAATGAGTTTGGAAATATGGTAGTCAAAATTTATGTATGATTTACCAGACTAGTACATTGGTCCATCCCTGGGAAATAATTTGAAGTTTTCAGTGGGTTGATTTTTTTTTTTCCTTATTCAAGTATTAGTCCTAAAAGTTTGAATTTTACCTTTGCAAGGAGAACTCAACATCTGTAAATGTAAAGATCTGTAAACATAGCACCTTGATAGTTTCTTTGTATTTTCCCATTTTCATCTTGATACTAGCGCACAAGGTGGTTTGAAATTTCTTGTTATCTATGAGATTAATTTATTTGCATGAAGCTATTCAATTTTTCTTTGCTTAACCCCGTGAGATTTTGTCTTTTACTTTTCAAATCATATATAAGCTCGACTTTAGAGATTTGTTGCAGACTTGAGATTAGAAGGGTCTAGTCAAATCTCTATGATCATACATATTGTAATCAGCACTTTGAACATTATACAGTGGCATTTATTAAGAAATTATCAAGTCAGTTCAGTATTTTCTATGCCTGTTGGGGATGTGAGATAGAATACAAGATCCCTATAAAAAATGTGTCAGACAGCATAATTTGAATCTGAGCTGTGCTACTTGCTAGCTGTATGATTTTGATCAAATCACTTAATCTTCTGGGACTTCTAATTTTCTCATCTGTGTAATGGGGATATTAGTACCTTTCACATAATTGTTAGTTTTTGCTTTAGGGACCATGAAAGAAAATATGTCATGTCACATAATACCTGACTTAAAATAGGCATTTTTTATGACTCTCCAACTCCTTCCCATGTTTATTACATGTATTAATACTAAATTTAGAGCAGGGATTTTAATATAAAATAAATTACATAAAATTTATTATATTACTTTAATGTGTCCCTTAAAAGGAAAACATTGCTATTAAGGATTTTTTCCCACAATGAAAGTTGATATTTTTTTCATCACAATTCATAAAAATGCACACATTACAGAGAAAGTTAAAGCTAACCTTTCTTCATTCATCCTTTTCAGATAATATAAGTAATTTGTGTATATATAATTTTGTCCCTTACATATGTCTTTTTACATAGGTTATATTTTCAATAGATAATTAGAAGTGATATTAGTTATTATATGTACAGATAAATTTTTAGCAAATCAGCTGTTTTGATTCATGAGTTTATAGTACTTCTAAGTATTGTAAGGTGTTCTTCCAGTCTCAGCTATATGGATATTTTATTGTATATGTGGATTTATTTGTATTAAAATTCTTGAAAATTAACAATTCATTATTTCCTCTTTTTCCTTCTTACACATATACATATAGAACATTACAAATATTGATCAAACTTTTAAAAGGCATTTCAGGTGGTGCATACAGAATAATAATTGTCTGCATGATCTTTTTCAAGGTACTAAGACTTGTGAAAATTCCCTAATAGTCAAAACTAAAGCCGTACTACGTTAATGATAATTCATAAAGCTTGCGTTTTAGCTTTTTTTTAAAAAAAAAAAAAACTTAAACACTTTTTAAAATTGCTTCTGTGAAGATTTTACACATTTCAGTTTATGTTTCTGTAACTTCTGTAAAAGTTCCAAGAAATTTGAGTGGTATAGTTGACTACGAGTATATTTTAGGGGTCATGGTTTATTATGTTCTGTTCCTTAACAAGCATTCATATTTTCCATAAGCCACTACAAAAATTCTTAATTGCCATTATGGTAAATTTTTTTAATGATGTCTCTATTTTTAATAATCAGCATATAAACTTAATGCTATCTTCAGATACTTTACATATTAAAATATGTATTAAATATTTTGGATTTATTTTATAATTTCAACTTATTTAATATCATAACAAGAACAACTGTACATATAATTTTGTTTTGTGTGACTGTGTAAGTGTACTTCAGTAAGTGTACTTCAGATCATTTATTCTGGAGTTACTTTGTGGAAAATGTAAAATATTACTGAATAGTTGTCATAGTGTAGAGTAAATTCAACCTTATATTGAGAACGATAAATCTTTTAATATACAAGAATACTAGAAGCTATAGGAAAGAGTAAAGAAAGAAAATTTGCTAAAGACTATTTAATCTTATGATTAAATCCTGTGGGTCAAATCTTTAGAGCAATAAATGTAATCTTAGATACATAGAACCTTTAGAGATTTTTCTTTTCTAGATTTATTTTTTAAAGATTATTTATGCATATAAGAACTGAGGTACAGGCCAGAAGTGGGGTGGGGAGAAGATTCACCAGAGACAGTGGATTGACAGAGAACAGGCAGATTGACTGAAATACACTGCTGAGGGGAGTCAGCTGGCGAGACAGGAGAGGTCTGCTGCGCCATTTGGGTTAGCTCCCTGGCCAGGGCATTGACCTCATGTTGCAGTGGCTGAGGATAGCTTCATAGTGCTGAGACTTGCGCCACCAGAGAGGCCCCTAGGGATGATAATGTTTGAAGTCTGATTGGAAGTTGGTAGTTCCTGGAGGAGGAATCTGTATTTAGTTTTGATTAGGGATGACTAAGAATTATCTTTGTGTATAACACGATATGGTTTTGGGAAAGAGATTGAGAATAAGCACAACTTCCTTCACAATTGTAACATTTTCACTTTCCTTCAAAAATAAGGTATTGGGCTCCACAATATATGATGAATATAAGTATCAAAACAAAACCTCTTCTATCATCCTGATTGATGATCTTATTTACTTATTTCTTTGAGAAAATAAAGTGAAAATGTTTTTGTATTCTCCCCGACCTGATCTACTCACCTAGTTCCTTCAGTACTTTTGGTTTGTATTTTTCCATTTTATTTCGATAAACTCCCTCTGTCCCTAAGAAAGGATAATCCTCTGCTTTTATTCTAATTTCCATTCCCTCTTAGTTACTCAGATATCTGTTAGCAAGGGTTTCTTCCCTTTGTTACATTATCAGTTTCCCCACTATATTCTTTAAACCTACAAACATATAATTTCTCCAATGTTGAAAGAAAAAATTTTCCCATTTTACCTTAGAATTGGACTGTGAGTGTGTGTACACATGTATATGATATAATTTTTTGCTGTTTTTGTTAAAATTGAGGTAACATTGGTGTACAACACTGTATTTGGACTTTTTAGCACAGCAGTAAGCTTAAAGTAGTATATACACACATTAATTCTCAGTGATGTGCACCTGAAACTTACATGTTATAATGCAGTGTTTCATTTTAAAAACTTAAAAAGCAAAGCATTTTCCATTTATCCCACTTTCTGTTCCAGTTTACATGCCTTAAACGATAAATATTTCCAATTAATCTTACATAGCTTGTGTTGTCTCCAGTTCCTCTCCCGTTACAATTTTGATCCTAACTTTCCAGTGAAACTGCTCCTTTCAAGATCACTGCTGACTTCAATGAAGATAATTCAGTAGTCAGTTCTCAGTCTACGTCTTCATATGCAAGTCAGCAGCATTTGCACCAGTGATCACTACCTCTTTGAAACATTTCATTTTACTTTCAGCACATCTCTGCCTCACTAATTGCGACCTCTGATTTTCTCTGCAGTTTTCTTTCCATTTCCCTGAGCTCAGTCCTTGGGCTACTCTCTCCTTCTTTTCCTATATGTATGCTTACTCCCTTGGTGATCCTATTCAGTTTCATAGCTTTAAATAACCATCTGTTCTTTGAGACTACCAAATGTCTATATCCATTCTAGACCTCTTAACTGAATTCCAGATAATGATAGTAGTTACCTACTTGATATCACTTGGATATCTAATTAGTATGTTAGAATTAATATGCATTTAAATATTCTAATCTTTCACTCAATCCCCATCTACTTCTCCCACTGTCTTCTCCATCTTAATCACAGCATTATCCTTTCAGTTCTAAGTCCAAAATCTTGCCTTTTTACTTACCATCTCTCTCTTTGTCAAACTCTACATGTAATCTGTAATAATTATGATTATGTTGCCTTAAATGAAAGCAAAAGCAAATACTAAAAACAAAAGTGAATTTTGTAAATATGCATTCTGCTAAGCCAAGGAAAGAATTAACTAAAGATGTAGTTGACTGTGAATTCATTGTTAAAAACATGGAAAGCAGCAGATATTAGCCTGTTCCATTTATTGTATTGATCAAGTAATTTATAAATTGAAAAGAAAAAGCAATGGGATAGCTACATTCACCTTTAATTTTATGTTATAGGGGAGTCTATAAGGAAGAATCTATTCTAAGGAATATCAGTAGCTATACATCTATTAGAGTAGCGTTAAGTGTTTTTATACCTGTGAAAAGCGATTTTTAAAAGAATAAATATGAAGCAATAGGATTAAGAAAATTCTAAATGCCTATTCATTGGATTGTATCAACATGAAGTCTGTTGATCCTTGATGACACAATTAGCTTAAAATGTAAACCTTGTTAAGTGGGGGGTGTGTGTGTGTGTGTGTTCATTGTGAATAATAAATATATATTGAACTATTTGGGATATTATGCTAAATGAAAACTTCATCTTTTACACACCAAGAAAGAAAAAACCATTCAGGTGTTAATCGTTCTTCCATAAAACATTTTAAGATACTTTTGTATCTAATTATGATTTTTTTCATGTTATTACTCATGAGAAAATTATGCAAGTGGATGTACTTGCTTTTTTCTCTTTAAATATTTTTTTTACTGTTATGTTTCATTCTGAACTCTCTTATTAAAGAAAATTGTGGTATTGCACACATTAGCAGAAAAATTGAGCCAATTATAGAGCCAAAATAGAGCCAATATATTTTTAATAATAGTCTTGTAATAACAGTTTTGATTTCTAATCATACATTTTATTGGTATATCTTACTAGCAAAAGATACTTCATCTCTGAATAAGGCAAAATACATGTTTATACTTGTCAATATATAAATGATGTGGTAGAGGAATTTTATTTAGTTGTTATTTTAAAAAAAGGAAACTGGTTGCAGCTTCCTGGATTGCAGGTGAAGTACAAGTGTATATTTTGGTTACATTTTTTAAATATTTATTTATGCATACAAGAGCTGGGGTACAGGGGGTGAGAGGACTCACCAGAGACAGAGTGGGAAACAGAACAGGCGGATTAACTGAAATACACTGCTGAGGGAAGCAGCTGGCAAGTCAGGAGAGGTCTGCTGCACCATGTGGGTAGCTCCCTGGCCGGCCAGGTATGGAACTCATGCTGCAGTGGCTATGGATAGCTTCATAGGTTGCATCTTAACCCCTTGTGCCACCAGGGAGGCCCTTGGTTACATTTTTAAGGTTAAAACTGATACTTAATTTTGTCGCTCAAAATTATGGCTTAAAATTTGTGATTTAAAACATTTTATTTTGGCATGCTGATTAATTATGTTTCTTTTTAAAATCACACCATAATATTAGTGTTCA
The DNA here is from genome assembly GCF_964194135.1 of Talpa europaea. NCBI lineage: Eukaryota > Metazoa > Chordata > Mammalia > Eulipotyphla > Talpidae > Talpa > Talpa europaea. The sequence goes on along the minus strand of NC_140075.1, from coordinate 64,907,820 downwards.
TTTATGTGAGATGTGGTTTTGTATATCATTGTAACATATTATACTATTTTCACGTAGCTGCTAGGTAGACTTTATATGGATTTATATGACACCAAAAACCCATGATCTTTTTACTGATCTTATTTATCTTAAATTATAAAAGACTGACTCCTTTCTTTGATTGCAGTAATTCTTATATGGTTATTGCCTCTTTCCCATTTCCATGATCAAATTTCTTGAAAGAATGATCTTTATTCAGAGTTCTGTTTCATCAGCTTTCTGCTACACCTGAAGTTATCCAACTTTCCTAAGGTTCTTTAGTGTCCTGTTACTTAATTCACTGAACTAACTTCTCTAGTCATCTAGTTATCACCCTCTTTTAATTTTCTGAAACATTCCAATGTTGATAACCAGTCTTTTCTCTTGTATTTTTCTTCCTTCGACTTTCTCGACATTGTAAGATCCTGTTTATTGTATTGTCTTTCTAGCTATATCTTCTTGAGCATTTTGATTGGTTTTTAATCATCCCATAAGTGTAGGACTTAGATTCTGTCCTTAGCCCTAGCTATTGCTCTGACTTTAATTGTTACCTTTATTTAGATATTCTTTTTTTTATTATTATTATTATTTTTTTAATAGAGGCATGCTTATTTATTTATTTATTTGTTTGTTTTTGTTTATACATGCACTGGGTACAGTCAGAAGCACGGGAGGGTGAGAGAATTCACCAGAGCCAGAGCGGGGAGCAGAGCAGGCAGAAGGACCGAAGTACACTGCTGAGGGGAGCAGCGGGCGGCAGGAGAGGTCTGCGCGCCATGTGGGACCCTCCTCCGGTGGCCGGGGAGCAGCCGGGGGATCGAACCGGCGCCGCAGACGCTGCGGGCAGCTTCGCAACCCAGCACTCAACCGCTGCGCCACCGGGGAGGCCCTATTTAGATATTCTTAATTGAGAATGTTCAGCATTCTTAAGCTCTTATGCTCAACTAAAAACTATTTTGAACTATTGGTTGCATCCATCACCTTTTAGAGATATATATTTCAAAATAAATCTGATTATTTAAATCTTTTTATAAATTGCCTTATCTTAAAAATGCACATCTTTTAGATTCCCGTACTTTGGCCTGTTATTTCTCTTTTTGGAGATATTTGGTTGTCTTATATATCCATTCCTGCCTGAATACACACACTTTACACAGATTTATCATAACATTTCAAATTTCAAAAATTTCTATTTTTTAATCATCTAAGAAGTTTTTCCTGACCATTTCAATTGTGTTAAGGTACTGTTCTTTTGTTCTTGTGAAGCATCCTCCACTTCTTATGCTTATTGCAAATCTTGTCTAGCCTAGTAGATGGTTAGCTCTATCACAGTTATGACCATGTCACTCTATTTACATGCTATTTATATACTATTTACATGCTTAATATAGTTTATTCCACATAATAGGTGCACAGTATATATCCTTCATATATGAATAAATAGGTAGATGAAGAACACTGTCAAAAACCTTATTTATTTTCTCAATTTATACACCTGACTTTCTTCTTATTTTTTGTTTTAGTTATTGTTACCAATGATTTTCAAGTTACCATAACTAGGATAGCTGGTTATCTTTGATTTTTTTCCTTTTCTTTATTCTCTTTTAATTCTCTCTGTAGTTGTTGCCAATTTTTGCCTGTTACTGATGAATTGTACCTGTACTTAATCTTATTCTTTATGTTCTTGCTGTTTTTTCTGAGGATAGAATTTTTAACCTGTAGTTGTACTCTTAATAGACTCTGCTGTGGTTGAATAAAAACAAAAACATCATAACTTCCTTTTCACATTTGGTCAGTAAAAAAAAATCTTTCAGTCTAGTGTAATATGAAATTAGTCTCATATCTGGTTTAAAGTTGTACTCCAGCAATAGTCAGACTGTGGGCACTGAGAACTTGAATTTGGTATGGTTTCTTCTTTCGCATCTTCTGTCTTTCATGAGATTTTAGTAGGATAATAAATTTTGGTATACCACCCCTGTCTCACTACTGGTTCTAACTCCTTTAAGTTTAGTATCTAGGTGGAAAGTAAAGGTCAAAAATTTATTTTAATTAAATTGGCTTATGATTATAATCTATTGAGCTTTGTTACCTCTTTGATGTAATGCTGACTGGATATTAATACTTCTTTTATGTAACAAATGCCCAAATACGGACTGTTTTTCAGTTGCTGTTTTGAATCCGTGAAGAGCCTACTGAAGTCTCCTACTACACAGTTAATTGATAGTGAGATATCCTGAGTGAACTCTCTTTTTAAGCCCTCTGTGTTCTGACTACTTTGCCATAGTACTTAAAAGAGTCTTAAGTACTCTTCTAAGCCTTGAGTATAAAGGTAGTCTTTTCTGGGAGTACTGTCAAAACTCATACAGAAACCCTTCTCCTCTCCTGTTGCACCACACAGGAGTACTCCCCAAGGAGAGACTATCTGATCTCAGTTGTTTTCAATTATCTTCAGATTCTGAGGACAATTATTTCTTCCTTGTTCTTTTCCTTGGACTCAGTTTCCAAATCCCAGACAATAGGGAAGGAATCATTAATCATCTTCTTACACATATTCAGAATATTTTAATCCATATTAGTATGGATACATCACTAATTAGTGTTTCCCCCACTCCTATAAATCAAGTCTCAGTAGAGAGGAAGAGTGAGAACAAACTTTGTGATCCATTCATTGTTGCATATATGTGGTAAACAGTTTAAGCTGGGGAATACCTTTATTGGGCATATTTAAAATTTATAAAAGGATTCCTTTTTCACCACATCCTTGCCAACAACATTTATTGTCTGTTGTTGTTGTTGTTGTTTTTTAATATGGGCCATTTCACAAGTGTGAGGTGGTATCTTCATTGTGTTTTTGATTTGCATTTCTCTGATAATAAGTGATGCTCAACATTTTTTTCATATGCCTGTTGGCCATTTGTATTTCTTCTTTGGAGAAGTGTCATTTTGATCAAAAAAGTTAAACTAATGCCTTTTGCTGCAACATGGATGGAACTGGAAGAGATATGCTAAGCAAAATAAGTCAGAAGTAAAAAGATAAATATTGGTTGATATCACTTATATGTGGAATGTAGAGTAGCCAGATGGTTAGCAAAAGACAAAACTTGCAAGCTGACAATGGATCTGAGGCACACAGCAGGGGAGGGAGAGGGATAGGAGTCAAAATGGGAGGGAAGAGCACCAGGGACTGTGGTGATGGAGCAAGGGTGCTGTAGTGGTGAGAGAACTACAATACTGAGGGGAGAAATCAAATACTGTTCAAAAATGAACGACGACATCAGTAAATAAATAGAAAAAAAGTAACAAAAAATAAAACCTATGAAAAAGGAAGCATTTTACAGAGTTTGAAAAAATAAATAAGGGGGAATATAAGTGATACTATATTAAATTTAATAGTTAATAGTAGGGCCTCCCCGGTGGCACAGCGGTTGAGCGCTGGGTTGCAAAGCTGCCCGCGGCCTCTGCGGCACCAGTTCGATCCCCGGCTGCTCCCCGGCCACCGGAGAAGGGCCCCACATGGCACGCAGACCTCTTCTGCCGCCTGCTGCTCCCCTCAGCAGTGTACTTCGGTCCTTCTGCCTGCTCTGCTCCCCACTCTGGCTCTGGTGAATTTTCTCACCCTCCCGTGCTTCTGACTGTACCCAGTGCATGTATAAACAAAAAAACAAACAAACAAACAAACAAACAAATAAATAAATACATGCCTCTATAAAAAAATAGTTAATAGTAAAGTCTAGTTTGGGATACTTTAAAAAGGTCAGGTATCTATATAATAGAAAATCCGTATAATATGGAAATGATGGAGAATTCTGCTTCCACGTAGTAGAGTGTTCTGACAGTGCTTCCTGAACAGTTGAAAGAGGTGGCTGAGAAAATGTAGATATACTGGAGTAGTTTACTTTTATGTGTTTTAGGAACAAATTACCATTTGGAGCTTTTAGCTGTTACTTTTAAGTATATGCATGTATGTATGTATATAATGTACTTGCACATATATACAAATGTGTATATATAGGTACTAGATAACCATTTTTGATTTTCACTTAGTCTTTTTCAATGAGAAATTCATCTTGGCAAGGGCAGTTTTGCCAGTGACAAGATTTTCAGTGCTATAAAATATGATTACTGACAATGAATCACTTTAGTCAATTTGGTTTTTAATAATTATTTAATAATTTGTATCCTTACTTGATAGAGAAAAATATATGGTTTCCTTCTGTTATCCTTTTTCTACTATCTTTTGTAAACCTTTTAAGATAAAGGACCAGGAATGGAAGTTATAGCGTCATCATTAAGTAGCAAAATGCTGGCCTCTTGTTTAGGTATGTATTGAAAGGAACTTCACAATTAATTGGACTTGTTTCATTGGTGATACTTAAAGGAAAGCTCAGCATTAAGAAATAGTATACTATTGAAGTAAAAATTTGAAATAATTTGAAATGAATTCTTTTCAACTAGTGAATTGCTTTAGATTATAAGCTCCAGTATGCAATAGTTAAAACTGGGTGTGATAATTACTTGTCATTAATAATGGATAAGTTTTGCATCTTTGATTTTGCCATTTTGAATTTTTGACAATTTATATATCCAGATCTGAGGCTTATCTGCTTATTTTTTCATGAAAAACAATGTTCTAGATAAAGAAAGCAAATATTACTACAAGGGACATGTAATTTTCAAAAACCACATTGGAAATATTCTTTAACATTCAAATATATCATTCTCCTCTGTCTTTGTTAATATTTTAATTGTCTGGTTTGTTGTCAAGAAATATGATTTAATAAACTGCATGCAAATGCATGCCATAACTTAGACTTTAAATAATTAGATTTACTATCTAGTCAAAAAAAATTGTGTTTTGGGGAGAAAAAAGGGAGAAATTAATTGAAATGTATTATGTTATTCTAGATATAGGATATTTTTAGGTTATTTAATTTCAGTTATTTTTATTTCAATTATTTTTCATTTTTGAGAGTGCTGTTTGATTCTTTTTCACTTCTTTGCTCTTATGTTTTCAAGACTTTTCTTTTTTTTTCTAAAGATTTATTTATTTATGCATACAGGAACTGGGGTGTAGACCAGAGGATGGGGGTGAGAGGATTCACCAGAGAGAGTGGGGAGCAGAACAGACAGATTTACTGAAACACACTGCTGAGGGAAGCAGTGGGTGAGGCAGGAGAGGTCTGCTGCACCATGTGGGTTGCTCCCTGGCCAGCCGGGGATTGAACTCATGCTGCAGTGGCTGGTGATAGCTTGATAGTGCTGTCTTTAACCCCTGTGCCACCAAGGAGGCCCAAGACTTTTTATTTCTTGAAATACATTAAGCATACTTATTTTAAACCTGTAATTGTGTCTCCTGTTTCTTGCTTATGCATATTTGCTTATGTGTTTTATAATTTTGTTATTAATTTTTCTTAGCAATTTAATTTTTTGAAAGCTGGGATAAAGGTAGCTTCCTTCGGAATGACTGTGCATTTATATGTGTCAGGTATCTGTGGTCACTCCTAGTTGGAAAACTTGGAGCAGCATTTTTGGCTTGAGGTTATTTGAACTATCAGAGTACACAATCAGGCTGAAAACCTGCTTGAAAGTGGACTCATAGTTATGAATTCCCATTGATTTAACTCCTTTCCCCACTTTCTAAGTGTGTGTGTTGGGGGAATTGCCAGAGGAGAAAGGATGTTTCCATTTCACTATCAGAGTGATAGCATATCACTCTTATTGGTGTCAGGATTTTTATCTCTTACTAGACAACCAACTTTGGACATACGCAATACTTTTTATCCTAATCCTTCTTGTAAGGAAGGTAAAAAGAATCTCAAGTTAAGTTGGTTCATCCAATGTCTTCAAGGTAAAGATGTGTTCTTCTGGGTTCCTGCATTTTTGGAGATCTTGAATATTTAGTACTTTCTTGCAAGCTAACAAATGCCATTGAAGAAAGTGTCAGTATTTTTTTTTCTAATATAATTAAATGTTTCAAGAAGTAGTTCTGACCTAGTTATCTTGCTATATCGTCAAATAAAAAAGTCTGCTTGATTTTTTTTTTTTTTTTACTGGTCTTATTTCTCTCAGTTATCATGGAAGTCTTTAAATGTACTGTAATCTTTTCAGAAATAAGGTAACCTGACCAAAGTTATGCAGCTGGTAAGTCAAGAAGATTGATCTGTACACAATTCCATCTGTGCAGACGTTGTACAGCATTGCCAACACATGGGTTTAGGTTTTTCCTCCACAGATACTTGAGTTTCTAATAATTTAGTTTGTCTGTCAGTGGTGGGAGATAAAAGAAATGGAATTGTGGGCATCCCCGGTGGCGCAGCAGTTGAGCGCTGAGCTGCAAAGCTGCGCACAGCCTCTGCAGCCCCTGTTTGATCCCTGCTGCTCCCCGGCCACCGGAAGAGGGTCCCACATGGCGCGCAGACCTCTCCTGCCGCCCGCTGCTCCCCTCAGCAGTGTACTTCGGTCCTTCTGCCTGCTCTGCTCCCTGCTCTGGCTCGGTGAATTCTGTCACCCTCCCGCGCTTCTGACTGTACCCAGTGCTTGTATAAATAAATAAATAAATCTTTAAAAAAGAAAGAAAGAAAGAAAGAGAGAGAGAGAGAGAGAGAGAGAGAGAGAGAGAGAGAAAGAGAGAAATGGAGTTGTGTATTATTGCCTACAAGAACTTTTGAGAAAGAAGATGTAAAAGTTACCACGTTGTAAGCAATCATTAGCAATATGTATCAAAAATAGGAAGGGGATACACTGGGATTCCCTAAGAAAACATGAATCTTTTCCATTTTCTCTGAATCTATCCTGTTATCTCAGTATCTGTCTGACTTCCCACAATCCCAGCAGATCCTTACTGCCACTTTTTCTTGACTTGCTCCTTACCAGTTATATCAGTATTTTTTGGGAGGTTGAGCTGTATCACATAGTGAAATATCAAGAAACGCTTCAAACGTTTCAAATACAAGCAGGAATAAACCTATTAGACTCTTCCCAGTAATGTTAGAATAGTACAAAAAATATTTTTATTGATTACCAAATGGAAAATCTGTTGAATAAAAAAGCATGACTAGTTTCTCTTGGGCAAGAAAAAAAAAATCCCTTAAAATGTAAACAGATGTTTTACATTTTGAGATAACTGCTTCAGATTTAATAGATTTGAGAAAATGGAAAGTTAATGGAGCAAAAGAGTAGAAATGAAACAAGTATAAAATAACCATATATAGAGGAAAAGAATTGATCTTACTAATCATTCTCCCAATTGGGTTACTCTAATCAATACCAAACAATTTAAAGTTGCTTATGTCAAGCAAGACATGTAAATGTCATAGGATAGTGCAAATAAGAGAAAGTATAAATAACTTTTCCTAAAGTCATTCTTCATAAATTACATTCAAAATTGTGCTATATATTGTTTTTAAATATGATTTTAAAATGTAAACCAGAAACACATGGATCATAATGTGTTGGTTTTGGGTTGTAGTTTGACTTCTTTTTGTGAAATTATTGAAAAAGTGATTTGAATTGAAAGCAAGTGTTTTTCAGAAAATGTAATGGATTCCTTTTTTTTTCTTTTTCCAGATATTTAATCAGTTCATCATTATGTAAGAGGTACTTCTAAGTCATGTTGCAATTATTCCATATATAGGTTCTCGTTTTGTGAGAGGGAAAAGAAAAATAGAATGTTTGTCTAAACATTAATCTCTCTCGGGAAATATTGTAAAGTAAACTTTAGCCTTTTAAAAAAGTATTAATGGATTTAATGTTTATTTATTTTAACATAACAAGTTACATTTCTCTTAATTATATTTGAATGTTTTCTCATAATTCTTATTGATGACAGAAATTACCAGTGTCAAAAAATACTAAATAAGAGAGAAGAATATGGGGGATCTTATTTCTCAAAATCTGTTATTTTACTTTCAGCATTACAGTTTTTGCTTCCATATTCTTGGCCATATTATGGGAATCATTTCCTCATTAGTTAAGATATGAGGTAATAAATGATAAGGAAGGACAGTGTGGCAAAATAATAATAGTAGTAATGATAATAGCTAAAATCTATTTTGCATTTACTATTTACAAGGCCATATTATTCTGTCAAATAACTTTATAGTAGGGTCTAGTCTTATAAATGGAAAACTTAAGCAAAAAAAAAAAATTAAATCACTTTTCCTAGGTACTTGTAATTATTAGTGCCAGACAAGAAAGCACATATGTATAGCAGTCTACTTATAATGGGATTTAAATGGGTACTCTGATTTTGATGACTATGAATTAGCTTTGGAATTTGAAACTAGTGATAATATCGTTCTGTTAATAACCTTCAAAATAGGTATAATATTTTCTTAGAAATTGTGAATCTATTATTATGTGCCATGTCTAACCTTAAGCACTTCTAAAATTCTCTAATAGTACAGTTTAAAAAGTTCCCTAAGCTGTTTTATTATGCACACCTTATGGTATGTTTCGTCTTTTATTTTACTGTGGTTCTGAAAAAATACATTTTTCATTTAATTTGTGTAGTTTGTTATCCAAATTATGTTTTCATTTCTGTCTCCATGCAGTGTTTGTTTTTTGAATTGTATTATGTTTTCTTTCTTTCTGTTCATTTAAATGCCCTTGAACTACCATAGATCAGTTTTCTAAGTTAATTGTTCTTATCTACATGTACTCACATTTTGTAATGTCTTTATGAACTCTACCTGCAGTTTGTGTTCTTATGCTGCTGCTTCTGTCAAATTTTCAGTATTAATCAAAAATTAAAGAAGATTAAAAAGAAAAGTAGTGAAAGAGAAAATATGATCTGATTTTAAGCTACTTAATCTCATTTGTTGTGATTTGCTTCTGTTATGTGGTTAGTCAATTTCATTTGAAATCAGTTGGTTCTTTTATGGGGCAATAATCAATGCCATATTACAAAAATGAATAAACCACGGTCTACCTGTTCTCTTTCTGGCCCCTCCAATCTCTTGACATTTCTTGGCCTCATGTCACACTGAATTTTTGTCTTTTCATGTGTGGAAACCAAGTGAAAGACACTAGATAGATAAGAAAGAAAAAGGGTAGGTTAAAAAAGGGAAAAGAGTGGTGTACTGTAGAAGCAAATATTGAAGTACTATAGTAGGACCACAGAACAAAAAGAAGTCATTGAAGAAGATAGAATGTTTTGATCTTGGAGGGTGGGAAGGGTGCATAACTGATCTTTAGGGCAGCTTTATAAAATACTAAAAATCCCATCAGCAACAGGGTAGTTCTATAGCATCTGTTTTAGGTTAGAAAAGGAGTCAAGTCACTACCTACATATTCAAAAGGACAACATTTTGTTGTTACAAAAGTCAGAGTTTAGGTTCAGTGCATAATAGTGATGAGCAAAGTCATAAACTGTGACTGAATTCTCTGAGCATGTACTTCTTTAGCTGAGTCAAAGGAACTCTGCTGATTTCAAAACTCAAGTTTCATCTCTATTGTCTACACCTATCACACATGTAATTATTTGTACTCACAGTGATTATCTGAATAAATCAAGAAATGTTTAAATTGTGTTCATTACAATGATTTAAAAATGGCAGGGATATGTATACTATACTGTAGAAAATTTTCCATGGATGAAATTCTAAATCAAAATTCAGGTATAGTTTCTAAAGATTTAACATTTGTATCTCACAGAAACATTAAACCAGCATACATGTTGGACATATTTTTATAACTACAGTCGTACTTACCATATTGTTTATTATATGTCAATGGATTGGATACTATCAGTTTTGTTCTAATTTTTACCCATTTTACTACCATACTATGTTCAGTATATGAAAGAACAAAAAGTTTCAATAAGGCAGAATTGAGTTTATATTTCTGTATTAACATTTTCCATCTGTGATTTTTTGGCAAATTGTTCAATCGTTTTACAATGTCCTACTATGAAAATAGACATGGTAACACCTATCTCAAGAAGCTGTAGTTGTATGATTGTACATGTAAAAACTTTATCACAATACACGTTAAGCCTTTAATGGTTTTGTTTCATTGCAAAGCAGCAAGTGGTTATGAAATTATGTAAGAAATGGTTTCTTGGTTTTTAACTTATTTAGCAGTGTTTGAGGTTCTCTCATTTACCAAAGAATGACTTGAATTCACATGGAAATTATTAATAAAGGTAATTGTTTACTATTTCTTTCAGCACTCTTTATTAATTAAAATAATCATTGTATATAATTCTCCAGGCATAAATTTGAAATTATCTATGTATTAGAAAACTTAGAAAAACTTTTGTTTTTAGGGAAGAATTGTTCTACATCACATGTGTGTCAGTTCACTGCTTAGAACATCTTCCATCGAAACTGAAACTATATTAAGGGTGTATATCCCAAAGGATTACAAGAGCAGGAGTGACAAGCAGCTGAGCAGGGAATTGAAGGATGAATGCTGACTAATCTTGCCATTTATGCTTCTTATTCACTATCAACTAAGTAGTTCTGTTTTTAATTTTGCCCTTTATTCTTGAACAACCAAAGAAGCAGTAGGTTCTGTTTACAGGCAGTGCTCTAGCTAAAAGCATTTGCCATATTAGGGAAGAAAAAAAAAATCTTGGAATTATCAGGTCTCAGAGAAAGGGACCTGTGTATAGGGATATGGAATTGTATAATATTTAAGAGCTTAGTTTCTGAAACTAGACTTCTTGCTAAAATTGGAGTCCTCACTCCTACACTCAGTAGCTTTGTAAACAGCAAATTACTGAATCTATGATTTAGTTTTCTCACGCATGAATAAGGGCTATAATAATCACTACCTCAAATAATTTTTGTGAGGACTAGTTTAGTAAATATGTCTGTATGTATAAAGTAGTTGGAATAGCCCCTGATACATTTTAAATATTGTTGTAACTTTAGTATTTCATCAAATCCCAAGCCCATTGTTTATAAGATATACCATTGCCTTTTATGTACCAAGAAAGAAAAAATTTGTGGAAGAATAATATATTTTATAATCAGTGCAATATATTAGGTTATTAGATAGGTCAATTTAATAAATTTTGTAATACTTTTAAAGATAATGTTCATCTTATTCTTTGTGTTATATTGTTTATTTTTAATTGACATCATGAAATATCAGATACAAAAGTAGTACTACTATTTTTAGAGGAAATATAGAAATATGCAAACCATGCATAAAAATACTTAGTTTACATAAGCCATATATATTGTTTCATCGCTATACTTTTAATGGGAAAACTTTTTAAAATTTTAAGGTGGGGCCTCCCCTGGTGGCGCAGCAGTTGAGCGCTGGGCTGTGGAGCTGCCCGCAGCCTTTGCAGCGCTGGTTCACTCCCGGCCACCTGTGAGGGTCCCACATGGCGCGCAGGCCTCTCCTGCCGTGCCCGCTGCTTCCCTCAGCAGTGTGCTTCCGTCTTTCTGCCTGTTCTGCTCCCCACTCTGGCTCTGCTGGATTCTCTCACCCTCCTGCGCTTCTGACTGTACCCAGTGCTTGTATAAATAAATAAATAAATATTAAAAAAAAATTTAAGGTGAATATCTTTTGGTATCTGGCATTCTATTAATTTTGAAATCATTGTCATATATCTAATACATAAATAATAATGGTTTGTAGTATGTAGTTTAGACACTGCAGGATTCTAAATTATTTTCCCAATAATCAAAGAAACAGATTATTTTTAATAAATTTATAATGCTAAAGAACATAGAAAAGATCACAGACTCTAGTATTAAATTGTGTGGGTTCAACTCTCAGCTCACTAACTCAACAAATTTCTTTGTTTCTCTGTGCCTTTGTTATCTCATCTGTAAAATGAGGAAAATAATATTTCCCACCTCACAGAGTTAAAATTTTTATGAAAAGTAATTAGAAGAGAGGCCCATAGTAAGCATGACAAACTTGCCTTTTTATTGTTCATTTGATTATTGTAGTCTATGTATTAGAGTTCTAACGAGTTTTACTAACTAGAATCTTAGTAAACCACATAATTCTGTTTTTCATTCTCTTTTTAAAATTATCATGACAGACATGGGCCTATTTAATGTAGGGTGAAATATTCTCTATAGGTTCTGATAAGAATAATATAATTGGTATCCATAATAATGACATATATTCATTAAGAAGGTAAGGGGTGATACTTGAATTGCTCAAGAAAATTGGTGACAAATTGTTTTTAAACTCTTTTAGCAGTTGGTAAAAAGGAAAGTTTTCTCAATTGAATGTATAAACTTTATGTCCAGATTTTCTTATATAAAACCATGGTGTTGCTAAATAAGTGGGATATTACTAAGTTAAAAATTTGAAAATTGATATTTTCATTTATTGTTTCACATTGTGAGTAATTAATTTGGAAATTAACATTATCGCTTGTTACTTCACATTGTGATTAGTAAATTTATCTAATTTACTTTCTCAAATTGATACTCTAACTTAAATAACATAGAGTTAAAAAAGTAAAATAATATTAAAAGACTTGAAACTAACTGGAAATTAAATAAAACATCTCCCTGTTTAACTGTTTGATAGCTTCCACAGTCTTATTCCTCAATTTAGTCTCTATGTAATCTTGGAGCTATTTCTTATGACTTATCCATATTTAAATAACATTTTAAAGCTATTACTGATTTATTGATTTTTCTCATCAGTTTATTTCCAATTAGTTGGAGATACACTATTTTTACATTTATATCATGTCATTTTTTCAGCATGCTTAGATAATCACTCTGTTGCTTCACATGCTTATCCAGTAATTTTGCATTAATTCAGCACTTTTATAAATATTGTTCCTTTGTGTACCTCTTTCCTAAATGTCTCAACAAATCTGTTATATGCAGTTAATCATCTTTTCTCAAACATGGCTTCAAACACTGTATCGAGTTTCTCTTTTTTGTGTAGAGAATTTTTCATAATGTTCTGTTCTATAACCTAGATTATTTCCCCTGTACATCTGGTGCATTGCAAATATTTTGGTATTTGCCCTGGCTATTCTCCAGTACTAGATTCTCTATTTCCTAGATTTTCTGTCTTCTCCACTCTCCTTTTCTCCTCCTTTCTTTTACAGAAACATCTTTCATCTGCCTTCTGATAAAAGAGACAGAACCTAGCTTACCTGCTAATGTCTGCATGCCATCTTCAGATTTGAAGAGATTTAGTTATGTGTGTAATTGTAGGCTATGAAAGGTGTGACTCCATTCTGTTCTCTCTCTCTCTCTTTTTTTTTTTTTTTTTTGGTTTTTGTCTCTGATCATGGATAGGACATATGTTGATCTGGATTTCTTCTCTAATTTTATCTTCTCTCCTTTTTTCATTTCATTATTTTCTACTACAGAAGAGATTTTCTAGACTTTCTCTGCCAATAGGTGTTTTAGCTATTATTTTTATTTTCTAAAAAGTTCTTGCTGTTTCTCTGATTATTTGGTCTGGTGTGTGTGTGTGTGTGTTTTACATAGCGCAGTCTTATTTTTTGGCTGTAATTATTATGTCTGAGGGTGGTGATAAAAGTTTCTCTTTGTATTGTATTTCCTCAGAGTACTTTTTCCATTTATTTTAGTTCTAATCTTTCATTTTGGAGACTTTTCTGAATGCCTTGACTTAAGGAGGTGCTACAGATTTGGCTGGAAGTTATATGTCCTCCAAGAATTGTTACCTAAATTGGCTTTCATTAGGGTGATGAAGAAAAGAGCCAGAATTGCTCTTCAGAAATCCCAGATTGTGTTACCTCTATGTCTGTTCTCTGGTATCTCAAAGTTTCTCTTATGAATTTTCACGTATTCTTTCAGAATGGCATCATTTAGTTTCTGCCTGGCATCATTTAACTACTTTTTACGTTGTGCTAGCTATTTTTTAGTTAGGAACATGTCTGAACTCAGATAACCAACTCTGATCTTCTAGGGGTGAAAGAGGATACATGAAGTGTGGTGGTTAACCTTTGTGTGTTCTGTGTAGAGAATTCACTCAGTATTCAGGGCTAACATTACCTTTGCCTTTCTGGGATTCCGTAATCAAATTACCTTGATGCTTCTATAATACTCCTTTTCCGCCATATAGTTGGTTTTTTGGAAAGAAATCATTTCATTTTGAAATTTGTAATAGAAGAAACAGTACACAGAACGATGTTATAGGTAAACTACAAACAAGATGGCCACTTAGTTTTCAACTTCCTCTGCTGTGCTGATTTTAGTTACTAACCTGTTGAATTTCCTCTTTCTTGTTTTCTCTTCTACCATTCTCTTTGTTCTTGAATTTTGTACTTTTTTGTCATTTTAGTGGAGTTTCAGAAAGAAGTGGAATTTAATATATGTATTATATCTGTCATACTTTACCATGATAATAGTATTAATAGTAATAATAACTAGCATCTATGGAGTGCTTTACTATATGTTTTAGTATATTCTGAGTGTTATAATGTAGATTTTTATTTAATTCTCAAATTCCATTCAAAAGAATGTAATTATTCTTATTTTACATATGAGGGAACAACATGGTAAGTAATTTGCCTAATAGCACATGTCTACTAGAAGTTGAATCTGGGAACTTGCCTCTGGAACCTTGAAGTCTGGGTACTTTATCAATGTAGACCTGAAGTCTGCAACACTTCTTCATGATGTCTAGAGTTACTTAAACTAATGTGCATCTTAAAAATCGCCTTAAATAAGGCAAATCAGTAGATTTTCATATAACTAAATTAGAGGAAATCCTAGTAGCTTGGAAATAAGCTGTATATACATGCACAAAAGAGAGACAGCACACGTGTGGAGAGAGAACCTTACTGTTTAGTGAAAAATGATCTTTTCTGATAACAGAATTTTAATGTAAACTGTTAATTGTTACCACCATTCTTGTGAATTTATTTTATTTTTTTAAAGATTTATTTATACATAGAAGATCTGGGGTACAGGCCAGAGATGCAGGGGATGAGAGAATTCACTAGAGACAGAGTGGAAACAGAATAGGCAGACTGACTGAAACACACTGCTGAGGGGAGCAGCAGGAGAGTCAGGAGAGGTCTGCTGTACCATGTGAGTTGCTCCCTGGCTAGCTGGGGGATCAAACTCATGCTGCAGAGGCTGCAGATTGCTTCATAGTGCAGTGCTTAACCCCTTGCGCCACCAGGGAGGCCCTCTTGTTAATTTTTTTAAATTCATGTTTACACATAGAAGTAGGACACAGTGTTCTAACACACTTGGAATAATTTAGTATATTAGACTCCTAGGTTTTAGTTCATCTTATTAAAATTTGTTATTTGTTTAAAACTTTCAGTAAGTATAAATGTATTTGTAAGATTTAAAGATTATATATCAAGAAAATTTTTATTTCATTAATAATATTATGGCCAAATACTTGAAATACATGTAATTCTTCGTAGTGTCACCCTTAAGAATAAATTCTATTGAATAGTTTGATTTTTCTTTTAAGATAATAGCAATAAATCATTTCTGTTTTGTGTAATATTTCTATCTTTCTCTTTCTCCAGTGTAGACACAAACCTATTGCTTTCCTGCTGGGGATATAATTTCTGAATGTAGGTGATGTACTATCAGCACTGTGAAGCAGGAAATTATTCTCCTGTGTCAGCTGCTGCTATTAAAGAATAAAGAAGGTTTGGGATAGGATGCATTTCTATTATCTCTACTCACAGATCTCATATGACATGCAAATAGATTTTCAAATCATGAAGGTTCAAAGTATTTTGTGACAAAATATAGTCCCTGCTCTCAGTTTTTCCTCTTTTTTCTAAATTCCCAAGTATAATTTCATGCTTTTTTTCTGTTTCAGTGGCAGGAGTTTTCAAACTTTTTCAGCTTATTCAAGTCATACAGCATTTCAAAATCATATTCTTAGAGATACTGAGAATGCTGGTATTTTAAACTTAACAGTAGTAGAAAAACAGTGATGATGATAATGGTAATGATATTAACAGTAATTATATAAATGTATGAGCCAAGAACAATCATAACGACTATTTGCTTTCCATTTTTTACTGAATTAGTTCACATAATAATCCTATGAGGAAAGGATGGCACAAAGAATTATGTGATTTGCCCGACTTAATGTATGTGTAGTGTGATACATATATATGTTTCAGTTTCTGCATGTATATGCCTAGATTCATATATGTATATAACTGAGTATGTAAGTATATATGTATCTAAATTATACATACTTATATTTGATACATGATCTGTCTTGAATATTCATGAATTTTGAATTTAGAAATGTTCACAGCAATTGAGATTCTCAAATACAAATCTTTACATTATATCAAAATGATATAAAGTTTATAATTATCACATATTTTTAAAAATGGGGATATAGTATTTTCCACAGAGTTACGATAAATAATCAACAAAATGTTTACTAACCAATAAGAATAAATTCTGTTACTGGATTCCAAATCAACTTTATAAGTCTAATTATGTTAACTATCAGGATATTCTATATTTTCCAAAAATTGATGGTTACTTCTCTTTTCTATTAAAGCCATAAAATGTTATTAAAGAATATTGGAAAATAAAGAGAAGAATGAATTGTCTTATAGTAATTTAAGATCACCTTGTCCCTATAAATTTTCTGTTGTATCCAAGTAAGGTATATAATATGTATGCAAGGAGGGAAAACTTATCCTTTAGTTCCTTTAGTCAGAAGTTTTCATTTTCAGTTGCTGAAAAGGTCTCTCCTCATTCCATTCTAATATCATCAGGTAGGCTGGGAAATTTTAGAATGATTTAAGTAAGTATCATATGAATATTTTAAAAAATGTAACCTCAAACTCGATACTGTTTTATCCATGGCATTATCTGGGTTTCTGAAATTAAAATAGCACATTGTTATATCTAACAAAATGTCTTGGCCTATTTAAACCTATTTCCCAGTTATAACGTTTCCTATTTATAGATTGCACTTTTATTGAGTATTATGGCACAAATTACCTTTATAAACATATAGCTTAATATGTTCATTTATCCTAGAAATGAAATGTTACTTTTGTGTGATGAAAAGAAGTTTGGGTAGCTGTGTGTTTAGATATATTTCTTACTGTGAATATGTGAAGTCCTTATTATGTTCCTTCATTATATTCCACTGCAAGTGTTAGTAGCCTGAAAAATACAGCTGTATATTTACTGTAAAAATACAGTTTTACAAATAAAGGTCAATGGAAAAATAAACACATAAGATTTACCTTGAAAAACTCTGCCATTGTAATAATGTTACCATTGTCTCTATCTATATTGTACTCAAATCACCAACTGTTTTCTAATAGAACAACTGTTTTTAAAAATTTCCATTTTTAGAGCAGTATTATGCCTTAGGTATGTTCTGGGAGTTGTCATATACTAGATTTTCCCCAATTCCTGTTGTTTTTCCTGTTGTTACAAATGATGGACCAATATTCATACATTAGTGTGAACTGAAGTCTGTAGTTTACATTAGGGTTTATTCTGTGATTTACATTCAGTGACAATTAATAAATAACATATCTATTACTACAGTATCATCCAGATCAGTCTCACTGTCCAAACCCCCCCATTCCACCTATTCATCACTTTTTCCTTCCCCATGCATCTACTGCATCCCCATGCATCTGCTGTCTTAGTAGTTTTACCTTTCCCACAGTGTCAAAACTTGGAGTCATACAGTTATCATAATTTCCAGATTGGCTAACATCATCAGGTAGTACTTTAGAAGATTAAAGTAAGTATAGCATGAATATTTTTAAAAATGTAACCTCAAACTCGATACTTTTTCATTATACAGTTAAGGTCCTTTGTGACTTTTTGTCACCCAGTAACTCATTTCTTTTAATCACAGTATGGATGTACCACAGTTTGTTCATTGACCTATGAAGGGCATCTTGGTTGCTTTTAAGGTTTGGCAGTTGTGAATAGAACATCTATAAACATTTGTTTATATATATGAGCTTTCAATTCATTTGGCTAAATACCAGTGAGTGTTGTTACTGGTTCACATGGTAAGAGTATGTTTGGTTTTGAAAGAAACTGCCAAACTGTTTTCCAAAATGGGTGTACCATTTTGCATTCCCACTAGCAAAGAATGAGAATGCTTATTGTTCTATATCCTCATTAATATTTGGTGTCAGTGTTTTTGATTTTAGCTATTCTAATAGGTTTGTCATGGTGTCTTGTTGTCTTATTGAAATTCTCTAATGATGTATTTTTATGGGTTGAAGTGTGTCGCCCACCGCCCCCATCTCTATGTTATGGTCTTAACCCTCCTACCCCATCCACCCCACCCTAGTATCTCAGAATGAGGCCTTATTGGGAGATCAGTTCTTTATAGAGTCAAGTCATAGCAAGGTCATTACAGTGGGTCTCAACCATTTATGACTAGTGTTCTTAGAAAAAGGGGAAATTTGAACACAGAGATACGCATACAGGAAAAATGCCATGGGAACATGAAGACTGCCATCTGTAAGCAAAGAATGAGACTGGAAACTGTCCTTTCCTCACAGCCTCAGAAAGAAACCACCCTGCCAAAACCTAGATTTCAAACTTGTAGCCTCCAAAACTGTGAGACAATTTCTGTTGTTCAAGCCATTGAGTTTGTGTTACTTTATTATGGCAACTCTAACAAATGGATACACATGATATTCAGCATCTTTTCATATCCTTACTTGCTACCAGTTTATATTTTTGGTAAGGTATCTGTTCATTTATTTTGCTTACTTTTTAATTGGGTTTTCTAGTTATTAAATTTTAAGAGATCTTTGCATCTTTAGGTTACTTTATCAGTTTGGTGTTTTGTGGAATATTTTCTTCCTATCTCTGGCTTGTTTTTTTATTCCCTGAATGGTATTTCTTGCCTAGTAGAAGTTTTTAATTTTAATTAAGTCCAGCTCATCAGTTTTCATACATGGAGTATACTTTGGTGTTAAATCTAAAAAGCCATTATCAATCCTAAGAGCACCTATTTCTCCTATGTCATATTCTAGGAGTTTTTGTTTTGTTTTTGATCCCTTTTGGGCTCATTTTTATCAAAGATTTATGTCTGTGTCTAGAATCTTATTTATTTTTGCATGGAAAAGTCTAATTTATTCTAGCACCATTTGTTGAGAAAACTATTCTTCCTCCTCTGAATTTTGTTTGCTCCTTTGCCAAAAACCAGTTACTTCTATGCATTTATTTCTGAACTATTCTTTTACACTGATCAATTTGTTTTGTTTTGTTTTTTCACCAATATCCTACTATAGGTTCAAAGTAAGTCTTGAAGTTGGATAGTATTCTTCTAATGTGGTTATTAATAGTGTGTTCACAGCCTGGGTGACTTTGCTTACTAATAGTGAATTAACATGTAAGTTTGACTTTCTTAAATTTGTATGCTGTTTCTTATACTTTCCAAATTAACTTATAGCTGATAATATTCATTCTTAAATCCTATGAAAAAGTAGACTAGAAAAACTATAAATTAGAGTTTTATGAGCATTACAACTGTGATTTACTTTTTCTTCACTGTTAAATCTCTAAGGACTGATATGCTGAATATACAGGGCATAATATGGGATGATGAGTGTTGTAAAATGAATTGAAGCATTACATACAGAGTTAAAAAGATCAAAGTAGTGTGACTCTGTGTTTCCTAAAAGTACATTTAAACAGAGATTATGCATAATCAACTCATGTGAGATACTGATATATTTAAAAATATATACCTGAGGTTTTACAGAATTTCCATTAAATATTAAATGATTGGAAAGAGCATGGTTTAATTTAGGGAAAGGTTGTAAGTTATTTAGCTATGAGTCAGATTAGAATATTCTCAAATTGTATTTTAGGTTGCACTAATATAAATATTTAAGCATGCCTTTAAAACTAAACCTTCTAAACTGTTTTCTTTGCGTTTTCTTTCCCCTTGCCTTTTTGTTCTGAATGCTTTTCAGTTTGGTGTGTTATTTGGAAGTTTTGTGGTTTTTTTTAGCTTCAGTCAGCCTGATATTCTCCACAAATGTATGCCATATTTATATTTGTTAGTGTTATAATAAACCTGCTATTATTTATAAATCTTCAAAAATATTTCTGTAGTTTTTATACAAGGGAAAGTCATAAGGAATACCTTATAAAATATCTATAGTTATGTAATGGCTTAGTAAGACTAAGAAATAAGAATATGATAATGCAGGCTCTCAGTCTGATATTCCTAAGAATGTTTAGAGACATGAAAAGTCAGAATGACTTACTTGCTCATTGCTTCTTAACATTTTTTAATATATAATATGAATTGAGATGGAAAATAAAGTGGGAATGCCAACAAGGAATATTTTTCTCAATAGACCTTTAGTTTATGTTTTATCAAATTACATTTTCTAACATGTTTCTTAACTCATCTCAAGAAAATGCCATAATTTTTTTTGATACTTCAGAAAATCAGTTTAATATGACTAACTTGAACTTTATGCTTATTGCCCAATTTAAAAACCTGCTTTTCCTCTTGTGCTCAGTGCCACTTTGCCTTTTCTGGAGATTGGAGTGTGGAAAGAACTGACTCTACTCATTTACTTTGTCACTTTGAATGGAAAGTCATCTGCTTTTTTCTTTTATATTCAAGTTTCTTTTCCTGGGACTGGTGCTGGAGGAGAAAGATTAGAAGGGAGCAGGTTTTCTTAATTTAAGTGGCACTTTTTTCCTTTTTTTTTTTTTTTTTTTTTTTTTGCATCTGCTTCTTTGCCTAACATTGATTATACTTTAATCTCTCCCATGGGGAGAGACAAATACCAGCTCTCCATTGCAGTACATGTAAAACTTTTTGCAGGGAGGGCATTGTAAGGTTTTGTCATAACGTCACACCAGTCTCTTCTGGCTTGTCTATTTTTATTCTTAGTTCCTACCACTCCAGTGTACCAACACCTTGTGGCTGCTCAGATCTCCTTTGCTTAGAGGCCACCTTTTGACTACCTACTTTCACAGTCAAAACACTATGACAGTGACTCCAGTTTTCTACCCCAGTTACCAACCCTAAATCTTTGTTTCCACTCCTCAAATAATCATGGGAGATGAGTGGGCATAACTTGTTAAGCAAGTGTAAACCTGACCTCTCCAGCTGAGATGAGATGCCATTCGCTTCTTCTTGTTAATCTTTTCCATCCACTCTGCTTGATTTGAACTGGCAACAATACTGCCCAGCTACATTAAGTCAGTGAAGCAAATTCTGAAGATTGACTCACTCAAGATGGGGTGGGGTGTCTGGAGTTTTAAAATAGAGAGGGACTGAGGAAGGTAAAGATGTTTTAGTTATAGAGTAGTTGGTTTTTAATTAAACTGTCTTCTGAATGTGGTGTTCTTGACTGATGATTCTTTGTTGTTACTCTTGCATTCTAGTTGCCAATTCCTGGGCATGGGTAATGTCCCACCTGATATCCTGTTATGTTTGCTAGTACTTCCATTCTTACTAGCTACTATCGATTCCACCCCAACATTTAAGAGATTAAATAGGTTATTTCAATCCACCAGTCAAAACACTACAGTGACTTTCTCTGTTTTTTTAAAAATCCAAAGTCCTTAATATATCTGCAAGAGCAGACATGAACTGACCACAGTTTAAAATTATGATCACTTGTTCCTGATTCAGTGCTTTGCTTTCACTGTTCTATTTATCTGCAGTATTCTTCCCTCAAATGGTCTGTGGACTCACGTCATCTCATTTTTTCATTTAAATATTGCTGCTTCCCTAGGTTTTCTCTGACTACTCCATTAAAATAGTCTATTTGTTACACTGTTGCCATAACTTGCTTTATTTTATTTTATGCATGAACCATTTCCATGCAGTGTATTGTATATTTAAGAGTTCATTATCTGTATCTTCCATTAGCATATAATCATGAGAGGGCAAATTGCTTACTTCTTTGTTTAGTGCTTTTACCCAGTGCTTAAATGGTATCTGACCCATTGGAGACAATTTATATTTTTATTAGTGAATCAATTAGTGAATGAATGAATGCTAGCTTCTAGAACTCAAATTTTATATATGGCTCTGACATCCCACAATTTTTACTCTTTTAGTGTTTTACATAGTACTATTTTTAATTGATCTTTTATTCCTAGCCATATATTCCTGTTATCATCCCAATTGAAACCTCTAGTTCATCTTCCGTGCTGCTGCTGGAGTGGTTTTGTATATGCTTATCAATATTTTGGAAGAAATATTCAAAAATTCATTAGCATAACTGGGATTATGCCTGTTGTGCTTCTCCTGAGTGACCCTTACTTTTACTCTTAATACTATGCATAGCAGTACTCTGAATGTTTAACATGTTATCTCTTTCTTCTATACCTTTGCTTAAAGTCTTATCTCCTTTACTTTTCTGCCATAGGTCTTATTAGTCATGAATATCTAAAGTAACTCCTATCATGAGAAGACTAGAGAAAAGATTCTTTGCATTTGAAATTGTTTGGGACCAATTATATAGTTCCAATTTATTCTCTTAATATGTATTAGCAAATCTATTATTCACTGAGTAATACTTAGTAAGAGTCATTTGTCTTTTTTTGATCAGTATTTGAAGATTACATAATCTTAAAGAGCACCATAAACACTATTTTGTAAAATTGTTTGTAATAACGAGAATCCATTTTGAAAGGTAAGGGTAATCCACATTTTGTAACTCATGTTGCTTTTTACTGGATATATTGGATGTACATGTATGAATATTTATTGATCATTTACCTTCAGCAAACTGAAAGGAGGAGGCAAAATGATTTGTCTAAGAAAAGTGTTAAGTGTATATAGCCTTTTCAGAAAATGTGGTCCCTTGTTTGATTATCAAATTTAGATTTTTTGTTTGTATTTTATTGTGTGAATGAAAGAAAAAACTGATAAAGGAAATAAAATTATTGCATATCAATAACTAAAGCCAGAACTTTCTATACCTGAACCTGTTCCAAGTAAGTGTAGTCACAGAAGGGACCTATGTGACTTTTTAGAAAGTGAAAACTCTGGGTGTATGTATGTAGCATTGTTCCAAAACTTGTACTTAACATTTTTGTATCTAAAATAATGAAGAAATTTATAACTGTGATACTGTTCTCTTTAAGAAGATATAGCTAAATAAAATTAGTATTATGAAACTATGTAGCAGTAAATAAAGATGGTATACTACAGTAAGTTTTAGTTGTTTCACATAGCTCTTTTGAACAATTATTACTACTGATGATAATAGGTCAGGTATTGTACCATGTGCTTTATGAGGGTTATTTTATCTAGTTCTTGGAACATCCCTGTGTCTGCTACTCATAAGAAGAAACAGCTGGTGAGAATTACATGTTTACTGCTGCTTTTTTCAGTTGGGTATCCTCAGTATTTCCTTATATTATTGAAAGGAGATTTTTGAGCATTTTGAGAACCTAACAAAAACTTATGGTCCATTTACTCTAATAAAATGTACTTACAGGTTATATACTATGTCTTTATTTTAGTATGCAATTTTGTGGAATTCTTAGATCCCCTAAATGCCATACATGGACCGTAGATTGGGAATCCCTTATCTATGTCTTCTTTTAATAAAGAGACTGGGAAACTCTACTTTTTTTCTTCATCTACGCCATCTTATCATGTCATTTAAAGGAATATATCTTTATATCATGCCTTATTATAGAGAGAATTTCTGAAAACTGGAAGGAAATTATCAGTTATCCCTAACTCCACTAAGCGTATACCAAAATTAACAAGTCCTGTTATGTCATGTAAGATTCAGAAAGTTTCATGGATGGGACATTTTTATTGATCAGATTCGTTGAACTTTGTTACGAAGCACCTCAGTCGGTTTCCGGACCCTAAATAATAAGTAATTTGAAACTGAACAGTTTATCTCTTCAGAATAGTATAAACATTGGAACTGTATCTAGAGATAAACGATTAAAAAGACAATACTGTCCAGCCCAGCAATTTAGTAGTATTTCTCAGAGAACAGTTCTTGAATTTGATTTTCTGATTTCATCAAGACCACATAGACAATGAGGGCTATAGTAATAATTTTGTATTAATGTTCTAAAGTTATGTACTTGGTCAATTCATTTATATTGACTGAGGATGAAGACTGTTTAGATTTCTAATTCAGTGTGACTTTGGAGAAGAAAAGTTGTCATTTTATATAAGTCACTTATTAAAGGTCCATTATAATTTAAAATAATTAAACTATAGCTAGTTTTAAAGACGAGTTATTTCAAAAAATATTTTTAATATAAAGTAATGCAGAATTTCAGAATGTTTTTTCTAATATTTATTTTTAGATGTTTTCATGTGACTTATGCTTCAATTCTGACATCTCACCTCTTTTGTTTCTCCCCTTGAATTATCATCTAAATCAAAAGCATAAAATTAATTGAACAGAGTGGAGAATCTTGCTGTGTATACTTTCGCCTGGTTTTAGGTAAAATTACTTTAGAAATGTTATAAATCAGTATACAATGTTTGGGTTTAATTTTTTGATATGTTTTAATATTAATATGTAGTTATGTTGTGAATTAAATAACTATATTTCTACTTTTTTCCTTCAATCATTTTTAACATTCAATTTTTATAAATAGTAGTCCATCTGTAGGGCTGCTTGTAACTGAATGATGTGTTCTGTTTCACTGTGGCAGTTTTCAGACAGCCACTTTTGTTGTTAAATATTTTCATTTTCTATAGTACTTTTCATCCCTGTATATATGTACAGGAGTCACTTCACCCACCACCGAATTGCAGCCACTTCTGAGGTGGAACGCAGCAACTGTTTAACAGCGCACTTTCCCCTAGGTGCTGACAGCTGCAGAAGAGATTGTACATGGTCCTGTACAGAAGGTATTTCTCCACTGTGCCATCTGCAGAGTGACACTGACTAGGAGTACTACATAGACTGTAAGTTTCTTGTGTACCCACCCTAGACTGGAAAACCTAATTAGAGGGAATAACAAATAACTGGGCAGCACCATTTTGAAATGATTGAAGTCAGTTAAACTTAGTGCTGCTCTCTCTGGCTTTAAATTTATTTAAAGGTCATCTAATTTGTAATTGGTACTGAATTGAAAAACAAATGGATGCACTCCTGGGAAGTTATTTTATTCTAAGAACAAATGAAAAAAAGTGTTTTTTGAATACTTTTCATGAAACGCAAAAGAATCAATTTGTTTTTAAATATTTTCAAATAACCAAACCAATATTATATATAATTCTAGAGTTGTCTTCTTAAAGTTAGAAATCAATTTATATAATTCAGCAGGACCATCCTTATTAGTTTTGCTTGTAGTGTTTTATGTCTTAGTCTTATTATTACTTTCACTGTTTTGGTGAAAGTTTTGCAACAAAGCCAGTTTATGATAAGACTTTAGTTTTGATTCTTTGTTTCAGAAACATTGAGTTTTTTCCAACAGATTGACACAAAACATGGGAGAGAGAAATACTAAATATTTGAACTTCTAACTTGTATTTCAGTCTCTCCTGTTTAATTATTTTATTTCCTTTTGTAAAAGCAATTATATTATAAGACTGCTATTGTTAGTAATAGCCTGTTTATGCTTATAGAATAGGAGATAGCTTTAGAAACAGCTGTGTGTGTATTGTTAAACAATGTTATATGAATTGTTATCTTTTATGTTTAGCATTTTTAGTCATAGTATAATTTTATAATTACCTGATTTTTTTTTTTTGGATATCTGTAGATGTATCTATGGCAAGCAATTAGGGTCTCTCAATCTTCACAGAATCTTAATCATATGAAATATAGTGTCATATGTTTTAAATAACTGTCTGTGTCCTAAGTTGAATGATAATTGTGCACATCTCTATGCCTGTAGATTCTCAATGAAAGCAGATAAAAACCTCTCTCTCGGTCACAGTTTACTTACTTGTAAAATGAGGTGGGTGGAAGAAATCATTTTCTAGAGATCCTTTCTTTGTTTTCTGTTTAATATAGGGATAGAATTCTATGTATTCAGAATTGTACCTTATACTTTGTAACCGAGATACTTTAGTTAGAATATTATTTGTGTTAATTGAATGCCTAGTTATGGTATTTTAAAGTCAAAAGAGGAGGTCTGATTTCCTAAAAAGAATTTCAGCTACCACTTATTTCTTAAGGTAGTTATTCCCACTGTTTTGATTTTTTTTTTTTTGAGAATAGAGTATAATTCTCAGCATCCTGTTCAATATTATAAAAGTGTCAAGTAAATTAAATTTGTTTACATTCTGAGTGGAATTTTTTAAAATATTACCCAAAAAATCACATGTTAAGTGATATTTTCCACCTTACTTGCATAGACTTAATATTTCACTCACTAATCAAAGTACTAAAGAAGTAAATATTAATATCTTAAGACTATAGTTTGAACATAACATAGTATGCTTATGTATCTCTAGCAAGAGGATATTTTATCAATATATGAAATATTTATTTGTTATAATTGGTTCTTTTGCATTTTCTACAGTGTAATTGTAAGTATCACTTATTCCCATTTATTTTATTAACTGAAGTAATCATATTTAAAATAATAGGCTGTATGTTTCATATATTATTTTCATGTCTTGGTAAAAAGGTATAAACTATATCTATTGTGCATATCAGAACATATATTTTTAATTAATTCAGGATATTGGCATATATTAGATCTATGGATGATATAAGTTTAATGACTTATTAGATTCAATTTAATCATATGAATCTTACTTTAATATACTTCCAGCACATGTTATTTGAATAGAGGAATTAGATGGAAACTTTAATTTTTATTGAATACACTCATGTATTATTTGCATTTAATGAACATGTACTACTTGTGTAATCCAAAAATAAAGGAAAATATTGCTGTTTCAGTTCAGTTGTATATTTACTACATTTCGTATGTTTAGAAAATTTTCCTCATTGCATGAAGTATTTTATAGATGCTAAATATCTTAATTAGTTCTTTCAAGAGAGGGCTCTTCTTTTTATTTTGAAGAAGTAGAATTGAATTTTGGTCAGACTTGCTGTTTAATTTATATCCACTTAATGATTTTGGAATTCAGAAATAAACACTAGAGTGGGAGTAATTAAATCTTACCAAATCTTTGTTTTCATTCTCCCCATTGTAAATTTCTTCTCAAGAAAAGTGAAGCAAATGCAGAGATTATGTGAATTTTTAAATACTTCAACTGTACTTAGATCTGTAGAAATAATATTCTGGCAATGTTTAGCTTTCTATTAGAGACTTTAAAAGGAAATATTAGGAGAAGCTGAAGAAATAGTAAAATTGATGAGGAAATAAGATAAAAGAAAGTATACTTTGAGTGTGGATTTTATTTAATTTAAACTAACATTAAATAATGTGCATTTAGAAAGAGTGTGATCCATGTTTTTATATCCTCAGAGACTCTTTTTAGTTTTACCTTGTAGGGAAATATGTTTATATTGACTGCAAACAGTTTTTTAAAATTGTTAGACCAGATTTGTCTGAACAAACTCTGTGATAGAGTAAGAAGATGTTATATTGCAAATTATCGAAGATGATTTTGCAACTGTAGGTGCGCAGTTCATCATATTAGACGGTGACTGTTTGAGTGACTAGGTATAATAAAGTGTTAGTATTCACACATCATTTTTTATCATCCAAAACATAATTGTATTCATAGAATAACAGATGCAGTTTAAATTTAAATATTTTAGAAGTAAATGTGAAAGTTTTTTCCTATAACTTTAGACAGATATATGGAGATAAAATACCTATGTAATAAACATAATCTTTACAATTCTTAATTTTACATATCAACTAGTTTATTTTTTTATAAATCCCCCAATTATCAGTATAAATTGAATTAGTTGAAAATTTTAAATGTATGTATCAAGAACTTTAGATACTACGGATCTTGTTACTGAATTAGCAATATTTATTGCTTAAAATAATTCTTTAATTCTGCAGTTTTTGTGTGTGCGTGTGTGTGTGTGTGTGTGTGTGTGTGTGTGTGTGTGTGAGAGAGAGAGAGAGAGATTTTCCTGATGTGTTTTCTAAAGCATTGTCTGGAATCCCTACTGCCACTTTGTAGCTGTTTAATCAAGTGTAAATTGCTTAACAACTTGGAAGTTTTTTTTTTTTTAATCTGTTAATTGGGAATCATTACACCTACCTCACAGGGTTGTTGTGAGGAAAAAACAATAACACATGTGGAAGAGTGCTTAGCATATACTTAGCATGTAGTAGCATATACTACAATATTCATTGGCCCTCATTGTTCTTATAAAATTATGTTTCTGAAGGCATGTGATCTAACTTCTCTTCTTTGATCCTGAAACTCACTTCTTAAACCTTGCAAACTGCCTATATTAACACTGAACTCTTTGTAGTTCCACAGCTATATCTTATTTTGGGCTTTATTTGCCTGTAGCATACATACCACTCACATACCCTTTATCCCTAAGCTACTTTAACTCAGCCTCTTTACTCAGGCCTCACTTTAGATTTTTCCTTAAATAAGATTTTTCCAATCTGTCATTTCTTAAACTTGTTAGATATCCCTTGTGTAAAGTCTTACATGCTTTATTTCTTTCTAGCAGTTATCACAGATGATATAACCTCCTTTGTTCCTTATCTCATCCTTCCTTAAACTCATTGAGGGGAGTGCCTTTAAATTTTTTATCCTCGTTCTTAACAATTCAGAAAATGAGTATTTTATAAATAAAAGTTCTCCCTAAGTAAATTTATGAAATATATAATTATATGATTAATACTCCATAAAAGAATAACTTTAGTCTTCTTTATTTTTAGAATAAATTTCAAATTCTGCAATAATCAATAATCATGTAAAAAGTATGACCATATAATTAGAATACTGTGCCCACCATGTACTACTATTAACTGATTTATTAAATGACATGGACTCAGTGGGGTGTAAGCAGAACGTTACTTTATTCTTTTCTGTCACTGTACCTGAAAATCCCACTTTGAATGGTCTATTTTTCTGTCTCTTAATAAATGCTGTTCAGATGTTTTTATCTCTTCTCTGTTTTTGCTCTTCTTCCTTTTCTCTCTTGTTCTTCCCTTTCATTCTTTCATTTTTCATCTCTTCTTTCCTTACTCTCTGGCATTTCAAAATAGATGTAATTTTCATGTAATAGCAAACAAACAAACAAACATGCTGGGAAATTAAAATTCAGTATTCATCCAATGTAAAATTTCTCCCTTATATCATTTTTGCTCAAAGTGGGTTTAAAAAACTTAGTGGGAAAGAAGTATAGTCCATGTCAACTAGTAGACGTCTGTGTTGATTCTTTGTCCTTATTTTCTCTCCCTACTCACTGTGCTGCTCTTGCATCTACTAAAGCTTTGAGAGTTGGAAATAGAGAAGAACTAATTGATAGTAAAGGTAAATATTGGAAATCCCAGTGCATTCTTTCTTTTGGTTTTAGTTTATCCAGTATTTCCACTATCCCTGCATAACCCTGTCATCCTTCCATGTAGTGGGTACTTCCTTTATCTTCTTTTGATTACCCACCTCAATCTTTGACTTCCTGTCTGCCTCCAGCCTCATTATTTTCAGGTTATCTTGTTCCCTTTTGTAGTGCTAAGCTAGCATTCCTTTAAAAATGGTTCAACACTAGTTGTTTTCCTAGTAGTTATTATCTTTCCTATGGGAAAATATAATTACTTATTCCACAGACGCCACAAAAATTAAAGCGTTAACCTTTTTTAAAGTAGTAACTCAGGATATTTTGAGTATCTTGCCTTTAGATTATTTTTATTTTTTTAAAAGATAGATTTATTTATTATTTATTTATTTATTTATACAAGCACTGGGTACAGTCAGAAGCACGAGAGGGTGAGAAATTTCACCAGCGCCGTACCATCTCTTAGGTAACCTATATTATAAATGACATTTGGCAAGCTGAGTCAATTGCTTTTCTGTCTTCTTCAAATAATCTGTAAATTACCCTCCACCAGTACTTAATGTGAATGATAAGACTAAAGGATGCCTGATCAGTTTTTGGCCACATTCTTTCCAAATGTTGCATAGCGTGTCACCTCAATTCTAGTAGTTGGAACCTGTTGGTCTCAACTTTGGATGCTTAGTTAAAACTGAGAAAACAAGAAAATTCCCATCTTATCATCCTATTACACTACCTGCATCAAGGCCATAACGGGCAGCTTGCATTTCTGTGAACTTCTTTATATGAGCATCCATCTCTTTATTTCCATGCCTTACCTTAGGTTATTCTGTGTTTGGAATGTCCTTTCTACTTTCCTGCCTTTTCCTCTAGTGGAATCTTAGTCCTTGATGGTATTGGCAGTTACAATAAATCCTCCTCTCTGTTCATATTAATACTTCTAGTGTTTTTGTATTACCCGAAATATATTTGTCTCCCTATCTATAGTCAGAGCATTTTTGAGACAGCTACTGACTTATTCAGTGGTGAACTCCATACTGCCTAGTCTTTGTCACGTTCAGTTCATTATGTGCTGAATTACTGAATCTCTGCTCAACTCCCAAAATTGAAGTTTGTAAAATTGTTATTGAATAATTAATACTTCTATGTTGTTTACTTCTTTCCTTCTTTCAAAAAACATCTGAGGGAGCAATAATGAGTTTATATGCTGCTAACTTTTTTTAACCCAGTGGCATTGTTCCTCATCTATTCATATAAAAGCTTATTTTAGGTTTTAGTTCTCTTTTTTAGTTTATTTTCTTGCATTTCCCCTGTATTTTTAAATTACTCTTGTTTTAATTCAATTAATGGAGCTAACCATGATAAGTAAGCATAGCCAGGTTTTCCAAGCAGTGTCAGGTTGAAAGTAAAATTGGTCACAATGTTTTTTCACTGTTGAATTTTCTTTTTTAAATTTCTTGAGATATGGTCAAAAGTGGTGAAAAAGCAATTGTTCACTAAGAGCATTGATTATAATGTATTCTTATAATAGCACAGTCAGCTGGAGTTGTATTTATTTGGAGTAAAGTGCTGATTCAGTCAGGTCTTTTTGTTAATTTGAGTGATTACTGTAAATAATTTGCGGAAACAATTTGTGATGCAGCATTGGATTTTTGCCATTCCACAACACAATAATTTAATGTAGATTTTACTACCAAAATTTGACCAAAAATAGAATTCTTTAATATGTGTGGTCAAATAGATGATAATTTGATAATAAA
Organism: Talpa europaea; assembly: GCF_964194135.1. NCBI lineage: Eukaryota > Metazoa > Chordata > Mammalia > Eulipotyphla > Talpidae > Talpa > Talpa europaea. The sequence goes on along the minus strand of NC_140075.1, from coordinate 64,876,722 downwards.
TAAATCAAATAAATCAAAATAGCTTCTTAAGTAGAGATTATTGAAGAATTCCTTCCATGTTCAAAACTCATTTCTTCCTGGAAGTTCCAAATGAGTACAGATAGTTTACTAAGGTAAAATAGAAAAAAATTTCCCTTCAGATCAGATCATTAAATCATTTTGCAATAAAATATACCTAAGTGTATGGGAATACACATGCGTGTGCGCGTGCACACACACACACACACACACACACGTTTTTGCTGTTATTCCCACTTTGCTTAAATATGGAGTATCATCCCAATTTTTTAAAAGAGATTTTTACCTTATTTACAAACTATCACCAATACAACTGGTGATAGTTTATTATTTAATTTATGGTGCTTTTATCCATTAACTGGCTTGGGGATCTTGGTGATAGGCATTCTTATCTTTATATTAGGTGAAATGATAAATGTGACAAATCTCAAGATCCATTGAATTTCAAACAATATTGATGCTGGGAATTGTAACATATAATTACTTATATACAATTATATTTGTTATCCAATTAGAAATTATCTCTATCTGTATTTTCATAAAAAGGACAAAGTAAAATATAGTCAAGTATTTCTCAGTTTTAGGAAATAAGAAATAGTTTTTATTTAGGTTAGTTTACCTACTTCCCAACTGTTACAGTAATTCAAACATATTGTGTACCTTCAAAATTAGTAAAAATGATTATATTTTTCACTTAATTTAAGGTGATTATTACTGTATTCTGAAAGTTTGATATTAGAAAGAACAGAATCCACTTTTCTAAATTTATGAGCATATTGGGAAAACCAAACTCTGGGGAGAATTTTTAGAAAGCATCTGGCATATTTAGTTACCAGTTGTGAAATAGAAACATTGATGATTAAAAATATAATTTTCCAAAATATACCACTTGAAGTATGCTTTATAAAATATTTGCTACCCTGTTTTTATTTTTTTCCTTTTAAACGATGCCTAATTTTCAGTTGTGATATTGTATAGGACTTTAATTTTAACCTATTAATTTCTGTCTAATTTTCTTGTGCTTCTCTCTGAAATTCTTACTCCACATATTCCTCCTGTGCTGAAGGTTATGATAGATTAAAGATGTCTAAAAATAAACCAAATCTTTAGTTCCTCATTCTCCATTCTGCCTCCCAACCACTATCACCTTACTTAGGGCTTTCCCATATCAACCTTGTGACCCGGGGTCAGAAAAATAACAGTCCCCTCCTTTGACTTTAATACCCTACTATTTATTTCTAGATTCAAATATATTGTTTTCAAGGTGTGTCTTGAATCAGTTTTCTTAATTCTGTATCCATTGAACAAAAAAAGCCTAACTCATTACTTTAACTTGTCAACATTTGTGTAGTAGTTTTGTTTTGTTTTATATTGCATTTTCCTTGAGGGTGGGAACAATTTATTATTTACCTTTGTGCTTTCCATAGAGAATATTCTTAGGAAACCCCTTCTAAGTTCTTGTAATTAATTGTGTGGTTGTTGAATGCTGTTATTTATGTATTAAAAATATTAAACAGGTGGCTAAAACACATATAAGTGCCACATTTAAATTAAGCACACGTTATTCCATTTTGATGATTGTCCTGTTAATGTTAAACCACCAATAAAGTATCTTAAATGAATTCTGCATAATAATGTCTTAAGAGCATTTGACTTAGTATTAATTATGGAAAGACAAATTCTCCTGCAATATACTAGTATATGTGCTGGTTTGTAAGCTCTTGATAGAAATTTATTATACACTGAATTCAGTCTTTTCCCTTTTAATCCCATTTTTAAAGTAAGGTACATTGCCATTTTGAGACAATAATTTTAGCAGAAGTCATCTAATTGGTTAGTTATCTTTTTATATTTTTATGTACCTCTTTTAGAGATATATAACACAGATGGGAAGTTATCTTCTTTTGAAATGTTACCAGAGTCTTCCACCCAAGTCCTGTCCCACTGTGGATCTGATTTAAACTAGTAAAAGGGTGTAGTGGCCTACTAAGAGTAACTGTCTTGCAGGCTATTTTAGCACTTCCTGTGGTAGCATTTTATTGATGGCTTATTTTTCCCCTTTACCTCCTCTCATTATTTTTTCTGAAGACAATTAGCGGTTTCTGAAAATTTTCATTGCCATTTCAAGTCATACTGAATTTGAATATCTGCTTATTCTGTTTTTGACAGTGTTTTTAAAATTATGTGAATAAATGTTTAAATGTTTCATAGAAAGTTTGTTATATATGACCTATTAAATGTGTTCTGTTAAAAAATATTATGTTTAGTCTGTAATTTTGAGTATTTTTATTTGTATATACCTTTTTTCTATCCTCTCATTCATTCTTTTAGTATGTATGTTCATGTATCTAGCATCTGTCTATACACATGCACACATGTATACATAAGAGCCCTAAACTTTATAAATTCACTTTCTTATATTCTGATGTCTTTATTCTTTGGTAATGATAAATTTTCATGTCAGATTAATTTTATTGTGGCTTATTTAAAAATAAAATCTGAAGCATATATATATATATTATCTGCCTTCTAGATTTGTCTATATATTAATGTTGGTGTATGTTGCTGTTATACCCTATATATTTTATCTATTCATGGCTTCTGTGTTACTTAGTATAGTATATAATTAACATTCTGTTATTTGTATATTATTCTGTTATTTTTGCGTTCATTCATTAATTCAGTAAATGTTCATTAGCAATACTATGTGCTAGTGCTGTTTTGCATGCTGGAAATATAGAGTCTCAGTCCTTGTAGAGCTTATGTTCTTATAAGTGAAAAGGGAGACATAAAACATAACACTAAATAAATGCGTATTTTAAATAGGCATGAATACGGTGATGGAAATAGGCGCTTGTGAGAAAAAGTGTTGAGGAATATATTTTAGCTAGACTATCAAGAGGTAACTCTTCAAAATAGGTGTGTCAGCTTTAAATGATTAGAAGGAAGAAAATCACATTCCAGGCATTAGAATTTTCAGGAACAAAGTTCTTTGGTTCAGAATGAGTTTTTCATCTTTGAAGAATAAAAAGAAATGCTGTGTGTTGAATATTCTTGAGAGAGCGTGTATCAGGAAGTGAGTTCTTTGAAGTATTATAATGGCCAGATATTGTAGGTCATAATAAGGAATTAAACTCTTTTAGAGTTACAACATGAAGACATTAGATGCTTGGGTGTTGTGAAGATTAGCAGTGAGGAAGTCACTTCTTCCTTGAGCATTGTATGGAAGGTAAACAAGAGAAAGAGGTGAGGGGCTGAAGAGGTAATTTTTAGGAAGTTATTGAAGTAGTCTCAAATTATGGTGTCCTGATGTAGATTTTTTAGTAGTAGAAATAATGAAAGGTAGGGATGTTTTGGAGGAACATCCAAACATTAACTATTTTTTGAAGATATAATTTGGTGTACATATATACTTATCCATAGTGAAAGTGTACCAAAATTTGTTTAAATTCCTCCTCTATTTGTAATTATTGTTTTTTCCTTATTTTTTCTTGTATACATAACATTAATCTCTGTCATTTTCTCATGTCATTGTCATTTTATATAAATAATTACATGGCTAGCCAATTGAAAGGGTAGAAAATTTTATCTTGCTATTTTAATTTGCTTATCTTTGATTATTGGCTATACTGGAATTTTAATGTGCATATTAACTGGTTGTATTTTTTTCATCTGCAAGTTATTTCTAACCTTGTTTATTTTGGAATGTTGATATTTCCTTATTTATTTGAAGGGCCATATTTACTTCCTGTGATGATCTAAAAATTCCATTGTTATTTGATTTTGATGTAATTTTATTATATCTTATGTCAGTCTCTCCCTGTTACACTCTTCAGAAAGACATAAGACATTTCAGTCACTTCTCAAACAAGCCAGACTTTCTTTGTTTTGCCTCTTGGCCTTTACACTTGTGATTCTCCCCTTTCTGGATCCCTTTTCCTCCATTCTTGACATGATTGACTGTCTCATAGTTCATGTTTCAGCTCATATATCACCTGCTTATAGTATCTATTTCCACTTCCTATCATAATAACCCTTTTCACTTCTTGCATATTCTATCACATTACTGCCTCTGTTTTGTTTATGTTATTTCCCCAGTCTTTTATGGTCTTTCATGGCACTTACACTATCTGCAATTATTTACTCTTGCTTATGTATTGTCATTTCCAATGTGAATGAATGAACCATGAGAGTAAGAATCCATTCAGAGTTATTTACTTCTGTGTCCCCCGAAGATGGAATATTATTGGACGTATGGTAGGTATGAATATATATTGTGAATTGGGTGATATAAGGATTTTAACTGTTTGTCCCATTTACTTTTTTTTCTCTTTTGTCAGTTGTCTTCATCTGTGTTGTATTGTGTATATGAAGAATTTTTATCATCATGGAGTCAAATCAGTGAAACTATTTTCTTTAGTACTTTTTTGTCACTTTTAGATGGAACATAAAAACTTTTCCATCTTGAGATCTTCTATTTTCCTGTATTCTGATTACACTGTTTATGAATATAAAGTTACCATTTATTTTCATAAGTTGCAGAATATTTTGAAAATAAAAATAGCACTTGTAAATGTATTTCTATGTTTTCTCCTAGTCTTATACATTTATTTATGAAATAGAAATCATGCCACATATGGCTTTGTAATATTTTTCTTTTTTAGCTTATAAATATCATACTATGTATATATTTAGATGAGATATACTTTATTCTTCACAAGCAGAATGCCCCATTTTAGGCATTTGTTTTATACATTTAATTAATCACTAATTGGATATTGCTTCAGTCTTTCTAAATATAAATAATGGCACATATTGTGCTTTAAAGCTTTGTGCTCATTTATGATTTTTCTATTATGGTAAATTCTGTAACAGAATAATGGATTTCCTGGGTCATATGAACATGTGCAACATCTTAATATATTTTATTAATTTCCAAAAATCTAAATGAAATTACATTTGTAAAAATATTTGCATGTGTCTTGTTTCTCATCAAATTTTCCAATTCTTTATAATTTTCTTTTAAAGACTTGACCCCTTCCTCAGTCCTCTGCCAACTTTCCTCCCTTCAAATTTTATATAAAATATGGTGTTTTTCACATGCAAAGTTAATATTTTTATGTAGTGAAATTTATCATCCTTTCCCTTCATATCTTTGCTTGAACTTATTCTGAGGTTACACATATGCTCACTTAGTTTGATCTAATTTTTAATGTTCTCTCATTTATATAGAATTAATTTGAGATATTTGGGAGGTTAAGTTCTTACTGTATTTTCTCAAAGTGATCATTATTATGTCAGACATATCACTTTTGAGTATTCATATCTGTTATTTTCACTCTGTATTTTTATATACGCTAGGTTTTTTGGGAAGAAGGCTATTTTTTTCTGGTCCATTGTTACATTAATTCTTGTTTTACTTATTCTTTGTATTGTGGAATATTTTTAAGTTATCTACTAGGCTAGTAATTCTTTGACACTAGTGTTCTTTCTTTTTTTTTTTAAAGACTTACTTATGCACAAGGCTGGGGTACAGGTCAGAGGTGCAAGGAGTGAGAAGATTCAGAGAGACAGAGTGGGGAACAGAACAGGCAGACTGACTGAAATACATTGCTGAGGGAAGCAGCGGGCAAGTCAGGAGAGATTTGCTGTACCTGTTCTTTATTTTAAAAACTATTCTGGTATATCCTTAGGTGTCTTTTTCATTGTGAACTTAGAGTTATTTACTGAGAATCCTTTCCAGTAAGTATTCCCATTCCTGTTTTTACCTTTAGTGAATTTGTGTTAAAGCTATTAACTTGCTTATGCAAGATATCCTTATAATATCTAGGATTTCATATATGAACTGAGATTTTTTTTCTATCTGCCTCAGTAATATTTATTTATATGGATATCTAACATATTTTATTTAAGATTATTCCTTTCATTCTTCTAAAGCTTTTTTTCATTTCTACATTTAACTGATTGTTATAGTCTTACGGATTTTCTATGGCACTGTAGTAACTACCACAGTTTTTATATAATAAAACAACACAAAATTATTCTCTTACAGTTCTGGAGACCAGTTCAGTTTTACTGGATTAAGGTTAAGGTGTTGACAGGGCTCATTTCTTTCAGAGATGTAAAGGCAGATCCCTTTTCTTGCTTCTTGTAGTTTCTGGAGGTACCTAGTAGGACTATTTATTTGTTTTACACATACTCTGAATAAAAATTTTTTGTGAGGTATATGTGTTAAGAATCTTTTCTCCCATATTATAGCTTGCCTTTCATGTACTTATTTGTGTACTCCAAGAGTAGAAAATTTTAACAAAGTTCAATTTATATATTTTTTCTTTTTGTATCTTAAGAATTTTTTTCCAAATGTTTTTCTCCTATGTTAGTTTCTAGAAGTTTTGTAGTTTAATCTTTATGATTATCTCTATGATTCTTTTTGAGTTAATTGTTGACTATATTATGAAAACAAATTTGATGAATAATGTATATAATAAGAGAAGCCTGAACGAGGTACCCTCACACACCTGAAGGGTGTTGAATATAGAAAACAGAGTAGACAGATTTTTCTCATGAGGTAAAAGATAAGCTAGGTATTGTTTGTGTAAGAGATTCTATTCCAGCTTCTCTCCATATGCATACATAAAATGAAAAGATACGTTCTAAACTAATGACTCCCCTGTTAGTAGTGTTATTTAGTAGATTGCTAACATTCTGTTGCCAGTGAATTTGGCATACCTTATCACAGTACTTATCACATACCAAATTTTCAGCAAATGTTGTTTTTATTAATAGCATTGTTATTACAATATCCAGATTATTGCCATCAGGAAGTTTAGAGAAGATGATATTTACATTTGGATTCTGTTATTTACTGAAATATATTGGTCGTACTTTTATGCTAGTTTTTTTTTTTCCCCTGCCCTCAGCCCCAGTAAAAAACTTAATCGTGTAATGGATACCAGCATATAAATAATTACAAGCAATCTTTTAAAAATCCTTTTAATCCTTTCTTAAATTACCTGGATATTTTGTGAATACTTCTTTGGAAAAGTTCAAACAATACAGATGTAGAATAACAGTGAAAGTGCCTATTTATCTTCTCCAGTCTTCTCCCAGACGAAACTACTAGAGATTTGATATAATTTGTTCTGATTATTGTGTGAGTGTACACATATGCATACACACTATTATATTCATATATATATATGTATAGCAATTTTTTATATGTAAGCCTAAAATAAAAATATTATACTTGTCTTAAGAGCTTGCCTGATAATCTTTTCCATGTCAGTCATTTTTACTGTGGCATAGTATTTAATTGAATGATCATACCATAGTTTATCTTTCTTTCAAATGTGCAGCAGGTATACAAATGCAAGACCAATAACTGAATGACAATCAGCTGATAAAGGTAAAATGAATCTTTTATATTCAGCCCTTTCACTACTTAAATTACAACAACCAAAAATGCTACATCCATTTATATGTGGTCCTCATGCCACGTACTGTAAGGACAGCATGAAAACAAAATTCACTAGGTGATTGCAGAATGAGTTATGGAGTAACCCATTACTGAGGAGCCAATTCCAAACTGCACCTAATATTTTTATAGTCTGCAGCTATATCTTAAGGGGCTGAGATATAGCAAGAAACCTCATAATTCATCAGAACCTGGGAGGCTAATGGTAACTGTCTTATAATAGCTACCCTGAGATGTAGAGAGGTGAGTTCATAGAAGCTTCTCACAAACTTCCCATTCTCTCAAATTCCAGCAGCATCAGAAAACATTCTGCCAAGACACAGATGAACTGTATTTACAGCCACAGTCTGTGTGGCCTATCAGTATACATTCACAATTGCCAGAGGGTTATGATGGAGCTATTCTCCTATAGCTCCAACGCCTGACCTTTTATATCTAGATAACAAATCTTAAGGGCATAATCACTTCAACAGATATTCTATTTAGTTGTCTTTATACAGGTTTAGAGCAAACATGACTCCCTATAGGGTGATCAGAAGCAGTTGGGGAATAGACTTCAGTCAGTCTCCTCATCCAGAGCCAAGTCAGTTAAATATGTCATTAATCCAATTACAGTAAGAAGTATTGGCAGACACATATATTCCATTTTGACTGGCCAGCAGGAAGACCAGGACAGTGATTTTTCATCATTACACACCTGAGGAAGTTTAGCATAAACAGCTATAATTTGAAAACATGCAGAATAGTTTGTCTTCCCTTAAATAGCAGTGGGGATCACAAGGTACCAACAATAGGGTTAGGCTTAAGAGAACAATATCAATGTCCAGAATGTTAATCTTACTCAGCTGTCTGCTCACTCCTGAATTTAGTGGTTTAGGAGGTTTCTGAATTCATTGATAAGATTATTAGGTGGTCAGTAGTCAAGTTGAAATTAATGATTGTCGTCTGGGTTATGTTTGCCAGATACTCTGTGGATCAGACCTGAGAGAGATTGTTTCCTCTCTCTACCCCACGCCTAGTGGCGTCTAAGGTATTCTTTTTTTCAGTCATGTGATTCAGTTTCTGCTGCTTGTTCAATCTTTTCAACAATCATGTCACCCCTTTTCTATATGTCTTATCTGCAACATATGGTCTGGACTCAGTTAACCTTAACTGGAAAGGTATATAATACATCAATACTCAGTAGTAGTCCCAAGAGGAGGAAAGGGGACCTATGTAGTCTGCTTTGCAGAATTAGATAGGTCTGTACCCTTGGCTAAGTGCCTTAGAAACACATTACCACACTTCCTTGGCCTCATGTGCTGGAGTCATTGGGCTTTGTTTTTTGGGTCCTATCCTGAATTGTAGATCTTTTACCATACTGTGAACAGTGGTATATCTGGGTGGCTGTGGCCCATACCTGGACAATGCAGGTCTGATAAACATCTGTTGATGTTCAACCTCAAAGGTTCTCTTCACACCTCCATAGGAAATCCACATAGCTTATAAACAGGAAGTATGTGTTTTGTACAGCCCGTAGCCATAATACTAATCCTATATATACTGGGGTATGATTTTGTAATCACCCCACTGCCAGGTCTCAGATTCTTTGAAAATATAACTAACTTTGGGAAGTGTTTTCCAGCAGTAAGTACCATGGCACATGATTTCATTCAATGAGCAGAATTCCTTTTCCATGCACAGTTTTAAATAATTTTCTTTAGAGCTGCACAATTGCATTGGCCCAATACACCCTGTTGGATTTTAACATGCTTGATTTATCTTTAAACTAGATCTAGGCATCAGGAATCTTAAAGGACTGACTCCCCCGAGATGTTCAAGTGTCTGGTATAGACTCTGTATCTAGGATACCTACATTTTGGCAGTGACTAGTTACTTTTTCACCTGATATAGCACTGATTTTCCTTACTAACACAGAATCTATAGTCTATCATGCATCCAAGGGAGTGCATTATCTTAAAAGTTAATTTGCCCATAAATTATTTTATATATCGAAGGCAGTAGGTATTACTGACAAACAATAAAGGTAGCTTTTAGTTCTTTCCCCTAGATTTTAAATTGAGGACAAACTTTAAATATATCATTTGTATCCAATATTAATGTTGATTTTAGATATAATGTACCTGATTACAAAAGAATATAATAGCAACTCCTTATATGGTTCATTTGTTAATTAAGTAGATAGGTTTTTTTATTATTAAGAATGTAACAAATTTAAGTAATAAAAAACTTTTTTTTCATTTCTTTAAAAATTTTATAAATACTGCTACTATTTTTAAGTAAATATTTGTGTTTTGGTCTAGTTTTGTAGTTATCTCAATTTAAAAACTATGCCAAGAATATTTTATATTCATCATCTCTTTGGAAAAGACATGAAGTATTTGTGCAGGTTTCTAAGCAACACTTGTTTTGAAATGTAAGAAGAATGACTGCATATGAAAGCCAGTGATCCAAATTTGTTATCCTTTTGGAATTTAGTAATTGATGAAAAACAGAAAACTGTTAGTCATCAATAAACCCCACCCAATTTGCATAGTTAAAAATATATTCTCATATTTAATATTTCTTAAATAAATTTGAGTTTTTTTACTGAGCATATTTGGGTTGACTTTTCAACATTGTTAAGAGTTTAATCTCTTCATTACCTAGCTAATGTTGAGTTCCATTGAATCCATAATAAATTAAACAGTAAGAATTTCTTTAAAATTGAAATTTGTACTGGGAAAACAAACAATACAAAAAGAAATTAAGAATTATATAATATTTCCATTATATAATATGGTGTAAACTAAGATTATCAGGTTAAAAAAATATTGCCTTATGATTTAAACTTCCCTAGTAACACTTTCATTTTAGAATCTCAAGTTAAACAATGTTTATTATTGTAAATACAGTTCTACCATTAGTACTGCTATACTCAATAAATCCTGTGTTACCATCAGAAAACAAATACATCGAAATTTTCTTTATAGAGAAAAAAGGTAGAGGCAAAAATTCTGAAAAAAAGTTAGGCAGAACAGGAATGAAATGTTGAATGACTTATAAAAAGGAACATACTACATGACCTCAAAATAGGGAGCTTTAGTTCACTTGAATATTAGAGGTTGCCTAGTGCATGTTAGTCCAGTAATAAAAATATAAAATTACAGAACTATATTTTTAAACAAAAAATCTAATTGTTTTAAATATTTGTTCCCATAAATCTGTTTTGATGTCTACAAGATACATAATTTTATGAATTATATGTCATACTTTGATCCTAAGTAATTGTTGATCAGCTATGATTGTTACATATATATATAAATAGTTACATATATCTTTACATATACTGATAAACGTAAATCATAAGGGTGGTGTGAGAGGATGGAGAAAATGTGGAGTTATTAAAAGCAGGAATGATACTTTGATCAGAAAATGTGATTTCATTTTCTAATAAGTTCACCAATAAGTTCACAAATATGTAACTGTCATATGAAGTGCGTCATAGTCTTTTAATATAAATGTGACTAGAATGAAATATTTTCACAAATATGGTCCTTTCCTGAATTGTGTTTGTTTTTTTCCTTCATTGTAAATATAATAATTAGGTATTTGGGTTTGAAAATGAAGGCAAAACTTTGCTTTTAATGGGAAGTGCAAGAAAAGTTAGCAAAGTTAATATGTTGACTCTAGAAAGAAGCTTTTGTAAGAATTGGCCACATCTGTTTTATTGTTTGCAACTGAGCTAGCCAACAAAAAAGTTGGCTGGTAATAAAAATACAATAATAGTTAATGTAAAACAGACAGATGTTTTTCTCATTACACAGCATTGGACAGATGTATTTTTGTAAAAGGGTTGAAATTTTTAACAAAGTCAAGCTGGTCTTAGTCCTTAGAATTTGAATGTATTACTTTGAAATCAAGCATGTGTTAACTCATGTAAATATTTTATCTTTCCCAATACATATGAAATTATTTTTTGTTGTCATTTCTGCATTGTACTTTCATATATGAGACTAATTACAAATTACTTACATTTTGAGTGATAATAATCCTGGTAAAAATAATTACTAATGTACTGCTCAGGTTGTGTTCTATAGTGTAAAATATCCATACATTTCTTTGTTTTACATTTTTTAAAATACTCCCTCTAATTTCACATTTCTGCCTTCTTCTATGCAATGATGACTCATGTCATTTTTGGTTGTCTTGGTTCTACCACATGTACAAAATCAAGTTGAAAACATTTTCACTTCATTGACTTCTTGACATTTTACATGGCAAGAAAGGTGTTTCAAACACACCTTGAGAATTTATTGGATAATCTGGAATATTCTTTACTATTATTCCAGAAGATGACTTTTGATTAGTGGGTCACATTGGTTGCTTTAGGAAGTTGATTGAAGGTCCTTTGCATCTTTGTATGATTTACAGGTCTAAAATATGTGATGCCATCTTAATATTGAGTGGAATTAGTCTTACTAATATTATGAAATGAAATCTTAGAATCACATGCCCATTGGGTAATTTTTATGACGGACTATTTTGGCCCTTTGAACTCATAATACAACTCATTTGATGACCCAACAAATACAGGAGAGGGTCTTCGTGGGGTGTGGCTTATAATCACTATTGGGCAGTAGTCTCATTTTCCAAAGATATTTGATCCTGCAAGCATGAGATACACAAAGAGACCACTTTCCACCATGTTCTGCCCAATCTGTGATCACTAGATTTTATAAAGCCTCCTCGGCATTTTCTGAGATATCTGTTACATCTGTACGTTGAATATAGGGGTTGGTATAATTTGGTCTTTAAACCATATTTCATCCACTCCCTAATTTTGCCCAGCCTTCAATCTTAGAATGGTTTTAAAGTCTTAAGTATTTTTTAAGAAACATTTTAAAAAGAGGTATTTCAGTGAACTTGAACATTAAATCAAATTTCAATATTTTAAATAAAAAATTATTAGAACTCTACCGTGTTTTACACCAAAATGGCTATTGAGTATTTGCAATGGACATCACAATATGGTACCCTCACCCTTCACTGCTTCTCAGTGTACTTCAAATCATGGTGACATTGTAATAAATTGGCAGTATTGGCTTACCACAATATTTTACTTATTTATTACAAATGCATATTCATTGTGTGAAAACAGGATGAGAAACATAAACTTTGAATGTAGTACTTTTAAAACACATTGTGAAATATGGATTATTTTGTTATTAATTATTATGCAATAACACAATAGCTCTGCTAAAATAATAAATGTCAACATTACCAAATTATGCACTTATTGCAATATTCCCAACTGAAAGCAGTGGCCAAAAATTTTTTTAAATGCACATCTTGTTCACAAAAATTAAAAATGAAATGAGACTGCAAGCATGGTGGTTTTCTGAGTAGCTAATTTGTTAGCCAAACAAGGAATGCATTTCCCAATGCATTAAATTAGTGAATAAATTAGTATGTATCCAGAGAAAGTAAATATTATTCAAGGAGTTAATGCTAGTTGTTTATTCCAGGAATTAATGTGATTAAGGAATGAACTTCTATTAATTGTATATGTGAAACAACTACAAGAAAGAATATTTTCAAAGAAGTTAAATACAAACTAGTTCAGAACAAATTGAAGTAGAATCTGCTGAGTTAGTTACAACAGGTGGTGGCAAAAATATGTATGGAACAGAAAGTCTTAGTTGCAGAAATATACAAAACTTATACAGATGTAAGGTGTTGACAACCCTTAGTTATTCATTATATTAATAGGTGCAAAACTTAACCTGCAGTAATTTCTACAACTAAATTTTTGAGTCACACATACATACTTTCATTCTGTCAACAATTAAAACAAGAAATGAGATCTCCAGTCCCGAATTTGCAGATATATTTTCCAAGTTCAAACTATAATTCCAACAGTTTTTAGTCATAACTTGATGCAGTGCAAAGATATCCATTTTTCAAAATCTATTTAACTGTGCTATTAAATTTCTACCTAATATTCAGCTGACAGTGGTTAATTTGTAATATAATGACATGCTAAAAGCAAATTTTAAAGAGAAAATTCATTAGAGTAATATAAATGCCTCAAAAGTATGAATATACCCCCAAATTTCATGTGCTTTTTATATCAACATTTGACAGTGCCTTATCTGCGAAAAGTCACTTCACTTCCCAAAAAAAAAAAAATGTAAAATCTAATTCTGGATTGACATCAGCCAATGAACACTTACCAAGAACTTGATAAGCATACTGACTTTAAAACCTAAATAAGAAAACTTTCATTTTCCTCCCAAAAGAATTTCATTCTTTCATTAGTGGGCTCTCTATGTTGTTCTTCACTACTGATGTTGCTGCTGCTGTTAATTGTAGTTGTAGTTTGAATTTTGTTGGCACAGAATTGTAGAAATTCATTTTCACTCTTGTAAAAGACACACACATATATATATATATATATATATATATATAAAATATACTTTATTTTACCTTTTGGCCCACTAAGTTTAAACAAATTGCTTTCTAACCGTTCGCAAAATACTTTGCCAACCCCTGCTGAAACTTGTCTACTGCACTGACTAGGTTCTTTTGATAAATACTTTCATACTTTATCTTTGGTTATTTATCTTTTGTCCACAGTGTTTTAAGGCAAACAATATGTAAACTCAACAATTGGAACCTAGTTCTACTGCTAGGAATTTAGAATGCTTGTCTTTTTTTCTTTACATATATTCCAACTCGTGATTTAAAATACCCATCTTAAACTATTTCAAAAGGGCATTGATTTCAAATCCTCTTATTTGGAAAATTAGTATTCTTGACTACTTCCTCAGAATTACTTTGGGACCAAACTTTGCTTCAGTCTATTTTTTGATATGCATAAAATTCACCAAATCTAATATTAGACTTTGGGGTTCAGATAACTGACATTAACATTGTTAGAACATGTTTGAAAATCTCATTCCAGGGAATTGTAAGTTGTACACTATGGAATTATATGGTGTTTGAACTGAAAATATCAATAGACATAAGCAGAGAGCCTTTCATTGTTCAGATAAAATTTGTGACTTGTTCCTGGTTCTGTAGCAAATTATTTAAAGAATAAGAATTAAATTCAAATCATACAAGTCTCATTCCATTAAATACAATCAATCCTTATTATTCATAGATTTCATATTTGAAAATTTGCCGAAATGCTAAATCTATTTGGAACCTCAAGATCAGTACTCACAGAGCTTTCAGTATCATTTGCAGACTTGCAGGGAGTCACAAAAAAATTGGGTCACCTGGCATACATGTTTTCAGCTTGGTTCAAAGTAGATGATGCTTTCTTTTCCTGTTGCTTCAGCTCTTCCACTCTAAACAAAGTTACTTTCAGCAGTTTAGTGCCATCATTTTCACTTTTTTTTCTTTTACTTTTGTTGACTTCCCTGTTTAAAATAGCCCCCAACCATAGTGCTGGCGTTCTTTTTAAATTTTCTAGTGTTCCAAGTACAAGAAATCACGTCGTGCTTTGCAGAGAAAAATGTGTGTTAGATAATCTGTATTCAGGTGTGAGTTCTGTGAATCAACACTGTTAATGAATCAACACTACATATCGAATAAGATGTCCTTAGAAACACATATAATACGGAGTTACATATTGAAGATTGATGGAAATGTAACCAGAAATCCAAATTTGTATTTGCCTTAGGAATTCTTGTTCATGTTTGCTAATTCAGTATTTGCAGGGACTAGTATAGATCACAACTACAGCAAATATGGATCACAAATACAGCAAATATTGAGAATGTACTGCATATGTATATCAAGAGAAATTATATCCATTAATCAATTCATGCACTACTTACTATAATTTTCTTCTTTCCAAGGTCAAACTGATGGGATGCATATATATGAAGAAAAGCATTTCCCCTTCTGTTACTTGTTTTTTTAGTATATTTTCCTGCAAATTATCTGATACTTAGGAGTTAATATAACTTTTGGGTTTCCTAATAAGAGGATGGATTTTCTAATATTGGCTGTGATTTTACCAATACATCTCTTTATTCACAAGGAATCCAGAAAAAGGGAAATTGAGTCATGCAATCTTTTATCATTACTGCAAAAGCAACTCAGAGTACACTACAGGAAGACACTTTATTTTATCATTTCAGGAATGACGTGATTCCTATGCATCCTTCAATTATTCGATCTTGTTTTTCCTCATTTCTTTTCCATCTAAAAACCTATATATCAATCCAAAGTCCTCTGTCTGAATTCCAAAACCTTTTTTAAACTGGCCCTGTTCCATCTATCTTTAAATATGTACTATTCTCTAATGCATATCATTTTCTACTACCATGATGACTGTCTTACTTTATTCTTACTCATCCTGTATATACATCTGCTTTAGCTCATGCTATCTATAATATCTTTCATATTCTAGCTCAGAGTTTAATTTATAAATTGTATTATTGCTTCATTTGTAGACATAACTCAAATTCTTAGCTGTTTTTTAAGGCATTGACAGTTATCTATTACCTTTTTTAAAAATACTGCATTTTGTAGCTACATTGGATGAAACACAAAGTTCAAAACATATTTAGAAATATTTTTACAGGAAAAGGCTTGAATAAGTTATTTGAGTTAATAATTAATTTAATATCTTCTATGGGGAAATGTTTTCTTGAAAGATTGCCCCTTTAACAGTGAGGAAACTTAGGAACATGGACACCTTATGTAATCAAACTTGTAGTGGGACCACTACATAAGCATAGTTTACATGGTTGAGGTTGATTTAGTGAATATAGAACCTGCAGATAAGAAAATAAAATATAAAACAACCCAAGTTAAGTGGACCTCTGCGGTTCAAACATATGTTCTTCAAGGATCAACTTGTATAGCTTACCTTTTACAAAATTTTGGTAGAAATAATTTGTTTGAACATAGGAATTTCTTTCCATAGACAACCCTATAGAGCCATAGAATGTTAGAATTTGAACAAATGTGAAAAAGTGTACAATTTAATGCTCACACTTTAAAAATGAGAAAACCAGTATTCCTTATTTCTAATTACAATTTATACATTTGAAACAAGAAATATAGTGAATTTTCAAATAATTTGTTATATCATGAAAGTAGTAAAAGATGTTATTAATAAAAGAGAGCTGTGTAAAATAAATTAACATCTATGGTCTAACTTATAAAATGGCGATTTCTTTCTTTTAAAATATTTTCACCTTAATTGTTAGTTATTTATTACTATACTTATTTATAGAAAATCTGGACAACATTAAAAAAACTATATAAAAGAAAAATCCCCCATAATCTAAACACAAATGCTGGTAAAGTTTGAATTGTTTTTTCTTAATCAGACATTAACAATTATAAACAATAAATTATATAAACTATTAACAGTTATGATTCTGAAAGGAAATTGAATTCTTTTCATTCACATAATATGCATAATATCCTGTCAAACATCTTCAAAAATCTTCACCTATTGAAGATTAATGTTGTTTGAGTATTCTTTGTTCAGGATATTGTTTAAATGTTTATGAACTGCATCACCCTTACATACTTGCATTTCTGTACATTTCTTTTTATAGATTCTTAAAAAGATTAGGGTACTAGATAATATGAAAACTTTAAATCTGAAACTTGTATTGCCAAATTACTTTCTAAAAAGGTAAGCCTTTAACTCTTCAATAAGTCTAGAATGTAGTATGTTTTGTGGTATCAGCTATAAAACCACCTTTTTCTGTTTAAAATAACTTGGCCAATTTCATTTTTGCAGGAATAAGTTGAGTTACTATATGTTTGTAATACCTTGTCACACATACAATTCTTCATTTTCTAGCGTTGTTTCAGATCTTACTTCTGGTGATCTATTTTGTTGCTCGCAATGATGGTAGATAAATACCTAATGTTCTGATTATTCTAGATTTAGACTTGGTAGAGTAATGTATATTACCATCTGTGTGTCCTCTTTCAAAAATATAAAATTATTTCTAATTTCCAAATGAGTATTAAAAGCACCTTTTCAGTTTCTACAATCAACTCTTAAGAGGCATTTATTTAAAATTTCTAGATTTCGCATAATTGGTAATGAATTTAGTCTTTCCATTAAGAATAACAATGAAATGTTATAGCTTATCTTTCTCTATCGATTTTATATTATATTTTTGGACTAAATTGTTGCTTTAGAAAGTTATTCTTGAGAAAGGTATGATTTCTACCTGAGTCTCACTTATTTTTAAATTTTAGTTTCAGTTAATACTCCTGGATTTGAACATTAGGTATCTAAATTTCAAAACATTTAAACTATATTTTACAGTTAAAATTTGGAGTTGTACTTATTTAATTTTTGTCATAAAAACATTCAATTAAATCATTTTTTTCATTTCAGAAAACATTAATGTTTCTTAATATTTATCATTTATGATGTTATTTAGAAAATTATAGGAGTATTAAGATTTTGTTAATGTCCACATTTACTTATATGAATAGTACATACTTTTAAAAGTTGTTCTGTTCATTACAATTAAAGCCCTCTACTGAGTGAAAAAAAAATTCAGTGCTTTGTAAGCTATGTTAAGGAGTCTGGATTTTGTTTTAAGTGTGAGAAGACTTCAACAAGAAAAATCATATGGTCTTCATTTTTCCAAACATAATTAAAAGACTAATGCAGCCAGATTGCCTACATTGCCATGTAGCCAGACACTGTGGTATTGAAATTAGGTTAGACAATTAGACCAATGAAACAGCTTTTCAATAAAAAGAAAAAGCTTTTCAATAAGAGACCAGGTACAAATTCAAAGAGTTCACTTATGATTGAGGAGATTCTGTAGCGCAGTTGTGAACATAATCTGGGCAAATTGAGTAGCCAGATGGTAAAATAGATGCATCTTGGTGTCTTGATTTGTTGAAAATTAATCACAGATAGATTGCAGTTATAAATCTCAGTGCTGGGAAAATAAAAGTTTTAGAGAAAAATGTAAGAGAGCATTGTGATGACTTTCAAGTAGACAAATATTACTAATGCAGGATGCAAGTTCTAACAATAAAGGAAAAATATGATAAATTGGGACCATTACTAAAATTAAGAATCTCTGTTTATTAATAGACACCATTAACAGAGCAAATGGACCAACCACAAATGGAAACCTATATTTGAATGCATGTATCTGATGAGGGCTTATATTCAGAGTATCACTGAATGCTTTCAAATCAATAAGGAAAAGCTATAACCAATAAAAAAATTCATCAGACAATTGCATGAATTTCACAAAAGAGAATATCTGATGCCAACTAGTACCAAAAAATATTGCAAGATAGCACACACATTACTTATCAGGAAAATGTAAACAAAAACCATAATTTATACCACTATATCCACTAGAATGGCTGCAGTGAAAAAGACTGACAATACTATGTCTTGGCAAGAATGTAGATTAACTCTCCTAGACCCCTGGAAGAGTTGTACAACACATGGAAAAATCACTTGGGAGCATCTCATAACACTGAGCATACATTTATCATGTGACTTAACAATTCTGTTCTTAAGACTTATGAACATAAATGTGTACCTATATTCTCCAAAAAACATACAAGGATGTTTGTAGGAGCACTATTAACAGTAGCTCCCAAATATAAATTTTAGAAATGCTCATCAACAATAGAATATGAAAACATATTGTTCTACTTTCATACAGTGGCATACTACTTAACAATGAGTTAACTACAAACTCAACAGTGGTACTGACTTTTATCAATATAATTTGAGACAAAGAGCCCAGACATAAAAGAGTGAATGGTATATCTTTCCATTTAAATATAACTCAAGTCAAGCAAAACTAATCTCTGATAGTAGAAGTTAGAATAGTGACTAGTGTTGGGGAGAGGAGATAGTGCAGGAATGGGGCAAAGAAGGGACTTCTTTTTAATGCTCCGTTTGTTTATGTGGGTGCTTGTTAGATGAATGTTTTTGAAAATTTAAGGTATATAATTATGATTTTTCATTTTTCTTTTTTGTACACATATACATCAAGATTTTTTTTTTTTTTTTTTTTTTGTGAGACCCTCGCTGGCGGCCAGGGAACAAACTGGCGCTGCAGAGGCGGTGGGCAGTCTTGCAGCCCAGCGCTCAACCACTGTGCCACCAGGGGAGGCCCACATCAGTAAATTTTTAAAATAGAAAATGATTAATAGAAATTTATGAATGTAAGAAGGAAAATGTATAGTTTGGAAAAGCATGTCAAGACAAACCCATAATCTGGTTTTCTTCACAGACACAGTATTTAAATAATTGTCGTGGAAAAGTAATTAACAGTTTAGTAAATACTTGTTTTTCTTTGACCATTTATACTTTATTATATTTTTGATAGAAAAAGGATATACAGCAGCAACTATCCTGCCAGCCTGTGACTATGCAGGTGTTTCTCTTCACCAACCTTCTGCCTTTGAAAAATAGCAGAGGCAGCTCTCCACCCATTGCTGCCCACTTGTGACTATGTAGGCTTTTCTTTTAACAAAATGTCCCTTGCAAGGAGAACTCTTTCTGCTTACTTATGTAGGTGCAAGCATCCTTTTCTTCCCTTTTTATAGTAAACCTGCCCTTTTGAATATAAAAAGAAAAAGGATATGTGTCTAAAATCTCTTATTTTTGTAAAAATGTCCATTTGCCACAATAGGAGTATAAATATATAGTTATAACTTCATAAAGATGAGTAACATAAAAACTTGCATTCCAAACTTTGAGCCCAGTCATTTGTTAGATAATTTATTTGAATCCTATGATCACTGTTTGGTGAATAAATTATGAATAATAATTGAGTGTATACATTGTCTTGGCAAATTAATACTGATCATAAGAAAATCAAGTTTTATGTTGTACACTTATCAATGTGAGTAACATAAGTATACAGAAATACTCTGTGTAATGTGTTTCAGGAATTTTTTAAAGAAGTACCACCTGATGACAGCAATATACTTTTCCTTTAAATAAACATTAGCTTAGAGCAATCATAATGCACAAATCCAGTAATCACACTATAGTCTAGGTAAAATGGAAGCCTGTGAACCAGCCACTTTCAAAAGTATCGATCCAAAAGACATGAGAATAAAGTAAGAAACTCTTCAAATTATTTTCAGCACTTTAAGATAACCCATAACGTCTATTTTTTTTTCTTTTTTGGCCATGTTTGGAATACTATTTAGACATTTGTGGAGACATTAGAAGACTATATAGAAGGGGGAATGTTATTACATGTAAAGAGAAAAATTAGAAGCATGAAAATATAACATGAAATGGTAGAATAATTAGGATAGAATGATAGAGAAAATAAAAGAAATAGTGTCAGGATATAGTTTGCTTTTGAAGATATAGGCAATATATAAATAGGTGATGCATAACTAAGGAAAAAATAGAATTTATATACTCTTGTACCAATTTACATTTATTCTTAATTAATAGAATGTTTTTATTTTCAGCAAAAGCCTGTTTGAAATACTTGATATAACCTTGTTGAAAAAGAAGAAATTAAATCATGACAATTTTTTTGGTATAAGGCCATACTAATGTAAAATCTGTTGGTATATTTCTGTAGAAACTTTGTTTTTGATTTGATACTCTTTCAAAAAGAAAGGCAAGGTATTTATCTTTACTTATGTCTATTGTCATAAAATTGTATACATTCCTTTAGATAGAATGAATCTTAAATATTAACTGTTTATGAATGCATGTCTTATTTTCAAAAATTTTAACTTTATATATATATATTTTAAAAGATTTACTTTATTTATTTATGCATATAAGAACTAGTCCTGAGGTGTGGGGAGAGGGGAATGCAAGAATTTACCAGAGACATTGGGGAGCAAAGCAGGCAGATCTACTGAAATACACTGCTGAGGGGAGCAGCAGGCAAGACGGGAGAGGTCTGCTGCACCATTTTGGTTAGTTACCTGGCCTGGTATTGAACTCATGGGCAGTGGCTGGCAATAGTTTGATAGCACTGAGACTTTAACAAACCCTGTGATCATACATGTTCACCATAACATATAGGTCAATTTTCAACATGTATATTATGCATGTAAAGTATAGTTAGTGGAATTTATGTGTGATGTTTTTATTTTTTATACTGATAAAATGCACATAATCCAAGGCTCAGATCTATGTCTTACTGTCTGTATTTAAACTGATTATCTAAATTGTTAGCTCTATGCTAATGGATATAATTTGGTTATGTATTTGTTGTTTAACAATCCCAATTGTATGAATTTTCAAATTTAAAATTACTTTAGATTTTTAATATTAATTTATAACTTTAAAATTTTATTTTCTATTTAATATGTTAATAAATTGCTAGTATATTTCAACTAAAGGAATGCAATATCTTACTTTTAGGTAATGAATATTAGCTCTTCCTAATGATGTACTGCTTGCAAAGGCTATAATATTATTGCAAATGCGTCTATTAAATATAATTTATATATTATGTACATTCAAATAGTTGTCTTTGAAGTGATTAGGTATAAGACTGGTGAATTTGTAGTTTCTTATAATGATAGTGTCATTTCTGAGTCTTAGATAATGCTTGATTGTGAACTTTTTACAATCTGATAAATACAAGTATTTATCAGTATTTTTAACTAACTTGTAATTAAGATTTGAAGAAGGAAATTTAAAATTTTAACACATTTTAAACGATATAGTGCTTTTCTTCCACTGTGTTGTTTTATTTCATAAGTAGCATTTTGTATTCATTCATTGTTTGGAAGCACTGACATTTTCTGCTGGACTTATTGCCATTTACGCTTACTGTTTCTATGACAACATGTTTTCTCATGCATGCTTCAGATGATTTTTAAAAATCATTTTACTTATTTTAATTATATGTTAATAATTTTTAAAAAAGTATTGCCAATTGGTTAATCAAGCGTGTCCTGCTTTGTTTCAAAGAATTAATTGTATCACCAATTATAGCCTTAAAGACATTTTTGTACTTTTTTATTTTTAGAAAATCACTCTTTGTGTAATTTTTCAAATAAGTTCCTTAAACAAATCCTTAAATTAAATGTCCTTCATTAGACTTTACCAGAAGTAACTTGAACCTATTTTACTATTTTTTTAAAATATAAAAATACAATTTCCTCCTGACTAAATGCCACATGACTACCTAAGAGCATTATAAGGTCATTTTTTTATTAATTGTTAAAATATAGAAGGCAAAGTGTAACAAAACACTATATAAAGGTCCTAATGCCTTTTATTTGTTTTACAGATGGAAAACTTTTGGCCAATCCATAATGTTTGGTCTTTGTATATATTTTTCTAGGTTTGAAATCTGTACACCTTATTAGCTAGTATACATTACCTTACACATTATAAATATCTTTTATACACTTGAGAATTTGTTTTTGTGACAGTGGTCAGGAAAAAGAAAGTATAAAATGTTTTATATTTAATGTGTGATAATTATATTTAAAAATTAATTGGCTATCTTTTGCAAAGTATGTATTTAAAAATGGTATATTGATACTTCTTTAAATAAAATATACTTAGAAGAACTACATGCACATTTTGCTTAATATTATGACTTGTCTGGAAAAGTAAAATCACAATTTGAAGGACTTTGCACTTACAAATTAATTTTTTATTGTGTGAGATTTGTTGCATACACATTGTTCCTCTTTATAATATTTAAAGCCTTTAACATGTATTATAGTTTGGCAATACAATTTTGACTGCTGTATTATATGTAATTAATACATAACTTATTGTTAAGTTATGCTGTTTATTTTCACTTCCAGAAACATTATCAGCTATTTCCTTTATAAATAAATATATCATCTATATAAATATTTATAATACTTTTATGTCAAGGTATACCAGTTGCCTATATTTATTTTGCTTACCTGATAGTGGTTATGTGAATGAGTATGTTGCATTGCTGTATGCAACTTTATCATAACTTCTCAACAAAATTACTCATGTGCAGTTGGAATAATCGTTGAATCATATATTTAACTTTATTTAGGATGTCAGTATAAATAATACCTTGGTTCACAGCCATCAGTGAATTTAAGAAAATATCACAAAAATGAGGACTCTTAGAACTTGTCCTAATAACTGCATTATTTTATAAGTTATGTGCAAAATATTTGATTTTATCTTTTTTTATTTTATTTTTCCATTTATATCGAAAATTAGGCATGTTTTACTTTGTAGCTTTACATTTTCCTTGCCACCCTTTTATTTAATGTGTCATTTATCTTTTCATAATCCTCTAAAGCAAAGGATCCTAATCTTTACTTGGTCTGTGAAAAATTACATCTTTTTTTTGTGTTAACCTCTATCTGAAATTTAGAATTGCTGTCAAATATGAATATACTGTGGATCATAATACTATTAGTGGTGTGTAAGATATTGCTATCAATAGAAATCACATATATTTAAAATATTATAATTTTTGAAGTAATAATTTTAAAAATGAGTGCAATTGTTTCTTAGTTATACAATAGTGTACCAGCATTCCTTTAACTTTACATCCTCAACACTTTTTACTGGTGTTTTTGATAGGGGTCATTCTAACAGGTGTGAGTTGGTATTGTGGTTTTTATTTACATTTGCCTCATGAAAAGTGATGATGAACATTTTTTCATGTGCCCGTTGACCTTATGTATATATTCCTTGTGGAAGTGTCTATTTAGCTCTTCTGCCCATTTTTTTGATTGGATTCTTTGTTTTCTTTTTGTTTTGTTGTACAGATTCTTTGTAGGTCTTAGATATTGGCCCTTTGACAGATGTTTGGCGTGCAGATATTTCCACCCATTCAGGAGGGTGCTTTTCTGTTTTAGTGATAGTTTTTTTATATTGTGCAGAAGCTTTTTAGTTTAATATAGTTCCAATTATTTATATTCTCTGTTGAATCTGCAGACATCATGAAGCCTTTGTTGTGGTGTCTTTTGCTTATGATTTCTTGTATGTATTTTATGGTTTTAGGTCTTATATCCAAGTCTTCATTTTGATTTAATTTCTGTGTGTGGTGTGGAGATTATTATTTTTAATCCATACTTTTAAAATTCTTTAAGATAAAAACAATTTAAAACTGTTGGTTCCCACTGTATTTGATTCAGAAATGCAGGATCCCACCTCTTCAGGTGTTGTTACCACACTACACCCACCATCATGGCATCCATAATCCTCTACCATAGTCCATTGTGCCCCCTCACCTCTTCCCTTTCCGCCTTCCCTTGCCTTCTATAGTAGCTTCAGTTTAAATACTATCTAGTCCCTATATTTTTCTTTTGCCATGCATGTTGTGGTTTTTTAAAAGCCACTATAATTTTTTTGAGGTAACAGTTACTTTGCTTTTATCAGTTATTTCATTTAATTTGTAGCTTTTCTTGGCATATGTCTTTTCATATTATTAACTAAGAGCCATTAAAAGTTTCCTTATTTCCAGGAAATAACATTTGGAAACAGTGGGATAATCTTGTCTTTTATTGCTTCTTTACCATCTTATTCTGAAAATAGTAACCTATACTTCTGAGGGAAGCTAACTAGATTGTAAGTAGATTATGAGTAATTTGAGGGTAGAAGCAGTTATGTGCTTATATTTCTTTGATGTAGTTTTTAGAAGGAAGTAAATAAAATGACAATTTGTGTCTCAACCATGACACCAAAGTAGTAAAGTAGTAAATTTATTTTCTTAACTCTCTTTCAGTGAATGCTCCTAGACCTCCCTATTCTGACTGCTTTATTCTTTTCCCCCATTTTCTTCCCAGTCTTTTATTTGTTTGTATTTCTTACAGAACTTTGGATTTTGTTCTCTTAATAAAAACCTCTATATATAGTAATAAATTCCATTGACTCTTACCTGGATTCCCAATTTACCTATTAGCAATCTGATGCCTCCCATGTATTTATGCAGTTAAACAGTAATTATTCCTTTCTCCTGCGCAAATATTTTTTTCATTGTCTGCCACTAAATGCATTCTCTCTGCCTACTACGCTCTTAAAATACATCTACGAGTATCAAAACTTACTCATATTTTAAGGCCTAGCTTAATTTCATGACATATCCTGTGTGGATCCTTTCTTGAGATGCAAACTTTATAAAATTCTTTTAAGATAAAGAAAGACTTCTGTGTTTATTTCATCTTAGCACCTAGCACAATGCTTTAGCCATATTAGACATTCTGTAAATATATTTTTTTTTAAGCATCTGAAAGATGAGAGGTGGGAGAAGGAAGGATGGATTTTCCTTATAGAATTGTTAAAGATGTAGCTGTTTGATGTATGTTACTTAAATAGAACTTATAGACCCCCGCTTTAAATTATATCATTATTCTTTGCTAATATTCATTCTAATTCTAACAATGTCCACTTTAGTGAACACTAAGTTCAGTTCATCCTATGATATGTGGATTAACTTTGCTAATATAGACATTTTTTGTATCTTTAAACAATATACTTTGATAGCTTTTGCGCTTTCATTTTAAAAGTAAAATTACGTTCTTAAAATTCATCTGAGTCATTCCATTCATTTGTTAAAAAACTCATTTCTTAGGAATAAAAGTCTTAACTTTTATTTGTGATTTTTTTTTAAAGATTTATTTATTTTTATACAAGAGCGGGTATACAGGCCAGAGGCATGGGAGTGTGAGAGGATTCACCAGAGATAGAGTGCGGAACAGAAAAGGCAGATGGACCTAAATACACTGCTGAGGGGAGCAGTGGGCGAGATAGGAAAGGTCTGCCATGCCATGTGGGAATCTTTCTGGCTGGCAGGGAATAGAAGCTGTGCTGCAGAGGCTATGGACAGCTTCACAGCGCTGCGCTCAAACTAAACTAAGCTTAAACAAAAGTCTAAGCTTTTGTTTCTTTTGAATTTTTTTTTATTGTATAGATTCTATATAGATAATTTTTAGTCACTAACTGCCTAATCTATTGTTGCCTTATCATTTTTATCATCTCAGATTTTCTATCACACTGAATAAGTTTGAATGTGCATAATATTATGTGCAATGTGACGTATGCTTAAGTGTATATAATAAAAACAGATAAAATGGGAATAAATGGCTTTTATGTGTGTTTATAAGTTGTATGTGTAAAAAAAATTTTAGGTTGAATCTTGTAGGTTAATCATACCCAAGTAAAATATAATATTCTATTCTTTGATCAGATCAACAGTTATCAATCCTAACTATAAATCTTTTCACGTTATCATGAATATTTATGAAAACTGGTAACTTTGAGTCAAGTTCCATTTATTTCTTTGTAAAGCCACTGCCATCAGTAAATTTTCACTCTCTGACTTTCAAGGAAGAATGAACTATTATTTAAGATAGTTAGGAAAGTTATATAAAAGCCCTTACTGATATTTTCATTTTATGCTCAATTAAAAGAATAAAGGAATGTTATTTTTAGAAAGAAATTAATAAAATGATTCCATACTCATCTTTGTGAAACCAATGACTATCTTGCATTCAGTGCCATATTAGCTATTAATTAACTAATTGGTTTTCAAATTAATATGAACAAGAGCTATTACTGTGTTTATCCAAAAGCAACTGAACTCCCAAGTATGCTACTTTGTTGTAAGAAATAGAAAATATTAGAGATTACTTAATTTGTCTAAGCTTTTGTTTCTTTCCTCTATTTCATGTAACCATTGTTATGCTAAAGACTTGGTCTTATTTAACAGTTTTATTTCTTTCAAAAGAGCTTCACAAATGTTTCATGTGATTTTTTTTTAAAGATTTATTTATTTTTATATAAGATCAGATGTATAGGCCAGAGGCATGGGAGTGTGAGAGGATTCACCAGAGATAGAGTGGGAAACAGAACAGTCAGAGGGACCAAAATACACTGCTGAGGGGAGCAGCAGGCGAGATAGGAAAAGTCTGCCATGCCATGTGGGAATCTTTCTGGCCTGCAGGGAATAGAAGCTGTGCTGCAGAGGCTGTGGACAGCTTCACAGCACTGCGCTCAACCAGGTGTCAACCAGCTGTGCCACCAGGGAGGCCCTCATGTGATATTTTTAAAGTACACTTTTAGTTGATAGATCCTAGTTTTGACAGTAATCTGTTTTATCAAGGTAGTAAAATGTATTCCATTGAGGCCTTCAACCCAGTGAAGTAGGTGTGCCCTTTATCTGATTTCTTAAGGTTTGGAAATTGTGCTAAATTCTTGTTTATTTTAACATAAAACAAATGTACTTATGGTAAAGCTATATTAAGGAATTTCAAATCCTTGATACTATTCACTTGCAAATAGCACCCATTACATTCTTCAGTTTAGAAAATGTGAACTGCTAGTTCTGAGATTCACCACAACATTAACTTAGAACTCTTTTAAGACATCAAATTTATAATAT
The DNA here is from genome assembly GCF_964194135.1 of Talpa europaea. Classification (NCBI taxonomy): domain Eukaryota; kingdom Metazoa; phylum Chordata; class Mammalia; order Eulipotyphla; family Talpidae; genus Talpa; species Talpa europaea. The sequence continues at coordinate 64,848,888 of NC_140075.1, read as the reverse complement.
ATGCAAGTAAGTTCTTATCAACATGTCAAGCAATATTTTTTATGTGATTAATCTAGTTTGTAGATTAGTATGAAAATGATATGGGAAAATTTTAGGTAGCTATTGATTGATTAAAGTTAGTGCAGATTTTAGTATCATTTAGTACTGAATATCCGCTACTGAATGCGTATGTTCACAGTCCTTAGATAACAGTTGTTCATTTGCAGAGACATTCAGGCTGAAGATTATCTTTATTAGTGAGTATTAGGGGACCCGTGAGAGATGAAAAGAAGTAAGATTTTAATTTAGCAATGTGACCTTACTTTGTAATTTCTTGGGTAAATGAAATCATATTTGTTCCCCAAGTCTGTCTTATTAGTGTTGAACTTATTTCACTGTATGAATGCCATTTACAAACTTTTCTTCTAAGCCTACTGGAGTAATTCTATGCTATAAATGATTATATAAGCCTAATTTAGAAAATTCCATAAATTTCTACCTTGGAAAACTGTTTAGGACTAAAGAAAGAGTAGAGTTTATTCTTGTACTGTTAATGCAGCATTGACTTTAGAATGAGACTTCTTAGAATGAGATTTGTTTTTTGAAAAATGGTAATTTGGCACCTATGAAAAAATGTAATCATTATTGTAAATTTCTCATACTATTGTAACTATCTTCTATCATATTTTATCAGGGGATGCTATTAAGTTACAGTATTCATAAATATTCTTTAATTACTTAGACCAATGCTGTAGATGTATATCTATTTTGATGTTCAACAGATTTTCAAAATAATTTTTATAAAGTTTTACTAGATGTCTTATTTTTAAGATTTATTAATATTTTAAAATAAATAAAAATGAGACTTAGAAAAGCTAATTCAACTTGAGATATTTTTAAGTCTTTAAATTATAAAATTATAGTTTTATAAATTATGAAATGAAAAATTTGAACACCTATTTTCATAATTTGCAATGCCATTTTATTTGTTAATACAGATATAAAATCTCAAACAGCATGATTAATATAGGTAATTTTCTAATTTAAAAATGCATTCGAACAAAAAATAAGAAAAAATTAGACATAACATAAATATGCTTCAGAAAGTTATTTTTAAAATGTGATGTTTTGTATATTGTTTCATACATTATTATGCATTTAACTATGTGCATTTTACATACCCTCTTTAGTAAGACGAGGTAGTTCCTGGTAGAAATGAATTAGAGCTGTGTTCAGTTTTAGGCTCAGCATATTCATTAACTGTGTAGTTTGAACACAGTTCAGATCATCTCATTTAGTTATTTTCCTTATATCTACATATGAAATTGCTTGTTACTTTGAGATAGGCTTTTCTTCAGCATGCCTGTAGTTTTCTGTGTTACTGAGTATGTCTACCCAGACACTTAGTTACCACTCCTACCTATCAGAAGCTTTTCTACTACAACTTCTCTGCTATTTAGCACAACTGGAGGAAAGGAGGCTGTAACAGATGAATTCCCTTTTTCCTTCAGACACTGCCTCTTAGTCTAGCAATCCCCAACCGCTGTTTGCTACCTGAGAGTTTGAACAAGCCTCAGTTTTTTGTGTTTGGGGCTGTTTTAATTTTTCCATTTCACTGATTGCTTTTTGTTCATTCAGCTGTTACTTATTGGACACTTACTGTGTATAGGACACACTTCAAAGTGAGCAACAGTAAAACACCATATGACATCACTGTCTTTAAGGCTATAGAAAGAATAATGAATAGAATAAGATTTTACAAAACCATAATATAGTACTACAATACAAAAGGGTGCACGTAATAGAGAGTATCTGCTTTAGTGAGAATATATCTGCCTTTGTCTAACAAGCAAAATAATCACTGAAAAATTTGAAAATACGTAATTTGTATCTCAGGTTTCCATATATATATGAATAGTGTGTAAAGCTGTGCTACTACCACTAAAATAGCTATTTAATAAAATAAAATCTTTTGAGTATTTTTGTGATATCAACCTGTAAACTGTATGGTATAGTTATAAACTGGTTGACATTCATCTGATGTTAGAAAAGTCAACTGAAATTTTACCTGTGAGTAATGCATGGAGTAATGCTGTTTATAAATAATGAGTGAGGCCTCCCTGATAGTGCAAGGGGTTAAGCACCGCATTGTTAAGCAATCCGCAGCCTCTGCAGCAAAAGTTCGATCCCTGGCCAGCCAAGGAGCAAACCACATGGTGCAGCAGACCTCTCCTGTTTCATCTGCTGCTCCCCTCAGCAGTGTATTTCAGTCAGTCAGCCTGTTCTGTTCCCCACTCTGTCTCTGGTGAATCCTCTCACCCCCGATCCTCGCATCTCTGGCCTGTATCCCAGCTCTTACATGCATAAATAAATAAATAAACAAACAAACAAATAAATAAATAACTCTTCACCAAAATAAATAAATAAATAGTAGCTCATACACTAATCTAGATTTTAAATGAAGCCTTCCAGAAAGACCTGCCTCAGAAATGTTTGTGTTCTACAACCCCTTAATTTGAATATAAAGAGTGTAAGTCATCACTATTGAGCAACTATTTGAAGCATGCTATTACAGAGGTAAGATGTACTAACCATGCTCAGAAATAGCTGTAGTTTGGTTGTTGTTACTTTTCTGTTATCTTATTTTTTCCCACAATTTAATTAATAATGACCACTTTCTCTGCCAATAAATGCCATAAATAAATTTATTTTCATCATAAATTTATGCTTTATCATGATAAAATATTATTTAGCCAAGTTCCTATTGTTGAATCTTAAGTTTAACTTAATTTTTTACTATTAGCAAAAGTTGCTAATGTGAACAATTTTTCAGTACTCTATTCCAGTTCATTGTGAATTTGAATTTATTTTTAAATATGAGATGCCTAAGTCATAATATTTTTGATAATTGTTGCTAAATTGCCCTTCAAAAGAATATGCCATCCCATAATTCGAGTAGGATTATATTATGGTATCTATATAGATATCTATATAGATAGCTACATATCTATACCAAGCCTTTATCATTATGTGCCAATCAAAGCTATATAATGTCATTTGATTTTTTCTTGATTTGCTTTTTTGAATGCAATGAATTCCCACAGTTTTGTATTTGATTAGTAAATAGATCTTTTCTCATTCCTTCCCTTCCTTTAACTTCCCTTTCTTTAGTGTGGTCATACCCTAATATGTGTGCATATGTCTGAGTGTATGGATGGAGGTGTGTGTGTGTGTGTGTGCGCACGCACATGCACAAGAGAATGGTGAAATGGTCATAGGTTAAGGATTTTGAAGCATTTCATATGTTAAGGAGTAAGTAATAGATACTAACCTAGCTTTTATCATATATGTTGGAGATTCCCCCAGTTTGATCTTGGCTGTCTTTGGTTTGAGTCTACAAAAGTAATAAATTATATGTTAAATTCTGTTTTGGAGAGCCCATATGGAAACAGGACTCTTATACATGTCTACTAGGAGAATAAAGGAGACTGACTAAGAAGACATGACTAGAAATACTTATGATTTGTAATCCTCAATTGGTCCATATTTGAGGTGAAAACAGCTAGAAAGAACATTGCTTAGCAAAACAGTTTATTTCTGTTTATTTTTATTTATTTTAAAAAAAGCTAAGCAATTTATCTTGTTATTCAAAATCTAATTGTGAGAATGATAGCACAAAATTTGAGTGTTGTTATATATATCATTGTCAGTTCAGGTGAGATGGAAAGTTATAGTTGTGAGAACAGTTTTAATTTATAAAATGTCATTGTCTATTTTTGAACTTTACTGGACAGTAAATTTAAATCCTTAATTTTCCAGTTATTGCAATGTAGTTAACTATAGAGTTGCTATTTTAATATCTAGAAGCATTATTTTTCAAATCAGTAGTATGCATAACCTGTGATAAAATTTACATTTTCATGTTAGTCATATTCTAAATATCTGTTTTCTCTTGAAAATATGGTTTTAGCAAGTTAACAAATTTTAGTACTACGTAATGACTTTTAATACTTAAATACAGTGAAAAGTAGTGGAAATAGATTTGTTTTTTAACTTTACTATGGCTTTAAAACCTGGGATGATTTGAAAATGAACAGCTGCATCTTTAGCATCATAGGCTAAAATTAAAGTCTGAAAATCCCATTATATTCCATGGCATGTGAGCAAGAATCTTACAAATATAGAAAAGCTCATGTTATAAGATGAAACGCAGTTCATATAATATCTGTGATTAAAAAGGTAAATAACATTCAGTCCAGCAGCAGGTTCTGTAAAAGAAATACAAAATAATGAAAGACAAAAAAGAAGGAAGGAGGTAATTTCTGTTAAAGTTGAGCAACAGTAAAAATACACTATTTTCCTCATGTTAGCAGTATTGAAGATACTGAGTTAGTTAATTCCATTTGTTTGAACTGCTAATATAACTTAAATTTTTCATTTTGTTGTAATCTGAAATATTTCACAAAGTACTTGAAGCTATTACTCATAACATGTGGTGATATAAACTTCTAAGTTATATTAGTTTTTCCTTTTCATAGATGAGAAACATGAGAAAAGAATGGTTGAATATTTTGTGTTAACGTGATTCTTTACCAATAATATCTAAATCTTTTTCTTAATAAAATAATAATTAAAAAAAGACTTCTTAGGTGTATTAATAAGAACCTACAATCTTGCTGTCCTTTATACTTAAAAATTAATGTCAAAATTCTAATGAATGTTGATTCCTTTAATTAAGTATACTTTCAGTCAATTTTCTATTTAAAAAGACAATTATAATACTTGACATACATCAACTATTAATATTGCATGTTTCATATATTTATACATAGGATTCACATATTTGTTCATATGCAGTTAAATCTACATCTAGCCCATCTTCCCAAACAATTGTACTGTTATGTGGTCTCTATTTTCTTTGCTCCCAGATATATTAGCAAAATGAAAATGATATTGTTTTAGCAATCCCAAAACAGTGATAGTGGGAAATTATATCCAACCTTTAAGTGATACTGTATTTTCCTTTTTTAACATCTTATTATAGTCTACAAATAATAGTGAGCTGTTACCTTTTCAAAATTATTTATGAATTTCATTTGTGACATTTTAGTTTTGGAGAGTATGTTCTATATAATACTGCTTGTTTGTTTGGACAGAATGTTAATAGTTTTTACATACAAAAAGGTGCCATGGGTAAATTTACTAATAAACATTTCAATGGGTGCTTCCTTGTAGGACTTAATACTGTTAATATGCTAATATGCGTTGTGAATCATTCAGAGGGGAAGGCATTAAATGTAGTTATTTGCCTCAAAAATCTTTAGAGATTCTTATTTTTCACAAAACATAGGGCAGTTGTTATGTAAAACATGCTTAGAAAAGTGCTAGACTAGCATTTGGGACTTTTAATACTTAAAAATTTTTTTTTTTCCTTAACTTATCTCAAAACAGTGATCATATAATGCATTATGCTTTTCTTTTCTTTTTTTTTAACTTTTTTTTTTAAAGATTTTATTTATTTATTTATACAAGCACTGGGTACAGTCAGAAGCGCGGGAGGGTGAGCTAATTCACCAGAGCCAGAGCAGGGAGCAGAGCAGGCAGAAGGACCGAAGTACACTGCTGAGGGGAGCAGCGGGTGGCAGGAGAGGTCTGTGTGCCATGTGGGACCGTCCCCTGGTGGTCAGGGAGCAGCCTGGGATCGAACCAGCGCTGCAGAGGCTGCGGGCAGCTTCGTAACACAGTGCTCAACCACTGCGCCACCGGGGAGGCCCTATGCTTTTCTTTTAAATTCTAATACGTAATTTTCTTAAAGTGGCAACTACAAAACTAACCAATTTTTTCATATTATTCAATTCATGATATGCCTGTTTTTCTTATAAATGCCTTGCATGATCTGGATTCTTATTGTTTTTTAATCTTTCTCTCTTTGCATATTCCCTTTAAACTTTTTCCCCCAAACTCATCAAATTGCTTATATGGGAGATCCTGCTTCTCACTGACCTTCTCTTTCCAAACTTCCTTACCTTTACACATGTACTTCTCTCTTCCTAGAATGTCGCCTTTTTACTGCACATCTGCTGATGGGCTTCATATGACTTACAATTCAGATTAAGTAAGACCCATTTGGTTAGCTTCACAGAGCTAATAACTACCATCTATATATTCAGTCAATTATTAAATCACAATTTTTTTAAAGTATTAGACACGTACATGTGGCAGAAAGCTATTGGTGTAAGGATGAAATATAAACATAGAGTTTACATGTTTGTGGACTAGATAGGCTAGTGAATGGGCACTTATAATATTTGCTACTGTGCTGAAGGACACTGCTGGGTACACATAGGAAGAGTGCTTAAACTTAGACTATGAAGACCAGGTTCCACTTTGGGACATTCTTAACTGGCTAGAGTTTCAAGATGAATAGAAATTAGTAAAGGAAAGGATGGATACATCCTTTAAGTCTAAGAAGACTTAAAAACAGAGGTGACCTATTTGAAAGTAGATGGAATTAATAGGAAAATGTCCAGATATTGATAAACATGTGGCATGAGGGAAATTACATGGTGAGAAAGCCTTGTCACGGTAATATAGTATTACCAAATACTATGGCTTTTAAGAACTCTAGGTCTCAATTGGAGCATGTAATGAATTTGTTCCTCCATATGATACAATGGAAAGAAAGCTCTGTCAGAATTTCCATAACAAGGCAAATTTTCAACAAGCTTTAAGCAGATTGTATAAGTCTTCTGCTAACATGCTATCTAGGGAAAACAGAGTGCCTCAAGTCCATGTATATTTTCTCTAGGCTAAGAGTAGTCACTGTCCTTACAATTCTTTTTATGAACTACACACTGCTATTACCTCTGGAGTTTCTATATCATTTTATTTTTTTCCCTTTTTGAGTTACATATACAGAATAGTAGCCTATAGCTTAAAAGTTTCCTATCAATAGGAGTTTTCCCTCATGCATTATTAGAAATTAGATTGAGAAGAAAGTCCAGGTTGCTATACCTTATATACACACTTTAATGTAAGGTTTTAGATTGTTGGGCTCTAATTTTGAATATGCTCAACTGTAAGACTACAAGAGGTGTTATAGGGCAGCCCCAATATTGAACGGGTTGCCTGGCTGTGGGTCCTCACCCGCGCGCTTACAAGGGACTTACTAATACTCCACTATAGGCATACACAAAAGGTTAATAAAAGGTTTATTTACAAGGGAAAAGGAAATAAGGAAAATGTACAACTCAGGGAGAAAATAGGGAAATAAAGTCTTCAATGCATCCTACCCGATCCGCCAACCTGGAAACCCAAAAAGCACTCTCCGAGCTGGCCGGACACTGCGAGCTGCCAGAGAGTCAAAATGGGGGGACCCCTCCAAAGCCCACATGTCTGGCTTTATACCAACCTGGCTGCTTAACCCCACCCTCAGGTTCCAGCAACCTTCCCTTTGGTGGTGATGGGATTCGTCTTTCCCAATGCCCTGATGGCTTTGGTCTGGGGTGGGGGTGGAGTCCACAAAGCTTTAGGACATCCTTTTCCCCCTAACAGAGGTATATTTCTAAAATGTTTATTCTTTTAAGTCAATTCACAGAAATTTTTCTTTAATATTCCTATTGAGAACCCTTATTTAAAAAAAATGAGAAATGTGATTTGTATTCAGATTAATTTACTGAGTGTCATGTTTGTGTTGTATTCATTTATGTTTCAGTGATATTTCAGGTGGCTAATATAATGTGTTTGCTTCTAAGATATGCAGATGTCTATAATCTTGACTTACCAATACGAAAAAACTGGAAATAGTTTTCCTTTAGAGAAAATTTTTTTACTCTTTCAGTAATACAGTGAAATTTATTCTCAGAATATTTTTTTTGATTATAGAAGTTTATAAATAATGTTTCCTTTGGGCATATTAGAAACTCATTGAGTAAACAAATAATATTTGTCACGTCCCTTTAAAAATATCCTATATTATTACTTTTTTCCATCTATTAACTAGAGATGTATACTCTTATTTAAAATAACATTTTAGAATATTTAGATTGAAGTGGTCGAGATCAATATATTAAACCTTTGGTTCAGTTCAGAATAATCTAGCAGAATCTGGTTAAAAAACTTTATGGTATAGACATTTTTAGTTTTCATAGCAGTGTGTAGTTAAAAACGTTCTAATAGATGCCAAACCTAAAATGCCACACTTTGATATGCAACAACATTATTTAAAAAAACCCCTCAGTTTATGGTCAGGATTTAATATTTTTTCATGACAGTTATTAAGTTTAATTGGAAACTTTCAACTGTATACCTTAATCTCCCAGTTTAGGCAATTGATTTATTTGGATCTTTTCCCCTATGAAACCCTTTTGTAAAATTATCCTATTGAAATGGGGATACCTTAGAAAGAGTAATTGTAAGTGGGTTAAAATAGAATTTGGCATTCAGCCAAATTCCCAGCCCTAGTTCTAAAAGAATAGGTAGGAAGATCATGATCTTTTTTTTTTAAAGATTTATTTATTTTTATACAAGAATTGGGGTACAGGCCAGAGATATGGGGGATAAGAGGATTCACCAGAGACAGAGCAGGGAACAGAACGGGAAGATGGACCAAAGTAAACTACTGAGGGGAGCAGCGGGCAAGACAGAAGAGGTCTGTCCCACCATGTGGGTTTCTCGCTGGCCTGCCGGGAATCGAACTCATGCTGCAGTGGCTGCGGATTGCTTCATAGGTTGCGTCTTAACCCCTGCGCCTCCAGGGAGGCACAATCATGATCTTTTGAAATAGACTTGTATGGCTGATATATTCATTAGTAGATTTCAGTAGGTTACGTTATGTAATAATGATCCCTTGTATATAAAAGATAACCTAATAATTATTATCTTTCCTTTACCTGGTGGCATTGACAATTCATGTGTTCAATACATCCCTCTGTATATATTTTCCTTTTTCTTTAGATATTTGCAGTAGGTTTTCTGTTTTATTTTTTTACATTTGAAAAGGACATGTTTATTAGGTTCAGGAGAAGGAAAAAGAGAGGGACTTGCATAGTCACAGTAGAGATACCTCTGCTGCTTTAGGAAGGGAAAAGTTTTGTGAATAGAAATGCCTGCATAGGCCTCCCCAGTGGCTGGCTCAGCAGGATGAGCACAGCCTCTGCAGCTCAGGTTTCATTCCCTGAGGCCAGGGAGATTCCCACATGGTGTGACAGACCTCTCCTGTAGTGCCTGCTGCTACCCTCCGTAGTGCTTTCCATCTGTCTGCCTGTTCTGCTCCCCACTCTGGTGAATCTTCTCACCCTCCCGTGCCTCTGGCCTATACCCCAGCTATTGCATAAATAAAAAATAAATCTTAAAAAAAAAAAGAGAAATGCCTGCATAGTCAGGTGGGCAGCAGAGCTGCTACTATAGTTTGTAAGTAACCTATCTGAATTAATAAACTATTGAAATGCAATTTATCCAAAGCCATAGTTTTAATTCATTATTGAGTAATTCTTTAATAGAAGTATGTTAAGTACTGAATTAAGAATACAGCTGTGAACAAAACAGTTTCTGCCCTCTTGGGCCTTTGTTCTAAGGGGGAGAGACAGAAAATGAAGTAAAATTACAACAAACAAGAATTTCAGAAAGTGATATAAGAGTTAGGGAGAAAGTAAAGAAGCATAAAGTGTTAGTGATTTGGAGAAGGTTGTCATATGATTGTTAAGAAAACCCTCTCTGATGCAGTGTCCTTGAGTCAGTATCTTCATGAGTAAAGATCTGCTATTGGAAAAGCCGGAGTAAGAGTGCTTTGAGGTAGAGATCAGTAGGAAAAGAAAAGAGAATAAATGTGGATGTTCCAGGAACTAAAAATGACTCCACTCCCTGGAGTGAAGAAAAAAGAGGGCGAGTAATATGAGATGAAGAATGAGAACTAGGGAGAGGCCAAAACATTACGGGTTTTGAAAACTGGAGTAAAGAGTTTGGATTTAACTCTGAGAATATATTGATTTTTAAAATGTAAATGATATATGATTGCATATTTAAGACATTACTTTGATCAAGGAGTAGATTGATGAAGCACAAGAAGTGAAACAAGCGGTTAGTAATGGTCTTATTTAAAGACATTAATGGCTTGGACTAGGACGGTGTCGCTATCCTTTCATTCTGCCTTGTTGAGAAAACTTTAACATCTGATTTTACTTTTGTATGTATATACCTGTTTAGTTTTTCTTTTCAAAAACTTTGAAAGAAAAAGAATTGATGACAAAAAAAGAGCATTGGAATGACAAAGTAGATCAGGGAAAATATCTAACAGTAGTAACCTATCATTTGAGAAAAAAAAAAAACTACAGCAGTTGAAAGGGTCACATCAACACAAAGAACTAAAGATATTCAAATTTTTTCATGGGACAGAACTACAGGGCACATTCTTAAAACAGGTTTTAGTTGGGAACCATCTGTTGAAAATGAGGTAACAATGAAGAGGTTTAAGAGGATAGAGAAGAGTAGGGAATTCTATCAATTATGGGGTCTTGAGCATAATCTGATGATGATGACTGGAGGACAGATTTCTGCTAGGAACTTAGATCCCACTATATAAGAATACACACACACACACACACACACACATAAGAATATGAGCCTCTTATAGGAAGGTGAATCAATTAGGTTATATCAGTAGTTCAGCTTATTTTACAGGTGTGGTACCATTGACCTTTTCTGTTACTTAAAATGATGTGGGGGGCTTTAATGGAAAGACCTAGGGATAGTGAGAGACTGTGATATAGAGTTAGTCACTAGTTAGGGAAACAGTAGACACATATGAACTAACTGAAGGATACTCAAGGATTTATTTACATGGACAGGTCCATAAGTAAAGACAGGAGGCCAGAAACAGCGTAGAGAATGAACAGGCACCAAAGACCTAGAGATCCCTTCTGGAGGAAGAGAGGCCAGTGAATGACAGAGAGCCAGTTGCCTGTCTTCACATAAATCAGAGGCCAGTAGGTGACCAGGAGTCCAAGAATCTGTCTTCAAGTGGATTAGAAGTGAAGAAGGAGTATCGAGAGGGTCAGGAGGTTTAGCTCATGGAGAGTTATGTATTTCTATGATAGTGTGTGAATATATGACAGGGAATCACTTTCTGTTGCATCCTGGTTAACATTTAGCCTGGAATTCCTCCATCCTGTATCCATAGCATTTTAATAGTCGAGAATAACAGAAAAATGCAGGAGAGAGGTTTTACATGAAACAAGAATTGGAAATGCAGAAAAATATTTAGGAACTGTTTTGCCATTTTCTGAAACATGTATTTTTTAAACTAACAATTAAGGTAGTTACTCATCTAAACAGTAGTTACCTGTTTTGAGAGTAAGTTGAACCAATGTTAAATGTATAATCCATTGTCATTTCTCATCTTTATCCCCTATAATTAATATATTCTGATATTCCTTAATATAAAATCCTATTATCCTCAATGTTGAAATGCCCGATCTACTGTTTTCATCAGAGAATACAAAAGTATTTCTTAGCAAGTGAGTTTAAGAACTTTGATGAGTATGTGAGCCTCACTTCCAGCCCCAGATTCACATTTTTCTCTGAATTCAGTGTGGCATACTAAAGTTGTTAAAAAGATATTTTGCTACTTGTTCTCAGCATCATTGGAAAACTATACTGCAAAGGGAGGGTATAGATTTGTGCAATGTGTTAATGATAGGTTTATATTTTCTTTCTTGCTGTTTTCTTTTCCAACATGATAAAGAATACATGATAAAGGCATACCCATAGCTAACATCCACCAAGTGAAACAATGAAAGCTTTATCCATAAGGTCAAGACCAGTACAAGGAATTGTGTTTTCACTACTGCTATTTTCACTGTACTGGTAGTTCTTGCCAGAATAATTGAGCAGTCAAAAATGTTTTAAAAGTACTCAAATTGAAAAAGAAGAAATAAAACTACCTCTGTCTGCACATGGTGTGATTTCATATGTAGGAAATCCCAAAGGATCTACAAGAAACTACTTAGGCCAATAATTCAGCAAACTTTTAGATGAAAACCAAATGCACAAAACTTAGTATGTTTACATACATTAGCAATGAACAATCCCATAAAGAGATTAAGAAAACATTTCATTTACAATAGCATATTGCATAATAAAATACCTGGGAGTAAATTTAACCAAGGAGATGAAGAATAAAGAAGATTTAAGTAAGTGGGAAGTGGTTCCATGCTCTTGGGTAGGAAGACAGTATTATTATGATACCATTACCATCCAAAAGCAATCAATAGATTAACTTCTTATTAAAATTACAACAGCCTAATTTACAAAAACAGGAAATGAAATCTTCAAATATACATGGAATTACAGGGGCCTCTGAGTAGCCAAAACAGTCTTGAAAAAGAACAAAGCTGGTGACTCATAATTCCTAAATTTGAAAATTGCTACAAAGCTACAATCATCAAAATAGTATAGAACTGACATTTAGTGATATAGATCATTGGAATATAAGAGTCAAGAAATAGACCCATCTATCTGAAATAATTGCAAGTCATATATATGAAAAAAACTTTAATAACTATAGTATATAAACTAAAACAACAAAAATACAAACTAATTTAAAAAACCAGCAAAGGGCATTTTGCCATGGAAAATAAACAGTCTCCAGCAAACAAAGAAAAGATGCCCAACATCATTTCTTACTAGGGGAAATCCAATCAGTACTTCACAAGACTTCAATCAAATATCCCCTCATACCCATCAGGATGACTATTTGATGTGTGTGTGTGTGTAAATACATGCATATATATGAGACATATTAGGAGGTAAAGAAATTGTATGGTGGATATAAAATGATGAAACAGCTATGGAAACAGGTCATCTGTATTTCCAAAGTTATATTGTAGAAACAATTCCACTCCTAAGTATATACCACAAAGAATTGAAAGCAGGAATGTAAGCACATACTTGCGCACGTTACAAAATTTTTCATAATAGCCAAAAGGTGGAAACAGCCTGTGTCTATCACCAGATGACACACATGTATATACACAATGGAAAATTGTTCATCAATGGAAAGAAAATGACATTCTGATATTTTTCCCATTATGAATGAAGAAAATAGGCTGATTTGTAATAAGCCTGATACAAAAGGATAGATGTTATATGCTTGCGCTTTAATAAAATGATTTAGAATAGGCAAATTGATAGGAACAAATACTAAATTTGAGGTTACTAAGGACTGTCGGGAAGAGGTATAGGTATTTATTTAATGGCCTACAGACTTTCTCTTTCAAGTGATGAAAATATTTTGGAGATAGTTATGTGTTTGCACAACCTTGTGAACATAATACCACTGAATTATACTATTGAAATGGCTTAAACGGAAAATTTTATGTTATATATAATTACCACAATTTAAAAATTTTGCCAGTTATATTATTTCAACACACATACAACTGCCAAAATTAATCCATTTATATTTTAAAACAATTGTTAAAATAAAATGTTACATGTATTTTTGACATTTTTATCATTTTTTCATTTATCATTTGCCATATTCATTCTGCCAGTAAGTTAATGGCTCACAATTCTTCATGCTTCCTGTAGATTTATTTAATATAGTACATGTGATGTACATTTTGACATTTATCATTCCCTGACTTGAATAATTCACATTGTCTTAAAAACTGTGCAAATGTGGATCTTATATTCATATTGGATTTATGGATTCATAAATCATATTCATATTGGATTTATAATCATAAATAATCATATTCATATCCATATTCATATTGGATTTATGGATCTTATATTCATATTGGATTTATGGAGGAGTTATTTTCTAATTAACTCTGTTTTCTGTGAAAACATGGAATAAAGTTACTATTTAAACTGGACTAATGCATCAGTCTAAATTGCGTCTCAAAGGCGATAACTGTATTGCATGTTAGGAATGGGGCTGTCATCAGTGATGTCCATCTTGCTCTCAGCTCATAGCAACAGTGCTCCTTGTATTTTTGGCTGTGTTGTATATCCAGTGGTGTGTTTCTCTTTTTACCTTAGAATAACTTCAATTAGCTATGCATCCACCATTGATTACACTTCTGAGTTTTGAAATTTAATTTGATATCATGGTTGTTGCAAGCTATTTTATTCCAAGCATGGTCCACAATATTCTGTGAGTCATATTCTATTAGTACATAAGGATTAGTTAGAAAAATTCCAAGTGCCGTTTTTCTTACAACAGCAATTTTAGAGAAAATTGGTAACAATAATTGGGAATAGAGGCAAAGTCAATAAATCTACTTTTATGTAATACAAAAAACTGTAATTAACTTTTAATAAAATTCAGTTGTAGCAATTTTAGATTTCTATATAATCCATGGAGAAAGTTGAATGGTAATTGTATTGACCAAGGTAGGATTACTATAATCCTGAATTAGCATAAACCTATGATAAGGATGAATGAATTATGAGGTTTCACTGTAACTGTTTGTAGGACCTTTTGCATAACTTAGAATTTAGAAAATGGAAATGCAGTGCAAGTATATTAGAATGATTGCAATTATTATTTACAATTATTAGATATGTCTGCTTTCAAACTCAGGGTTTTTCATAAGTCAGTCTCCTACTTTATGGGAATGACTATTTAAAAGTAAATGTGTATGAGAACGTGAAAATCAAAATCAACAATAAACTATGAACCAGAGACACTTTTAGGGGGGCGGGGGCGGGAGGGGAGGGATTGGGGTCAGAATGGGGGGCTGCAATTGTATGGGGAATATAACAATAAAATTTATAAAAATAAATAAATAAATAAATAAAAATTAAAAAAAAAAAAAAGTAAATGTGTATGCTGTTTGCATGCATGGACCAAAGGATAAATTATAGTAAAGCTGGACCCCAACTATTGTTGCCACTCATCCTATCATCGTAAGTTCTCTGAAAAAAATGATCACTTTCACATTTTTTTCTGAAAGGAATTATTTTATCCTTTGTCTTGATTTAGTCTGTTTTAATGATAAAGAATGTTCTATAAACAGAATCTGGCTTTCACTATATTCACTTGGGACTAAAGCATGTTAGATTTTCCTTTGCAAATTTTTACAATTTTGCATATTTTTACAATTTAGAGACATGATTGTGTATACGGTTAGTCACCTGAAAGGAAAAGCAATTATTACTTTGTATCATAAGTTGTTGATTCCTTTGTTTTAAAATTTCCCTTTAAAAAAAATCACTTCTTGAAATGGTGTAGTTTCCTCTTAGTAATTGTAGGGTAGGATGAAGCATTTTTCAAATGTGCATAACTCTACAATGATATAATTAGATATTGAACTTACTTTTTATGGCAGTTTTCCTAAGTGTTTTTGTTGATCGGAAAACTTGTTCTAAAAAATTTGCCCGTAGTCCACACAATTCTTAACCATCACCTGTGGTGGTCTGTTCTCTGCAAGAACAGTCAATCATTTATTTTACTTTATGTCAGATTTGCAATAAATCTGTGAAGTAATATTAATGGAATGACTAGTTGTATTTTACAAAATTATCGTGCAATTACTTTCTATCATCAAACTAAGATATATGACTTTTTAAAATGGTTATATTGGTAGCTGACCTAACTTTACATTTTCAGAAGGTATGTGTTATAGTGGAAATACTATGGTATTTGAAACACCTTATTTCTCTTTGCACTTGCTAATTATATATCCTTGGCACAATTACTTTCATTTCCTTACTTTTATATTGGAGATAATATTCTATGCCTTGGTTATTGTGAGCATGAAATAAGATATTAGCATATAATACATAATAATAAATAATATAACATATCTTAAATATATGTATTATATAACACAACATATGAATCAAAATAATTTATAAATTTCAGGAAGTTTACACTATTTACAGCAGTCATCTTAGAATAATATTTGAAATATATATTGTAAAATTGCTTAAAATTTTAAGTTAGCTCTTCCCTATGATCATAGGGTAGTGGAAGAGAAACTAAGTCAAAGGAAAAGATGTATGGTTGTGAACTTCCAGGGAGATTTTTGTAGTGCTTCAGTTTTTGAAATAGGTAATGTTTAAATATTTTTCCCCCTTTGGCATGCAGTACTATATCCCTTAAATATCCTAAATGGGACTTTCAATGATGTAATGACAGCAATAAATGTGGGAACCCAAGAAATGCCATGTAAATCATCCATTTATAAAGGCATTGGTAAGAATGGATGTTTCTCATCTATAGGTTATTGTAGAGGATATGTATTAAAGAAATGGCAACATCTATTTAAGAATAATATATTAAAATGCATGTATTTCAGCATAGACTATTTCAACAGTTTTAATCTGTCAGATTTATCATTGCTATTACTATTATTATCATCTTTTAAAATATATTAATGATTGATATACTTTATACTTTAATATTTATAATTAAACTAAAGGAAAACTAATGAGTTAATGTATATGATGTTTTTATTTTTATTTTTTTTAATTGAAGTAACATTGGTTTGCCACACTGTATGTGATTCAGAGTTACAGGTTTGTACCTCTTCAAATGTTAACCAACCACACCCACTACCAAGATACTGAAAATCCTCCAACATAGTCCTTTGACACCCCTTACCTCTTTGCTCTTCACCTCCCTCTCCCCCTCTGATATTCTCAATTTTACAGTCAAATTCTAGGGTTTGTTTTGATTTGGTTTTGTCCGACCCTTTCTTTTGATTCTTTGTATTACGCATATAAGGAAAACCAGCCAGTATTTATCTTTCTCCTTCCAGTTTATTTGCTTAGCAGCACACCCCCTTCTGTTTCATCTGTGTTGTTTCAAATGGCAAGAGTTTGTCTTTATTTCTTATATATCACATTTTAATCCACTGCTGCTATTGTTGGGTAAGAACTTGGCTATTGTAAATAGTGCTGTAATCAACATAGGGATGCATATGTTCCTTCAAATTAGTGGTTTTGCATTCTTTGGGTACTATGAATGGAATTGCTGGTTCATATGGAGATATATTTTTAATGGTTTGAGAAACCTCCATACTCTTTTCCATAGGGACTAGATTAGTCTACATCTCCACAAAAATGTATACAGGTTTCTTTTTTCTACACACTTTCAACACTTGTGATTTCTGGTCTTTTTTTTATCTGAGCCATTCTCACAGGTGTGAGATGGTATCTCATTGTGGTTTTGGTTTGCAATTACCTATAGTAAGTGATGATGAACATTTTTTCATGTTTCTGTTAACCATTTGTATCTTCTCTGGAGAAGTACCTAGTTAGTTCTTCTGCCCACTTTTGATTGGGTTTTTTGATTTATGTTGAGTTGTATGAGTTCTTTCTAGATCTTAGACATTGGCTGCTTGTCAGATATATGATGTGCAAATACTTTCTCCCATTTAGTAAGGTGTCCCTTTGTTTTAATGGTAGTTTCTTTTGCTGTGCAAAAACTCTTTAGTTTAGTATACTCCCATTTGTTTATTTTTGCTTTTATCCCCCTTGCTGTTGGAGTAAGTCTTCAAAAACATCCATTAACCCAATGTCATGGAGTGTTTTCTTCTATTTGTTTTATGGTTTTAGGACTTAAAGCCAAGTTTTTAATCCATTTTGAATTAATTTTTTCATGTGGTATGAGATGGTGGTGCAGTTTTATTCTTTTGTGTGACTGTCCAGTTTTCTCAACACTTTGTTAAAGAGACTTTCTCTTTCTCCAATGTATACTATTGACACCTTTGTCATAAATTAACTATCAATGCGTGAGTTTATTTCCAGGCTTTCGATTCCTTTCCATTGATATGTGTGTCTATTTTTTCCAATTTATACTGTTTTGATTTCTAAGTTTATTTGAACTCTTTGAGTGTGCTACCTCTGCTCTTCCTCTTTTTTGTCTGAATTGCTTTGACTGTTCAGGATCTTTTGTCATTCCATATAAGTTTAAGTCATGTTTGTTCTGTGTCTTAAAGAATGCTATTGAAACTGTATATTGCTTGGAGTAAGATGGACATTTAACAATGTTAATTCTTTTAATCCAAGGGCAGGGAATATCTTTTCAATTCTTTGTGTCTTCTATTTCTTTTAACAATATCTTTTCATTGTAATGTCCTTCATCTCATGTGTTAAGTTTATGCTAAGATATTTGATACTTTTTGATGCAATAGTAAATGTGATTGTTTTCTTTCTCTTTTAATTCATTGTTTGCATATAGGAATGCAATTGATTTTTGTAAATTGATTTTGTAATCTGCCAAATTAATGTACTGATTTCCTATGCATAGTTTTCTAGTGGAATCTTCCTTTTTCTAGTAGTTTTCTAGTGGAATCATTAGGACTTCCTATGTATATCATTATGTCATTTTATCCTATACTTTCTGATATCTTGATATTATCTTGTGACTTTTTTCTTTCTTTTTGCCTATTGGTGAATGAAATTCAATGATTTTCAGATGTTGAACCATCCATCAACCTTGGCATAAATCCCACATGGTCATGATGTATGATATATTTGATGTACTGTTGAATGGGTTTGCTAAGAGTTTATTGGGGACTTTTTTACTTCTATGTTCATAGGGGTTATTGGCCTATAGTTTCATTTTTTTGTATGATGTCTTCATCTACTTTTGGTTCCAGATGCAAGTAATTAAATTACCATGATTGTAGATTGAGAATAATGAGGTCCTCATTATAAATTGTTTTATTCATTAAAAAAATGATATTCTATTTTAGGTTTAAAAATAAAAGTGCATACATATAATTTTAAATTTCACATAGCTGTTAAGGATTATTTTATCTATTAACATTGGCCTCAAACTGAGAAATTAAGTGGAAAAAGGCAAAATAAATTCCAAAACATCAGGTATTACCTGTAGTTGTCACTAAGAGCCTATTATTTTTTCCTGAGCTGGTCACCAAGCCATTGATACTCAGATATGTGAACAAATAGCAGGGATAAATGGCATAAGGGAAAGAATGTATGAACTAAAAATAGATGTAAACACCCAAAGAATGCTTAGGGTTGTCACTTAATTGCTGACCAGAACTTTACAGTGTGCCTCAAGTATTATGAATATGTTGAATTTATTTGAAAATATATAACAAATATGGAGATATTCTTAAAATGGTAGAAACTTATTTTAATGTTGAAAGAAATAAACCTTTATACATTCAGAAAATTAATGATCCAGCATTAGTATTTTTTCAGTGTGGTAAATAACTATTATCTTCTGTAAAAATTGAGTGTTATGTTTTAAAACTCTTTTTTTGCCTATGGAAAGGTAGTTGATACTTCCATTTTTCTCAGTTCATTTTCAGGTAAAAACATTATCTTTTGGTTATCATAGTATTAATAATATTTGCTACATTTCTGGTATTGTTTCACTGTCACTCATCTTGTCAGTTTTCTTACTTTAGATTGATATTTGTTAATTTCCTAAGGAATTGTGTATTTTCATTCTTAAGATATTGAATTATAATCTCAGAAGGAGTATAAACTGATGCAAGTTTTTACATCTAACCTTATAGTTAATATTAGAGAATTGGAAATATGTGGATGACATAACCCATTATACCCATTATTCTAAGACTAGACTTATTATGGTTGAATAGGTCTCAAGTGTCTAAAAAGTTTTTGGCTATTTTCAGACTGTAGCAAAAGTTTATTTTTTTTCCCCTCTAACTTTATTATCTTAGGTAGATTTACTTTTAGATTTCATCTATTTTTTTCTATTCTGAAAAAAGAAAGTGAATTATTCATTGTTTCTCTGATTATCTTTCTTTAAAACCCTATTTGTTTAGTATACTTCTATGGACATGATTAACTACTATAACATGGAAGTTTTTGAAGTCATTTGCTAAAGTATCTCATTTTTTGTATTATTGACTGATTTTAAAAACCCATAGACTTGCTGGTTTTTTAAACATTTTATAGATGAAAAGATCTTAAAACCAATCTCATATACTTTCCATATTCAGATAATCCTTAAATTCAGAGAGTTAACCATTTATTAAAAAAATATTTCTTGAGGCTTTAGTGTGCCAGGCACTGTTCTAGGCACCTAGGATGCATACCACTGTTGAAAGCATCCATCAGAGCCCTAACTAGTTAAATCCAATATTCACGTCTTTATGATGACCCATCATCAGCATATGACACAGGTGATTATTCTGCTCTAAAAAGTTTTACTTCATTTTCAGAATAAAATTCTCATTCCTGGTTTTATTCAATTCATTCATTCATTTTTCAAAAATCTATTTAGTCCCTACCAAATGTTGAATGCTAGAAGCTGAAGATACATCAAGGATGCATAGACAAATCTTCCTGTGTTCATAAGGCTCATATTCTGGCTTATGTAAACAAATATATACAAAAACAATATATCGAGAGAGAATATGAACATAAATTAGTGCTATGGAGCAAACTTGGAAATAATAATAGTATGAGTAAAAAAAAAAAAAAATGAAAGTGAAGCAGTCTGTCGTTGTCACCAAAGCAGAAATTTTATCTGATTTTATGTTTTGTCTGCTGACTTAGAGGAGAACACTTTGGATGAGCAAAAGCCATATTGGAGTAGATTCAAGAAAAAAGAAATGGATGATAGACAAATAGAAGGGAATATATATGTGTATGTTTAATCAAGATTTTGAGGGATAAGGAAGTTGAGTTATAACTGAAAGGAGTATGAGACCAAAGGGAACTTTGTAATTTGTTTTCTTTTATTATGAAAATTTCATAATATTATGAAATTTTTATTTCATAATAAGAATAGTACATTACCCCACCCCTAAACACTTTATACATACCAAGACTTTGGCATGCCTATTTTATTTATTCATTTTTGTTGTTGTAGAAGAAATATGTTGAATCATATCCCTATCATTTTAGCTGTAGATACTTCAGTATGCATCTAAAAAAGGCAAAAATGTCACTTTCTTATACAATTTGATACCAAAATCACATCCACTAAAATTAGCAGTAACTATTTGTTACTATCTATTATCTTGTTCTTCAGTACCATAATTGCCACAGTTATATTTAAAGTAAAATTTGTATGAATCTATCTCCAATCAAATTCAATTTTTACATTTGTCGTGATCTCTCTTAAGACTGCCTTAGTAGTTCAGAAAGCAGTGTCATCTTTATTGAGGAAGCTAGATCAATTGTAGACATTTATATTCTTGATTTGTATCTTTTGTTTCTTCATGTTATCATTTAATTTATTTCTCCATTTTCAATATTATTGGTAAACTGTAATGTAGGGCTAATATTTGATCAGATTTAGGTTCAGCTACTTTGAATACACATTTACTAACTGGTTTCATATTATTATCACATCAAGTGCCACAAGTGTTTGATTTTCATGCTCTTAGTTATACTAATATTGATCAGTGAAGTCAGTTAATGACAACCTGAAAATTCCCCATTAACCTTTCATCTTATAAGTCTATTATCTTTGCTTATGTTTGTCAAGGGTTAGTTTTCTAATATTGTTATAAAGGGTTTTTAAAAAATCATGAAAATTATAACATGTTTTCTGCTGATGGGAATGATTAATAGAATGGGAAAATGTGATGTAAGAACTCTAAAACCTAGAAAAACAGTGAACTTGGTAGGTACATAAGAAGAAATGAGCCTAACTGCACAAATAATTGCCTTAGGTACAGTTTAAAGTACAGGTGCAGTTTAAGACTTTTGTAAACTTGTGTAAACTAAACTGCTAATTATAATTTATTTGGTTAATAACATTTACTTTTCTCTGCAATGGACTAGCGACAAAAACTGAAAAACAGTTACTTAAAAGTATATGCTCACACTTTTAACAATGTAAAGATATAAGTATTTAAGATAGCATTAATATAAAACTGCATTTTTTTTAATAGAGGCATGTTTTATTTATTTGGAACATATAAAATATCTCTAATTCCTACCTATTGGTTTATACATTCTGAAGTGTATTGGTTAATGTTTTGTTTGACTTGATGTGTATTCTATGTGGCATAGTATGAATATTTTAATTAAATTTCTGTCAGAATTTTGCTATGGAATCTGTTTGGTAATTGTACCTAATTTGAAACATATGTACTTATAATATATGGTATTGCGTATAAAATCAAATTTTAAGGCCATTTCAGATCTCACGCCTACATTTGACATTGACCATATTGTTAAAATTTTTCTGATTTTTTTCCTTTAAAATGCAGTTTTATGGGTCTCCCCCGTGGCGCAGCGGTTGAGCGCTGGGTTGCGAAGCTGCCCACGGCCTCTGAGGCGCCAGTTCGATCCCCGGCTGCTCCCCGGCCACCGGAGGAGCGTCCCACATGGCGCGCAGACCTCTCCTGCCGCCCGCTGCTCCCCTCAGCAGTGTACTTCGGTCCTTCTGCCTGCTCTGCTCCCCGCTCTGGCTCTGGTGAATTCTCTCACCCTTCCGCGCTTCTGACTGTACCCAGTGCATGTATAAACAAAAACAAAACCAAAAACAAATAAATAAATAAAACATGCCTCTATTAAAAAAAATGCAGTTTTATATTAATGCTATCTTAAATACCTATATCTTTACATTATTAAAAGTGTGAGCATATACTTTTAAGTAACTGTTTTTCAGTTTTTGTTGCTAGTCCATTGCAGAGAAAAGTAAATGTTATTAAGCAAATAAATTATAATTAGCAGTTTAGTTTAGACACTAATGGAGCTTTAAAAACCTTTAAAATGACCAAAAAAGCAACTTTTGTGATTTAAAGGCTCATTTTGTTACACTGTTTGGTCATATACATGACATGATTCCCTCTTTCTTACTTTCTCCTAAAAATTATAGTTTTGTGTTATGTGAGTAAGAAGGCCATTAAAATTCAGTGGAAGAATATGACAGCATCTCTTCTGAAAATTGTTGTAATTCCCATTGGCAGATGTACAAAAAATCTAGGGTTTTTTGTAGTAGTTTCTAATGGTGGTAATATAAATTAATCCTTAAAGAATATATGCTGCAACTTGGAACATATAAAATATCTCTAATTCCTACCTATTGGTCTATACATTCTGAAGTGTATTGGTTAATGTTTTGTTTGACTTGATGTGTATTCTATTAAGTCAGAATATTTAAAACAACATTGATTATATAATCTCTTTATTACTTAGTACCATGTTTTATTTAAAAAAAAAAAAAAAGGCTGAGTTTTGACTGATCCCTTTCCTTTCTTGGCATTCCCAAAAAAGCATTCTGTGGTTGTCTCCAAAGCAGAAATGCAATCTGATCTATGTTTGGTCTGCTGACATAGAGGAGAACACTTTGGATGAGCAAAATTGATCACTTCTTTCTTTCCAGTAATTTATTGAACAATTAATACAACCTTGAAAAGACTCCCTAGAGTACCCTTATAAACTAGATCATTTTACTCAAGAACCACAGAGATACATCAAGATAGACAAGGATGAAAAAGCTGATTAAGAACAGGAAATACTGTCTTCAAACACTTGTTGCTTTTCCTATTTTTTCTATACTTACAATGAAAGATATACTTGCTCTCTATTGAAATATTTTTGTACAACTTAAGAAACTTAGCTTTTCATAGACCTGAATCTTCATTGTATAAAACACATAAATTTGAATTACCAATGTATTACTCTTATTTCTGCTCCTAGTGCCTATATCTAAGCATTGTTATACCAATAGGTAATGTATTAGGTACTTGAAAGATTTCGTATGAATTCAAACCCAAATATTTTATGAACTTTTTATACCATTATTTTGATTTTATGTACCTGTTTAATAAAGAAATACTTTTTTCTGAGAAGTAAGTACATGTTGGGATGCTAAAAAGATGAATTTAACACCAGGCTGCAGTGAGGGTCAGAATAATATGAAAAACTAATCATTACATTTTATTGTCTTCAGGTGTTTCTATAAAATATAAAAATGGGTTATGGGATCTATGTACTATACTGAGCCAATTGTGTTTTAATCATGTGACTACATTTTATTCACTAGATATAACAAATACTAGTAATAATGTCTTTATCAATTATTCATGAATTTCAGATTTCCTAAACTTTTTAAACTTTTAACTCTAATATTCTATGTTATGAACATGGCAGAAAAAATTTTATAAAACAATGTTAATTCATTTATCTAAGAAATATTTATTGTGCACCTGTTATGTGCCAGGGATTGCTCTAGGCTTTGGGAAAGCTATAGCACGAACCAGAAACAGGCCGAACTTACTATCACTGTCCTACTAAAGCTTGCATTCTAGTAGAAAAGTTAAAAGAAATATAAAATGTCAGGTATTGGTGGTGTTATGATAAAGGAGGATCAAGGTAAATGAATTAAGTGGTAGAATTTCAGTAGTGATTTAAAAGATTTTAAGAAAAAATAAGTTCCAGAACTCCAGGTCAATTATTATTTGGCATAGATGATTAAGGTCCATGAGATGATCTTCAACAAAACAAGGATTAAAATGATCAAACCTGAACATAAAAACTCAGTAAAGAAAAAAAAGTAAGATTCTGTACCTGGTATGAGTTCCTAAGGCCTGTGAATGTTAAAAATTGCTCTGAAGTAATTTTCTTCCAGAAAAACCATATACAATCGCTTCTCGGCCTTTTGGCTAAGATCAAGTGCAGAAAAACCATATACAAAAAATACCAGTTTTATTTTAGGAATTTTGTTTCTTAAGATAGACTGTGAGGTAAGTCAGCAGTAGTTCAGCATGATGTTTTTCAATTTAAAACCATATAAAATTCACATAAAATGAACCTAGAGGGATTATTATAAGTGCAATAAGCCAGATGCAGAGAAAAAAGTATCCATATGTTAAATATTTTTTAAATAAAGTTAATTTAAAACTTTATTAAAGTTTTTTGTAAAAGTTATAAAAAGCTTTATTTAAAATAAAGTTAATTTCATAGAAATAGAGAAAATGGTGGTTGTCAGGGACTGGAGGTAATGGGAAATGGAGTGATATAAATTAAGGGATATAAGCTTTCAGTTACAGAAATATGTTCTGAGTATCTAATGCATAACATGGTATGCTACTGTATACTTGAAAATTGTTGGCAGTAGATCTTTAGTATTTTTACCACATTTTATAAAAAAGTTAATTATGTGAGGTGATACATTTATCTCAACCTTAATAATCATTTTAGTGTGTATGTATATTAAATCATCATATTGTATATTTTAAGTACATAGTTATATTTGTAAATTACTGCTAAATAAAGTTTTTCAAAATGTTTAAAAAGAGTATGCTCTGGGAAAGTTAGGTCCATATATCTTCATCTATGCTTTACAGGTTTCTAACCCCAAGTCCTTTCATAAGTGTCCAGTATTTGTTATATCAATGAATGAATGACATGCTCAGAACAGCTCAGGATTTCTTTCTATGCTAGAATCCTAAGATCCCTTTTGAGACAATTAGTAAAGAAAGCAAAAAGATGGTAAAAGAGGAATGTTATGTATTCATTCTATTTGGTTCAGTTGAACATTGCTGATTAAGTTACAGTTCTACATTTTACATTATTTTATTGGCATTTTTGTATCATCCTTTTACATAACTGTTTTGGGGAATATGCAAAGTTAGAAGCAAAGTTTTCTGAAAGTTAATCGTCTGTCTACAGGTACTACTGAACGAGTGTGCTTGATCCAGGGAACAGTTGAAGCACTGAATGCAGTTCATGGATTCATTGCAGAAAAAATACGAGAAATGCCCCAAAATGTGGCCAAGACAGAACCAGTCAGCATTCTACAACCCCAGACCACCGTTAATCCAGATCGCATCAAACAAGTGAGTGTTTAGTTGGAAAATCAAAGAGAAATATCTACAGCATAGTGTGAATTCTTTATGAAAGAAACCTTAAAGTGTTAGCATATAAAGTATTTTTCCCCCAAACTACACTTAGAAGAGTTCACATTTATTTTTTTAAAGACATCATGGTCTCTTCTTTAGGTTGATCAGTTGATTTATTGATTGAATTATTCATTTTTTAGTGTTACACTGAGGAGCAATAATGTGACTCATTTCTTTTGTGATTACCCTTTTAAAAATATAGACACAGATTTTGATTATAGTAATTTAATCTACTTACAATTTATATCACTTTTTAAATAAAGTATAGAAATTGAAATGAAACTATATCTTCAAAATTTCTAACACTATATTTTCAGTAATATTTGTAGTCTTCAGTATAGTTTTTATGCATATACTCCTGTTTTGTTAATTTGTCATGTTCAACACTTTTTATCAACAAATATGTATAAAAGCAACTTTTTGTACCTAGCAGTCCTTTGTTACAAATCAGCTATTTATGTTCTGTATAACTTGTGTAGTATTTATATATGTCATGAAGGGCCAATGTTCATTTTTATGTGTGGGATTTCTGTAACAAAACCTTTACTTGGGAAAAGATGATGTGAGTTTTTAAGTTTTGATAATGACTGACATGATGTAGGGGAAAAAAATGACATTCTTTAATGTTAAGTAAGGTGAATTCTTTCTCAGTAACTCCTTTAAATCCTCAGATTTACTTCTTTTTGTTTATTGTTTCTGCATTTGCCCTTTTATAAATAGCTTCTTAATTTGTGGTTATATTATCAATAGCCTGTGCCTTCTAAAAAATGTATTATTCTTCATTCACAAAATATTTAATTTGAAGAATATTTATGTTCATTGTAATAAACTTGAAATGTAGCTCAAAATATTATTAATTTCATGTTTCTGAATTGAAACAATATTTATAGTATACGATGTTATGAATCTATTTTAATTTTATCAATACATAGATGACTGAGGCTGACTAAATATAAATGTAGAAATTAGTAATTAGATAATATATTTTCAAATTATAGGCTAACTTCTTATTCTATTAATTATTATTTTAGAAAATCCTTCCATGTTTAAGTCATGAGTAGGGAGTTATTATTCCATTATAAAATTGTTGATTTTATACTCTTTATCAGTGTCAAAATGGTTTAGTTTGTGTTCCTTCATAACTTTTCAAGAAATATCTTTTAATTTATATATGGCAGAATATAAATATTTTAAAGGTCTAAACTACTATATATTTTTTCCTTCACAGTGATTTACAGCTTTCAAAGGCTTATTTCATTTTTTGTTAGGTGAATACACAGAATAGTTTAAAGACTAATTGTCATGATAGTAATAATATAGCTTTATCCAGATTTTAAAGCTATGAGTTAATTTAAAGATTTTGGGTTAAAATTACCTGGCACCAAAGTATATGGGTCTGTTGCCTTTCTGCTTACTCCAGCCTATTACTTTTCCTTTTCCTATTGTAACTTATGTGAGAAAGTAAGAAATTCTACGAGTATGGGTGTGAACGTTTGTTTTGAAGCGAGATACAGAGTGCAGATCAAGTAGTATGATACCATTGAAAGTATATTCAGGACAATGATATGAGTGAATTTTTATTACTTTTATAATGATAAATATCTAATACCATCAAATAATGGTCTATGAATTAGCTTTAAAATTCCAGCTTGCCCTAAGGCAGTAAGAGATTCATTGGCTATTGTATATCCAATGCCAGTGTAGATCCATGAAAAGTAGAATTTAAAAATGTTTAGGTTATTTTTATTTGCCTTAATCAGATAATCTTATTTAAATTCAAGATGACAGTTATGGAATCGTGATTCCATTTACTTTTGTATATTTGCATTCATTTGTAAGTCTTGTAGATATGTATGGAATTAAAAGTACTGCTTTTTAATATATCTGTGAAATCAATATATGTGAAATACCATCATTTATAAAAAGACTTATCAAAAAATACACAAATATAGTAGGCAATATTTTTACACTTAGACACTTTCTCTGTAAATATAAAATTTGAAAAATTACATGTGAAATCTGGAAGAGAGATCAAATATATTTTCAAGAAATACATCAGCAGAATTTTATATATTCTGTATTTAAAATTCTCTAGCTTTCTAGTCGTCTTGTTTTATCAGGTTAATATTTTATGCTAGATCATTCTTTAAATAATAAGTCAAATATATAAAATTAAAGTACCCCAATTTTATTTGTGAGGAAATCATGCTGGTTATCCAGTATAGGATAATGATGTCAAAAATAAATCACTGTATGCTAGAATAGACAAAAATATTTTTCATATGATATTTACATGTTTTAGATTTTAATACTTAGAATAATAATAATTTCTTAAAATGGTAGTCTTTCCCTTAACTAATGAGATAATATTTATAATTGCTTTGAGCTTCAGTCTTGAAGTTAATTTTTAAAATAATTTCTTTAAAACATTTTTTTAGAATGTTCATAGTTAAGATTGTACAAAGAATAAAATTAGAGTTGTAAAAAATGCTGGAGCCAGAAAATGTAACTTCTGCATATAAATGTATTCATGTTGAATATGAAATTACAGATTTTATTAAGTTTATTATTATATATCCATTTTTATTTATGTTTGATAACTTTAGCAAAGTTTTACTTGCTAAAAAAGTATAATTTATGTGTAACTTGAATTAAAGCAGGAAGTTAGATAGTTTTAAATAAAACTTGCTTTAAAAGTTACCACTTTATGCCATATATCATGGACTTCATAAAATATTCTATTCTGAGTTATGTGATCTAGATACAGCTGGGAATTGCTGTAACTGCTCACTGCATCTGGTTTGTAAATATTCTGCCCAAATGAAATCTACTATATTGACCAAATGGGAGTTTTAAAATACAGTGTCTTAGGAAAGTAATACGTATTGGTTTTGAAAGTCTTTCACATGGAAGAATGGTGAAATCTGGCATGACAGTCTTTCATCGAACTTCAGATATTAGATGTAAACAATTCACTTCTTTATTCTCAAATGTTTTTTTTAATTTAAAACATATATTTATTTGCTAATAGCTAGGGATTCCAGTATTTAAAGATTTAACCTATTGATGATAATAATTGAAATATATTGAACAATCAAAAATTATGTAGCCTCTATTCTATAACCTTAATAGCAGGAGACTTAACATCATGAGGTACATAATACCATTGTGTTATTTTATAGATCAGTATACTTAGAAACAGACATGCATGCATTAGAGCCAGTAAATCAAAATTAAATACATTAATTGAAACATAGAACATACTATTATTTGCAGAACATACAGATAACAAAGACTGTGATCAATTAATTTGCCCTATTTGCCTGAAAGCTCTGAATTAATTCCTGAGCACTTCTTTACCAGGATTATTTGGTATACTTATTTCCATTTGTACCTTTTTATATTTTGAATTTTGTGCTTTTTTGGAGCATTTCTTCTTATTGTAAGTTCCTCAAACCCCCCTCGGGTTTGTCTTTTATATGTAATTAAACAATATAATTCCAGAACATGGCAGAAGCCACAAATCAGTAATATAGTTAACATTTATTAACTTCCTTTGTCTATTACATATTTTTGACAGTTTTTTCTCTTTTTAACTCAAATGCATTTTTAAGAAAAACTATCCAATTTATAGTTAATTAAGAATAAAGTGGGTATATAGAATTTTAAAATTATCTTGCATTTTAAAAATCAAATTAAGGTTATCAAAATCCTATTTAGCCCAAAGATTTTACTTTCATCATGAAAAATTGGCAACAATTGCACATCGCTTGTTCATTATTGATACATTCAATGATGAATTTATTAAATGCTTTCTTAGTGAATTGCAAAATATACTAAATTATAGCTCTAGCTTACTCTAAATCTAGTTTGTGGGAGAGCATTAATGCTTGAAATAATTTAAAAAACTGCATTTGCATACCCAAACTACAATATAAATAGTATACTATAAAAGTTCGGAGAAATATTTAAAAAATATAGGCTGCATTGACATTTGGTTTTATAAAAATAGGTGAAAACTTGAACTGAACCTTGGAGATTAAAAATAGGAATTGCTTAATCAGAGATGAAAGAAAAAAGCTTGTTTTAAGCAGGAGAAACAGTGTGGTTTTGAGGAGAAATATAGTTGTTGAATTTAAAACTCTCAACAGAATTGGAACATTTGCATTGAAATGTTTAGAGGAAATTAATGTCAAATAAGTAGTGTGGGACTCGATAAAGGAGAGTCTTGGATGTCTGACCCAGGGGCATTTGATAGACTATGTATTCTTCATAATATTTTCCAAAAGACTTCTCTGGAAGGTAATTTTGTAAATGGGGAGGTACCTGTGTATTTTGTAATCCAGACAGACTCTGATATTTATAGGCATAGCTATTGGTAAGAAAAGAAAACTATAACAATTAGCTGAGGGATTTACTATGCAGATCTTTATATTTGAAGTTTTGTAAAATAATATTTTCTAAAACTTCTTTTATGTAACACAAATCCAGGGAATATTAATCTTTGCAAGGAAAACAAAAGTTTCGTGGATCAAGAATGAAGGATCAGTAATAATCTTAGTATATGGATATAGTGATATAAACGGTACTTTTTCTGTTTCTGTGCTGGCCATTGTGCTATGCACTTTACATTTATAATTGCATTTAATTCATCTGAGAAATCCTATGAGGCAGTACAACAGAGAGAGTCCATGTTATACTTGTGGAAGCTGGTGCTTGGAGAAACTTGAATAACTTACCCAAAGAAATGTAATTGATAATTGATCTTAACAATGGGCTGTATTTATGACCTACAGCTTTGCTATTGAAACAAAATCCAGTACATTTCTCTCTTCTGGAAATTTCAAAGTTTTGAATAAGCGTCTCCAAGAAGAGAACGTCATTTAAAATGGAATGTCTTGGTCAATGTGAAGTTGGGTGACTAGGCAATATTTTAAGAATAAGATGATGAATACTTTCTCTCTTTTGGTTATGAAAGTAGAGACAAATGCATGAAATTAAAATATATTTCAAAGTAAAATCTGTAAGATTTTGAAGCTGATTGATTAGTTCCAAAATGATGAGGAAAAATTAAAAAAATATTGTATGTGATTTTGAACCTGGCAGAATAGTAATGTCTAGAAAGCAGTTAGTGAATTTTAGCCAGATACCTATTTGGATAATATTTTTCCTTGTTTGTTTCAGGCAAGTTGTGTAAATTGTAAGTAATGTTTTCTTTTCTTCAAGTAGCCTTTATTTGAAGCATAGTTGAAGACTCTGAAAGTGAAAATACATAGCAGTGGAGGTGATAATTTCACATATGAAAGATAAAAGAAGCAAGTGAGCTAATGAGGCAGTTATAAGTAAAACTCAGTCAGAGGCACTATGTAGTGTACTTTTTAAGAGCATAGGACCTGCAGACAGGAGCCAGGGTTCAAATGCTGGCTATTTAACATAGCAGCTATGTAACTTTAGATTGGTTTGCTTTTCTTTAACTCAGCCTCTTTACCTATAGCTTGAAAATAGTAATAATTATTTTATATACATATTGTATGCAATGACATTAACTGGATAGAACTGCCTGGTTCTTAGTAAGTAGTTTTTGTTAATTATAAAGATAGAAAATACATCAGTAATTTCCCCTGTGAGAAAACAAGAGGAGAGGAAACTGTAAGGACAGATACTAAAAAGGGGATCAAATACCCAGAGAAAACTATGAGAATAACAATTTTTTTTAACTAGGAGTTCCTTAGAACTTTTAAAGTTAGTTTCAGTTACATGGTAGGAGCAAAGTATTATTTCCCAGTATTTCCTGAGATAAAGAGGCCGGTTAGGTAAAAAGAAAAGAACAGGAGTGAAGTATGGAAACCACTGATTTGAAAATATTGATATACAAAGGAAAAAATAAAAGATCAAAAAAGAGTCTCAAATAAACTGTACTCAAGAAGGAATGGCTTATATTATTGAAAAGGGGTTTGAAAAGGCAGAGAAATTAGAGATGCCAAATACAGATGAGATGATTAAGAGACTCAGGAGTCATGGAAAGGATATACTATAGAGTGCTAAAGTTCTTGCTCATGAAAAGTAAGAGTTCCCAATTTTTTCCACAATGAAAAGGATGAGAAGATAAAAAAAAAATGTGGTTTGGAAACTGAACAAATTATAATTAATTGTAGTAGAAAAGGAAACTCATTTTGGAAAATCATGATTTTACATTGAAAGAAAGATAAAATATTTTTGATTGAATGAAGATAAGGATGAAGGTGTATAATAGCAATTGTTAGGAAAATAAACTGAAGAATAAGAATAAATTGTGAAAGATCTGTTAAAGTTGGACAACATGAGTTAATCAGGGCTGAATGGTTCCAGATAGTTCATACATTGGAAGAAGAGAGGGATACTTGTCAGGATGAAAATCTAAGGTGACAGTTATGTAATTAGTTATCTCATCCATTTTTTATTGAACGGTATACAGATTTAATAGTACTCACAGTTTCGGAAAAGTGTTTGCTAATAATGTTACTTAATTCTAGTGATAGATTCCAAATTACAATTAAGTTTGGACAGCTATCAAGAACCTCTTATGTGTATAGGTACAGTGGGAACTAAAATTACAATGAGTCATTGCCGTTCTTATTATACCTATACATATAAGGTTCTTAATAGCCTGTTACTATAGATTTGCCTGAAAGTAAGATGCATTTGTTATAGAGTTTATTTATAATAATATTATCTGGTCCAACAAACCGTCACTTGTCTTATTCCAAAAGACTAGATTTATCTATGTTTAACTAAATGCCTAAATTTAAATCTTATTCAATTTGTCTAACTAAATTTAAATGTATTATTTTTGAACTCATATTATATACTAATATAAATCTATGTGTAATATACACAATATATATTTCATATTTATATTCTAAAATACCTATTATTTTAAAATTATGAAATACATCAAATTTCCTGAAATAAGTAACTCAGCCTTCAGTGTTTAAAACAAAATCCTTAAAGAGTCATTCATGTAAATAAAAATACATATTTTTCTATTTGAAAGGTAAGGTTGTGCTGAAAAATGAAGCATCAACATAATTACTATTTGATAAATGTAAAAGAATTTTCAGAAGAGTTTTTATCCTTTGTGTTATTTATAAGAAAACTTTTAGTATATTATAGCTTCTTTTACATCTTCATGATGCATTTCAGAAATTTTCTAAAGTAATTTTAATTTGAAACTACTAAACTTAAGTCTGCATAGTAAATAGGAGTAAACATTTTGTTTATAAAATATTAAGGAAACAAACATTATATGTTTATATTGCATAGAAATGTTTCTCATGGATTTTTCTGTTCTGGTCATCTGTCTGGTTGAGGACAACCGTCAAAGCTGTTTCATTAATCTAAATGTAGAACTTTCAAAATAGATCAATAGGTTTACATTGCTCTAAACATTATTTTCATTGATCTAGAACAATTTTAAAGAAAATTTTTAAATTTTTTAAGGAAAAAATTGAAATGCCTACTTTCTGAACTCATCTTGTTATAAGTTCACTTTGGAAAGGGAGAAGATCGTGTTTAAAATATCTATATGAATAATAACTAGAAAACTTACCACATATTTATTTCATTACATATTTATTATTTAAACCAAGAAATATATTTATACACAATTTACTTTTATTTCTCAACAATCTTATACCTTGAGGCCCAAACTAACATAATTTTACCTGTTATTTCATATAAACTAACTTGTTATCAGATTAGGATGATTAATAACCCAAACCAGTATTTCCTATATATGCCAAGTAAAAAGAAAGATATTAAATAAATGGACAGAAGATAATATTAATCTAAGTGACCTCATAGATAATCGATGAGATTAGTACAGAATGTATGTACTCTCAGGAATTCTGTGCAATAATACTAATAATCAGAGGTGGGAAATTAGATCCTTTACTATTCAATTTACAGTATATATAATACCTTAAGTCAACAGTATATGTCCCTACATATTATCACATAGCAGAGAAAACATTAGGGCAGTTTTTAATGAGTGAAGATGAAAAGTGGCAGGGATTTATTACTAAGAGCAAAAGCAGAAAACAAAGGATTTGAGGGCTTTTTCTTCTTTATGAATCTATCTCCCTCTCCTCCCTTTCCCAATCAGATTTAATGAAAATCTTGTTGAAACTAAACATTAAGTGTAGTCTTGTCAAAATATCTTAGGTTTTAACTTAAGAAGAGCCAGGAATGACTTGTGGAGCTGGGCTGTTTACTTAAACAGGATCTGGTGTTAAAACCAATGTTACTTTGTGACGAGAAAGCAGTGAGCTAAGCAGGAGACTGTGAATTTCTTACTCTTTCTTTTACCCTTAATTGCTTTATTATACCCAAATTAGAACTTTGGAAATATTGAATGCATAAATGTGATTTTATTAAATATTTTTATTTCATATACTTTTTTGACACTGCTGAACCTTTAAAGTTATGCTTTTGCTCATATATGAGTAATTTTATGGATATATATTAATTTAAAACGTAACATCCATATGGAATTATATCTATACTATAAAACTGTCCCATTTTACCTAGTAAGAATTTACCTATTGAGGTTGTTGCTTAAGCAATGTTATATGCTGAATAAAGATATACCTTTTTAAAAAGAAAAAAATTAACATTTTGCACTTTAAAGTTACTCTATTAGACATGAGAAGTTTTTAAATTTCCTCAATGAACTGTTCAACAAGTTTGCAAGTTTATTATGGTCTCATAACATTTTATATATAACATGTATATGTATTTCAAAATGAAGTAAACAATAAATATGATTCCTAATATTTTTTGTGCTTATTTTCAACACAGGCTGATAATGCTACAACATATTATACCCTTCATCTATATTAAAATTTTAGTGTTTAGTATAAATTAAAAAAATATAATGGCAATTTGTTAAAATGCTACTAGTTACCTGTTTATTAATATGAAGTTAATGTTTACATTTTCAGACTGGCTCTAAGTTTATTAAAAATTAATATTTTAGAAGATAATGTGATGTTAAGAATTCAGAGCTGCAAATTTAATTGCTTTTAAGTATGGATCCCTAAATTCATGTGGAATCAACTTGTTGGTGATGTTCAACATATTAAGTAGGTGGATACTTTTATGCCAAAGTAAACTTCATTTCACCACTTCTTCCAATCCCCGACTGTATTCATTGATAGGAAAATGACCTTTTAAGTTTTAATCATTAAATATGTTGAATTTTTTGTTTGACATCTCTTTCCCCCCCCCGCCCCCAAGGAAAAAAGAGGGAAAGAAAAGAGACTACTATTCATGAATATGGTCAGGATACCTTTAATACTCATGTGAATTTTTATCAGTCACCATCATGATTTCAAGTCATGAATTTATTTTTACATGCTTATGCATGCATATTTACATGCATTAGTTACTTAATTAATCTTAAATTCCATTAAATTTGAATGACTAGGAAAACAATTTGTTCATAGGATTTTGTTCTCGTTATATTACATTTTATTTTGTTTTGTTTTGTTTAAATAATCAGTTTAAGGCTTATAAAGGTTGATTTGCTCCTGAACTGCTTTGTTCCCAGACATTGCCATCTTCCCCAACTACCACCAAGTCCTCTCCATCTGATCCCATGACCACCTCCAGAGCTAATCAGGTACAGTATCATCCTGTCATCTACACCATACTTTTCACGAGTGATTGCCTGCACACTGGAGAAAAAGATAATGGTGGGTTAAGGATGTATTCGTTCATTCACATATGTGCACCATGATCAGATTCCAAATAACCTGAGAAAGCAGTACCAGTTATTCCTGAAATTTTATATGCATTTTTAATTTGAGATAAGACTATATTCATGTGGTAGACTATTAGAACTTTGCATTGTCCCCTTAAAATTATGATGACTTTATGGAGCTCTGAGGGTTATTAATTGAGTTGGTCTTTAAAATTTTCCATATTGTTTCTTCATAGGATTCTTGGTATGTCGTATATGTAAAAAAGTCAATGTATAAATATGACTTATTGAGCAAAGGTATAGCTTTAAAAGTGAGTGCATTTTTATTTGTTTTTTATTTCAGATTTGCCTTACTATGTAAACAATTTAAACTTTTAATGAAAAGCATTTCTGGCAATCTTAAAGTACTGAAATTTGGTATTTGTGATCATTTTCATGCTGTTTGACAATTCAGGAAATGGTATTTTCTTAGAATTTAATACTAGCAATTTCTTTACTAAACGGGCAAACTTGGAAATTTGCAAATATATTTTATTAGATTGATTTGAAGATTGTTTTGGAACTAAATATTTGTAGGTCATTCTTCAAAATGTAGTTATTTTTGGCACATTTAAGGAAATCATCTAAATATTTTATGTAATTCAGATCCATACTGTACTAACTTGACAAATGTTATAAATTATATTCATTAAAATGATTAAACACATTTTCATTTTGTCTGAGTTGAGCTTCATTTAGGTGAGAAACGTTATTTTCTTTGATATTTCCACTTTTTTACTGATACAGGGCCTGATGGGATTATTTAAATACTGAACTAAAGCTTGTCTTTTTAACATTTTTCATACAGTTGACTAATTATCAACTTGGAACTGTATTTGCTAAATATGTTAAATGGCTTTTGCATATGATCTAACACAAGGCTCCTTGAATTAGTTTGCTCATTTATTGATTCTCATATTTTGGCAACCTCAGAAAAAAATTTTAAAATCATAACTGGAAGCAAAACTAATATTTAGTATGCAATTCTATTTTAGGAACTTTGATTTCCATTTTATGTGATAGCTAGCCCTTAGACAAAAGTCTTTTTTAGCCTCCAATGAATTGTTTTAAAAAGTATCCATGTCTAGTGATGTGTCCCAGTACTTCTTGAAGAAAATGGAACTACATAAAATGACAGCCAAACTTATATTATTGATGTACACAGTAGCAAAAGTGAATATATACATTTTAGTCCGTATACTATTTATCTGATGTAGAAAGCAATAGCTAAAACAACTGACTGTATATTTTTAATAGTCTTTCATACGTCATCACTCTTTTCCAAACAAAAATAAGACAAATGAATAACAGCAATAAAAACAAAACTAAGAATTTTTCTCTATGTAAAAAGTAAAAATTCCTGCAGCTAAAAAGTAATGATATCTCAATAATTTTGTCTTTGAAGTAAAATTTATATTTTCTCTCACTAATTTTATTCTAACATGTGAATTTTTATAAAATGACTTTTTAATGTTAATTATATGTTGAAGTTTACTAATGCTGTATCTTTACATTCTAATGTAAAGATATGTTACTATGACCACCTCTGCCAAATCTAATATTTTTCCAATTTGAAATAATAAGTCATTTGTGGTTTTATTCTCTGTCCACTGTACTAATAATTGTTAAAATGTATTTTACTTACACTCTCTTTTCTTTCCTTCTTGTATAAACTAACATAATATATCCTGGATAACAGGAGGCAAAATATAATAGAAGAAAAACCCTTAATCCTTAAATTCATTAAAGGAATTATAGTTATCATCCATCTTTATGTATAAGTAATTTGTAAATAGTTTATTCCCTACACTATTTCCCAGTGGACTCTGTTCATATTGTAGGACAGAGGTAATTTGTTTTTTGTTACTCAGCTAGAGTCAGACGTTAGATATGTCACCATTGTTTCTTGTGGCTAGATCTAATTAATTCATCTTCCTATATTGACTTATTTCTGTAAGCATATCAAAAATAGAAAAATATCTAATATAATATTTTTAAACACTCCATAATTAAAACTTTTAAATCTATAAGAAAATAGATTTAAGATTATTTACTTGTTTAAGTGTATTCTTACCCAGCAGTTCAGCAGATATGTTTCTAGTTTTATAATTGTCAGATATGGATCAAAGCCAGAGAATTCTGTTTTAGATTAAAAATTACAGTTTGTTATAGCTGATATGATATCTTTTGTTGTTAAAAGTAACTATCATCTTTTTCCATGTGAATTTTTATACACATGTAAAATATATCCAGATACCTTTTGCATTTTCTTCATTATTCACTAAAGGACCTGCCATTGGGTTCTATTTCCAAAAGAAGTAGACTGTGTTACATACAAATTGTTGTGATAAAAAGAATGAGGGGAGTATAAATGTTCAGAAAACTCAAAAATAAGGAGCATAGAAAACACATCAAAGTGTAAGTTTTATCTGCATTTTCAACATTAAAAAATATATTCTGTCTTTAAGTGATTACATGTGTCAGTACATAATACATTTTAATTTCCTATGCTCCTGTTTTCATAGGTCAAACTTACAGACTAAAACTATAGTGTTGTGGGTCTATAATAATTTGGTACTCAAAATTGAAGGATGATCATCTAGAAACTTCATGCAATGATAGTTAAAGTCAAATTGTCTATGATTAAATCCTTGTTCTGCCATTTAGTGTACTAAGTGTACTCAGTAAAATGAGCCTCAGTTTCCCCATCTGTGGAATTTTATAATAACAGCAGCTCCTTGGGTTGAAGTAAGAAATTCATTGTTCTTAGAGAAGTGTCTAGAATGTAACAGTCAACATAAAATGTTAGGCTGTGTTTACTTAGCTTATTTCTATATGAAGTGTTATCTTGTTTTTTTGTTATCTTAAGTGGTAACAAAAAAGATCATTCTTTAATTTGGTAAATAATATAGCATGCAGCTCACTAAAACTGAGTTTTAACTTTAAGGAGGAAGATTCTAAGACTGGTTTTACTACTTTTTGAAATTTAAAATAATTCTGTAAGATAGCTTAAGCTTCTTTATAATTATTATTTTTTTGCTATAGTGAGAATATGAAGTTACTTGCTATCTAATAAACCAAAATTGATGTATTTCCCCATTGAGGCAGAAAGTTAGCAGGGCTAACTAATAGTTTACAGCTTTTTTTTTTTTCCTTGTTTTGTATACTGGTAGATGAAAGTTTGAAATGTTTTACATAATGGAATTTTAAATATGAAGCAAATATAGACACGCAATAAATAGATTGTTTAAACAATGTGTTTAAATTTAACAACAACTTGAATATAAAAAACACTCCTTTGGGTTTGATCATTTGTAAGTTATTGATACTACATTTTTCATTCACTTCAAGATTCAACAAAACAGATTTGTTATTCAATGAATGGTGCCAATTCCAACCTTAATTTTAGGTTTCTGTTTATTAGTTTTACTGGTATTCTCAAATTTCATAAAAAGTGATTTTTAGAAATATGTGCTTTATAGACATTTACATATTTACTGATAAATTTGAAATTATGTAGTAATATCTATCAAAATACCTAAAACAAATGAAAATAGGTAATTCATACATAACACCTTTACTATGGTTACAGAAAAATTAAAATAAAACTTGGTGGTCTCACTTAAGTTCATAACCAAAGATTTCATATGGTCTCTTAATTCTATCAATCATAAACCCATTCACTTTTCTACTCTGTAGAAGACTGTTTTATAAGCTCTCTTATCTTTTCAACCCTTGTATTGGTTTTTTGTTGCTGTGTAACAAATTACTACAAACTTGGTCATTAAGCACATTTATTATCATTACCATGTGTCAAGAAGTCAGACCTGCTTAGCTGATCCCCCCGCTCATGGTGTCACTAGACTGCAGTCACAGTGCCGACTTGGGTGCTTTCTCGTCTAGAAGCTCCTTTGGAGACTAATCTCTTCTAAGTTCAGTTCCTTGCAGCTCTTTGAGGGCCCCAGCTTTTTACTGACTATTGGCAAGAGGCAGCACTCAGATTTAGAGGCTACCCAAGTTCCCTGCATGTGTGATTATCTCTACAGATACTTTTCTTGGAAAGCCAATAACACTCTCTCCAGTGTGTGCCACTAAGATGGAGTCATATATTGAACCTAATCACAGGAATGACTTCCCCACATCTTTGTCCATGCAATATAAATGAGTCATAGTAGTGACATTCCATCCCTTTGCTGTTTTTGTTTGGTTCTAAGCACATCACAATCTTCACCCACACTTAATGGAGGAAATTTAAAGAAAAGAGTAACACCTCTGTGGCAGAGATCATAGGGTGATCCAAGAATTGTCCCTTTCACAACCTCATATCTATATCTCCATCCTCCCTTCCAGCTGATAATTGTAATTCCTATTTCAGTGAGAAAATTGAAGAAATCCAAAGAAAATTTCCACAAAATCACACCAACACATATATTTAAACAGCCAGCATTTATACTACAGATTCTACCTTCTCATGTAGTGCCATAGATAACATTTCCTTCCCCTCTGTAAAACCAGTAATTTCGGTTGTGTCTTAAACCTCTTCCTTTTTCCTATACTTCAGTACATCCCTTCAGTAATTATACCTCTTCTCTCCTTTGTCAAGGTTTTATCTCTGGGATTCCAAGAGCATTCATATATCTTTTTTCTCCCATTTTAAAGGACAAAACAAAACTTATTTTTTCAATTAATTTTTTTAATCAAGGTAACATTGGCTTATATTGTTGGTATTTTGGAAGTACAGGATGGCATGCCCCCAGGTATCACCATTGTAGTGTACCCACCACCAAATCACCCCTGGCCCACCACCATAGTCTATTGTGCTCCCTGTATTTGTTATCAGTGCTCTCTGGATGCTTCAGTTCTATAGTCAACTGTCAGTGGTTAGTTTTAAGCTTGTCTTTGTCTGATCCTTAGTTTGGTTTCTCCGTATTCCACGTATTAGTGACACCATCTGGTATCTTCCTCCTTCTGACTTATTTCGCTTAGTATCATGTCTAGTGGGATTTAACTCAGAGATCAAAAAAGGTAAATTCATGCTATTTGCAGCAATAAAATTTACTTTAATCCCCTTCTTGTACCAAATAATGCCTACAACTATGCTCCTTGTGGCAAAACTCAGGGAAATGTGTTCTCTACTCTGTGTTTTGTAACTTCTGTCTTCCCATTCTTTTAAATTCACTTCAGTTTTTTGCCTTCCTTATTACTAACAAAATGGTTACCCAGTGCCACTCAGTGATGACCACATTGCAATTTCCATTTGCCCGTTCTCAATTTTATAATTTATCACTTTCTCGTCCTTGTTTTACTTTCATTACTTGGTTCCTGTGATACTGTACATTTTAGTTTCCTCCTGCATCATGCTGTATGCTTCCTGTCGGTATCCTTTGCTACTTTCTTCCCTCATCCCAGTTAATGTTAAAAGTGTTAGAGTGCTCCAGGTTTTATACTTGAAGTTTTTTTCTGGCTTTATACTTTTCTTTCTCCTCAGTTAAGGCTTTGTTTCTTATATGTGACATCTGCAAAATGTATGTCTCCAGTGAGAGGCAGGCTTTCTGTAAACTAATTAACTTAAGCTTTGGGATTTCTCACCTACACAGTTTATTATAACTCTCTGTACCTATCCTAATATTTTCAATTTTCAATCTATTTCTAAAGATGTCTTCTGAAATTGTATAAGATTTAGGCCCTGCATAACTTGGGCTCACACTTGTGTCTGATCCAGAGCTTGCAATGTAACTACAGAGTATCTCCAACTTCACACTCAGCACTTCTAATACACATCTTAAATTCAACAAGTCTAAAAACTTTTCCAACTCTGGAAGGCAACTCTATATATCAACGTTTTCAAACCAAAAATATTGACCTCAACCTTATCTCTTTTCTTTCTTTCATATTCCACACCCAGTTCCTATAAGAATTAATATTGACTTTATCTTTAAAGTATCTTTAAAATATATGTAGAACCTTAATCACGTCTTGCTTTATCTACTGCTACCCTAATCCAAGACTGAATTACAGTAGCCTCCATGTAGATTTTATTGTCCTCCAAAATCTGTTCTCCACAGATTGAATATTCTGAGCACATTGAATATTTATGTTAATTTTTTAAAATCTCTTTGCCTACACCTGCAACAGTTTTTTCCATGTAACTCAGTAAAATACCTATACCTCCAAATTGATAGCCTTTAACTCACAAAATCTGCCATATAACTTCGTTCACCTCATTTCCTACCACTTGCCTCCTTGCTCATTCTTCCTGAGCCAAATTCACCTGCTTGCTTTTTCTTGCAGATATTAGGTATTCCCTTTCCTTGGCATTTTGCTTCCACATTTCTGTATGTATGAAATTCTCTTATCACAGATCTCTTTGGCTAACACATTCATGGGCCTCAAGTCCTTGTTCAGAATTCACTTTTTAAATAATGCCCTCCTGACCACCCTATTTAGTTTTGCAGCCTGACCTCCCTCTTATAGTATTTCTAGTTCCTTTAACCTTACTGCGTTTTCCCCCCATTTCCCCATAGAATACTATATACTTTGCTTATTACCATATTTGTAATGTATTGTCTGTCTTGCTTTCCTAGAAAGTAAGTCACAAAAACAAGGATATTTGATTTTTCTTTGCTGTATCAGAAGCACTAACCTGGAACATAATAGGTTCTTAACTATTCACTGAATGACTGGTATTAGTTGGAAAAATGGGCTTATAGTCTATATATTTTAAAACTTTTATTTTTGTAATTCCTTTCAAATAAAATTTTTCACAGAAGTTATCTAAAATTATAAACCAATTAGAGAAAAGAATACTTTTGACTGAATAAAAAGATTAAGCTAAAGAGATACATAGCCTTCTTCACTAGACCTCTATTTTATTTCTTATAATACTCTGAGCACAGTTTGAGTACTTATCAGGTTCTTGTCTCAAGTATTGTCATAACTCTCCAACAAAACATCAAAATTAATTTTCATATCTTTCAGTGTGTGTATATGACAGCAAAATGGTGTTCTTTAAAAGTGTATTTAAAAGTCCTAGAAAAACAGTGAAATCCAAATGCTCGTTTAAATGAACTTAATGATTTGATTATATGCGATAGATTGTATATACTTGGATTACCATTAGAATGACTTATAAAATTGTTGATGTGTGCAAAAAAGTAGATGAAAGGATAAGGATGGTTACAGAAGAGGAAATAGAAATGCCCATTAAGTATATGGAAGTATGTTTAACCTCACCAGGTATCGGGGAAATATGACTCAATATCGCAAAATTAAACTTTCTTTTTGCCAGATAGACAAAATGTAAGGTGTGTGTATATATAATGCATACATATTAAGAACAAAAAATTAATACCTGTGTCTGTGCCTGTGTTTGTATTTATAAATTAAAAGTTTGGGCAAGGATATATAACTAATCATTTTTATACAATGTGTATATAAAAATGTCCTATCTCTTGAGAATCCAGTAAAAATTAATGCACCAATAAGTAGAAACAAAGACACGGATATTACAACATTATTTACAGTGGGAAAAGCCAGAAAACAACTTTTACAACTTGAAACAAGAGAGTAACAGAATACAATATGACATTGCAGAATATTTAATGAAGTTATTAAAAATAATGAGTTTGATACTCATGAGTTTGCATAGAATAATGTTTGTAATATGTTAACTAAAAGATTAAATTTCTAAAAATATGTGACCCTAATTTTAGTAGTCTAAAAAACATCCTGTGTTCACGTTATCATCATCATGATGTTAAGGAATGTGAACACTAACCTTTTCTTTTTATATCGCTACTTTGTTTTTAGAATGTTAATGAAAAGAATATAAAACAGGAAGGGAAAATAACTTAGTTGTGGTATATACATTGTCTTCCAGGATTAAGAGTGGAAAATTTTCAAGGGACTGATTGGACTGTGTTTGACTGTGTATATCTATTTCAGGATGTGAGTCCACCTTGATTCCTTAGTCAAGAGATGCTTTATTAGAGAGTTTCCAGAAGGGTCACAAGAGAGGCTTTTGGCTTCAAGGAGGCATTTATTAACTGTTAAAGGAAATGGCAGTTGTTTCATATTTTAAAGTTATGCCAAATTAAAAGATTGTGTAAAATTGTAATATTTTTCATCATTCTTTATTAGTATATCAGACGTTTTCAATCTTCACTTCAGAATTACTTATGGAGAATCTTATTTAATAGGCCTAGGATGAGATTAGGCATTTATATAGGAAGAGTAAGAGAAATGTGTCCCAAGACCTCTTAATATGTTTTGAAAATATTGTTAAATAAATGAAAAATGTACATTAGCTTATTTTTTAAATGATCATTGTATCTCAGGTTAGAATTATAGCATAGATATCATTTGGTAAATACCAAAGTCCCTTGTAAAGGTGTGATTGCATATAAGGATATATTTGTTTATGGAATGCCTCGGGCTTTTTTAAGTCTTCATATTGAAATTAGTACTTTTCAGGAGAGAATAGTTAATAAAAGAGTCACTTTGTAATGCTCCTTATTTTACATCTCATATAGCTCAGGCATTGGTAAAAATGCATAGAATGAATTGTCTAGTATTGGCACAGAACTGTGCAGATTTTCATTGTTATTTTACTGCACTCCATAGTAGGTAAAACTGTTTGGTTAGATCAATTGGTGTTCTCCCTGTAATCATACCTGGTAATTCTTGGACATAGCATGTTCTCAGGACAAAACATTATACATGCCTTTATATAACCAAAGCACTTAATACCTCTTTGCTCCAGAACAATCCAGAGCACAGTTAAATAGATTTTATCTTTCAGGTAAATCCATATAAATGGAAATGTCTAAAACAGAAAAATTGGGAAGATACCATGTTTATTTATAGTAATTTTATTTTCTCTTTTAAAATGCTGAGAAATAGGAATCCCTCTGCATATTTGGTCAGATAAATTTTGCCAGATTAGGGAGCTTCATTCATGCTCATTGTGGTATTTCTCCTTGTCGTTTTTCTGATTTTTGTCTTTGGTTTCAGAATATTCCAGGAGATAAGTTAATCATTTTTATCTTTTCCTATGGGTATAGTAACTAATAATTACTTTTATTGATGTTTGGTTTAGCTATTGTTTTTTCACTTCAATTAGATTTCAGTCTTTTGATTGCTCTTTAAAAATGTTTTTGAAAAAAGGAAGTGTTCTACTTTATTAGCTGTAACTTCAAATTGCTTTTAACCAAATAATGAAGTTATAATATTAATATATTTTAAAGTTTACTTT
Organism: Talpa europaea; assembly: GCF_964194135.1. Classification (NCBI taxonomy): domain Eukaryota; kingdom Metazoa; phylum Chordata; class Mammalia; order Eulipotyphla; family Talpidae; genus Talpa; species Talpa europaea. The sequence goes on along the minus strand of NC_140075.1, from coordinate 64,804,055 downwards.
ATTCATTTTACAACTAGAAGTTTGTAACTTTTGAACCCCTTCACCTATTTCTTCTATCCCCCAACTCCCCACCTTTGGCTACCACCAGTCTGTTCTCTGTATCTTTGAAATTGGGATTTTTGTTTTGTTTAAGATTTCACATGTAAGTGAGATCTTGGATCTCACGATCTTCCTCTGATTATTTTCATTCACTAAATGCCTTTAAGGTCCATCCTTGTTGTCAAGTGGAAAGATTTGATTCTTTTTTTATAGTGGAGTAATGTCCATATACAAATCTCATACTTTTGTTTCCATATCTTGGCTACTTACTGTAAATAATGCTGCAGTGAAAATGGAGATGCATGTGGTATACTTGTTTTCTTCAAATAAGTGCCCAGCCTGGAATTGCTGGGTGATATAGTTCTAAATTTCATTTTTGAGCAACCTCCATACATTTTTCCATTCTGGCTACACCAATTTACATCCCCATTAAAAGTGAACAAGTGTTGCTTTTTCTTCATATCCTCTCCAACAATTTTTATTTCCTGTCATTTTGATAATAACCATTCTGTTATCAGATTTAAAGTTTTGATTTGCATGTCCATAATGATCAGTGGTGTTGAGCATCTTTTCATACAACTGGTGGTGATTGCTGTCTTTGGTAAAACAATTATTCAAATCTTCTGCCCATTTTTAAATTTGTTTTTTTTTTTTTTTTACTATTACAATGTATGAGTTCCTGCTTATATTGGACAGAAACCTGTTACCAGTTATGTGGTTAGCAAGCATTTTCCCCCATTCCACAGGTTGCCTTTTCATTTTGTTGATGGTTTCCTTTGTTGTGCAAAAAATTTTTGTTCTGATGTAGTCTCATTTATTTTTGCATTTGCTGCCTTTACTTTAAGGTCAGATCAAAAAATCATCACCAAAACCACTGTCTAGGATCTTTTACCACCTAATGTTTTCTTAGAGTTTTATGGTTTCGAGTCTTATATTAAGCTACTTAATCCATTTTGAGTAAATTCAAATTTTGTGTAGGATGTAAGAGAATGGCCTAGTTTCATTCTTTTGCATATTTGTCCAGTTTTCCCAAAATCATTTATTGAAGAGACTGTCCTTTCCTCATTATATACTCTTAAACACCTGTGTCATAAATTAGTTGATATTATACATACATTTTGGGTTATTTCTAGACTTTCTGTTCTATTGTATTGCTCTATGTGTCTGTTTTCATGCAAGATCTTGCTGTTTTTGATAACTATAACTTTGTAATATAGTTTGAAGTTGGGAAGCATGATGTCTCCAACTTAGCTCATCTTTATCCTTTGCTTGGTGATTCCATACAAATTTTAGTATTTGATTTTTTTCTGTGGAAAATGTCATTGAAATTTTTATAGGGATTGCATTGAATCTAAATTGCTTTGGATAGTATGTCATTTTAATAATATTAATTATTCCAGTACATGAGCATAGACTATCCATTTCTTTGTGTCTTCAGTTTTTTTCACCCATTTCTTACAGTTTTCAATGTACAAGTCTTTAATCTCCTTGGTTCAATTTATTTCTACATATTTCATTCATTTTGATGTATTTGTAAATGGAATTATTTTCTTAGTTTCTCTTTCTGGTAGTTATTAGTATATAAAATCACAACATATTTTTGTACATTAATTTTGTATGCTGAAACAATTTTTTAAGATTTGTTTATTTATGCATACAAGAACTGGGGTACAAACAGTGGGGTCCGGGGGTAAGAGGATTCACCCAGAAACAGAGTGGACTGCAATACACTGCCTGCCAGAACAGGCAGACAGAGTGAAATACACTGCTGAGGGGAGCAGTGGGAAAGACAGGAGAGGTCCTCTGTGCCATGTGGGTAGCTCCCTGGCCAGCCAGGGATTGAACTTGTGCTGCAGAGGCTGCAGATAGCTTCACAATGCTGTGCTTAACCCCTTGTGCCACCAGGGAGGCCCTGTGTGCTGAAACTTCAATGAATTTGTTAATTAGTTATAACAGATTTTTTTTGAATCTTAGTGTTTATATATGTGTGTGTATATATATATGTGTGTATATATATATATGTGTGTGTATATATATATAATATTATTTCATTTACAAAGAATGACAGTTTTATTTTTTTTCCCCAATATGGATGTCTTTCATTTCTTTTTCTTGTCTCTGGCTAGAACTTCTAGTACTATGTTGAATAAAAATGAGGAGAGTGTAATTCCTTTTCTTAAAGGAAAACTTTCAGCTTTCACTTTGAGTATCAGACTAGCTGCAAGCTTGTCACATGTAGCATTAATTATGTTGAAGTATTTTCCCCCTAAGCCCACTACATTGAGAGTTTTAATCATAAATAAATGTTGAATTTTATCAAGTGCTTTTCTTGCATTCAGTGAGATGATCATATTTTTATCCTCATTTTTTTTAATCCTCATTTGTTTTAGTGGTGTATCACATTAATTTGAGAATGTTGAAATAATCCTTACATCCCTGGAATACCCACTTGATCATAGTGTATGATGCTTTCATTGTATTGTTAAATTTGGTTGACTAATACCTTGCTGGTGCCTTTTGTGTCTATTTGTTAGGGATATTAGCTTATAAATCTTTTTTTTTTTTTTGTGGTGTGTTTGGTTTTCTGTAAGTATAGTGCTGCTCTCATACAATGAGTTTGGAAGTGTCACCTCTTCAGATTTTTGGAATAGTTTGAGAAAGTATTGGTATTAATTCTTCTTTGAATATTTGATAGATTCACCAGTAAAGTTAGACTTTTGTTTTTTGGGTATTTTTTTAATTGCTGATGCAATATCCTACTAGTAATTGGTTTATTAAGATTTTATATTTCTTCATGTTTCAATCTTGATATAGGTTATGTGTTCCTAAAAAATGTGTTCCTAAAAAATGCATTTCTTCTTGGTTGTCTAGTTTATTGGTGTATATAATGTGCATAGTAGTTTCTTATGATCCTTTGTATTTCTGTGGTATCAGTTGTAACAGCTCCTTTTTTCTTTCTTTTTCTTACTCTCTTTTTCTTGATGGGTCTAGCTAAAGGTTTGTCAATTTTGTTTCTTTTTTCAAAGAATCAGCTCTTCATTTCATTGATGTCCTCTGTTGACTTTTTAGTCTCTACTTCATTTATTTCTCCTTTAATCATTATTTCCTTCTTTCTGCTAACTTCATTTGTTGTTCTTTTTCTTGCTCCTTGAGTGTAAAGTTGGGCAGGTTTTTTGAGATTGTTCTTATTTCTTGAAATGGTCACATGTTTGATGCTATAAACTCTCTTATAACTGCTTTTGTTCAAGTTATTGTTTGTTTTATGTATTTATGTAACTTCTGTGTTGGGTCTATAAATATTTAAGGTGTTATATTTTCTAGTTGAATTTGACCCCTTGATCGTTTTGTAATGGCCTTTTTTATTTCTTTTTTCTTCTCTTTTTTTTTTCTTTTTATGATTAATGTATTGGTTACATTTTCTCTTGTATCATTATAGTCCCCATAATTCTCCTGCCACCTTATCACCCATGAACTATCACCATATTCCCTTGTGTTTCCTCCCCTATTTTGTCCCCCCATCCTTTGCTGTATGCCTCAGTTCTATGGTCAGCTTGCTAGTTTTGACGTTTTCTTGACCTTTTGTTTGGTTTCTCTATATTCCACATATAAGTGAGACCATTCAGTATGTATCTTTTTCCTTCTGACTAATTTTTGCTAGCTTTATCCCTTCCATTTCCATCCATGTTGCCACAAATGGCATGAGTTTGTCTTTTATGATCACTGAATAATATTCCAGTGTGTGTAGATATCCTAACTTTTTGGTCCATTCATCTATTTTGGGGCATTCAGTTTGTTTCCGTATATTGGCTATTATAAATAGTGCTACAATAAACATAGGAGTGCAGGTTTCCTTTTGAATCACTAGTTTTGTGTTCTTTGGGTAGGTTCCTAGGAGTGGAATCACTGAATCATAGTTTTTGTTTAAAAATCAACTTTGTCTGATACAACTTTTTTAGCTTTTTTCATTTGATTCAGATTTGTGTGAAATGGAATATCTTTTTCTATCCTTTCACCTTTAGTCTGTGAGTGTGCCCTTATATCAGAAGTGAGTTCTCTATAGGTGTCGCATAGATGGGTCTTGTCTTTTTTTACCTATTCAACCTCTCTGCTTTTTTCTATGGAGAATTTGCTTAATTATCTTCAAATTGCTTTTAATGTATTTTTTGTGATTCATTAAACATTTTATGTGACCTATTTCAGTCTATATATAGTAAAGAAAACTTAGTTCTATGAATGAAAATACAATTTATAAATTATTTTCTGTAGCCTTTTTCATATTAATATTTGTTTGCTTTTCCCAGATTATTTATGACATAAGACTAATTTGTGACATTCATTTTTCTTAATGATAGTCATTTTTAATAGTAAGTTACCAACCTCCCTTTTTGATAAGATACTGAAATGCAAACACCTGTTTTTTAAATAAGTAAATATGAGTTAAGAAAATTACCTTTACGGGCCTCCCCGGTGGCGCAGCGGTTGAGCGCTGGCTTGCGAAGCTGCCCGCGGCCTCTGCGGCGCTGATTCGATCCCCAGCTGCTCCCCGGCCACCAGAGGAGGGTCCCACATGGTGCGCAGACCTCTCCTGCCGCCCGCTGCTCCCCTCAGCAGTGTACTTCGGTCCTTCTACCTGCTCTGCTCCCCGCTCTGGCTCTGGTGAATTCTCTCACCCTCCCGCGCTTCTGACTGTATCCAGTACTTGTATAAATAAATAAATAAATAAATATTTAAATAAATATTAAAAAAAAAAAAAAGAAAAAAAGAAAATTACCTTTAGGAAACTGCTGGTAAAATTAAAATAGAGGAAACATTGAGTTAACATAATTAGTAAAGATAAAATACCTATAAGTGATTATAATTTGATTTCAGTAATAGCCTAACTCATGTCAAAAGCATGGCTCATAAATCTTTTCAACTAGTTAAAATAAACAATTTTATAGTTAAAATGACCATCAAAAATTTATAACAGTACCTCACACACAATAGTTTATGAGATAGATAGATAGATAGATAGATAGATAGATAGATAGATAGATAGATAGATATAGATCTAGGTATAGATGTAAAATTGTGCAGCAAATACCAGAAGGGTACTGTTTATTTAACATAAATTATTCAACTTTTGCAGGGTATATTTATCCAGCAATATAACTTGGGGATACTTTTCCCATTTCTTTTTGTTACACTCCTTTTAAAATTTAAATAAAGCCATCATTTATATTGTAAGAAAAAAAGTTTACCCAAAATCTAATCTCTGTTCTCTTTATTTCAATTTATCTTTATAAAATGTCATAATGTCTAATCCATATTCTACATACACATTTATATATATTTTTTAATTTTGCATTGATATTTTCCACATTTTTTATAATACATATAATGTATGTACACTTCCATTTATATGAAATTTTTGTATTTTGAGTTATTTCCAGGAAGAATCACAAAGACAATAAATTAAAGATTATGCTCATTCATAATTTAATGTACACTATAATGTGATTATCAAAAGGCAATATATACTGCCAAAATTATTTTTAGAGAAAGATTAATAATTAAAATATAACCTCATTTATATTTAGTTTGCTTTTTTGTGATTAATTTTATTGCTGTACCTTTGAATATCTTTCATTATTTTTGAAGTTAAGTCATTGCCTTGTTCTTAACAATTCCTTACTGTTAACTGTTGAATTATTTTTTCACTTTTACCACCCCATAATTACCTATAGCTTTAAAAACTATTTTAAAGTTTTTAACTCTCAAATTTCCTCTCATATCCAGATCCATAACTCGTAACCCCCTTGACATCTTCATATGATAAGCATTTCAAACTCAAAATATCCAAAATAAAATTCTTGATTTTCTCTACCCTTATCTTTCACCACTTTCCTATCATCTTTATCCACAAACCCCTACTTTTATAGTCACAACTTTTAAAATTGATTTTTCAACCTTTGAAAGTAAGGCCCAAATAATTCAAATGTATTTTTTCAAATAATCATAATTTAAAACTCAGAACATGTCTTATTATGTATGATCTGAAAAACTGGGTTAAGAAGTGATGTTTTAAAACAATAATAAAAATAGAAGTAGTTGTTTCAAAGAGCTTTTTTATAATTTAATATATAGATAATGATTATAAATGGGACTTCCAGAAATTTAACCTCAATTAATAAAATTTGGTTTTTAAGCATTAAGAAAATAATACTCCCAAATTATTTTTTTATTTGTAAATACTAGACTGCCCATATAATAGTTTTTATTCAAAACCATTATGGTTTCTTCATAACTGTTTGACTTATAGTGAATTCTTTTTTGATATCATATATCTAGAGTACTTGTCATCTCAAATGTAAGAAAGTTTTAAATCCTTTTTCTTCTCTTCCTTTTTGTTTCTATAGATTTTTTTCCTATTTTTCTTATTCCTAAGTGTATCCCTCTCTGGAATGTAATGTGATGTATCATTAAAATATGTTATCAGTCGCCATATGAAAAACATTTTTTGATAATGCTTCAAGGAACTAAGTGAAATAATATGTTAATTTAAAAGATAAGTTAAACTTTATTTTTCTTTATAAACTCTATGGAGATTATTGTTCATTTTCTACCTTCCAAAAAAATACAAGAAGATATATGTTGTCTGTCATTCTCTGTCACATCTTGTAGCCAGAGGAGAAATTAAAGTATGGCCCTTTGGAAAAAGGTGAAGTACAGTCTCCACAAAACTTCTAGAGACCATTATTTTGAGGTAAAATTGTAATTGCTTGAAGCAAGCCAAGATATGGGAGGTAATTGTAGCAGTTATAAATTGTAGTAATGGTTCAGTAGAAACTATTTTATTCATTGATCCAGTTCATCACTTAATCAAGTGAACATTAATATATTTGTATTCTAGACTTTTAGTACTAATCTGACCACATCTTTTGTGGCTGATCAAGTCTAGCCACAAGCTTAATGAGATACTACAAAATAAAAGGAAAAACATGACACATCAATGAGAATTTATTTTTGGTATTTTTGGTTTTATTTTTTAAGCAATTATCTAATGGTAACTTCAACCAAGTACAAATAGGAGATGCAAAAGTATATAGGATACTGGCCTTCAAGAATATGAAAATTTGTGAGAGATAAATATCTATTGCACTTTAATATAACCCAGCATAAGATGAGTAACATAATAACATAGAAAAATAGTTTGACACTTCCAGTTTTCGGGAACCAAGGGTGGGTTTACAAACGACATTGCATTTGCACTGTTCTTGCAAGACATACATAATTTCAGCAGGCAAAACTGTATTTTAAGGGAAAGAACAGCATGGTGATATAGTTACCATTTCAGTAGGTTGAAACAAATAAATTGACAAAGGCAAAGACATTAAAAATTACAAGAGTATATTCATTAACTAGCAGGTAAATTTTGGGTTCAAACTAAATACTAGTCATAGAAGATGAAGCTGAAAGTCAACCTGGGAACATGGTATTTGGGATGCCCACATAGGGAGTCTGGGTAATTCAGTGGGTAGTTGAAGGGAAGATTTAAGACAATTGAGTAGGATTTTTTTTTTTTTTGGTAATGCTAAAATAACAACTCCTCATCCACAATCTTAGCAAATTGTTTAACTTTATAGATGATGAAACTGAAGTGACTTGATAAAGTTCTGTCAGCAGAGCCAGGGGCAGAGCTCATCTACTTAAACTGCCAATTGTAGATTCTTTTTGTTATGACACACATTACTTTAGATAGGATAAAGCAATAAGAAAGGACAGAAAGCCTTTCAGGGAGAAAAAAATTCTACAGTAGGTTATCGGAGGTAAAGATCTAGGGAGCAAGAGAAAGCACAGATGGCTCCCAGGTTTAAAACCTGGTGTTGGCAGTGGGTGAGGGGTAAGGTTATATGAGAAAAGACAGCATGGGGTTTACCATAGATATTAGGCATGTTATGAAACTGTACTGACTTTGATTTGGTATTCAAGGGTGAGTAGATTAAATGAACTAGTTGAGAGTTAGAAAAGTAGTTTTTTTATTCTATCTGGATACTTGAGTTCATGTAACTCTGTTGTATATATTTTGTTAATTCAGTACTTTTCAGAAAGGCAATTAATTAGCTATATAGAAATCCATAATCAAAAGAAATACACTTTTTATTTTACTTTGGTCAGCAATTCAGTATAGAGTTCCCAAAATGGCACAGGTATCTCCATTGGACATTAGTAAATGGTGCCTCAGTAACCTAAGGTATAATACATTTAGGAAATGAAAGAGATCTGTTCTATTAAATCATGAAAAGTTTATCTTTGTAAAAAGTGAAGTAATCCACTTGGTCTCTTTACTAGAACTTTGACTTCTTTACTTGTAAAGCATCAAGTGACACAATAAAATATTAGTATTTCTTTTGGGTAGGCAAAAAATAGGCAATGTAACAAGGTATAAAAATATTTTCAAAGATACTAATTGGTCGGTTACAAATTATGGAAATATAATCCAAATTTGGCTTGAACAAAAAGGGGAATTTTATTCATTCTGTGCTGAGTTTAAATATGTTTTGATTGAAGTGCCAGAATATTGTCAGAAATTTCTCTATTTCTGGATTCTTCCTTTATGTAGATGAACTTTTTTTCACTAAGGGTTTTCCTATTTCCAGATGATAGCAAGATATTCACCAATATATTAAGTATGTGTTCTACTAGATTAAGAACACAGATGACTCTGTGCCAACAGTTTCACCAAGTTCTTAGGCCAGCTCTTAGTTGGACCATTTTATGTCACATGCTTAATCACAAATCACTAAATGCCAGGGCATAGAAATTGTGTTAAGTCAGTCCGTAGTCATGGTTCCACTCTTAGGGACTTTGAAATACTGTCAGCCTTACTTGAAGCAAATACACTAAGAATTGTCAGAAAGGAAGATCAGATAGTAGCTGACTGAATAAATTAAAGATATTTACCATTGATAGGATTTGCTTTATAAATGTCAGGCCATACATAAGTAGTATATAATAAGGCAACCCTAAATAAAATAGTAATTGAATTACCTTTAATTAAAATGGAATTTGGTTTGAATTTAAGATAAGGCTTTATGAAATAGTTAAATAATTTTCCTGTCATGATGAAGAAATGGTGCCTACAGATACCCTTTTTCCTTTATAAAACTAACAAAGTTCTCATGTGGCAAAGAAACAAATTTGTCTAAATGTTTGTTTTAATCAGAAGTAATATTAAAACCTACCTGTTTAGTATATTTAATACTTTTCATAGGATACTTATTAGAGATGATTTTTTTGTGGTTGCAAATAGAGAAAGTCACTTCATTTTATTTGAAAAGCAACTGATGCTATTAAAATTAGTACAATAATATTGTTAACCTTAGCCATGTTTATTTATCAAATAATTATAAGCATAGGCGTAAGCGAAATTTAAAGATTCTTTTTAAAAGTAATACCATGGTTTAAGGAGATCATCAGTACTTAAATGGGTTTAGATTTGAACAGGAACTCTCCAACAGAGATAATATAGTGGAAATTCCTCTTAGTAGAGAATAAGATACTGATAGTACAAAAATATAAAAGACCTTTAGATGAATTTGATCATGTCAAAATTTTTCTTTCTCCTCTTTCCAATACCCAGTGTCGTCTTTGTATCCTTTATATAAATACTTCTGCATCAGCACTTTTAAGACTACTGCACTGATACATTTACACGTTTTTCTAAAACTAATTATAAATTCCTTAAAAGCAAGAGCAATGTCATATATATCCTTTCTCTTCAGTTTCCAAAACAGTCTCGGCCACTCAGTAAGCATGCCATAAAAGATTGAATGGATGATAAATACTTTAGATCATAGCTCTGAATGTAAAACCTATTTGTAACTGTCAGGAACATCTAATTTAGTTGACACGTTACACAAAATACCAGTATGTTGTGTAAGAGCAACTTTTTTCTCTTAATTCTTTAGAAATAAGAATACATATATTTATGTGAGTCAGTGTGTCTTCAGTTAAAATGAAACTATACATAAAATCTACTATTTATCATTTCAGTGAGGACACAAACAATGTCAATGCATAGACATTTCCTTTGGTAAATGTGGTATTCTGTGTCAAAGAAGTAAGCAAATTGAGTATGTCATAGAATCACCCATGTTCCTTTTCTCTCTGCACCCCAGTCAATATTGAATTGCCCACAATATCCAAGCTTCCACAATACTGTCTCACTTTTTGGCCTTGACGTAACACATAAAATGGAAATAGGACAGTACTCTCTGAGATACTGCACAAATGAATGAATTTCCTTTTTACCACATCTCTTATTAGAGTGTGTTTCCTATGTGTGTCCATGTTAGATTAATACTGTGTGCAATAAATATGGGTGTATATTTTTAATTCTTCAAAGCAAAATGAGTATAAAAAGAGTATAAATGTAAGGCTTTTCATGTTGTCAAAAATAAAAGTTCAGTGACAAATTCCTTGACTAGGCTATTAAGTATTTATAATCATTAAATTTGGATTTAATAACTTCTATATTTCCTTTAGTTTTCTAGTTTAATTTGATGATCAGTTATACAGAATTATTTTGAGCTTAAGTTAAAAATGCTACATATTTTAAATATTAATATATAAGTATTAATGTCTTCTAAATCTTAACATTTATGAATACACAGATGTGAGTTATACTAACAAACCATATTGGTATTTGATAAAACAGCAATTATGACTATCAGTATTTTATATAAGAATATTTCAAATATTTAAAACTAAAATACAGGGAATGATACTTTATAAAGATCCCGTTAATATAAAGCTGGATGATGATATTTAATTCTTCAACTTGCAAAGATACAGACTTTTTTTGGAAGATGGTGACTTTTATGAAAAGTCGACAAACCATTTCTGAATTATACATTATTACTTTTGAGTATTAAAAAAAATGGTTAAAAGGAAGAATAAAAGCAAGATAATATGCAGTAATGTAAGTACTGTGCAGACATTTGCAAGTTCTTTTGAAAGAGTAAAACTAGTCCTACATTGGAAAAAAATAAAGTTGTGGATGCAGCAAATACAGTGTGAGACTGGTGTACAGTGCAGTAGAAATTAATATTATCTTCATGCATCGCATAGAAGTTTAGATGATTTTGTAGTGGATGTTGTAATTTTATATATTTTTCATTACTTTTTATTGATAGACTGTAGGATAGTTCTCTTAATTAACCTTGCATGTACTATTCTCTCCCTGGTTTGTAATCATGCTGGTAATTATTACATTGAGCAAAGCAGCAGAGATATTAGAATTTAAATTAATTTAAGAACAGCTCTTTTGAACATCTTAGTTGATTAATATGTCTTTCTTCATAAAAATTATGTTAAAACACTACTACTTGCCAGTATATGAATGTTTTCAACAATATTTTATTCCAAAAATGTTCTGATTTTGAAATGAAATACTTATTTATAAAATATAATCATTTAACATTCAGATATTTAAACCCTTAAAATTTTTTATCAATATTTCTTGTGTACTGGATAAAATATAAGAATGATTCTAATTTATCTTTATAATTGATGTAAGATGTAATCATAGTTTACTTTCTAATTATAACACTAACATCAGCATTTCAGACAATTTTCAACAAAAAAGTCTGTGAACAAAATTAAATTAACACATTAAGAAAACTATTTCTCAGTCTACTTCTAGAAACTAAATGTACTTAAGGGGAATATGAGAGATATATTTGACATTCCTAAAAACTGTTTCTAAAAAACTTAGATTTTTTTCCATCAAATCAAATGTCTATATAGACAAACTGGAATGAAACAAAATTCTGCTATGACTATAAATTATATGTATGGAAAGAAAAATTGTGTGTGCATGTGTGAGTGTAATATATAGATATATTTATGATGTGACTAAGTCTACAATTTGAATGTTACACACTCACTGCTTGCTCCTTCCAAAAGCAAAATTACCAAAAAAATACATGACTCTATGTCTTTAAAATACTCTTACCCAAATCTGTTTTTAAGGTAGCATGGCAATCAATACTTGCTAAAAATTAGATCTCATAGAATATCACAACTACATTCCTGCTCAAATTCAAACACATTACTTCAACCTGCCCATATCAATGACTGAAACAATAGAACAAGGAGTTGAAGGTTTGTCGGTGACACACCACTAGCAGTTTTTGATCTACCCAGTTAGTCATAAAACATTGCTGTATACATCTTTGTACTACTAAAATATTATTTTAAATAATCTATAACTTGACTTTAGGGCTTATGGGAAATGCCATTCTAATTTAATACTTATTACAATATTTGATTTTGGTTAAGTAAATAAAAAAATATGCTGGTTTTATGGCTGGATGTTTCAATATAAATTAGCTAAAATGCCTGTACTCCATACGGTCACATTTGATTGTTTTAAGTTGTTCATGTGACTATTGTAAATTTTTAATAATCTTTGGTAATATGGTTGTAAATCCTATTTTTAAAATGTGGCTATGAGTGCCGAAAAAGAATT